>NC_141691.1:1658672164-1659888995 GCF_964263255.1 Lissotriton vulgaris | reverse complement strand
CCGTACAATTCTTGGGGAGAGTCGCGGTTGAAGTTTTAAAGTTTGAGGATCCTTCCCAGTGGATTTCGAGGAAGCCCTTTGGATCATAGGAGGTTGAAGAGACACCCCACCTGTGGATACTGTAGTACCAGAGTTACCTATCTCAGGGAAGCCGGGTGCATAGGGCTGGTGGTGTCAGAAACCGCTGTCGATCTCAATGGAGGACTTCAAGGAAGAGCCACTGCTGGGAAGACGAAAAGTGTCTGTTGGAATCCAAAGGTGAATTCGGATCGAGGAGATGTCGAGGAGAACTAGGAGCCGGATACGAGCTGTCCATGAAGGATGTTGAGTGCTGAGGGGTCGGTGTCTGACTGGAGCACCAACATGCCATGGGAGCGGCAACCAATGAAGATGGGGCAAGGGCACAGATGATGCTTTGGAAGGAGAGGGAGACAATGTTGGGCCCAAACAAAGTCCAGCGAAGTCCAGAGTGTCCAGAGAGTCGAAGGTCAGTGGTTTCTTGATCAGAATCTTGTCCACGTCAAATCTAGGGTTATACAACCAGGTAAGCCCTTTTGTACCAAAGGGAGAGGGTTGGAAAGTTTCAGGGGACCCTCCCAGGGGAGGGTCAGAACAGTGGGAAGGCTATTCCCAAGTCCTTTGTCCAATTTCATGCAAGAGCAGGAACCAACAGCTCCCAGGACTGGTTTGAACTGGACTATGCACAGGAGAAGTGTGGCTCACTGGTTAGAGGAGGCAGGCCTGGAAGCAGATGACCAGGGTTCAATTCCCGGCTTGGCGGGGTCTTGAGTCCTAAAAATGTCCATGGACTCGACAATTCTCGCTCCGGTGCCCACTCGATTCACGGGTTCACACTCTGCGACTCTGGGCAATAGCTTGCTTAATCTCCACAATGGCCCCTCGCGGCGGGATGCCTGGCTTTCACCTTGCGGATACCCTGCCGGGATTATCTCACAGGGGAATACCAGGACGGGTTCCCTAAGCAAGCGCTTAGAAACCGCTTGGTGATTTGCGCTATATAAATTCATTTACATTTACATAGATTTACAGGGATATCAAATGTTCCCCTAAAGTAGACTTTTGGTCCCTGGCAAGCGCAACCACCCAGGCCTAATACACTAAATCCTGTTTGGCAGGATGTCACACCTCCTTGTGACAGGATGCCTATTGTTCTGCCTTCCCCTGCTCGAGCTTTGGCTCAGCAGCGGGAGTGCAGAAATGTTTCTCTTGGCGGAAGCAACCATTTTGGGCTGCCCGGAACTAAAAGGCTGGTACCGGGAACACCAGGGACCTCACACCACTTGTTTCTGAGGGGTGGAACCATACCTCCCACACCGGTTACCGGTATGGGGATATGATTCCAAAATGTTTCATCCATTTTAGAGTTGGACATTACGTATATGCATAATCGGAGAATGGACTCTGTAGGCTGCAGGGGTGTCCTGCTCATGTAGGTGCACCCTCTCACTTAGAACCAAGCACCCTGCCTTCAGGATTGTTAAGGCTTGCTATAGGGGTGACTTATAGGTTTTAAGTGCAGTGACCCTTAGATATAGGAAACCTATATCTAAAGTAAGAGCTGCATGCACCATCTTACACAGGCTGCATTGGCAGGCCTGTAGTTTCATTTTGCATGACATCTCATGGGTGGCATAATACATGCTTCAACCCATGGGAGGCCTCTGGGGTACCTATGTCCTGGGTAAATGGGTACCAGATACTAAGGACTGACAAGGGTACCCCAGTATTCCATCTGGAGTGTAGCTAACTACATGACATTACATGTTAGGGAGAAAGAGGATAGACTGAGGTCCTGATTAGCCGGATCCCAGTCAGACTAGTAAAAAACAGTGCAACATGAAGTAAATAGTGGGGGTAACCATAAGAAGCAGATGCTACTTTCCTAGACAACACCCCCACCAAACGTAAGGAGATTAGGCTAACCTTGCACAGTTGAGTCTTCATTTTCTAAGAGGAAATATGTGTAGAGTCCATCTGCATTGGCATGGTTACTCCCAGATCTATGTTCCACTGTATAGTACATTCCCTGTAGGGAATTTGACCACCTCAAAAGTTTGGGGTTTTCACCCTTCATCTGTCTTAGACATAGGAGGGGCTTATGGTCTGTCTGAACAATGAAGTGAGTGCCAAACAGGTATGGCCTCAGCTTCTCCAGGGCCCAGACCACAGCAAAGATTTCCCTCTCTATAGCTGACCGATGATTCTCTCTGGGGGTCAACCTTCTGCTAATAATTGCTACTGGTTTATCCTGACCCTCTGCATTAAGTTGTGACAACACAGCCCCTACCCGCCAACTCAGATTCATCTGTTTGGACAATAAATTGCTTAGAGTGGTCTGGACTCTGCAGAATGGGAGCTGTGCACATGGCCTGCTTGAGATCATCAAAACCCTCCCGACAGCTAACTGTCCACTGAACCTTCTTGGACATTCTCTTTAATGTGAGATAATTCAAGGGAGTCACTGTAGACCCATATCCTTTAACAAATCTCCTGTAATGTCCCAAGAAAGCTCTGACCCGAGTCTGGGTAGTGGAAGCAACCCAGTCTATGATGGTCTGGATTTTGCTCCGTAATTGCTGAACCTGGCCTCTACCCACAAGGTGGCCCAGGTACACAAAATTGCTCTGCCCTATCTGGCACTTAGTAGCCTTGATAATGAGATCTGCTCTTTGCAGAGCCTCCAAATCATTCTTCAGGTGAACCAGGTGATCCTTCCAGGTGAAGCTCAAGACAGCTATGCCCTCAAGATACGCTGCACTATAGGCTTCCAGGCCTGTACGGACTTTATTGACTGGCCTTTGGAATGTGGCAGGTGCATTCTTCAAACCAAAGGGCATTACAATAAATTGATAATGCCCCCTAGGGGTTCGAAATGCTGTTTTTGGTTTGGCATCTTCAGCTAGTCTGATTTACCAATTAGCAGCAGTGATGTCAAATGTGCTCAAGAACTTGGCTGAGGCCAAAGTGTCAATAAGCTCATCTGCCCTAGGAATTGGATGAGCCCTAGTGACTGCATGGGTCCCCTGTAGTCAACAAAAAACCTCATCTCTCTCTTACCACCTTGGGTGTGATGTTTTGGCACGAAGACCACTGGACTAGCCCAAGGGCTCTCTGTTGGGTCCATTACTCCCAACTCTAGCATCTTTTGGACCTCAGTCCTGATGCAATCTCTAACATGGCCAGGCTGCCTGTAAATCTTATTTTTAACAGGTGGACTTTCACCTGTGTCCACTTCATGGGTACACCAGGTGGTCTAACTAGGAGTCAGAGATAACAAGTGTCTGTATTGATTGAGGACCTTCCTACAATCAATTTGTTGCTGGTCAGTGAGGCTGCCTGCCAAAGCTACACCATCATCAGGGTTCTGTGAGAGAAGGTCAAGGAGTGGGTCACCCTCTTCCTCCTGTCCCTCATCAGTTGCCATGAGAACGCCCATGACAGCCCTGTCAATGTATGGCTTGAGCCATACACTGACCACTCTGTGGGTGCTCCTTGTAGTACCAAGGTCCACCAAGTAGGTGATCTCTCCCTTCCTCTCGTGAATGGTATGAGGTTCACTTCATTTATCTTGGAGATCTTGGAGAGCCTTGAGGCTCCAACACCCACACCTTCTGTCCTGACTGATAAACAGTCAGTACAGACTCTTGGTCATGCCAAGCTTTTTGCAATTCTTGACTTGCCTCAAGGTTTTTACTTGCCTTCTTCAGGTACTCAGCCATCCTGGAGCAGAGACCAAGTACATGGACCACTATGTCTTGTTTGAGATGTAACTCCCATCCCTCTTTCACAAAACACAAGGGACCCCTAACTAGATGCCCAAACAAAAGTTCAAAAGGGCTGCAGCCAACCCCCTTTTGTTGGACCTCGCTTTAGGCAAAGAGAAGGCAGGCAGGGCAACAGGACATCACATTTTTCGCTTAAGCTTTTCTAGGAGGCCCATGATAATGCCCTTAAGGGTTTTGTTGAATCTTTCAACTAACCAATTGCATTGTGGGTGATAGGGTGTGGTGAACTTGTAGTTCATTCCACACTCCTTCCACATTGCAGTGATGTAGCTTGACATGAAGTTTGTACCTCTGTCAGTTAAGACCTCCTTAGGGAAACCCACTCTGTAATTGATTCACAGAAGGACCCTGGCCACCACAGGAGCTGTGGTAGTTCTAAGGGATATAGCCTCTGTATACCTAGTGGCATGGTCCACAACCACAAGAATATAACTGTGTCCAAATGCAGTAGGGAGGTTCATGGGACCAGTGATATCAATCCCAACCCTCTCAAAGGGAACCCCTACCACATGTAGTGGCATGAGGGGGGCCTTTGTAGTACCACCAGACTTACCACTGGTTTGACAGGTAGTATAGGAGTGACAAAACTCCTTTGTGTCTTCTGACATGTGAGGCCAGTAAAAGTGAGGGTCAAGCCTGTCCCAGGTCTTACTTTGGCCTAGGTGTCCAGCTAATGGGATGTCATATGCTCGGGTGAGTAGGAAGCCCCGAAACTTTAGAGGTAGGACCTGGTTGCATCAGGCCTGGAGTCTCTACCCTCTGAGTATAGAAGTCCCTCATCCCAAACGTTCTTGTGAGATCCACTGACACTCACAGCAACCTCAGCAACAGCTTGCTGTCTGAGGGGTTTTCTGTCACAAACTCAAGTCTGTTCTGGAAGGACCCCATGTCCCCAAGAACTCAACATGATCAGGTTCCAGTTCATTTGAGACAGTTCCTTCACAGGGACTGAGAACATCTCCCTCAAGAGATTGATCAAGAAAGGTTAAAGTTCAGACCAGCAAGGTCCAGGAGACTCACCAAACACAGGAGAGTTAGTACAAGCCTGGAGCAGCATGGGGAACCCAAATTAGTGTTGACCCTCAAGATAAACACTTGCCAGAGGTACATGAGTCGCGAGGTGATCTCAAGCAGATTTACAAAGCAACAGCCCACGGACCACTCGGTGCGAGGGGGCCGGAGTTTTTGTTAGAAATGGTACTAGAGTGTTTGGGGCTATTCGGAGCCCAGTGCACTTGTTTTGGGAATGCATATGCACTTGCAAAAATATGCGGTGCATAGGGGTTTGTGTATTATAGCCCCTACAAGGGATCCTGACCTCAAACTTAGTGAGAGGGCAGCTCAGACCTCAAGGGACTTGGAAACCATCCTCTTGTGTTGCTGGATCCTTCGGAGTCCATAGGAGCTCAGGAGCAGCAGACCGGTCAATCGTGATGTGGTGCCTGCGGTTGCAGGGGAGTGACTTATTCGCTCCAAGGGAGATATCTTCAGTTGTGCTTGATGCTCCACAGGTCCTACATAGAGCCTGTATGGGGCCCAGCTGCAGACGATGATTTGGACGGAGAGGGAGAAGATGAAGTTGGGCCGAACGAAGTCCAGTGAAGTCGAGTGTCCAGATGGTTTAAGGTCAGTGGTTTCTTTATCAAAATCTTGATCTAGCGTCTTACAGCCAGGTAAGCCCTTTTGTACCTACGTGAGAGGGTTGGGCAGATTCAGGGGACCGTCCCAGGGAGGTATATATATATAAAGGGGTCCCAGACCAAGCACAAAATCAATTATTAATGATCACAATATTTAGTTAAATTGATCCAAAACAAATGAGGGTGCATAGTGTTTTTTTATTTTCACCGCACCGTTATAACCATTCAATGATCAGAGAATTGATAATAGTATACACAAATTCAATGCGCCCACAGGGAGAAGGGAGAAAGTGCAGGGGAAAAAAAACATTTTTGATAGTTGTACATCACTGATCAAATTCTCATATGCATTAATCTACAAATCAAAATCATAAATGCCATTTATCCCCAAACGAGAGGTCAAATAAAATATGCATACATCAAAACATTTTATGGCAGAAGAAACTCCTAATCTGCTGTATATATCAAGCTAATGTTGGGAGTTCATGGTTGTAGATAAATGTCTACGTTTCGACCCAGAAATTGTAGGACAGTAGATCCTTACTGCGCGGGTCTTCGTCAGGACGTGAAGGGAAGGTGGAGGGTATGGTGGGGCTGATTCCTAAGCATAATAGAAGTAAAGACTAATTACTTAAACCGGTCTCAAAGAGTCCCGAAACAGTAAATAACGGAAAAGCCCGTTATATTCAAGATTAAAAACTATAGATTGAATTAGATTAAATTAAATTAAAGGTAGGAGATTATACTGAGGATGAGCTACATGTTACACACAAAACATTGTTAAAATTACCTGGTAGGAAGGCAAAGGCGGCCAGAAAAAACGTGGTCCGTGACAGGGCTGTGGCTTTAATTACGGTAGGTGCTATCCGTATCTAAAGGACAATGATGAAATAATGGCGCCAATCATTCATATGAATGTCAAAGATATCACTTAGACCGTGTACATTGTAATTACTAATTTGAGGCCTACCTCTTCATTCCAGGATAGTAGGATTTAAAGAGATAAACTGGTTCATGCTCCTCCGTCAAAACGGGAAGGGGTTTTTTCTCAAAATTCTTAAAGTGGAACGATCACTCATACACATCTGCAAGGGCGAAGGGTAAAAAACGAGTCAATTCTAGGGCCATATACTGGCGGCTAAATCAAAAAACGCCCGCAGATATCGCCTACTAAAGATATACCCGAAGGGATTATGATTGCCAAGGAGCGTGCGAGCCGGCGTCTCACCGCGTCTCCTGAAACCAGGAAGTGCTTCCCGGGTAACATGAGAGGTTTACAAACCTCGGTGAAGAAAGACTCCCGTTGCTATGGGTAACAGGGAAGCAATTGCCGCGAATAGTTTCACTGAACGATTGGAGAAAAGACTCCCGTTGTCGTTGGTGACAGGGAAGCATTCTGGAGTAGGGAATTTAATTAATATTGACCAGATTAACTCACACCCTCTATGTGTTTGGAAAGCGTGGTATATCTATTTTTTAGTCTAAACAACATTTTATCAGCCAAAAGCAACAAGGGCCGATATCATCGGTTTGCGCGGATCTGCCAAAAACAGAGCGGTCTAGGCGCATGATAAATCATGAGATGGCAAAGATTGTATTTAAACCCTTGGGACCGCCAGATTGCAACGTGGGGCGAGCAATGTCCCATTATACATCAGCAAATAACATACAGGCTAAAGCATTCATTATAAGGCGCGAACCTGCCAAGCATGGTGGTCGGGCGCACGATACATCAAAGAGATTCAATTTTCATGTCGGTAACAGGGAAGCATTCTGGAGTAGGGAATATAATTAATATTGACCAGATTAACTCACACCCTCTATGTGTTTGGAAAGCGTGGTATATCTATTTTTTGGTCTAAACAACATTTTATCAGCCAAAAGCAACAAGGGCCGATATCATCGGTTTTCGCGGACCTGCCAAAAACAGAGGGGTCTAGGCGCATGATGAATCATGAGATGGCAAAGATTGTATTTAAACCCTTGGGACCGCCAGATTGCAACGTGGGGCGAGCAGTGTCCCATTATACATCAGCAAATAACATACAGGCTAAAGCATTCATTATAAGGCGCGAACCTGCCAAGCATGGTGGTCGGGCGCACGATACATCAAAGAGATTCAATTTTCATGTGGAATGACCCAGAGATTTATTGAAACATACAACAATGACAGTGGGTGATCATGTCGCCGAATTCGCGTGAACCTACCACACGGTGGTTAAACGCACAATCAATTCAGAGGGTAGCCATTTGAGCAAAACTACTCTCGGACTCATTCAAACCCATGCATACTGAATCAAAATCATTTTTTGATTCAGTACGCATGGGTTTGAATGAGTCCGAGAGTAGTTTTGCTCAAATGGCTACCCTCTGAATTGATTGTGCGTTTAACCACCGTGTGGTTCACGCGAATTCGGCGACATGATCACCCACTGATCACCCACTGTCATTGTTGTATGTTTCAATAAATCTCTGGGTCATTCCACATGAAAATTGAATCTCTTTGATGTATCGTGCGCCCGACCACCATGCTTGGCAGGTTCGCGCCATCTCATGATTCATCATGCGCCTAGACCGCTCTGTTTTTGGCAGGTCCGCGAAAACCGATGATATCGGCCCTTGTTGCTTTTGGCTGATAAAATGTTGTTTAGACTAAAAAATAGATATACCACGCTTTCCAAACACATAGAGGGTGTGAGTTAATCTGGTCAATATTAATTATATTCCCTACTCCAGAATGCTTCCCTGTTACCGGCATGAAAATTGAATCTCTTTGATGTATCGTGCGCCCGACCACCATGCTTGGCAGGTTCGCGCCTTATAATGAATGCTTTAGCCTGTATGTTATTTGCTGATGTATAATGGGACATTGCTCGCCCCACGTTGCAATCTGGCGGTCCCAAGGGTTTAAATACAATACGAGACCCGAGAATACGCTGACGGAGTAGGAGCAGGGAGGCCGAATTTTAAGCCTGAGTGGCAGGATAATCCCCACCATGATATGAACGCTAAAACTGATACACAAGCCTATTGAAAAGCTCGTGACAATATATAGCTGCCAGTCATTTAAATCTGGCATAACTGAAGTCCATTATCGGTGGCTCCTACTACCAGAGCGAGTTCCATTCGTAAACAATCTCAAGATACCATTGAAGCGTATGTTAAAACAGCGAGAACTTATAACAGTTCCTGACCGGATTCTAGAACCGGCTCATGGCTTTCCAGGATCTACCTGGAAGCTATTAACACAATACAGAACTTGGTCCTGAAGAAGGTTGTCTATTGTTTGCCTGTAACCGAAACGCCGCGTCGACCCATGTTCTTTTGAACTTTTAACCAATGTTTATTTCATGTGATTTTAAATGTTTTTTATGAAATGTTTAACATACTACATGTATGTTTTTTAATGATTTGTTATCACTGTGATAAAATGTTTTTCATCTATATATATATTTTTCCAAAAAACTACTTTCTGGTTTTTCAATTTGTATCTTGCTTTTATACGATGCATGGTGTGCCATAGTGATATAAGCTTGCAACCCCTGGTGGTCTAATAAGTACATTAGTTGGCCTATGTTTTATAATTCAGCCCTCTGCACTTTATAGAATTGTGTGATTGGTATTGCTAAACATCAAAAAACTTATAAGGTACCACTATTCCACTCCTTACCAATTTAGTGGTTAATTTGTGGGACAATTTTGGTTTTCAATTAATCTCCCCTGTCCCAAAGTTGACAGATAAGGGGGCCTCCTTTTTACTTTCTTTGATAAATACAATCTTTGCCATCTCATGATTCATCATGCGCCTAGACCGCTCTGTTTTTGGCAGGTCCGCGCAAACCGATGATATCGGCCCTTGTTGCTTTTGGCTGATAAAATGTTGTTTAGACTAAAAAATAGATATACCACGCTTTCCAAACACATAGAGGGTGTGAGTTAATCTGGTCAATATTAATTAAATTCCCTACTCCAGAATGCTTCCCTGTCACCAACGACAACGGGAGTCTTTTCTCCAATCGTTCAGTGAAACTATTCGCGGCAATTGCTTCCCTGTTACCCATAGCAACGGGAGTCTTTCTTCACCGAGGTTTGTAAACCTCTCATGTTACCCGGGCAGCACTTCCTGGTTTCAGGAGACGCGGTGAGACGCCGGCTTGCACGCTCCTTGGCAATCATAATCCCTTCGGGTGAGTCTTTAATAGGCGATATCTGCGGGCGTTTTTTGATTTAGCCGCCAGTATATGGCCCTAGAATTGACTTGTTTTTTACCCTTCGCCCTTGCAGATGTGTATGAGTGATCGTTCCACTTTAAGAATTTTGAGAAAAAACCCCTTCCCGTTTTGACGGAGGAGCATGAACCAGTTTATCTCTTTAAATCCTACTATCCTGGAATGAAGAGGTAGGCCTCAAATTAGTAATTACAATGTACACGGTCTAAGTGATATCTTTGACATTCATATGAATGATTGGCGCCATTATTTCATCATGGTCCTTTAGATGCAGATAGCACCTACCGTAATTAAAGCCACAGCCCTGTCACGGACCACGTTTTTTCTGGCCGCCTTTGCCTTCCTACCAGGTAATTTTAACAATGTTTTGTGTGTAACATGTAGCTCATCCTCAGTATAATCTCCTACCTTTAATTTAATTTAATCTAATTCAATCTATAGTTTTTAATCTTGAATATAACGGGCTTTTCCGTTATTTACTGTTTCGGGACTCTTTGAGACCGGTTTAAGTAATTAGTCTTTACTTCTATTATGCTTAGGAATCAGCCCCAAAAAACACAAGGGTGGCTGGGCCCAAGGGGAAGGAGGGTAGGCAGGGCCACACAATTAGAAATAGAAATGTTTGCCTATGCCTCCAAACTACTTCAAGTACACACTAGTTCATGTACAAGTAAACCACAACATGTTAGTTTACAAAAAAACAATTTATGTTTTCAATTTTGTACTCAGTTTTACAAAAGAAAAATTCACAATAAACAGAACTAAGACCACTATCAACCTCATGTCTTAGCCATATATAGTTTCAAAACACTTATTATCAATGTGCAATAAACCAAACATGTGGTGAACAATTAGAACAACAGTGATTTGTAGACGTAAAAAACATTAACATAAATACATGGACCACAGAACCTTGTACATTTATGTAAAAGGTGCTCTTACAAACATTTAGAAACACGGGGAGAAGATAAAACAACTTTTTCAACAGTTAGACTCCCACGGCCTGAACATGAGATACTCAGTTGAATTTCAGGAGTATTGCCTATTTCTGCAACAAATAACAGTGGCCAACTGGCCAAACAAGACAAAGGGGATGCCGACGCGTTTCGAATCCTGATTAGCGACTTGCAGAATTCTCGTCAGGGCAGTCTGAATCTAGTCCATGGGAACTGTTTAAAATAAAAACAAAATGAAGTATTTACTATCTAGCGGGTCCTCTTGCCACTACTCTCAGGATAGTGCAATTGCCTTGAAATTCATACCTTGTATAAATCCTGCCCACAGTCAATTCTGTTTTGATGGAAAATGTCGTCTATGCATTGATGGCCTACGCTGCAACAGAGTAATAGCATGAATAAGTACCTGGGAGGGTACACAGAGAGGGAATGCTTAAAAAAACCGTTGTTATTCATTTACCTGCGTTAATTTTGGAAGCTGAGCCACGTCTTCGCCACATGGGGTGAAGTTTTTGTGTTTTCTGAAACAAGGTGACAAAGTGCGACTTAGTGCCCTGCTCACTTGCTACCACGCTGCATGCGTATGACTTTTAGTACTTGAAATAATCCACTTACTTGGACACCGGTCCGCGGTGACCTCAGTGGGGGTTCCGATTTTAGTACCGCGTTTCTCCACACAGAAAGCAGTTTGGTGATTATCTGTGAGGGTGAGGAGGGGGGCGATGTATTACCGCGTTGCACAAAATATTTCAGAAATGGCAGCATTCACGCTAATCGCATGTCTATTTACAGTCTTACGAACAATACACTTACTTGTACACCAGTTCGCGGTGACCTCAATAGGGGTTCCAATTTTAAGACCGCATTTCTCCACACAGTAATCAGTATAGTAGTTATCTGTGAGGGTGAGGAGAGGGGGGACATATTACCGCGTTGCTGTTCCTGCGCTTAAGAATTTACATGGTAGCAGTTTAAAAAGTGGCCGCTTCCGTGCTTACCGCAAATTGTTTTGAAAGCCTCCGATCAGAGTGCTGGCTCCACCACGACAAACCAAGGGGTATGAGTGTCCCTGGGCGTCGCCGGTCTTGAACCAGAACATATGGTTAGTGAAAGGGCCAATCAGACAAACGGCCAAGTACTGATGTATGATGGGACCTGTAGTCTCAGAGAAACAATCAAGGTTTTTGAGAACCATTCAGGTGCATTGTGGGACATGTAGTGTCCGCCGACGGGCACGAAGAGTTTTACGCCCTGTTTATTTCACTGAGGCTGTTTAGACCCTTATTTACGCTGTCAAATTTTAGAATTAAATACGCTTCCTTGCGCAACAACATTGTGTCCACATCTTGGAAGTGTTTGGGGTCGATCCATGCCAGTGTGGTCCATTTAAAGTCATTCTCAGAATGGCCGTTACTAATGAAATGTTCCACCATCGGAGCAGTTAGGACTTTTTTCTTAAGCCGAGAGCGATGCTGGGTAATCCGGACATTAATGGGCTGATTTGTTTTGCCAATATAAACTCTGTTACACGGGCAGACCACCGCATAGACGACATTTCGAGTCTTGCAATTCGTGAAGCAATCATGCTTCCATCTAATGCCATTATTTACAAATGTGTCACCTTCTATGGTGCTTGAACATGAAACACAATTGCCACATTTGTGGTGTCCACATATGGGTTTCAATTTCCACTGTGTGACTAGGTCGCTTTTAGGTGCTGTGATATGACTATCTGCTTTGATTAGGTGTTGCCCTATGCTTCTGTTCTTACGCATAGCGAAGATGGGCTTAGAGAGGGGGTGCTCCAAAGTTTCAAGAAGATGCCAATTGTTCCGAATTATATTCTTGAATTGATTCGTGTGTTGGCCAAATGTTGTCACGCAAACCAATTGCTCCAGATCTTTCTTTTCTTTTTTTTCGAATAATGTATCTCTTGGAGTGAATTTGGCCCTATTTTTTGAATGTTTTAGCAATTTCTTTGGGTATCCTCTCTCTGCCATCTCGCTGCAGAATCTATTTGCGTGGGAGTCAAAATCACAAAGGTTGGTACAATTTCGCCGTATCCTCAATAATTGCCCGTAGGGCAAATTGTTTTTTAAGGATTGGGGATGCGAACTGGTATAATGCAGAATGGTATTCCGATCAGTTTCCTTCTTATGCAAGGAGGTAGTCAACTTAGCCTCACAGGAGCTTACCGTGATGTCCAGGAAAGTCATTTCTTTTGGACTAAAATTAAGTGTGAATTGGATGTCTGGGTGCCTCGAGTTCAGCCACAAATGGAACTGCTCGAGGTCCGTCTGGCTCCCCTGCCACAGGAGCCAGACGTCATCGATATATCTTAGCCACTGAGTGATGTGTCCTGAGAAAGGGTTGTCATTTAGGACAAATCGCTCCTCATATTGTGCCATGTACAACACAGCCAACTCCGGTGCATAGGGACAACCCATGGCTGTCCCTTTGATTTGAACAAAAAAGCTATTCTCGAACTTGAAGTAATTACTGCGAAGAGTAATCTCAGCTAGTGCCACAATGAAGTTGGTAGGCACCCGATGGGGTCTGTCCCTTTGTTCTAAATAAAGTTCAATCACCTCTAGAGCTTCATCCTGCGGTATTTGTGTGTAGAGCGAGGCAACATCAAGTGTCACCATCAACTCAGTCTGGTCATTGAATGCGCGCCCCTCAATTTGTTTGATAAAGGCTGTTGTGTCACTGAGATGCGATCGGACTTTTGCAATGCATGGTTTTAAAAAGAAATCAATGTATTTTGATACTGGTTCAAGCACCGAATCGCATCCCGAGACAATGGGTCTGCCCGGGGGTACCTTTTCGTTTTTGTGAATCTTCGGTAAGAAGTAGAGGATTGGAGTTCGAGGCATTTTTTTATTCAGAAATTCATGCTCTTTAGGACCCAAAAAACCTATGTCCAGGCCCTCCTTGGTAATTCTAGATATTTTGTCCTGGATTGCATGGACAGGGTCTTCTTTTGAGGGTCTGTACCATTCCCTATTGTTGACATGTGTTTGACCTTCAGCAAGGTACATGGGGCGTGGCCAGAGGACCACTGCCCCGCCCTTATCGGCTTGTTTGATCACTATTGAAGTGTCAGATTTCAGATCACCAATTGCTTTTTGTATACCCTTGCTGATATTGTTCTTGGTGAAGCTTGTTTTCTTCTCAAGTTTAGTGAGGGAAGACAGTACAGCTTGCTCAAAAGCTATAACCTGTTTTGGAATATTTAGAGTTGGAGTGAAACGTGATTTAACTCTGAGTCCAGTGGTTTCCTGTGTGGACGTCATTTCGGCTCCCGCGAAGAAAGTTTTTAACCTTATCTTGCGGCAAAAGTCAAGTGCTTCTAATTTTAATTTAGTGAAGTCCGTTCTTTTAGTTGGAACGAATTTGAGGCCGAGATTAAGAAGCATTTTTTCATCCCTTGATAGTTCCTTGTCAGATAGATTCACTATAGTGGACAAATTTAATTGTTGTTGTAATTTCGTTGCGTGTTCGCATTTGCCACGGTTGTTTGAAGCGAGGTCGCGATTGGCCTCCCCTGGACAAAAAAGGAGCCGACCCTCGAGTGGCGCCTCGTTTATTGAAATTAGACTGTCTTGAGTCAGGGGAAGAGTCAGAAGAAGTAGTATCTGAGAAGGTCAAGAACCTATTTTTTGATCTGCCCTGGAATGAATTTAGGGCCCCTCGTGACTCACCAGAAGTATAAAAATCCTCTTTTAGAAAGGGATACACCCGCTCCAACTGAAAGGATTTAGAATCTTTATCAAATTGTGCTGCTTTCGTGTTTAGAGAGTAATCCTTGAAAGTAGCAATCTCCTTTTCAATTTTGTCAAGGAGTGCCTTAGCTTCAGTCGTAGTCTGGTTGTCATTAATTGTTTTAATCAACTCGTCTATCTCCTTCTCTTCCTGACTGCAAATGCGCTGGGCGGTTTCAATGGTATGCACCATTAAATCCCTGCTGCACTTAGTATTAATTTGGCTGAACCCTTTCTTGTACTCGGTGTCCTCTATAAAAATAACGGGGAATCAGCCCCACCATACCCTCCACCTTCCCTTCACGTCCTGACGAAGACCCGCGCAGTAAGGATCTACTGTCCTACAATTTCTGGGTCGAAACGTAGACATTTATCTACAACCATGAACTTCTAAAATTAGCTTGATATATACAGCAGATTAGGAGTTTCTTCTGCCATAAAATGTTTTGATGTATGCACATTTTATTTGACCTCTCCTTTGGGGATCAATGGCATTTATGATTTTGATTTGTGGATTTATGCATATGAGAATTTGATCAGTGATGTACAACTATCAAAAATGTTTGTTTTTTTTTTTTGTTTTTTTTTCCCCTGCACTTTCTCCCTTCTCCCTGTGGGCGCATTGAATTTGTGTATACTATTATCGATTCTCTGATCATTGAATGGTTATAACGGTGCGGTGAAAATAAAAAAACACTATGCACCCTCATTTGTTTTGGATCAATTTAACTAAATATTGTGATCATTAATAATTGATTTTGTGCTTGGTCTGGGACCCCTTTATATATATATATCGACTATTTACCCAGGTCCCACTGACTACATGGGTCCAACCCAATTATCTACAACGTCCCAGGGGAGGGTCAGAACGGTGGGGAGGGTACTCCCATGTCCTTTGTCCAGTTTTGCACCAGCGCAGGATCCAACGGCTCCAGGACTTTCGGTTGCTGGCAAGCATACCCACCCAGGCCTAATACACTAATTCCTGTCTGGGAGGTGGTCACATCTTCCTGTGAAAGGATGCCTATTGTTCTGCCTTACCCTGCTTGAGCTTGGCTCAGCAGCAGGAGGGCAGAAATGTGTCTGCGGTCGGCAGAAACCATTTTGGGCTGCCCGGGACAAGAAGGCTGGTACAGGGAACACCAGGGACCTTACAAAGCTTGTTTATAAGGGGTGGAATCATACCTCCAACACTGGTTACAGGTGTGTGGGTATGATTCCACAAAACACGACAGGGTTGCTTTCAGCTGTTTTAGAGTTGGTCATTACGTAGTCGCAAAAGGCCACTCTATATGTCATAAGTGGCTGATACACTATCAACCTGGGAGAATGGACTCCGTAGCCTGCAGGGGTGTCCAGCTCATGCAGGAGCACCCTCTCACTTAGAACCAAGCACCCTACCTTAAGGATTGTTAAGGCCTGCTATAGGGGTGACTTATAGGTTTTAAGTGCAGTGACCCTTAGTTATAGGAAACTATATCTAAAGTAAGAAATGCATGCACCATCTTGCACAGGCAGGCCTGTAGTTCAATTTTGCATGACCTCTCCTGAGTGGCGTAATACATGATTCAGCCCAAGGAACGCCTCTGGGGTACCTATGCCCTGGGTACATGGCAACCATATACTAGGGATTGACAATAGTAACCCAGTATCCAATCTAGAGTGTAGCTAAGTGCATGACATAACTAACATTATAGGGAGAAAGCAGATAGACTGCGGTCTTGATTAGCAGGACCTCAGTCAGACTAGTCAAAAACAGTGTAACATGAAGCAAAAAGTGGGGGTAACCATAAGAAGCAGATCCTACTTTCCTACAACTATCCACCCCTTAACCTAAGAGCACCCCTACAATCCTTTGCCACTGCCCACCCTATAACCCTAAAACTACCCTTTGTACCCTTTGCCACTACCCACCTCTAAACTGTAAAATTACCCTAACCACCATTTACCACTACACTCCCCAAGTCCCAAACGTACCCTTATCATCCTTTCCTACTACACACCCCACAACCCTAAAAATACCATTACCACCCTTCGCTACTACCCACCACAAATCCTAAAATTACCCATACCATTCTGTACCACTATCCACTCTTAAACCATACAATTACCTTTACCACCCATTTCTACTACTCACCCCTAAACCCAAAAAGTATCCTAACCACCCTTTTCAGCTACCCACCACTAAACCCTAAAATTACCCTTATCACCTTTTAACACTACCCTCCCCATAACCCTAAAATTACCGTAACCAATTTTTACCATTTCCCATCCCTAAACCCTAAAAATATCCTTACCACCCTGTACCACTATCAACCCTTAAACCCTAACATTACCACACTTCACCACTACCCACCCCAAAACCCTAAAATTACAGTTGACACCCTTCACCACTGCCACACCTCAACCCTAAATTTATCCTTCGCATTAATTGAGATCTATGCATATATATGTTCTATTTAGGAACATGTTTCCATTGGAAAAATGTTTTTGACTTGCCTATATCTTTGGTGCCATTTGATGAATCTTCATGAAATTTTCCAAAATAAGTGTGGTAGCGATTCTTGTTATGCACAGAATGTTTCGGGGCGATCTGTCAAGCGGGGGGCTGAGGAAAAAGGGGGGTGGGGGGCGAACATTTCCCCAGTTAATTCCCATAAACTCTTTTGACACACCTGCAGCCTGAACCGCTGGACGGAATTACACCAAATTTGGCAGAAAGCTAGCTTTTGCTCCGCAGACTGTGTTTTATGTTATTTGTTGTAAATATGTTCAGTACATGTTGAGAAATCTAAGAGAATTAAGTTAGTGATACCTGTGGCTGCAATGACTTTGAGAAAAATAACAAGCTTGTGTAGGGAACTCCAGAGCTCGGCTTAAGTGGAGTCCTAAAACCAAAATGAAAAAAAGGCTGTCTGGGTAGGAATACCTGCCAGTCAAAGCCTATTACCTTGCTATGGCCTAAGATTTATTTTTAAAATTGCTGTAAATTCACGATATTTGGGGGGAAAAAAACAACAAGTGCAAGCTCCCGTCCTTCCATTTAAATTACCCCTGAAGGGCCAGGTTCCAGGGGCTGTGGGAACCTGGCTATGTAGATGATATTGGCACTAGGTGATCATACCGTGCACTGAGTCCTGGATTCCCCAAAAGTGTACCAAGGGTCAATGAAAAATCCAAAGTGCGCTATTAGTGGTAGTGTGGGCGAGCAACCTTAGGCCTAACACAGAGAACCGTAAGGCATTAATTGCACACACATGATCAATAAAGGACACACGACTCAAGTGGTGATCCAGACCAATTTTTTAAAATAATACTTTGTACTTTATTTTAAGACCCAGGTCTTCGCAAAAAGGCAAGTACACTTTTATTTTAAAATACTTTTCACTTCCCAAAATTGACATTTAGAATCTTTTTCACACTGTCCAATGTTATCCTACGAGGAAAACAATAGAGAGGTTAAACAGGGAGTATTGGCTTACAGACTCAGTCTTCGGAGCCAAAAGTCAGCAAGGGCCAGGGGTCAGGTAAGTAACAAAACTGCACAACCAGCGGCACAGAAAGGCTGGGTGAAGAAGTAAAAATCATAGTTGAACCCAATGTTTTCCAATGGAGACAGGGGGTGCCAGGAGCCACACTGCTTGCAGGTAAGTAGATCGGTTTCAGTGGCCAGTCTTTGGGGGTTAGGTTAGGCACAGGGGAGGGGCATTAAGCAGCACCAAAAATACACCACCAGCAGCACAAAGGTGACTAGGTGCAAATTTGATGTTGGGCGCCCAATGCTTTTCAATGTGGATTTTCCTGACGGCAAACTAAAAGGCTGCAGGCGTGGCACTGGAGGTTGCAGGAGGAAGACTAATGACAGCAGAGATAAGTTGGGATGTAGGGGATCATAGGGGCACTGTCAGTTCAGCTTAACAAGGCCTAGGGGCTTTGGATGCAGGGGTTCCTTTTGATGTTGGAGTCTTCGAGGTCGATGTCAGGGAAAGCCTCTGGATTCACATGCCAGGTGCTGTTGTGGAGGCCAAGAGAGGTCAGCCAACACTGGACATGAGTTCAGAATTGCCAGGGAGACTTCACTGCACAGGTGAGCCACTCAGACTCGGGCCAGGGGCTTCGGGTACAGAGTAGGCTTGGGTTGGGAATCCGCCTAGATCCGGAGCCTTTGGATTCGGTTTCTACTGGACAGGTCCATTGTCCTCGGGATATTGGTATCCTTATTGAAGACCACAGTCCTATCAGGGTTTTTGGAGGTCACTAGCCAATATTCAGGGGGCACCTCTGAAGTGCCCTCTGGGTTCATGACACAATAAATCCCACACTGGCATCAGTCTGGGTTTATTTTATTGAAGGGAATAGTTTGGCACCACACACTGCTGTATTCAGTGAAGCTATGATACTGGTGAACTCGAGTTGTCGAGTCCCCAGCCCATCTACTCTCTATGGCTTCACTGGCACTTACAATATCAGGAAATGGCGCCCAATATTGTAAGGGCATATCTGCTCATATAGATATGCCCTCATCTGTAGTATAGTACACCCTGCCTTAGGGCTTTGTGGCCTGCTAGAGGGGTGACTTACCTGTGCTGTCAGGTAGTACTAGCTGGCATGGCACATAGGCAGAGTGCCATGTCGACGTTGCCATTTTCTTCCTCACAGGGGCATGCATGCTGCAAGGGCAGTGGCATGGTCCAAGTGAGAGGAGTCCAAAGATACCCCCTTCAACTTCAAGGCCCTAGGTACCCAGGGTACCATTTACTAGGGACTTACAGGAGGCAGTATTACCAATTAGGAGTTTGTTTTAGGGAAGGAGCACTGGCAAATGTACCTGGTTGGTAGGGACCCTGTGCACTACATTTGAAAACACATCAATACCAGGCAAAAAGTGGGGGCTAACTATATGAAAGACACAATTTCTCGCAGAAACCCATGGGCCCTGGAAACCGCTACCTCCCCAGGGCAAATCTGAAATAAAACTGGTGGGCCTGTGTGGCCCCCACAATCCCAGGGACCGTCACCTCCCCGGGCATTTAAAATGATGTATGCGGGTGGGCCCTCTGGACCCACCCGTGCCTTTGGCGACCACCCCCTCCCCAGGGCTAAAAATCACATTACTGCATGGGGCATCCCTGCAGCCCAAGGGATCACATTCTCCCCAGGGCTAAGTAGTGTAAAGGAGGGGGGCCACCCAGCAACCCTCCTGTACCCACAGATGCCCCTGGGAACTGCCATCCCTCAGGTCCAGCTCCTGCTATGTCCCGGGGTACCCTCCCCTGGGACAAAGCTGTTTGCTGTGGCTTGGCAGGAGCTTTAACCGCTATCGCCAAGTCACAGCAAACACCCCGCTTTTAGCAAGTGAGAACTGTGAAAATACTCTCGCTTGCTGGAAGTGGAGCTTTCATCTGTTTCCATGCCAACTGTCAAGCGAGCAGGGAAACAGACCAAATGTCAGCAATGAGAAGAAAGAGGCAAAAAGGTTAGAAACAAGTAGAAAGATGGTGAATAAATTTGAGAAATGAGCAGAAAGAGGCATGATAAAAGTGAGAAACTAACAGAAAGAGGCACAATAAAGGTCAGATATGAGAAAAAAGGCAAAAGAAAGGTCTGAAACCCGCAGATAGAGGCAAAATAAAGATCAGAAACAAGCAGAAGGAGGCAAAGTAAAGGTCAGAAATAAGCTTGTTGAGAATTGATGAGACCTCATCAAAGGTCCCTTGGGGTTCAAGAACCCCTATTATTGTAACAAGTAAGTCCCCCAGAATGGGATTGCTGGGACGTGGTTGGAGGCCCTACCCCCTTTCCCAACCACTCTGAACAGGGGCTGCCTGGTGCACTACTTCCTGGGTGATTAAGTCCCCTTGGTTGCTGAGAGTCGTTGGGAGCCAAGAGCCCCTATTGTTGTGACACGTAAGTCTCCAACAGCCAGATTGCTGAGACGTCCTCTCCGCCCCCTTTCTCACACACTCTGCATTGGGCCCAGGCCCGCTGGTGCATTACAGGTTGCTGCTGATGTCGCTCACGCTCATTCATACTCATCTATGATACGAACAAATTCCACTCCATGCGTAGTGCAGAGTTTATCGATAATTCTGTGTTCTCCGCGGAATGCGGAGTTGCAGAATTCTGCAAACTCTGCAAGCAGAGCAGAATTTTACACCAAGGCCTAGTTTTCATTTACAGGCTGACTCTGAGACTCACGCAAACACTCACAGACCTACTCAGACATTGATGCACCTACTCACTCATCCACCCAGAGACTCACACACCCATTAACCTACCTATACAGCCACTCATACACCCTATCTCAAAAGTTACAGGTTACAGTTAGGAAATAAAATAAAAGATAATTCCCTGTAAAAAGTCAAAAGTTACAGGGGTGTTATAGTTAGGAAATAGAATTCAAAGAACTTTACAAATTCACTGAACAACCCACAGTTACAGTGACATTATTATTAGGAAATAGAATTAAAAAAACCTTAAAAATTTACTGAATAAAACAAAGGTTACAGGGATGCTATAGTTAGGCTTACATTTTGCTTGGTTTAGATAAAGATTACTTATTTTTCTAAACTGGTGTGGCTTTTCATTTTAGCGGGGGTGCCCATGTGGCAACCTCCGGGCCCTGTGGACTGCTACCTCCCCAGAGCAAATCTGAAATAAAAATGGGGGGGGGCCTGCTTGGCCTCCCCAACCCCAAGGACTGTCACCACCCCAGGGCATTTAAAATGATGTATGCGGGCAGGCCCTCTCGGCCCACCAGTGCCTTGGGGGACCTCACTCTACCCAGGGCTAAACATCAAATTATAGCAGGGAGCAGTGGGGAATCCCCGCAACCCGGGGGACCAGCACCTCCCTTAAGCAATTTATTCAAATGAAGTGGGGCCATGCGGCCCCCCACAGCCCCGGGGACCACCACCTTCCCGGAGCATAAGTAGTGCAATGGAGGTAAGCTGTGTGGCAATCCTCCTGGAGGCATAGATGGCCATGGGAACTGAGGTTTCGTGATTCTGAACCCGTTTCATAAAGGTCATGGTATTGTTACGATTTTGGTAATAGCGAACCGTAAATGGCGAGTGCGGCAAGTACGAGTGTGTTCGTATTGTTCGATCGATAGATTCACTACGTATTCAGGGATTTCGTTCTGAACCTTCGGGTTCCATTTTGTGTACTGCAGCCATTTTGTGGTTGCCCTCACATAGGCCGACGACTACGGCCGAACAAGTCTTTGGGACACGTACACCTTTAGCTGACTCTTAGATGACCTGAGCGAACTGACCCCGTTGCCTGAAGCTAGCCTTGCTAAGCTAGTTCCTTGTCCGGTAGCTGATCGAGATAGAGATCAAAGAGCAGGACATTGCTGAGTTTATTATACACGCACACACCCCTTTATCTTGCTGCACATCTGATTCTGTTCCTTCTTTTATGGATTGTTTATAGTTCGGGTTGTGGTCTTTTATTATGGGTTTGTCCGGCTGTCCAAGCAAGAATGTTGGGTTTTCCCGTGTAATTGATGGTGGGCTGGACAACTGAAAAGTGGGTTTGTCGATATGCGATACCTTTTGCAATGTCACCTATGATTGGACAGTTTGTAAATAATGAGTGTTCGTTAGGAATGTGATTTTTAGCATAAAAGACGATGTCTTGCAATACGTAAATTGAGCAGTCTCTAGCGAACCTACTGCATCGTACTTCGTAGATTTCTGTTCCTGGTTGCAGCCAATAAAATGTGATCTTTGACATCACCGAGAAGTATCCCGTGCCTCTGTATTCTAAGACAGGTGAACCCGAAGACTTTGGGCGTGCCCCTGGCGCCGCTGGGTTCTAAAACCCGGTTCTTCAGTTGGCGCCCTACGTAGGGCGACTTCAGTGGTACCGGTCCAAGCCTGAAGATCGTGAGGAGCTTCGAGAGAAAATTGTGGAGGAAGGCCAACCACTTCATCGACCCCTGTATGTCGTCATGGTCCGAAGGTTTTTGCTGCAAGGCTTCCCGCTTTCCGACGGCTACAAAGGACTGCTGCCCTGACTGTCGCCCTGTCTTGGACCCTTTTGACGATTTGTAAAGCGAGACGATAGACGGGTCTTCTGGTGACGTGATCGATACCTCAGTTAAGTATAAGTGGAGCGTCTACCAGACCTTAGTTTTTGGTTTCCTTCGGGATCTTTGATTTGGAACTTGCAAGTGCCAAAGCCGAGGGACTCGTATATTTGCGAGACTATCGAGTTTGGTAATCCCTTGAAGTTTGAAGCTAGACTAGTGAGCGAAGATGCCTGGTCTTAGCAGACTTGGAAAGATATTTTGTTGTGGTTGTAACAGGGATTCCCGATTGGAGGACTCGTGTCCGATACCTCCGGTTGAAACTCCGACTAAACATGGTGTGGGCCCCATTACGTATAATGAAGTGTGGATCCACTACACTAGGAAGGATGGTGTCCTGAAGTAGCCCCAATATGGTAGCTATGACACAGAGATTTTAGATAATCTGGAAGTTAAACTATTTAAGAAGAAAGCCCGGCCGGCGATGTTTGACTATTTCCGCCTCGGGCGAAAGGAAGCCAAACAGAGAGAAATTAAACTAGCGAAGAGAAATAAAAGAGAGAAGGGTATATCTATAATGCAGGCTGCTATACAGTTTAAAGATAATGAAGAAGAACAAGCGAGTGAGCAGTTGCACATGCAACGTAAAATGGCTATCGATAAATGTTATCCAGCTTTGTCACCTCTCCAACAGGATGCGACGAAGGATCTTGAAAAGGATCCTTTGATGTCACATTTGTTGAGTTCTCCACCCCCTTATGTGCAGAGTGCTACAGCACCTCCGCAACCTTTAGTTGCGCAACCTCCAGTTGCTTTGCCTCCTGTTGTTGCACAGTCACCAGCTCCTCTTCAGTTGGTTCCTACTCCTTTGGAACAGCCTTCTCAAGGGTCGCCGACTTTGCTATCTGTTCCACCTCCAATTTCTATGACTTTTTCTCCTGTATTTCCTACTTCCTCTGATACTCCTTCTGATACTACTTCTACGTATGCTTTGTCTCAACCTGCTTTGCCTCCTGTCCTTATGACAGCTTCTCCTTCTGTTCGACAGAGAATGACTGATACTGTTACAGGTCTTTTGTCTCCTTTCTTTGGGTCATTGAGTATGACCCCTGTTTCAGCGCATAAACAGTTACGTAGCCAAATGCCTGGTCCTGAAGAGCAGGCAGTATTGGATCATATGGCTCATAAGTGGGTCACTAATTCTTCGAGCTATGATTTAGAGTCGGTTATGGATGTCTTCCATCAATGGGATGCACCAAAGCAGAGGTATGTCTTCGACATGATGTGTACTTTCCTCCGTGAGGAATGGGAAGATGGTGAGTTGGGACAAACTCCGTCAGAGTTGTTCCGTGTACAGTCAGAGTCTGCGAAAGGAACAATAGTGGGTCTCGATGTTGAAAAAGCAGTTGCAACATTGCTTTCGTTTAGGAGTGTGTGTCCTTCTCAGTCGTTGTTTGAGCCTGATCCTTCTGTTAGGAGAAAAGCGCGACAGTATCCAATGAGAGAGGTTCCCCCGGTATGGAAGGATGCAGTTCAGGCCAATCCTCAGGCTGGTATTGCAGCTGTAGATGCTCATTTTCAGCGTGTTTGGGTACATGTTCCGTGGAAACGAGCTGAAGTTTTGGCCCTTAAGCAGACTTTACCTGATTCCCGAAAGAATCCTACAGGGTATTATAAGGAATTGTCACAGACAACAGACTCGTGTATTATGAATCTAGCCGATATAGATATCTTGTTTGGGAATGCGGTTCCTCAGCCCTTATGGGGAATGATTCGTCATGTGGATCATGCGCAAGAGTTAGGTGATACATGGAATAATATTACAGCTGCAGATGGTCTTCAGGGTGGAGGGGCTAAACCTGAAGCTTTAGTTGCAGAACTCCCTGGTAGGATCATTACTATGTGAAGACTTTAATGCCTGCTATGCGAGTGAATTGGGATAAGTTGTCTGCATGTAAGCAGAAGACGAGAGTGTGTCTGATTTCTTCACTAGGTTTGAAGAGACGTTTATAGATCATAGCGGTCAAGACATGAGTACGGAAGGTGGCCAATGGTTGTTCGTAGATAAGTGTGTGCATAACTTGCTTCCCGAGGTGTGTACTAAGTTGAAGGATTCAGAGAGTTCATGGGCTGTTTCTTCGTCTGCGCAGATATTGGCTACTGCACAATATTATGAGAATAGGGAGAAAGATGAGAAAGAGAAAGCAGATAGAAAGACTAAAGAGTTGAAGACGAAGGTTATTTTGCAGCAAGCGTATCCGCCCCATAATAATCAGCGTGACTATCAGCAACCTCAGCAGTTTTAGAGAGTATCGCAAAGGTTCGAGCCTTCTCAACAGCGTTTTCCTGTAGGCCCTAATCAGTGTGCGTATTGCAAAGAAGAAGGCCACTTTAACAATAGTTGTCCGATCCTGTTGCAGCGTACGAATGGTGCTTCTGGTGTGAGAGGTCGAGGTGTTCAACAAGCTCGTAGAGGTAGAGGACATGGTGTGTTCCCCCATAATGCACGATCCTTTCCTCCACAGAATTCGATGAATTGTTTTGATCAACAGAATGGTGAGTCTGGTAGTACGACTCAGTATTATGCTGACGACTACTATGTTGAAGGTGAGAATATCGACGGTAATGATTGCTAGGACAGCCATAGACAAAGAGAGGGAGTTGTTTCAGTTCCAGTAGATCAGAGTGGACCTTATGTTGAAGTGATTACTTTAGGTGTGTCAGAGCCTTTTCTGTTAGATACTGGTGCTGCGAAGAGTTCTATCATGCACTCTAAACTCCCTGGCGCACCTTTGTCTGGCTTGACAAATGTTTCCGTAGGTTTTTCTGGCGCCCCAGTTCGTAATCCGGTTTCTAGTCCTTTGTCTCTTTCTGTTGGACCTTGTGAATTCGAAGCACTCCTCATTCTAACGACAGGTTGTGGTGAGAATTTGTTGGGATTGGATTTGTTGAAAAGATTGTATGCAACACTACATTGTTCTCCTTCAAGAGTACAGCTTACATTGGGTAAAAGAGTGATCTCTCCGATGTATTTGTCTAAAGATCGACTTCCAGTGGAATTGCGTTCTCTTCCTGATACTCTTTGGGCTACTGGTCCTAATGACGTGGGTCTTTTGGAGATTCCACCATATGTTGTGACGCTAAAGGCGAATGCTAGATTGCCACGTATTCCTCAATATCGGATTTCTAGTGATGGTGAAAGAGCCCTTTTAGCGATCATCTATGATCTGATTGAGAAAGGTGTGATTGAGGAAACGAGAGGTAATGTGTGTAATAGTCCGGTTTTGCCTGTCCTGAAACGTACTGATTCTTCGCAACTGCCTGTGTATAGGTTTGTGATCGATCTTCGCGAAGTGAATAAAATTGTAGTTCTGCAATTTACAGTTGTTCCAGACATTACTGCTTTGCTGACTATGATTCCTGCTTCTGCTACCTGAAATTCGGTGATTGATCTGAAGAATGCTTTCTTCAGCATCCCGATTGCCGAGGAGAGTAGAGATATTTTTGGCTTCTCTTTAGGAGGCCGAAGTTTTCGGTTTAAGCGTGCTCCTCAAGGCTATTGTAAAAGTCCATCCATCTATAGTCAGGCTTTGAAAACACAGCTTGATACTATTGTTTTACCTGATGGTGCTGCTCTTATTCAGTATGTCGACGATTTGTTAGTTGCTGCTGATGATGAGAAGATTTGTAAAGAAGCTACTTTGTCTTTGTTGCGACATTTGTCTGACCTCCATCATAAAGTGTCACTTTCGAAGTTGCAGTATTGTCGACAAGAAGTGACCTACTTAGGTCATCTCTTATTGAAGGAGGGAAGAAGATTGACCCCGGAACGAATTGAAGCGTTTGCGAGAATGAATGGGCCAACTACACAGAGAGAAGTGAGTGCTTTCTTAGGTATTACTTCGTACTGTAGGCAATGGATTCCAAATGTTTCGCTTCTTGCGAAACCTTTGTTAGCACTTACTGTTAAAGATACTCCGAATCCTATTCCTTGGACTGACGAATGCCAGAAGAGTTTTTCTGAATTGCGTAATGCGTTGTGCTCGGCTCCTGTGTTGGGTACTCCTGACTACAGTAAGCCTTTTACACTATATGTTCACGAGAAAGAGGGATGTGCATTGTCAGTCCTGACACAGCAGTTCGGCGATAAACAACGTCCATGTGCGTATTTCTCGTCGACTTTGGATCCCGTAGCTAGAGCATTGCCGAGTTGTTTGAGAGCTACAGCGGCAGAGCAGCTGTTTCTATTCGACAGTCTGCTGGTTTGGTGATGGATAATACGTTGATTGTGATGGTTCCACATGCAGTGGATACTTTGTTAAACAGGACCAAGACACAGCACTTAACTAGTGCTCGATTGTCAGGTTACGAGTTGACACTTTTGTCGAGTCATGTGCATATAAAGAGATGCAACACGTTGAATCCAGCTACGTTGTTGCCAATTTCTGTAGAGACAGATGTTCTTGAACAGCATGATTGCTTTCTTAGACAGAGGAGGAAACAAAGGGTAGAATTGACCTTAGAGATCATTTTCTTGCAAAGTGTGATGGTACCTTATGGGTAGATGGTTCGTGTTTCAAGCTCCCGAATGGTGATACGACTGCAGCATATGCGGTTACGACTTTGCATACGATTTTTGAAACTGCACGTATCCCACAGAATTCAGCTCAAGCAGCAGAGCTGATTGCATTGACAAGAGCGTGTGTGTTGTCGAAAGGAAAGAGAGTGACTGTGTATACTGATAACCAGTATGCGTTTGGTGTGGCTCACAGTTTTGGTCGCTTGTGGAAAGAACGTGGGTTCCTCACGTCTCATGGTACGAAAATTAAGCATGGTCAATTGGTGAATGAACTTCTTGAGTCGCTTACGTTACCGATGCAAGTTGCGATCGTGAAATGCAGTGCACACAAGAAGGTTACCGATGACGTTGGTCGTGGTAATGCGTTTGCAGATGAAGTTGCGAAAGAAACGGCGAAGGATGTGACGAGTCGAATGTATGTTGCGGGTCCGGCAAGAAGAGTTCCGGATAGAGGAATGTGTGAAGATACGATAGAGAGTGTGAAATCAATTCAGGCTGAAGATACAGAGAAAGAATTGAGTGTATGGAGAGAGTGTGTGGGAAAATTGGATTCGACTGGTTGTTGGATTGAGTTGTCAGAGCATAAGCGATGGTTGTTACCTGATGCGTATGTGCTTGCAGTGGTTACAATGGCACATGGAATGGCTCACATTAGTGCGAAAGGGATTTGTAAGTTGTTGGCTCCAGTATGGCAGAATGCTGGAATTCCTAAGTGTGCAGAGAATTTGGTCAAGAATTGTATGGTTTGTCTGATGTATAATCCTGGCAAGGGAACTCCAACTCCAGCTGGTCATTTTGCACCTCCGACGTATCCGTTCGAGGTTTTGCAATTAGATTTCATCCACATGGAGAGATGTAATAACCTGAAATACGTCCTTGTGGTTGTTTGTGCCTTTTCAAGATGGGTAGAAGCATACCCCCTGAAAGATAATACTGCCTTGTCCACAGCTAAAGTCCTAGTTAAGGAATTTTTCCCTAGGTATGCTTTGCCAAGAATGGTGTGGAGTGAAAACGGGAGTGAATTTATGGGTCAAGTGATGAAGAGAGTATGTGAAGGTGTAGGCATCAGACAGAAGTTTCACACTGCAAATCACCCCCAATCAGCTGGTTTAGTGGAATGCTACAATGGCACCTTAAAGCTGAAGCTAGCCAAGATTCAGGCGAGCTCTGCTCTCCAATGGCCCGATGCTTTGCCATTGGCACTTCTGTCAACTAGGATGACAGTACATTCTCGAGTGGGACTTAGTCTGTATGAGATTGTGTTTGGTCGCCAGGCAAATATATGGGGAGTGCCGAGGCCGACAAAGTTTAGTGAGATTGAACATCCTGTACTTATTGACTATCAGTATGATTTGACGGCTAAATTGCGTGTTTTACACCAACAGGTTCACGACACATTGCCACAAGCATCTGAAGATCCAGGACACGCCATCAATCCTGGCTCGTGGGTACTGATCCGGAATTTTCAGCGGACAAAGAACGACCAGCCCCGCTGGACCGGTCCCCACCAAGTCTTGTTGGCGATGCGTACTGTAGTGAGAGTGCATGGGAAAAAGAACTGGATCCATGGCGTACATTGTAAGAGGGCCCCTTTGCCTCTGCCGTACGACCAGTGGGTCCAGCAGGGTTTAGGTGATTCAGAAACTGAGACTGTGCCACGTTTTGTCCCAATCAGCGATGTACGTTTAATTGGGACAAGTTCTGAGCGTGAGAACGATGACATTTTGCAGGAAGCCGTGCCTCCATCAGCCAGATTGGATACTACTGAACCTGAGTTATTGTTTCGCGATCAGACTTTGCCTGGTAAAGGCCGCTATAATTTACGACCGAGAGTCATTGGACAAATAAAATAAAATCTTTCCTTTGCTATTTTTGAAACTACGCTCTCTCATCTGAGAAACGGTTTTGATTGATTTTTTTTTTCGAACTGCCATCCGGGTTCAGCTGCAGGGTTGCGGTATAAAGACTCAGAGTGTACAGCTGGAAGACACAAGGTCGACAGTTCTGGTTTGTTCTAGGGCGTTCCCTGGGACATTCAGAGGTACACTTGAGCGAAGAGAACCAACTGCCGCGAACAGCACGGTTAGAGGATGGAGTTTTTCCAGATGGAGAGAGCTGTTGAAGAAATTCTTTAAGACAAGAATATGTAAAATAATGAGTAGAAAATGTTTTCTGATAACGTGTCTTTTGATACTATTTAGCATGACGATGTTTTTGGTGGGATATGTTATATTCTCTTTTCAAGTGACGTTTGCACCCACCACACAACCCATACCTTTTCCTACTATTTCTTCGCATTCTTTTCACCCTTTGACTGAACAAGAGTCCATTAGAAGATTGGAATTTGCTAATAACTCTTTTGCTCAACTTTTGCACCAGCGTCAGTTAGTCGTGAACACCACTAATTGTTGGTGTGTGGCCTTATGCCCCATACTACTGATAAAGGTATTCCTTACCTTGTCCTGCCATTCAGCTATAATGGTTCTGTGTGGGCGTATAGGACAATGTTCCTTTATGCCCGCGAAGTTTACCCCCTGCGTTCTGTGAAAGACAATCCAAAGAATAGTGCTCCAGTAAAGGGAATAGTAGACATGACTAGAGGAATTAACTCTATGAGACTATTCCGAAAGATGAGACACTAGCGTATATTGGATGGAACCTGACTGGATATGGTGTTAGTCTGAGTGGAAACCAGCGAGCAAAAAGATCTTCTCCGATTTGGATCGTACCCCATCGTGGTCATTTTTGTCTGCACGGTAATGGCAAGAATCTGAGAGCTCAGTTAGGGAAGAGTATCTGCACTGAGACGTATGTTTTTGCGTCCCAGACTTCCCCATTGTTTTTAGCAGCTAAGGGTACATATTTTGTTTGTTACGATAGAGGATATACATGGTTGCCCCCTGAGTTTTTCGGGTACATGTTATGTCTCGTTCCTGTTGCCCCCTACGTATACTGCTGCAGCAGATTACCACAGAACGAGAGTTGCTAGAGGTGTCTTCAGCAAGGAAGATACTGCAGGACAAGAATTAGGAGATTTTCTGAAGGGTTTTCTGCCGTTTTGGGGACCTATGGTCAACAGCAGTAACATACGGCAATTTACGAGAGTGGTTGAGTCCACCATAGTTGAGACTGCCGGTGCCCTTAGTAATTTGACTGCTGAGCTCCAATCGGATCGTCTTATGACGTTGCAGAACCGAGTTGCGTTAGACGTCATACTTGCAGATAGAGGAGGGGTATGTAAACTGATTCAATCGAGCTGCTGCGTTTTCATTCCAGACAACGCTCCGACAGTGTACCAGGCCATTTCCAAGCTACATAAGATCTCCAAGTCTATATATGTGGACGAAGGAGATTGGTCATTAATGGGATGGTTTTGGGGATTGTTATCCACTTGGGGATGGAAGATTCTGATGATCATTGGGATGGTTTTAGCTATCCTTTTCCTGTTCTGTCTTTGCGTACAGTGTGCTCCTGCTATATGTGGCCTTTGTGCTACTGCGTGTGCGAAGAGACCTGTCCAGAGAGAGTTACTAAGTAATGGGATTATGCTCCAGCAACATCTTGATGATCTGATGAATATAGACCTGGATTCAGACTGACGTGAGTTAAGGTTATTGCCTATGTAAGGGCAAACGGAGGGTCTGAGGTTCCGTGATTCTGAACCCGTTTCATAAAGGTCATGGTATTGTTACGATTTTGGTAGTAGCGAACCGTAAATGGCGAGTGCGGCAAGTACGAGTGTTTTCGTCATGTTCGATCGATAGATTCACTACGTATTCAGGGATTTCGTTCTGAGCCTTCGGGTTCCATTTTGTGTACGGCAGCCATTTTGTGGTTGCCCTCACATAGGCCGACGACTACGGCCGAACGATTCTTTGGGACACGTACACCTTTAGCTGACTCTTAGATGACCTGAGCGAACTGACCCCGTTGCCTGAAGCTAACCTTGCTAATCCAGTTCCTTGTCCGATAGCTGATCGAGATAGAGATCAAAGAGCAGGGCATTGCTGAGTTTATTATACACGCACACACTCCTTTATCTTGCTTCACATCTGTTTCTGTTCCTTATTTTATGGCTTGTTTATGGTTCGGGTTGTGGTCTTTTATTATGGGTTTGTCCGGCCTGTCCGAGCAAGAATGTTGGGTTTTCCCGTGTAATTGATGGTGAGCTGGACAACTGAAAAGTGGGTTTGTCGATATGCGATACCTTTTGCAATGTCACCTATGATTGGACAGTTTGTAAATAATGAGTGTTCGTTAGGAATGTGATTTTTAGCATAAAAGACGATGTCTCGCAATACGAAAATTGAGCAGTCTCTAGCGAACCTACTGGGTCGTACTTCGTAGATTTCTGTTCCAGGTTGCAGCCAATAAAATGTGATCTTTGACGTCACCGAGAAGTATCCCGTGTCTCCCCTATTCTAAGACAGGTGAACCGGAAGACTTTGGGCGTGCCCCTGGCGCCGCTGGATTCTAAAACCCGGTTCTTCAGAACCGCCATCACTCAGGGCCGGCTCCTGCTATGTCCTGGGGTACCCACCCCTGGGATATAGCTATTTGCTGTGGCTTGGCAGGAGCTTTAACTGCTCCTGCCAAGTCATAGCAAACACTCAACTTCCAGCAAGTGAGAACTGTGAAAATACTCTTGCTTGCTGGAAGTGGAGCTTTCATCTGCTTACCTGCCCATTGTCAAGTGAGCAGGGAAACAGACCAATTGCTTTCACACACAGAGAGCTTCATGTTTAGCAGATCTCTGTGTGTGAAAGCAATGCTGGCTCCCACAGGAGGCGAGGAGCCAGCTGGAACAGCAGGGGCCCTGAGGCTCCATCCACAATCCCGGGAAGTGCAGAAAGAGGCTAAATAAAGGTCAGAAACTAGCAGAAAGGGGCAGAATAAAGGTCAGAAAGCTGCAAGATAAAGGTGAGAAATGAGCAGCAAGAGGCAGAATAAAGGTAAAAAATTAGCAGAAAGACGCCAAAAAAAGATCATAAACGGGCAGCAGTAGGCAGAAAAAAGATGAGGAATGAGCAGAAAAGGCAGAATAAAGTTCTGAAACGAGCAGAAAGAGACAGAATAAAGGCCATCAACAAACAGAAAAAATCAAGATAAAAGTGAGAAATGAGCAGAAAGAGGCAGAATAAAGGTCAGAAATTAGCAGAAAGAGGCAAAATAAAGGTCAGAAACTAGCAAAAAGAGGCAGAATAAAGGTAAAAACAAGCAGAAAGAGGCAAAATAAAGATCAGATGGGAACAGAAAAAAGCAAAATAAAGGTGAGAAACAAGCAGAAAGAGGCAAAATACAGGTGAGAAACAAGCACCAAGAGACAAAATAAAGGTCAACAACGAGCAAAAAGAGGCAGAATAGAGGTCATAAACTAGCAGAAAGAGGCAGAATAGAGGTCAGAAGCAAGCAGCAAGAGGGATGACAAAGGTGATAAACTAGCCGAAAGAATGAAAATAAAGGTCAGCACAGAGCAGGAAGAGGCAAAAATGGTGAGAAACGAGCAAAAGAGTGCAAATAAAGTTGGGAAGCGACCAGAAAGAGGCAAAATATTGATGAGAAAAGAGCACAAACAGACAAAGAAGGTGAGAAACGAGCATTAAGAGGCAAGATAAAAGTGAGAAACGAGCAGAAAGAGGCAAAATAGAGGTCAGAAACTAGCAGAAAGAGGGATGATAAAGGGGAGAAACGACCAGAAAGAAGCAAAATAAAGGTCAGCAATGAGCAGAAAGAGACAAAAAAGGTGAGAAACGAGTAGAAAAAGAGTGAATAAATGTGAGAAATGAGCAGAAAGAGGCATGATAAAGGTGAGAAACTAAAAGAAAGAGGCAAAATAAATGTTAGAAACTAGCAGAAAGAGGCATAATAAAGATCAGAAATTAGCAGAAAAAAGGCAAAATAAAGGTTAGAAACAAGTTTATTGAGAATTGATGAGACCTCATCGAAGGTACGTTGTGGTCCAAGAACCCCTTTTGTTGTAACAAGTCCCCTAGAGTGTGATTGCTGGGATCTGGTTGGAGGCCCGCCCCCTTTCTCAGCCACATTGCACAGGAGCCTCCTGGTGCACTACTGGGTTGGGAATGTAGTCCCCTTGGCTGTTGAGAGTCGTTGGGGGCCAAGAATCCCAATTTTTGTGACAAGTAAGTCCCCCACAGCCAGATTGCTGAGACGTCGTCAGAGGCCCTGCCCCCTTTCTCAGACAGTCTGCAAAGGACACAGGCTTCCTGGTGCATTACAGGTTGCAGCTGCGGTCACTCATGCTCAATCGCGCTCATCTTTGGTACGAAAAAATTCCACTCCATTGTGAAGTGCGGAGTTTATCGATAAATCCTTGTTCTCCGCAGAACACGGAGTTGCCGAATTCTGCAAACTCTGCGAGCAGAGCGGAATTTTATGCCCAGGCCTAGTTGACATTTACAGACCAGTCAGAGACTCACGCCACCACTCCGAGACACTTACAGACCCACTAACAGACCCACTTTGAGACTCACACAACTGCTCACAGACCTACTCAGACATTCATGCACCTACTCACTCACCCACTCAGAGACTCATACACCCATTAACCTACCTATACAGCCACTCTTACAACCTATCTCAAATGTTACAGGCTACAGTTAGGAAATATATATTTTTTTTAATTCCCTGAAAAAAGTCAAAGGTTACAGGGATGTTATAGTTATACAATTTTTAAAAAACTTAAAAATTCACAGAAAAAAACAAAGGTTACAGGGACGCTATATTTAGGCTTACATTTTGTTTGGTTTAGATAAAGATTACTTATTTCTCTAAACAGGTGTGGTGTCCATTTGTAGTGTCTTCACTGTATTACTGCATGTGTGCACAAATGCTTTACACACTACCTCTGCGATAAGCCTGCCTGCTCGCGCCAATCAACCAAGGAAGTGAGCAGGGGTTATTTTAGAAGTGTATCCCCCTTACTCTGACTAGGAAGAAGTGAGCCTACTTGGACAAAGGTGCAAACAGTGCGACTGGTGCGCCCACCGGGTGCTAACCTGTGAAGGGTGGGGCTATGCTTGGCAATATCTTATGAGGGGCACTTTTGCACATGGTAGTGAGAGAATCCGAGGAGGCAGTCATGGGACGTTGGGGTGCCAAATGTGATTGACGCACTTGGCACCACCAGCGCTAAAGCCGGCCCTGTGTGCAAACCATTGCCAACGAGAGACCCCCATTTCTAATATCTAAAGATCCTTGCATCTTTAAATAAAAAGACAAAAACAGTGCCCTTTGTAAGTGTGCGCATGTGTGTTGAATGCATGTGCGTGCCTACAAATTGACACAAGAGTCCAGGGTCCGTTGTGGTCCAAGAACCCCTTTTGTTGTAACAAGTCCCCTAGAGTGTGATTGCTGGGATCTGGTTGGAGGCCCACCCCCTTTCTCAGCCACATTGCACAGGAGCCTCCTGGTGCACTACTGGGTTGGGAATGTAGTCCCCTTGGCTGTTGAGAGTCGTTGGGGGCCAAGAATCCCAATTTTTGTGACAAGTAAGTCCCCCACAGCCAGATTGCTGAGACGTCGTCAGAGGCCCTGCCCCCTTTCTCAGACAGTCTGCAAAGGACACAGGCTTCCTGGTGCATTACAGGTTGCAGCTGCGGTCACTCACGCTCAATCGCGCTCATCTTTGGTACGAAAAAATTCCACTCCATTGTGAAGTGCGGAGTTTATCGATAAATCCTTGTTCTCCGCAGAACACGGAGTTGCCGAATTCTGCAAACTCTGCGAGCAGAGCGGAATTTTATGCCCAGGCCTAGTTGACATTTACAGACCAGTCAGAGACTCACGCCACCACTCCGAGACACTTACAGACCCACTAACAGACCCACTTTGAGACTCACACAACTGCTCACAGACCTACTCAGACATTCATGCACCTACTCACTCACCCACTCAGAGACTCATACACCCATTAACCTACCTATACAGCCACTCTTACAACCTATCTCAAAAGTTACAGGCTACAGTTAGGAAATATATATGTTTTTTAATTCCCTGAAAAAAGTCAAAGGTTACAGGGATGTTATAGTTATACAATTTTTAAAAAACTTAAAAATTCACAGAAAAAAACAGAGGTTACAGGGACGCTATATTTAGGCTTACATTTTGTTTGGTTTAGATAAAGATTACTTATTTTTCTAAACAGGTGTGGTGTCCATTTGTAGTGTCTTCACTGTATTACTGCATGTGTGCACAAATGCTTTACACACTACCTCTGTGATAAGCCTGTCTGCTCGCGCCAATCAACCAAGGAAGTGAGCAGGGGTTATTTTAGAAGTGTATCCCCCTTACTCTGACTAGGAAGAAGTGAGCCTACTTGGACAAAGGTGCAAACAGTGCGACTGGTGCGCCCACCGGGTGCTAACCTGTGAAGGGTGGGGCTGTGCTTGGCAATATCTTATGAGGGGCACTTTTGCACATGGTAGTGAGAGAATCAGAGGAGGCAGTCATGGGACGTTGGGGTGCCAAATGTGATTGACGCACTTGGCACCACCAGCGCTAAAGCCGGCCCTGTGTGCAAACCATTGCCAACGAGAGACCCCCATTTCTAATATCTAAAGATCCTTGCATCTTTAAATAAAAAGACAAAAACAGTGCCCTTTGTAAGTGTGCGCATGTGTGTTGAATGCATGTGCGTGCCTACAAATTGACACAAGAGTCCAGGGCCGGACTGGGAACGAAAACCGGCCCTGGCAAAGTGCTCGGCCAACCCCCCCTCCCCCAGGGGGGGGGCGTTGTGGGTGCCTCCGAGCTCTTTGCCTTCCGAGTTTTTGTTACAGTGCCGATTTTGCAGGTGTGCTGCAAAAATGGCCCTGTAACAAAAACGGCCCCAGGGGCCCAAAACCGGCCCTCACCCTCCGCACCGGGGGATTGCCCGGTGCCCGCTACCGCCAGTCCGGCCCTGCAAGAGTCTCGTCCTTAGGTCTTTTTAGGTTAAAAACAGCCAATAGGTCTCATGGCCTTTGCCAATGCTTGTCCTGACATACAATGTTGATGCTTCATTGACAAAAGAGTCCCGTCAGGCTGTCACAATATATTTAAATTTTCAAATTATTATTTATTGGAAATCTGTGATGAACCATCTTTAATACAGACTTCACTTGGATCCGTTCCACGTGTCATCCGAACGGGAAGGATTTATGCACTCTGTCACTTTACCTTGTTATTGTTTAACAGTTTGTGGATTTCTGCACCACCCACCCTATATGAGTACATTGACTTGCATTTTCACGACTGCGTGAAAATCGCATAAGCTTATTTCCTAATAGTCCGCTTTTTCTCAAATATTTCACAAAAAATGGGCAGGTCTTCGCAAACAAGGAAGCCTTTTTAATTAAAGAGGAAATGTTTTGAAACGAACGTTTGTTGAAGCAGGAAGCTGCTCTCAAGGTGCTGATGGCTGGTACGAACTCAACAGGGCAGACTGTCGGGCCAGCCGGATGACCTACAGTAACCCGCGATGAGTCCTCTGCTTTGCTCTACTTTTCCACCCCAGCAGACAGAGAAGACATTACTCATGAGTGCTTATTGCACAGTCTGCAACCAGTGGCTTTGACAGTACTTGTCTAGGGCTGGACAAGGGCCAGAAATTCAACGTGCTGAAGCCAGCTGTGAAGGCAGAGCCTTGGCAAGCACCACTGTATTTTAGCAGACGATGACTATGAGGCTTTGACCTTTCTGAAGGTAAATTATGAAGGGGACTAAATTGCTTCCGCTTTTCCTTCTCCCCAAACATTAGCCCCAAAAAGCAAGAGTCTGCTCTTTCGCAGGAAGCTATTTATTGCTCAGTGGTTGCATTGTTGTGGTAGTGCGAGCTTTTGTGAGTTGTTCTTTGCAATAGCTACAGCTACCACAGTCCTTTGTCGTTTGAGACATCTGCTCTGTCAGCTTTTTGAAGATTTTGGACAGTTAATCAGTTTTGTGATAGTGTCACCCTCTGTCACACTCCCATCACTCACGGGTAGGATTTGCTGAATGTGCTTGTAGAGCCTTGGCCAGTCCACATGTGAGAGAGGGAGGTGGAAAGCGATGGCCTGGCGGCATGGATCATTGTGGGTGCAGCCTGGTAATCCCTGCCAAACAGTGCACAAATCCTGCGCTGCCACACACGCGACAACAAAGAGCATAGAAAAGCCTGATGAAATTATGCACGGATCCTGTCATTGTTCGGTGCCTTTTTTGTACATATTTTTTTAAGTTCTATAAATGTACCCGCTGGCTGCTTCTCAAAAGAGCTATTACTAGTACAATTGAAAAGTGAGGTACAAATGTTGTCATCTGTGAATAAAGTGGTTTGAATGGTGAAATGTACACAGAGCTTATTTAAGTCAAGCCAGAGACAGCACTGACAACTAAGAAGCCAATGAGGTAAGTAAGTAAGGCGGCAGTCAAGAAAGGCAGGTAATCCGGTGCTTTACGCTGTCGGTCAACATTTGTCCAGGGACAATCAATTAGCTAGCAGGATATGAAGGAAAAACGAAGAGGAACATAAAGGGACATAGAAGGATTGTCAGAATCATGGCCGTTTTAGCAATGAACAAGAATAGGTGGTGGTTTGGGGATGTGGCAAGATAGAGAAAACTAACCCAGACGATCCAGGGAAGGGCAGCTGTTCTCAAGATGGTAGGCCTCCCACAACTGCTTAGTGTCATGCAGAATACCCCTATCCCGAAACCAGAAACATATTTTCCCCTCACTGTACATACATACAACCCCTAGAATAGCACTGGGGGCACTCAGACTTTTATGGTTGGGGGGATTGCCCTCCCCCATCTCCATGCGTACTATTGGGTTTCCCATATCAAACTATCAAAGACTGGGAGCATGCCCAGGAAGATGATCCCATTGTCCGTCTGGAGAGATGCTTCATTGGAAGAACCATCTTGAAGGAACACTTTTTACTGTGGACCTGGCAGGTCTGGACTGTCGGACACAACAACAACAAGGGCTGTTCTGGTGGCTGGGACAGAATCAGATGGCATGGGTTTGGAAGGGAAGTGTGATAAAGATCATTCCTCTCTGGGAAGCTGGCGAACTGCATGATGTTCGGAAATTTGAGGGTGTATCCTGGTGGGACTTGATCGTCATGCACTGCGTTCCCCACATGCTGGAACCTCCAGCATACAGTAATACTTATCCACTGCATTCCGGCATTGTGGAACATAGTGCATTATCTATTATATGCCCCGCTTGGGTTATGCTCGTGTTCCTAACATTGTGTTTACCTAACTACAATGCCTCTTTCATTTGTATTATCCTACATAACTTATCGCAAAAGGTGATTAAAAAACAGTGAGTTTGAATACAAGCTCATTTACACATGTGCCTGCTTACTTTTCTTCGGTCCTGACGCAAGCCATATTGACACACTAGGGCATTTGGCATAAATGGCGAAACATGTTAACCATGACAAAGGGTGCATGAGACCTTTGATGCCTCGAAACATTGATTTTAAAACTTGTCCAAGGTCACCAAAATTAAAATACATTTCAGGTAGGTGAGTCAATTTTAAATCACCTGCACTTTTTTCACCTCACTCAAAACAACCATCTCCACTGTAATAAGGTGTCGAAGCACACCTTGGTGGCACTCTGCTTCGACGGTGGGAACTCAATGATGAAGCATGTCACCAACTAGTTTGGTGAATGAGGGTTCTTTACAAAAACGCTTATTGTTGCGCCCACCCCACCTTATTACTGAGAGTTATAGACTCTATTGGAACTCTTGTTAGGTAAACAGGGTACTCGCTCTTGTTTGGTATATATAGTCATGGGATGATGGGCAAGTTTTCAATCTTGCTCTCTTTTTCTTGTTTGTAACACTCTAAAGTTTACAAAAATAACAATGGATGGAGTGCTTGAATTATTCAGCCACTAGTAATTGCCGGGGCCACATCCCAGTCTATCGTTATTTTGCACAAAATGCCATCTAAGTTTGGGCCCAGCCATGTGCAAATCAGTCTTAACCCTGCTCTACTGGGAACAGTCCAGCGCCGAACTGACAGGCCATTATGGTGGAGGAGCATCGCCCCCCTGCTTTTAAGCAGTGTAAAGAAGAGAAACATAAAATGATAATAACTTTAAGTTACTATCATTTTATGGTTCCTGACATGTCCTGCTGCTTTGTGGGGGGCGGGTGGGTGGGGCTTCTCTGCTCTCCAAGCAGCTCAGGGGCGGAGTGGTTTGCCCACTCCAAAGTGTGCAATGACTGTTTGGTCGCCCCTCTCAGGCCCTCAAACCAGTCATGAGCAATTCCCTGATCTACATGCAGACTGCAGTACAGCCTACATGGAGAACATGTCCATCCCTCCAGCCCCTGGCTGAGTGCCATGTCACGGCGCTCAGACCAATCACAACGCTGCATTGCAGTGTTGTGATTGGCTCAGGGAAGGGAGCCTGACTGCCTGCTTCCTGTTCCTGTTGGAGGCAGGAGAGCAGCAGAGCAGAAGCAGAGAAGACGCAGGACCGGAACCCAAGGTAAGTTATGATTTAAAGAAATAAATCTTTCAGCACCCCCCTGCGCAACACCACCCGCAAACCATCTGCAGCCCCACTCACAAACTTCAGAAACACCCCCCCCCCCCACCTGCAAACCTTGCGCCAGCCCCCCACCTGCGAGCCATGCCAGCCACTGCTGGGCCACGTCTTTCCTGAACCGGAACACAAGCAACCCAGTGCCGGTTTTGCCCTAGTTAGGTATCATTAGTCATGTATACCTGGGTTCCAGAGACACAGGGTGCACAGGACACACTAAAGTATGCAAAAACGAGGTTGACAGATCTGATTTTATGGAGGAATCATTTAAAAACATTAAACTGGGTGTTGTAAAGACATGTTTATGGAATTGTATGTTCACTCAGTTGGAGGTTATGAGGATGTGTAAAGAAATTGTATATTTACTTTGTTAGAAATTATTATGATGTGATGATATGTGGCCTAGAATTTATTTTATTTTAACAAATATTGACAAAGGCATTTTTCATTTCAACAACTGTCAACATGCAAAGCTTTAAGACAATGGTATTAAAATAACTTTATCGTGAAAAGTTAAAAACACTGCAGGCAGTGAATTAACCTGTGAAAAATCCTGAAAAACTGGTGAGCTCATATGGCTCAATTCACAGACTGCAATTTGTTGTACTAGTTACTGACGGCAAAATGCAATTCGCAAACATACGAGAATAAATCTCCTCATCTCCTATCTTTTTTATGGGGAGATACTAACAGATGTGAGTTTTTTTACCAAGCAGTAAATTAGGGAGGGACCAGAAAAGTTGTAGGAAAAAGAGGGCATACTTGCTACCAATTGTGAAGGAGTTTAGAAGTTTAGAGAGAAGTAGGAAGGGGTTTGCAGAGGGTTAGGAAGGGGTTTAGGAGGAACAAAAGAGTAATCATATTGCTATTCACATACTGCATTTCTAAAGTTACCACAGTCAATAAGGGGGACCCTAAACAGTAGTAAATGCAGTCGAGATCAGACCTGATGTACATCCAGCACCACACATGGTATACCACGGGCATTGCAACACCCTCCCTTAGAAAATAAAAAAACAGTAGGGACTTAAAACCCTAAAGGAAATATTGTTAAATTAAATTCAATAATTTACACTAGTTAAAAATATAAATAAATAAAGCTTAGTGTTTGAAAACAATCTACAAATTAAACATATTTATTATTTTATTTTAAAATATATTTACTAAATGTTTTTTAATCGAACTATTATGTTTAGATAACATATACTTAAATTACTTTTAATTAGGTCCATGTGTCCATTCCAATCCATTTAAATACTTTATTTCGGTAATAAACCATAAAAGTCACAGATCAATAATACAATATTTAAATCCAGTTTATTGACCAATTGGTAAAAACAAGTCCTTATAAGTGAATACACAAGAAAGACAGCATAACAAGTGCCGTAAGAATCAGTAAAACCATGTAATAAAATGTTTACTGAAATGATCTGAAGTGCAAATTAAAAATAATCACGTCTTCCAGGTGACTCAAAGGATACACACAATATGAAATGGGTCACATTTCATAAAGCAAAAGATAAGAATTGCCCAGGTCAGCCGAGGCTAAGCTGCAAAAACTTTTGAAAAGAAATGCTTCGATTGAGATTGCTGGTAACTTTCTGATTGCCTTGAATTTAATGTTTAACCCCTTCCACACTCATGACGAGCTGGGCTCGTCATGGTGTAGCCTCCTCATACACTGATGACGAGCCCAGCTCGTCATAAAACAATGAATAAAGCAATTTCCCAGCACAGGAGGGGAATTGCCTTAGCAGCCATGGAGTTAACTAGTATGCAGCGGACTCTAGTCTAAGGCATCAACAGATTGAAGGTGATCTTAACCTGTAAGGGCAGATGGCAAGAGGATTTTACACGGCCAGATGCTCTCCAAGAACTTGGCAAATGAAAAGATAATGAAGGAGGTGATGTCAGCCCTACACATTCTCAAAACAACCCTGTACTGACGAACTCATAGTAAACTGCATAATGGGACAATCCAGCGCTTATCTGCTTGGGAAAGTTAGGGCAAAAAAACAGCAGACGGTCATCTGTTCCATCACACTCGTTGCATGCTGAGCAAAGTTTATTATCCCCCAGGTCGCTGCTCCATTCAGCTGTGAAGGAGGCTAAAAGGAGGGTGTCCAACCTAAACCTTATATAAAGGGCCCTGGTAAAGGGAGTATCTATCTCATCCATATAAGCTAAGGACTTGAACCCTAGGAAACAATCAGTAGGCATCCCAAGCCTTGGTGGTTGATCAACTTCATCTCCTCAGTATAGGGACTTCAACCTTTTTGCAGGAGATGATGTAGTGGTGGTTGTGTCCAGCCAGTACTCTGGCAGGTCCAAAGAATTGAGAGTCTGTTTTGCATGTTTTAACCATGGTAGAATCGCCCCTGTTTTATGCCTATCCAGTCTGTCCCTTAGGGCCACGCGATAATGTTGCAGCTAGGGAGTAGGACAGACTTGCAACAAATATAGTGTGGGTTTGAAACACACTAGGGAGGAGATGGACCGAATACCTAGGTCTTGTTTGAAAATCAAAGGGGTGCTTTGGAGTAGTTTGAGAGCCACCCCCAAGAACGTGTTTTCAGCTACCCCAATGCATCTATGTTGACGTGACCCCAAAGTTCTGCACCGTAGGCAGCAGCTGCTACTGCTTTGGCTCTCCATACCTCTAAGAGTGTGGAAACAGGATGGGAGGAGATCTTACTTGCAAATCTTATGATAGTAGCCGTCCTGTGATTCAGCGTGAGCATACTTTTTGTAGTTTGGTCAACACATGAATTGGTGCTGAATAACCAGATCACAGGGTAATCGAAGTCAAGTTTCATTTCCAGCTCAGATCCCTCAAGTGTTAGTAGATCTCTGAATCCCCTTTGTGGGTGTATTACCATGAACCGCGTTTTGTTTATGGTGGTAGTCAGGCCAGAGTGTCTTTATACCTTCTGAAGTGTTTGAGATCAACAGTGTGACGCTTGCAAACAATAATGCTAGTATTTTTGTGCCCCCGAATACCGGAGGATCATTGTCGCAGTCCATAAGTTAGTCGACACAGCTGTTGATAAAAAGGAGAAACAATGTTGGTGCTAGGACACAGCCTTTCCTAACTCCCTTGCCGACCCTAAAGCAATCAGTGGTTCCCCATCCACTACCCAGAGGGTTTAGGCAAAATGTATGCGATGAAGATGAAGTATGTCATAGAGAGGGCAAGGAGCCCTAGATTTCTATGGGTACACCAAAGTTTGTTTCTGGGGACCATGTCAAAAGCTGCTATGAGGTCGACAAAAGCTACCCCTACTTCTATCGACCTATTTCCAACTGATAAGTTGGAACCTAAAAACCTAGTTGAATGTGCTGGTCTTACAGCGAAAACCAGCTTGGACCTGGGACAGGATCTCTTTATCGCCGATTGAGGCCAGTAGACAGTCCAAGACAAGCTTACAGAATATTTTCTAACTAGCGTCAATAAGGCTAATAGGCTGATAATTCACTCGGTCAGATTTAAGACCTTTGTTAAAAGTGGGAATAATCTCTGCACCTTTCCAGGTGACAGGAATTTCAGCACCCACCATAATCGCATTAACCACACAATTGAGATAAGGGGCCGGGATATCCTGTTCTGAAGTAAATGTGCCAACCAGGATTCTGTCCAGGTCTGTTGCCTTGCCTGACTTCCTCGAGCAATAGCAGCATATGTTTCTGCCACAGAAAAAAATCCTACTGCGTCATTTGCAGCATACTTTGGGAAGTCAAACAAGCATTGCAAGAGGTACAGCTCCTTACTTAACTAGATCCGGAGGATGTGGGGGGAAGGGAACCGTGGGGTCACCATAAAGAGATTGAAATTGTTTGACCTAATCTTGTGGGAGGGTGATAGATTCAGGCTTCATTTTGGTCATCTTGGCACCATGCGATTTTATGCGCCAAAAGGCTGCCTGACTCCCAGATAGTGCAGCGATCAAGATGTCACTCCAGATAGCTGTATCCCATGAAATGTGGCATTCTTTAAATCAGATTTGTAAGAGACTCTGGTGGACTGGATGTCTTGAGAAGAGGCATCTTTAAGAGTGTTAATTAGATGCCTCTTCACTACCCTACAAACCTTATTGTAACACGTGGGATCTATGGCCTGGGGAACACTCCTACTGGGAGGCGGTTTGGTGAAAAAACGCAATTTCAATTCCTCAAACCACTCGACATGGTCATCCAATATTTCATGAGGACCAGTCTTGTTCTCTGCTGAAGAGAGCAAGATAGGGACAAAATCCTGATATAAATGGATGTGGACACCCTCATTATTCGCCACACGTTCCGTCTTAACCTTTCTCCAGTTGTTACTAACCATAAATTGCCATGGGGCAGACATTGATTCTGGACTGTACTATTTAAGTTACCCCGGAGTGTAAGGACGAAGGAGAAATATACACTCTCGAATTGGGAAAGGACATCCATATTGATTATATTTTCCCAGGAATGGAGGTCTACAAGGATGTAATCAATGTGGCTTTGATAAGAGCTTCTTGTAAAGGTGGGGCGCCTCTCAACATCGGACTTTGTTGAAAGATCAAAGCACACTTTGAAAACCCCATTCACAATTACAGCAACCTCCTCTCTGGCCTTAGACATGGTGTCTCTTAGAAGATGTAGAACTGGAGACACTGCTGTCTTCAGAACACTCCTGCTAGTCACTTTTAAGAGAAGTAATTTTACTTTGTTCCATGAAAGGACTTCAAGTCCAAGTAAATCTGCAGAATTGATGGGAAGCTGCCATACCTGGATATTAAGCCATACAGCGAGGTCACCCGAGGATCTACCATCATGGGACTTATGTCCTGGGGTGTTGAAGGTCTTGTAACCTTGCCTATGTGAGGGGGTAATTTTCCAAGTTTCATGGAACATTATAACGTCACCCTGTTCTATAAAATCCCCTAGTTCTCTTGGGAGAGCTTACACCCAAACCTGGCTATATTCCAAGAGGCCAGTGACGGCTCCTCCGCTAAGGTGAAGGAGCGTTGTCTCACTGCTCATTGAGCAGTGGCAATCAAAACAAGAAGCTTTTATCATTTTATTTTCCTTCGTGACTCCAGGCGGGCAGAGAAGGGTTGACTTGCTCAGAGGGAGCAGGAGTGGTTTGCAATCCCTCCCTACATGCACATAACACTTTGACTGGCCCTCTAGGGCCGGCCAAACAGTCATGCAAAGTTAGCATGGTCTCTATTGGGCTGTCTTGCACAGCCCTGTGGAGGACATGCCCAGCCTCCCCAGGCACTGCCTGAGTGGCCAAGCAGGCTGCTCAGGCCAATCACGACACTGCTCCTGCATCGTCGTGATTGGCTGGCAGAGTCGGAAGCCTGGGTGCTTCTGGTGCAGGCAGCAGCCATGAAGAAGACAAGAAAGAAGACAGAAGAGAGGCGTGCGGTAGATCGGGCGGCAGGGCAGGTACATTTATCTTGATTTTTTTTTCATCCCGACCCCCCCCCCACTTCACCACTCCCGTTCAGAGGCGGCCGCCAGTGCAAGAGACCAGTGTAAAGCTAATAATAAGACTGGTCATGGGTGAGGCTTGAGAACCCTGAGAATGAGTAAAGATTTAGCTGAAGAGGGCCAGTCGCACAATGGATAACGCGTCTGCTTACGGATGAGAAGGTTTCGCTGGGAGCAAGACATGAAGAGTTTTCAGTACTAACTGACTGCCTTCGATGTTGTTGGAGTGATTCTGATCACCGAGATTAGGCAAGGAAATATCTGTGGAGGGGTTAATGTCATTTGTGAGCACTTGTAGTATTTCGTAGCCAGATAGATATAATTGGAATCCCTGCAAACTCAAGTCAATATACTCAAGATTGAGGAAAAGGAACGAGATTACTCCACCCTATGCAAGGGGGAAACTCTAGATGTAAACTGGATCAGGGAATTAGAAGGAGAGAGGGGTCGCGCTTGCAGAGACAATAGGCCATTCTCAATTGAGGGAATAGTGAGAAAATTGCAGTTTAATGTAGTCAGAATTTCTAAATGGGAATAACAAACGGGTGCCCCTAGAAATGTCAGAGTGAATGACACTACAGCACTTCCTAACAACCTCAATCCAGTGGATCATTTTATTAGTTAGAGATGCCTCATTCTCCCTAGCGAATGGGTGGGTTTAGGACTGCTTTTCATGTAAATTGGCCTCATATGCGAGAAGGGATCATAATTGGTAATGACCAGTAGACGATTATGTATGTGAGACACAGATGGAAGATCGGGTTTCTGAATTGTACCTTGTGTAAGAATGTACTAGTTGTAGGAATAAAGTGGATCGGAGCAATTTACTTCTTGCTCTCGCCTCTTTATAGTATCCTGGGTAGATTGGTTGGTGATCCTTGCTAACCCTGGTGGGGTTTTGACACATTACTACAGGTAGGAGAGAAGGCAGTTGCTGACAGGGGACCCAGGGACAAGGTGAAATAACCATGGGGCCTTGCTGTGCTGCCTTCTATGAGACAGTGTAGATGGGGGACTGGATTGGGGTGCTGTTTCCTGTCTGTAAGGGCGTTCCTACCCCTTATTAGGGCTTTTTAGTTGAGGCCCATAGTGCTGATATTTTGTCAGTGATTGAACCTTCCCACTGAGGTCTGCTATTCCCACCCTCAAAGAATTTATGACTTCCCAGAGTTCTCTGTAATTTGCACTAGCCTCCTCCACAACGGGCGACTGGGGGTAGGATTTAAGGGCATGTCTGGACTACCAGTGGCCTGCCCATTAGGGCCAGGGGGAAAAGCGATTAGAGAAAAAAATTGTGGGAACTAGGGGAAAAAGAAGACACATATGCAAATTAGAATCAGCATGACTCACTCGCTCCTTTTCTTTGGGGCAACTGTTAGGGGATGGCAGGGCTTTGGGCTTATCGGCCATCTTATTGAACAAAGAAGCTACTTGAGGTTTTTTAGGTATGATCGAAGGGTGAGCATGCAGAATCTGCTCCACTTCCTCAATCTATGTCTTGAAGTATGCAATTTCATGGTGAAAGGCATGGGCTTTTTTGTCAATGGGTTCACCTTCAAGCTTTTCTGAACACGTCCTTCTCCCCATTATGGCAGTGAGAACTCGAAGGCTCCGCTAAAAGAAGGGGGAGTGGTTTGCAATAGGAGCTCAGACTGAGGAAGCAGGTTAACCCTGTTCAGGAAACAAGGGGGGAAATCCCAACAATATAGCAAATCTAGTTTGAATACCACCCCTGTGGACTACAAAACTAGCAGCACTCTAAACAACAAAAAATGGTAAAATGAAAATGTAAAAACTGTTTGCAAGGAATGTAGAGTCTTGGACTCGTCTTTAACATAAAATGGCATGCAGCACGGGCGGGATAGCAATGTTGGCCCATCCTCCCCAAGGGGCGAAATCAAACAATGCAGCCTGGGACAGCGAGTCCCTAGGGGCAGTCTCCTGGCGTTCTCCCAACTCTCCGATGGCATCCCCATTCATGTCATATTTAATTATGTTTAGTACATAAAAGATTTTTTTGTTACTGTAAGTGGGATTTTTTACTTTTAAACTTCATAAAAATAATGTAATTAGCTTTTTTATTTTTTATTTTTTTCTGTATTTATACATTTATACATACACAGAAACTTAAGTTACTTCAATATTTACCATAACATATTGTTACAAATTATTTAACGTTACATAAACATTTTTGCTTTTCCCTTATCGTTGGGAGTACTCAACCTCCATTGAAAAATATCAGATCGTGGTTGAGTATGCCCTAGGTGCAAATTTATGCCGAGCTTGATGGAGCAGAGTCTTGATCCACCAAGCAGCTCAACCTTGTCAAATGTTTTAGCTTCTGAGTTAATTTCTGAGATGGTGGTCAAAGTCTTTCATTGGGCCAAGGTCGAAAGGTGAAACCGCCAAGGGTCCCTCAGAGTCAGATATGTTCTTGGCTCAAACAGAAACCACTCTTTTTGGCTTTGGCCTCTGGAGAGCAGAGATGGTAACTCCCGCTACAAATGTGTATCGGCCTCTGAATGGAAGATTGACATATGCTAAACTATTGAGGGACAAAATATCATGGGGCAAAAATATTGAGGCCTAAATATCAATAACCAAATAGCATGAAGGTGAGTGCAAATAGGTAAGAATATATATATAGTCCTTAGGACTTCCTGTCTCGGCTCTCTCTCCGCTATTAGTATGGTACTTGTGGATCCTCAGCGCCGGGACGCCTCTTTGCTGGGGCAGCTGTTGCGCTTAATCAAAATGCTAACATAACATAACATATATATTAATTATAGTTAGGATCAGATTCCACTCACACAAAACCATAGAAATTCATCAGTTATAATTACCTGGGCTAACTATAACTTACGTCCCTACAATGCACTGCTTATGACCTCACATATTACATCACTCATGACATGGTCTGTGACATCATTCATGACATCACTGATGACATCACTAATGATATCACTGATGACATCATCTAGTGAGTGTAAGCATTTTGTAGGAGTCTGATTGTTTCACATGTATACTAACCTACCACAAACGTTAAATGAGTATACTCTGTGCACTACTACTGAGTGATACTACTTCTAACATACATTATGTGAGAAGCTGTGTGACTGCATGTATTCTTGTGTGTATGGGTGTGTGAGTGGCTGTATGTGTGTATAACTGGGTGTGTGAGTAGCTGTGTTGGTGAGTGAGTTGCTGTGTGAGTGGCTGTATTGGTGAGTGAGTGGGTGGGTGTTTCAGTGACTGTATGGGTTAGTGATTGACAGTGTGAGTGGCTCTATGGGTGGGTAAGTGGGCATGAAGTGACTGTGTGGGTGAGTGAGTGGGTGCCTGAATGGTTGTATGAGTAAGTGACTGGGTGTGAAAGTGGCTGTATGGGTGAGTGAGTGGCTGTTTTAGTGGGTGTTTGGTTAAGTGAGTTGGTGTCTGAATGGCTGTATTGGAGAGTGAGTGCCTGTGTGAATCGTTGTATGGGTGAGGGAGCAGATGTGTGAGTGCTTGTCTGGATGTGTGAATGGGTATGTAAGTGGTACTGTGGATTTGTTAGCGACTGGCTGAATGGCACACCATCTGACCAATGGAAGAGATGAGATGGCTGAAAGACCCTTTAAGTAACTATACTATATATGTACTTTTTGGAAACATCAAAACGTCTCAGCTAATGCCAGACCTAAAATTAGGAGGACCATGGCTGCATATGGCTAGTAAAGGAACCATGTCACATTTCCTAATTACTATAAAATACATTGCCATTCACTAGTAATTATAAATGCACAGAAATAAGCAACAGTCCTACATAGGAAGCAACATGTGAGGTCCTTAGATTGTAAAGGAATAATAGGCACAGGTTCAATCAATGCAAGAAACATGACAGTCCATCTAATTTATAACATAGGAGATTGAAACATTGAAACATTGATGACTATTATCTACAAATATTTGCACCATACATTTATTTTGCGACCATTGACTTCAAACGTGATGAGCATAAAGGTGTTATGAGGTGTTATAATAAAAAGTTGTTAAAAGCAAAAATATTTAAGGCAGTTTATATGCTATACATTACCCATAATATACCACCAAGGGAACATAAAATATCTTGATTCCTAATTATGGCAAAGTATCGTATTATTACATTGATACCCAGTTCTCACATGGAACATTGGTTTTCCATGTCATAAGTAAGTGTTTCATAGATCTCAGGAAATATATTACAACATGTGCACTTTCCACAGGTAAAGTGCATTTTAAAAAGCATATGTATGGTTAAAATGGTAACAGGGGATCAAACATGCAAGTTACATACAAGTCTATGTAAACAGTGCCATGCTGAAGTTCCCTGCTCTGCTATTGAATTATTGGATCAAGAGGTCTGAAGGCGCATTGGTGAACCTTAGGATTAGTTTACTGAAGGAGTTCTAGAACCCCCAACAACAGGGAAATCCCAGTGATATCCTTGCCTGTACCACACAGGACCTACCATGCAAGTTGTGGAAGACATCTCCCCTTCTCCTCAGCTTTAAAAATTCTCTGGGATTCCCTCGGCTATAGTGAAGGGTACAAGTGCTGCCACCACCTCTTATATTGTGGACCCACCAGCATTTTCCTCCCCATCAGGCTGTGTAGAAACAGGGCTAAGACAATGACCAACTGATTCATACATGGTGGGTGTTCAGTGATTAGAAGTTTTCTAGTGGTACCACCATGTGATTGCAGTATCTTGGCCTCCGATGCCACTTTGTAATTGATACATAGATGCCATTAGGGGTACTTTGCTGGAGGAAGGCTATTGCTTCCTTCTTTCGAGGACAACATCAGGCCTATATAATCTCTTCAGAGGTCTTATGATGATAACCATAGAGCTTTTATGGAGGTGGGAATGTTTTAGCTAATGGGCCTTTCTTACATTGAGATAATGTATTGTGTGTTACTCTGCATTGTAGGGGTTTAACAATGCCGTTCAGAGGGTGAATAATACTATGGCTCTTTACAGACAAACCTGAGATGTAGTTGTCAGGTCATAGGCGCCTTTGTTATTTCCCCCCTCTAGTTAACCAGGTCTCTGAATAACAGTGAGATTGTGTTGAAATCTGAAAATCAGAGGAAGAACTCATAATATGTCTAATGGAGGGTTTGGTGATGAAGAGATAGTCTAAAATAAAAGATTGTCATTATTCCAACATACATTTTAAGGTTATGGCTTTGTAAAATGTTAAGTATATCATAGTGGGACAGAATGTGGATGAGCGGTGTACAGGGTGGTTGGTGTTGGGGTGCATGTGGGCCCTCTGATCATTCCTTGCAACCACCCTATACTCCACGACCAGTTTTCAATACACAACGGAATAAAGCAGACGTAGAGACAAGTTAATTGTCTTCAAACAAATCACATTGTATCTGTCCTAGGCCTAGTTCTCCCTGTGATGCTGCATCACTCTCACTCCAGTCATCTCCTTGCTTTTCCCCTTTTTCACTGCTTTTCCTTGCTTTTCCCCCATTTTTAGTTTGAGCATCAGCATGCACATGCGCTGTCTGCAAGACCTTTTGTAGTCAATATACCATGTGTAATCCCTCCTGCTGCTTACCATATGCTGACTCCCACATCAGTCTTCTTTGCAGGCTCCTCATTGGTTGCTGCTCCCGATACATCACTTGCGTGTTTCACTAGGGAGCACCAGCCAACTACAGTTTCTTTATGCTGCAATTGTTAATATGTTCCTTTTAGGACTACATTCTTATTTCCTACTCCGGACATTTTGGGTCAGATTCAGTAACGTTTTGCTTCTGTTCATCATTTTAAAACGTACTTCCGGGTAGGGAACAGGCTCTGCCACTTGCAAACACACAGGCAGCATGGTTCGGTAATACACACAGGCAGCAAGGTTCGGCAATATTGATTGAATCTCTGAGTCATGGTGGGTGCATGTTTCAGCAGCACACCGGTTCTTGGTGCTGATCTGCTGGTTATGGATGGTGCGCAATGACATGGAAGGTGAGTACAGGGGGAACAAGGACTATGTATGTGTGCGCTTGTGCGCCAGACTGTGTACATCACAGCGTGCTATGTGTGTACACAATACTGTAATATTATAGTGTGTTTACAAGTTTACTTTGCGTGACAATGTGTGTGAAGCCTACACTAATACTCTCCAACATTGTGGTCCGTGGCCCTAAGGGTCAACTCTAATGATGAAAGGTAAGCAAGAATGTTGCAACCCCCCCCCCCCTCCCCACGTTACACATGACTTCACACTTATTTAAAGAGAGACACGGAAACAAGCCACAATTGTGACTAGCTAGCAGGGCTGCAGTCACACTGTAGGCTCTTTCCCAAGTCTGTTTACTCGCCTCCTCATCCGCACCAAAGACAAGCTAATACCCAGAGCGATGAATGTACTTGGTAAGACCATCCCTGAATTCTTCCTAACACCCACTCTCTCTGCAGGTACCCACTTGAAGTGTTCGGAACTGGATGCCTACCTGTAAACCCTCCTAACTGGAAATGTAGTCATTGCTTGACCTCCAAATCCCCCTTTGTGGCACATGTTACCACCTAGTCAAACCACAAGCACCACTGTTTCCGAAAAAGCAGATTCACCCCAAATGAAATGCACAAGCAGACATTTTTAGGTCTCGCATAGGCATGCTGTGTTCAGGATATGGGCTTTAAAACTCCGCCCATTTTCAAGGACTGACCCTGTTACATGTGTTGGTACTCAGAGCTTGTGAGCACTATTTCTTTCTTTAAGCTGGGGCATTGAAGACTAGAGGAGGAAGCAGCTGAAGGGAAGGTCCCTGCCTTCCCTTTGGCTGCTGCCTCCTTTGTCTCAGAGTTCAACAAGCAGCTCAACAAGAATTTGCAATGCAATAAGTCTCGAATTTGCGAGAGTTTGAGCTATTGACATTGTAAATGACAATTCCTTTTATTTATGTGTTTTGAAAATATGTAAGCGGTGCATAAACACGCACTTTGTACTTATAGTCCTTGCTTGGGAGAAGCAAGGTTGGCAGTAACTGCGCCTTTTTTACTGCCAGCCACGCTTTTTGTAAGCAAGGGCTATAAGTACAAAGTGCATGTTTATGCACCGCTTGCAGGTTTTCAAAACACGTAAGGAAAAGGCATTGTCATTTACGAAGCCAATAGCTCAAACCCTCGCAAATGCAAGGCCTATTGCAATGCAACTACTTGTTTTAAGTGCCATGTCCTTGCTTTTCCCCTGTTTTTCACTGCTTCTCCTTACATTTTCCTCTGTTTCTGTGTGCCTGCTACTTGTTTTTCCCTTATTTTCACTGCTTTCTCCTTGTTTTCTCCCCCTGTTTTGAGTGCTTTCTCCTTGCTCTTTCCTCGTTTTCATTGCTTTCTCCTTGGTTTTCGCTCATTGCCCCTTCCGCTATCCACCCAATCCTAGCACCTCTCCATTCTCCCAGAACTTAGTTAATGGAGGCCGCAGTGTGATCCAATTGAGCAGATCCCAGGCCCAGCTCTCCCCGTGTTGCTACATTGCTCTTGCTCTTGTCTTCTCTTGGCTTTTCCCCCATTCTTTGTGGTCTTTCCTTGCTTTCCCTTTGTTTTCACTGCTCTTTCCTGGCTTTCCACCTATATTTTGTCTACCTCCTCCTTGCTTTTGCCTCATTTTCACTGCTCTCTCCTTGCCTTTTCCCTATTTTTTGTGTGTCTCCTCCTGGGTTTTCCCTTTCTTTTGAGCCTGTCTTCTCCATGCTTTTTCCCATGTTTTTTGAATGCCTTGTCTTTGGTTTTCCCTGCTTTCTCCTTTCTTTTCTCCTCAGTTTTTTGTGTGCCTTCTTACTTTTCCCTTGTTTTCACTCCTTTTCCCTTGCTTTTCCCCCCATGTTTTTTGTGTACATTTTCCTTGTTTTTCCCTCATTGTCACTGCTTTCTCTTTGTTTTTCCCCCTGTTTTTTGTGTGCCTTTTCCTCGCTCTTCTGTTGTTTTCACAGCTTTCTCCTTGCTTTTTTCCATGTTTTTGTGAGCCTTCCCCTTGCTTTTCCCTCGTTCTCATTGCTTTCACCTTCTTTTTTCCCCCATTTTTTGTGTACCTTCTCCTTGCTTTTCCCTCGTTTTCACTGCTTTCGTCTTACTTTCCCTCCGTTTTTAGGTCTTGCTGATCCAGCGCGCATGCGCTATCAGCGAGACATTTTGTAACTGGCTTTTGGAAGTGCTTCCAAAGCGGCGACCAGCTTACTCTCACGCGCACAAGCACGTCCGATTTCTTTCACTTTCGTGCCCGCGCGCGCTCACATCTTCCGTTCGCATTAGTGTCTTAAAAGCGTCGCCCACTATTGCCTAAGGATTTGGTTACGTTTATATTCCAAACCTGTACTTTTAAAACGCCCTTTTCCTCTCATTTTGGTGTAGAGTGTTGTGTTGGTGCGCCATCTTCCCTGTAGCTTAAAGGTATACACTTTTACTTAAATGTCAAGTGACCCTCGGGTAAACCTTTGTCTCGTTGTTTTGTAATACTGTACTGATTTAATCGTAGAACAATTTTATAAACACATGCATATAATGCACTTCGACCGAACACTAAGCCTTTGGCTCATTCCTTATTTCAACGAGCAATGACTCTTAGCTTCACCACAGAATCCAAAACATAGCCATCTCCTGAAGTTTGAAGAAACTCACTCCACCTTTGTCACAGTGAAACATAAGAAAACATGATGATAGTTGCTCTAGCACTTACAAGGTGAGTGCGCAGGTGAAGGGCGAAAGGTTAGATTGACCCCCACAAGGGTACGGACTTGGCCTTGACATACTTTAAGGAGGAGAGACAGGGCAATTATTTGATCGTCCTATTTCTATTTCCATTGATCCAGGACGCGCAGTCAGCTTCTAAACATTAAACAATTGAATATGAAAACAATTAAGCTTGCATGGTCTGGAGTCATTATGTGTTGTTTTTTTCAGTGGAGCTTTGTATGCTGGGTTAAGTAGTTTATGAGTGCTATTCTTAATATGTAGAGTCATGCGGCAAGCATCTCTGTAAACTACAAATCCCAGAAAAAACGAAACGCAGCTGAAAGTCAATGTTCAGGAGGGGGCAGGGGAGTGGACTGTGGCTGGCACTGTAAGCACTGCCAGCTGGCACTGACAGCCCTGCCTACTCCTCGCCCATGTTCACCAACTAGCCACTTTGCCCCACTTACAGTAGCAGCTATGCAGTCTGAATCTGGCATCATAGTGGCGGATTTTGAAGTCAGTGACGAATTCCACGAGGAGCTAAAGACATACTATGAGCTGAAAAGCCAGCCCATCAAATGCAGGTTAGTGACAGCTGGGAGTTCTTGGTAGTTGAAGGGGTAGCACTTTGGTACACACGTGCATGACAGCAACAGAGGTCCATGGTGCGCATCTGTTTGCCATTCTTATACAGCATTTTATTGTGGAATAGACAGCTTTCGGAGTGGCATTTGTCAAAAAACGCCACGGATAGGAGGAGAATCTGCTTTAAATTAAAAATAATTAATCTTGTATCTCCTTATGGGTGCACCTTTTAGCCGTGCAAAGCACTAGTAGCACCAGCTCGTAACTGCGAGACAAGACTACCGTAGTGCGGCAAGTTTCCGTGCCTTTGAAGAGCTTCCTCGCTTGCAGTATTGGATAGAAAGTTCAAGGTAGAGACCGCTTGGCTGCAGGTGATGCGCAGCCGCCCTGTCAGTGCCCGGTGACATGTCATTGCCCGGTGACATGACAGTGTTTTCATGTGGGCAAAATAATGGGAACAGGGGAGTTTGCCTGTCTGATGGAGAGACGCTGTCATTGAACACGCAGTATTTGCTTTGAGACTTTTTTGGCAGCTTCAAGTGTCAGCATTGCATGAACTCTGGCGTGTGTCATAACTCGCGGCTATTTTCAGCGTGGCAACGCGGGTTAACCTACTTGGTTAACCGTAAAAGTAGTAAACTAGGCATTTTAAAAGAGACCGTTCTTTAGATCTGCATATTATTCAGCATAGTAAGGATGTTGTTCCCACAACGAGTTAGCAGGCTACTTTATAAACTGGACTTTGTTTCTGGCTTGCATTATATATTTGAACGCATCTGACTGTTTTGTTTGTTTACAGAAAGTTTGACCTATGTAAATAAAAAACTCAAAATCTCCCGAAATTCATTCAGTTTTCACTGATCTGATTTCATGTGATGAATTGCATCACTCATTTTTTCACAAAATGCATGCATATAGAAAAAGCATTGGCCGCGCGCCAGTAAAATTAACGCTACGAACCGTGAAAGTCATCGCGATCACAATGGCTGTGAAAGCGAAAGTGATCGCGATGACGCGCTAAAGCACGCAAGGGATGCGCGCACAGCTCGCATGCTTTTGCGCGTGAGCGCAAGCTGGTGGCCGCTTTGGGAGCACGTGGTGAACAACATTAACTTTTGCATGGGTAATCACTTATAAGGTCCCAAAGGAGAGACCTATTGGCTATGCCAATGCTTGTTTGTGTAGGCTCCCCAAGCAACACCGGACCACCACCTCACTTCTGGATTTCTGAAGGGCCCCCAATACCTGGCTGTTCCAATGAGCCTTGTGGACCTGCAAGCGCCTGGATGCCCTGTCGGGTAAATATCTTTACACATCCTGATTGTTTGACTCACGCAGATTCTCTTAGTGCAGCTCTCTTTCTGCTTTGTAAGTCTTTAACATCGGAGAGAATAACTCTAATGGCCAGTGTGACAGCATGCTTGTAGAAAATGGAAGCACTGTGGGAAGGGAGGGTTCTGGCTGCTTCAAGCCGTCGAACACATGTCTACAAAGAACACGTTGGGGCATATTACCAAGCAATAGCGATAATTATCGCTATTGCTTGGTTAGAGACAAAAATTTACCGCTGAGCTGCGGCGATTTTTATCGCAAATAAACCTTGGTATTACCAAGGTTTATCGCAAATGCGATAAAAATCGGCCGCAATGCATGAATATGAAAAGTCAGCGATATTCATGCATTACCGAGCTAATGCTCTTAGCCATGTTATCCACCTTCCATTGGATATCATGGCTAAGAAGTGCTCAGGGCAGGTGTTAGCTTTTGGAGATATTCGCGCTTAGCGCGAATATCTCCAAAAGTTGGTAATAGGAGATAGCGATGTTAGCGACTGTTTCCAGTCGCTAACATCTTGGCACGCCCACTTTGCATGTCATTAGTGATAAATATCACTGACATGCAAAGTGGGGCCCAAAATGGTTGCTATCTCCTACTAGCTGTCGCTAACTGGTGTTAGTGGCAGCTAGGTAATAGGGAGATAATTTTATCTCCGCTTTCTTGGCTTTTAAAGCCAAAAAAGCGGGGATAAACCCCCTTGATAATAATATGCCCCAACATTTTCTTTTTAAATCGCTCTTCATCTTTGGAATGGAACAATCCCAAAGCCCTTTACACAAACACCACAGCACAAAATTGACCTTTCAGAAGTGACAGATCCTTTGCAGTTGCTGACAACTCGTATTCTGTGTGATCTGCACAAAGTGAAATGGGCAATAATTAGCTGAAACAGCTAGTTCCTTGACTTTTCACATTACTTTCACAATAGCACTTAAAAATGCGGTTGTTTAAACCAGACTTGACCCAGCCTGCTTAAGATATGTTAGCTTCACTTTCCTGTATTAAATTTTGCAGCGAACTTGTTCTTACACATACACTTTCGATCAATGAGAAATGTTGAAGAAAACGCAGCTGAAACTGTTACAAAGTTTTCTCCAAGTTTCCTCATATTAGGCAAGCTTACATCGCTACAGTGCGCGTTTGTATTGAGATTTGCATCAATGACGAGTGTCATAAAAGGACGTTTTTGAATTGAACGACCAGCGAACAAAATACTTTTTCTTGCACTTGGTGGTTAGAGCAAGAGTGTTTTTTTGCACTTGATGGCCAGAAACTGGCGGATATCTTAACAAATCTATGGCCTTTGAACAAACAGATCTAGCCTGTTCCCTCTGGGCGGACTGCGCCACTTGACTGGGACCCTCCCCCAGGAGCTGGGAATACAGTGGGAAACGGAGGTTCTGGGTGACTGACAGTGCAGAGACTCAACATCACCTAAAGGTAGGGCGGCTATTGGACAGCCTGAGAAGATCTGTTAGTGCTGGAATGACCGCCCTCTCTCAATTATAGGGAGAGCACTGTAGCTGGAGCAAACACTGTATCCTTGCTGCGCTGCCTTATGTGCTATGCCCGGTCCCACCTGGCACATGTGACCAGCCAGATAAATTGCTGTGCACACTAATGTGGGCAGGGAAGAGGAGTCAAGTGAAGTTGGATTATCTCAAACTCCGGTGGGGAGGGCAGGGGCTCCCGGACATGTTCTCGTATTCTGCTGCCTCCTAGCTCCCTCATGCAGGAGCTGGTTTGACGCCGCCCCTAACTGGGAGAAGATCTTACTGGCGGGTACACATGATCCATGCACTCTCCCAGAGCTATCCATGATGAAAATGGGGTCCCCAAACACCTTTCACATCGTATCCACTTAACGGCAGCTGTTTGGCACAGAGTGGTTAGCAACTACTAAGGAGGGGCCCCCTTTGTGGAAGTTTCGCCTTTGGGCGCTAAAACCTTTTCTGCCTTGAGAACAGATAAGGCTTTGAGGAGTGGAGAGAGTGTGCCTGTGAATGCGCGGGTGATCTTTATTTGGGCAACAGATTTCTCTCTTTTGCCCAGACTCAAAATCAGCTTGGTGTGAGCCCAGCTCCTACTCTGCTAGTCTAGCCCATGCCGCGCAGGGGATCAGGCCCTCCTGCCAATGCCCAGACAGACCACAGGAGCATGCAGTGGCGTTGGTACAGGACAGAGCAGGTTACACAGACACTACGAAGGAAAGGTGGAGTGCAGACTGTCCTAAGGGTTTCACAGCAACTGAGTGGAGGCGGCCCTTTGAAAAGGTTCGACGGTCTCCCCCAATGCTAATTTCAAATTACTATAGTTTCATTATTTGCTTAGGATTTATTTGATGCCGGCCAAGCTGACACAAATATACCCAGCGGGCTTGTGGCCTGTGTTAGATGTAGAAAGCCCTCAGCGGACTTCTTACGACTAACTTGGACCTGTTTTCCACTAAGGGAGTATTGGAGGTCTGTGCTGACAACGCTTTATAACATAGTGGGACTGGAAATATAAAGCTTCATAAAACTGTGCCAGTTGGGAGTGGTGCCACAAAGGGGTCGCTTTGAAATGCAAATGCAAATGCTGGTGCTAGGGGGGGGGTGTTGGCCAGGATATGATTCTCAATCCATTGGAGGGCTGCAGTGAAATCCTGGCAGGCAGACTTGCTGGAATCGGTGCTGGCAAATTAATAGCACATAAAATTCACCCGAAGAGATGACCGGTTGGGGAAGGAATTGGAGCTCTGGCAAGGAATGCTCAAAAGGATCTTGGACCCACTACCTGGAAGGCCACTTTGAGAGGGACTGAAGGTAATGATTGTGTGCTAACCCGCCAAATCTGCGTAGGTGGGAAGAGACCATGGGAGTCTCAACTGAATGTTTTGAGGGTTAAGATGTCATGCATGCTAGATTTCTTACTTGCCCAACAGCATGCTAAAAATGTTCTATTGTATTTTCGAGTTTAACATTTCAATAAAATAACTTTCAAAAAATAAAGTATATTAAACCTATATCTTTCTACTTATACTTACCACCGTAGCATTTTTAGCAATATAATAAGACCTCAATATTTTGGCCGGCAATGTTTTGAATCTATTTTGATACAAAAATGGAGAGATGAGTGACAAAACTAGTACTACATTATTACTCAGGCAGCACAAATTAAATTTTTATAAATATACTTTTCACTAAAGTTATAAAAAATCTGATTAGACAATTACATTCTATTTTGAAAATGGAGGGGAAAATAACGTTAGGTCATTTTGTTACCATTTTCTGACATGGACATGCAAATCAAGGCTTTAATTTTACCAAGACCTGTTCAAAGAGAATGCAGTTAACCCTATACAGTGAAAGCAGCTTTTAGATATTTTCTACATGTTCTACTTCGTGATATATTAAGCACCAACCCCTGTGGGCCTACAAGGAACACTTGTGGGTGACATTTGAATATGAAGAAGTCTTCCTACATGGCAAATGCACTTTTCCTTTCCCTATGGCAAAGCTGTGCACTGAAACTGCAGTCCAGCCAGAGCATAGTGATGCCTCTGTCAGTCATACCTTTTTGTCATATATTTGAGTGATGTTATTACACACTGCACCCCACATTTAAATGTAATGCCTTTGGTGTATTTTCTGTGCCATCTACCAGAGCTGTAAAGGGAATGTTAAAAAAGCTAATTAACCGCCGGAAGAACCCAGAGAGTCTGCCTCCCCCCGTTCAGATCCGAGGCCACCGAAGTCATCTGCGGCGTAGCACAAGGATCTTCACTCAGCCCATCCGTCTTCAACGTTTACATGAGCCCCTTTGCAGCCATCGCACGCCAACACAACCTCAACATCATCTCCTACGCCGACGACACCCGACTGATCCTCTCCCTCACCAACAACCCCGCCAGAGCCAGCCTACACGAAGGGATGAAAGACGTCGCCGACTGGATGAAGAACAGCCGCCTGAAACTAAACTCAGACAAGACGGAAGTCCTCATCCTGGGATCATCACCCTCCGCCCTGGACGACTCCTGGTGGCCCCCTGCCCTGGGCACCGCTCCCAAGCCAACGGACCACGCACGCAACCTGGGCTTCATCCTGGACTCCTCCCTCTCGATGAGTAGGCAAGTCAATGCCGTTTCCTCATCATGCTTCAAAACCCTGCGCATGCTCCGCAAGATCTTCAGATGGATCCCCACAGAAACCAGGAAGACCGTTACCCAGGCACTCGTCACCAGCCGATTGGACTACGGGAACACCCTCGACGCCGGAATCACAGCCAAGCTTAAAAAAAGACTCCAACGCATCCAGAACGCCTCCGCACGACTCATCCTGGACATCCCCCGACAAAGCCACATCACCGGACACCTGAGAGACCTGCACTGGCTCCCTGTCAGTAAGAGGATCACGTTCAGACTCCTCACCCACGCACACAAGGCTCTCCATGACCTGGGCCCCAAGTACCTCAACGACCGCATGACCTTCTACACGCCCTACTGCCAGCTACGATCGACCAGCCACGCCCTCGCCATCGTACCACGCATCGGCAGAACCACCGCCGGAGGAAGATCCTTCTCCTACCTGGCAGCCAAGACCTGGAACTCCCTCCCCACCCACCTTCGGCGAATCCAAGACCATCTCTCCTTCAGGAAGCAGCTCAAGACCTGGCTGTTCGAGCAGTAACATACCCGTCTCCCCCAGCGCCTTGAGACTCTTCCGCATGAATAGCGCGCTTTAAAAATGCCGTGATTGATTGATTGATTGAATTAGGTAACTCCTCTGCACAGTAAATATTGTAAAGGTAAACCAATGTCCCCTTAATACTGTTTAGCGCTCGTATCGAGCACAGAGTCATAAAGCCAGCAACACCATAAAGAACAAATAGGAGGACCGTGATGAAAATGATGCTCTTCCTTCTGTATATGGATACTAAAGGCACAATATCACATTTCCTAATTAATATAAAAACACTTTGTCATACAATAGTAATGATAAATGCACAGAAATAGGCAATAGTCAGAAATGAGAAACATGTGAGACCCTTAGGTCTTAAAAGAATGATAGCCATCAGTTTGCTCTCAACACAAAACACATGACACTCCATTCAAAGGTGATCCATAGGATTTGAAAAATTGAAATGTTGACTATACATCTTCTTTGGAAGGTCTGCAAGTCCCAGGACGCATTGCTGCCTGTCATCTGCAGGGGCAGGAGCACCATACTCCCCTGTGCTTATAGCACGTGGGTCGCCCTTCCGCGGCCAGACAAGGCTGGGGCCGACCAACCCCCTTTTCTTTGCCTTCCTACAGGTACTGTTATCCTAAAATAATGTCTTCTTTATTCCAGGTGGTGATTTATTTCAGTCATGGGAAAGCACAAGACCAAGGTGGCCTCCTTTGGGGCAATGGGAACCACCTTGGATGGGTTCCCGAAACAGATGTTGGAGTCATTGGTGGATCCTCATCCCCAGTGTTCCTTTAAGCTATGCACCGACCCTGATGGACGCACAAAATTGTAAAACTAGTGGCGAAATTACCACTTTAGATGCAGAGCAAATCCCAGTGGCAACAGAGCTAATAACTGCTAGCACCGTCTTATCAATACAGGCATCAGGAGAGGATTCAGACTCAATCCAACGGTATTATAACCAGGGGTCAGACATGTAAAAGGAAGAGAGCTGCTGTTAGCTCCAAGTCAAACAGGCCCTGTGTTTCTAACCTTGCACCAAAACTCATCAAGAGGCCTACAGAAGAGGACACTCTCCTTGGAAAAAATAAACACCCTCCAAAGTGACCTTAAGGACTCCATCCTGAGCAAGTTCAAACCTATTTACGTCTGCCTGGGGGATACTGAAGCCAAATTAAGCAATCTGACCTCCCCTCCTGTTGCTCACCAACTAATTGGGGCATCATGAAATGCGAAGGTAGAAGGGAAGGTGCAAGTACACAATAGTGTGACTGCTAGAGTGGTTGCCCCTCATGCTGGGGGTGACCATTGTACATCTGCACTTGTGACAGATGACCCACATGTTGGGGGGCCTAAATCCCCTGAGTATCCCTTGTCAACCCCGCTCTCAGGTGGACACCGTCCACAAAAATGTTTCCTACTGTCATTTACCACCTGAAGCATGTCCTTATGTAGTTGTCCTGACATATGTCCCCGTGTTACATCTTGAAGCCAATGAGTCTGATGTCAAACTAATTAACAAGACTACTCATTGGGTTCACGAGAACATTAGGTACTGACGTAACATTTTCCCAGAGATTCTCATGGCAAGAAGAGTGAGATGTGTGAGGAAGATGTATAAAGAATTTGATGGGGATTGTGTTATTTTTAACATTTAGGAATCCTAGGGTTACTGGTGAACTTATTTGGGCCTCTAGGCAAGGGCACACCAACCCCAGTAAAGTTCGGATTCTGCCTGTCTGCAATTTCTATGGAAATCTGGTTCGGAGCCCCACCAGGAGGGAGAGGCCCCCCATATCTGAATCTATGCAGCCGCATTTATTCAACATACCAGTCCAAAGCCCTTTCTCTCTTTTAGGTGGCTTGTCAGAAAATGATTGACTGAGTTCGTCTCATATGGCTATGATGCGGTCTGCTAAGCAAATCAGTTGGACAGAGGCCCCCACTTGGGCGTAGATTTAGCCCACTTCAAGAACTGTTGGACAATGGGAGCCAGGTAGTGAATAATAGCACACAACTTTTTTTGATGAGAAATAAGGGAAATCTAGTGATACCAGTTAAGCATGTCCATGTGATTAAGACTCTTTTTTGGAACATTATCGGGCTAGCTAGCAAAATGAGTTGCAAAGAGTGCGTCAACTTTATTTATAACTACGATTGTATCTTTTTCCAGGAGACTACTGAAATTCTTTGCCTTGATGGGAACTGCCCTTACTTTGTCCCCGCGGTCCCAATCACGGTCAGGCAGAGCTAGGTGTGGACCAATGGCATGGACTAATGTTACCTTGGATTGCAAACTTAGGGGCCGATTATGATGGCGGACGGACCTGAGTCTGTCCGCCACCATAGAGTAGGAGGGAACCTCCGCATGGTCTGCCGAGTTCCCTCCTGTGCAATTAGGATGTGATCACCACCCTGGCAGTCACATCCTCTATTTTTACCATTGCGGCGGGTGCGGCTTCAAGCTGCATTCTCCGCAATGGTAAAAATGCATACATTGCATTTGTATGCAGAAAGCGGCAAGCACCGTGTGGTGACTGCCGATTTCTACATACAAATGCAGGGGGGTACCTATGGTACCCCCCATGTGCACCCCCACCCCCCTTCACCCAGGGGGACCGCAACGGGCCCCCCAGTGAAGTTACACATGCTTTTCCACGGCCGAAAACCCGCCGCGGAAAAGCATTTAAACAGCCCATCCTAATATGGCTGACGGTGTCTGAGAGACACCGTCACCATATTAGAGCTTTTCCGCCGCGGTTGTAAGCCAACCACGGCGGAAAAGCTGCGGACGGAAACCAGGACCCACCAGCCATCCTAATGTGGCGGTGGGTCTTTGGTGGGTCCGCTGCGGTTTTTCCGCATCCTCCGGGGCGGCGGTGGCTTCCGCCGGCCCAGAGGATGCGGAAAAACCGCAATCTAATAGGCCCCTTAGTCTGGTCCCCTCCCCTTGCACTTTATTCCAAGCACTCCTATTTATGTGGCCCAATGGCCTAAATGGTGTTGTAATAACTTTTATAATGGGTTTTATGAGTGTGATAACTTTGCTAATTTGATGAGCTATCTGATTTTATTGTTGACCTGGGAGTTAAACTTGGTTATTTGCACAAAGACTATAAAATCATTTTATGTGGGGATTTTAATGCTAAACTGGGGCTGACACAGATGTAAAAGGAGTGTAACATGGGTGTTAACATTGGTCCAGGACACAACGCAGTTCAATGGGACCAGAGAGGTCTAGTGCTCTTCCAATTGATTAAGTAATTTGATTTGGTCAATGTGAATGAAATTTGTGATCCTAATTATTCTGCTAAACCTACTTCTGAGGGGGTCGAGCACTCTACAATAATTAATTCTATTTTTGTTCATCTGGATTTGTTGACCAGGGTATCTGGGGCTGCTATTGTCTCCAGTGCCAATAGTGACCATAATCCGCTAAGTATAGACCTATGTAGGGAGGGAGAGGAAGCCAAGAGTGTGGTAATGGAATCATTAACAGTTAAGTCCCAGGGACTGCGCCTAGTCTGGAGAAATGTGGATATGAATACCCTTTTCATCAACTTGTGTTTAAAATATTTACCCCTGATGTCCAATTGTTTTACTGCCTCTGCTGCATAAAGTGAGAGGGCCCGCCTATTTGTTCAACTGAACCTAGTGGTTAGTAGAATCTATTGAAACCTAGCAGACCAGGCCACCACAAGGCTAAGTAGTTAGATCAGCATTTTAGGAAGGCATCAACATTGCTACACAAAGCCCTGAAGGAGTTACCTAGCGACTTATGTAAAATACAAACATGCACAGTGTAGTGGAACTTGGCATGATGGAAAAATGCATACATTTAAATCTGTTGTCATTAAGTATACTGTCGCGAGATAGGGCGCTGTCTGCCTGTCATTCATGGATATTTCCTGCACCTTCGACAGCGTGGTCAGGTTAAAATTATGGGAGATCTTATCTGGGCTAGAGGTGGAGGACGACCTGGTGCTGTTCTTGATAGACTTACTTTAAGACCTGTCAGCATTGGTAAGGTTTGGTACATTAGGCAAACGGAAAGATAGTGTCAAGCTAGGGAGGGGGTGTGACAGGCCATCATCCTCGCTCCCATATTGTTCCTCCTATATATGGATGGCCTTGGCGCAGCCTTCTCAAATACAGTATTAGATGCCCCCTCAATTGGCAGGAAAAAGGTCCCAGTTTTATTATACGCAGATGATGCGGTTTTATTAGCTAAAACCCCTAATGGTATTGATGTCTTATTCCAAGGATTTGTATCTTTTATGGGGTCACTAGGCCTGGTTACAAATCAAACAAAGACTTTTATTATGGTTTGTAAGCCTAGATACTACATGATGCAGGGTATCTTCTTACATGTTCATCGTGCTGCCCAGACGAAGGATTTCTCATATTTGGGAGTTCTTATGTGTGCTAGAAGTAATTGGAGAACGTGTAATGCTAAGGTGAGGCAGCAATTCTTAAGTTTGATGGTCTGCATTTTTTATCTGGTTAAACGTATTGGAAAAAAACCTGCAGTCCCTCTCCTGGAGGTTAACAAGAAAAAGTGTCTCACTGTCCTTACATATGAATGAAGAATGTGGGGATACTCACACAAAAGCCCCCTCCAAGTGGAGCAAAATAGGGTGCTAAGGTGGCTTCTGGGTGTTCCACCTGCATGATCTACCTATATCATACACCAGGAGCTTGGGATGGAGTATGTTGAAGATACCATTACGCTGGCTCACATACTTTTCTGGTGTTCTATCTAGGAAAATCTGCATGCTTCATCGAATAGAGAAATGTAAAAATAACAGTTGATGGACAGAATGCAGAACAATGTCATACATTCACCCCAGTACAGAGATCTGGGCCTAAATCCATCGTTTTTTTGCACTCCACACCACCCCAGTTCAGACATGGCCATATGCAAATCAGCCTTGACCCTGTGCCTCATGGTAACAGTCCAGCCCGCGGTTTCTGGCAATCAGCCGTCTTCAGCCAGGATAGCTTGAAACCGGTCCTAGGATGCTTGATTCCGGTCCAGGAAAGACATGGCTTGGCAGTTCGGGCTGGACTGTTCCCATGAGGCACAGGGTCAACGCTGATTTGCATATGGCCATGTTTGAACTGGGGTGGTGTGGAGTGCAAAAAAACGATGGATTTAGGCCCAGATCTCTGTACTGAGGTGAATGTATGACATTGTATTGCATTCTGTCCATCAACTGTTGTTTTTGCATATGTCACCCCGAGTGGGATGGGTATGCTCAGACGTGAGTCCCATGCTCTCCAGACCACTGAAGTCAAGCTATCCTGGCTGAAGACGGCTGATAGCCGAAACCGGTCGTAGGATGCTTGATTCCGGTCCATTAAAGACATGGCTTGGCAGTTTGGGCTGGACTGTTCCCATGTGGCACAGGGTCAAGGCTGATTTGCATATGGCCATGTCTGAACTGGGGTGGTGTGGAGTGCAAAAAAACGATGGATTTAGGCCCAGATCTCTGTACTCTGTACTATCATAGATTAGAGAGCCATACAAGCAAGTTTTCTACTCGGGGGACAATTCAAAACAGAACTTACTTTCAAAAAGACACGGATTTTATATTAGCCTGCAGTATAAATCAATTTCATATTTTCAGGAAAAAGATTTGTTACAACCACGATGCAGATGTTTCAATTCTGTATTTCGAATCATTCCTGCAAGAGACTGATAATCTTGTTGTATATAAATAAATCCAAAAAGGTGCTCCAAGTGACGGCGCAATGAAAAGTGATAGTCAGTGAGCCATAACAAAAAGAGTGAGATAGAGGGATCAGTATATACAATATATACAAAGATCGCCCAAACCCCTTGGATTTTTTAGTTGAGGAATGTAAAACCCAGTGTTCAAAACATTACAGTTTAAGTATCCAGCAATGAATGTCACAGGTGAGCGTTAGTGCAGTCGACGTTTTGACCCCCTAATTGGACAAATCCTTGGGGTCTTCATCAAGACAAAACAATGGTAGTCTCCAAATCCGAACTAATCCGGTGCAAGGTCCAATGAAAAGAATCCTTCTCACATTTCTTTCTGGTCAAAAGCACAATAAGGTCACTGCGTATGTGTCAGTGTCAGTGGCAACAGTTTGTCTCGTCTGTGTCTAATGTGCTAAGCGAATAAGGAAGATTGAATAGAGAATATTGAATAGAGAAATCATTAACAATTGGCTTGCATGTGAGAGAGGCATGAACATTCCTTGGTTCAACTACATACATAGAATCTGAATTGTTGAAATAGGGTAGGCTGACCCTTTTTACCAACCTTTCCACTATAACAAAAACAGATATGGCTTGGATTAAATCCACAATCAAGGAAAGGTCGAGAGCCCAGAGGGAGGACCACAAATTCAACAAATGGTCTGTCAAAGAGTATTGGTAAATTCATACCTCTCCATCCCTGGAACTATATTTAAAATGGATTGATGTCTCCTGGTATAGAAAACTGCTCACTAGTTTTAGGCTAGGATTTGAGAGGTGGCAACTCGGTTTCCCTCCTTGGCCAGTTCGAGCCCTCAAAAGTATTGCTATGTCCCTGTAATGAACCCTTCCCACAAAATTTGTTGCATTTTACTTTCTTTTATGTTGATCTTACAAAAAGGTTACTAATACCGTTTATAAGAAAGCGGGGTATTATAACCTCTAGCCTTGACCTGATGTATCTCTAACAACTTGATTACACATCCAATGGTGTTAACATTTGTCCTTTCCTAAAATGTGCAATTAGCAGAAGGAAATCACTGTTGGTTTAACTGGAAGGTCTTATTTTATGGTGAAAGTGACACGCACTTTATTGAAACAGCTTTTTGACCATGGCACTATTCTTTGCACTTTATATGTACCAGCCTGCTATGTAAGACAATAGTAAGTGTGTATTTTATTGTCTCTGCCATGTAAATCCATCTATGATATTTGGGGGATTTCAAGCCGCTGGTTTTTATCAAAATTGTATTTTACTTCTCTTTTCTAACTTTAATGTGATGGATTGTTCTGTTTTTCATTTTTTAGGTGTCCTTTTATGGTCACATTTGTTACCGAAATAGGATGCATTGATTTGCTATTATTTACACCATACATTTATTTTGAAACCATCATCTTCAAACATGACATGTTCAAAGCTGTTCAAAGATGTTAAAATAAAAAGGTGTTAAAAAAAATATATATATGAGACAGTTAATATGCCATATATTACCCATTATTAAAAACTTAGGAAATATAAAATATCTTGATTTATTTATATGTCTAAGTATCAACTCAGCAACATTGGTTTATAAATTGTTCCTCTATGTGCAATATAGTTCTCATTTTACATTGCTACCCAGTTCTCTCGTGGAACATTTGGTTGTCCTTTTATATGTAAATGTTCCATAGATCTCAACAAATACCTGCCAACATGTGCAAGTTTCATAGGTAAAGTGCATGTGTACAAAATCAAATGTGGAGTAAAATGGTAATGGGATCAAACATCCAAGTTACATACCAGTCTGTGTAAACACTGACTGCTGAAGTTTCTGCTCTGCTAAAGAATTATTGGGGCAAGAGGTCTGAAGGTGCATTGGTGACCCTTAGGATCAGTTTGCCTAAGAAGTGCTAGTACCCCTAGCAATAGGGAAATCCCAGGTATTCCCTAACTGTACTGCACATGCCTTAGTGTGGAGGTTGTGGGAGACATATCCCCCTTTCATTATCTCTGAAAATCCTCAGGGATTCCGGGAGCTCTGGGGAACAGGGTACGAGGACTGCAACCACCTCTGATATTGTGGCCCACCACCATTTTCCTCCCTACCAGGCTGTGTGGAAAAAGTGGTGAGATTATGACCAACTGAGTCCTACTAGATGGAGGTTTAGCTGTTAGAGGTTTTGTAGTGATGCCAACATGTATTTGGCAGTATCTTGGCCTCTACCACCCTTTTGTAATTGACACGTAGGGGTCAGTAGGGGTACTTTGCTGGAGGGAGGCCACTGCCTCCTGCTTTCGAGGCCAACATCAGGGTTTATATGACCTTTTCAGAGGAATTATGACATTAACCATATAGCTTTTATAGACGTGGGAATGTTTTGGTTAATAAGCCTTTGCTACATTGAGATAATGCATTGTGTTACCAGGCATCGTAGAGGTATAACAATGAGGCTCAGATTGTGAATAATACTTTGGCTCGTTACAGCCGAAATATACATTCAAGGTTGTTGCTTTGAAAAATGTGGCGGAATACAATGGGTGAAGAGCAGTGTACGGGATATTTGGTCTGGGGTGGATGCAGGCCAGGGCCTAAATTGAGCCAGTGGTTTTCGGTGCTCAGCACCTGCACTTAATTCTCAACACCGGGTGTTATGACAGTCTGCCACACCATGGCACTGTTGTCTAAATTTGAGTTGAGCACAACAGTTGCTTAATCATTCAATGTACTTTTAAAACGAATAATACCTACACCCTACACCATTATTATACCTTTGGGAGGCTTAAATAGTATGAACTGTCCTACTTGTATGAATGTTGCGGTTAGTAGTTGTGTTGGTATTGTTGTCATTAGCTGCACTGGCCGGGGCAATGGGTGGTGAAAGATGCAGTGGCCTACTGAGAAGGGCCCTGGCACTTACCTTTTGACAAATTAAGCAACGATGACCATACCTTGCAGCCACCCTATACTCCCTCCACCAGATTTCGTTATGCAAGGGCAGAAAGCAGAAGTAGAGGCAAGTTAATTTTCTTGAAACAAATCACATTGATTCGAAAACACGCAGATTCTCTTATTGCTTTTCCACTTTTTTTTTCGTAAATCTCTAACATGGGAGAGAATAATTTGAATGGCCATTGTGACAGCACTGACCTCCGCTGTGCGCTGCTATGTACAGGCATACTAGAAGAAAGTGAAAGTACTGTGGAAAGGGAGGGTCCAGGCTGTTTCAAGATGTCTACTTAAACACACACATTTTCTTTTTAAATCGCTCTTCATCTTTGGAATGGAACAATCCCAAAGCCCTTCCTCAAACACCACCGCACAAACATGACCTTTCAGAAGTGACAGAGCCTTTGCATTTGCTGACAACTCGCATTCTGTGTGATCTGCACAAAGTGAATAATTAGCTGAAACAGCTAGTTCCTTGACTTTTCACATTACTTTCATAATAGCACTTGAAAATGCGGTTGTTTGAACCAGACATGACCCAGCCTGCTTAAGATATGTTAGCTTCATTTCCACCACTAATATTTTGAAGCGAACTTGTTCATACACATACACTTTCGAGTACTGAGAAAATGTTGCCCAAGTTTGGTCAAATTGCGCAAACAGCCATAGGTCCAGTGCCATTTTATAATGAAATTTGCACCATGAGACTTTTGTGTCAAACAATTACATTTGAATTGAACGACCAGCGAACGAAATACACTTTTGCACTGGGTGGTTAGAGGAAGTGTCATTTTTTACACTTGATGGCCAGTATAAAAACTGACTTAAAGCTTCACAGCACTTCTGCAAAATTGTGTAGTTCGCCATAAGGTGCAGATGAGACATTCAAGTTATTAAAAAAAAGTAAACATGGAAGGTAATTGGCGTCTCATAATGTTTTTCTGATTACTACACTAATACATTTTATGATGTGTATCATGGCAGGCAGAGTAAAGGTTGTTAAGAAGTACTCAAGAAGCCATTTCTTTCAAGAAGCTAACTCAAAATAAGCATCGGCAAACCCACCTGGTCAAGTATGTTTGACTTTTTGACGCATTTTGGATGATGTGTACACACGCATGAACGTGTATGATGGTATGGTGAACCAACATGATGACATATGCGTGTGCATGAGTCATCATGCATGCTCATGCATATGGCATGACACCGCCGCCATTTTATTTTTTTCATTTATCTGTTCCAAAATTGTGGATGGCACTTTCAGTGGTAAATAAAAAAAACAATTCAAACATGCAAAAAAAGTGCTTTAAAAAAATGGAACAGCCCCACAGAAAATGGCAACTGCATGGAGCTCTAAAAAATATCTAACAAATGGCAACATATGCAAATTATTATATTGACTATCAAATTCATTTCCACTTATTAAAGTGCAATTGGATACATTTCAGAATTTTGAAGCTGCATACAGAGTGAGAGGTATGGCCTGTCCGACCACCCTGATGTTTTTCTCAGATGTACTGTGATGCGTGTTTGTAGGGGCATGGGTCAGAATGAACCTGCAAATATGGTCTTGAGTCACCTTTTCCAGATAGACTCACTGAAGCAAGAAGCACAGACAGGCGGGTCTATGAGGAGGGCAAAACTTGACAGCTGCCTCTTCCCTCAGGCTGCAAGGTGGAGTAGAAATGGAGAATCCTCTTCGGAGATTAAGGGCCTTATTTAGGGGCATATCATCAACAAAATGAGATAAGTATCGCAAAACGGGCTAAACGCGTTTTTCCGTATCGCCGTGTATCGCTGGTTTACAGCGACGGGTTAGCGGCGTAATATCAACGATTTTTACAGAGGGGATGTGAATCCAGTGATAGCGGTGATTAGCATGAGGAATCCAGCGATACTGGGAGTGTGCTAATGCGAAGCTTGATAATAGGCAAGCGTAAACCTAACCTGGCAATCCACCTGCCATTATAAATATGGCTAAGTACATTTTAAACCAGGCGTTACATACCTGCGATAACCGCAGTTAGCGTAGTTTATTTTATCGCTTTGCGGGTTTGCTCAAAGCTTGTAAATATCGCGATGCAGGGTCAGCGAGGATTTCCATGGAGCAATGGAAAGAAACACCTACTTTGCATGTCATTAGCTATATTTATTGCTGACATAAAAAGTGGAGGAAAACCATTTTTGTGTGTCCTTGTAAATAATGCGATAATTAAATTGGCGCTTTTTCGGCGCCATGTGTCGAAAAAGCGGTGATATCTCCCTTGTTAATATGCCCGTTAGAGTCTTGTGGATGCAGAATATCGGCCAAAAATGGTGAATGTCCTGACAACCATAAAACATTGACGTCAGAGGCACTTTAAATAAGCCATACAGGTCATGTGGCACTATTTTCCGGAAGTTCTGTTACGTCAAACTCTAAATAAGGTCCAAAAAGTGGAACACTTAGCTACCAGGCCTTGTCTTAGATGATGTCCTCCAGGAGGTGATACCTCCCAGAAGAGACTCTCAGATTGCATTGTGATCACTGTGTTTTGGGCAGTGAAATTAAGAAAACAGAAACATGTACCAGTTGATACTGTAGTTCAGTTGAATATTTCAGAAATATAAATTGTTAATGGCTATTTCTAAATTCAATGGAAAATTGAGCATTCTTTGAACAGAAAAGTTCAACACTGATATTTGCTCTATTTACAAGTCAGGTAGACCAATTCATGCTAGCGGAGGGAGACGAAGGAAAAGAAGTTCTTCAAGCATAAACTCATATTAACACAAAATGCGACCAAATATAATCTTGTAGTACTGGGAGTACAGACAGAAAAGGCAAAAACACCACTAAACTTTGCTTAGCCATGAAATATGTCTGTAGCTACGGAAGAAAGTTGGCTGATACTCTAGGGGTTTTTAAACAAACAAGATTCCAGTATTTTAAACGTGATCTTATGGAGCAAAGTGAGTTGGTCTAATAATAAATGTCAACCAATGTCAATCGGCTTTTTGTGTCAGGGATTTTCTTTATTGCTTATTGAGTGTGATGCCGATTAATAAATACGTTTCATACAAAAAAATATTCCTATTAGTGTTGTTACAAACATTCATTTCAAGGGTAAGTGGAGGACAAACTCAGCTGACTTTCACATGTCAGCAACTAAGGAGCTAAGAGGATTAGTTCACAAAGATGTCTGACACGTGCTTCCATGCAGACGTCAAAATGGCGACCGGCTTCCCAGGGATTCCCTGGTTGTTTGAATGGCATGCCCCACTGAGAAAATCATTCCATTTGAAGCTGTAATCACCGTTGGAATGCAGAGCTTAACCTAAAATGCTGAAATTAAAGATCTGACAATAATTTATTAAAGAATTTTAAGAACACATCCAAAAGCATGTCAAAAAAATCTGAATCTCCTTACGGCATTCTTCTGGTGATAGAATGAATTTTATTAATAAAGCGTCTAACCTTGAGAAAATGTTAGGTCAGATTTTACAGACCTACGCTCAACACTCATTCAGTCATTTTATGGCCACCATCATGGAAACTTGTCAACATACAACCTACTTTTTAAGAACCCTGCGTGAGTATTTAAAGGCAAAGTGGAAACATTTATGGAATACTGATTAGAATTCATGCAGTAAGCTTTTTGTAGCAGACAGTTGTAGAGATATACCTATCTGTCACGCTGTCACTCCACGTGTAAATATACATTTAAATATTGGTGATTTTTGAGGTGCCATTTGCCAGGGGTTCAAAGAAAGGTAGGGGGAAGCATAATGTCATACAAAGGCTGTTAGATCTGGGGGTCTCTAGTTGGCAGAGGTAGGTACCAATGTCCAAATAGGGACTCTTGCTTCTAGTCAGGATAAGTGGTATACACTCTTTAGATAACCCCTGCTCACCCCCTTGATAGCTTGGCACGAGCAGACAGGCTTATCAAAGGCAATGTGTAAAGTATTTGTACCAACACTCACAGTAACACAGTGAAAACACCACAAATGGACTCCACACCAGTTTAGAAAAAGAAAGTTATTTAATTTAAGCTACACAAGACCAAAACGACAAAAAAAACATACACAGTTCAAGAATATGATTTTAAAAGAGTTCTAGGGTTTGCGCCAAAATAATCCACAGTTGCGTCACGTTTAGCCAAAAGTACCTTTAGATGCGACAAAAGTTCCACATGGAAGCTGCAGCGTTGAAAAACAAGCGATGCGTCACTCCTGAGACCCTGGGGAGGCGATGCGACAGCCCCGCTGGACGCAGCGGGCGCGTTGCGACAAATCTGGTCTGTATGGGGAGGGAGGTGATACCTTGTATGGATTCCGGTACGCAGGTTCCATAGGAAGCGTCTCGCAAAGGCACTATGCGACAATCTTCGTGACGGCGACGAACTCAGGTGCGGCGGCGATGTGCAGCGCAGCGCCGATCTTCTCCTCTCGCGTCCCCTTGATGTGATGGCTCTGCGAAGATACTCGCAGCGACGTGATGCGGTCCGCATGCAAGCAGTGTGGCGATCTCACCCAGCGACGACAGGCTCTGCGACGATACTCGCAGCAATGGTAATCTTCCTGCACCGGAGCGTTGCTTTCCGCAAGGGAAGGATGCGTCGGTTCTTGCAGCGGCAACAGGCACTGCGTCAATCTCGATCTTCGCGGCGGCGGAAATTTCCTCGCACTGTCGGGGATGCGCTCCGCAAACGAGCGATGCGTGAAAACTTGCAGATTCTCTTTGTTTCTCCTTGTCCAGCTTCCCAAACAACAGGTACAACTTCCAGAGGCACCACAACTGGACCAAGCACTCTAGGAAGGACAGAACTCATACAGCAGAGTTCAGGGGGAAGCTGGTGTTGAAGTCCTTTTGATCCTGGGACTTCTTAACAGGGAGCCAGCTCTACTCAGCTCCTTGGAGATCTCTTCAAGCAAGGGGACACAGTACAACGCATAGTCATTCCCCTCTCCTTGGCAGCAAAGCAACTGCAGGTCAGCCCACAAACACACAGCAGGACAGTCCTTCCTCTTCAGTCTTCTAGCTTTCTCCTTGACGGAGGTTCCTTCTTGATTCCAGGATGATCTAATCTTCTGTAGTCTGGGGTCCTGTACTTATACCCAAAAAAGTCTTTGTTTCCTTTGTGCAGGAGGGCTCTGAGCCTGGTCTGAACCAGTTCTGGGTGTTCCTTGAGCACTTTGTTTTCCTGGTTTCTCCTTTCCTTTCAGAGAGAGGGGCAGGGTTGTCAGCCACCCAGCAGGAGTGGGAGCCAGCATTGTGGAATGCAGGCACAGCCCTATTCAGGCCCTGGTGATATCCCCTCTCACCATTCTAGATTCAGATGGAGCTATTCATCCCAGGGATGGCCCACTCAGCATCTGGGAGCCACCCAGCCCCTGTCACTCACAAACTAGACAGTCAATTCACAAACAGACCAAGGCACACAGAATGGTCAGACAAGTGAACAGCCACATTCTAAAAGTGCTGTTCTCAACACAGGATTTAAAAAACACCTTTCCTATAAGATGTGTTATTAAATTCTGAGTTCAGGGATACCAGACTTTGATGTCCTATCTTGCTCCTATGGGAAGATATGCAGGTAACCATTACACTCAGCATTCCCCATTATAGCCTATGGGCAAGATATCCCTCTCCATAGTGAAAAACGAAAATGGCTGTAATTCACTACCAGAGCATGTCACCCACACAAGTAAATTCTCTACCTTTCACATACACTGCACCCTGCCCAGGGGGGTACCTTGGGCCTTCCATAGGGGTGTCCAATGTGTACAGAAAGGGAAGGGTTAGACCTGGTTAGTGGGGACACTGGCCAGGTTGACTTGGCAGGACACAGACTGAACACAGGCACTGCGGTGGCAGACCTGAGACACCATTTTAGGGCTACTCATGTGGGGGGCACAATCAGTGCTGCAAGCCCACTAGTAGCATTTGAATCACCAGCCCTGGCACACTCAGTGCACTTTACTAGGGACTTCTTGGTAATACAAATATGCCAATCATGGATAGCCAATTACAATATCAATTTTACTCAGGGAGCACTTGCACTTTGACACTGATTAGCAGTTGCAAAGTGCCCAAAGCATCATTCTAAACCAGCAACAACGAAATCCAGCACAGCGTCAAAAAGTACAGGAGGTCAAGGCAAAAAGACAGGGAAAAACCATGCCAAAGATGCCAGGTCTAACAAAGGCTTTAAAAGAAACGTGTCATGGTGCTCTCTAAAATCATTCTCCTGACTGTATGTCAGCATATTACCAATTCCCAATAGATGTTGTAATGCTCTTATCTTCTTACAAGTGCAGCCTCTTATGCCCAACTACAGTCATCAAATGCCCATGTACAGAGTCACGTGCAAAGCAGTAGCCAAATATATATATATAACTAGGTGCCACGTAATATGGTAGAGATATAATCATGACACATTTTACCTGACACACCAAGGTATTACTTGTGTCATTTTATAGAGCGCAGCTGGTCTCCTTCCAGGGACATCTCAAGGTTTTTGGGGGCCCCTGTGCAGAACATTTTTTTATTTATGATCCAATTTAGACCTTCTAATGCCCTCTTTGGTCAGGTCGCTGACACTACAAAGGCACACTGGTCCAAATTCTAGATGTGTTTCCATTAATATTCAGGGATAGTGATGTGTGATTTCCATATTGTAATTGAGCAGCAGCTCACTAATATTATTGAAAATAATCTCTGCGAGCTACTGCCATTTCTCATATGTGAGGTCCTGTTTGATCTAAGAGGAACTTTCTTTAAGGATGTTGAATGGTATTGAAAAAAATCCGGCTGCTTATGAGTGAGATTTCCAGTGCCATCACTCCCGAGCCCCCAGCTCTACACCCGCCCCCAACCAATTGATGCAGTCACGAGCCTGGAAACATTTTGTCCATTCCTTCTACAGCTGCACAAAGGCTCTGCCTTCTCGCATTTTAAATAGCCTTTCCTCCATTAGGGTTTTAACAGGGAAGGCTGCCCAGTATCTTAACATCTTTAGACTTGCCCTGTCCCCAGTACTGGCTCTTCTCAGGCTGAACAGAGAAGTCTCTGAGCGCCATCTTGGGCTGGAAAAGCTCAACCAGGAAGACCCTGTTCAGGTGTTTACTGTCTGTGGCAGAGACTCCGAGTCACTGATAAGATCATCAAGGAGCTGGCACTTGCTTCAGCCAACAGTTACCAAGCTGATTGGGCCATGAGCATTAACAGTGAGAGTGGAGATCTTCAAATCTGCCAGAATGGGGCGGGGTGCCGGAAAAGGTGCGACCTCTCATTCCATCACCATGCCAATGCCACCCAGTGTATATTTAGGACACAACCTTGAAAGGGGGCCTTTGAAAGGGAATTGTTGGAAGTTGTAGTTACACAGTGCTTCAGTGCTATGATCCATTTGCCTTGTACTAGGGCTTAATTATACTCCCTAATGAATATGCTAAAACCCTTTTGCTTTACATTTTATTTTATTTTATTAAATTCTGAGTTCAGGGATACCAGACTTTGATGTCCTATCTTGCTCCTATGGGAAGATATGCAGGTAACCATTACACTCAGCATTCCCCATTATAGCCTATGGGCAAGATATCCCTCTCCATAGTGAAAAACGAAAATGGCTGTAATTCACTACCAGAGCATGTCACCCACACAAGTAAATTCTCTACCTTTCACATACACTGCACCCTGCCCAGGGGGGTACCTTGGGCCTTCCATAGGGGTGTCCAATGTGTACAGAAAGGGAAGGGTTAGACCTGGTTAGTGGGGACACTGGCCAGGTTGACTTGGCAGGACACAGACTGAACACAGGCACTGCGGTGGCAGACCTGAGACACCATTTTAGGGCTACTCATGTGGGGGGCACAATCAGTGCTGCAAGCCCACTAGTAGCATTTGAATCACCAGCCCTGGCACACTCAGTGCACTTTACTAGGGACTTCTTGGTAATACAAATATGCCAATCATGGATAGCCAATTACAATATCAATTTTACTCAGGGAGCACTTGCACTTTGACACTGATTAGCAGTTGCAAAGTGCCCAAAGCATCATTCTAAACCAGCAACAACGAAATCCAGCACAGCGTCAAAAAGTACAGGAGGTCAAGGCAAAAAGACAGGGAAAAACCATGCCAAAGATGCCAGGTCTAACAAAGGCTTTAAAAGAAACGTGTCATGGTGCTCTCTAAAATCATTCTCCTGACTGTATGTCAGCATATTACCAATTCCCAATAGATGTTGTAATGCTCTTATCTTCTTACAAGTGCAGCCTCTTATGCCCAACTACAGTCATCAAATGCCCATGTACAGAGTCACGTGCAAAGCAGTAGCCAAATATATATATATAACTAGGTGCCACGTAATATGGTAGAGATATAATCATGACACATTTTACCTGACACACCAAGGTATTACTTGTGTCATTTTATAGAGCGCAGCTGGTCTCCTTCCAGGGACATCTCAAGGTTTTTGGGGGCCCCTGTGCAGAACATTTTTTTATTTATGATCCAATTTAGACCTTCTAATGCCCTCTTTGGTCAGGTCGCTGACACTACAAAGGCACACTGGTCCAAATTCTAGATGTGTTTCCATTAATATTCAGGGATAGTGATGTGTGATTTCCATATTGTAATTGAGCAGCAGCTCACTAATATTATTGAAAATAATCTCTGCGAGCTACTGCCATTTCTCATATGTGAGGTCCTGTTTGATCTAAGAGGAACTTTCTTTAAGGATGTTGAATGGTATTGAAAAAAATCCGGCTGCTTATGAGTGAGATTTCCAGTGCCATCACTCCCGAGCCCCCAGCTCTACACCCGCCCCCAACCAATTGATGCAGTCACGAGCCTGGAAACATTTTGTCCATTCCTTCTACAGCTGCACAAAGGCTCTGCCTTCTCGCATTTTAAATAGCCTTTCCTCCATTAGGGTTTTAACAGGGAAGGCTGCCCAGTATCTTAACATCTTTAGACTTGCCCTGTCCCCAGTACTGGCTCTTCTCAGGCTGAACAGAGAAGTCTCTGAGCGCCATCTTGGGCTGGAAAAGCTCAACCAGGAAGACCCTGTTCAGGTGTTTACTGTCTGTGGCAGAGACTCCGAGTCACTGATAAGATCATCAAGGAGCTGGCACTTGCTTCAGCCAACAGTTACCAAGCTGATTGGGCCATGAGCATTAACAGTGAGAGTGGAGATCTTCAAATCTGCCAGAATGGGGCGGGGTGCCGGAAAAGGTGCGACCTCTCATTCCATCACCATGCCAATGCCACCCAGTGTATATTTAGGACACAACCTTGAAAGGGGGCCTTTGAAAGGGAATTGTTGGAAGTTGTAGTTACACAGTGCTTCAGTGCTATGATCCATTTGCCTTGTACTAGGGCTTAATTATACTCCCTAATGAATATGCTAAAACCCTTTTGCTTTACATTTTATTTTATTTTATTAAATTCTGAGTTCAGGGATACCAGACTTTGATGTCCTATCTTGCTCCTATGGGAAGATATGCAGGTAACCATTACACTCAGCATTCCCCATTATAGCCTATGGGCAAGATATCCCTCTCCATAGTGAAAAACGAAAATGGCTGTAATTCACTACCAGAGCATGTCACCCACACAAGTAAATTCTCTACCTTTCACATACACTGCACCCTGCCCAGGGGGGTACCTTGGGCCTTCCATAGGGGTGTCCAATGTGTACAGAAAGGGAAGGGTTAGACCTGGTTAGTGGGGACACTGGCCAGGTTGACTTGGCAGGACACAGACTGAACACAGGCACTGCGGTGGCAGACCTGAGACACCATTTTAGGGCTACTCATGTGGGGGGCACAATCAGTGCTGCAAGCCCACTAGTAGCATTTGAATCACCAGCCCTGGCACACTCAGTGCACTTTACTAGGGACTTCTTGGTAATACAAATATGCCAATCATGGATAGCCAATTACAATATCAATTTTACTCAGGGAGCACTTGCACTTTGACACTGATTAGCAGTTGCAAAGTGCCCAAAGCATCATTCTAAACCAGCAACAACGAAATCCAGCACAGCGTCAAAAAGTACAGGAGGTCAAGGCAAAAAGACAGGGAAAAACCATGCCAAAGATGCCAGGTCTAACAAAGGCTTTAAAAGAAACGTGTCATGGTGCTCTCTAAAATCATTCTCCTGACTGTATGTCAGCATATTACCAATTCCCAATAGATGTTGTAATGCTCTTATCTTCTTACAAGTGCAGCCTCTTATGCCCAACTACAGTCATCAAATGCCCATGTACAGAGTCACGTGCAAAGCAGTAGCCAAATATATATATATAACTAGGTGCCACGTAATATGGTAGAGATATAATCATGACACATTTTACCTGACACACCAAGGTATTACTTGTGTCATTTTATAGAGCGCAGCTGGTCTCCTTCCAGGGACATCTCAAGGTTTTTGGGGGCCCCTGTGCAGAACATTTTTTTATTTATGATCCAATTTAGACCTTCTAATGCCCTCTTTGGTCAGGTCGCTGACACTACAAAGGCACACTGGTCCAAATTCTAGATGTGTTTCCATTAATATTCAGGGATAGTGAAGTGTGATTTCCATATTGTAATTGAGCAGCAGCTCACTAATATTATTGAAAATAATCTCTGCGAGCTACTGCCATTTCTCATATGTGAGGTCCTGTTTGATCTAAGAGGAACTTTCTTTAAGGATGTTGAATGGTATTGAAAAAAATCCGGCTGCTTATGAGTGAGATTTCCAGTGCCATCACTCCCGAGCCCCCAGCTCTACACCCGCCCCCAACCAATTGATGCAGTCACGAGCCTGGAAACATTTTGTCCATTCCTTCTACAGCTGCACAAAGGCTCTGCCTTCTCGCATTTTAAATAGCCTTTCCTCCATTAGGGTTTTAACAGGGAAGGCTGCCCAGTATCTTAACATCTTTAGACTTGCCCTGTCCCCAGTACTGGCTCTTCTCAGGCTGAACAGAGAAGTCTCTGAGCGCCATCTTGGGCTGGAAAAGCTCAACCAGGAAGACCCTGTTCAGGTGTTTACTGTCTGTGGCAGAGACTCCGAGTCACTGATAAGATCATCAAGGAGCTGGCACTTGCTTCAGCCAACAGTTACCAAGCTGATTGGGCCATGAGCATTAACAGTGAGAGTGGAGATCTTCAAATCTGCCAGAATGGGGCGGGGTGCCGGAAAAGGTGCGACCTCTCATTCCATCACCATGCCAATGCCACCCAGTGTATATTTAGGACACAACCTTGAAAGGGGGCCTTTGAAAGGGAATTGTTGGAAGTTGTAGTTACACAGTGCTTCAGTGCTATGATCCATTTGCCTTGTACTAGGGCTTAATTATACTCCCTAATGAATATGCTAAAACCCTTTTGCTTTACATTTTATAAGCCGTGCAATGAAATAGTGACATATAACAGTGTCTCTGAGGGTGTTATTCAAAAGACAATTTATCAGGGGCACAACTATTTGCTAGGAGCACTGGAGGAGAAACAGGGAGATAATAATTTGCGTAGACAATGGTAATTTATTGTATATATATCATTATATATCTAAGAAACATGAAAAGCACTGCGTTACATCCAATGACATGTAACCTGTGTAATACTGTGCACAAGTGTTCGTGAAATAGTGAACGGCGCAAGTGACAAGTGAGGTAGTTACACAACAGTGCTGTGGGGGAGAATAAAAGCACTCAATGGTGGACCAAGAAAAGAGGAAAGGCTATATTGGCAATGGAGTGCTCCTAGAAATTAGTTGTGCCCCTGATAAATTGTCTTTTGATTAACACTCTTACAGACACTGTTCTATGTTACAATGTTTGCCCTGGTCTCTATGGGATTTACGGGCTACCTCTGGTAGTGTGTTACTGTGCAATGAAGTAGTGGCATACCTTTTTTTAAACTTCTGTTTCATGATCAATTCTGATGCAGTGTGTATATAACAGGATTGAAGCTCTTGTATAAGTATGGTTACTGATATGTAACAGGATAGCAGCTGAATGTGAAATGAGAATGACATCGAGTACTGACTGTAGAGTGAATGATTTATCCAATGAAGAGTGCATGAAGTACATGAGGGAAAAGCAACCTTGCAAATATTGATTCAGTATTCATGTGCTTTATATATATATATATATATATATATATATATATATATATATATATATATATATATATATATATATATATATATATATATATATATATATATATATATATATATATATATATATCCAACACAACCTCCCTCCAAAGAGAAAGACGAGACCTCAGCAAGGGAACCGTTTGGAGCCAGCTTTAATTAAGGAACACCTCCGTACAGACGAAGGCATTTCGGCATAATGACAGCCTTCTTCAGCGCCTGGGGTATTCTGCAACAAAGAAAGAAGGAGTTCATATGTCGGTTTAAATACCCACCTCCCCCTTGCTGTTCTGGGCTTGCTCCACCCCTTCCAGGTACAGTCCATAAGCATATGCCTCCCATTTGGCGCTAAATTGTTATTGCCTACAGGTCCCAAAATGCAGTAGAAAAGTGGGTAGGCATTGCGGGGATAGGAGCAAGTACGGGCTATGATGTTATGCAGTGTACCCCAAAGTACGAGTGTCCCAAGATTCAGCGAGCTCCTCTGGTCCCCTAAATCGCAGCGCCCCTCAGGCCAATGGGGTTCTTGTAGCGGGGGCCAAGCGGAAAATCCGTCCCGTCCAGAGAGCAGTCGAATGGCTGCTACACCGCACCACATTGTCCACGGCTCGAGGGTGGGCCCAGGGTAAATCCAGTAACATGGAACAACGAATATTCCGCCGGAGCAGAGACCAGTGAGACCCGGACCATCTTGATGCTGCGGGGGCCTCGTAAACGCGACACTGGACATCGCGTTATAGAATCCAACACAACCTTCCTCCAAAGAGAAAGACGAGACCTCAGCAGGGGAACCGTTTGGAGCCAGCTTTTATTAAGGAACACCTCCGTACAGACTAATGCATTTCGGCATAATGACAGCCTTCTTCAGCGCCTATTCTGCAACAAAGAAAGAAGGAGTTCATATTTCGGTATAAATACCCGCCTCCCCCTTGCTGTTCTGGGCTTGCTCCACCCCTTCCAGGTACAGTCCATAAGCATATGCCTCCCGTTTGGCGCTAAATTGTTATCGCCTACAGGTTCCAGAATGCAGTAGAAAAGTTGGTAGGCATTGCGGGGATAGGAGCAAGTACGGGCTATGATGTTATATATATATATGTATGTATATATATATATATATATCCTCCAAACCTTCCCCACACCCGGGAAACACGAGTCGCACACTTGACTTTTCTTTTTGCAATTTAATTTCATTGACGGTCAGCATGTGGCCTTTTCCTAATGCATTTCGTTCATCAACTTGAACTTCCTCAGAGGAGCCGACACCACGACACGCCGCCAGCAACCACTGCCAAACTGCCTCAATCAACTTTTTTTCCCCGTCCCCAGATGGACTTTATATGCTGTTGCATTATGGGGCATGTGGTGCTTTCATAGCGTGTCTTTTTGAAAAAACCCTCCAATGGGCGGTGTCATCAACCATGCTGTTTCTGATTTGATTTACCATAGTTCTTAAGTGTTATTTGCGCAATAAGTCAATTTAATTCCACTCCATTTTCAAGAACGGATTAAGCCCTTACCAAAGACAGTCCTTGGTGACACCGTCGCTGCTGTGTGTTTCCATGTCTACAGACGCCGGTTCCTTGGTGCAGCGTTATGGTGTTCTTTGGGTGGTGCGTAACTCCACGGCAGAACCAAGCCGTCATATGTCCTCCAAACCTTCCCCACACCCGGGAAACACGAGTCGCACACTTGACTTTTCTTTTTGCAATTTAATTTCATTGACGGTCAGCATGTGGCCTTTTCCTAATGCATTTCGTTCATCAACTTGAACTTCCTCAGAGGAGCCGACACCACGACACGCCGCCAGCAACCACTGCCAAACTGCCTCAATCAACTTTTTTTCCCCGTCCCCAGATGGACTTTATATGCTGTTGCATTATGGGGCATGTGGTGCTTTCATAGCGTGTCTTTTTGAAAAAACCCTCCAATGGGCGGTGTCATCAACCATGCTGTTTCTGATTTGATTTACCATAGTTCTTAAGTGTTATTTGCGCAATAAGTCAATTTAATTCCGCTCCATTTTCAAGAACGGATTAAGCCTTTACCAAAGACAGTCCTTGGTGACACCGTCGCTGCTGTGTGTTTCCATGTCTACAAACGCCGGTTCCTTGGTGCAGCGTTATGGTGTTCTTTGGGTGGGGCTTAACTCCACGGCAGAACCATATATATTCACTGAAAAAACCATAGGTTATAGACCATATATAGTTAGGGATTAGCATTTACAAAACCTTATTTTACTAGCACAAAACCATTGAAATTCGCATATATAGTTAGTTGCACTAACTATATATCGCGCACCCGCAATCCACTGCTGATGATGTCACATATTACATCATTCATGACATGATCAGTGACATCACTGATGACATCACTGATGACATCTCAAACGACATCACTGATGACATCTCATTTGACATTACTCATCACATCACTGATGATATCATTCATGTGATAATACGATGACCCTCTTCAGATTGTAATATAACCTTAGATACAATCAGTGTAAACAGACACTCACAGACTGTCACTCATCCATGGAGTTACTCACACACCTAGTCAGTCATGCAAAAAATCAATCACACCTCCATTTCCTCAACTATACAGTTATACACACCTTACTTTTTCAAACATATACTAACACATATTTACTCTCTTATACAATCCCTGATACAAGTTTACAATGATCCATACAGCCACTCACACATTCACTGGCTCTTATGCACAGTTATTTATATATGTCAACTCTCACATGTACTGTGTTTTACATATGTACTTACTTTGACATGTAGCACTAAGATATCCATTCACTCACCAATACACTCATGCACACAGTCAACCGCCCATACAGCTAATTCCACATGCACTTTTGAACCCATACATCTAGTGAATCAACTGTTCACACATCTATGCACAGAGTCACACACCTCCCAGCCACCCATACACACACACTCAGTCTCCCATACAAATACTTGGACAACCAATCAATAACCCATATAGTTACTCATATAGCTACTGATCAACACATGCAGCACTTTACAGAACAACAGACATAATGATGCACAAATTAAGACAGTTTAGTCACTAACCCATGCACTCAGTGAGACACATTTAATCACTCACTCATACAGTCAGTCATGCACCTACTAAATCCTTCATCCATCCACTCATTCTTCAATATGTAAGACATATTTCAACTTTACAGAAACATACAGTCACTGGATGATGTCATCAGTGATGTCATCAGTGATGTCATTTGAGATGTCATCAGTGATGTCATTAGTGATGTCACTGACCATGTCATGAATGATGTAATATGTGACATCATCAGCAGTGGATTGCGGGTGCGCGATATATAGTTAGTGCAACTAACTATATATGCGAATTTCAATGGTTTTGTGCGAGTAAAATAAGGTTTTGTAAATGCTAATCCCTAACTATATATGGTCTATAACCTATGGTTTTTTCAGTGAATTTTTAAGGTTTTTTAATAGTAAGTATCAAAAGCTGTAAAAAGTATTTTTATTTTAATTCAAAAATATATTTTATATGTTTTTAATAAAAAAAATGTATGCATCTGCCAAACACTGACCTCTTAATAGTGCACTGTGGTGGATATGATTTGGGCACTATGACTGGGGTTGGTCTTGAAATGCTTTTAAAGAACACCTTTCTTCAATTGATGACACTTTTTCCCTAAACTGCCTTGGTATATTCAAATATATGTCAAAGACAGAAATGTAAGTGGTTCAACCAATTTTTTTCCACAATTTGAGAAAGAACGGAAACATGTGAATAAATCTGTTTCTGCTTACATGAGAGACTATGGAATGGGTTTAATATACAACAATAACTTGCGTTACAACATTCAAGACATCTACAGAAGAGATGGTGTGCACTTCCCCGATGAAGGGAATAGAATATTCGTCCTTTATTTAAAAGTGTGCATTGGAACATACTTGTAGGTACCTAAATTAGCCACAGAACCCAATAGCTCTTTCCAGAGCTACCCTACCTCTGATTATTCAAAACGTTTAACTTTTTCTTACTTTTTTTTTTTTTCACCAAGTACGCTCCCCAGTTCGCTTACCGGTGCGCGTACAGGGGGCTCCCACCGCGAAATTAAAAAAAAAAATTATTTTTTATTTTTGCATGTATCAGCATCCTAATGCCCCCTCCGAAAACCTAGAGGGTCACAAAGTGTCTACCGTGCCCCCTTCTACTCATTCCGAACATTATTTGTCCTCCATCTTGTGTCTCAATTCTACTGATACTCAAAATGGAGGACTCCCGTAACGCTGCCGGTTTGCGTACCGGGGAGCGCACCGGTAAGCGCTCGATAAAAAAAGGTGGGAAAGTAATTTACAGAAAAACCACTACAGACACTTTCATCAAATATAGAAATGCCCCTACTACATAGCAGTCCCTACCATTTCCCCAAATTTGATGGAATTCCATTGAGAAAATTATGCTGTAAGCCTGACTAAATATCCGGAGGTAAATTACCTAACAAAAACACTTATGAAGTGTTAGAATTGACAACCAATCAAAGTGCTACTTTCAATATCTTCTATTATTTCATGACATTTGATTGGTTATGTACCTGAATATATATAAAGAACGAGAGAGAAACACAGCCATTTTGACTACTACTTCCTGAAGTACATATCAAGTGCATTTCAACTGAGAACTTAAACTTCTATTTGAAAGGTAAGATGTTATTTTAAAAACTGAAGTATGTTCTGTACTTTAAGTTAATTAGGAAAACATTTTCTGATAGTTATATACTATCCCTCTGTAATAGTTATAGAATAAGATAGACTTCTCTGTTTTAGTTATGGATGGAGTTAGGCTTGTCTTGTATAATTAAGAATTGACTTAGGCTTTATCACATACATTTTTTTATATTTCTACTTCCAGTCTGATACCATACACTGCCCAAAGATAAAATCACTGTTTAAAAAACCAAACTACCTGTCTGTACTTAAACCCAACAGTGCCCTATCTGTACTGATATATTTTTTTTAAATTCATTTTACAGCACAAAAATGGAAGGAGAGAAAAAAAATAACTTGGAAATTGTAGCAGAATGCAACCAAGATACAGAAAATGAATCAGAATTCTTTGATGAATCACGGGACTTTGAACTTTTGCAATGTGTTGAATCTGTGGATTTCCTAATTGAAAATGAGACAAATTCTGACAAAGAATTATTAGAAGTTCTTTTTAATTTTCAAAAAAATCAGAAAAATAAATTTACATATAATAATTCAAAAATCGTTTGAGACATTATTCATTTTTATATGTATTTTTTAAACTAGTAGCAAATTGATTATAATGTAAAATTAGATTTTAAATATACTGTGCAACTTTAAGTTGGCTCATAGTTACTTCCTTTCTTCCACTATATCATCTCCAATGTGTATTTAACATCTCTTTATCATCTCCTACCTCCATGGTGTTTCTGCTTTCCTGACAGACTACGCTATGAATTCCATATACCACAATAACTTCTGAAACAACATGCAAGATATCTTCAAAGGAAACAATGTATTTTTATTTTTAGACTGGTACCTACATGTTGGTACTTAAATAAAAAAAATAAAAAAATAAACAAAAAGAACAATCAATAAACATACAATATTTGAACATTCTTTCATCCTAGTTTCCCAATATTACGCTTCCCGGACCGCTTCCCGGTGCGCGTACCGAGCGCTCTCCCCGCAAAAAAAAACGATATAAAAATTATTATTTTTAAACCTCGCGAGGCCCTTTTAAAGCCCCCTCATCAAACCTAGGGGGTCAGGGAGGATGTACTCTGCCCCCTTATGCTCATTTCCCCCTTTGTTTTTGCCACATCTTGTGTGCCGATCCTACCGAGACACAAGATGGCGGCCGCTCCGGATTGTTTAGAATGTTCACAGTCACCGGGGAGCCAATCCGCTTCTCCTAGCGAAGTTCCGTTACGCGTAAGGTATGCGAACCGGGGTGCTAACCGGGACGCTGTCACAGATATATCTGTTTTTTAAAACGTTAATTTCTCAAAATCCACTGGAGCACATATATTGAGACATAGCAAAGGCACGTCAGGCAAACCATATCTACAATTTTACCAAGTTTCGTGTAAATCCATTCAGCCGTTCGAGCTAAAATTGAGTCCAACCGCCCTATGGAAAACTCAATGTTAAAAACACGTTTTGGGACCCCCCTTTTTTCTCAGCCCCCACTTCACGAAACCCCCCCAAACTTTCAGAGAACGCTCAGAAACAAAATGTGCCATTTTTCTGAAAGTTTCAGCCATCCGCAAACGCCAAAGTTATTCCACATAGAATTTTCAGAAATCCCATAGGAAAAAAATCCTAACTATATATACCTACTGGCGACCGCCAGTAGGTAATATATATATATATATATATTACCTACTGGCTATCGCCAGTAGGTATATATAGTTAGGATTTTTTTCCTATGGGACTTTTGAAAATTCTATGTCTAATAACTTTGGCGTTTGTGGACGAAATCGGCTGAAATTTTAGGAAAATGGCACATTTTGTTTCTGAGCAGCCCCTGAAAATTTGGGGGGGTTTCGTTAAGGGGGGCCGAGAAAAAAGGGGGGTGCCAAAACGCGTTTTTCCCATGTTAATTTCCATAGGGCGTTTGGCCTCACTTTTAGCTCGAACGGCTGATTGGATTTACACGAAACTTGGCAAAATTGTAGGGACTGTTAGCCCGATGTGCTTTTGCTGGGTCTCAATATATGTGCTCCAGTGGATTTTGAGAAATTAACATTTTAAAAAATGTATATATCTGTGACAGCGTCCCAGATAGCGCTCCAGATCGCGTACTTTTCGCGTCACGGGGATTTGCGAAGCGATGCTGATTGGCTCTCCGGTGTCTGTCAACATTCTAAACAGTCTGGTGCGGCCGCCATCTTGTCTCTCGGTAGGATCGAGAGACGAGAAGAGGTGAAAAACGAAGGGGGAATTTAATGAAAGGGGGCAAGGTAGACCCTTCTTGACCCCCTAGGAATGATGTTGGGGTTATTAAAGGGTCCCGTGGGGAAAATAAAAAAAAATTGATTTTTCACGGTAGAAGCGCTTCCCGGATCGCGAACCGGGCCGCAAACTGGTAGCGAAACGGGAATTCGCCATTTTGTGTTTCGATTTAATTAAATTACTAGGTATAAGGGGGTACGGGAGACGTATCCTGATCCCTTATGTTTTCTGAGGGTGGCTGAGGAGGCTCATATATGTTGATACATGTCTTCCAGCGGCTGTGCGTGAGCGTTTTATTTTTTTTGCTGCGTGACGTCTGTTAACGTTCGATTCGATGGAAATCAGGAAGTGTTGACCGCCATTTTGTCACTGCGATAAAATATTTTGTTATAAATTAATCCTTATTGATAAACATTGTCTGCGCCATCTTGCCTTTTTTCCAATGCCACAATTTTGTCGTGCACGGCAGCCATTTTAGATGCCTTGACCAGACCCACTCTCTGCACGCCGTCGATTCTCAGCACGGCTCACCACCCTCGTAAGCATCTCCCCCACGCACTGGTCACCCCCGCTATCTCTCTCATGCATGGGCCATAAACCTCCCCCCATCTGCGCTGCTCTTCCCTGAGAATCACACCCCGTGCCCGCCCGACACCTCCCTTTCACCCTATTCACTACCGCACCCTCTGACACTCCGCTTCCTCTGTGTCCGATTGTCCAGGCCGGTCCCAGGCTATCACCTAGCCCTGCGGATGTAGTTTATGGCCCCAGCTGTAGAGAATCCAGACATGCCAACCCTCCAGATTCAGGCGTGAGACTACCGATTTCAGTGCTAGTCTCCCGCCTCCCGATTCCTGCAAGCAAAAACCCGATTCCTCGGGGGTTTCAGCTGACAGGGCTTGGTATTGTGTTACGTGCTAATTCTTCCAGGAAACGTCAGAGGGCCGATGCAGGGGCTCTAGATGGGGTGATAAACCATTTAAGCCTCATTAACAAGCGCATGGTCTTTTAAAAATGTGTGAAGTACTCGGGGCGGCGGTGTGTGTGCCCTGTTTCAGGAGCGGGCGGCGGGCGGGGGGGGGGGCACTGCCAGCAACTTTCCAGGCCAGGCAGTGTTCAACACTTGCATCACCCTTTCTCTGCCTGCTATTGCGCTCCATGCTTCGGAAAGGTAAGAAAAAGAACGTGCATTTGAGTTTGAAATGTCCGATCCTGCAGCAGCACACTTCCAAAGCCCACACATGACAATAGCCCGATTCAAGGCCCCATTCTCTCGATTTTTTTTAAAAAAAATCTCCCACTTTGCTCTTCTGAAATGTTGGCATGTATGAGAATCATCCCTCTTCAAAGGAGTTACAGTAGATGAAGGCCCCCACCCCATGAGATCCGTCACACCACACGCGTTCCTACTATCTGATAACCATCCTGTATTGTGCTTGGGGAGGGGATTCTCACTGTGAGGGTGTGTGGGTCTGAGCCTGAAGCAGAAGATTCCAGGGATGCCTTTTTGTACATCAAAGTCTTCACAATTATGTGTCACATTAAAAATATATAGCACTCCAACAAAGTAGTAGGATTATAACATTTTAATAACTTATAAATATATACAACGCAACAAAAACAGTAAATACATTTAAACATTTTTTTAAAAAAGAAGCAACAATGGTCAGTAGCTGTGTTTTGTGCGAATAGTCCCAAGGCAGCACAACGTGCTGAGTTCTGGACGGCACCCAGGTGATGTTACCTGGGTGCCGCACTGGTTTTTGGTATCCTACAATGCAGCTCCGAAAAACGGCGTGGGGCATCCCGGGTGGTGCGGGGGGAGGCCTCGTCAGTAGCGGTCTGTTGTGCGAATAGTCCCAAGGCAGCAGAACGCGCTGAGATGTGGATGGCAACCAGGTGATGTCCAGTAAGTTGCCGCACTGGTTTTGGCATCCTACAATGCTGCTCGGAAAAACGGCGTGGGGCGCCCCGGGGGGGGGAGGCGGCGTGAACGGGCCTCCCCAGGTGGAGGCTCGTCGGCTGTACTGGGGCGCCCCTTTACCGTTTCAGTTGCCATTCTGCTCGCTTTTGCTACACTGTGCCTCATCCTCCATTCAGCTGGTTATCGCCCGCTCTTGCGGCTACAGCATCTCGCTCACCATGTAGTTGAGTTGCGCCCACTCTTGCGGTGCAGCGATAGGTGGCTGCCACAGGACTCTCAAAATGGCGGCAGGCTCTTTCCTTTTTGGGCCTGGTCCACTAAAATGGCCCTGGGACACCTTGGAACTCGGACGCTTGTCTGCTAGGTCTTGGACCCCATTCTCGAAAGCGTCCCCTCAGCCGTGAAGATTCTACAAAAGTCTTGGGGGCCCTCGACTCCTGCAGGCTTCCGGTGGGGAGCGGCTGCCATGATTGCTCGCGGAATGACCACGACGGAGCCACGAGATGTTGGTGCTTTCATGCTGACGCCAGCTTCAGTCTGAAACATCCAGAAACAAGGTGGGGCTTTCATCGTTTGGGAAAAAAAAATGTTCTAAACCAATGAAAAGTGTTATTTTTAGGTCATATGACCAAGCCTTCCATCATTAGGAAACCAAAAGTAAAATGAACCAATGAAAAGTTTTATAAACAAGTCACATGACCTGTTATGCGGCATAGGGCTATAAAAAGCGTAGAAAATCCGTTGGCACGTGAGGCGGCGTCAGTAGCGGACCGATGTGCGAATAGGCCGAAGGCAGCACAACGCGCCGAGATCCGGATGGCACCGAGGTGGTGTCCAGCAAGTTGCTGCACTGGTATGGCTATCCTACAATGCTGCGCCGAAAGTCGGCGTGGGGCGCCCCGTTGGCCTGTGAGGTCGCGTCAGTCAGTGGGGGCTGTGCGTCTCACCCAAGATGGAGGCTCCTCGGCTGCAGTGGGGCGCCCCTTAGCGTTTCACTCGCCGTCCAACTGAGTTGCGTCCGCACTTGCGGCTACAGTAGGCCGAAGGCAGCACAGCGCGCCGAGATCTGGATGGCACCGAGGTGGTGTCCAGCAAGTTGCCGCACTGGTGTGGCCATCCTACAATGCTACGCCGAAAGACGGCATGTCCAGCTGAGTTGCGGTCACTCTTGCGGTACAGTGACTCGAACGCGCCGAGATCCGGATGGCACCAAGGTGGTGTCCAGCAAGTTGCTGCACTGGTGTGGCCATCCTACAATGCTGCGCCGAAAGTCGGCGTGGGGCGCCCCGTTGGCCTGTGAGGTCGCGTCAGTCAGTGGGGGCTGTTTGAGGATCTGACTGCATTGGTGATGCTGTGCGTCGCCCCCAAGATGGAGGCTCCTCGGCTGCAGTGGGGCGCCCCTTGGTGTTTCACTCGCTATCCAGTTGAGTTGCGTCCGCACTTGCGGCTACAGTAGGCCGAAGGCAGCACAACGCGCCGAGATCTGGATGGCACCGAGGTGGTGTTTAGCAAGTTGCTGCTCTGGTGTGGCCATCCTACAATGCTGCGCCGAAAGTCGGCATGGGGTGCCCCGTTGGCCTGTGAGGTGGTGTCAGTAGCGGACCGATGTGTGAATAGGCCGGAACCAGCACAAGGCGCCAAGATCCGGATGGCACCGAGGTGGTGTCATAGTTGAGAGTTCTGAGCAGTGCTTGTAACACTGTCTGAAGCTTATTTGCACCTGCTGCAGCTTCACTATCGCCCTGGTGTGGCCAAAGATCGCCCATGACATAGGCGGCCGGCTCCCGGGGTCCGGCGGAACTTTTTTCCTTTTCCTTTCTGCATCTTGTCCCACAATCCGTTTGACCTGAAGACACGACCAGGTCCCTGAATGTGTGCAGGGGGACGTTATTGATTGAATCAAAATGGCGGCTTCACACAAAGCTGAGTCAAGCGTTGCTGTTGATGCTATACAGACAAAAATTGGTTTTCAGTTTGTACATTCTTCAGGATTTTTTTTTCCATCCAAGGCTGGTTGATAGTTTGTAGAACAATGGCTTCAGATTTTCAACATACTACTCTTCAACATTCTTCCTAAATGTAACAATGTGAGACTCACTAGGAGAACGGCTGTTTATCTTTCCTTTCAAAATGCTGCCAACAATATTTTCTGAATGGAAGACACCATCTTGTAGCATAAAGGGCCGAAAGGGGTTCTGGTCTGGCCGATGGTTGGTGGAGACATTTTGACTATATCCTGGACCTGCCCGGCCTCGCCCAAAATGGCGCCGGTATAAATGGGACTCGTAACTCCTTGTTGTGTACTGGTTGAACAACCTTGATATCACGAGATATGAATGCAGTTTTGATGCTCATGGCGGGCGGGGACGAGAATTGATTGAATATTTCGACATCCCTATTGATATTAAGTTCTGATGTGTTATTGATTAGTGTACTATTGAAAGTTCGAATTAACGTCACCCATGGTACTTGCCCGCAAATGTATATCTAGATAATTTTATTGAAAGTGGCCCTGTCGTATTTTAATTACAAAATGTACGTCCACCGATTCCGCAACTGTTAGACACCTTAGTTCTTGCAACCTAATGGCCCGCTCGTTACGTTCCTCTACAATGTAAATGTCTCCTCATCATATACGATTTCAGTTTGCTCCGTGGCCGGCCCACGTGGTTATAGGCCCGTATTTGTATACTGACATTTTCACAATAAAGGTTTTTAAAACAAAACATGGTAGTAGTATTTACATTGGTAAAGTTTTTAATTTCGTCACTGTTTTCGAATCAGTAAAAGGCAAGTGAAATAAAGCAGTCCAATTACATGACGGATAAAAGGTATAATACGCAGGAACGCAGTAAAGATAAATGGTCAAGGGCAGTTGTGTTTTCCACTCCTGCAACATAAAGTGATCGATAAGAATCTGATAATCAGGCGTATCGGCGACTAAGACAGCAGGCCGAGCCTCTTTTACTCCATGGCTCCGTCATGGGACGAAGAAACGCCCTTTTTCTCGAAAAAGGAATATATTTTACTTGCAGGACAGTTGTAAATTTTCCGGGAAAGTACATTAGCCTGGAACATTATAACATATATGTTTAAGAAAAAATAATGTTCGAAACTAATAAAAAGCGTAATTTTTAGGTCATATGACCAATCTTTTCATCATTAAAATAACAAAAATAAAATGAACCAATGAAAAGTTTTATTAACAAGTCACATGACCTGTTATGCTTACGTTACACGCTGCGCGCCGCGCCACGGATCGCTTCCGGGAAGCTGCGATTCGCGCACCGGAGCACTTCCGGGTGCGCTAACGCGGCGTGTCATATAACGCATTACGCGACAACGTAGGTCCAGAATATAGTCAAAATGTCTCCACCAACCAGCGTTCGGAACACAACCCCTTTCAGCAGTCTAAAAAGTTCTGTTAAATGACAACAGAAGGGACAGGCAACAAGAACCATCAGTCAAAGAGGGGAGGGCAAGTTCTTCTCTACCGGGTCATGTTGGGGCGCTACCGGAACTGATCGAATTGGTAGTCTACAGTGTTTCTGGATGTTTCAGACTGAAGCTGGCGTCAGCATGAGAGCACCACCATCTCGTAGCTCAGTCGTGGCCATTCCACGAGCAATCATGGCAGCCGTTCCCCACCAGAAGCCTGCGGGAGTCGGGGGCCCCAAAGACTTTTGTAGAATCTTCAAGGCTGAGGGGACGCTTTCAAGAATGGGACCCAAGCCCTATCAGGCAAGCGTCCGAGTTCCAAGGTGTCCCAGGGCCATTTTAGTGGACCACGCCCAAATCTGAAGGCAAAAAGTTCCGCCGGACCCCGGGAGCCGGCCGCCTATGTCGGGGGCGATCTCAGGCCACACCAGGGCAACACGACTTGGGGAGGGGGCAGGAGCTAAGTGCCATCTCACCGCCCCTCGGGGGCCTCCGTCAAGCGGTTCAGGGAGGCACCGCATCACATTGTTTAACAATGCAGTCAGGTCCACAAACGGCCCTCACTTACTTTGAGAATAGTGAAGCTGCAGTAGGTGCAAATAAGCTTCAGACAGTGTTACAAGCGCTGCTCAGAACTCTGAACTATGGCACCCAACATCCAGGACTTATGCCATTTGAGAATGGCAGTGACATCGAAGCAACTCAGGGACCAAAACCATGAACGTACACTCACATATGAAAATCTTACTTGGGGAGGGGGCAGGAGCCAAGCGCCCCCTCCCAGTCCGCGCCACCACACCGTATGTTGAAAATCTGAAGCCATCGTTCTACAAACTCAACCAGCCTTGGATGGAAAAATCTAGAAGAATGTACAAACTGAAAACCAGTTTTGGTCTGCATAGCATCAGCAGCAACGCTTGCTATCAGAGTGCATGAGTTTCATGCTCGATCGATTGAGCTAGCCGGATCGGGCAAAAAAAAGTATAAAATAGTTATGTAAATAGTTACTTAATAAAATGTTTTACCCTGTTACTTTGCTGGTGTGTTGTATATATTTATAATATTTGCATAGGGTTTGTTGTTATTTTGGGTGGGGTGGGGTGGGCGGCAGAGTCGAGCTGTCTTGCAGCCATCATGGTGTGGAGCTAAGTTCATCTTACTAGTTTCGTATTTCTCATGAGGGGTTGTTCTTAATGTTTCTATTTTAGCGAGGTCAAAAACAGATCCCATTAGTGGCCTACTGATTTTGCTCGATTCCTTTTGTTTTTTTAAACTATTTTTCACTATGTGCAAAGACTAAACAGAGTATTGCGACTCTGTGCTTGTTTGTAAATACAGAATGAACCAAAGAGAACAAATTCTAAAACAGTAAATGCTTGGATAGCAATCAATCAAATAGGGAGAGAAGCAGGCACGACGGATTACAACGGGGGCAAAGGCCTGCGTTAACTACCCTTCACTATCTGCAAAGAGAGAGTACTGCTAAGAGAAAAGAGGGGGGGAAGGGGGGGCAGCGTTCAAAGCACATCAGCGTGCATAAACACGAAAATGTTTTTACCTATCATGTACTTGACATTTGACAGCATTTGATATTTGCTATTAAAAAACCATTGAAATTCACTGAAAAAACCATAGGTTATAGACCATATATAGTTAGGAATTAGCATTTACAAAACCTTGAAAATTCACTGAAAAAACCATAGGTTATAGATCATATATAGTTAGGGATTAGCATTTACAAAACCTTATTTTACTCGCATAAAACCATTGAAATTCGCATATATAGTTAGTTGCGCTAACTATATATCGCGCACCCGCAATCCACTGCTGATGATGTCACATATTACATCATTCATGACATGGTCAGTGACATCACTGATGACATCACTGATGACATCTCTAATGACATCACTAATGACATCTCAAATGACATCACTGATGACATCACTGATGACATCTCAAATGATATCACTGATAACATCACTGATGACATCTCATTTGACATTACTGATCACATCAATGATGACATCATTCATGTGATAATACGATTAACCTCTTCAGACTCTAATATAACCTTAGATACACTCAGAGTAAACAGACACTCACAGACTGTCACTCATCCATGGAATTACTCACACCCCTAGTCAGTCATGCAAAGAATCAATCACACCTCCATTTGCTCAACTATACAGTTATACACACCTTACTTATTCAAACATATTCTAACACATATTTACTCTCTTATACAATCACTGATACAAGTTTTCAATGATCCATGCAGCCACTCACACATTCACTGGCTCTTATGCACAGTAATTTATATATGTCAACTCTCACGTGTACTGTGTTTTACATATGTACTTACTTTGACATGTAGCACTGAGATATCCATTTACTCACCAATACACTCATGCACACAGTCAACCGCCCATACAGCTGTTTCCACATGCACTTTTGAACCCATAGATCTAGTGAATCAACTGCTTACACATGTATGCACAGAGTCACACACCTCCCAGCCACCCCCACACACACACACACTCACTCTCCCATACAAATACTTGGACAACCAATCAATAACCCATATAGTTACTCATATAGCTACTGATCAACACATGCAGCAGTTTACAGAACAACAGACATAATGATGCACACATTAAGACAGTTTAGTCACTAACCCATGCACTCAGTGAGACACATTTAATCACTCTCTCATACAGTCAGTCATGCACCTACTAAATCCTTCATCCAGACACTTATACATCCACTCATTCTTCAATATGTAAGATATATTTTGACTTTACAGAAACATACAGTCACTGGATGTTGTCATCAGTGATGTCATTAGAGATGTCATCAGTGATGTCATCAGTGATGTCACTGACCATGTCATGAATGATGTAATATGTGACATCATCAGCAGTGGATTGCGGGTGCACGATATATAGTTAGCGCAACTAACTATATATGCGAATTTCAATGGTTTTATGCGAGTAAAATAAGGTTTTGTAAATGCTAATCCCTAACTATATATGATCTATAACCTATGGTTTTTTCAGTGAATTTTCAAGGTTTTGTAAATGCTAATTCCTAACTCTATATGGTCTATAACCTATGGTTTTTTCAGTGAATATATATATATATATGTTAGTATTATTATATAATACGTTGCACACATTGATAGAGGGTGCACATTAATATATTTGTGGAACAGGGTGGACATCTTCATTGAGGCATATGAATTGCATATGTCCAAAAATCTAAGATTAAGTCAAATTTGCTTGTTCCCTTTTCTGATACACTTGCTGAGAGAGCATTTTCCAAATATATGGATAAATGTGTGAAAATGGAATCTTTGGAGAATGCTGTTGTACTGCACATTAATCAATGGAAATAACTGAAAGGTTCTTAGGTATGTGCAGTATGGATTTTGTAGCAGGGCATTGTTTTAAATGTAGAGGATTTGTGAATTTTGTGGCGATATGACTCAGTAAAATGCACCTATTGTTTGAAGCAGTATTTTTTGGGTCGAATACACTTTTACAAGACTGTGTAACGCCTGTTTTCAATGCATGTTTTTATGCATTAATTCCTGTGACTATACACACTGTATTTATTTAGTGCATCAGTAATTTGTTTTTACTCACAAACCGGAGACCCAAACAGAACTGGACCTCTACTTTCACTTTTTACTTTATGCCCATTGATTGAGGCTATTTACAAATCACTGTGACAACATTCTGATAAAGACCCCTCTTTGCACCAATTTTGGAATCAAAGGGGGTAATTAGAATGAAGGGCAGATCGCCGCGTCCGCATGGCGGTGGCTATCCGCCCTACATTCACTTCAGCCCGCCACCCATTTCCCCCGTCATATTAGTATAGTGGGGGGGGGGGGCGGCGGACGGAAAGACCGTCCACTAGTATTCCGCCGACTGACCAGTCGACCGGGCGGAAAAGGGGCTTGACATGGTGGCGGTGTCTGCTAGACACCGCCATCCATATTAGCATGGGTGCGGGTAGCAGCCTTTCCATGGCGGGGATGCCGCCACGGAAAGGCATGTGGACTCTGCTGTCAAGGACCCGTTGCGGGCCCCCGGGTTGATGGGGGGCCCCCCCTACATTGTCATCGGCAAGGTGGCAGGAACCACACAGTGCCTGTCACCTTGTGCATGACAATGCACACAGGGCCAGATGTAGGTCGCCAATTACCGGTCGGTAATGGCCGAATTCGGCCGTTACCGACCGGTAATTGGATTTTGAGATGTAGGGCCCTTCATTTTACAGAATCGGTAAATTTACCGAATCGGTAAATTTACTGATTCTGTAAAATACCGAATCAGCAAATATACCGAATTCGGTAAATCAAGATGTAGGTGGCACTCCACAGAGTGCCACAGGCCCTTAAGAGTCGGTATTTTACCACCCAATCCTATTGGGTGGTAAAATACCGAATCCAGGTGTGCATGCACATCTGAGCATCCACACCTGTGCCATGTGACACACAGACATGCCCTTATCACATGGCACACAAGCCTGCACTTGGGGTGCTAGAGGGTGTCAAAGTGACACCCCCTGCCCCCTTGCTGGATTCGGTATTTACCGATTCTGTAAATACCGAATCAGTATTTCCCTTTGATTCCTATGGGCTCCAAAGCCCATAGGAATCAATGGGGAATACCGATTCGGTATTTACCGGATCGGTAAATACCAAATGTTTCAGAATCGGTAATTCAAAATAATAATTTATCTACATCTCCCTCCTTCTAATTTTCCGATTCATAAATACCGAATCGGTATGATTCGGTATTTAAGAGTTGGTAAATTAGATTTACCTACATCTGACCCACAGTGTATTCCCAGCATTGTGGCGGGCGGTGCTGCGAACACCGCCCGCCACGATGCTAGGAATAGAGGATGCCACCACCACTGTGGCGGTGGGATCCTAATTGCAGGTGCGGGACCGCTGCACCAGTGGCAGCTGGTCCCAGCACTGTTAGTCCGCCCGCCATCCTAATCAGGCCCAAAATGTCAACATTGCTCTCTCTTTTGGCTGTTTTCTGTCTCTATGAGGGATGTCTTGAGACCAGATGGTTTGATTTTCCTTTGGTCTCTTGATAGACAAATTATTTGCAGACAAACAGGCCCAGATTTACAAACACTTGTACTTCGGATTTGCATTACTTCTTTATTGCAGACCTGACGCAAAATGTTGGTTTGGTCTGTGTAATACGAAGCAAATCACAATTTGCATTAGATTGTAACCCATAGTAATGCAGCAGTCATCTGCATTTCATTACTTTGCATCAGGGGGCGTTCCATGGATGGGTATAGGAGTCCTGTGCATCCTCCCATGTCTGCGGTGGTGCATGGTAGTCACAAGTGCACCAGAGCAGGGAGAGAGCGGAACAGCAATACTTCTTTGTAGATAAGGCACCGTCCTGCTCTCTCCAATTCATGGACCTTAGCGCAGCAGCTTCATTTGCTGTGTTGCGGGATTTATTTGTAAATGTGGGTCTGAGTTCTTTTATTTGTTTGTGTTGTATTCTAATGACCTAGCCTGCACTTTTGCTCAAATAAGCACAATGCGTAACATCACTTTTTTGTACATTATTTGTAGCACCTTTTTGTATAGTTGTACAAATACAAACAATTGTGGCAACGTAAAAAAAAAGGGTCATTGTATGTATTATTATGGCATGTATTGGTTGAGCACATCTGAGTCAAAGTCATATGACCAGTGAAAGGCAGGCACACATTCCTTTGAGACCCATGCATTCACAGTTCATTACAGTAACTAGGATACATAGTGTGATGAATGCTTGTTGGATTTGGCAGACTTCGGCGAGTACCTCCCACTGTGTCTGATGTGTACATAAGATTATGCATAGAGCTTGCCACTTTATAATGTAAAGAATGAGACCCCACTCCATGTCAGTCCTTTAGCTGAGTCTAATCTCAAAACCGCCCAACCTGTTTCTGGCAATATTGACTTACAGAAAGCAAAGATAAAGCCATTTTCATGCGACTAAAAAGCCAAAGTCTGTATATTAATAACAATCGTGGCTTTTATTTGGATGTTTACGTGGCAGCTTCTAAAATATATGTATAATAAACTCAACAAAATACAGGATGGGTTCATGGTTACAATTTTTATTAATTCAATCTAAAAGAGAAACCTTTCTGGCAGCGCATTACTTGTGGGACTTGTACTATGAAGCAAGTTCAAGGGATCCCTCAGGCTTTCCTCCTTGAGCCCTGAGCCGGGCTGATGAGCCTAGTCTTGTTGCTGTAACTTTCTTTTGATCTGACACAGCGTCGGCGTGGGGTCTGCTTCTGTGTGTACTTGCAATTTAAAGCGTGCTGCAGCGTGTTCGAGAGGAACAGGCAGGGCAGGTGCACGGCTTAACGCCTGTGGGTTTGGGAACTACGTCAGGAAGAGGCGTGAGTGTAACTGACGGAAATATTCATGGATTGCTGGAGGGGTTTTGTCAGGGTACAGGGTCAACGAGATAGAGCACGCTTTAAGCATTTGGCGGTAAAACAGTGGCAGGGGTAAAGCAGGCTGTCGGCCGTCTGGATATGCACGAATACAATAGAGGAATGCAAACGTGGGAAGAGATTTTCATGAACCCTGCAAATTGTTCCCAGGTCACTGTGCAGCACAGTCCCATTTACTAGCCAGCTTCTAGGGTTTGTATATTAAAATGTGAACATGTTGCTGACCACAGAAGGTGGAAAACCCGAGTTAAACCTGCATTCAAAACTACACTCCGAAGGTAGGGATGCCACATTTCCAAGAGAAAAATACTGGCCATTCGGTGTTGTTAATAGTATGCACAGGCTTGGAATTGGTACTACATTGGACTTAAAACAAAATCGCACGTATTCGTTTGCAGCATCACTTTTATTTTTTTGTTTACTACAATTATTAGTCACGGATCTTTAACACAGCTCTAGAACACTTTTAAAAGTGCTTACTGTTTATATTTGCTGTCTGAAAAATGTACAGCTAGGGGCTAAAAACCGGTGTTAGGTGATTTTTCTTATTTTTGTACCAGCCAAGGCATTAAATACCGGTGGTTAAATATTTGGAAGAAGGGGACCCCTATATAATATAGTAGCACTTGCTATACATAGGGAAGAAACAGAGTTAGGAAAGGTCTATAGAAAAGTGACAGACATTGATTAGATAATACAATTTACGTTTTTTTGTAAATAAAAACCTAGAATGAAACAGTATATTAAGTCCACTTGTATACAGAAACCAATGAGCAAAATAATTTCTGATAGAGCTTTATTGTTTATTGTTGTTGACTATTTTTCTTTTGTTTTTTACTGTTTTTTGTATATATAGTTTTTATAAGTGATTATGTGTTTAAATTTTATATAGTCTTGAATTAAAAAATACAAAAGAGAAAATACAAAATCAATAGACATGAAACATATATACAGTGATGAAGGCAAAGCGGTAGACACCACTACGCGCGTTTTGGCTCTTGAGCCTTCTTCAGGTGACCGTCTATTGTTAGAGTTTCAAAGAGTCCAGGACTCACAGTTAGGTGTGGCGTGGATATAAAAGGTCAGTCGGTAAAGGCAGCTTCTAAAGATCTTGAGATGTGGAACGATGTAGTCCTAAAGCTTGTCATATGATGTTATGACATCAGAGAAAAGGAGGTGGTAGAACAGTATAGTGGAGGTAGCTTAGATTCAGATCGTTATTTGTGTTGACATTTGTAGAACCTCCACGAGGATAACTTCCAGTGAGTAGACCTGAAGATAAAGTAGAAAGGATGTCCCAGGAGCGGAAAGCCTTGCATTCTAGCATACCGGTGTGCGGTCTTTTGGCGGTTGAGTACTGCTACCAGTCCTTTTCTACCAGGAGCGTCATTATCTTCATCAAACCTCACGGGCAATGCTATGACCAGATCATCCTCCATAGTATCTTCCGCTCCAGGGACATCCTTTCTACTTTATCTTTAGGTGGATACAAAATATTCGTGCTAACAATTATACATCATTATTGCTCGCCTCCGGATATTTTATCAACTTGTGGAGATAAATACTCGCTTCCTTCACTATTGCTCTCATCACCTTACCATCTACTCACTGGAAGTTATCCTCGTGGAGGTTCTACAAATGTCAACACAAATAACGATCTGAATCTAAGCTACCTCCACTATACTGTTCTACCACCTCCTTTTCTCTGATGTCATAACATCATATGACAAGCTATAGGACTACATCGTTCCACATCTCAAGATCTTTAGAAGCTGCCTTTACCGACTGACCTTTTATATCCACGCCACACCTAACTGTGAGTCCTGGACTCTTTGAAACTCTAACAATAGACGGTCACCTGAAGAAGGCTCAAGAGCCAAAACGCGCGTAGTGGTGTCTACCGCTTTGCCTTCATCACTGTATATATGTTTCATGTCTATTGATTTTGTATTTTCTCTTTTGTATTTTTTAATTCAAGACTATATAAAATTTAAACACATAATCACTTATAAAAACTATATATACAAAAAACAGTAAAAAACAAAAGAAAAATAGTCAACAACAATAAACAATGAAGCTCTATCAGAAATTATTTTGCTCATTGGTTTCTGTATACAAGTGGACTCATTAAATACCGGTGGTGCCAGTAGAACAACGGTCAGGTGACAGCCCTATCTGAAGGTCACACACTGAAATATAGCAGCTTGTGCATTGGCATGAAATGCTGCCTTGACAGGATAATGCATAACCTATAACCACTTCCGCCCCACAATCACACAAACTCAAACACGCACCACATGCACGCAAAGACACACGCATTCCCAGGAATGCACACACATGGGTGTACCCATGCACGCTGACACACATATCTCTGAAGTCGGTGCATTAGTGAACTAGGGGTCAGATGCTGAAAATGTAGGGATAGTGGTTTCCAATTTGTGATGATTTTCTGCACATCAAAATTAGGAAATACCTATTCCTAATGTGTGAAACTTGTTAAGTTTCAAATAGCGATTCCAGGCTACAAAACCACCAAACTATGAGGAAGGTCACAGTTTTCGACCCTTTGGGAATCACGGCAAACCCTAGCATATAAGGCAACATTTTAGAAGAGGAAAGTGGGAGATTTAAAAAAATGTATTGGGGGAATGTATTTTATCCATCGACTTCGATTGAAGGATGGGCACTTTAAGGTGGAGACTGCCAAAATGAAGCTATTTTTGGCTTAAAAATCAGGAATCTCCCACCTCAACCGGGTCTATTGGCATGTATGCCCTAGGGATGGTGGCCTGCTGGGGTGATTGCTTTTGTTCTTTGAAAATCAGTTTGTTTTCCTTAAATGTAAATGGGCTGCATTTCAATGAAAAATAACACTTCTAAGTTTAATTTTATGAGTGCAGGCAGTGGTCCGTGGTACCACTGCCTGATCCTACTACTGTTAAAAAATATTATTTAACATTCTCAAAGGAGTGGGGTGCCATGCGGACTCCCTCTCCATCTGCAAATGGTTACCAACTTTTTCGAGGTGTTAGCCACATACATTATGTTTTCTGAACGTAATTCAGTAGGAAAAATATATTACACACCACTGCAAATCGGTATTTGTAAGGGTGACCTAAATATGCCCCATTCAAATACCAAATTGCAAGCCCAAATGTGATCCAGTAACTTTTTGGCTTTTGTACATAAAAAAATGCGTTTTTTGCTGTCGTAAAAGGCCCTATTCTGCAAATCGGGCCGTTTATGACCTCCAGAAAGATTTGAACCCGAGGCCTATAGCTATTATGCTGGCATTGGAACCTGTGACATTCTGGTTACACATTTCTGTGGCACATTTTAAACTCAATGCTTTATTATCAGTTTATCTCAAGTTCTTTTGTAATGTAACACAGAGAGCTTATTTATTGTGCCATTCTACACTGTGGCACACATAAGTACTTAAGTATACCATATTGTAACAGATAGCATGTGATCATCATAATTAGAATTATTTAATTGACAGCAGATAGTAACTTGGGTGGCTCTTAGTCTATCAACCACATAAATATGAGTTGGTGAGTTAGTCCATCAAAGGTCTGAAACGGTCAGTCTGCAGGTTAAACAGATCTCTGTGTTTTTATTAATTAGAAAATAATGTTTATTTACATATGTTTAAATTAGCCTAACTAGGCGGCACATTTATTTTGCTGGGCCAGTGCCTGTTTGCGTTGATATTCATTTTACAGTCGCTGAGAAAAATGTGGCTTTTAAAATTGCATGAACAAGTTTCCTACATGTAGGTTTCTCTTTTTTATTTGACCTGTTCCTAAATTAGACCAGTGCCTTAGGAGGAAGCAATGTCGAGATGTTCTCGTATATTGCAATAATTAAGGCTGTTGCTGCCCACGCCACAACCGTATTTAAAATGGATTATTGTTTACTTTGCTTCAATAGTGCCATGCCATTTCTCTTGTCTGTAGGGTAAAGGATTTAACATTTATTATTGATGAAGTAGTTTTCTACGGTAATCTATTTTATGTAGCATCATTTTTACAATGTTGATTGGTTCATGGAATTCATCTTTTTGAGTACAACCCTATGATAGCACTCACCCCATGTTCAGTGTGTTGTTTTTTTACTTCTTTGAAACTACAAAAAGGTGCTTTTTCTGCGATGTGTACCAGACAAGACTTGCTAGAGACTTTTTTGAGACTTTTTACCTACTTATTTGATTTATACTTAGAGACCTTTCCGTATCCTTCATAGCAAGCAGTCGACTGGAGGACTGTTATCTGACTTTATAAATTGACTTTTCTTTTCTTTTGAACTGAACATTCTCCACTTTAGACGGTTTGCTGATTTATTTCTTTTCTCAGGTACCATTTGTACCAAGGGCACTGTGACCAGTGAAGGCCTCTACGGGCTGCAGCACATATTGTTCCACCCTTGGAGGTCCTGTACCTTAACACACACACACACTGCCATTACAGGCTGCGTGTTTTGGTGCAGGGAAAAGTGAAGAGTTGACAAGGCACGCATGCCTGGGTGCCATGCCTGCAATCCACTGCCTATGGTATAGGTAAGTTGCCCCTTTAGCTGGGTGTACTATAGCAGGGTACAGTTACAGATTACAGGCTACAGTTACATGTTAGAAGGGTATAGTTACATGAGCACTGTGCCCCTACAGTGTCTAAGTCTATTCTTAGTCTTTGTAAGTGCAGTAAAGCCATAAAGAGTATGCGGTGTGGGAGTGTGTTATTATGAACTCCACAGCACCATAATGGCTGTCTGAATTCTGGGAATTTTGGTAGCAAATTTCTCAGCATAATAAACCCACACTGGTGCCAGTTTGGGATGTATTATACAATGCACTCACAGGGAATCTTAGAGATGCCCCCTGAAAAACAACCGGCCTCTGGGGGGGTTCCCTGACTGGCAAACACCAGCCTGCCACCACAAGACAAGTTTCTGGATCCTTGGGGTGGGAGCCTACACTCCCTGGGCCCAGAAACAAGGCCTTACCTGGGCGGAGGTGTTCACAACTCCCCCCAGGTCAGGGAGAGCCATCTTTGGCAGGGGAGCTTCAAATGCCTTGCTGCCTTTATAATGCAACTCCCAGCCTCTCCTGCTACCAGGAGCAGGCCCCCTTGCTGTCTCATCCCCTTTTCGGCGGGAAGACAGGTGGGAAAAATTAGAACAGCCCAGAAGGGGTATCTACCTCTGCCAACCCCACCCCTCAGGTGGGGGAGGCGAGGTGAAGCCCACTCCTAAGGGCCTGCCATCATGCAGATGGCAGACTCTCTCCAATCAGGATTAGATTTTGGGCCCACTCCTCCATGTGGAGGTGAGCACACCTAGGGTATGCTCACCCTAAGGTCAGTAGCCCATTGGTTACTACTGCGAGACCTTAAAAACTCCCCCTTAAATACAGTATTTAGGGGGCAGGCCTGATCCCAGAAGGCAGGTTCCTGCAACCTACAAAGAAGAAGAATGGAAGAAGTCACACAGCAGAGGAAACTACAGCGAAGAACTGACTTGGCCTCAGCCCTATCAGCCCATCTGCAGTTTCCGGAGATCCTGCACCAAAAGTCGATCTGTCCTGCACCTAGTGGCCTCCAAAATCCCTGGGAGGACTGAATGCCTTCAACAAAGACTAGATCTCCTGCAAACAGCTGTTTTGTTCAAAAGAAATTCCAACAAGAGATTCTGAGTCTGCTGAGGACGCGGAAACTCGATGCCTAGAACCACCACTTCACCCGTTGCCTACGGCCTGAGTCCAAGTGCCCCACCGGTCCCAGCGAGTCCCCCCAGTGCTCCAGAATCCAAGTCCACCACAGGTTGACACCTTCAGGACTCCCAGTGTTTGGGACAGCCTCTGCACCGTGACTTCCCCAACCGCGAATGGCCTCGCCAGGTGAAATCTAACCTTAAAAGGCCCCCTGTATCCAGCCGCTCTGTGTCCTGGAGAAGAGTAACCAAGGTGCCCCCACTACCCTGAGCACTCCAACTTCCCTGCCCTGCTGTTGGGTCCTCCCGGAAGACTTCCTGGACCAAGCATGCAGCCAAAATCCCAAAACGGCAACCTCCATAGGACTGCATTGGGCTCCCGACCCTCCTCAGCACCCTGCACCTGGCCGTCCCTTTGCCGCTGGTGGTGTGAACTTGGTGCCAACCTGGGACCCCCTTTACCCTGTCCTTAACCCTAGGATCTTGGCTCTCAAAAACGAGTGGCCAGCTTGTGAGCAGCCCCCTAACCCCATTGGCTTACATAGGCATCCAGCACACTGCACACAGCAAGCCTGCTGGTGCTGCAATTTGAATGCCTACCTAGACCTTGTGGAACATTGATCCTAACCCCCAAAATTCCCACTTGTAAAACGTTTACTTACCTGTGAAACATATAACCATTGTTTCCCATATGAACCCATGTTATGAGATTTTGGGCCTAAAAAGTTCTCTGCGTTGAACTGTTGTTTTGAATGAAGAAAACAGATACTATAACTCAAGCCAAGAAAAGTCTTACTACCTTGTATTGTGAGATCCTTATGGGTGTTATCTTGGCACACCACCCCCAGTAATCTAAAAGTAACTCAATAGTATTCTATTTTTTTAAAACATCTTTATTGAGTTTTACATTTTCTCCCCCCCTGCAAGCAATCAGCAATCATATATACAATAAACAAAATGCCTAAAATTACATTTCATATAAGACAAATGAGAAAGCAGAGAATATTAAGAAAAGTCCAGGAAAAATAAATAAAAGCATTTTTTACAGAAACCTTATCCTGACTACATCCCCAAGCTATGTAAATCAATCATTTTTCATTCCATTTATTAACGGAGCTCAGATACTTTGTCCCAGAATTGTTTAATTTCCTGCCCTTTCTATCATATATTGCCCTCTCAATTGTGTATACAGAGAGTAGGCGAGCCAGCCATTGTTGAAAAGTTGGGAGTTAGAGGATCTAACCAAGCAGCAGCGATTTTAATTGGGGGCGCTAGAGGGCGCACAAGCGGAATGGCTGCTTAGGCAAGTAGCTCCCGCTCCTTGGCCAGCTATCCTCAATTTATCCTTCGCCACAGGGTGCCGAATCGCCGTATTTACCCCATATCTGCTGCAGAAAGCTGCCATCCACAATCGCCCCAAGTTTGGGGCCGCTACGAGGTTCAGAGCCGGAGGTACCACCGCTTTAAAAATCACTGGAGACTGACCTGGAGCTTGCGAGCAGAGCGGGCCGGCTGCGGCAGCCTACGCGACACCGGGGACGGCCACGAGGTGGTAGGCCATGGGCTCGGACGGCCGCCTGGAATCGGGACAGATCCTGTGTGGTAACCTGAGGCTGGGGCGAGGCGCGGTCGCCCCGTCACATGTGCTGGTCCCCCCCCACTGCTGCTGGCTCTCGGCGCCCGGACTGAAGGCAAGCCGCTTCTCATGCACGGAGGAGCGCCGGGTGGCGGGACGCCCCCCGAGTGACTAGAGAGACCCGCACCAAGTCGGTACTCTCAGCGGGCTGGCGTGGACCGAGGGGCACCCAGATCAGACGGAGGCGGCCGCTTCTTTGACTCCTGCTGAGGGTGAAATTGCTGTGCTTGGCCATATCTGTGGGACAGCTGGACTTTACACACAACTTCAAGGGTGCTGCTGACCAATTGTGAACTCCTTGATTTTGTTGGAAGCGGGGCCGGATCAATCGTGCTTGGTGGGCTGCGTTGCCTCCCGATAATGAACTGCGTGGTTGGGCTCTGATATATGCCTGCAGCGGCGGGATCTCTGAAATCGCTATACCCATACTAGACACTGCATTGCCCTGTGTATGGTACCGACGGCCATCATACCTGCTACCACATTGCGGGGCTGCACCCGCGGCCCGCTCACTCCGCAGGAGGACCGGAGCTATACCACTACTGCCACCTGGGCTCTGTAGCCCATTATCGCTGGAGCACCTAGGAAGCATGGAAGGTGCCGGAGGCCTGAGCCCTCCCCCAAGCATTTACTGTCCCGCATCAACACCATCTTCTCCAGCGGCTACTACATTGAGATCTGCCTGTGTGTGTCACGCTCACGGACTGCTTTTGTGTCCACTAGTTCGACCTCTGGACCCATAACACTGACGGGATATGCGTTAACTGGGTGCCGCGACCTGCTGCCACCATGGTGCGGCCTGATAATCGTCAGGCGAAGCTAAGTTTCGATGGCGCCAAGAGAGGCGCGAAATCAGTACCTGCGGATCCCGGGCCTAGCGCGGCGGCTCCGAAAGCCATCGCTTCCCCCGCTAAAGACCTTGACCTACACAGCCTGTTTCAAGAGATGAGGCAGGGGTTTGCAACTGTTGTTGAAAAGGTCGACGGCGTCACTGCTCGATTGGATGCCTTGGTCCATAAGGTGGATCGCCACGAGGAGCGGCTAACGGCTGCGGAACAACGCGTATCTGACAACACAGATGTCACGTCGACCCACACGATGCAACTAGCTAGAATGGACAACCTGCTCAGAGTCATAGCGGCTAAAAACGAAGACTTGGAAGCCTGCAGCCGCCGGAACAATATACGTGTCACGAATGTTCCAGAATCCACAGACACGGGCAGGATGGAACTCTATATCGAAAAACTGTTTAAAGGCTCAATTGAGGAGGACGCTTTCTCTCCCCAATTTATTGTAGAGAGAGCACATCGTTCCTTGGCGCCTGTGCCCAAGCCCGGACTGCCGCCTAGGCCGATTATTGCTAAACTATTGAACTATCGAGACCGCGACACTGCATTAAGGGCGGCCCGGTCTCAACGGGCATTGCAGTACAATGGTGTCACCTTCTCCATATACCCGGACTTCACACCGCTGGTGCAGGAAGAACGACACAAATTTCTCCTGGTGAAAAAGAAGCTGCGAGAAGCCCAAGTGGACTATGCTCTTCTATACCCGGCAAAGCTGCGGATTACACATCAGGGAAAGCAACGCTTTTTCACAAACCCGCAGAAAGTGGAGGACTTCCTGAAATCGCTCCGGAGAGCAGGAAGGGATGTTGGGTGGGTCTCAATGGCTACTGGCATGATTGGGATGCTGGGGTGGGAGGGGGGATGGGCTGTTTTGTGAAGAGGCTTTTATCGCTTGGACTATATATGCGGACTTTACACTGGTATGTGCACCTATGTTGGGGGGGTGGAGCGGGTCCTATTTCATTACATTGGCTGGCACTGCTACGTTTGTTGTTGACCTTTTCATGGCTGCTCTGAATGCTAACACACAATTGACTTGCTTGTCATGGAATGTTCGATGTTTGAATGATGCCAAAAAGTGTTGCAATGTCATTGCCTATCTTGATAGACACCACGTCAAGGTGGCCATGTTGCAAGAAACCCATTTGTCACCGCAGGGTAGGACCACCTTTGCGAGCAGATTGGCTTGGGTTCGCACCTTCTCCTCATACTCCACCTATGCGAGGGGGGTTGCTATCCTCATAGCCCGCAGTGTACCGTTTCATAGATATGGAGAGTTGGTCGATAAGGAGGGCCACTTTGCTTTGCTGTGGGGCAGGTTGGGTCGAGACACATCCACATTTGTCGTCACCTATGCACCAAATGTAGACACACCTGCTTTTTTCACCACTCTGTGGGGCAAGAACATGACCGCTGGCTCACGACACGTCATCTGGGGTGGAGATTTCAACCTGGCGCTGGTACCTCAGCTAGATAGGGCAGATGGAGTCTGCACCTATAAGCCTAGAGCGCGCGAGGCGCTGGAGGGAGTAATCGCAGAGGGCGAGCTGATAGATGCCTGGAGACACTCGCACCCACATGGGAGGGAGGGTACACATTTTACCTCACACACAGGAACATGGGCTCGCTTAGACTACTTTCTAGTCACCAGAGGGATCGCCATGGAGATGGTAGGGGCGGCGCACCTGCCGAGAACATACTCTGATCACAGTCCCATTTTGCTTCATATCCGCACACCTGGGTGGGATAGCCCAAGGCCACACTGGAGACTCCGCCCTGAAATCCTGTTCGACAATCTGTTTCGCACTGAACTAGGGGAAGAGATAGCTGCCTTTTCCCCCAGAAATAAGGGATCAGTGGACTCGGTTGAACACATTTGGGAGGCATTCAAAGTAACCATTAGGGGCTATTGCATCTCCAAGAGCTATGGTGTTCTGCGTGACATCCTACATATTATCAGCACACTAGAGAAGGAGCTGCGAGCTCTGGAACTCCGTATGGTGGCTGAGACTGGCCCAGAACTGCACGCTGCTTTTAGAGAAACGCTGTCGAGGTATGAGGAGGAGGCTGCTAGGGAGGCTAAGTTCCGTGGCAAACACTGGCAAGCCCGGAAATACTGCGAGGGAGATCGACCTGGGAAGGTGCTCGCCATGCTCACACAAACTCCACAAGAACATAAAGTCATACTTGAACTCACAGACACATACGTCGCCACAATTAGGGACTCGGATGAGATCCTCACTGCATTCACGGCACATTACCACTCGCTCTACTCTTCCAACACAGGGTCCGAAACGTCTTATGCTGATTATCTAAAAAGATGTAGTGCTGTGCTGGCTCAGCGATGGGGACAGGGCGTTCCTGGCAGCACCTTTCGAGCTTGACGAGATTCGCGAGGCCATTATGTCCCTCAAGAACGGCAAGGCCCCCGGCCTCGATGGCATCCCTGCCGAGTTTTACAAAGCATACATTGATATCATGGCTCCTGTCCTTCGTGAGGTCTACTCGGAATCACTTTGTGACGGTGCACTTCCCTGTTCCATGCGCGAGGTGGTAATCACCTCTCTCCTGAAGCCTGACAAAGATCCCAGCTCCTGCAACTCTTACCGCCCCCTCTCCCTCCTAAACTGCAATGTCAAAATACTCGCTAAGGTTCTGGCTACCCGACTTTCGCTGCTGATGACTAGGATTGTATTGCCCGATCAGTCTGGGTTTGTGGCTGGCCGGTCTACTTCACACAACCTCCGCACCCTGTTCTCTCTGCTTCGCACAGTTCATCCCGACACACCTGTTGCAGCCGTCTTCCTTGATACATCCAAGGCTTTCGACTCAGTCGAATGGCCTTACTTATCTTATTCTCCGTGTTGGCTAGCGTGGGATTCCCAAAATTGTTTATATCCTGGGTTCGCCTGCTTTATACTCTCCCACGGCGAGAGTGTTGATCAATGGTCGCCTATCGCAACCTATTGACATTACCAGAGGCACGCGCCAGGGTTGCCCACTCTCTCCCCTATTGTTTGCCATAGCTGTAGAACCTCTGGCCTGTCACCTGCGTCAATTACATCGGGGCAGAGCGGTGCAATGCCTACAGCGACAAATAGATGTGTCCCTCTATGCGGACGACATAATGCTATATGTTAAGCACCCTGAGACGCACCTCAATCCCCTACTCAGGGAGTTTGTTGCTTTTGGCAGGATGTCGGCTGTGCACATTAACTTGTCCAAGTCGCAATTCTTCCCTCTAACGGATGCGATTGCTGACTTCCCCTTGACTATCCACTGGAGTGGTGCCGGACCGACCTTGGTTACCTGGGGATCCGTATCTCCCGTGATAGGGAAGAGACATTACGGTCCAATTATGGTGTGGCAATCACCAAGCTGACCGCTTCTGTGGATCGCTGGATCACCCTACCACTTTCCATGGCCGGAAGGGCGTCCCTCATAAAAATGGTAATCCTTCCCCATTTCCTTTATCTCTCCCTCAACATTCCCTACTTCCCCGGCGCTTTTTTCTTCAAAACCCTGAAGATGGAGCTGCGCAGGCTGTTCTGGGGAGGCAGGAGCCCCCGGCTCAAATGGTCCACGCTTACCCTCCCCTATGACAAAGGAGGTTTCGATGTCCCTGGCTTTGAGGCGTATTATCAATGCGCGCAGGCACATTTCGCCTACCACTGGATGGCTCCTACACCTTTCATGCCTCATATTGCAGTGGAGGATTGGATAGTGCATCCCCTTCCGCTCAATGGGTTGCTTCACTGCCCGGAATCGTCCATCACCATGCCGAATACTTCGGTCTCATGCACATTAGATGCGTGGCACCGTATAGCCAAGAGCTTGTCATGTCACCTACCCTACTCGACCAGGTTGCCACTAACCTATCATCTTAATCTCACCCTACAGTGGGAACAAGGATTCCGCAGCCTTTGTGCAAGGATTCATGTCACCTGCTCAGGTGTCTTGTTCTCTAACGGTCAATTTAAATCTGCGGAACTTTTCTTTGCGACACACAGCCACACCCCTCTTGAGCTCTTTTATTACATACGCCTACGAGTGGGGATGAGAGACATCCTACCCGACTTCCCCAATGAACCTGAAGTCCTACCTCCGCTTCATATCCTGTTATGCTCACAGAATGGGGCCCATCTGGTCTCCGGCCTTTACCGTCAGCTCAGGGGCGCAGCCCCAATGCCAGAATCTAGTGCTCGGGCGCGCTGGACTGCTGAACTGGCAACTGACATTACTGACGAGCAATGGCACTATTGCTGTGCTCTCACCTCCCGCATCTCCGCTAGCAGCCGATTGAAAATCATACATTACAAATTTCTACAACGGGTGTACTATACACCGATGAGAAAACACAGATTTGGCCTGGTGGATGATGATCGCTGCGGACGCTGCCGGGCCGAACATGCGGACATCCTGCACCTAGCATGGGAATGCCCTCAGATATCGTGCTACTGGCAGCAGGTGACAAGTGCCCTCGCAGAGATGACGAGGGAACCTGTACCCATGGACCCCTTGGTGACACTTCTCGGATATACTTTGCAGATCCCTAGATCTTGCCGGAAATTCGTCGATACCGCGCTACTCTTGGCCAAGAGGCGCATGGCATGCCATTGGGGTCGAGGTAGGGCGCCCAAATTTAAGGACTGGCTAGCGGACTTCACCTACTGTCAGGAACAACATACTACATTCGCTGAATTATTACCCATCACAAGTCGGCCTAGTGACATTTGGGGTCCTCTAGTGAGCTATCTACTCGCACGTTCAGATGATGCAGATACGCCTGAAGAAAACCCTGCTGCTGTTTAACATTATGGCTTGAACTCTGACTCAGACCATTGTTCCCACTCATACATCCACAGCTCATCTCAGACAGCCCTCAACGGGATCTACCATCCTCAGGCCGCGACGATTCGGCCTGCCTGACACGCCCCACACGGTACCCAACATCGAAGACCTCCCTCCTGATGTCGCCTATTCCCCCCCTGTGTTATTGAGGGATCCCCTTAACCACACCCGACACATACTCGTCTTTTTTCTTATTACATAACATTCCATGACACCACACACGTAGCTATTTATGGCACTGTTGGTTAGCTGCTGAGATTACTGGGTTGCGGCTACTGCGACATGCAAGTCTTTGCCTATCTGGGTTGCCATACCGGTTTGATACCTTTTCCTTTCCGAGCGAGAATGAACTGCCTCTTAGTTTTTTCACTGTTGGGAAGTTCTTTTACCTATTACGCAAATGGACAATAATTTAAAAACACTGTTCTGCTGCTGCTCATCCTTCAACGCGCCACAACATCGGCTGTGTCACTATCCTCGCCTGCACAGAGCGGACTCAGAGAGTGTCTAGAAGAGGTAAAATCCTGGATGTCCTTATCATCCTTGAAACTAAACGGAGACAAGACCGAGCTTATGGTCCTCGGCAACTCGATCTCCAGCCTCCCGACCACCCTTTGGCCACCCAGTATGGGCCCTCCACCTACCCCCAAAAACAGTATTAAAAGTTTGGGAATATGGATGGATAGATCACTCTCCTTCGATGTACAATCCACCAAACTCTCGGCCACCTGCTTTGGCAAGAAGCCAAGCAAGCAGCGATACAAGGCCTGATTCAATCCCGCCTTGATTTTAATAACGTCCTCTATCTCGGAGCCCCAGAATCCACTCTGAGGAGGCTGCAGATAGCGCAAAATTGTGCTGCACGTCTGCTACTTGACATCCCTCGCAGACAGTCAGTCAGATCCGGGTTGGTCTCTCTCCACTGGCTACCTGTGCGCCAAAGGGTGCTGTTCAAGGCCTTATGCATAGCCCACCAGTCTTTTTGGAACTCTGGCCCCAAGATCACACAGGACCTAATCCATCACTACAGGCCCAACAGGAACCTAAGATCAGATCAGTCTTTCTTAGCAGTCACCCCGAGAGTAAGGAGATCCAGAGCTGGAGGTAGGTCTTTTTCCTACAATGCGGCGAGGGCCTGGAACACCCTTCCACTGCATTTAAGATCCAACTCTAACCTTACGACGTTCCGCAAACAACTGAAAACCTTCCTGTTCCATTCAGTCTAACCTCCCCCTTCTCCCGTGCCTTCCCCCTCTGTCGGATTTGGTATTCTCAGCGCTTGGACGCCTCTGGGCAGCAATTTCGCGCTATATAAATCCACATCAAATAAAAAATCAAATGTGCTGTGCCGCCGGGCCTCAGGGATGCCAGCCACGAGGCTGTGTTATGGTTACCTTAATACGCTGCTGGCCTCCGGGTTGTAGGGGCAAAAAGCTGTGTACTGTGTTTCATCTTGTGCAATAAAGCAGTTTTGAACTCCCCAAAAAAAAAAAAAGCAGCAGCGATTTTAATTCTTAACACAGACATAGCCACAAATAGGAACCGAAATACATTTTCCTAGCAAGATCAATTCGTGAGTTAGCTTAGTTTTTACCGCAAGAGACCGATCTAAATATTCCTCAATCCTGTTTAATAACCCTTGTAAACGAGGGCAAGACGCAAAAAGTTTGTATTATACAATAATTACTTTTAAAATACTTTTGAAGGGTTTTTTCAAAAGTATTCTAAAAGTAATTATTGTATAATACAAACTGCAATGCGAATCAATACCAACCTGTAACTATTGCAAAATTCAATCATAACTACATTTCATTGTGAAAACCCTGCATTCCAAGTATATTTACCTACCTGTACCAAGGCTGCTTGGTTCTAGAAATGAAATACAAGTATACCTTTTTAAACTTAATCAATTGGTCTGATTTCAGTCTCTGAGTGTGGGCATCAGTCTTGAGTTAATTCAATACACTAAATGCTTAACACACCCTCTGGATAAGCCTAACTGTTCACCCACACTACCAAAAAGAGAGCTGTTAGTACCTGCCTAATTTAGCCTCTGCTTTACCTCTGGGGACTCCCTGGACTCTGTGCACACTATACCTTACTTTGGTATTGTATAAATAGAGCCAGCTTCCTACAACGAGGGACTATTTTACAATTGCTAAAAGTACACTAAATCTTCATACTGTTTGTCATTTAAATTTTTTATCTCCTATGTGCATGTTTTTACTGTCTTTTCTAAAGTATTGGCAAAGGCGAGAGGACAGGCTTTAATGGGACAAACAATATTTGTGCATGCAATGCATGTAAATAGCATCTGAGAGTGACTCTGTTTACATGCACTGGCATATTAACCCCTTTGATGCTCATGATGGAATGGTTCTGTCAAGAGCATCGGTGCCCCTGTGCTCATGACGGAATAATTCCATCATAAGACCCGGGGCACGAAATCCCTCTGCTGCAGATAGCAGAAGGATTTCCTTAACTCCACCAAAGCCTCGGAAGCTAGGGAAGAGCATCCCCAGGTCCCGAGGCCCCCCTGATTTCTGTGCAATGACGATCAGTGCGCAAGTCGCGCTGTCGTCATTGCACAGAAACCGAAACTGAAATGAGCCTTTAGGCTCATTTCAGTTTCACTTTCTACATGCTCAGGATGCTATCTCAGCTCCCTGAGCGCGTAGAAAGATGGGAGAGGTATCATTGGTATCATTGGAAAGGGGAGAATCTCCCCTTCTAAGAGTACCCCAGTGGATCCCTGCTTGGGGATCGCCCCAGGAGGGCGATCCCCAAGCAGGGATCCACCCACTAGACACCAGGGATGGGGGAGCAGCCCCTTGGGAAGAGCCTTCGGTCCCTCATAAATAAATGGACACAATTCAGTATTTACTGCCCCCCTGGGGGGCAGATGGGGCAGTAGCCCCCAATTGCCATCTGGGGGGGCAGAAATGCGACTAAACGCCAGGGATTTTTTTTGGTGCACTTTTTTTTGGGTGGGGGCTGCCCAAAACAGGCACACCAATGCCTCTACCCCTGCCAACATTACAGCCTGTCTGTCCACCCCCCCGGGGGGCGGGGGGCAGAAAGCCCACTAAACATCAGGGATTTTTGTGCACCATTCTTTTTAGGGTGGGTGCTGCCCGAAACAGGCATGCCAATGCCCTACCCCCAACCACCATTACAGCCTTTCTGCTCACCCCCAGGAGGCAGATGGGAGCTGTAGCCCCCAAACTCTCCCCCAGAGGGGTCAGAAAGCCCACTTGATGCCAGGGATTTTTTTTGCACAATTTGTTTTAGGTTGGGGGCTGCCTGAAACGGGGACGCCAATGCCCCCACCCCCGCCACCATAACAGCCTTTCTGCCCCCACAGGGCAAAAAGCCCAGTAGATGCCAGAGATATTTTGGGGCAAATCTGAATTAGGGTGGGGGCTGCCCAAAATGGGCATGCCAATGCCCCACCCCCCCACAAAAATTACAGCCTTTCTGTCCCCCCTGGGGGGCAGATGGGGGCATAAGCCCCCAATCTGCTCCATGGGGGAAAAAGCCCAGTAGACGCCAGGGATTTTTTGGATACATTTTAATTAGGGTGGGGGCATTGACATGCCCGTTTTGGGTAGCCCCCACCCTAATTAAAAATTTTTTAAAAACTCCCTGGTGTCTAGTGGACTTTCTGCCCCCCCAGGGGGGCAGATGGGGGCATTAGCCCCCAATCTCCCCTCCGGGGGGGCAAAAAGCCCACTTGATGCCAGGGATTTTTTTGGGCACATTTTTATTTGGGAGGGCTACCCAAAATGGGCATGCCAATGCCCCCCCCCCAAAAATGACAGCCTTTCTGTCCCCCTGGGGGCAGATGGGGGCATAAGCCCCCAATCTGCTCCATGGGGGCAAAAAGCCCAGTAGACGCCAGGGATTTTTTGGGAAAATTTGTTAAAAAACTCCCTGGTGTCTAGTGGACTTTCGGCATTAGCCCCCAATCTGCCCCTCCGGGGGGCAAAAAGCCCACTTGATGGCAGGGATTTTTTGGGGCACATTTTTATTTGGGAGGGCTGCCCAAAATGGGCATGCCAATGCCCACACCCACATAATTGCAGCCTTTATGCCCCCCACTGGGGAGAAGATGAGGGCAGTAGCGCCCGATCGCCCCCCCCGGGGGGGGGCAAAAAGCCCACTAGATGCCAACAATTACGCTGACTTTTTAATGTGTGGGGGTGGGGGCTGCCCAGAATGGGCATACCAATGCCTCCACCCCCCACAAAAATAGCCAAAGTGTTTCCGTCCCCTTTCAGGGCATTTCGGGGCAACCTCACCCCCGATACTCCCCCCGAGCTGCAGAAAGCCGACGAGGCACAGATTTGTTTTTAGCAATATGCCTACCCGTGGATTTTGGGCCCTAGCGCAGCCGGCACATAGGGAAATTATCAAACCTGTACATTTTTTCAAACTAGACACCCAGGGGACTCCAGGATGGGGTGACTTGACTGGCTCTCACCAGGTTCTGTTACCCAGTATCCCTAGCAAACCTAAAAATGTGTCCAAAAACACATTTTTGTCATATTTCTGTGGTGGAAAGTTCTGGAATCTGTGTGGATCCACAAAATTCCACACACACCACGTTCCCTAAAGCCTTCCAAGACAAATGGTAGCTCACTTGTGTGGGTAGGCATAGTGCCCGCAACAGGCAAGGGCCCAAAACTTATTGAGGCTACATCAAAATTACCTATCACAAAACAACCTTGTTTTGCAAGGGGGGTCCCATGAGTTTGGCGGACATCTAGGGAAACCTACCAAACCCATATATTTCTGAAAACTAGACACCCGGGGGAGTCCAGCGAGGTATGGCTTGCATGAGTCCCCCAATGATTTTCTAGCCAGAATCCCATGAAAACCTCAAATTTTGCTGTAAAAATCACTTTCTTCTCAAATTTCTGTGTGGGAAAGTTCTAGAATCTATGTGGATCCACACATTTCCTCCCACCCAGAATTCTCTCAGCCCTCCCAATAACAATGATGCCTCACTCAAGTGGGTGGGTCAAGTACCCACAGCAGGCAATGGCCCAAAGCCTATTGAGGCAACATCAAAATGACCTATCACAAAACAAACTGGTTTTGCGAGGGGGGTCCCTTGAGTTTTTGGGCCTGGGCTTGGTGGCCATCTAGGGAAACCTACAAACCCACACATTTATGAAAACTAGACACCAGGGAGAGTACAGCCAGGTATGGCTTGCATGGGTCCTCTAACATTTTCCTACCCACAATCTCCTGCAACCCTCAAATGTAGCTGAAAAAATCCCTTTTCCTCAAATTTCGGTGTAGGAAAGTTCTGGAATCTACGTGGATCCACAATTTTCCTCCTACCCAGCATTCCCCCAGGTCTCCTGATAAAAATGATGCCTCACTCGTGTGGGTGGGTCAAGTACCCGCGACAGTCAAGGGCCCAAAACCTATTTAGGCGACATCAAACTTACCTATCACAAAACAACTCGGTTTTGCAAAGGGGGTCCCATGAATTTTTGGCCCCGGGCTCAGCGGCCATCTAGGGAAACCTACCAAAGCAACATATTTCTGAAAACTAGACACCCAGGGCAGTGCAGCAAGGTATGGCTTGCATGGGTCCCCTAACGTTTTCCTACCCACAATCCCCTGCAAACCTCAAATTTAGCTGAAAAAATCACCTTTTTCTCAAATTTCTGTGTGGGAAAGTTCTGGAATCTACGTGGATCCACAAATTTCCTCCCACCTAGTGTTCCCCATGTCACCCGATAAAAATGATACCTAACTCGCGTGGGTGGGTCAAGTACCTGTGACAGGCAAGGGCCCAAAACCTATTGAGGTGACATCAAAATTACCTATCACAAAGCAACCTGAATTTGCAAGGGGGGTCCCATGAGTTTTTGGCCCCGGGCTCGGCGGCCATCTAGGCAACCCTACCAAACCCACACATTTATGAAAACTAGACACCCAGGGGAGTCCAGCGAGGTATGGCTTGCATGGGTCCCCCAACGTTTTCCTATCCAGAATCCCTTGCAAACGTCAAATTTAGCTGAAAAAAATAACTTTTTTCTTAAATTTCTGTGTGGGATAGTTACTAGAATCTGCGTGGATCCCCAAATTTCCTCCCACCCAGCATTCTCCCAGGTCTCCTGATAAAAATGGTACCTCACTTGTGTGGGTAGGCAAAGTGGCTGAAACAGGAAATAGCCCAAATCGTATTGTGGAGACTTCAAACAAAACTACCTGGTTTTGGGGGTCACCTGTTTTTTTGGCACCGCTCTTGCCGCCATCTAGGGAAAACTACCAAACCCACATGTTTCTGAAAACTAGACACGCTGGGGAGTCCAATGAGGTATGGCTTGCATGGATCCCCAACGTTTCCCTACCCAGAATCCCCTGCAAACCTCACATTTAGCTGGAGAAAAAAAATTCCACATATTTTTGCGTGTAATCACTGTGCTTGCACAAATCTCCTACCACCCAGTGTTCCCTTTGTTCTCCCGAGTAAAATGATACCTTTCTTTCAATTTCAAAGGATCCTATATTTAACTGTTCGTTTCTATTAAGAAACCTTGAAGGATCTACACAAATTCTGAATTTTGCCTAAGTTTAAAAAATGTATAGCTTTCCAGGATCCATTATTGCTGTCATTCCCATTTTTACCATTAACAGGAAGGAGGTTGAAAGCACAACAAATAGCAAAAATAAGCTATGTCTCAGAAAAATGCTAAAACTGTGTAAAAATTTTTGGATTTATGACAAAAGTTTGTAATTCCCTAAAAGCTGGGAAAATGGTGATTTCAGCACCACAAATCCTTTTTTGATACCATTTGCAGGGAAAAAAACGAAGGGGGTCATTAGGATGGTGGCCGGAAAATCACCCCGACTGCCATGGAGGCGGAAAATAACCATCCGCCGAGACCGCTGATAACCCGGCGGTCAAATTAGGATCAACCGCCAAAAAAGACTGACCGCGGCGATAGCGGGCTAACAAAAACCGTCCGACGCGTGCGGTGACGTCTAAAAACCGACCGCTGAAGTCGGAAAGCTACACCCCGCCGCAAGCATAGCGGAGACACCGCACAGGAAATTATGATTTCCCCGATGGTCCCGCGGTACGAACAGCTGTTTCCGACCGCCGCGGTCGCACACTGCAGTGAATGGGAGAGACAGCGGAAGAGCTGCAGCATAGCCACCGCCGCGGACGGTACAAGAAAAACATGGCGGAGGAAGCAAAAACACAGCAACGATACCTATCTGAGCACAAATCAAAGTACCAATGCCCCGCAAATACACAAAACACATACCAATGTAAAAAAAAATTCAAAAAATACTCCCAGGACAACACCCACTATACACCTCACAGCAAAGGCCCAATTGGACACACCCACACAGCTGAGTATAAATACAGGTCCTTCACTGACCACAATTCTTTGCAACACTCCAGAAGAGAAGGGCATACACCAGATCTGAGAGGAGAGGCAAAATAACACAGCACACACACATACCCACCACCACCACCACCACACCAGCACCAAAATCTCCTCAGCACACAACACATCTCACACCTCAACACCACACCCACATCACCCACCCCTGCATCCACAAACACTGCAAACACCAACCAACATGGCAGCACAAAAATGCCACAATTCACAGAGGGTGAGTTGACAGTCATGGTCAATGAGATAGTGAGAGTGGAACCAAAACTGTTTGGTAGCCTGGTCTAACAGACACCATTAGCCACAAGGACACAAATGTGGGAAAGAATAGTACAAAGGGTCAATGCAGTAGGGACCACCCCAAGATCCAGGAAGGAGATCAAGAAGGTTGTCAAAGAGAAGAGGAGCAAGAACTGGGAGCTGGCGAACGTGACTTGCAGTGGCCCTCCCATCCCACAGAAAACATTCACACCATGGGAGGAGAAGGTGCTTGCCATACTGCATCCTGAGAGTCTCACAGGAGTATCCGGGGGAACGGAGGCTGGTAAGTACAAACAAATGCCAAACAACACACTGACAAGTACTTCCTTTCACAACCCAAACACCATTGCACTGTTCACCCTCACCTAACAGGTAGCCAGCCATCGTCACTGTGAGGCCTGTTTGGGGGAGGGAGGCCTGCACTACCACTCCCAGCATGCCCCATATTCACACTCCAGCAGCATGGAGGCCTCACCCACCCTGGAGCATGTGTTAGCCATTGCACTGTTCATCAAACAGACTCACAGGTAGGTAGCCATTTTGTATTGGAGGACTGTGTGGGGGTGGGTAGCCCGTATCACTACTCCCAGCATGCCTCCTGTCCCATACTCCAGCAGCATGGAGGTCTCACCCACCATGGAGCATGTGTCAGCCATTGCACCTTTCACCCTCACCAAACAGGTAGGTAGCCATCTTGTATTGGAGGACTGTGTGGGGGTGGGAGGCCTGTGTCACTACTCCCAACATGCCCCCTGTCCCACACTCCAGCAGCATGGAGGCCTCACCCACCCTGGAGCATATGTCAGCCATTGCACTGTCCACCCTCACCTAACAGGTAGGTAGTCATCCTCACAGCCCTAGCTGTTTCTGTGTGGGAGACCTGCAACACTACACAGGGCACCAATTGCATGCAATGCATTGACACAGGACATGTATGAGTTCATGATGTTGGCATGCACCATGAAATAACAGCCAGTATTGCCTGTAACAAGAATACAAAAGTTGTCCCAATTGTGTAGTGTACAGACAGCAGAAGACATGCAGCTAACACAATCCCTGCACATCGACCAACACTGACCATTTTTCATCTAATCCACAGGTGATGAAAATCTTGCTGCTGCGGACAACATCAACCAGCAGAGCCAGTCTCCACCCCCGGTATATGGACTCTCGGATGTAGACTCCCACGACAGTTTGGACGATGAGCTCCAGCCCGGCCTATCTAGTGTGCCAAGGTCCAACCAGGCCCAGGACCCCATCCTCCCCACCACCAAGTCTGCTGCACCAACAACTGCACAGCAGACCCCTGAGGTCTTGGCCTGTGCCTCCACCGCTGCCACCTCGGACACCACCACCACCACCACCCTCCCTGTCCAAGGGGATGACCAGGACACACCACCAACTGTGGAAGGCAGGGAGAGTGTGCGAGGAGACACTGTGGTGAAGCAATAGGTCCGTGGCAGCAGGGCAGGTGGGAGGGCCAGGGTCCCCCCCCAGATATTAAGAGGTTGGCACCCCATCCCTGGACCACTTCACCAGAGTCATCGGTGCATATGAACAGGTCCAGGGACAAAGTGGCCGGTCGGACAAACTTTTAAGTGAGGTCATCCTGCTAATGAGGTCCATCGACAGACGTATAGGTCAAATGGTGGACCTCATGGTCCAGCAAGTGGCGTTGCAGAGGGACAGGCCTGTGTCCCAACCAACACGACTGCCCCCTCCTGTTGTGCCGCAGGATGACAGTGCACCATCCTCCCCTGCTCCAACAGAGAGGGGTAAGTCCTCCGACGCCGCTGGCCATTCATCAGGCCCCCCACCGCCAAAAAGATCAAGGGGGCGTCCAAAGAAGAGCCTGGGAGTCTCCGGAGGCAAAGCACCTGCCACACGTCAGTCACGGAGCCAGCCCTGATGGCAACCCTCTTCCCCACTGCATTGACTGTTTGGACTGTCCTTCCCCACATTTCCTTGGCAATGGCACTTGTCTGTTGGACTGGGTCACCACATCTATGTGGTGTGTACTCCTGCATCTCATCTACCATGACTGTCAACACACTGATAATTCCCCACCTTCATGTAAATATTCCCGCACAAATCACATGTCCACTTTCCAAATAAAATACCTGACGCACCAGATTTTGTGCAGTATCATTTTTAGTACAATATTTACAGTGTTGACAATGTCCATGATGTGTCCAAAAGATGTACAGTATATAGGGCAGGATCATTCTGAAGCACCTAGGGAGACACAACAGAACAACAGTCACTGATGTCATTGTGGCATCACAGACAGAACACTACACAAAACATACACAAGAGACTACCGCCATACAAGACAATGGGCTGCAGGTGTGTACAAATAGAGTCAATCATATGTCCCCATATGGAACGTCAATGTCACATTTACCACACACAGGTGACTGAACGTGTGCCTGTGTCTACCATCTGCAGATAGTCCTGCAGAACAACAACCACCACAACAGATAATGTACAAATTGAACATCTGTACACACCTTCAAGTGAAGTAGCGGTTGATGAGCTGTTGATGAATGTCAACTCCTTCCTCCTCTCCACTGTCCTCATCACTGGACTCAGGTCCTTGGGCAGGTGCGGGCCTTGGTTCCTCTTCATCATCCAGGAGCAGGGGAATCCTCTTGTGAATGGCCAAATTGTGCAGCATACAGCATGCCACAGCGATCTTGCAGACCTTCCCAGGCGAGTATGCCAGTGCTCCTCCAGTCCGGTCAATGCAGCGGAATCTTGACTTGAGTAGCCCAAAAGTCCGCTCAATGACACCTCGGGTCCTGCCATGTGCCTCATTGTACCTGACGTCAGCCGGGGTCCTGGGATTTCACACTGGACTCAGCAGCCAGGGTTGACTGGGATATGCTGAGTCACCTAGGAAATAAAAACACACATTGCAATGTCGCACAGGCTGAGTGCATCAGGTCACAAACACACCTCACGCCATATCACAGGTCATACTTACCCACAATGCAAGCACAATCGGGATGCAGGTTAGCCATCATATGGGGCACCATGCTGTTCCTCATGACGTAGGAATCATGGGCAGAGCCGGGAAAATATGCACACACCTGCGAAATCGTCATGTCCGCAAGGCACACCACCTGCACATTTATAGAATGATAATGTTTCCGATTCCTAAAAATATGCTCAGTGGCCTGTGGCGCCACCAGACCTACATGGGTGCAATCGATGGCACCTACTACATGTGGTATGTGCCCAAGGGCATATAAGTCACCCTTTACTCCTGGCAATTCAGCTCCCCTGGGGAATGTATGTATTGATTTTTAAATAACATCATGGCTGCAAGAACATCCCTCAGCACCATGCTGACCTTGGGCTGCGACATCCCTGCAGCGGCAGCCACAGTCTCCTGGAAGGAACCAGTAGCAAAAAAGTGGAGGGCTGCCATCACCTTGTATGTGGGTGTGAAGGCAGTTGGGTAGTGGCGACGAGGCTGCAGGTGGGGCTCCAACTGGTCACAAAGGGTCTTGAGGCTCGCCCTGCCGAGGCGGAATTTACGTATTATCGCAACATCCTCCAAGTCCACCAGCACTGTCAGGTGGCGTATGAGATTTGGCCTCCTCCTAGGTGTGATGTACATCGACACATGTCAATGACAACCATCAAGAAGTTAACCCAGCACATACCGTGGATCATGTTACGAAAAACATTATAAATTCCATGTGAGATGCGTGACACACAAGGTTACATATTCTTAAATTGGGGACACACCAATCCATTTACCTGAAACATGTCCCACAGACATAACAGAATATCAATGTAAAAAGCACAGTTCCTGAACTGGACATTCCACATGTGCACGACTCATCCAGTAACATCCACAAAAGTGTGTGAGATGACCATGAATGCCTCACACACATCTGCTTTACCTGTCACACCTCAATGCATCATGTGAAGCTGGCGCACATCAAGAGCACAATGATCACAGTAGATGTTAAACTTGTGTGCATGGGCTGATATGGTAGCACAAGTATGGAACAACACCATACAGTGAGACAAGCCTTGCCAAGGTCAGCACAGACCCACAGCACAGTGCTTGGTTACACATAATTAAGACCAGCTTAACACTGTCAGCCATCATCAACCATCAAATGCATCAGTGACAATGCAGGCACGCAGAGCAATGTGCGTCACATATAGCATGCAACCACCTGTGCCCGATAACAAGATATGCAATTGTGTGTACAATGATGTGCCACTAAACCTGTTGCTGCTGTGTAATGATGCAGAGTTCACGGTTCAAGTTCCCATTGCATGTGACCAAATTTGCCGAAACTACCGCATGTCCACCGGTGTGACACCAGCACCATGCCCCGTCCAGAAGTGCTGTGGCTATTGGCATGGGTTGCTGGCGGTGGGCATGCAGCGCCACACATATGGCGGCAACTGCCATATGTGTGGCGCTGCATGCCCACCGCCAGAAACCCAAGCCAATAGCCACCGCACTTGTGGACGGGGGTGGTGCTGACATCACACCGCCGTGGACAGGCGGTAGATGGACACCAGCACCACCCCCGTCAATAAGTGCGGTAGCTATTGGCATGGGTTGCTGGTGGTGGGCATGCAGCGCCACACATATGGCGGTTGATACCGCCTGTCCGCGGCGGTGCATCACCGCCATGGAGCATTGCCTACAGCCAATGAGAGCAGCGATTGCGGTGGCATGATGCAGGTTTGAAAATCGCGGAAGGCGTGCTCCGCCACAGCGGAGCCGGTCATTGGATGGGTTTGAAAGATGCACCATCGCAGTAGCGCACCCCAGGCCCCTGCGGTGCATCACCGCCACAGGGCATTGCTTACAACCAATGGGAGCGACGATTGCAGTGGCATGATGCAGGTTTGAAAATCACGGAAGGCGTGCTCCTCCACCGCGGAGCCAGTCATTGGATGGGTTTGAAAGATGCACCATCGCGGTAGCGCACCACGGGCCCCTGCGGTGCATCACCGCCATGGGGCATTGCCTACAGCCAATGGGAGCAATGATTGCGGTGGAATGATGTAGGTTTGAAAATCGTGGAAGGCGTGCTCCGCCACCACGGATCCGGTCATTGGCTGGGTTTGAATGAGGCAGACCTGGACAACCAATAATTGCAGCTTTGCACCTCACAAACGAGCCCATGGGGCTATTAATCTGTGGGAGGGAGCCCAACATTTCCAATGCTCACAGATCCTGCTGCCTGGGACCCTCTCCTGCTGCTGCCTGAAGTGCCTTCTGCCTGGGACCCTCTCCTGCTGCTGCCTGGGACCCTCTCCTGTTGCTGCCTGGGACCCTCTCCTGCTGCTGCCTGAAGTGCCTGCTGCCTGGGACCCTCTCTTGCTGCTGCCTGGGACTCTCTCCTGCTGCTGCCTGAAGTGCCTTCCGCCTGGGACTCATCAACACTCACTTCAACAACAGGTGTCACATGTCCAAAGGGATGGCAAGAACAGAGAAGAGCTGTGCCAGCCCATTCACAAGCGAGGAGCTGGAGGTGCTAGTGGACGAGGTGCTGGCACAGTACCCGAGGCTGTATGGTGGCCCCAATGTAGTGGTAAGTTATCATTGAGTGTGCTGTTGGGCAGGGGGGTCATACATGCATGGGACTGGTGATGTGTGCGACACACAGAGGGCTTTCATTGCACTCATCCTGCATGTGTGTTTCTTTGGCATGTAGCCTGTACGCCCTCATGTTTGCATGCTATGATGACTATTTGGCCCATGCAGAGTGCCCTTGTGCGGTGTCCCCCATTTTGGGTATTTGTGGGATTCCAATAGGTCGAGATGAATGTATGACGGAACGACGCGGGCTATTACCACGCGTATCGTTACAACGCGTGTTTAACAACGCAAGTCTTTACCATGACTGGCGCTGTAGGGTGCTGACTTAGGAAAAGTTTAATTTACTATTCCTACACCAGTCCCTGTGGATAGTGGGAAAGGTGTTGGAATAGTAAATTAACTATACCTTGTCCTTGAGCGCCCTCCAGCGCAAGTCGTGGTTACGACTTGCGTTGTAAGAGACGCGTCGTAATGGTAGCGCGGGGTAACATCCGCGTCGTAAAGGATGTTCCCCGGTCGGCACTCTGCATGATGCTACTGTAGTAATAGATGTGGGTACATGACATTGTGCAACTGTTAACTCTCCCATACCTGCACCTCAAGGTACACCAGTGTAAGGCCGTGTGGAGGGCCATTGCTGCCAAGGTATGGCCCCTAGGGGTATCCAACAGACGGCGTACCCACTGCCACAAGAGGTGGGACGACATCAGCCGGCTGGCAAAAAACGTGGCCGAGATGACCTTGGGGCTGCTACCATGCACTGGGCGTCTGGCATGGCGAAACTTAACTTCACTGATGTACCGCTTATTGGTAGTGACTAATCGGGAGATGGATGTACGTCTGAAGGAGCATAGGCAGCAAGGCAGGGGTGAGTATTTGGTGAGGGTGACTTTGCCTGTGAGCCAATGCATGTGTACAGAGCCAGTTGCAGCTGTGTGCCATTGAATGTTTGTGGTGTGGTGCAGTGATGTGTCATGCGAGTGGCAGCAGGGATGTGTGCTAGTGTCAGGCATTGTGCCTAACAGCTCATGTAAAGGTTGATAATCCACGATGTGCTTTATCATAGCCAGGTGTGTTGGCATACACATGGTCATTCTGCATTGTGATGGTGTGGGAAATGTATTAGGGGGTGGACAGAAGGGTCCACTATCTGAGTGTGATTTCATGTATTCCTTCTTTTCATGCACCATGAGTGTTGAGGCTCACACGTCTGACTACAAGGTGCCCCTGAGTGGCATATGTTGGTTAGTATGGCCTACTTGGCATTGTGGACTGTCATGTCCTAATAGGTGTGTGTGTTCGCCCATCCGGATCCCTGGAGGCATATCAATGTCACTGAGTTTTGGTGCATGATAGTTGTGGGCATGTGAAGTTGTGTGTGGTACACTTCATCCACCGGCAAGGTGTTGTGCTGTGTGGCCTCAACATGGCTCAGTCATGGCAGGTAGTCAGTGTTGCAGGCACTGTTGTAGTGTATGTAGTGTGATGCAGCAATTTTTATGCAGGGTGTGGTGGTCAGCATGCTGATTTGTGCATCCCCTGTATGCATAGTTTAATTAGCTTGGTCATGATGATGTCATTTATACAACCCTGCATCTGTCTCACATGCAGATTCGCCAGTGTGCACGGAGGAACCTGAGCTGGAAACCAGTGGAGGGGAGAGTAGCACTACAGCTGCACCGGAGGCCAGTGACACAGAGCTCACCAGCGCATCTGAAGGGGACAGGAGTATGCAAGAGGAATCCGTGGCAGAGACACAGAGTACTTCACCATCGGATGCAAGTGGTGATGCATCCATGTTGTCAGGATCAGGGGATGGGGAGTCTGCTACATCATCTGCCACTCAACGGCCAGTGCCCAGCCTCCCATCCACTTCCTCTGGTGCTGCCCGTGTCCGTAATAGGGGATGTGTTATATTCACACCTGGTACCGCTGAGCCTGCACCTGTCCCCCCTGCTGCCATCAATGCTGAGTGTGTAAAGGTCCTGCGCCAGCTTTGTGTGGGCCAAACCGCCCTACTCAATGTCTTCAGTGACCATGATAAAAAATTGGGGCAGGTGGTTGCCTACATGGAGGGCATACACTCTGACGTGGGTGGGCTCCACCGTGCAGTCCAGGGTTTGTCAGCTGCAGTGACGTCTGCCCTTCAACAGGCACATCCTCACATTCCTGTTCAGGTGCCTTTGTCCACCCCCAGTCAGTGGCCACATCAGAGGACAGTGACCATGGTTCACATGCATCACAGAGCCGATACAGCACAAGGAGCACAAAGCAGACGCAAGCCAAGCGGCCCGCCCACAGACACCATCCCTCCAGAAGAGCAGAGCCATCCCAGAATGCATAGACAAGAGCCTGTCAGGGAAGAGCAAGGCTGAAAAAGAAATGAGGCAGACATCAGCCTCACAAACCTCTGAAGCATCTCAAGCAAAGGACTCTCCTGTCCATAAAACTTCACGTAGAGCTAGGCATGCAGTGTCTGTGTCCACTGAGGAGGTGTTGCATAGCAAGGGTACACCGGAAGGGCACAGGCCCACTTACCCCCACAACATCAACTCCAATTCCAAGCCCAGTGAAGCAGGTGGAGGAGGGCACTGTAGGTGCCACCCTAGGCAAAGAGGCAAAGGAGGGCACTGTAAGTGGGACACCTAGCAGACAAGCAAAGGAGGGCACTGCAAGTGGGACACCTAGCAGGCAAGCAAAGGAGAACACTGTAAGCGGGACACCTAGCAGACAAGCAAATCAGGACACTGTAAGTGGAACACCTGGCAAGCAGGGTAAGGGGGTCCAGAGGCGTAGCCGGACAAAGCGTCCTGCAGAATCCAGCACATCACCAGAGGGAGTGCCAGTGTCTGAACCAGATGCGGGCCATTCGGTGTGTGTACCTGTTGTGTCATCACCTGTTCCCATTAACCCCAAGACAGGGAAGCCATTTCATATTCCCAGAAAGTGGGAGGGCACCCCTCCAAACTCTCCCACCCACACAGTGTCCTAGGTCTGCATGACTCCACCTCCATGTGCCACTATACCACCTGGTTCAAACAGCCCTCCAGCTTGCCAGACTACTGATAGCCCTACATCACCTGTTTCCCTGTCTCCCCAGTCAGATGTTCCTGCTGGGCCCAAAACACAGCCAGCTCCAAGTCAACCTGACAGCCAGATGTGAGTGTTAGTCGTCCCCCTCATACACCTGTCTCTCATAGAGGTGTGCTAGTCCTGACCATTGTTTGCCACCTGGTTGTGTTGCTGGCCATGAAAGGGTACAGTCATACACACTCACTGTGCAGCTTCTCATGCCCTGACTCTGCACTTGTCCCTGCCCACTGGCCTTGTCGTTCACTGCTGTTCTGGCCTTGCCTGTGCAGCCTCTCATGTACTTGCTGGTTCACCTGCCATGGACACTGGCCCTGTTGCTCTGCTGTGTTGGAGTCTCACCTGTGCCATGGACGCTGACCCTGTTGCTCTGCTGTGTTGTACTCTCACCTGTGCCATGGACACTGACCCCGTTGCTCTGCTGTGTTGGAGTCTCTCCTGTGCCATGGACACTGACCCTGTTGCTCTGCTGTGTTGGAGTCTCTCCTGTGCAATGGACACTGACCCTTTTGCTCTGCTATGTTGGCGTCTCCCCTGTGCAGCCTCTCATGTACTTGCCGGGCCACCTGCCATGGACACTGACCCTGTTGCTCTGCTGTGTTGTACTCTCACCTGTGCCATGAACACTGTCCCTGTTGCTCTGCTGGGTTGGAGTCTCTCCTGTGCCATGGACACCGACCCTTTTGCTCTGCTGTGTTGTACTCTCTCCTGTGCCATGGACACTGACCCTTTTTGCTCTGCTGTATTGTACTCTCACCTGTGCCATGGACACTGAACCTGTTGCTCAGCTGTGTTGGAGTCTCTCCTGTGCCATGGACACTGACCCTGTTCCTCTGCTGTGTTGGAGTCTCTCCTGTGCCATGGACACTGACCCTGTTGCTCTGCTGTGTTGGAGTCTCCCCTGTGCAGGCTCTCATGTACTTGCTGGCCCACCTGCCATGGACACTGACCCTGTTGCTCTGCTGTGTTGTACTCTCACCTGTGTCATGGACACTGACCCTGTTGCTCTGCTGTGTTGGAGTCTCTCCTGTGCATGGACACTGACCCTGTTGCTCTGCTGTGTTGTACTCTCACCTGTGCCATGGACACTGACCCTGTTGCTCTGCTGTGTTGTACTCTCACCTGTGCCATGGACACTGGCCTTCCTGTTTGCACTTTGCCTGTGCAGGATATCTTGCTTTTGATCTGCTTTTTGTACCTTAATGTTGTGTACAGTTGTTATACTTTCACATCTGTGTAATATGTGAATAAATACAGGTAATCCTGTTGTGTCTTTTGTCGGTGTCCTTGCTGATGAAAGTTCTTTTTGTGTGTGCATTTAGTTGACTGGGCCCCATGCTCTATGTATCAATTCGACATTGCAAGGCTCTTTGTCCGCATCACATTTATAGACAGGGGTGACGGGGGCTTCAGTCCATTCTGACACTGATACTTGTGTTACCTGTGTTGGCTCTTTTAGCTGTCATGCTGTTATGTTTTGAGTGGTTTTGTGTTGTTGGCTACGTGGTTGCCATGTCAGTTTGGGGTACACTGCCAGCACAGGGTGTGATGCTGTGCACAGGTTAGCATGCTGGCTGTGCACTGTCAGGATGTATATGTGTTATTCCTGTATAAATGCCCAGCTGTGTATGTGTATGGAGATCCTGTGTTAGTCCGTAGTCCTGGTCCCCTGGCATACATGTGATGTGTGCTCTTGGGTGGTGAGTAGGTATGCAGTGTGAAGGGTGTGATTTTGTAGTTGTTGTGTATGTGTGTGTGCCCCTGGATTGTGATAGACACACATGTGTCAGCCAGAAATTGTGTGCCTGGGGGTTTGATTGTCCTGCCCTGTGTAAATGATTTGATGCTTTTGTGTGAGTTGTCTGTTGTGCACTGTGCAGTGTGTTGGTGTGTCTGTGCAGTTCTGTGTTTCTCCTCCTTGTTGTATTTGTCACTTATGTGTGTGCAAAGTGTGTGACTTGCACATCAGTGTTGTGTTTGTTTGATTATCAATGTGTGTTGTGTGTGTTTGTGTGGACTGTGTGACCCTGCTGGTCATCACTGGCATTGTGTGTGACTTTCTCTAGCACTGCAGGCACATGGTGCCTTTTCTCCTCCTGTAAGGCATGGTGTGCGGTGTGATGCCATCCCGTATATGTGCCACTTGTACGTAGACATTGTGGATCTGCATTGACTCTATTCTATTTGTGTATTGGACACACCTCACATGTCTGATACTGACATGCAAATCAGTAGATTTTGATGTCAGCTGGCCCATTTGTTTCCATGTGTATGCGCCTCCCCATCTCTTCATTTGTGAGTCTGTGCCTTGTTGTGGAGGTTTTGGGCCAAGTGTGCAGTTCCACTCTGGACATGGCTTAATTGTTTTATGTGTGGTGTTGTTGTGGTATTCATCAGTTTTGCTTGCAGTTGTACACTTGAGCTGTGTGGCTGCCCAGTGCTCTGGTATTGCTGGGTGTGCTGTTGTATCCCAGAGTGGTGCATCCTGTTTTTGTTGTGTCGGGTGTCTGTGTGTTGGCTGTGGTGTAGCTTCACTTCCTGGGTGTGCCGTTGTTTTTGTGCTTTGCTACTTTGTGGTGTGTGCTGTGGTTGTGCCAGTCATGTCTGTGTGTATCTGTTGTGCTTGTTGTGCACACACTTCCTGTTGTGCGTACAGTGTTGTGTGTCTGTGTGCTTGGCATTGCCTGATGTGCATCCCCTGATGCCCTGTGGTGTTTATGTATCGTTTTGTGCAGGCATCTGTTCAGGCTACCCTGTGTGTGTGTTCTGTTTGTGGTTACACCAAGGTTGTGTGTATGTGCTGGGAAGTATTGTCAGCCTTGAGTGTGTGTGGCACTGGTGTAGTGTGTTCCTTGTCAGCTAATCTTGCAGTGGCTGACTCCCTGGTTGTCTTTTGTGTCGTGCATGGTGTGTATTGTGCTTGCTTGTACCTGTGCTTGTTGATGTGAAAGGGGATGTACAGGTTGAGCACATGGCATGTGACTTGATGGTGTGTGTTGATGTGTAGTTGGGGGTGGTGTGTCCCTGTGGTGTCAGTGCCCTGCCCATGCCTTGGACTGGCCCTGCCTTCTGCATTGTGCGCATGTGTTGACCGGGTGGTGACGTGACCGGGAGCGGGACGTTGCTGCTAGTTCACGGTCGATGTGTGTTCCGGATGCAGCGGGGTGACTTGTTTGCAGGTGGGTAATATAGGGGTGCCCTTGTGGATGTGTTGTGACCCCCAGCAGGGCGTCTGTGGTGGAGTTGGACCCTGTGTTGCGCCGTGTGTTGTGTGTTGTATTGGTGTATTTGTGTACCTGCGGCGTTGTCCGTGGTGGCCCTGTTGATGGTAGTGCAGTAGCAGGTACATGACCGGATGCATGTGGAGGGTTGGCTCCATGGTGTTCATGGCTGGGTTTTGGCTATAGTGCTCCGCTATCGACTTTCCGCCGGGTCTGGTTATGCGGTGTCTCCGCAGCTGTGCGTCTACCTGTTTGGGCCATCCTAATTTGTGGAGCGTTGGCGGGTGCACTTTGATGTCGGTGCGCGTCGCTCCGTGGCGGACCGGAAATGAGCTATGTTTTACTATACTAATATGGCAGACGTGGGTTCCGCTGTTCGCGGGCGGAAAAAGGCGTTTTTCCGCTCAGCCAGCACCGCAATGGTGCCATCGCCCGACATCCTAATGGACCCCTAGGTATGGGCGAATTTTGCGGATCTGCAATCTGCAAATTCACGCGAAATCGGCAAAAAAATCCATAAGTTTGCGTGAAAATCCGCGAACTCACTGATTTTTTGACCACGTGTGTCTGTAACTTTGCCACTGCGCCCATAGGCGCCGAGGTCCCTCGAGTGAGCTGTCCATCATAGTGAGGAAAGGGCGCAAAGACGTTACATACCCTAGTGTGAGTGGGGCAGGGCCAAACGGGCAGGGCTTCCATGCGAGTTCACATACCTCTTGTTTATAAAGGGTCAGACCGATCAGAGCAGCAGATGAGAAGAAAGCAGCCTCCTGGTCACAGGAAGTACACAGGGATTGCGCTCGAGAAACTCGTGGATGCAAAGACCTCCATCAAGGGTTACGTCTAATTCGCGGTAGATATGGGGAGGAAACACACCTGCCTAGCCTGGCCCGTGCTCACTATTTTGAGCTGATTATAATGTGTTACTGAATTTGAGCTTCTACTCTGCACCTGCTTTATTTTATATATGTAAGTGCTTACTGTTGAGGTTTTTTGTGACAGGAGCATCGTGCCAGAATGAATCCCTCCTGCATATTTATCCACGAAGATGCCCCGTGTTGTGCCATACTTCTACTCAACTGGGGTACTTTCTACTGGCTAATCAGTAAGTGCTACCTCGTTGGGTAAATGTATAGTGTTTTTGCTACACTACAGCTGCGTAAAAAGTTGTCTTCAGTGACCATGTGTGTCTGTAACTTTGGCACCGCGTCGAAAGGCACCGAGGTCCCTCGAGTGAGCTGTCCATCATAGTGAGGAAAGGGCGCGAAGACGTTGCATACCCTAGTGTGTGTGGGGCAGGGCCAAACGTCAGGGCTTCTATGCGAGTTCACATGCCTCTTGTTTATAAAGGGTCAGACCAATCAGAGCAGCAGATGAGAAGAAAGCAGCTTCCTGGTCACAGGAAGTACACAGGTATTGCGCTCGAGAAACTCGTGGATGCAAAGACCTCCATCAAGCATTACATCTAATTGGTGGTAGATATGGGGAGGAAGCACACCTGCCTAGCCTCGCCCATGCTCACTATTTTGGGCTGATTACAATGCGTTACTGAATTTGAGCTTCAACTCGGCACCTGCTTTATTTTATATCTGTAAATGCTAACTGTTGAGGTTTTTTGTGACAGGAGCATCGTGCCAGAATGAATCCTGCCTGGGCATTTATCCACGAAGATGCCCCGTGTTGTGCCATACCTCTACTCAGCTGGAGTACTTTCTACTGACTAATCAGTAATTGCTACCTCGTTGGGTAAATGTATAGTGCTTTTGCTACACTACAGCTGCGTAAAGAGTTGTCTCCAGTGACCACGTGTGTCTGTAACTTTGGGACCGCGCCGAAAGGCGCCGAGGTCCCTCGAGTGAGCTGTCCATCTTAGTGAGGAAATCGCATGAAGACGTTGCATACCCTAGTGTATGTGGGGCAAGGCCAAACGTCAGGGCTTCTATGCGAGTTCACATGCCTCTTGTTTATAAAGGGTCAGACCGATCAGAGCAGCAGATGAGAAGAAAGCAGCCTGCTGGTCACAAGAAGTACACAGGGATTGCGCTCGAGAAACTCGTAGATGCAAAGACCTCCATTAAGGATTACATCTAATTGGCGGTAGATATGGGGAGGAAGCACACCTGCCTAGCCTCGCCCGTGCTCACTATTTTGGGCTGATTATAATTCGTTACTGAATTTGAGCTTCAACTCAGCACCTGCTTTATTTTATATCTGTTGAGGTTTTTTGTGACAGGAGCATTGTGCCAGAATGAATCCTGCCTGCATATTCATCCACGAAGATGCCACCGTGTTGTGCCATACCTCTACTCAACTGGAGTAGTTTCTACTGGCTAATCAGTAAGTGCTACCTCATTGGGTAAATAAATCTGTATGTGAAAAAAAAAATCCTCCCGCTCGCAAATTTGCACATTTTCGGCAATTTCGCAAGATTCGCGGATCACGAAATTGCCGAAAATCCGCAAATTTCGCGAGCGTAACGGATTTTTGGCCCATACTTAAAAAAAAGACACTTTCATGTCCAGCAGTTTTTTCCTATTTTTCCCCCAAAAAACAAAATTTAGCTGTATTTTGTCTAATTTCTGGGTCCCCTCCAGGGGAATCCACAGACCCTTGGTACCTTTAGAATCACTATGATGTTGGAAGAAAAGGACGCAAATTTGGCGTGGATACTTTATGTGGTCAAAAAGTTAGAGGGGCCTAAGCGCAAACTCCCACAAATAGCCAAAAAAAAGGCTTAGCCAAGGGGGGGAAAAGGCCTAGCAGTAAAGGGGTTAAAGCCAGGCCTATTATCTTTCCACATGCATGTTGCGAATGCCAGGAAGCAGTGCAGGAGCTCTTGCTGGGCCACACATTCCTGTTTGCATGCTAGATTTGGCATTGCATCCCTGCTCCCATGCTAGTCATGATGTCCCATTTTTTATCCGCTATATGATAAAAACAAAAGCTAATGCTGATGAAGTGATTGGATGAAGAAATAGTGACAAAACAAAAGGGAGGAAACAAGCTTTGGTAACCCAATAGGTCTGGCTTGAAATTTGATCCCCGACTACAACATTTAAAAAAATGCTGCAGTAAAAACAAAACAAAAATCAATTGCCCTCTGTAAACAATGCATCTATGAGATAAGGAAATTAATAAGAATTTGATAAGAAAATTACCCTGACAGAGAAATACTCGTTTGGGTAGAACCAAAGCGCTCTCTGTGTATTTTTTTACAGAATTGATCTAAATAATGTTGTATCTCAATTCATATTTCGCTTTATTTCCTTTTCCTGGTTCCACCCCTCTTCCATTTCTATGTATCTACCTACCTACCTATAGTCCTCTGTTAAGGTTCGAATTAGATTGATGGGGAGAATAAGATTCTATGAGGGAGCAGTTGGGGGTCATTTAGCGGTAGTAAGGAGTTGTCTTGGACTGTTGCCATGACGTGACAGAAAATAAACTTTGTTCCTGCTTTACTTCATACATGTTTGTTTTCTTGATAACAAACCATTTTGACGAAGAGGAACGGAATTCACTGTCCCTGTCTTGAGGCTGAAGGTGGCTTGCCCTTCTGATCAGGAGCTAGCTGCACACTATCAAAGGCATGTGGAAGAAGAGCTGAGCCTCTCCATGCTCCTCGGATGATTGCAGAATTTGCTGATGGTGTGATTTCATGTTGGTCCTGCCTTGAACTGATGCGCTCCATGGTCACTCCTCGCCATTGCTGCTGTCCATGACCCACATGTGTGAAGGGAATCCTGCTTGTTTGAGGTCGGCGTGTGTTCTTTGTGTTGAGTACTTCCGTATGTGCTGCAGGAATCTAGGGGCTCATGTAACAGATGCTGCACCACCAATGCGTCAAAATGTTTGACGCATTGGCAACACTATCACTACTCCATATTTGCATAGTGATATATCTAGGAGGATGGCCGACTTTTTGGAGTCCTGTGTCAAAAAGGATCCTGCATTGGAATCACCTGAGTGATGTATGTTTTAAAATATGCAAGGTAGGCATTCCGTCGTAATTTCCACCATAATACTGACACATGGATATTTACAAGATTTTAGCAAAGTGATGCAGCAGCTGCTTAGGTGGTACAGAGGTCAGAAATCCTGCACCTGTGAAACCTATGCTTAGGAAATGATGAATTGGCATTGATATATAAGGAAAAGCTGGACAGGACAGTGTTGCAACCACAACTATACCAGGGAGGTAGTATTTTTGCTGCTGGGAGTCGCAAGGAGATGACCACCACCATCCACCCCACTCTCCTCACCACCACAAAGGCAATACACTAGAATGGAGCTTGTTTATAGCCAGCGGACTACTCTAATAGGACTCAGGGAGGAAGAGATAATCACCTATTACCAGCTGAGGAGGTAGCCCATTGTAGAGCTTCTACACCTGATTGCCCCAAGGCTCCAGCCAACTGCACAAAGGTCTGCCAACATCCCTCCACAGGTGAAGCTCATGGTAGTACTACACATGCTGGCATTGGGGCCCTTCCAGGTAAAAGCCGCCAGAGTGGCTGGAGTCTCTCAGCCATCTTTCTCATTCCTTTAGACCATCCTGGATGCCACCATACACCTGACAGCCCACCACCTCCTCTTCTGCAACACCCAGGAACTGAAGCTGGAGACCATACATGGCTTTCATGCTATCGCTGGAGTGTCACACACGCTGGGTGCCATGGACAGCACACATGTGAAACTGGTTCCCCCTACAGCCAAATCCCTTTTCTATAGGAACCGAAACGCACTCACTCCATAAATGCCCAGGTCATTGTGGACCATTGGGACCTCTTTACCAACATGCTGGCCAAATACCCTGGGAGTGTGCATGACGCATACATATTCAAGCACTACATCATAAATGTCCACTTCTAGAATGGTCAATATGGGAATGGCCTACTTGTAGGTAAGCAACACTCAAATACCTAACACACCCACTAACAGTTAGAAATGGATGACATAATACCCATCACTACAGTAAGAGTGGTGTGACTCATACATGCATCATGGTACATGTGACTTGCAAACCCACAAGTTACCAATATCAAGACTCACAAAGTCACTGTGGCTTCCCTTTAATGGTAGAAGGGTACAGGGAAATGCATTGCTGGGTGAAATTCTGTGTAGCATCAATGTGTGCAAGGGAGGGGTTCCAGGAGTGTTGTATGGTGTTTCTGCATGCCACTCTCATGGTTTACCAAGCATATCATGTATCCCACTACCCACATCTGTGGTTTACCATGGAAATATACATGTGTCAGTGTAAGACATGTCTCCTATGTTATTACCTACCTAGGGAGGACCAACTACCCAAATATTAGATCCACAATCGGCAATTTCATACATATGAGGGGTCATTAGGATGTAGGGCGGTGGCGATCCACCCGACATCCTTCCCCGCCTGTCACCCATTTACCCCCGCCATATTAGTATGGGTGGTCTGACTTGTCGACCGGGCGGAAAAGGGTTTATTATGGTGGCGGTGTCTGCTAGACACCACCATCCATATTAGTGAGGAGGCATGCAGATTCTGCTTTCGGGGGCACATTGCGGGCCCCCAGGGTATTGGGGGGTGGGGGGTATACATGGGGTGTACCTATGGTACCCCCCTGCATTGTCATGGACATGGTGGCAGGCGCCTCGCGGTGCCTGTCACCTTGTGGATGGCAATGCATGCAGTGCATTCCCAGCATTGTGGCGGGCGGTGCTGTGAGCCACAATGATGAGAATGGAGGATGCCACTGCCATAGTGGCTGTGGCATCCTAATCGCTTAGGTTCGAATTAGAATGATGGGGAGAATAAGATTCTATGAGGGGGCAGTTAGGGGCGGGGGGGTCATTTACCGGTAGTAAGGAGTTGTCGTGGACTGTTGCCACGAAGTGAAAGAAAATAAACTTTGTTCCTGCTTTGCTTCACACCTTTGTTTTCTTGATAACAAACATCATTTAGGTGAAGAGCAACGGAATTCACTTACTGTTCGTGTCTTGAGGCTGAAGCGTGCCCAGCTGCTCTGTCTCCCAGAGTGGGGTGGCTTGTGTGAGTTTCTTATCCCACCCCAGGCTTTTATTGGCTGTGTGCCAGACTAACACTGAGGGGTCGACAATTCGTAGCCGTTTCCGTACGAATCGTCCGAATCTGTCCAAATCGCGTAGTACGATCCGTTCCGAGAAAATATGTACGAATCTTTGCGAACCGTACAAAAATGAAGGGTAAATCCATACGACACCGACCCGCACAGTGAACCGTACGATTCGTAAAAATGCCGTACGACCCGCCAAGTACGATTCGGACCGGGGAATGAGTACGCGATTCGTATAGTAAATGTCGCGTATGAGCAATTCGTACAGAGGGCAACACTATCACATACGCACTGTATATTAAAATTAAGGGGTGTTCGCACCATACACCTACGACACTGGGGTGTACGGCCCGTACCCCTACAGTCCGTACACCTACAATCATGGGGTGTACGCACGGAGACATACTCACCCTACCCCTGAAATCCAGGGGTGTCCGCACCGTACCCCGAAGCACCATACCCCTGCAACCATCGCGTGTACGCACCGTACATGGAGGGTGTTCGTTTTGTACGCATTTGGAGGTGAAATCTGCCTTTACGGACATTTTAAGCTCCCGTAGAAAAAGAGTCGTACGGAGTGTTGTCGATATGATTCATACTTGCTGGGTCGGAAAATGCAGCTTCGATCCGTACGGCCATCGCGTACTGCGCGTTACAAATGCGATTCGTACGGATTAGTGAGTTGTACGGTCTTCGGTGCAATTCGTACGGAGAGCTTTGGGTACACATCGTACTACATCGTACGTACGGGTACGGTTCTACATACAATTCTTACGGTAAAAACGCTCCATATGGCTATTCGGAGGGCATTTTACCGAATCGGAATCGGCCCCTGAATGTTTGGTTGGTCCCGCTAGAGAATATTTTTTGGGGCCTTGAGTAGTGAGCTCTGTGATAGGACCCCCCTGGGAGCAGCCATTTGTCTAGTCTGTATGCCGGGTCATCGTCGTGGCAGTAGGTTCAATGATTGCTCGCCGTCAGGTGTGATGCCCAATAGTACTTCTTGATGTCAGGTAGACCTTTTCCCACGTTGTACCAACTTAGAACCAATTTCTGAAAGGCGATTTGCGGTCTTCCCTCCCATAGTAAATCTCACTGTATGCTCTCAACCTCTCCAAAGTATTTAGGGGTCTATTACGATGGCGGGCGGACCGTAACGGAATGGGGGAGCATACGCAAGGGGTCCAGCGGTCCCACACCTGCAATTAGGATGCCACCGCCACAGTGGCATCCCCTATTCCCAGTAGTGTGGCAGGTAGTGCTGACAGCACTGTCCGCCACAATGCTGGGACTGTAAGTTGTGCATTGGCATGCACAAGGTGACAGGCACTGCGCTGTGCCTGCCAATTTGTCCATGCCAATGGTACCCCCCATGTGCACCCCCCACCCCCTCAACTACCTGGGGGCCTGCTACGAGCCCCCATAGGCAAAGACCGCATGCCTTTCCATGCCGGCAACGCCGCCATGGAAAGGCACATCTCGGCCTGCATGTTAATATGGATGGCCGTGTCTTGCAGACACCGTCACCATGTTAGACCCCTTTTCTGCCTGGTCGACTCGTCAACGGCTGAGATGCGGCAGACGGTCTTCCCATCGTCCGCGGACCACCCAGCCATCATAATATGGCGGTGGGTCATTCATGCATGGATGGCGGATGGATGGCCTCGGCCGGGCCAGCGTTGGCTACCTCTACCCCGGCAGGGGCGATCCGCCCGCCATTCTAATAGGCCCCTTAGTTAGGACTATGTCTGGAGCGTTTTGCAATGCGTAGAGGAAACACAGTAGTGCCATCATTTTGAACGGTTCACAGTCAAAATATCGAATTTTTTTATTGATGTACAGAAATATCGAGTACATAATATCAACAGTATGAAATATCGATGTTTTGTATATCGATGTACTTAATATCGATTTGAGGTGTTTAGGTAATTATCAATGTTAGTAATATGGATAGTAAAATTATCAACATGTTATAATACCGTTATTGGATGTTTTTTCAAATATTTTATAGTTAATGTTGAGTTGTAAATTGTGTTTAAAAACTATATAATAATAGTTTCATTTTATACTGTTTTAGAAGCGGGATGTTGAGTTATAGGGGATAAGGGTGGGGAGTGTTTAATTTTTTTTAATTTAATTTGTATAAATGTATAAATTTGAAGTATGAATTTATAATTACATTTTGAATTTCATATTAAAATTTAGGAGCAGGATGTTAGGTTTATAGGAGATAAGGGTGGGGAGTGTTTTAAAAAAGTTAAAATGTATTTGTTTAAATTGTAAACATTTTAAAATTAATTTATAATTAAAGTTAGAATTTGAAATTAAAATTTAGGAGCGGGATGTTGGGTTTATAGGGGATAAGGGTGGAGAGTGTTTTTAAATAAATTAATCTAATTTTTATAAATTTGAACATTTTAAGTAGAATTTATAATTAAGTTTTGAATTTGAAATTAAAATTTAGGAGCGGGATGTTGAGTTTATAGGTGAAAAGGGTGGGGAATGTTTTTAAAAATTTAATTTTATTTGTATAAATGTGAAAAATGTAAGTATGAATTTCTAATTAAATTTCCAATTTGAAAATTTTAGTAGCAAGATGTTGGATTTATAGGGGATAAGGGTGGGTAGTGTTTTAAAATTATTATGTTTTTTAAAAATAAATTTGTAGTATTTAAGTATGAATTTATAATTAAATTTTGAAGTTCAAAATATAATTTAGTAGCGGGATATTGTGTTTATGGGGGATAAGGGTGGGGAGTGTTATATAAAAAATTATTTAATTTATATACATTTGAATAATTAAAGTGGGAATTTTAAAAATAATTTTTTATTTAAATTTAAATGTAAGGATTTGGATGTTGAGTGTTTGGGTATAAGGGTGGGGAGTGTTTTTTAAATTATTATTTTAGTTTGTATAAATTGTAAACAATAAAAATGTTATTTTAAAGTTTTTTTAAATTTGTAAGTTAAATGTATCAATGGAATGTTGGATTATAAGAGATAAGGGTGTTTATGTTTGAAAATTAAACATATATAAATTAATACATTAAAAAATATATTATTGTATAGTGTAAATGTATTAAAATGTAATAAACTGCAGGAAAATGCAAAGAAAAATTGTAAAATAAGTTAAAAACAGTACAAATAAAATGTTATACAATGTATGTACTAGTGTGAACATTTGCTAATTAAATATGTATTATAGTGGGAATAGTAAATAAATTAAGTTTAGTGTTTAACTCCTAACCTAATTAAATACAGACTGGAGTGGAAATAGTAAATTAATTAAGTTTAATGTCCAGCACCTAACCCAATTAAATATAGATTGGAGTGGGAATAGTAAATTAATAAAGTTTAGTGTCCAGCACCTACCCCAATTAAATATAGATTGGAGTGGGAATAGTAAATTAATTACGTTTAGTGTCCAGCACCTCCCCCAATAAAATACAGACTAGAGTGGGGATAGTAAATTAATTACATTGATTGTCCAGCACCTACCCCTATTAAATAGAGTTTGGAGTGGGAATAGTACATTAATTAAGTTCTGTGTCCAGCACCACCCCAATATATGAGAATAATATTATTAGAGGTGAAATTATTTAAAACGTATTTAGTTATATGTAAATCAAGAATAGATATAGCATATATATATATCATTCAATGTAAATTATGTACTTTAAATAAAATAAGTTATGAAAAAACATTTAATTATGCACATAAAAAAGTGATAGCAATGAAAAGGTAGTCAAAAAAATAGACAGGTCATTTTTATTAATAATTTTTATTATATAATCAATAGAAATGGCAGGTAAATCCAAAATGTAATATTTTAATAAACAGTAGAAAAAACATCACAACATATATACATATTTGCAGGAGAGTGTGTTTATTACAGTGAAAATACATTTTTCAGTATGTATATTTCAATTCAAACACATATTTAATACTGAAAGAAATTATATTTCACATTTGTATATATGTTACAAATATAGCATGATGCATATCAATTCTTTTTTCAAAGAACCTTTTGTACCATAGTATAGTTTTTTTAATAAGTGCTACACATTGGTTTTCATTTTTAACAATTTTACAACTGTTACAAAATTTGAAAAGTATTTATTGACATTATATACTATAAATATTTGTACAATACATTTCACATAAAAATAACATAGTTTAATTTTGTTATACAAACTAAAGGGCCTATTAGGATGGTGGTCGGACTTTCGTCCGCCCGCCACCCTAGCGGTGATGGGACCAGCCGCCACTGGTGCAGCGGTCCCACACCGGCAATTAGATGCCACCGCCACCGTGTGTTATACTTAGTTCTGGGGAATTATGACATCTTCAAAAATTTTAGGCGTAGTATTGTCGAAGTTGTTGCTTTTTGGTCCTAGCTATTGTTATTTCAATAGAAGCAATTGATGGTAATTGCTTCTTTGGATTCTTTAGGTAACATTTCTTTAAGTATAACACTTGTAGGAGCTTGTGAGCTACTACTTAATTATTTTATATTCTCAAGGGTTGATCTCACTCCAATTTCAGAAACATTTGGTGGATGGTTATGCTCTTTCGTATATAATACAGTTGTTTCCTTGGTGGTAGCACAACCATAACATTTATTTGAGTAATATTTTGAACAATTCCAGTTCACTTTAAGGCCCCTTTGCTTCTCTTGGGTGTAGACGGACCTCATGTAACACAATACAAATTTCCCTTTCTGAGATGTTATGAATTAGGCACCTTCAGTCATTGTAATGTGAAAAATGCTATAAAAAATGTACATGAAGATATATGAAAAATAATATTATACATGTTTATATGAATAGGAAAAAACATTTTTTATATATCCTTACCAAGTGTTATTTAGGTATAATTAAATGGAGATGTTCTTTGTTCAATAAATTCTGTTTGCTTGAAGTATTCTGTGGAAGGAAAATAAAGCATATTTTATTTGATGTTTTACAATTTAACATGGGGTGCTATTGGTGTTTAGGATAGACTATAGTTCTATTCATGCATTTGTTTGATTTTACAAAGGCTTTAAAAAATGTTTAAAAGTCTAAATGGGGTAGCTTTGGGGTCTAGGATGTATTAGGTGTTCAGTTGCATTTTAGTGAGATTTTACAAAGCCTTTTTAAAGTATACTTACTTTGTTATAGAGCTGTTTTTGCAAAGTAAAATCTTTTTTCTCGTTCTTCGGAGTAATATCTGTAGTGGAAATATAAAGATATAAAATATATAAGTTATAAATATATAATATATAATACATAAATATATAAGTGCAGTAGGCTTGATTTTAAAGCTGTGTTTGATAGTGGTCAAAATCCGGCAGAGTTTCCTCTTCCTTAATTATTTTGTTTTAAGGTGTAAAAGAAGACTGATTTTTCTTCGTTTATATAGTGTGTTTTTAAATATTTGTTGAAATTCATTGGTTTATTTCGATCTTCTGTATTCCTATTGGTTAATTTTTATTTAGTTTCTTAGGGGCCTATTACGATGGCTGGCGGACTTTTTCTGCCCACCACCGTACCGGGAAATGAGACCGACCGCCATAGGTGTGGCGGTCCCTCCATGGAGATTAGGATGCCACTGTCCATTGCATTGTGGCGGGTTGTGCTGTAAGCAGCACCCGCCACAATACAATGTATGCGTGTTGCGCATTTGCATGCACCGAGCGGTGCCTGCCACATTGTGCATGCAAATGGAGGGGAATACCATGGGTACCCCTCAAGTGCACCCCCAACCGCCCACATCCCTGGGGGCCCGCAACGGCCCCCCAAAAGTGATCTACGCCTGGCTTTCCATGGCAGAGTCTCCTCCATGGAAAGCCCTGCACCGCCGCCCATCATGATATGAGCCCCTTTCCGCCCATTCACCTGTTTGACCAGCGGAAAACTGCGGATGGTCTTGCCATCCGCCGCCCCCCCCCCCCACCATCATAATTTGGCAGGGGGAAATGGGAGACAGGCAGTGTATAATGGCGTGTGGATTGCCACCGCCATACAGGTGGTGGCGATTTGCCCGCTATTACAATACACCCCTTAGTTTGGTAATTGTTTTCCTTATATGAAAAACGCTAATTAAGAGTATTTTTTTGGGGGGGGAAGGAAGAAGACATTGAACTAATTATTTTGAAAATATATATATGTAATATGTATTAAAATGTTTGAATATGTTGCAAGTATATGTTTTAAAATATTATTATGTGTGTGTTAATTATGTTATTATTTATTTATGTTATTATTATTTTGATAGATATGTTTTTGGTTCAATTTACTGTGATATGTGTGTTTATGTAATTTATTGTATTTATGGTGTTAAAAGTAATCGTTTTTATGTATATTTGAGTTGTCGATATATTGTAAAAAACAATAATATTGATGTCTATATTTTTGTACTTGATATTTTGGACATGTCCTATACTTATTTATAAATGTCGATAATTTGTATTGCGATATTTATGTTTGCGATATTTGTGTTGTCGATATAGTTGCTTTTCGATATTGTGGTATCGATATTAGCGTATTTTTATAATTAAGTATACAACATCGATATTTTTGATGTTGATATTTTTGTGTTGAAATATTTGCAGTTCGATAATGTGACTTTCGGTATTATGTCAGTGATTCATTTTGAACAATGCTTTCCTTCCTAATAATGAAAGAGGAAGCATCTTCCAGGTGGCGACATCTCTTTTGAGGTTCTGTAATGGGGGAGCAGATTTTGCTTGTATCGAGTTTGGGGTCTGTCGTAATAAAGACACCCAGGTATCGAAAACCCTCCTTCGCTGTCTGTATAGGGCAGTCTTGGGGCAGGGAGGGGGACCCCCTCTGAGGACATACAACAAGGACTTGCTCCAGTTTATCCTATATCCGGAACACTTTCCAAAAATGTTAAAAATATTGAGGACCTCATGCATGGAGGTCTTTGGAGAGGCCTAATATTGGAGAATAGCATCCGCGTACAAGGAAATGCGGTCCTCCTAACCCGCCGCCCACAAGAGGTCCCTTGATGAAGGGCCTCCAGCGGATCAAAGTCACCAGTGGCTCCAGGGAAAGGGCGACAAGGAGGGGGGATAATGGACAGGCCTGCCTGGTTCCCCGGCTCAACCCAAAGACCCTAGATTTTTGGTTGTTGACCACGACCTGTGCTAAAGACTTTGTATAAAGGAGTTTGATCCAACCACTAAATACAGTTTGGTTAATACAACAAAGAGGTAGGACCACTCTATAGTATCAAATGCCAGGGTGGCATCTAATGAGACCACCACAGCGTCCTCCTGGATTGTATCCAGTCTACCCAGCACCCCGTGGAGGCGGCGTAAATTTAGAGCTGTGTTGCGATGAGGCATGAAACCAAATTGATCTGGGTGCACTAATTTGCTGATTACTGGGATGAGGCGATTTGCTAGTACTTTGGCTAAGATTTTGGGTACCGAGTTAAGCAGGGAGATGGGTCCATAGGAGGAGCATTTGTCCTTGGGTTTACCCTGCTTGTGAATTGTTACTAGCGTGGCCACTCTCTTGTGGCTGCAGTCCCTTTTCCCGGCTTTCCTCAAACATAGCCCTTAGATGTGGGGCGATAGCGTCTGGTTGTAGTTTGTAAAGCTCTATTGGAAGGCCATTAGGGCGCGTGGCCTTGCCGGAGTAAAGGTCTCTGATCTTCTGTGCCAGTTCTTCACTTGTGAGGGTGCTTTCCAACGTGTCCCTTTCTTCGGCTGACAGAGTCAGCATCTGAATATCCCTTAGAACATCCGCGGAATCTTTCACGGAGAAGGTGGAAGTGGAACAGTAAACCGATCTGAAGTAACTTGCAAATTTATTGGCAATAGCTTGTGGGTCGGTTATAGTATGTCCTCCCTAAAACCTCTTTTTCCGGGACTAAGTGGCTCAATAGTTCCTTTTTGTCCAGCCAGGCGAGCAATTTCCAGGCTTTATCCCCCAGATCGTATATGTTACCCGCTTTGTCCCTCCCAATTGCCTTGACTAAGTCAGAGCGATGCCTTTGTAGTTGTCTCTTTTGAGTCTCAGGATTTGGAGGGTTTCTTCTGAGATCACTTCCCTGTGTGTCTCCTCAAGGCAGAGAATCTCTCCACCTGTTCTAGAGTTTTATGTTTTTCCTTCTGTGTACCAGCTATCGAGGAGAGTTCCTGTCCTCTAATTACTGTCTTAAATGCCTCCCAAATGGTTTGGGGGAGTGGACCGAGCACACATTTTCAAGGAAGTAGTTATTTATCGTCTGCAGTAGGTGTCCCTGACCACCGGGTTACGAAGGTACCAGGCGTTGATGGGTGCGACTCTCCCCACTTGTTTGCCAACCAGGACCACCTGTGAATGGTCCTATATTCCCCCTGCCATGTTCCTGGTGTCATGCATTTCAGCAATTTGAGCAGCTGGGACCGGCAGATAGTTGATACGGGAGAGGCTATTATGTGCCCCTGAATGGAAGGTGTGCTAGATAGCATCTCGATAAAACGTTCGCCACGCGTCCACCAGGCCCATTTCATCTAAAAGGTCTGAGAGCCACCTCATAGGGGCTCCAATATCTCGTGGGGGGGTGCCTGTCTAGGAGCCCCAATACCACTGAATTGAAGTCTCCTCCTACCACCAGTCGGCCTTCCGGCAGCGCGAGTAATAAGAAACCTAAATCTTTGAACGTGAGTGTGATATCCTAATCTCTATAATTGTAAATTGTAGTATCCTTTCTTCATGGTATTTTCTATTGTTCTCATGCATCACTTCATGCATCACTGTTAGAACCAAATTATGTCATAGTGTGGCGGGTATAGAGCAGAGAGAAACAGTTGTGCTGACATACTGGTTGGATGGGATCTTCCTCCTGATGAAATAAACTTCAATCAAAATCTTCATTGCTTGGAACCTGTTTCTTAAATTTCACACTGGCGTTGTCGGCTTGTCTACCTACTTTTGGAAGGAAGGTCTCAACACCTATGAAAAACTACTCTGCAGCTTTCTTCTACCAGTGGTGAGACTTCTCTGAACTATTTCTTTAAAGGTGAGCCATAAATTCTCAAGAATTTTATTTCAACATAATCATAAAAAAAGGAAGAGAAGAAAAGATGGAAAGACTTTTAATGGTAAAATTTTCCACCTCCCGTCTTATCGGAGTTGGGAGCATTTCAACACATACTAACATTTTAATTTAACATAATGCTCGGAGGTTATCGGTGTGGCTCACTCTGGACAATGGTTGCATGATTATGGATGGAAGTTTTCACGGAAAAGTGTAATTTGACTGTATTGAGTGATCGTGTTATTCCTGCTTGAGCTAACTTTCAAATCTAAACACATTGTGATTCCATAGAACTTTGAATCACCGTTTTCTTCTGGGTTGTCTCATTTTCGTCACTGCTGTTTGACGTCCTGTTGTGCGTAACACGCTCATCGTCATTACGCTGATCTTTGCTGTTTCCTGGCAACTTCAGAAGCCAACTTGATTCATCATCAATACGTCATCATCATGCTTTTTTCTTGGCGTTACTTAGCCACAGAGTAGGCGCGTAAGCGTCATCGTGTTCATTGTTGACGAATTGTCATCACGCTTGTTTGTTAGCGTTACTTAGCAACAGAGTGAGCGCGTAAGCGTCATCGTGTTCATTGTTGACATTGCCTTAGCAACACAGTGACGCTTATGAGTGTGCTCATTGCAGTTTTCATTTACCACAGCGATACGCACACTTTTATAATTGGAGTTAAACCATCAGCGATGCTCACGCTTACTTGTTAAACATTGTGTGTTCGCATTGGATTATTATACGCGACAGCAATACGCAAGCTTTCACATTCAACTTAAAGTTTCGGCGATATCCACACTTATATTTTAAGGTTTTGTGTACTTGCTTTAAAAAAAATTTTGTTGGTTTCAGCGATGTGCACGCTTATATTTTAAGGCCCCCATTAGGATGACGGGCGGACTTGTCCGCCTGCCATCCCATCGGAATAAGGGACCGCCTGCCATAAGGGCGGGGGTCCCGTGGTGGGTATTAGGGTGTGCCCGCCACAGTGGCGGGCACATCCTGCATTTTTAGCATTGTGGCAGGCGGTGCTCTCTGCACCACCCGCCACAATACTAAAAATACATTAATGCATTTGCATAGACAAAGCGACAGGCACCGCGCGGTGCCTGCAGCTTTGTTTATGCAAATGCAGGGGGGTACCCCTGTGTGCACCCCCTACCTCTCTTTTACTGTGGGGGCCCGCAGGGGGCCCCCAGAGTGAAGACCGCATGCCTTTCCGTGGCGGCATTGCCGCCGCTGAAAGGCATCTCAACAAGCCCATCATAATATGCCTGGCGGTGTCTGATAGACACCGCCACCATATTAAACATTTTCCGCCCCGGACCCCCCGCCATACTAATATGGCGGGGGCTTCAGAGCAAGGATGGCGGGCGGATTGCCCCCGCCAGGCCGGCGGTGGCTACCGCCAGCCTGGCGGGGGCAATCCGCCCGCCATCCAAATGGGCCCCTCAGTCTTTGTGTGTTCGTATTGAAATTTCATATGCTACAGTGATACGCACACTTTACACATTCAAGTTGAAATTTCAGCGATGCGCATGCTGGTACCTTGAAACAATTATACATTGTGTTGTGCATTTACACATTGTGTTTTTAATTATTCTGCTTTCCACTACTGCCTCAGCCTCACACATATATATTTACCTAACTTATACATTCTTACAACACTATTGTATTTCAGTGGGTTCATTCTGTGACATATTTATGACCATTCTTTGTACGGTGGAGTTAATGTTTTAAATATTCATAGTTGAATTGAGTATTTATTAATCTCTTTACTTCCAGCTCATTTTATCTCTATACATGCTGGTTTAATAATTTTACTTTACATTTTTTTCTCATATTCAAAATAAATGTTTGGAGCCATGCAGAATGTCACAGCTGCCCCATTTTTTCTTGCTTCATCAGGTGAGCCTCCAATTAAGTGGAAAAAAGAGTATGTGGTGCATCAGTGTGTGCAGAAAGAAAAACGTATTTGTTACTCCACTGTTTAGGCTCGGAAAGGCAGGATGTGTTCGATCATTTACCTGAGTTGACTGCTGTAGAATCTGAAGGTTTAAATAATCATGAAATATGTATCTGTAAGCTGGATAAACATTATCTACCTAAAATTTGCACAATCCTAGGAAGATACCATTTTGGTAAAAAAAAGCAGAGAGAAGAAGAAATGTTGGAAAGTTACCTAACTGATTTGAGAAAGCTTGCTTCATCGTGTAAATTCGAGAATTTATTGGATGAGCATATTCGTGACCAATTTACGTTGGGTTGTAAAATGGAAAGGCAAGAGAAGAATTATGGCTAAGAGATGAGTCCACACTTGATGAGGTTGTTTCTGTGGCAAAAAGAATGGAGCATTCATTGAAGTGTATGGCAATCATTAAAGAGAGTAATACAAAGGATGTTAAAGTGCAGAATGTTAATGAGAAAAGTTCCAATTCTAAGGTCAAAATAAAAGAGAAGTATATTACCAGCCAAAGTAAACCTAACAGCACATTTATAGCTCTTAAATGTTATAGGTGTGAGAAAACTGGACATCTAGCTACTGATAAAAGATGTCCTGCTCTGGGTAACATCTGTAATAAATGCAAAAAAAGGGACATTTTCCATCTGCATGTAAGAACAAGCTTGTTCCTAGAGTTAAGAAAGTCGAAATTTATGAAAATGATGGAGCCAACACAAGTTCTGATGGTTTTTAGTGTGGTCAGATTGTTGCTGAAATTAAAAGTACAACTTGAAGAAAACATATCCATTCGACGAGATATTGGTTGATGGAGAATGTACACTTTTTTTTTATTCTGGTGTTAAAATTACGATTGTTTCAAATGATTTTTATGTCAATAAGCTTAAGCACAAGATCAAATTGTTGAAACCGGATATCACTCCCTTGGCCTATGGAGGGGAACCAATAAAATTACATGGATATTTTATGGGTCTGATAGAATATAAAGGGAGAATGATTTCAGGGAAAATGTATATCTCTGAAAAGGTGACAGCATAATTAGCTCAATACATCAGGGTGATCTTGGTGTGTATTTAGACCCTAATTCTAATCCACAAATTTTACTGAAAGATACTGCATGCACTGTGGAAAAATCTGATGATGATGAGTTTACAGATGAGTTAAAGAAAGAATATCCTAATGTGTTCAAAGAAAGTCTTGGTTGTTTAAAAGGATATCAACATAAGATAAAATTAAAACATAATTCTATTCCTGTCACTTGCAAAGTTTGAGGTTTACCATTGTCTATTAAAGATGACATGGAGAAGGAAATGTATAAATTAATGGTTAGTGGAATTTTTGAAGAAGTGGAAGAAACAGACTGGTTAGCTCCGGTAGTCGCAGCCCGCAAAGCTAATGGCGATTTGCGATTATGTATTGATTTTCGCCAATTGAATAAGAATGTAGTAGTAGATAAATATCCACTTCCTAATATTAGTGAATTACTGGTTTTGTTGGGAGAAGCGAAGGTTTTTATTACTATTGACTTGACTTCCGCGTACCATCAGATTGAATTGGAAAAATCTTGTAGAGACCTCACGGCGTTTATTACACCATTTGGTACATTTCACTTTATAAGGATGCCTTATGGCTTTGTTTCTGCCTAATCTGTGTTCCAGCGTGCTATGGAAAATGTTCTGAAAGGTCTAGGAGGCATTTGTATTTATCAAGATGATATACTTATTTATGGAAATGATTTTGAACAACATGATTCTCGTCTTAAGTTGGTACTGGAGAGATTGAGTGTGAGTAACTTAACTATTAAGATGGAGAAATGCAAGTTTAGAACATACTCTTTGAATTATTTGGGTGATAACATATCTGGATGTGGAGTCAGACCTAAAGATGATTTAGTAAAAATGATCAGTAATTTCTCTTCCCCATCCTCTGAGGAAGAACTTATGAGTTTTCTCAGAATGATTGAGTATTATTCGAAATTTATCAAGGGGTTTGCAGAATTGACTTCTAACATGAGATCGCTTTCAAAAAAAGGTGTTAGTTTTAAGTAGTCTGACATGTGTCAAAAAGAATTTATGCCTATTAAAGAAAGTTTAGGTAAAGCCCCTTTCTTACAGAGCTTTGAAACAAAACTCAAATATATTTGAACTACGGATGCAAATGAAAAGGGACTGGGCGCTGTCTTACAACAGGTTGGTCCACATGATATGAAAACCATCTTGTTTCTTTCATGAAGTTTGATGGATTCCGAAACAAGGTATTTGGTAGTAGAGCATGAATCTCTTGCTATTTTCTGGGCTGTGAAACGACTTAAGAGATTCTTGTGGGGCGTTGATTTTGAGATAAGATCAGATCACAAACCTTTGGTGAAAATTTTTGAAAGCAAAGGCTTAGATATGATTGCAAGTCGCATAACTAAGTGGATAATTGCTCTCCAAGAATATTCTTTTTCCCTCAGATATATTCCAGGTGCTGACAATAGAATTGCTGATGTTTTTTCACGTTTAGTCCCAGATAAATGCTGTGAGGATAAAGAAGTTGAAGAAAGTGGTGATTGGGTCTGTGCATTGGAAGTCAGTCATATTTCAGAGGAGAAATGGTTAAAAGAGGTAGCTTAAGACGCAACTCTTAATGAAGTCATGTCTTTGATTAGAGGTCATTGGTCAAACATCAAAGTTGGATTTGATTTGTCTTAACCGTTTTGGTAAGTGAGGATGAATTGTCGGTAGACAGAAACATATTGTTTCATGGTGTTAGATTAGTTCCTCCTGTGAATCTTATAAACGAATTAATAAACTTTGCACATGTTAGTCATCCTGGATTCACTAAAATCAAAGAAAGGCTACGCTTGTCTTACTGGTGGCCAGGGATGGATAAAATGGTTGAAAGAGAGATTCGTGATTGTGTTCCTTGTAGCATTAGTGATAAATCCAAATCAACTAGGGTGCAACCTATGATTGTGAGGAGTCGGCCTAAATGTCCATGGGATGACATTGCTTTGGACATTTTAGGACCTATTAATGGCTCAGTTTCTCAAGGTTTTCTTTTAGTTGTAATGGACATGTACTCTCGGTGGCCTGAAGTTTTTTTTCAGGTTGTATAATTAAATGCTTAAAACATTTGTAGGAAGGAATGCCAAAATATGTATTATCGGACAATGGGGTTGAACAAATCTCTAAAGAAATGGAAGAATTTTTGTCATCTTGTGGCATAATGCATAAAAAATGTTCTCTCCATCATCCCGAAGCTAATGGAATGGTAGAGAGGTTTAACAGAGTCTTGAAAGATACCATTACACTGGCTAAATCACTAACATTGGGAAAGAAAAGTGCTTAAAAAAGTTGAAGATTACAGATTAACACCTCATTCCATTACAGGAAAAACTTAATTTTTTCTTTTTCGAGGTAAAATACCTACTACACATCTTGAACCGTTTTGGGTCAACAACTATTGTTCATTTATGGGTAGAGAATGTGTGTGTAATGATGATGAGGTTCAAGCTAAGGAGATCCAGAAGGCTCTGCAGAGAAAGAACAATTTTGACAAAAGAAAATCAGTTAAATCACTGAATGTCAATGTTGGTGATCTAGTTGCTAGTAAACGTCCTGGGTTGATTGGAAACACCTGTTCAAAATATTTTGAACTCATGGTAGTCATCAAGGTCTTCAAGAATGCCATAAAACACAGAATCATTGTGTTTGGAACCTCAATAAAGTTACTGTATTGAGAGGAGGTCACAATACTTCTCTGGAGCATCATGACGAAGATATTGAGCTTTTAAAGGATAAGAACTTACCTTCCTTTTAAATCCTCGTCAATCATCAAGAGCAACTAAATGTCCTACTGATCTAAAAGAATATATTTAACCTCTTGTTAGAGATTTTTACTGTACTTTTTATTGGTTAGTCATATTTTTCTGAGTATTAGGTAGACATTTATGTTTTCTGAAGAAGGGAGATGGGTGATATCCTAATCTCTATGATTGTAAATTGTAGTATCCTTTCTTCATGATATTTTCTATGGTTCTCATACATCACTGTTAGAACCCTATTATGTCATAGTGTGGTGGGTTTAGAGCAGAGAGAAACAGTTGTGCTGAGATACTGGTTCAATGGGATCTTCCTCCTGATGAAATAAACTTCAATCAAAATCTTCATTGCTTGGAACCTGTTTCTTAAATTTCACAGTGCGGTTCTGGAGTTCAGGTGGTACATAGACCGCAACCAGGTTAAGGGTGGAACCTCCCACTGCCTGGAGACTGTTGCATATCTGCCCATGTCATCCATCCATGTTCGGCGTATAGAAAACAGGAAGGAGTTTTTTATCATGATTCCTGCCCCTCTGGATACAGTGATAAAGCCAGAGTGTGCCACTAGTTTATAGCCTCCTTTGTCTAATATTTTGCAAGTGTTGCCCACAAGGTGAGTCTCCTGGAGGAGCACCACCTCTCTGGGGAGTGTTGTTTATTGTGTTGCAAGACTATGCAGTGCTTCAGTTTGTCCCCTATACCATTGACATTCCAACTTAATAGCCTAAAGTGCCCCACTAGGTGTGCACCTGACATGACAACCTTTACTCGCGCTTGTTTCTGCCCGTATAAAGTATAGTTTAGTCGACATAACAAAATACAGTACAGCGTCCTCGTTTTCCACCCAACATCCCCCCACCCTGCTCCCCCGCACTATGGGCTTTAAACTGGCCATCTAATGAACTTTGCAGAGTGCCTGTCGCCCAAAACGGTAAACAACTGTAGCTTAACTTGGGGGAGGCTTATTTCCTTGTGAACCCTCCCTGTGTTGAGAAATGAACTGCTCCCAACCTCGGGCCCCTAGCTTGCAATTTGATTTAAACAATGATTTACAGGACCACCAGTAGCTTGTGTGCTAACCCGTCTGACCCAAGAATCCCACCGCCCCACGTCCATAGCATATTTGCAGGCCCACAACATATATTGCGATATATCTTACATTTTAGTGGTATGGATAGTTCAGGGTCTGAGAGGGATCAGTCGTCTGCGAGTAATCTGTCACTCCCTGCTTCCTTGGCCCTACAGCCAATCCGCTACATACTCCGTACGATCCAAAAACCAGGCTTTTCCATCCGCCTCCACACGGAGACGGGCTGGGAACAACATTGCTTACTTGACACCCTTCTCTCGCAGATTTTTTTTTCACAATGAGAAATGATCTTCTAGCTTCTGTACAGCTAGGGTGAAGTTCGGGAAGAACGAGATTTCCGAATTCTCATATCGAAGAGGTGGGGCAATCCTGGCATTTTGTAGGATGGCATATCGGTCTCGAAAGTTCAGTATTCTCGCCAGGATCAGCCGAGGTGGTGCTCCAGGTTTTGACTTTCCTCCCAGGACTCTATGCACCCTTTCTTACACAAAGAATTTCGACATTTCCCTTTGGTTGGAGGTGGGTGAGTAGGAGATCCTCCACAAAGGTCAGTTGCCTGCCCCTCCGCCTTCTCCGGGACCCCAATAATGCGCATGTTATTGCAGCGGGTGCGTTCTTCATAGTCATCCAATTTGTCCTTTGCAAACTTGCGGAAGGTCTGCAATTCTCTAAGTTCACACTGCAGTTGGGATGACTGGAGGTCGTGATTTCCTTTTGTTTCACCTTTTCTCTAATGTTCGTTAGGTCTGCCCTAATTAGCATCACCTCTGTCGTAATCGCGTCCATCCTTTATTCAAGGGACGTCTGAACCCCAGAAATGGCATCCATTACATCTTGGAGGGTTAGTTCTGCAGAGCCCCCTTTCATGCCCGTGGCCTCTGGACCCTGAGATTCTCTCAGTGGTGCCCCTGCCTCCCAAGCCTCAGAGAGGTATGGAGTTCTGCAGCGTTTATTCCCAGGACCTGTTGTTCTATTGGCACGGGGTTGTGTTGCAGTTGGCAGTTGCACAGTAGGCGTGGGCCCTGAGTCGATTGGTTTAAATGCTGGACTCCAAGGTGGCAGTAGAGAATGTGGGGTGAAGCGTTTAGTATTCTCCCCGATGTTCGTTATGTGTGCCAGCCGGTGAGCTACCTTTCATCAGGCCACCAGGTATCAATCAGTGTCCCTCTGCTATTTCAAAAGGAAGTGGGGGATCCCTAATCTTTCAGCTTGGCCAGTGGCCCATTCACTTTTCTAGCCCCGCTGGGTCTCTCTAGTGCTGGTCTACCATTGTCCCTACCCCTTAAAGAGTCTCTCCTTGCTTTGGCAAACTGCCCCGACTCGGTCCTGGTTCAGTGTTTAGGAGATTCCAGTGCAATGCAGCTGTTACCATAGCCAGACGAGGAGGGCTATGCCGCACGTGGGGGGGTGAGCGACGTTCACCTGGCCTCGGGGGTAGTGGGCATCCGGGCTCAGGCAGCCGTGAGAGGCCGCAATTACTGACTAGCACAGCTCAAACTGCGTTGGGCTCTGGTAGCCAACGAAGGCCTCGTTGTGGCAGCAGTCCTTAATCTAGATTTCCAGTAGTTTGAGAGTCGGATTAGTGGTGCGGATTGCTGGAGGGAGTTTACGGGTGCCGGAGCTCCCCTAACTGGCGGCCACCGTGCTTCGCGACTTAGCCACCCCACCCCGGAACATTGTTGAGCGAATATTCAGACTGCTCAAGGCCAGGTTCCAATGCCTAGATATTTCAGGGGGCAGATTGTTCTACTCCACCCCAAATGGTCTGCACAACAATCTTTGTGTGTGCTATACTGCACAATATATGTGTGTGTACTATTATCCCCTGGGACGGGGAACTACAACTGCAAAACCAGATGGAGGGTGAGGAGAATGCTGATGGCAGAGACATCCAAAACACTACTGTGGCAATCGCTCGCACTCACACATTGTTCAACATTTCTTTACGTGATCCACATATTTGGGAATGGAACATGAATCAACATGTAATAAAGGTGCAACATGAGAAAAAATGTTTGAAACCATTACTTGTTTTTGCGTTTGTGTCACAGTCCCAGGAAACATCTACGGAGACACATTTCATTAACTAGAAGTAGCCCTCAGAAGTTTACAATCACGTCGGAAGCCAGGCATCAACGTCAAAGCGGCAGAAACAGTGCACCATGCATTTTCATGTGTTGTGTTTTACTTGCGCCTCACCCATTCCCCTAGCAACCTGTCAGTAAAGGACCATGCTTGTGTAGGAAAGGTGGCACTCTAGTAGGAAAGGTGACACTTTACTTATAAAGGTGCCTTTTTAGTAAAAAATTTTACTCTTTGGTATAGAAACTGAAGCTTTACCGCTAAACATGACGTGTGAGCAGGAAAGTTGACTCTATAGTATGAAAGGTGATTTTTTTGTAGTAAATGTGACTCTTTGGTATGGAAAGTGAAGCTTTACCGCTAAACATGACATGTGAGTAGGAAAGGTGACTCTATAGTATGACAGGTGACTTTTTGGTTGTAAACGTGGCTCTTTCGTATGGAAAGTGAAGCTTTACCACTAACCATGATGTTTGAGTAGGAAAGGTGACTCTATAGTATGAAAGGTGACTTTTTAGTAGTAAACATGACTATTTGGTATGGAAAGTGAAACTTTACCTCTAAACATGACATTTGAGTAGGAAAGGTGATTCTATAGTATGAATGGTGTCTTTTCTTTAGTTAATGGGACTCTTTTGTAGGAAAACTGATGCTTTACCACTGAATATGATGATTGAGTGGAAACAGCATTGGGCGGAAGGCATGCATCAAGGCCAAACAATCAAAAACAAAGTTTTGGGCATAGTATAACTTGCGACTTGGCTATTTCTCTAGTAAAGGGACAGAAAAAACAACGCTTTAGTAGGAAACTTGACACAGATGTTGGAAACGTGACGCATCTACACAGGAAATTATGCAATGGCTCGGCCATGCTGCAAATCAGGGGGTGTGAAGTTTCCTACACTTTTGCCCACTATTTTTTTGTCTGTACTGGCTGGTGGAGGTATTTGTTGTTTGCTGGAGAGCTTGAAGCTGGTTCCTGGTCATGTTGGTGTCTGTGCTGTCCGTGTCATGTCCCTAAATTGTCAACTTTGTCCTGTATTTGTATATTGTGTTGTTTTGTGTGGTGTATTGTGGGGTGTTTTTCTCAATCGGAATACAGGGTTGAGGGAGTGTTTTTTGTAGTTGGGGTTAGGGCGGCTAGTGGGTGTAGGGAGATGTCGGGCAGGGGTAGGGCCAAGAACCTGACAGAGGAGGTGTTTGGGGGCCTGCTGTGGTTGTTGGTAGAATACTTGCCCAACAGGAATGGAAATGGATGCAGGGTAATCCAGGGCTACCCAACCCATGAGAGACGGCACCGGTGGGAGCAGGTGCCCTTTCAGATAAGTAACATTTTTGGTGTCTAGCAGACCGTCCACCAATTCAAGCACCGGTGGGATATATCGTCATCCTGGACCAGGATCCTGGGTCACCTGGGGATAGAAGTTAGTGGGGCTCTAGGTAAGTTCCTACATACCATGAGCTTGTAGCTGTTCAGCTGTAGCGAAATACTCTTAATGTTTTTGCTATTGGAAGGCCAGATATGTATATAGGTTACTATGACATCATACGGGCTAACTCACTTACGTACACTGAACATGACACCGTGGCCTGTTCACATGAGCATTACAAAAGCCAGAACATACCATGCAGTGCAGGAGAGGCCCATAGGTGATGTGGGACCCAACCCACACTGTCCAGGGAGTACTGTTTCCCAGCCTGCTCGGTCATTACTGAATCAGAACTGTGTGGGACACCCACCATATATGTTGTAGGGGAGCACACTCCCATGTAATCAGGCCGCTGGTTGGACGGGGTGTTGGTGTCCCCCCCAACAGGCCACAAATGAGGCTCTGTTATATAAAAACATCATCATATCTTTATGAGCCTGTATGGACCTTGATTGGTCATTGTTCATTTACAGTGCACTGGTCACATGTAAGGAACTTAGTGAAGGAGACAAACACACATGGTTATTGTCTGATGTGTGTAGCATGGTTAAGTATATGTATGAACTTGAGAAGGCCCATGCATTGTCATACCATGAAGAGTGTGGTCAGTCAATTTGGACTGTTCACATAGCCATCAAAGCCTGGCACCCTTGCACCAAGTTGCAAGCTAGGCTGGTCTTGTTCCTTGTCTGCACTCTGTGTACCTCATATCTGATGTGCCTGCTATCATCTGAGTACACAACATGGCATACATATGTCCATCATGAGGGCATTCCAACTGTGCCTTATGCTTCAAGTTGAATGTAGAGACAATATCAGGCTTTTGTGAAGTCAATGTACTGTGCTTCATATGATACAGTGTACATGTTCAGCATTCACAGAGCTATATACCATGTTTTTGTCTTATAGGTAGGCCAAACCCATACACCATTGGTGAGGTGGTGACATTCTGAGATCCCAATGCTACCAGTGAGTGTCACCTCATTGTTTCTGTGATCTGTAAGGATTGTGTGTGTTTGCAGAAATGGGTTGCAGTGAGATGTGCAAGGGGTATTATCACCATGTGGAAATAAGCTACATCTTACAAGTGGATTTACTACAGAAGTAGGATAAAGAGCATGTGCAAATGTCATGGCAAAATTGCCATGCGGAATGATTAGCAATGTATGTAGGCCCACACGTTGGATGCCTCTTAATATGCTGTGCTACTGTTGTGGCAACAATGGTGTGGATTTGTGTGGTACATGTACCATGATCTCCCCAAAACCTACTGATGGTAATTAGCTCTGTCTCTCACCCATACTATGGACCGGAATTTCCAACTGGTTACCGCAAATATGTGACACAAATGTTGCATGGTATAGGCTGGGAACTCCCTGACACAATGTGTTTGCCCAAGTCATATTTTTTGCTGGACACAGGTGTGGTTGGGGTGTAACACATATCCCAGACCAAACTTCCAATAGTCAGCAACACACTGAATGTTGACATGTGCCTAATGGACATTTTACCAATATATGTGTTCTCATATTGTGTGTTCACATCATACTAAGCACATGCTTGCTGATTACTTTCATGTACCCTACCTATATTGGTATAGGCTAAATGATTGAAGGCATGTCAGACATTGATGGGCTCAGGGCGTTTGGAAATGAAAATAAAATTTGCAAACAACTAAACAAAACAATTGAGTAATTATTTGAGGAAAATAAAAAGGAGTGCAAGCTAGGAGTGAGTCCTGACACTCAGGAAACACATGTCATAACCTTGTTAATTCTAAGCATGGGCGAATTTTGCGAATTTGCGGTTCGCGAATTTGAGTATTCACGAGTTCACAATCCGCGAACTTTCACAAATTTGCGGAATTTTTTTGTGTGTTCGCAAGGATTTCTGCCAGTTTGCGAGTGTTTTTTACCAGTTCGCAAACGCGAACTTACTTGTCGGGTCGCAACGGTCGCGACCATGTTGTTTCTACGTCTGGTTCATCACAGCACCCTCTGTTTCACCACTGCCACCCTCTGTCTCACCCATGCCACCCTCTGGTACATCACTGCCACCCTCTGGTTCATCACTGTAGATTATGGGGGGAAAAGCACACCTGCCCTGCCTCAACTGACATGAATGAATTAGGGGTTGATTAATGTGTCACTGAATTTGAACTTCTAGTCTGGCACCTGCTTCCTTATCTGTAATTACTTTCTGTTGCAGTGTAATTTTTTTTAACAGGACCTTCGTGGCATACTTGCAGCTATTCTCTGAGCCTGCTGTGAGGGTCAGAGCAGGGTCATAGAATAGTTGCAAGTAGGCAACTGAACTCTGGAGGGGCCCCTCAGGAAGCACTACAGAGAATGGTTACTAATGATGAGTTTGAACTTTTGCACCTGCTGAGTGCTTTCAGTTTTGCAAAAACAATTTTTCTGCAATTTCGCGGGATTCGCGGGGTGCGAATTTGCGCGAGATCGAATTTGGAAGCCGCGAATTCGTGCGAATATGCGATTTGTTTTTTTGCGGCGTGTTAGTTCGAGTGGTGTTGTGCGTTTTAGGGAGCCGCTTGTAGCGCAACGGTGCGAAGTTACCCTCACGGTCGTACACGGGCGCAGCCATCTTGTTATGTGACGTATTTCCGTTTCCGGGCGCTATGTGTAATCTCGCAAAGTGTGCGGCTCGCTAGTACAAGTTCGCGTGTGATCGCGAGGGAAATCTCGCGCAAACTTACCCACGGGTCGTGAATGGGCACGGCCATCTTGTTTCTCATTCATTGCTATGGTTCTGGGCATGCTTTCTGTATCCTCTGTCAATCTCTGCCATCCTTTGCTTGTTTGAAGTTTTTTTTTATCTATTTTACTTATTATCTATCCCTCTATTTTTCTAGCTCTATATTTTTGTGTTTTCTGCTACTTTTGGTTAATTTTAAACTACTTTTTGAAACTCTTTTCTTTTCTTCTTCCCTATTCTATTTCTTATTTATTATTTACCTTCCTTTCTGCTCAGACCATGGTAAAGGGAGCCGGGAAGCAGCCTGAGAAGGGGAAGGATCCCGCACCCCGTGCCCAGCTCCCCTGCTGGCGTTTGAAGGGGGAGCAAGTCACAACCCGGGAGATCTTTAGCGCGAAGGAGGTGGCCGCACTAGTGTTTTATGTCCAGCGCCGCCTCCCCAGGACCATCATAGCAGGCGGCAAGATCGCTAGCGGCTACAGGATCCAGGAGCGCAGGAAGCGGTGGGAAAAGGTGTGCCGGGCCACGTATCAACACTCTCGGGTCCGGCGCACCTACAACCAGGCCACCCACCGTTGGACGGATCTCCTGGACCGGGAACGCGACTTGGTCGACCTGCTCGGCCTCGAGATCCCAGGGCTTGGTGAGTAGTAGTAGCTATTTCATCACTACCCTGTTTTCTCCTGCTCTGTGTGTTATTATATTGCAAATTTTTGTTTTTTACCAAGAGTAATAATGCTGCTGATTACATTGTAGGTAAATTATATTTCAAAATCTTCTGTGCATTTCAGGTGCACTGCTCTCCTTCTCAGTAGCGTTGCTACTATGCTTATTTGTTTTCGATTTTGTGTTCATTTCATTGGCCTGAGAAATTATGTATGAGTGTAGTTTAAAGAACTGCGTAATGCTAGACACTAAGGGTCAGATTTTCAATTACCGGCGCATCCCTGCAAAGTAGCAGGGATGGGCCAGTAATTGTGCGCTACGCCACCACCACCCATGGTGCGCCGTATTTACAATGCGGCTCACCATGGGCTCAAAACGTCACCGAAGCATTATGCATCTGTGCCGTAAAGGCGGCACATTGCTGGAGTTGCGTCGCACCGATGGCGCAGCTTCAGCAATGCTCTGGGGTGCCCTATCTCCCCAATGCTGCGTCAAGCCGTACATCTGCTTCAAGCAGGCGCAGGGTTAGAGTCACGCATCATTGTCCTAAAAGTGACTGATTGAAATCTTGTAGATTTCCCTCAGCCACTGTTAGGATGCGTTCCTGCGCAGGAATGCCCTCCCTTGCACCGAAACGCCCCCTGATGGCGCAGGGCTTTACAACGTGATGCATCTCCCATATGCGTCACATTGTTAATATACACCGCACCATGGCGCCTCTTTTGTTCTGCCGCTGCGTCACAAAAGTCATGCAACAATGGAGCAAAAGAGCCGCAAGGGGCTTGTAAATCTGCCCCTACAGACTCAAGTCCAGTCCTTCCTTTGTACACCTGGCAATAAGAAGAAATAGTGCTGGTGGATTGATAGTTTGAGTATTTTAATGACTGGTTAATGTAGTAGGAAACTTTTTAGTGTTGTCGCTGATCTGCAAGCACGATGGAGTTTGTCTGTCACTTCGCGTGCTGCGGACTGCTGTCTGCCAGTCCTAGGCGAACCTTTTTAGTAGTTTGTTTAGTGAGTTACATAACTTTCCAAGTCGACGGTCCGCAAATCAAGCAATACTAATATCGTAGTAGACCACATGAGATAGGTCAATATATCCCGTGGAATAGTTGTCTATTTGATATTTCGCCAAAATATTTTGTTATTGTTCCCTTGAAATGTTTGATTTGGTTGACAACAATCATCCATGTTTTTGGGTCTTTCTTTCTTTCGTGTTGTACATCAGCTCCCCCCAGGGGCAAGAGGACAGAGGAGGAGGGGTTATCGGCTGCTGCTGCTGTTCAAGGCCAGGATCGGTCAGGCGAGGGCTCCTTTGCTGGCCCCGGTAAGTTTTAATTTTAATATAGAGTACCTATTTTTTCCTAGCGCTCCTCATTCAATTTTTTCTAAATCGTCTTTGATCTTCGTGTAGACTGTATCTAAATTTTTATCCTGCCTCTACTATGACTCCCTGTGGTATTACTAGATTATTCTTATTAGTCTGTCTGTGTAGCTAACTAAGATTGCACAGTAGGCAAAATGTGTTAAACGAAACTCCCATTTTAGTCAGCAATAGCTCTATGCACTGAGTGCAGTCCTCTGGGATTGTCCATGATGTCTTTTCAAGTCTTCTAAATGTTTATGCTTTGACAATTACCAACAATAAAAAGGTGAATGACCACCAAGAAAGAATAAGATACTACTTTACTTTTGGTTTGGATAGGAGGACAATCCATACTACTACTGTTGCAGGGACAAATCTGCACAAACAGAACTATGGACACTAAATAGTGCATTGTTTATCAATTATAATAGGTGCAGGTAGACTTTCCACATACCTCAGTGATATCAGACTTTGAAGAACCCCCAATCTCCTTACTGACTAGATAGTGTGGCAGAGTCATTTAGCTCCCGAATCCATTGATGATTGATCCCCAATGATGATTATCCAATGCAGGACAAGAGTACCGAGTCCAGAAGTGTCAGAGGCACGGACTCATGCTTGCAAATTGCAAAACCTTTTGCTCATTCACTCTTGACCAAAAACCACATAGTCTATTTAAGTTTAAAGCTTTATTAAAAGTAAAAATATTTATTAAAATCAAGCTTGTCATAAAACATAAACGGTTGATTAAAAATGGAAAAGTGCTTACTGATTTATTTCACACATTTATTGTGGGCGAGCCGAGCCCTCACCTGGTTTGAACTTTAATTTTTCTTTTTGCTGCTGAATTATTGGTCACTCCGTCCTAGTGATGATGATTTGTTCTTAGAAGTGAAACTTCTGTCTGTTATGAGAAAAATGGTGCGTGTTAAAAAGCAAGCATACTTCAGTTGTGCCAAAAAGTGCAGCAAGACAACACTCTTCCCTGGAAAAAGGGACATTTTTACTTTAGAGTAGACAGTCACAAATTATTAGATTGGTTTCTGTATTCACATTTCGTCATTCCTAGACAAAATACTAGTGAGTGGTGTATGTCTATGACATCTAACATTCTTAAATGTACTTTGTAGGTGGAACATCTGGTGCTGGGCCCAGCGCAGAAGTGGAGGAGGAGACTTCTGGGGAGGAGGCGGTGCAAGTGCCGAACAAAACTGCTGTGCGGGTTGCCACGGTAGTGGCGGGCAGTGGTAAGCTCTTATATTCCTTACTTATTGAGATTGCAGACTGCATAGTGTGCTCCCCGTGAGAAAACGTAAGGTTTGCCCAGATGAGAGACATGAAGAAGAATGATTGACATATAGTTTGAACGGATGGATGCTGGATCATGGTACTATCTGACTCTTAGATAGCATATTTGTATCTAGAGAGAGTAGACGGTCACTGGATGAACTAAGTGTTACTTTGAAGAGCATGTAACACCGCACCCGCACGTCCATCCCAGTGTAGGAAAGGCAAGGAAAAGAAGTTGTAATTTTGTCCGAAAACTACCATGAATAGTAGCAGTAGTTTATATAGCAAGCACAGCATATATCCGGCTATTACGATGGCCACTCACTACCTCTGTTAATAAGTTTAGTAGAACTCGGTCATTCATGTGTGGATGTATCACTGTTCACTCAATAAAAAGCAAAGCATTCCATATGTAAGCAAATACATACCATGTGCAGTGCTAGATAATCAGATTATTTATATTCTTCATTTTCCTTTTCTAGTATTCATTGGCACTGTAGGGTGAAAGTTAAATTAATTAAGCAGTAGCCCTTGTAACAGAGTATTCTCAGTGTCACCCGTAATAGAAAAGTAAGAGCATCACCACCTGCATGTACTGGACTGGTAGAGTAACGCAAGTCTGTCTCACTCATCATGGCAAGCGTCTGTTTTTCTCGGGTGCAAGTTGACTGCGCTGGCATTATGCCGGCTTGCAGAAGTTAACGTACCAATTTTGCTAAACAAGAGAGAAGAAGAAGAATGTGACTGGTGTACTGTCATAGTCGACTCTAATGGAGTGAGTCCATAGTGCTCGTAGAATTGATTCCTTAAACTCCCACTAATGTTAGAGCAAGGATGAAGAAGTGGGAGGTTAGATAGATACTGGCCACAATAGTTATGTACTGCGCTTGCAAGGTGCTAGTTCTGCTGTGACACAACTTTCTGCTGAATCATTTTGTGCTAATCTTAAAGAGCATTGGTTACAGACTATGTATTTCTTTCTTCATATAGATGCTCCTTCCAAACCAACACAGAAGGAGCTGGCTAAAAGGGCCCGGCAACAGAGGCTGGAGGCCACTGTCGCCGAATATCGGCGGCTGGTGGCCCAGGAGGAGGAGGACTCACAGAGTATGTCGAAAACATCCACGGCGACACCTGCATCCTCCTCCGCGCTCCCTGGGTCAGCCAGTCAGTGCAGCAGGTCTCCAGTGGTACGGAGCCGGGGTACCGCAGCCACCCGCCACCGCCGAGCAGCAAAGAAATCAGCTGCCCCCCCACAGCAGTTGCAAAAAAAGATGCACCGCCTTTCCCTCAGGGTGTCCCACCTCGAGCAGGTGCTCCTCAACACCAAAACCCTGCTTGAGACTCTCCGCAAGGAGCATGCCGACCTGGCCCGAAAAGTCAACAGCAGCCAGCAGTAGGAGGAGACTGTCCCTTGCCCCTTTTTTAAAGACTTCTGGGGGGTGGGAATTGGGAGTTGGGTTTTCTACTTTTTTGGACTTAGTTTTCACGGACATTCGTTGGGGTTTGGGAGGGGGGAAGGGTTGGGTCTTGCGGGAGATTATTTATGTTAGGGATGTTATGTTATGTTATGTTAAATAGAATTTATTGAGCGCACGTACGCCCGTAGGCTTCATGGCGCTATTGGAAGATTTGCAGAGACATAACACAACAACAAAAAGAGGCAGAAGTTAACTATGGGTAGGCTTGCCTAAAAAGCCAAGTTTTGAAAGCTTGTCTGAAAACCAAAAGGTCTTCATGGAGTCTCAGTGTCAGTGGCAGAGAATTCCATAGGGAGGAGGCTAGAAAGTGAAAAGAACCGCCTCCCTGGCGTTGTTTCCTTATTCGAGGCACAACTAACAAGTTCTTGTGACCCGAGCGAAGAGCGCGTGAGGGGGTGTACCTGACAAGCAGGCTGCTAATAAATCCAGGGCCCTTGCCTTGTAGAGCCCTAAAGATAATGCATCCATCTTTAAAGGTTGCTCTCTGTGCTACTGGCAACCAGTGGAGACCGGCCAGACCCGGCCTGATGGACTGCCCCTTGGGTATCTTGCAAATCAACCTGGCCGCTTGGTTCTGAGCCAGTTGTAGTCTCTTTAGCTGCCCGGCTGGAAGACCCAAATACAAACTGTTGGAGTAGTCCAGGCGGGACAGCACGAGAGCGATGATGACTTGGATCAGAGCAGAGTAGGTTAACAGATGGGCAATCTTCCTGATCTTACGGAGTTGAAAAAAACTTGAGGATACCACCGTCCCCACCTGACTTTTAAGAGAGAGGTCTTCATTAAAAGTAACCCCTAGGCTTTTTACTGTTTGGGACTTGGATATATAAATATACTTTAAAATTTATCTTAGAATACATGTTTTTTACTGCTTTTGAGGCTGGTGGGTGGAGGTTTAACAGTAAGATTGTTTTCCTGAAACTTAAGTGGTATCTTGATTCAAGTTGTGTAAGTACTAATTGCCAAAATGTTTTCAAAACTAAATGCCTCTCACAGACTAAGTGAATTCAATAGTCCTAGGACCGTCAGTCTCTCGTCTCTCCTAATACTCCATTATACTACCTCCCCCAAACGCTTATCTTACCTGTAATTTGTGTTTGAAAATAGGGCTAGGCACAGGGCTGGCTGCACGCGAAATGGCGATTAAGGTTGGCAATCCTGGGCGGATGAAATGTCATCATTGCGGTGGTACTTGTGGTGTTACACAGTGGCAGTTGCAGCATCTGAAAAAAAAGAAAATGAAACCTTGTTTGTCCTTACAGTAGCATTAGAACGGTACGATAGAGAATATAGCAGGTGACAGTACACTAGAACAGTGCCACAATGTAGCCTAACAAATGGTAAAGTATTGAAAGTATAACTAGTACTTGCGTTGAATTTCTCTGAAATTGGCTACTACTACAAGAAATAGTACTGAAGGTGAAGGACACAGCAGCGTAATAATTTGCCACGTCTAGGAGGAGGATGTTCTTGATGACCAATCAAGTTGATGGCGCACATGAAAATCTGCTTTCATTTGCCAATAGTGACTCTGTGTCAAGCTGAGTAAGAATATATCCTCTGATTCCTTCACCAGCCTGTTGCTATGACCTTATCCTCCCCAGCAAGTGTGTGGAATTATTGCTGTCATTTATTCACACATCAATCAAAACCACACAGCCCGGGGGAAGAGGGTTAGGGTTTGGAAAATGGATGGGAATGGGAGTTTTTGGGAAAGTTTTGTTGAGAGAAGAAAAAAAAGCACAGCATGGACAAACAATAATTGAAGATAAACAAATCTTTGGGTACAAAGCTAACCGTAAATCTTTTAAGTGACATAAAGGAAGTGCATGCACTACTGCATGCATGGTTACTGAAAAGTAAGTAGTACTTTCGACAACCGTGAATGAAAGAATGCGACAGTATAGGGCTGCAGTAATAATTATGCGTTTTCACTTGCCTATCTCTGCACTCAGAGAAACACTTCTTACATTAAATTAGGTTTAAAAAATAGCAGAAGTAAAACCTATAGAATGGCTGTAGGGATGAATTTAGAAGCAGAGATCAAAGAAATGCAGAGTCACACTCATAGAAGTTCACAGCAATAACATTACTTAAAAGATAATTAGAAAAGAACGGATACTGTATCTGTATGTTGTTGTAGTTGTCCTGTTGAATTTGGTAAGTTGCATGCATCCAACCATTCCTCTTATTAGCGGGACTCCTCCATTCCATCTGACGCTCCATCCATCAATGTTGGTGACCAGAAGACACCCTGTCCACTGCCTGCCTGGCGGATGCTGAATGGCGGCTCGCTAATGTGAAGCCTGCCTTCATCATTTTTTCCCCATTGCACAGGCTGAAACCCCGCCTGTAATTATTGATGGAAAAACAGGAAGTGATATTAGAACACCACTGACAAATAAATATAAGGTATGTACGCTGTGTAGTGCAAAAAGTCACACTTTGAGTTTCCTAATAGACAGTACAATATTTTTGAAAGTGCGTACTCTGTCTGAGTCTCCTTTTGAAGGATAAATAAGTATGGGCGAATTAATTTAGCGGATCCTTCCCCTCAAGCTAGGTGTACTGTAAACAGTGTTTTAGAACAAAATTAGACCTTCCCAACAGTGCTCCAGACCCTTACTAAACCCAATCAGATCTCCAAAAACGAGGCCTAGTAGAAAATTGTGACAAAACGTACTTTGAAAGTAAAGTAGGCCCAAATCCCCCCTTACCCACCATGGATTGTATTCAAACCACTTGCAAGCAAGCAAAAGTATCCATACCCAGCATTGCTCCAAGACTCGCAACCACCCCACAAACAGCCCCCAGCCCACACACATGCAATACAATACTGCTAACCCTAACGAGCCCTAAGTTAAGAATAGTGGCAAACGCTTTCTTTAACTAGGCCAAATCCCCCCTTTCCCACCATGGATTTTCTTCAAACCACTTGCAACCAAAATGACACATTCCCACGAGTGCTCTAAGACCCCAGAACTCAGTTGCAAAAATCTAGAACACCCCGAAACACATGCAATCCTGCTGCTAGTGCTAACCCTAACGAGCCCTAAGTTAATGTGCCAAAACGCTTTTCAGCATGGATTTTCTCCAAACCACTTTTATCCGGTATTAGACCTTCCCAGCAATGCCCCAAGACCTGCCAACGCACCCACAAAAAAGCAGAACACCCCTATACAGGCAAAAAGCAAAAATGGAAAATCTCATACTTAGAATATTTTCGGCCTTCTTTCAATTCTGCCCAAACGCGCTATGCAGCTAGGCCCTAACTCCCCTTTTCCACCATGGATTTCCTGAAAAACAAATGCAATCAACATTAGACTGTGCCAGCAGTGCTCCCAGACCCCAAAACCCACCCACAACAACCTAAAAGCCCGCCAAACAGCACCCCAAAGACAGGCAAGTGATCAAAAGCGTAAAGTCTTTTCTGCTCCGATTTTGTCCAAACCACTTTTATCCGGTATTAGACCTTCCCAGCAATGGCCCTAGACCCGTCAACCCAGGCGGAAACAAGTAGAAGACCTCCAAACAGCCAAAAAGCAAAACTACAAAAATGGGGACTTTGAAATTTTCAGGCAAATTTTCAAAATCACTCCGCGCTCGCTTTGCAGCTCAGCCCCAACTCCCCTTTGCCACTATGGATTTACTTCAAACCTCTTGCAATCAAAGGTATCCGTACCCAGCAGTGCTCCCTGACCCCAAAACCCACCCACAAACACCCCGAACCCCCCCCAAACAGCACCTCAAAGACAAGCAAGTCAGCAAAAACGCAAAAGAATTTTCACTTCCGATTTTGTCCAAACCACTTTGATCCGGTATTAGACCTTCCCAGCAATGACCCCAGACCCGTCAACCCAGGTGGAAACAAGTAGAAGACCCCCAAACAGCCAAAAAGCAAAACTACAAAAATGGGGACTTTGAAATTTTCAGGCAAATTTCCAAAATCACTCCTCGCGCGCTCTGCAGCTAGGTCATAACTCCCCTTTGCCACCATGGATTTGCTTGAAACCTCTTGCATCAAAAGTATCCATACCCAGCAGTGCTCCCAGACCCCAAAACTCACCCACAAACACCCGGAACCCCCCCAAACAGCACCTCAAAGACAAGCAAGTCAGCAAAAACGCAAAAAAGAATTCACCTTCGATTTTGTCCAAACCACTTTGATCCAGTATTAGACATTCCCAGCAATGGCCCCAGACCCCTGCAGCCACACGCAAAAAAGCAGAACACCCCCAAACTGGCAAAAAGCCAAAATGGGCCTACTACCTGGAATTCAGTCCAAATACGCTATGCAGCTAGGCCCTAACCATGGATTTCCTGAAAAACAAATGCAATCCACATTAGACTGTGCCAGCAGTGCTCCCAGACCCCAAAACCCACCCACAACAACCTAAAAGCCCGTCAAACAGCACCCCAAAGACAGGCAAGTGATCAAAAGTGCTAAATCTTTTTCTGCTCCGATTTTGTCCAAACCACTTTTATCCGGTATTAGACCTTCCCAGCAATGGCCCCAGACCCGTCAACTCACCCACAAAGAAGTAGAACACCCCCACAAGTGCAGAGTCTTTCTTCATTGGGCGTAATCCAGCCATCTGCTTTGAGGGAAATAGGAGTCTAGAGGAGGAGGATAGAAGAGCATGTTCTTGTGAACCTGAGGCAGACTGCGGCACCTTCAAATCAATAGGCAAATAAGTGAAGACAGTTCTGCTGATGGGCTTGTTTTTGTGATTAGAGGATTAAAGTTTTTTTATATAGATTTTGCAAAACAAAGAAAGACAGACAGACAGGAATAAAAGTGAATAAGGACGAAAAAGAAAGTTAGTGATTCATTGACTCATTTTCAGGGCTCGATGTCAGGGAAGAAGAGCTCGTCCTCATACTCTGCGAATTCAGGCGGGAGTAGGTCACCTAACAGAGAAGAACTTCCCTCATCTAAGTTGGTGTCCTCCTCATCTTCTTCCTGCGTGTATTCTCGCATTTTGTAATCTGGTGGTATGAGGTGCTGATTCATCTTGATCATTGGTAACCTCTCTACAATTTTTGGGCGAGAGGCGGGTCCTTTTGCAAGTTACACTGCCACAAGAAGCACTGAAAACACGTTCAGAAGACAAGCTTGCGAGTGGGCAAGACAAGTAATTTATAGCCAGGTTGGTGATCTCTGGCCACAAGTGTCTTTTCCCATGCCAGTACGCCAATGGGTCATCATGAACATAGACCTCTGTTGAGTCATTCAGATAGTCCTGCACCATCGACTCAAGGTTCTCCAGGGTTCCTCCACTTTGCTTACTTTTTGCTGGGATTTTTTGAGAAGCAAACCCAAGCTGAGTTAGCCAATCCTCTTCTTCACACAATGTTACTGTTGTGTCTGGTGCAGATGATACGGTTGCTGGTGTCTTTAACGGCTGAGAGGGAAAATCACTCACTTCTGTCACAGCCACAGATGCAGAAGTGGATTCTTTTGACCCCGGATGGCCTGCTGATGCTGATGTACTGCATTTTCCTTCAATTTCCTGACATTCTCTTTCAAACCTCCTGGCTGCCACAGCTAGCCAATGTTTGTACTTTGTAACTTCTGCGTCATCAAAAGGAAAGAATACTCTGCCTGTCAGTGCCTTTTGGTACCGTGGATCCAGGATAGTAGCACAAATGTAATGCTGTTCTGTGTGGATCTTTTGAAGACGTTCATCGGAAAGTAGGCGCTGTAATAACTTCTCCACCAACTGAAATGCGTGTCCCTTTTCTTCATCAGTTTGAAACGTAGAAGACACCACCTTCAGTTGGTGCTTTAGCATGCGCAACAATGGGATAGGTTTTCCCAAATTACAGTCCTCCCTGCTGACTGCACGCGTGAAGACCTCAAAAGGACGAAGCATGTCTGTCAGGCTTTTAACTAGCTTCCATTGCTCCACATGTATCCTCATGTCCTTCATAGCTGCACCCTGTGTAAAGAAATACTGATCGACTACCGCACACTGCTCAAACAGACGCTCAAGCATGTAGAAAGTTGAGTTCCAACGTGTTACCACCTCCTGGATGAGTGCTTTCACTGGCAGTTTGCGTTCATGTTGCAGGCACCTCAGCTGCTTCCGGACCCTAAAAGAATGGTTGAAATGTGTGCCCATTCTTCGGCAGGTGGTCAGTAACTCGCACACTGGACTTTCTTCACTCAAGATTTTTTTAAACAACCAGGTTTATACAGTGCACCAAACACGGCACTCTGAAATAGTTACCAATATCCATGGCCTTAAATACATTGGCGCCATGATCTGTGCAAACATAACCAATCATGCGTTTTCTTGGGGACAGCCATTGTAACACCTTTGTGTTAAACGCATGCAAAATGTTTTCTCCTGTATGACTTTTCTCCATGCCAAACATGGCTAGTGTTGCATGTTTCCGAGCAGCTTTAAAAACGTTGTTCGGTTCAACACCTGTGGTTAGCTTTGTGTTAACCCCTGAGAAAGAGACCCAGTGTGCAGTGATGCACATGTAATCAACGGCTTGGCAACTGGTCCACATGTCTGTTGTCAGATGTATAGTGTGAACAGCACTCTTCTGCAAAGCTGCCCCAATCACCTCCAGCACATCTTCATGAAGTGCTGGAACCAAAACTCTGGCCAAATAGAACTGACTAGGAACCTTCCATTTAGGGCAGAGCGTTGCCACTAATTGAAGAAAACCAACCCCTTCCCAAAAGAAAAAGGGAGCAGGTCCAGCGCTAGCATTTTAGCCAGCTTAGTGTTATACAGACGTGTCATTGGGTGGTTGCGTTCATATGGCGCATCTGAAAACAACATGCTTCTAATGGTGGGCTGGACCAATTTACGGGATGATGATGACTTCTTCGACCCAGTTACGCTCGGTGATGATGAACTTTTTCGCATTGTTGTCTCACTCTCTCCCACACTCTTAGTGTGGCTTATATATCTTGCAGGGGGTGTGCAGCTGACAGGGGTACTGGGTGTAAGTGAAGAAATGTTTGACGCTTCTTCCTCCTCGTCATCATCAGATGAAACATCAATGCATACAGTTTGTTGACTTGCAATTCGGGCTTCCTTGATCTCCTTTAGGTGCACATTCCATTTGACAGTGTGCTGTCTCTCAAGATGACCTCTCTGGCCTCCGGTACCATAGTTGGTACCAAGCTTACCACGACTGTGGAAAATAACGAAATTAATGTACATAAGCAGCGTTCATTTGTCCTTTCCCATTCCCTTCCCTGTACGTTAACCGCACCACTCCGCCAGTAAAAGCCCGTGCCCACATGTACTTGATAGCCATTTTTAGGCACCATGGCCTTTTGCCCGCTCATTGGAATCCCCGGCTTCCCTCCTGCTCGTATTTGAACCCCCCCCCCTCTCACATGCATAGACCATGAAACCCTCTCCCTCCGCGCGACCCTGCTATGAAAGGCAACCCTCCTGCTTGGCCCATGCAAAGTCCCCCATTTCCTCTTGAAGAAGCATCCCTCGCCTCAGCTGACATAACCCCCCCAGCTGTATCTGACTGCCCCCGATCTCTCATGTACGGGTCATAAGACCTCTTTCTCTGTGCGACTCTGTCCCTGTGCGCACCCTGGCTCCCCCCTCCTCCCTCACATGGACAAGTCATAAACCTTCTTCTTCTGCAAGACCCTGTCCTTGGGAATCACGGCCGCGCCTGACCAACACCTCCTTTCCTTTCATGAATAACCCCTCTGTTAGTAAACCCTCCCTCCGCGATTGACTGTTCACACATGTCTGAGGTCATCGCCTAAGCCAGGAGATACTGTTTACTGCCCCTTATTGTATGGAGTCACTCCTCTTCAAAGGACCCACTATTGATCCTGGCCTCCCCACCCCCTGGGCTACGATCAGGCGCACATATCCTAAAAATCGGCGGAACACTCAGCTGTGTGATTACCCCCTCCTCTTATCGGCAGGTCAAAGGTCTCTATTGTGGATATATGTGGGGTAGGATTGACACGAGGATTATGGGGATGTCTTTTCCTTGTTTCACAATGTCGTGATTGTAATAAGGAATGTTTTGTAAGGTATAAAAGGCGATGCCTCTGAGAACTTGTTAGAGCACCTCCCGAAAGACACTGTGTTTCGTGTCCGAAATGACAGGCTCTCCTCATGAGTAATAAATCCTGTTCTTGTGATTCCTGCTTCCAGCGCCCGTCTCTTTATTTGGTAACTATTCAGAATGGGAACTAAGAGGCGACTTGCGCCAGCAGCCCGGGCATCGATACTAATATGGGCTCCTTTTCCACAATTGGCGTCCCAACGTGGGGCCCATCAGCGACATAGGGTCCGGTAAGAGAGGTCCAGACGATGGGGTGAACATCTAAACGATCGGAGTATACCTGCCTTGAGAGGACCCTCGTCCGGCTGCTGATTGAATGAACTTCACCGATTCCGAACGGACCTCTCTCGAGTGACCCACTGTCCTGACTGGGACCCCACAGGACTGCTGCGGTAAAATCACGGAGTAAGAGAACGATCGGGCGCTGGAAGAAGGAAGGCGAAGAACTGCCCACACGGTCCGGTCCGGGTAAGGTCGCGTAAATGCGACAAATTGTGAAATGATTGTTTGATTTGGATAATACTAGTATTACTCTTTTGTTGGTTCCTCTGGAGATTCACCGTCTGCAAACGGAGAAACAACAGGCTCTCCCTTTGCAAGCAGTGAAGGATAGGTAACGCAGACTTTTGTCCCCGTTGTAATCCGTCGTGCCTATCTTCCTCCCCCACTGTTTCCCGAACTGTTGTTCGTGGATTATTGTCTGGAGATTCTCTGTCTGCAAACAGGGAAGAACAAGGTCTCTCTTTGCAGGTAGCGAAAAGGTAGGTAACGCAAACCTTTAACACGTCGTACCTACTTATTCTCCCCACTGATTGTTTGATTGACCGAACATTGATTGTTCGAGATTGGTTCTTTTGAGGTATTCACCGCCTGCAAACAACGGGGAATAGAAATATTCTGTCTAGTCTTTGCCCGCCGTGATAAGATAGGTAGTGCAGACTTTTGTCCCCGTTGTAATCCGTCATGCCTATCTTCTCCCCACTGATTGGTAGCCTGTTTAGCCCGGACCGCTTATTAGAGATGAACCATCCAGCTCCACTGGAGGGCACACCTAATAAGGACATGTTCATTAAGTGTGGACTAGTCGCTATAGCTAATATTAGGTTATGGCATAAAAATATAAGAAAAAGAGTCGAGCGAAATCAGTAGGCCACTGATGAATTATCAACTTCGCTAAAAATAAAATAAGAAACGTTAGAAATAATCCGCAATAAGAAACATAAAAATGGCGAGGGAAGACAAGCTTGACACCAAGGCAGACACGAGGTAGATTAGGCTTCACCGCCCCTCACTTCTCCAAACATGTCTGCCTCATTGCCCACCACGCCCAAATAACGGTAACATGAAATAGATACAAATCAATAAACACCTACCCCCATTCCGGAAGCTCCCGAAGTGCAACAGGTCCGCGGTTACGCCCATCCGGAAGGCGAGGCCTCAGCGCGTGCAGAGCAGGGCCTGGCTGGCCGCCATCGGAAGGGGAGGATGTAGGGCGGGCGGCCCGAAAATCGTAATGGTCTCTCCTTTTCCCCTCTTCTGCTGCCCTGCAGGCCACGGGGGGGATGTCTTGCCTCTGCCTCCGACCCCCCCCCCCCCTCTCTTGCCTGATCCGGCCATCATCGAAGACCTCGCCCAAAATGGCGCTGATACAAAATGAGACTTTTAAAAATCCTTGTTGCACCCTGATTGCTCAGCTTTGATGCCCCAAGATATGTATGCAGTTTTTGGACAATGAAAGTAGATAAGATGGATATTGAGTATGTGCTTGGAAAAGAAAGCGATATAAGATGGATATTGATTATGTGCTGGGACGATGAACTGATTTAGAGTGGGTACTAATTATGTGTTGGAAGCAATGAATTGGTATGAAATAGGCACTGATTGAGCATTTGGACAATGAATTGATATACGTTAAGTCTTGAGTAAATAGTAGGATAATGAGATGATATTATTGAAAGCTTGACACGCATTATACTTGCCCCTTAAGAAAGTTCGATATGATTTTCATTGCACTACTGCACTTTATGAAATAAATGACCACCGACTTCGTTCCTCTTATGCCCGGTTCCAGTCTGCTCCGTAGCCGGCCCACTGGGTTGTAGGCCCGTATTTGTGCGCCAACTTTTTCATTAAAGTTTCTGAACACGCAAATATTATTGTAGCGTTTGTATTTATGAATGTTATTGAAATGTATGGCTACTGTCACCGACATAAGTAAAATACATGCAGTATGACTAAGGTTGGAGGTTAAAAGGGCCCAATACTTAGCAGCTACATTATGTGTCACAGACAGCCGGAAAAGTGTTTCAAACGCCCTTAAAACAATACCGAAGAAATGCCACTTGACCACCACCCTTGCACATGACCTAAAAAGCCACGATCAAGTGATTCATGTAGATACGCAGACCATCGATGATTATCTATCTAACACTACTGGTCCCTCTGGGCTTAAACGCCGAGATGGTAGAGAATGCACCCCGTGGAGATAGGTCGAGTATGTGGTAGGTAAAAACATTTTCGGATCTATGCTCGTTGGTGTGTTTTGAATGCTGCCCCCACCCCCTTCTTCTCCTCCTTTCTGCAGGTCGCGTCGGAACGTCGGCTGAAGTATGGAAGAGCGATGATCGAACGACCGACGATAAGGGAAGGAGGGGATTTGAGCATAGTACTTATGCTAGACTTAGATATGACTGTTCCTCCATAGAACATAGCGACTGGGAGGATGGACTGACATAGAAACTTGACGGGTACTGTATGACGGAAATTGACTCGAAATTAGCACGTTAGATAATACAACTATGACGTTTAACTAGATAGGGAAAGGACAAGGAAAAGCCCCGGGGTAAGGGTTACCTCGGCACCACCCGTCTGGGAAGGAAGAAATGTTGTTGATGTTCGAAATGTACCACCTCCTTCTCACACTCCTATAGATATAACCAAGCTGTCCGGCTATACTCCTGATCAATACCCTCTGTTGCCTCAGCCTGGAGAACTTCCCACCAAAAGAAGAAACTCAAAAGTGGTTTAAGATCCAACCATGGGCAATAGCTTGACCAGGTTAATTTCCGACCGGCTGACCGAGGTGTAAGTATTAGTAATTGAGAACACTCGCAAAAAATAGCAAGCAAGAGGAACAAGGAGGAGTAGGTAAAAAGAACTCAGCCCGATCTTTTTGGCCAATAACTGTTCTATGTCTTGTCATGAATTTCTTTGTATGTAATACATGTACTGTCTTCCTTCGTCTGAAGCTTTGTGTGTATGTACTGTATGAGTTTATGTCTCCCCCCTGTTCGCGTCTCTGTGCTACCTAACCCCTGCTGTCCTGTGTTGTGAGCACACTAAATGACCTATTTTCGTACACGTCTCTCTCTCGCTCTCTCTCTCTTTCCCCCCCCCCCCATCTATCTCTCTCACTCTCTCTCTCTTTCTCTCTCTCTCTTTCTCTCTCTCTCACTACATGTCATACGTGTACTGAATGGCTCGTTTAGGTTGCGGGTGACTCTCACTCTCTACGAGAGTCCCCCTGTTCCATCTTCCTTTTTATGGTAAAATTGTGTCCCACTGACACCGGTCTGATTGGATACTTATCGAACACGAAGGTGTTCAGCGAAATTGACAGAAAATAAAATGATTGTAACTTGCCATATTGCTGCCTCTCCTTTCCGCAAAATGAATGAACTCGAATTGGCTAAGAAAGAAAGGACAGGTAAGACGACTAAGGTCCCCTAATCCGGCCCTCTAAAAAGGGGAACTATATGTCAATGGCACCCTATTTTTTGTTCATCAGAGACAAGCGCCAACGTCTAGACTGACCCCCAATGCCCAGATTGCCCCACCCCCTTTGCACCCAAGCGCGAATGCCCGAGGCGTCCCCGCCCCATTTGATTGATCCCAGCTGCTGTCCCCGATATATATAATGGCCATGAGTACCTGTCGCCCCTCGAGAGAAACTTGTTTAATCCTGTATCTCGATGATTGCACCCCCGCTCTGTTTAAAAGAGTTAGCCAGCTCTAAAAAGGGAAATGTAAGACTGCTAAGGCTCGGGTTAGAAGGACGAGTCTCCCCTGAATGTTTATTTTTGATGAAATACGCAAGTGATAGGAGTCTGACCTCTGTCCATATGTGTCATGAATGAACGCCGATTAGACTTGGTACAAACACAGTAGAAATACCCACATACGTCCTTCATGGTAATAGACTTCTGACTTTGACCAATGAGCATAACACCCAGGTGCTAGGATTGCGGGTGAAATTCGAATGTAAAAATCTCTTCTCCTGTCAGTTTCCTAAAAACTTGTTTTTACCCCATCAAAGATATACAACCATCGGAGGAGAAGGGTCGGACGTGACACACAGCCTGGCTGCAGATCATGGGACACATGCGACCTCGACCAAAGGTGGAGCCACAGCACAACAGGAATACGGCACGAGGCAGCACTCTCCAATGTGGTAAACGAAAAGATGAAAGGCTGTCCTGAAGCCCTCTGTCCGCCTACCCACGCGTGCCTGAAGCCTCCGTCCCCCTTTTCAAGCCCGATTGATGGGCCTGCTTGCTTGTTATCCATTGCTCCCTTGGTCCCTTTGGTGTGTCCCAGGAAATCTGACCCCACTCCGCCCTCTCTCTCCCATCGACTACTGAACCATACCCCCTTTTCCACGTGACTTTTTGCCGAAAGGAAGAACAGCATTTAGGTGGAAATGGGGTTACGCCACAGGAATATAGGTGCAGAGCATAAGGCGCCACTAAAAGGATTGGTTAGGGAACAGGACTGTGGTCTAACAGCAGAGGACTGACCGCACCCTGCAACGCGTAAGGATGGATCCGAGCTGGACCTATAGCTCCACCGCCGGTGCTCAACAGCGCCAACGAAAGGACACGGACTAGAGCCTACCAGTGATGGCTCACTGCTAAAAAGACACTGTGACGAAGAGATCTTGTTGGACTGAATTCCTCCCTCAACTACTTGGTCAAAATGTTCATTGGTCACCTTTTGAGAAAATCGGAAACATTTATGCTATGAAGTACGTTTGCAAATGTAAATTTCTATATATTGCATTCTGCCAATCACATTGACTGCTCATGGTTGTATGCAATCTGCTAGTACTGACAAATGTTATTTCCTCAACGACACATGTTTATATGTACGCCCATTAACTAGGAAGAATAGGAAAATTAACTTTGTTATGTAAAAAGCGGCGACTGTGGAAAATAACGAAATTAATGTACATAAGCAGCGTTCATTTGTCCTTTCCCATTCCCTTCCCTGTACGTTAACCGCACCACTCCGCCAGTAAAAGCCCGTGCCCACATGTACTTGATAGCCATTTTTAGGCACCATGGCCTTTTGCCCGCTCATTGGAATCCCCGGCTTCCCTCCTGCGCGTATTTGAACCCCCCCCCTCTCACATGCATAGACCATGAAACCCTCTCCCTCTGCGCGACCCTGCTATGAAAGGCAACCCTCCTGCTTGGCCCACGCAAAGTCCCCCATTTCCTCTTGAAGAAGCATCCCTCGCCTCAGCTGACATAACCCCCCCAGCTGTATCTGACTGCCCCCGATCTCTCATGTACGGGTCATAGGACCTCTTTCTCTGTGCGACTCTGTCCCTGTGCGCACCCTGGCTCCCCCCTCCTCCCTCACATGGACAAGTCATAAACCTTCTTCTTCTGCAAGACCCTGTCCTTGGGAGTCACGGCCGCGCCTGACCAACACCTCCTTTCCTTTCATGAATAACCCCTCTGTTAGTAAACCCTCCCTCCGCGATTGACTGTTCACACATGTCTGAGGTCATCGCCTAAGCCAGGAGATACTGTTTACTGCCCCTTATTGTATGGAGTCACTCCTCTTCAAAGGACCCACTATTGATCCTGGCCTCCCCACCCCCTGGGCTACGATCAGGCGCACATATCCTAAAAATCGGCGGAACACTCAGCTGTGTGATTACCCCCTCCTCTTATCGGCAGGTCAAAGGTCTCTATTGTGGATATATGTGGGGTAGGATTGACACGAGGATTACGGGGATGTCTTTTCCTTGTTTCACAATGTCGTGATTGTAATAAGGAATGTTTTGTAAGGTATAAAAGGCGATGCCTCTGAGAATTTGTTAGAGCACCTCCCGAAAGACACTGTGTTTCGTGTCCGAAATGACAGGCTCTCCTCATGAGTAATAAATCCTGTTCTTGTGATTCCTGCTTCCAGCGCCCGTCTCTTTATTTGGTAACTATTCAGAATGGGAACTAAGAGGCGACTTGCGCCAGCAGCCCGGGCATCGATACTAATATGTGCTCCTTTTCCACACGACTAACTCGAAGCTTACAAATGGTACAAATGGCTATGTTTTCCCCTGTTGGGCTAACACTAAAGAAGTCCCAAACTGAGGACTTCAAATGTCTGTGGGGGGCGGAGGAGGCGATACTGGAAATGCTAATGCCAGATGAAGTGGAGGATGTGTGTTGCCGAACTTTACTACGTTGTGCACTTGCAGCACCACTAATTGAGGAAATGGAGGTGGAGGTGGATGGAGGTCCCTTCTGGCGAGAAAATATGGAAGCGGTAGGTGGTGGTATACTTGTTAACTGCATTGGTGGTGGTCCCATTCCCACGTTGCCAACATCACTCTCAGCAGCATTTCGGGCTAGGGTAAAAATGTCTGTTTGCTGCATGCCCGCTGAGCCTGAAGTGACGTTTATGATGACTGCGTCGTCGTTGTGAGAGTCTTCATCAGCAGGAGTATACGGCACTTCTTGTTCAGCGTCATCATCACACTCCATAACTATGAGACTTTCGGGGACCTTCCTTTTACGCTAAGCTACCTTTGTCAGATCATGGTGTGCCTCACTCTCAGACGGCTGTACTGGTTCCCAATTTTCATCCATATCATCAGAAGGAAGGGTGCTTGAAGAAGATGTAGACACCATCCTTGATCTTTTCCTTGCTAGGGATCTGGAAGACAATGAATGAGCAGGAGGAGTGGCTTCCTCAAATGATACCTCGGCTTGAATGTCGATTTCCTGATGCGCCCCTACTTCGGGAGGAACAACTATTGTGGGCACTTGTGCCGCTCCATGCACCTCTGCTTGCGCATCTCCTTCCGCAGCCTCTCCTTCCACATGTACTTGGGCTTGTACTTGCACATGTGGTTGTTGTTGCAGCTGTGGTTGTTGAACACTCGTCAGATGAGTTACAACAACCTGTGTTGATTGAGGGATGCTGCTACTTTCTTGCGATGAGCCAACATCACTGGTCGATGGTGATTGAACAACAAGACTGGCTGCCTCTGCAGCACTCAAGGGCTTGAACTTAAGCTGGCGTGGTGGTGGTGGCACTGAGCCCAATGGAGCGGGTGTTTTGCTCCCAGCTTGGTCCCCAGCAGACCCCGCTGCTGCTGAAGGCGTACTTTTTTTTCCCAAAAAAATGCGGCACTCGGCACACCAGTCTCCTTGGTATGTAGTGTAGTTCCTAGTTTCCCACTAGGCCCTGCGCATTGGAATAACATAAACAGTAGTATCGACATGGAACTGCTTATATTCCAGGCCTCCACTGACTATGCTAAACTTAATTGGGTTGTGTTACCAACTAGCTCAGAGGTCACTGGAAACTTTCTTCTCTGCATAGGAAGTGATCAGCTTCCTTGGCACAGACAAGAAGGGATTCAGTTTTCCAACAACCGTGCAACATGACAACTTTGCTCCTCAGATCAAGAGTCGATCTCTAGGGTCGTGTGAAACAATAGACATAGATTTCACTCAGTCAGTCTGGTGCAGTTTACTTTCACGGTATGTAGAGAATAGAGAGACGGGCGTGTATCAATGAAGGTTAATATTTATTGAACAGTCTTTCTTCTCGTACAAGAGAAATGTATTGCCACAATTGCAATAACTGTTATTATAAAAAGTACGTACAGTAAGATAAGGATTGCGAAATAGAACTGTAAAAGCATTGATATGGTTTCTTAGCCATACAATGGTTTAAAAGTAATAAAACATATATACAGTCATATATACATTAGGCTAACATACTCAACTGGTGCTTCTAACTAAGCCTACCCCAGTGTGCCTGACCTAAGCCTAACACGCGAAAAGGGGAGTAAGTAAGTAGCTTAAGTTAAGTTGGTTTTGCCAAGGTTTGTTTCAAGAATTCTCGTCTAAGGGTTTAGTCAACACCATACCTCTGAATAGAATGATGGAGGATTGGTATCTCCTTCAGGGGTCTCTCTCGATATCCCAGTCACCCGCGAGGGTAAACTGGAAGCGCCGGGACTGGATTTCTCTGCACGAGAAAGGCAGCGGCTTCTCTCAGCGCGTCGAGGAAGGAGGGGTGACAGCGTCCGCGGGCAGCTGGGCTGGATGTCTTCGCAGAGGACGGCTGCACGGCTCCTCAAGCGTACTGCACCATAGGTCGCGCTTTAGCGGCGATAATGGTAATCAGTAGCTTCACCACCACAGGATAGCAGGCTGCAGCGACAGAGTGCTAGTTTTTACCAACACGGGGTCATGCAGGCAGCTGGCATCAGCAACAGGCAACGAACATTGCTTAAGGCAACGTTGGTAATATTTATACCTGACAGGTGCCGGGTTTGACGCAAGTTTGCTGGACATAAGACGTCAATTAAAGATGTCACTAGGAAGTGATAGTTATCAGTTGCTCATTAGAGTTCCATTACAAATCAAAACATAGCAAGCGGGGATTTCCAGGTTTGCTGAGTTTTTATCTTGTTGAAGAACTCGGAGTGTTATCTAGGAATATCAGATAGTGACTGCTGCTCTGTCATTGCACTAATTGGTTGCAAAGGAAGTAGCAGAGAGTCATGCTGGAATGTGGCTCTGTGGCTCTGTTCGTGTGAGGCCAGAGATGACTTTACAGAAAATCGCACTTGAACGGTTATGCCAATATAGGGAATAAAGTGATTTATAGCCGAATAGGGGCATAAGGTCACAGTATCGATCAGGAACCTAGATAAGCACGCAACACCCACTCCACGGGTAATGTCCATCAAAATTACTAAAACTAAGCAATTAGATGCATGTGTAACATTGCCCACCCCAAAATACATAAATGCATTCGAAATAGGCGTACTTGTAATACATGGAATTTAGGTACTGTACGTAGTTTTAAAAGCATAGTAATCATTCAAAATATTATTGCACATGAAATCAATGAACGATTATGAAAAAGGAATTACACATGAAGTATCTCTGACAGAAGAAATGCGAGATAAATCATCACATAAAAATGCATTGTAATTACATGTGTGCTAGAGGCTGGTGTTATGTTGTTATGTCTCTAGATGTGTTTAGAAATAGAAGTGTGAAGCTTCTGTTCTCTAAGAATAGTTTTTACGTTAAGCAAAGAATTGTTCGTGCCAAAAAAGGTCAATATTAGAAAAAATTGTCCAATTCAAAGAAAATAGATTCTCAAAAGCTCCTGGCAGTTTTTGTTGATCAAAACTGAAGGCCGAATTCAGAGTTCATGGGAACGCTGTGTGTCGGAAGGCTTCTCAAAAGTTTAAAAAGTTATTGTTTCTCTATGGGAGAGAACATCGTATCAGAATTGGTCTACAAAATCAGGTGATAGTTCAACCAAATTAGATAGCGCTGTAACTTGGCAGGTGTGAGAATGATTGCTGTCATCATAGTCGGGACCAGCAATGCTCACAGCACGTTGTACCTGGGTGATGTTGCTTTTGTCACTCGCTCCACTGTTACCACTTGGCTGTAGTACAGGAGTCTCCACGAATGCCGTCATCAGGATTGGTAGCCGCTGGGGACAACACAATGCGTGAGCCGTTATTGGACTGAGCAAAGTATCGACGTCCATTGGTACTGCTGATGGAAGTGAAAGACAGATGTCCAACACGCATTCCTCGCCGCAAAGCATACACCGTAGCACAGGTAAAATGCAATTTTGCCATATCGGTCTGAATGAAAGGAACCAGGTCATGTTTAGATCTCTCAGCCTGGCCAATCCGAGGACGTTAGTTATCCTGTCCCTGTAGCGCATTGCTAGGATTGTCTCTTCCATTCCCATGGGAGCTATGTCTGAGCCGAGGCTTGCCATAACGTAGCAGGAGGGTCAAAAATAGAATCCCTGCAACGAGTCCCAAAAATAGTGGAATACCACCAAAAATGGAGTGCACAAAATTAGGAAAGATTCCCAAAATTGCCTGGAAGGGTGTTAGCAGTCCCGTAAAGACTGTCTTAAATATGCCTGGGATGCTTGTTGCACTAGACATGTTAAGGAGTTGACTGCACATTTCTACGAAATGCACGGGGCAATTTGTTGATAAAAGGTCATGGACCTCAGTAGCCGTCCTTGCGACTAGAAGATCATACGTCTCTTTAGATGACGTTATAGGCACTGTTGTCTGTAAAAGCACAGATTTCATTTTGCTTAATGTATCAATTCGTATAGAATAGAGATTCAGACGAGGCCAGAGGGGAGTCACTATGTCTGGAGGCCCGCTCGGAAACAATGCTTGCATACAGCATTTGACCGTGGATGTTACTTGTACCAGATAACTTGTCCCTGGCGCGAGGCCACAGCACCTGTGATCCGTTCTAAGAATGTAACTCCCGTTCGAAAGTTGCATAAAGAAGGGCTCTATCTGAGTTGCAGGTGTGACTAGCTGGTGACATGAGAGGTTGCTTGAATTTCCATCACATGCTCCGTGTAAATTAATACCCTGACACAAAAGTATACCGCTTAGTGAGTGTTTACAGTTATCACCACTAAGAAATACATTTTTGTCGCTGTCACTATAGCAAGAATGAGTGTATGGTAATTTCCATTCGGATTTTAAATATCCTTTACCCAATTGTTCATATTGGCCAGCAGGTATGTATTCAAGGCACTTTTTAAAGCGGAAAGTTGTTATCGGAATTGTGATAATTCCGTGTATTATCCATTCAATGACAGGACTCTCTGACATTGTCAATGGTAATCTCTCGAGTCTTTCGATGCTCAGGATTGTATAGTCTGCTCCTTTCTGTGCCAAACTGATCTGTTTATCAGTTAGGTTAAAACTGGAAAATAATGACGTTGTGTTGATTAAACGCCAAGGCACATAGCCTGAACGAAGATTTTGCAGCGTCCAGCCTAATTCTATAATAGAGCGTAATTGAGACTGGCCATGTTGTAACATAAGCAAATCTCTGTCTATCACATCAAAGGCAGAGGATACAATATTGTCCAAAGAATATATTCTGGAAGACAGAGTCATTAACCCATTGTCTACCACAGAAAGTGTTTTTTCCAAATTAATACGATCAATTTCTCGTATCTTTTCAGCAGTTTCAATTTGATTTACTTTCCAAGCCTCGTTGTAAGCAGCATAGATGCTGGTCGCTATGAAACGCTTTTGACGCTGTTTGCGTGGTCCAAAAATGAAATCGCGCAAATCAGCACCTTCTTTTAGTAAAGATAAGTGTTGCTTAATTTCAGCCAGTGTGGATGTAGTTAGCCATTCTAGGCAGAGTTTCCCTACACTGTATGTTGTTATAATCCCTGGATGTTGTCTCTGGGAATATCTTGGGTCTAATCTGGTCATTTTTAAACCCTGTGTTTTATTCAGGAATCTATATTGACAGCTATTTGTGTCTGTAGGCCAGATTAACCACTTTTTCCAATCAGGATGTGTTCTGTTGAAATGTAAAATTTGTGACACGTCTAACTCAATATCTGCGGTTACATTTTCAGGTATTGGCTTTGGTATAGACGGTGTTTTAAGGTCTTTGATCTTAGCTAGGCCAAGACAAGATGTTTGGTGTACTGTGTCATTCAAAAATAACATTTGTTCTGGTATCATGCAGGTTCTAAATAGTGCTTCTATGCCTTGCACCTGCCAATCTTTTGTACCCCAAATTGTTTTCGTTTCAATATTATTTTTCCAATAATCAAAACCAAATGTCATCATTTTGTCATAAAATGCTTCTGAATATATCAATTTAGAATTTGTCAGCATTGTTTTCATTCCTGTTTTATCTAACAGTTTATAATAAAACGTTTCTGCATCACTGGTGTTAAACCCTGAAAAATATTTGAGTTTCTCAAAAAATGCTTTAGAACTGCTTTTAGGTGGTGTAGAACAATGTTCCCATTGATTATACATAAAAACATTTCTAGGCTGTGCAGATTTATGCAAGTAATGATCCCCATAGTGGGTGTAACAGAATAACTGCTCATAACTAGATGAACCTTGTAAATAATCATGATCTGTGAATCTAGCTGACATTACTAAATCAGACATCATGTCATTAATACTGTTAAAGTCCCAATCATCAGAGAATGTACTAGGTGTAACAAAGTCACTTAAGGAAACCTTTAGTTGATGAGGATACTTCAGGATTTCGACCGGACCATATATCTCATAGTCTGTTTTCTCCCATACTACCCCACCAGGTATTGGAATTGCTGTGACATTTACTGCTGACAGTTCTCTTTTCTTCACGTGGGATGATCTGTGTGGTTTCAGGACTAGGTTGATGTTCTGACTTGCTGTGTCCATTGTAATATATTTTCCTTCAATGAATTTTCCCAAACACAGTACCATGATGAGCCAAAGCAGGAGGAAAAATACACCTAGACCGAACCAGAACTCTAGCCAAGGGGAAATGAGGTAGATTTCCTTCAGTTGATGAAAGAGTTCCGTTGCTTTTTCTTTAAAAGACTTTTTGTTTCTGGCATCACTTCGGGGTCGTTCAGATCTTCAGAGAAGTTGTCGAAGTTGATGAAATAACCAGAGGCAGTTCTGTCAATTGATGGGATTGTTCTTTCAATCTGTCTCTCGGTAGCACTTTCTGATGCCACATCATTGTAGACTGGTGTTGTTCCTTGACGAACTGTTTCAATCTGTGTTTCAAGAGGCACGAGTTCCATGGCATTATTGCATAGTCCTTCATTGTGCACTGCAGGCTGATCGAATGTGATGAGTCTTTCAGTTTGAACCTCTTGGATTGTTGCAAGTTTGGGTATTCTGTTGTTTCTTGGGAGTCCACTGGGCCTACTGTTGATTATAGGCCACATGCTTGTGGTTTTACCAGATCGATAGACACGACTCTGTTCTCCTTTTTACCAGCAAGGGGCGGTAGCACAACTGATCTTGTTCCGGTGACTGCTAAGACAGGTACTGCTTTTCTGTAAGAAGGCCCAAATTCCTTCTTAACCGCGATCTTTTCTCTGACTAGATCCCCAATCTTTGGAATCCAGACAGGCCTTGCTGGGGCTGTTGCGGGTGGTGCCTCGTCAGTGGTACTTGGCTGTTGCTTTAACTTTATGTTGCTTAATGATTTTCTTGTTTCATTCAGTTCCTGTAAAATAGCCAAACGGTCTTTTACATCAAAGTGCTTTGTTTCTTCTTGTACCACTGACATCTGACTATCGAGGTCCTGAACGTTCATTCTAATTCCGAACAATAGTTCGTATGGGCTGAAACCTTTTAGAGAATTTCTTGGCATGTTGTTAAGACTAGTCTGGACACTTATTAAATGTTTGACCCACCCAGCGCCTGAACCTAATACCTTCGCTGTTATAGATTGCTTTATATCCCGGTTTTTTCTTTCTACCACACTATTCCCTTCCGGGGTATGACTGACAAGAATACCGCAACCCAATTCCCATGCTAGCCATGGCCTCCTTATAGGCTCGAGAGCTGAAAGCAGGACCCTGGTCAGAATGGAACGTGGTAATTGCGTATATGCCGATATGGACTCGCGAATCTTTTATAACCGTTCTAGCGTCAGCCGAGCGCTGGTGACCTCATTTTTTAAGTGCTTTTCGTCTTAAATGGTGTACACTGGGACGCGCTTCTCATCTTTGATTGCGCAGATAGATCGCCTTATGCTGTCTAGAAGGGATCCTGAAACTACACTGGCCTGTTCATTACTGCGATCTCTGTTGCAGTCTTCACATTTTTGAGCAAAACATTGAATATCTATACTCATTCCTGGCCACCAGTACTCTGATTGTAATTCTTTCAGAGAGGCTTTGATTGTTTGGTGTTTCAGACCCAACCCCATGTGTGCTTCCAGTAATAGGAAGCCTCTCCTGCTCCTGTTTGGAATTACTCTATCCCCCACTCCAGGGATTCGAGCAAAAGGAACGGAGTTTGCATCGATTATGTATGCATAATTGAGTGGATAGTTTACGGGTAGCGCTGCACAGTCGCCTTTTACGGTCGTTTTTACTGCCAGCATGGTTTCCCCGTCTATGTATTTATCTGTACGCTTTTTTGTGGCTACGGAAGCCGGGTTAGTTGCTTCCGCGGTGGCTGTGTTAGCCAATGAATTCCCTGCAACGTGAACGCCATCACGTTGAAGACTCTGTGCGTGAATCACGTGAGTCTTTTGTAGTTCTTTGTGTAAAAGAGCTACCTCGTTCCAGAGCTTTTTATGCTTTATTGTGGCACCTGTGTCATCTTTGTAGTCGTTTTCGATCCAACTCTGCAGTTTGTTATTGTAAGAATTGACGCAAAAATGAGAATCGCACAATATAAGTGTGGGGAATTCGCGTTCTGCATTTTCGAGCGCCATCTTTAAAGATCTGATTTCAGTTCTCTGAACCGAACAGTTTCTTACAGATTCAGTTTTTGTTACTTTCGGTCTGAATTTACCGCACAGCCAACGACCTTTAATGATCGCACATGCTGCGTCGTAGGATTTTCTCTCTACGTTGAAATGCTGTACAGAGCTATCTGTATAGATTATACAGGCGTATTGTGGGAGATGCAGGATTTCGATTGGCAGAGGATATTCTTCTTCATATTCTAAATCATTCAGTTCTTCGTATTGAGGGGCAAAATAGTATTTCACATCTTCCGCTCCTAGAGAATCTATACACTGTATCCATTTCGGATCCAATGACACTGTAGGCAGGTTTACTGGGCTGAATAGCGCTTCGAAGGCGGATTCCGCTGTAAGGATATTAATCCGTTTGCCGTGTGCTAGTTCTCTTTCATTTGCTAATGCGATTTGCACTGCATTCACAGTTCTTTCTGTGTGACTGAATGTTTTTTCTACTTGTGTGTACAAGTGAGATTTAATTGAAATTGGTACCTTTTCTCCCTCATTAGAGGTTAGGTATGTGAATCCGCATCTTCCTGGGATGACTCGGATTACAAGATCACGTGTGTTGTCACGTGTATCTAATTTAGTTTTTGCTAACATGTCTGTTTGCAGTGATCTCAAAATTTCTGTGTGTTTTTGAGTCCAATTGATTTGTTTTAAATCAGGTTTAATTAGTTCGTAGAGAGGTTTAACCCTCTCTGCGTAATTTAGAATGTAAGTTCTTCCGAAATTCAGAAAACCTAGAATGGATTGTAAATTCTTCAGCGTTTTTGGAGCTTGGAGTACAGCGCACTTCTCTAAGAAGTTGTCCGCTAGGCTTTTCCCTTCACTTGATAATTCGTACCCTAAAAATAGTACTGTCAGATGGGCAATTCGGGACTTTTTAAAGTTGAATTTGTAACCCTCTGCTGCGAACCCAAGTATAATGGTGTTCACTCTTTTCAAGTGAGTATCCAAGTCGTCGTCTGTGAGATAAATATCATCTACGTAAGATAATGCTTCATCATCATAGATTTGTAGTAACTCTGTTACCCTAGCTGAGAATAGTCCTGGGCTGTTCTTGAACCCCTGTGGGAGTCGACAGAATTTTTTCTGCGACCCAAATGCGGAGAAAGCGGTCAAGTATCTGCTTTCTGGTGCAATGTTTTGACAAAAGAAACCATTAGAAATGTCTAATGTCGTTTTGTATTTTTTCCTAACTATGTTATTCATTAGGGCTGCACTATGCGAGTTTTGTACTGCAAAAGTTTTGCAACATGTATTAAGGTGTCTGTAGTCCAAAACTAGACGATATGAATTGTCTGGCTTGGAGACAGGAAACAAAGGATTGTTCATTTGAGAGGTGCATGTTTCAATCACCCCCTGGTACTCAAGTTGATCTAAGATGTCCCTGACCTGTTTTTTAGCTTCTTGCTTTATGGGATACTGCCGTTGGGCAGTTGGTTCACTTTTTAGTTGGATTTTGTGAGGAGGAGAATCCTCATCCCATCCTACATGATTTTTATACAATGCAGGTGCCTGGGCTACTGCCCATTTCCTTGCATATGTGTATTTTTTGTGAATCGGTATGTGATTCGAGAAGGCAGGCATAATCACTTCTTCGCCACGAGGGCACTCCCTGACAAACTCCGGGGGCCAATCTTTTTCAGCTAACAGAATATCATAGCCTTTTGAGAGCTTATACCAAAATAGACCCTTAATTTTCCTAGTCTTATCACCCTCCATACGCAATGTTATTTCGTATATTTTATGGGGCTCGCTAAGTCTGGTGTCGGCAGTTTCAACCTGAATGTACTCATTCGTGTCCACTGTCTCCAGATGACTCATCAAGATCTTGCGCGCTATACTGATTTCTGCTGCACTGTCCAACATTGTCAATGCCCACTCCCCATTTTTCAACTGTGTCCTCAGTATTCTCGGCATGGTTGATTACTCTAATACAGGCTACCTTCTTTTTCTGAAATTGAGATTTCTTATTTTGAGCAGGTTCCTTGTCTTTGGACTTGGTGTGCTCTCCTGGGTCTGACCGTCCTCTTCTTTCCGAATTCTGTGGAAAAGATCGAGAGGGACGTGTATCAATACTTTGATATCTATCAGGTTTTTTTATATTATCCCTATTTCTAAGGTTATATCTTTTCTCAGAGGACTCCCTCTGGGGAGACTGGCGTTCTCGAGTCGGAGTTCTTTCCCTCCGTCGAGGAGACCTTCCTCTGGACTGGAAAACTTTTTCCTTGGGAGTGGATTGTTTATTTCCATCCCAGCTCTTTTTAGGAGTGTTTAAATTATTTTTAATAAATAATTTTTCAGGATTTTCGAGCAGTTGGGGCTTAACTGGTTTTCCACCCAAGCTGTCTCTACCTAATTCTTCATAGCATTTTTCTATGATTTTTGCTAGCTCAACAGGATCTTTTATATCTGTTTCCCTCAACTTCTGGCGGATCGCCACAGATGCTGCTTCTCCCTTTACATTGGCTAATAATATAGCCGTGACCTGCTTGAAGTCTTTCAGTAATTTCATACCTAGATTTAAAGCGGGTTCTGGACCGAATTCATTTTGAATCTGTTTTAGCACTTCTGGTATTACCGCCATAGACGGAACACCGTGTGTTTTTGTGTAAATGGAAGCAAAGACTGTACCCCAAGTGTCACAGTCCTCCACGTGTGGTGCGATTCCCATAGGAAGGCAGATGGTCAAGATTCTGTGTTTCTCAATAGGGGTAGTATCAGGAAATACTGCCTCTATTTGAGTGATTTTCTGGGCTAACCAGAAAGGAATTTGTTCCCGTTTTATGGGTGTTTTACCAAGACATGACTGTATGTTCTGTGGTGTAATTTTATTTGTGTTCCCCTGATGAGGGGTCAGCTGTGGTGTATTAACAGCTGGCTGGATTGTAGCAATCCGCATTACATATTGGACTAATTGCCTATGTATTTTTATTAATGTGTTTAGCTGTGCTAACAGCTCTTCCTTGGACATTCTTGCAATGTCAGGATGTGGTGTGTAGCTGGCTAGAACCGGCCACGTTGCTCCTGGTCTCCCTAGTGGACCGAGCCTGGTAATGTGATCATTGTGTTTTAGGGCGCCATTAAACCAGAGCAGGTGCTCTTGAAATTTAAGTGGAATTTCAACCTCCTCGAAAGGGGCGTACTCATCCGGAGGTTCCTCTATTTTATAATAGTGAAACTCTTGTGTTATAGCGTTTACCGCTGGAAAGTTTATCCATGAATAGAATACCTCTGCGTGCCGATACTCGTGAGCCTCTATCACGAAAATTACTGTACCACCTTGAGGTGTCAGTCCGTTTTCTATAAGTTTTAAAGTTATAGATTTTCTTAAGTGAACCGGGATGATAATAGCATCCGGGTCTGCTTGTTCGGGACCTTGCTGAGTCGCGTCTACTGCGGTCCCAGAGGTTCCGTTGTTTTCTACTGACATTTTTTAAAAATGCAGGTTTGCGGAGTAGGTCTCCAAGGAGACAAAGATTAGGTGCACAATATTTTGGAACACTGTATCCTTCAACGTTGAATAAACCAGAGCTTTACATAGGAATCTCTTCCTACTGAGGTCGGGCGGATTTTAACCTTTCACCCACTCCAGACGTCTATTGGAGTATTTACGGGAGAAAGGGGTGTGAAATATGCACGACTGAGTTACTCTAAAAGTCTTGCGTTAGTTTATCGCCTTACCAAACGTTGGGCGCCATGTAGTGTAGTTCCTAGTTGCCCTGCGCATTGGAATAACATAAACAGTAGTATCGACGTGGAACTGCTTATATTCCAGGCCTCCACTGACTATGCTAAACTTAATTGGGTTGTGTTACCAACTAGCTCAGAGGTCACTGGAAACTTTCTTCTCTGCATAGGAAGTGATCAGCTTCCTTGGCACAGACAAGAAGGGATTCAGTTTTCCAACAACCGTGCAACATGACAACTTTGCTCCTCAGATCAAGAGTCGATCTCTAGGGTCGTGTGAAACAATAGACATAGATTTCACTCAGTCAGTCTGGTGCAGTTTACTTTCACGGTATGTAGAGAATAGAGAGACGGGCGTGTATCAATGAAGGTTAATATTTATTGAACAGTCTTTCTTCTCGTACAAGAGAAATGTATTGCCACAATTGCAATAACTGTTATTATAAAAAGTACGTACAGTAAGATAAGGATTGCGAAATAGAACTGTAAAAGCATTGATATGGTTTCTTAGCCATACAATGGTTTAAAAGTAATAAAACATATATACAGTCATATATACATTAGGCTAACATACTCAACTGGTGCTTCTAACTAAGCCTACCCCAGTGTGCCTGACCTAAGCCTAACACGTGAAAAGGGGAGTAAGTAAGTAGCTTAAGTTAAGTTGGTTTTGCCAAGGTTTGTTTCAAGAATTCTCGTCTAAGGGTTTAGTCAACACCATACCTCTGAATAGAATGATGGAGGATTGGTATCTCCTTCAGGGGTCTCTCTCGATATCCCAGTCACCCGCGAGGGTAAACCGGAAGCGCCGGGACTGGATTTCTCTGCACGAGAAAGGCAGCGGCTTCTCTCAGCGCGTCGAGGAAGGAGGGGTGACAGCGTCCGCGGGCAGCTGGGCTGGATGTCTTCGCAGAGGACGGCTGCACGGCTCCTCAAGCGTACTGCACCATAGGTCGCGCTTTAGCGGCGATAATGGTAATCAGTAGCTTCACCACCACAGGATAGCAGGCTGCAGCGACAGAGTGCTAGTTTTTACCAACACGGGGTCATGCAGGCAGCTGGCATCAGCAACAGGCAACGAACATTGCTTAAGGCAACGTTGGTAATATTTATACCTGACAGGTGCCGGGTTTGACGCAAGTTTGCTGGACATAAGACGTCAATTAAAAATGTCACTAGGAAGTGATAGTTATCAGTTGCTCATTAGAGTTCCATTACAAATCAAAACATAGCAAGCGGGGATTTCCAGGTTTGCTGAGTTTTTATCTTGTTGAAGAACTCGGAGTGTTATCTAGGAATATCAGATAGTGACTGCTGCTCTGTCATTGCACTAATTGGTTGCAAAGGAAGTAGCAGAGAGTCATGCTGGAATGTGGCTCTGTGGCTCTGTTCGTGTGAGGCCAGAGATGACTTTACAGAAAATCGCACTTGAACGGTTATGCCAATATAGGGAATAAAGTGATTTATAGCCGAATAGGGGCATAAGGTCACAGTATCGATCAGGAACCTAGATAAGCACGCAACAGGTAAGTGGCGCCACTTGATTCTTCTGCTCCTTACTGGCAACTTTCTTGCTAGAGGAGCTACGGGCAACTTTTTTTGGGGCCATCTTCTTCAGATGTCAGAACAGCAGGCCGCAGTTGCACAAGTTGCAGAGTTGTCTGTGGCCACACGTGACGTTGTGCTGCACACACCGCAGCAGGACTTGTTCCTGGCACTGATGAGGAACGATGAGGCTGATGATTCGTCTTTCTGCACCTAAAATTAAACAAAGCCAGAGGAACATCAGTTAAATAAATGTTGCATATGTAGCGCTTTAATTAATAGTTTGCAAGTAAGCATTTTTATTATACCCACCCCCCAAAATGGAAAGACCAATAAAATGCACCACTGACAGAGTACCCCTGGGCATAATGGATGAAAGCATGGCAGACTGGGTGCAGGCCTATGGCACAACAAAGCACATTGCCTGGCTTCAAAATCGCCCCTAAACCCCCACCACATGGCCAGGCCCTGCCTGTACCAGTCCTCAAAATGGCCCCCACCCACATGGACAGGCCCCATCACCACCCCCAAAAATCAAAAAACACACAACAATCACCACAATCCAATGCCATCCATGCCCTCAATCATGTTCAAATTCAAGACACCCCACAGAAAGACTAGGCCCATGCACCACAGAGTACCCCTGGACAAAAGGCCCCAACAACAGCCCAAAAATCGAAAAACACACACAAATCACCACAATCCAATGCCATCCATGCCCTCCATCATGTTCAAATTCAAGACACCCCACAGAAAGACCAGGCCCATGCACCACTGAGTACCCCTGGGCATAATGGGTGAAAGAATGGCAGACTGGGTGCAGGCCTGTGGCACAACAAAGCACACTGCCTGGCTTCAAAATGGCCCCTAGACCCCCACCACATGGCCAGGCCCTGCCTGTACCAGTCCTCAAAATGACCCCCACCCAAATGGACAGGCCCCATCACCACCCCAAAAAGTCACAAAACACACAAAAATCACCACGATCCAATGCCATCCATGCCCTCCATGACGTTTACATTAAAGAGACCCCACAGAAAGACTCAGCCCATGCACCACTGAGTACCCCTGGGCATAATGGGTGAAACATGGCAGAATGGGTGCAGGCCTATGGCAGAACAAAGCACACTGCCTGGCTTTAAAATGACCCCTAGACCCCCCACCACATGGCCATGCCCTACCTGTACCAGTCCTCAAAATGGCCCCCACCCACATGGACAGGCCCCATCACCACCCCCAAAAATCAAAAAGCACTCGAAAATCACCACAATCCAATGCCATCCATGCCCTCAGTCATGTTCAAACTCAAGACACCCCACAGAAAGACTAGGCCCATGCACCACTGAGTACCCCTGGGCATAATGGGTGAAAGCATGGCAGACTGGGTGCAGGCCTATGGCACAACAAAGCACACTGCCTGGCTTCAAAATGGACCCTAGACCCCCACCACATGGCCAGGCCCTGCCTGTACCAGTACTCAAAATGGCCCCACCCACATGGACAAGCCCCATCACCACCCCCAAAAATCGAAAAACACACACAAATCACCCAATCCAATGCCATCCATGCCCTCAATCATGTTCAAATTCAAGACACCCCACAGAAAGACTAGGCCCATGCACCACTGAGTACCCCTGGGTATAATGGGTGAAAGCATGGCAGACTGAGTGCAGGCCTATGGCACAATAAAACACACTGCCTGGGTTCAAAATGGCCCCTAGACCTCCACCACATGGCCAGGCCCTGCCTGTACCAGTCATCAAAATGGCCCCCACCCACATGGACAGGCCCCATCATCACCCCAAAAAGTCGAAAAACACACAAAAATCACCACAATCCAATGCCATCCATGCCCTCCATGATGTTTACATTAAGGAGACCCCACAGAAAGACTCAGTCCATGCACCACTGAGTACCCCTGGGCAAAAGGCCCCAACAACAGCCCAAAAATCGAAAACACACATCAATCACCACAATCTAATGCCATCCATGCCCTCAATCATGTTCAAATTCAAGACACCCCACAGGCCCATGCTCCACTGAGTACCCCTGGGCATAATGAGTGAAAGCATGGCAGACTGGGTGCAGGCCTATGGCACAACAAAGCACACTGCCTGGCTTCAAAATAGCCCCTAGACCCCCACCACATGGCCAGGCACTGCCTGTACCAGTCCTCAAAGTGGCCCCCACCCACATGGACAGGCCCCATCACCACCCCAAAAAGTCGAAAAACACACAGAAATCACCACAATCCAATGCCATCCATGCCCTCCATGATGTTTACATTAAAGAGACCCCACAGAAAGACTCAGTCCATGCACCACTGAGTACCCCTGGGCATAATGGGTGAACGCATGGCAGACTGGGTGCAGGCCTATGGCACAACAAAGCACACTGCCTGGCTTCAAAATGGCCCCCAGACCCCCACCACATGGCCAGGCCCTGCCTGTACCAGTCCTCAAAATGGCCCCCACCCACATGGACAGGCCCCATCACCACCCCCAAAAATCGAAAAACACACACAAATCACCACAATCCAATGCCATCCATGCCCTCAATCATGTTCAAATTCAAGACACCCCACAGAAAGACTAGGCCCATGCACCACTGAGTACCCCTGGGCATAATGGGTGAAAGCATGGCAGACTGAGTGCAGGCCTATGGCACAACAAAGCACACTGCCTGGCTTCAAAATGGCCCCTAGACCTCCACCACATGGCCAGGCCCTGCCTGTACCAGTCCTCAAAATGGCCCCCACCCACATGGACAGGCCCCATCACCACCCCAAAAAGTCGAAAAACACACAAAAATCACCACAATCCAATGCCATCCATGCCCTCCATGATGTTTACATTAAAGAGACCCCACAGAAAGACTCAGTCCATGCACCACTGAGTACCCCTGGGCAAAAGGCCCCAACAACAGCCCAAAAATCGAAAAACACACATCAATCACCACAATCCAATGCCATCCATGCCCTCAATCATGCTCAAATTCAAGACACCCCACAGAAAGACTAGGCCCATGCACCACTGAGTACCCCTGGGCATAATGGGTGAAACATGGCAGAATGGGTGAAGGCCTATGGCAGAACAAAGCACACTGCCTGGCTTTAAAATGACCCCTAGACCCCCCACCACATGGCCATGCCCTACCTGTACCAGTCCTCAAAATGGCCCCCACCCACATGGACAGGCCCCATCACCACCCCCAAAAATCAAAAAGCACTCGAAAATCACCACAATCCAATGCCATCCATGCCCTCAGTCATGTTCAAACTCAAGACACCCCACAGAAAGACTAGGCCCATGCACCACTGAGTACCCCTGGGCATAATGGGTGAAAGCATGGCAGACTGGGTGCAGGCCTATGGCACAACAAAGCACACTGCCTGGCTTCAAAATGGACCCTAGACCCCCACCACATGGCCAGGCCCTGCCTGTACCAGTACTCAAAATGGCCCCACCCACATGGACAAGCCCCATCACCACCCCCAAAAATCGAAAAACACACACAAATCACCCAATCCAATGCCATCCATGCCCTCAATCATGTTCAAATTCAAGACACCCCACAGAAAGACTAGGCCCATGCACCACTGAGTACCCCTGGGTATAATGGGTGAAAGCCTGGCAGACTGAGTGCAGGCCTATGGCACAATAAAACACACTGCCTGGGTTCAAAATGGCCCCTAGACCTCCACCACATGGCCAGGCCCTGCCTGTACCAGTCATCAAAATGGCCCCCACCCACATGGACAGGCCCCATCACCACCCCAAAAAGTCGAAAAACACACAAAAATCACCACAATCCAATGCCATCCATGCCCTCCATGATGTTTACATTAAGGAGACCCCACAGAAAGACTCAGTCCATGCACCACTGAGTACCCCTGGGCAAAAGGCCCCAACAACAGCCCAAAAATCGAAAACACACATCAATCACCACAATCTAATGCCATCCATGCCCTCAATCATGTTCAAATTCAAGACACCCCACAGGCCCATGCTCCACTGAGTACCCCTGGGCATAATGAGTGAAAGCATGGCAGACTGGGTGCAGGCCTATGGCACAACAAAGCACACTGCCTGGCTTCAAAATAGCCCCTAGACCCCCACCACATGGCCAGGCCCTGCCTGTACCAGTCCTCAAAGTGGCCCCCACTCACATGGACAGGCCCCATCACCACCCCAAAAAGTCGAAAAACACACAGAAATCACCACAATCCAATGCCATCCATGCCCTCCATGATGTTTACATTAAAGAGACCCCACAGAAAGACTCAGTCCATGCACCACTGAGTACCCCTGGGCATAATGGGTGAACGCATGGCAGACTGGGTGCAGGCCTATGGCACAACAAAGCACACTGCCTGGCTTCAAAATGGCCCCCAGACCCCCACCACATGGCCAGGCCCTGCCTGTACCAGTCCTCAAAATGGCCCCCACCCACATGGACAGGCCCCATCACCACCCCCAAAAATCGAAAAACACACACAAATCACCACAATCCAATGCCATCCATGCCCTCAATCATGTTCAAATTCAAGACACCCCACAGAAAGACTAGGCCCATGCACCACTGAGTACCCCTGGGCATAATGGGTGAAAGCATGGCAGACTGAGTGCAGGCCTATGGCACAACAAAGCACACTGCCTGGCTTCAAAATGGCCCCTAGACCTCCACCACATGGCCAGGCCCTGCCTGTACCAGTCCTCAAAATGGCCCCCACCCACATGGACAGGCCCCATCACCACCCCAAAAAGTCGAAAAACACACAAAAATCACCACAATCCAATGCCATCTATGCCCTCCATGATGTTTACATTAAAGAGACCCCACAGAAAGACTCAGTCCATGCACCACTGAGTACCCCTGGGCAAAAGGCCCCAACAACAGCCCAAAAATCGAAAAACACACATCAATCACCACAATCCAATGCCATCCATGCCCTCAATCATGTTCAAATTCAAGACACCCCACAGAAAGACTAGGCCCATGCACCACTGAGTACCTCTGGGCATAATGGGTCAAAGCATGGCAGACTGGGTGCAGGCCTATGGCACAACAAAGCACACTGCCTGGCTTCAAAATGGCCCCTAGACCCCCACCACACGGCGTACTCGTGTTGACAAACTCTCGCTGTGCAAGGTGGCAAGCCGCGATGACGTAATCGCCGTCGACAAACTCCCTCGGGATCCCGCAGCAAGATCCAAAATGGTGCAGCACACGCAAAACATGGAGAAAAACAACTCTGCAAACGCTGAATGACGGTAAGTGAAAGCTGCGCGCCGCAATATTGTATCACCAAGCAAAAAAATCCGCTGCGTGCGAATTTGCGAGTTTTCAGGAAATTCGCGAGAATTCATGGATTGCGGATTTGCCAAAAATCTGCAAATTCCGCTAGAGGAACGGATTTTACGCCCATACTTAGTTCATTCCATTTCTTTGGAACACACAGTTGATTGGTCCTTGGAGCTTGTTGTTCATTGGCCCTGCCAGTTTCCATCCTTTGCCGTGGTGATTACCAGACGTTCGGCCCTTCAGAGGAAGGCAGCTCCTGAAGATGACCCTGGGTCTGCTTGACCTCTGTGTTCTGGTGCCAGTGCTTCTGGGGCTTGTGAGGTGGACAGAAGCCACATGGTGGGACTGGCTGGTGAGAGAGCTGTCCGTTACCACGGGGTGCCTGTCCTTCCCCAGTAAATGTGTAACTTGAGAGAGGGTACCCCACTGACTCCCGGGAACAGGGTACAAAGACAATAAGTCAAAAGAAAATCCCTAGGGAGCAATCGATACTCTTTCATAACATTCTAGATCAACACACACCCCTGAATGGAAAAGACTAGTTTATCACACCATAGGGAATATACGTTAATTTCCACAACCAAATTGGATCGTTTACAGTCTAATTTTTATTAAAAAACATACACATGAAAAAGCGCTTAAGTGTCACAATTAAAATTTCAAAGAATATCTTTGAAAGCATAAGTTAAAAAGCAATTGATCACAATATTACATCACAATGTATAATTTAAATTTTGTAAAAAATGTAGAGACAGTGGAAAACACAAATAGGACATTCCAGACAATCATACATAAAAGCGGAAAACAATAACCTATAAAAGAACAACCCCTGTTTTGTGGCTACTTGATTTGTTTTGCCACCATTCAGTCTCTGGATCCAAAGGCCTACAATTTTTTCTAACAATATAAACAACGGTAAAAACAGTACATGTACATCAGTTGTTTATTGGGCCCTGATTGGATTCTCTCTGCATGGAAATTGCGTCGACGCGTTTCGGTGCTAGGCAAATGATGTTGTGGCACCTTCTTCAGGACTTCATTTAGCGGGGTTTCTCGCGTGAATAAGTGGTGACTTGCACCCTCTCCTTTCTTATTTGGAGGAGGGTCCAGATTAGTGCATCTATGGTGTTCGTTAAATTTCTCCCGAATTACTTGTCCGAGTCCTATCTTTTTCTATTAGATAAGAATGGACTCTTTGCGCTGCGTACCCTTCAGTTCTTATTTCCAATCTTTCAAGTTGGTAGGTTGAGCGTCTTTCTTTTTTCGAATGCACTCTTTGCCTTAGGTTCGTTTCCCCTGTGATTCTGGTCTTTTAGGTAGAAGTACTGAATATCTTAAAATTTTGTAAGACTAACCATGAACGGGCATAGGATTTGCGGTCTCCTTGTAAGGACTGGATATGTTCTTACAGATATTGGTAGTGCGATTCTGCCTCGTTCTTCCGCTCTCTATGGTGTGATAAACTAGTCTTTTCCATTCAGGGGTGTGTGTTGATCTAGAATGTTATGAAAGAGTATCGAGTGCTCCCTAGGGATTTTTTTTGACTTCCCCAGTAAATGCCTAACCCCAAGATGGCGTTGGCTGGGGTGCCGGAGGGCGGCTCGGAGACTGAGAAGCTAACGGGTGGGCAGAGGCATCTCCTATCTAGTGGGGACTGAATAAACTGTGCCAACAGCTCTCCATCACTCCATCCCCTTAGGAAAGAGACCTCACATGAGAAGGGCGGAGCACTCAGAGTTTTGACACACTGGGGGGACCTACTCTGGGTCTGGGAATGAATTAATTCACAAAGCCAACACATGGAGCACTGCCACAATTCCTTACTCTCAAATGCCTTACTCTCAATTGCCTTTCTCTATATTACCTTACTCTCAATTCTGCTTTTGGAAGTTGTGGTTGATCTGCTTACCTTCGGAGCTGTCCCTTCCACCTCTCTTCTTATGGGGCAAGCTGGAGGAAGACGCTGACAGCGCTTCCTAGTAACACAGGGACTGCTACCGTCGATGAAACTCTGACAATGCCCCATGGGCGGAAACTGAAACTGTTTATACTTACCTCAGAGACTGAGTACCCTTGCCCATTGCCTGCTGGAGCTGTCCTATGCAGCTATAGAGGAGTCTGGTTCTGGTTCACCCCTCAGCCGACACCTATCCAGCTGGACATCGGACATTGTTTTTCACAGTTCTTCGTGGTTTATCTGTCTTTTACACTGACTGATTTGTTCCCCCTGATGGGCTTTCCCCCTCCTGCCTGCCTCGACTCTATTGGCATTCCCCTCCCCTTCCTTTCCCTCTGTCTGTTACGCCACACGTTAGTAGCGCATACTACTGTGTTGCTGTGGCTTCATCATGTGTCCATATATGCTATAAGCTAGTAACTCTTGTTGTTACAATGTAATCACTATGTAACTTATGGAACATTTTTGTAAGTGGCAACTCGCCGTTCCTAATGTAAAACGCTCTGATACCTTGGGGGTCTACCCAGTGCTATATAAAACTCAAATAAATAAAAAAATAAAATACAAAAAACAGCACATGTACCGGTACTACGGCGTATCACTAAAGTTTAGACTTCAATGGACTCGGGTGAGCATGTGAGCCGGCTCCCCATATCAAAACATGATTCCATCCTAGTATAGATGCTGTATATGTATTTGTGAGGTGGTATAGTTAACATGTATTATTCCAGATAGCATGACCAGTGGGCAAGTCATATGTCCCCATTTTTTGCATTGAGTGCATAAGTCCATTGCCCATGCCAATTACTTGCTAGGGTTCACCTCTTAGGCAACATTGATCATGATATGTTGCAACCGTCATCCCGCATCATGGGTACCAGCACATCCCACAGGGTACTGCACATCAAGGACAGGAGAGATAGGCAATATGGCTTGGTGGTACAGAGGAAGTTGTGGTCAAACTCAATGTGAATATGGAATCGGAGGGATAAACTTCCTGCCTGTCTGCAGCACATTGCTACTGTATGCCTACACATGGTATTTTATGAACTCTTTTGTGTGACAGGTCCACACAGACTGTGATGAATCTTACATCAGTGCAGACTGAATCGGTATGAGTGGATTTGGAACATGTCACCAGTCCACACATGACAATTATGTAACATGCCTGACTCCTGCCTTATAGATCCAATTGCCGGTAATTGACACATTTCAATACCTTCGTAGTGTTTTGTAAAACATAAGGCCAATTTGCAAAGTACCACAGCTGTGTTGTCAGCATACAGGCCCTTCCACATTCCTCCAAATGCAGTAGTTGCCCATATTTTATCCCAAGGATTTTTCTCCATTGAATGATTTCTCGCCAATTACCTGAAAGATACAGGTTGGACAGACTATTGGATATGTCAAGGAGCACATCCTCTTGTTTGATTTTCAGTAGGTGATCTAAGTTATAGTGTCACAGGTATGTCCATGTGTCAATCTTTGAAAATTATCCAATAGTTCTATGGAATGGGAGGTAGATAGCTACACTCTGGCTATGTTTTAATCAACTGGCACTGAATCAATCTATGTTGCCATATGTGTGGCTTATGTACATGCCATAACAGTGAAGCATTGCTGAGGCACAATATGTGTACTTCTACACATCACTCATTTCACAAAGCTGTTTAGTTATAGATTGTACCCTCTGGCATGTTGCATGTCAGTCAAAAAGGAGCACATAGATGGGGCATGTGTACCAATCCATGTGTACATAACAGCATATATCTAATTATGTCTTCATATGCACATGGTACGTGGCAATGAGGCCGGACACTGCCATTTCCAGTACCTACAAGGCCAAAACCTAGGTTATTTACCATTATTTTCTTAGGAGAAGTACATGCTTCTCATGATGGTTGGTCAGTATAAGTTAAATAATTGTAATTGTTTTCCTCGCTGATATCGACCTCCCCAGTCTCTCCGAGGAAGAAAGGGAAGACCTGGATAGGGACATTACCGCGGACGAGATTGACCTTGCTATCCGCTCCCTTAATTCGGGCAAGGCTTCTGGGCCCAATGGAATTCCAGTGGAGCTGTACAAAATCCGATCGGATGCGGTTTCCCCGCATCTCCGCAAGATGTACCTTGAATCCTTTGAAAGAGGCTCCCTTCCCCTGGACCAACGACTGGCTACCATCGTGGTCATCCATAAGGAAGGTAAACCACGGGACGCATGTCGCTCTTACCGTCCTATTTCCCTCCTTAATGTGGAACCCAAGGTCCTTGCCAAGCTCCTGGCTAATCGGTTAATTGGAGTTACTAGCGACCTCGTGCATCCCGATCAATCTGGATTCATTCCCCACCGTAACACCGCCCTGAACTTGCGCCGCCTTCATGGGGTTATGGCCCGGGCCCACACTCTCAAAGATCCAGCGGTGTTGGCGTCCCTGGACGCCACCATGGCCTTTGATTCACTAGAATGGCCTTACTTATGGGCGGTTCTGGCTAAATTCGGATTCGGACCGGTCTTCATCAGTTGGGTGAAGCTCCTCTATGCGGACCCGATGGCCAATGTCACGGTCAATGGTCGCCTGTCAGCGCCCTTCCCTTTGCGCCGTGGCACAAGGCAGGGTTGTCCCTTGTCCCCCCTGTTGTTTGCTCTGGCTCTTGAACCCCTTGCGGCACAGCTGCGTTCCCATCCCGACCTGAGAGGTATTGAATGGGCCCCCGGCTTTGAGGACAGGGTCTCTCTATACGCTGATGACATCCTGTTATACATGTCTTCACCGGGTAGATCCCTTATTGTGGCCTGCGATGTCATCAAACTGTTTGGGCGATACTCTGGCCTGGTTATTAACTGGGCCAAATCGTCCCTCTATGTCCTCAAAGGGGACACCCCGCGCCTCCCCGGGGGCTGCGGCATCCAGATTGCGTCGCGCGGCTTTAAATATCTGGGCATATACATATCCAGCAACGCCAAGCTCCGGTATGACAATAATCTGCTCCCTCCTCTTCAGAGGCTGCGACGTGACGTCGAAAGCTGGTGCCACCTGCCACTCTCTCTCCTGGGCCGTGCTGCCCTTTTTAAGATGATGGCACTTCCCAGATTCCTCTATGCACTACAGAATGCGCAGGACCCTGTCCCGGCCCGATACTTCCGCGACATCGAAGGCCTTCTTCGTAACCTCCTTTGGGAGGGCCGCCCCCGTGTGGCCCTCCACAAACTCACGCTTCCTTGGTATGATGGGGGCATAGCCCTCCCGGATGTGCGCCGGTACTATTGGTCGTCGCAGCTCGCTGCCCTGAACCATGGTTTTTACGGCCCAGTGGAGAACCCTGGATACGCCATGGACAGATGGCTGATGGGCGGCGGGAATTATTATCGTGCCCTGTATTCCAGGTCCTTTGACCGCAAACTGACTGGCCCCACCCGCACGGCGGTTCGCATTTGGAAAACGGTTACCAAGGCGCAGGGATGGCAGGGCAGGCTCACGAAGTTCACTCCCCTCTTTGACTCCGACATCCTGGGTAGGCTGTGGCACACCAAAGGTTTTGACAAGTGGGACCTCATTGGCATCAGCAGGGTTGAGGACATGATTTCTAGGGGTTTGATTAAGACCTTCCCCCAGTTACAGACTGAGTACCAGCTGAGCGCGACGGAGTTCTTCCGCTACGCACAGTTGAGACATGCGCTACTCTCGGCCTCCCCGCCGGATGGCGTCATTCCTGAAAGTTCCCCGCTGGAGGATAGGATCCTAGATGGGCATGTGCCAGACAGTGCGATCTCCCTTGCCTACAAGAAGCTGATAAATGTACGTACAGACCTCCTTCTTAGCTTGCGAGATCAGTGGGTGGCGGATGGCCTTGAGCTAGACGACGAGGACTGGCAAAGTGCGGTTTCCTCTCCTAAGGAGGTTGCCATCTCTTCCCGTCTTCGCCTCGTACAGTTTAAGATCCTCCACCGGGTGTACGTGACTGGGCCCCGATTGATGCGCATGGGTTTCTCCCCGGATGGTCTTTGCCGCAGAGGGTGTGGGGCCCCTGCCACCTTCCTCCATATCCTTTGGGATTGCCCGGTGATCGCCTCCTATTGGAGGAGGATCCACCGCGTGATGGCGGAGGTTACTGGCGTGGCTTCCCATGCGGAGGCCCGTCGGTGCCTCCTGAATGTCTGGGAACCGTCCGATCATAATGTCGCGCAGACTAGGTGGGTTACCCTGGGGAACATGGTGGCGAAGAGGGACATAGCCCAGCGGTGGGGCGCTACCACGGCCCCCCTGCTGGTGCAGTGGAAGGCCAACATGGATTGGTGTATGTTCAGGGAAAAGACAGTCTATGTAGCCAGGGGGAGGCCACGGAATTGGATGAAGGTCTGGGGGGCGTGGAATGAATATAGGGGGGATGTGTGCCAACCGCCTGAACCAATTGACCAGCAGGAGGCTGCATTGCCCTGACCTGTGACACCAACTGAGCTTTGAATTGTTTCTTTCTCCTGAAGCCCTCCCCCTTCTCCCTCTATCCCATCCTGCTACTTTCCTTTTTCGATAGTATTACTGCCTTACTCCCTACCCGTCCCCAGACACCCAGCGTCACACACTTTTTGCTTACTGCCACTTTCGCGCCCACGGGCGCCAGTTGTTTTCTCTTTCTTATAAAAATTAACCTTTGATGATTATGTTCTGATGTTGCACACTATTGACCTCCTTCATATTTGGCTGCCCTGCCTCCGGGATGTTGGGCTAAATAGCTGTGTGTTGTGCTCTTAAATAAAGGTTTTCAAAAATTTAAAAAAAAAAAAAAATAATAATTGTAATTGTTGTTGGCAGGCCATGCTACTTGTGCTGCTAGTAGTAATTAATGTATGTAAATGTTTACAATTGTGACAAATAAGCTTGGTCTGTTTCCTGTGTCCTTCCTCTCCAACAGCCAACATGACCCCAGAGGAGAAAAAAGCTTATTGGAGCCACCTGGTGAGGTACAGGCACATCCACCACATTTCAAAAGCCTTGCGGCACATGGGGCACAATTTTGATCGAGCTAGGCAGCAAGGCCCTGGAAGTTGCTACCTCAGGGACAGGAAGCTACCAACAGGGCAAGTAGCAGCCGTCAAATGGAGCATTTTCATGGCGCATTTCCAGGACTAGGTGCAGGGCCCTCCACAACTCCACCAGAAGTGGCACCACAGCCGGTTGCCACTCCTTCCCAGCAGCCAACATAAATAGTGAAGGCAGTTGCTAAAGGGCCAGCAAAAGAATGCGGTGAAGTTGGCAGGACTTGAGTTACAGGTGGCAACCCTCATGAAAATGATGGAGACTTTACAGAAGATTGAGTACAAGATGAAGGACCTCCCTCCAACTTTTTGGCACTCCCATGTTATTCTTCATAGTTTTTATAGTATACACTTTTAGCATAGGTTAGGATAGGTCTTAGCATAGTGGTAGGTTAGGGTAGTTTTAGTGTTTTTTTAGATTTTACTATTTAGCTGTTTTTAGATGGGGATATGGGTAGGTAGGCCGTTGGGGGTTGATGTTTATTATGTGTACAAAAATGAAAAACCCCAGAAATATATTTGTTTAAAAAAACTATTAAAAAAATATAAATGTTTGTTTGGGTTTTAATGTTAGTAGTTTATGTTAGTCTAGGTGTGGTATAAGGGGGTGAGAGGTTGATGCTTGACTGGTCTGTTGTGTTATATGTGTAGAGTAGGCTATGCTAAAATAAGTAGGTTAGGTTATTTGTAAAGTAGGATAGTGTAGGTGAGTTAGAATTAGTTTGTTTAGGCATAGTTTAGATGGATATAATTAGGGCAGGGCTTAGTATTTTAGATGTTAAGATTGGCAGTGTGTGTAAAATAAAATCTATTTGACACTTTTACAACTTCTTACTTATTTCCAGCTTGCCAGTTTTGACATCTGCTTAGGTTGAGTTCAGCACAAGCTGCAGGATTCCTGCCAGTGTTTGTATACATGTGTTACTAGGTGGAGCTCCAAAGAAGTAGAGCATTTCAAGTTCACAGTAGAGTCACTTAAGGTATCTTCAAACCTAATTGGTCACTGCAAGTTGCACTCTTGCTGTGAATGGACACACAGCCCAAAACAGGTAGTAATCTAACATAGCACTCTGTGTGTATGTGATGCTACATATATTGTATGTACGATAGAGTCAAACCATTGTAACTAATTTAGGATGTGTTTGGTGCCACACTGTTGGCAGCCACTTACACACTCTCCCGAGCACCATTTTGTAGTTGCTTCACTAAGTACTGGCTAGTATGCATAGAATTATCACCCACCTAGGCAGAAAAAAACTTCTGTCCTACCATTGATTATCAATTGTATCGCTTCATGCATGTTACTTTGGGTAGGGAATTGCTAGTTTAGGAGCAGCTAGGGTTCACATAAACTATTTAGCATCACTATGTATATTTATACCCGGCTCTCACAAACTCATTTTCATTTAAATGTTATGTATTGTCTTAAGAGTCTGCACATCCACTGTGGTCTACTTACTGCAATCATGACCATCCAACATGCTGATTCTAGAAAATAGTATTATTCACACCTCAACCAACGAGCAAAAAGCTAGGGGCAGTCCCTGGGACAATGAAACCCAACATAGTTATTGAGCCATTGGATGTCCAGAGAGAGTCCACGGGGGATACATGTCATGGAACATGTTGAGGAGAGGAGTGTTCCAGTTAGGTGGAGGAGGATCAACTTGCTATTAGGGAAGAAAGTTCACATAGACGGTCCACACATGGTTGTGATCAACAGGGGGGTAAGCAAATGGAAGACAGTACCTGTTGAGAGGTAGCACTGGACATTGGAGAAACTGGCCATGGGGCACAGAGATATGCTACCGGGCATATTTCCTTTGCAAAGAGCTGCAGTCCACATCTTTGGCTTCTGATGTGTGGGTTGCCTCCCGTGAGGGCTGTGTTGAAGGTCTCAGAACCGAGAGAGGCACACACATCACGGGCTCAAGATGTTGACCCCCTGTTCCCAGCAGCGTTTTCATGCACCAACAAGTAAGGCAACAAAGCACTGCGAAGGACCTGCTGCTTTGCCAGCACAGCAGCCATATCTCTGCAGAAGGCACCCATTGCAGGTATGTAGAAGTCCTGCTTCCGCTCCATGGACTCCAGGATGTTGCGTATAGCCCCAAGATAGTTGGCAACCTAGCTGGTGGCACTTTTCCAAGGCAATTGCTCATGTCTCAGCCTCATGACACCAGTGATATCAGCCAGGGACAGTTCCAAGCCATGGAGCGGAGAGTAGTTGCTTCTTACAGCCCCCAAGGTGTCCTTATTGGGAGTGAGGCACCTATGGAGTTCCTCTAGTGTGCCAGCCAATGTCTCCATTCCCACCCTCACCTCTTCTATGAGTTCCCGCTGGACTCCTAATACACAATGTTGGAAGGCTATTTGAGGCGCCTCGTAGTCCTGGCCTGGGGGTGGACTGGCAGGTGGTGAGAGGTGAATCATCTGAAGACCCGGCACTGGTGTCTGCCCTTCCTGCAACCGGAGATGATGTTTGGATGGAGTCCAGGATTTGCTGGAGGGTGTCTTGGTGTAGCTTGACAGTTTGTCATCCTTTACAGGATCCACTCTCAGGACATGCAGCTGATCAGGAGTTTGGTGTTTCATCCTCTGGAATTGAAATGACTTATGTTGATGGTGATCCATGTCAGTTGCTCACATGAGTTAATAGGTTCACAATCAGGGCCTTATTTACAAGTTTATGGCGTAGGGCAACGTTGAAAGTCTTTCTGTTGCGCTGCCTTACATTTAAAAAATGTATGAATGTTCTGTATCTTTGAGATGCTGTGCATTCCTGTCCTCTTCCACAGTGCTGGGGCACTAATGTCTGCCATGCATCAAGGCAGTCACTCTTGCACCATGGTGCAAGGGTGCCTTCATTGTAGGGATTCATGGTTTTGTGCAGGAAGAGGCAACTTCCTGCCCAAAAGCAATACATGGAGGCAATGTCTTCTCTCTGTTTGTGCTGCTGAACGCAACACACATAGGAAGAGTTAAAAATGAGGGGACATAATGTTATTTCTCCTCGTTGTACCTCTGCTACACCGCCCCTGGGGAGGCGTCGGATATTGATCCATTCCCAGGCTTCTAATTTGTTGTAAATCTGGAAATGTACCAAATGCCATGGGTGTTTCTTGTGATCCAGTGCAAAGCCAATAATTGATCAGGGATCGATACTCAATGCCAGCATAATACAATGGCCCATACATATTCACCCAGAATCCCTGATGCGCTGGTGTCAATTTATATATGATTTAAATTATTTTATTTCATAGATTCATATATGACATTTTTAGATATATTTGTAACTTATACATCAACTTTCTTGCATTTGGTCGATGGTCCACTTATTTGAATAGTTGATGGCAATGATAATACTATCTAACTAACTATTCAGCTAACTAAATAATCACAGACTCTCTGTAAAGTTAATAATATGTTATCTCAAACATAAGGCTAATGCTCAAATGCATATTGTCACAAAATACAAACAATGAATCTCAAAAAGGAGAGAAAAACATAGGCAACTTCAAATGAATACAAACTCCTCATGTAAGCAAATACTTTATGCAATGAGGGAGTGGATAAGTTAAGAGACAAAAGTTTCAGCAAAATCATATGCGAAACAAAAATACACCTATTGGAGGGGATAGATGAAGAGACAATAGTTTCATCGTAAATAATATAATATCAATATATCAATCACGGAGTGGATAGGTGAAGAGTAAAAGTTTCAGAAGATAATATACATTCTATAGTAATTTTCATGAATGTTACCAACCAATTGGTCAATGGAAAAACTACCCCCTTGGCCTAGGTGATGGTGGAGGTTCCCTGAAATAGGATCAGGGAACAAAGATTAAAGGGACAGGAACAGGACAGGTCAGGAAACAGCTAGGCCTCGTTGCAAACTGACGGACAGTGACTCAACTTCCCTCTTTCTTGCTGAAGCCTAAACCAAACCCTTAAAGGCACCCCAATTATACCCTTAACATACATGTCCATCCCACATTTGTTGCAAACTTTCATGTAACTTGCAAGTGGATTGGTGGGCTTGGGAGGGTGGTTTTGTCACACCACTGTGACTTCACATACAATTCAATTATTTTATTGTTTGACATATTTTCCCAGGGTTTGGTTCTTAACAAGGTCTCACGTTTTCTAAACATGATACATTTAAACAATTTTTAATCATAAATTTTAGCATCAGCCGCAGAATAAATATCCGGTCCCACGACTGGTCATATCACTTGGCAGTCACTCGTCACATTGGCTTTCAACTCGTGCATCTCTTCTATGGTGCACAGCATGTCTGTCTTGCCTCTGCTTATGTGGCCTTGTAGATACGGGTAAGCCCAATGCGAGGCTGCAATGTCATAAAAAGTAAAGTTCCTGCTTTGCACTGGGCTTGTAACTATCCCCCATGTTTTTGGACGTATTGACATCACTACTATGCACATGGCATCTACTCAGCCCTTCTCTCTTGTGAAAGTGATGCAGCCTAGGACATTAATTATGTACCTGCAGTCAGCCTTTCACACAGTACACCATGGCACTCTGCCATGTTTTGCTGTCTTCCAACTCCACATGGTAGTTGTGCTGGAATTGGTGACTTGTACTGTCCCAGATTTGCCACACAACTGGGCCCATCCACCTCAGCCTCCTATCATCCCTGACTCAAGGACTTTGTGGTGGCAAACAAGTTCTTCCTATACCTTGACTGATCCCTTTTTCACATGCTCCGACTTTGACATATGTGGCATGGTGAGACACTTGGGGGCTCATTAGTATGGTGGGTGGACAGCCCCAGGAAACAGGACCACCCGCAATGCATGCGGCGGTCCCGCACCTACAATTAGGATGCGCCCGCCAGTGTGACAGGCGCATCCCACATTTGTAACATTGCGGCGGGCGGTGCTAAAAGCACCGCCCGCCGCTATGCCACAAATGCAAGTTGTGCGTTTCAATGCACAACGTGACAGGCACTCTGCGGTGCCTGCCACACTGTACATTGAAATGCAGGGGGGTTCCATAGGGTACCATAGGTACCCCCTACGTGCACCCCCACCCTCCAGAATCCTGGGGGTCCGCTACGGGCCCTCAATGTCGAAGACTGCATGCCTTTCCGTGGAGGCATGTCCCCACATGCATACTAATATGGATGGCGGTGTCTACCAAACACAGCCACCATATTAACAGCTTTTATGCCCGGTCGACTCATCGCCATAGTAATATGGCGGAGGAATTTGCATGTGGGCGGGGTAATATGTTGGACGGATCGCCACTGCCATGGGGGCGGTGGTGATCCGCCCGACATACTAATGTGCCCCTTTGCCTCCAAACTCCCTCCTGCCACGTGCTACATTCAACCAGGGCCACATCACAAGGGCTAACTTTGTTAAAGGAAAAATCCTTGTGTAAATTAAGGCCAGTTCCATATTTTAAACAGTTCAGGCATGGCTCAATAATAGATTACACATTTATCTCAGATAAACAAGGCTAAAATAATTGGTAAATATGAGGTGACTCCTCGACTCGAAAGTGACCATAACCTCAGATATTAAAGTTGCAACTGCCAATAAGTTGTAACCCCAAATCTAATGAGCTTCTAATATGGTTCATTCTTCATATAACTTGAAAAGGATGGTATGGCATTCGGATCAACAAGTAGAAATAATGAAATTTGCAGAAGACTTATTAAAAGAGAGTGATCAGTGCAAGGTGGGAGTAGGTTCAATGCTGGATAAATGGAACTATATATTAGCTCATCTTTGGTGGGAAAATTCCCAGCACAAAAATCAAAGAAAACCGAATCCATCACTAACCTCCCTCATTAAATGGTATTCATTTCAGTTTCTTCAATTAAAACAATCCCTCAATAGTGCTGTACAGGAAGTTTTTTCCCATAGATACCGGCAATCTTATTTTGCTCTTAAGGATAACATTATGTTACTAAGGTGGTTACATAGACAAGAAATGTGGCTGGCTAAATCAAGCTATCAAACAGGGCTATGGCATAGATTATTACATGCCTCTAATATAAATAATGTAAAAATGTTTTGGGAGATCATTAATGATCTCGAAAAGGGAGGCAATAGGGCTTACAGTATTAATATTATGGAGGATGATAGGTTAAGGTTTATTGCCAACTTGTATGGTGTGTGCGATTCAGATGCCAAGGCTTGTGCTACAATTTTGAGAAAATCAGTAAGTCAAATACATAGAAAGTGAGCAGCTGTAACCCGGTGAATAACTTAGATTCTATATACAGCACTTCAAAATCCAATAAGTCATATCAATCAATCAATCAAAGCATTTATATAGCGCACTACTCACCCAGAGGGTCTCAAGGCGCTGGGGGAGGGGGGTCCGCTACTGCTTGAACAGCCAGGTCTTGAGTTGCTTCCTGAAGGTGAGGTGGTCCTGGGTCAGGCGGAGGTGAGTCGGGAGGGAGTTCCATGTCTTGGCGGCGAGGTAGGAGATGGACCGTCCCCCTGTGGTGGCTCTTCGGATGCGGGGGACGGCGGCGAGGGCGTGGCCGGTCGATCGAAGCTGGCGTTTGGGAGCATAGAAGTTAAGGCGGCTGTTGAGGTATCCTGGGCCTTGGTTGTGTAGGGCTTTGTGTGCGTGGGTGAGGAGACGGAAGGTGATTCTCTTGTTGACCGGGAGCCAGTGCAGGTCTCTCAGGTGTCCGGAGATGTGGCTGCGACGGGGGATGTCCAGGATGAGTCGTGCTGAGGCGTTCTGGATCCACTGGAGTCTCTTCTGGAGTTTGGCGGTGGTAGCGGCGTAGAGGGAGTTGCCGTAGTCCAGACGGCTGGTGATGAGGGCCTGGGTGACCGTCTTCCTGGTCTCGGTAGGGATCCACCGGAAGATCTTACGTAGCATGCGCAGGATGTTGAAGCACGACGAGGAGACGGCGTTGACTTGTCTGGTCATGGAGAGGGAGGAGTCCAGGATGAAGCCCAGGTTGCATGCATGGTCTGTTAGTTTGGGTGCGCTGCCTAGGGCGGGGGGCCACCAGGAGTCGTCCCAGGCAGAGGGTGAGGATCCCAGGATGAGGACTTCTGTCTTGTCCGAGTTCAGTTTCAGGCGGCTGTTCTTCATCCATTCGGCTACCTCTTTCATCCCTTCGTGAAGGTTGGCTCTGGCGGTGGCGGGGTCGTTGGTGAGGGAGAGAATCAGCTGGGTGTCGTCGGCGTAGGAGATGATGTTGAGGTTGTGCGATGTCTGCGAGGGGGCTCATGTAGACGTTGAAGAGGGTTGGACTGAGCGAGGAGCCTTGAGGAACGCCGCAGATGACTTCGGTGGCTTCAGATCCGAACGGGGGAGGCGGACTCTCTGTGTCCTTCCGGGGAGGAAGGAGATGATCCACTCCAGTGCCTTCTCCTGGATTCCGACGTTGCTGAGTCGCTGCACTAGTGTACGGTGGCAGACAGTGTCGAAGGCCGCGGAGAGGTCTAGGAGGATGAGGGCTGCTGTTTCTCCGTTGTCGAGCAGAGCTCGGATGTCATCGGTGGCTGCATATGTAGAGCAAGTGAGCAGCTATCATTCAGAGAATGACTTGGATTTTACAAGCACTACTGAAACAGCAATTCTCCTGCGCTGCCATTGATCAAATGGGCTCCTGGCCCAAATGGACTTCCTAACACCATATTCTGTGCCAATATTGACATCTAGGCCGAAGTATTGACTCCCATGTTTAATGAGGTATTGGCATTGAATATCGCCCCTGAAATGAAAAGACATTTTATGAAAAAAACATTTATATAGCTCAATGGCTACCCTAAGTCCTCCCAGCGCTGGGTCAGGGCAACAGGCTGGATTCCTTACGTATGTAAGGAGGGAGAGCATTCCAAAGTAGAGTTGTAGGAAAAAGAGCGTCCACCCCTGTGTCCTGGCAAGGTAGCATTGTGCTGCCAATTTTCACAACAACCCTGACAATTACTGGCTAATTGCCCTAACTGATGAAGATGCTAAGTTCTTTCCCTCTCGTCTATTGATCTACTTGGAAAAATGGGCAGCATTGTAGGGTATAATCCCAATTAACTAAACAGGTTTTTGTAAGGGCTTATATAACATTACAAATTTGTTGGCTCTCACTTTACTGTCTGAACGGGGGGCTTTAAAATAGCAAAATCTATATATTTGTTTTATAGATTTGAAAGGTGCCTTTGATTCAGTTCCTCGAGCTCTACTATGGTAAAAACTCGTAGGATAGGCCATGCCACAAAAATTGTTGGATGCTAAAATACTCCTCTATACCATCCCTTGGGTCCTGGTAAAGTTTGGTGACAGTTTTATTCTGTCTCAAAAAAATGAAACGTATACTTGTCTTAAACAAGGCTGTATCCTTGCACCCTGCCTTTTTAATCTTTTTTTGTCAGACCTACTACAGCACCTTGAGCCTGTCAACGCCCATCCTCTAAAACTTGCTGAGGTGCATCTTAGTTATTTACAATACGCAGACAACACCATTTGTTGAGGCAAACCTTGATTGTCCTACAAAGGTTGATTAATGCAAGTCAAGTAAAACTTTATTCAGCCAGTTTTGACCATAAAAGCACATTTACACCACACATCAAGAGTAAAAGGATAAAAAGGATGCACTACATAATAAAAGGGCAGGTCCAATATTTCATATACAATTGCTATGTATAGGTTTCTAAGCCCTATTATATGTTTGACTTATCAAGACAGGACTGCTGCACCATCATAGACCTAGATAGATTAATGCATTCGATGATTATATCTTAGGTAATGGCCAGGAGTTGAATGTTAAAAAAACTGAAATCATGAAAATCGGGCCAGCGAAATCTAAGACTGATTCATGGAGGGCTAGAGGTATGCCAACTGAAGTAGTGAAGACATATAAATATCTACACATTTTATTTGACAACAGAGTCGTGTTTAAAAGTCCTTTTAAAGACTTGAGGGCAAAAACCTCAACTTTAATCTACGTCTTTAAATGCTTAGATAAATCATTGAATTGCCAATCTCCTTAAAGTCATGAGAGCAAAGTTACAACCAACAATTACATTTGGCTCGCCTATTATCAGGGGGAGAGATGCAATATTATTAGACCTACAAGTAATTAAGGCCTATAAATCAATCTTTGGGATACCCAGGTCAATTGGCTAAGCCGGAATTAGATTGCAGTTTGGCCTCCAAAGAGAGTCCATGGTGTCGCAAGGGTCATTTTTTTTTCTTTTGTCAAAGGTATGTTTATTAGTATTTAAAACAGAAACATGCGACAATACCGCACATCATCCCACGCAGGGGGTAGCAATTAAATCAAAGCCCAAATGCAACATGGTGGAGCAAGACAAAACCCCAAATAAGAAGGGCCCCTAACACACAAGCTAGCTCTCTGAAGGATACAGCTTCTGACATATATGGGGAATACCATACGACTTGCCGATTGAAGAGGAGAAGTTGCGAAGGCTCAAGGCAATCGCCCTCCCGGCGTCTCGGTTAGCAGCCTACAGTCCCAGGGCAAAAATTAATAGCCTCCACAATGCGGTATGTCAATCGGAGTGCTTCCCCAAGCAGTTTCCCTTTTGGGCATTGTCGTAAAAGAAATGGTAAGAAGGAATAAACACACAAATAACAACGAAATACAGAACCCCCTCCCTACCCAAAACCCTCCCCCCTCCCCAGTGGTGGTAGCAACTTACAAAAGATGGAGGTAAAGTACACATAGTGTCAGGGAATCATAGCTGGAAGAGGTGGAGGTCTCTAACACTAGCAGGACACACTGCAGATGGAAGACCCTTGGAGAGAAAAGCGACCAATGAGCCCCATCAGAATTCAAAGTTCTTAAAATCATCCCGGAAGATGTCAGCCATCCGCTCTAGACTTAGTAACTTCCATAGGCGCGAATGCCAGAGGGAGGTAGCCGGTGCCTCCTTCCTTTTCCACGCCGCAGCCAGGGTGAGCTTGGCCGCCCCAATGCAGAGCCACATAATCTTTTTGTCTGCCTTAGTCTGATGTTCGAGACTTGGATCACAGAGACCTAGTAGGGTAGCAGCCATTGAAGTAGGGATGGGGTAACCCAACATTTCCTTAATTTGGGCAAGAATTTCTTCCCAGAACGGACGGATAACGGGGCAGTCCCACCAGATATGCTGAAAGTCCCCTAGTAGCCCACACCCCCTCCAACATCTATCAGAGGTACCAGGGAATATCTGTCTCAGCTTGGCTGGGTATATTTACCAATCCATCATGGTTTTCATGTGCGCCTCCCTAAGTTCCAAGGAGTGGTTAAACTTTGCTATATATTACCATAAATGCATCCACTCCCCGTCGGTGGTGTCTTGTTGAAGGACTCCCTCCCACATGGACATGTATCGGGGTCTAGGGGAAATCACAGTAAGAACCCGTATATGAAGGTGATGACACCCTTCATGGAGGAGGTCTTGGTAAGAAAGGCCTCAAATTTCGTGAGGGGCCGGGTAGCTGCATCTCTCACCTGAGGGGATAATGCCCAGTGAAGTCATTGTGTGTGTTGATACCATTCATTGTCCCCAACCCCATAGTCCCTCCTACAATTGTCAAAGGTGAGCGGATCAAAGTTATGCAAGAGATGTGTTAATGTAAGGCAGCCTCCCTCCTTCCAAGCCTCAAGGGGACCCTCGACCAGCGATGGGGGAAAGGCAGGATTGAAGTGTATTGCAAAAAGGGGGAGGGAAAGGTAGTCCACCTATCATCCTTGGAAACCGTGTCCCAAACCTTCAAAGTAGTGCGGGTGGGGGTACTGATATAAACATTTTTGGGCCTGTCGCTCTTGAGCCTCCATACCAAATCCCAGATCGTCCTCCCTGCAACGCTCCGGTCCATATGTAACTACTGTTTTTCTGACTCCTGTTGTGTCCATGCCACCAATACTCAAAGTTGCTCAGCAAAATTACCTCATCAAAGAAAGCGTGATAATATCTTTCTGAACCACAGGACCCACAACTAAGGAAACCTAGATACTACTTATAAGATATTTGCCTCAAGGCTTGTGCAACCCCGCTGAGAAAGAAATTCTTAGACAAATTCCTTAGATGAAGCATCTGACTAAACCCGAAAAAACAGTGACTATCCTGCCCTGAAGAAGTCCGTTTGGACGAAACGCGTAGGCACTGGCTACAACATTGCTTTTATGAAGAAATCACTTTGAACAGAATAAAAGACCTGACCACTCAACTATTGAAGACTCCTAATTTAATTGGATGGAATGAATGAAATGTTGTAACTACGTGGTGTTTATCCGTAATTATTGTTTCCTTTGTTACTATACGATAAAGAAACAGATCATCTCCATACGTTTGTAGAGTGCTGGACATTGTGTCAAATTGTATTGTTTGAGACTTTTTAGTCTCAGGGAGACCTAGGGGTCTGGATCTCCTGTCTTCAGCACCTAATATTTTTGGATATCTGAGTGACACTAGTGGATAGGTGCAATATCTTACAGCCTCAAACCCCTGTGCTTGGTGTGTATTGTAATACTCAAAGTTGCGCAGCTTTGTAATACAATTGAATGTCAGGAAGCCCCACGCCTCCCTCCTTCCTCGGTCTGCGCAAAATAGCAAAAGAAAAGCATGCGTGACCACCCTGCCAAATAAAGCGTAACATCATAGATTTCACTCGCCGGAAAAATTCCCCATCGAGCTCGATGGGAAGGGCTTGGAACAAGTACAACAGTTTGGGAAGAAGGGATATTTTGACGGCATGAATCCTCCCCAGCCATGATATAAAAATTGGCTTCCAACGGGCAAGGTCGGTCTGGATCTTGGCTAGTAGCGGGGGGAAATTGGCCGAGCAGAGTTTCCCCAGCGTGGAAGTCAAATGGATCCCCAGGTATTGAATAGAGGATCCGGACCATGGGAGAGGTGTGAGCGCCTTGAGAGGAAGGACTTCAGATTGGGGGAGAGTGAGGTTAAGGACGTAAGATTTGTCAAGGTTGATTTTGAACCCGGCTACTGCTTCGAAGCGCTCCAGTTCCGCCTGCACATGAGGAAGGGAGTGGGCCGGTTCAGAGAGGGAGAGAAGGACATCGTCCGCGAAGAGAGTGATCTTATGCGTCTCTCCAGTGAAGGGCAGGCCTCGGATGTCGGAGTTGGCTCTCACCGCCAATGCCAAAGGTTCTATGCTTAGGGCAAAAAGTAGGAGATAGGGGACATCCCTGCCTGGTGCCCAGCGAGTGTTCAAAAAAAGAAGACTGATGCCCATTCACCGCTACTCTGGACCTGGGGAAAAGGTAGTTCGCCCGAATCATAGACAAAAAATTAGAGGAGAAGCCAAAGGCAGCCAGCATCTGAAATTAAAAAAAAACAGTTCACCCTATCAAACGCCTTCTCGGCTTCAAGCCCCACCAGGACCGCCGGGATTTTGAACGTATTGGCATTTTCAATCAGATGTATCACCCGCCTCATGTTGTCATGGGTCTGGCACCTTTTAATGAACCCTGATTGCTCTGGATGGATGAGTGCCGGCATCAGGTCATTAAGCCGTTGCGCAATTATGGAGGAGTAACGTTTTGCATCTAGATTCAGGAGGACAATTGGCCTATAGGAGGCACACCTGCTAGGGTCCTTCCCGGGTTTTGTTATGATGGATATCAGGGCTTCAGCCATTGTTCCCGAGGTCTCGACATCGTCTGCCATACTATTGAATGACCAGACTAGGTACGGGCTGAGTTCAGAGGCGAAGGTCTTATAGAAAATGGCCGTGTACCCATCTGTCCCCGGGGCCTTATGGGGTTTCAAGGCCTTAATGGCAGCCATCACTTCTTCTCTAGTGAAGGGAGCAGAAAGCGTCTCATTCCACTCCGCTGATACCTGGGGCAGCGGTAAGGTCTGCAGATACTCTCTTTGCACTGAAGAATCAAGAGCGTCTCCCGAATATAGATTCTTGTAGAAGGCACCGAAGAGCTCAGCCTTAATCTCATCCTTGTGCTTTGGTTCCCCCCGAGTATCCTGGATACCCCCAATATACTCCCGCTCCCTCTTGTCCCGTAGCTGTCTGGCAAGATGTTTCCCTACCTTGTTACCCTGGGAATAGGAAAAACGTCGTAATTTCAGCAAAGTGTACTCTGCCCTGTTATTGTAATGCGCCTGAAGTGTAACTCTAACTGCCATTAGCTGACGTAGTGCTTGTCTGGTGGTGTTTGCCTTGTGTGGTTTCTCTAGACTGGATAGTTCCTCCTCTAATTGCTCCCTCTCCCGGCCTCGCTGTTTGTTGAGAGCAGCGTTTAGGCCTAAGCATTGACCTCGAAAGCATGCTTTAAAGGCATCCCATGTGGTGAAGACTGAAGTGTCCCCCGGGTCGTTAAGAGCAAAAAACTCAGTGATAGCGCCCCTCAGAGTGTCACAGGAGGTTTTGTCCCGAACCAGGGACGCCGGGAAATACCATCTAGGGTTGGCCTGACCCTTCACGCCCCAATGGAGGCAGACTGCAAGTGGACGATGATCCGAAACGGACAATAGGAAAATCTTGCCCTCGCAGAGATCACCTCGGAGGGACTGGGTTAGGAAGAAGAGTCAAGCCGGGAATAAGAGCGATGAACTTGGGAGAAAAATGTGTAATCTCTGGATTGGGGGTACAGGGACCGCCAAGCATCAAAAAGGCCCATGTCTTGAATCGTCTGTTGCGTGTCAGAGGAAAACGAGCCCGTGTCAGATCGCTGTGAGTGAGTGCTATCTAGGTCTTTCTGCCACACCAAATTGAAGTCCCCCATGAGCATCAATGGCCCCTCAGCAAAGTCTGTGATCTTCCCCAAGAGGACTTGGAGGAACCCACTCTGGCCAGTGTTAGGAGCCTACACTACGATAAAGGTACACAGTCTGCCCCTCAGGAGGCCCTTCACCATGACCCAACGCCTCTCTTTATCACTCTGAACTCCCATAGGCTGAAAGTGCAAGGCCGACCGGAACATAAGGGCCACCCCTCTTTGCTTGGTGGTGGCAGAGGACCTATAAATGAGTGGGAACTGTTTGTGCTTAAGGTGTGTGTCTTCTGATTTAGTCAGATGGGTCTCTTGGAGGCCGACTATATCTAATTGGTGGTCGTTGATATATTTCCAAATCTTTTGGTGCTTCTGGGCAGAATTCAGTCCCTTAACATTCCAAGTCCCTATAGTAAGCGGCATCAGAGATATAACCAAAGACGCTGTGCTTCAGGGGGTGCCCACCCAAACCAACCCCGAGGGGCTACCAAGTGTCTGACCCTCCCAGCCTCCAGCCCGCCCAGACTTCCGATTGTGTTCTGGATCTGCCCAAACATGACAATCCTCCCTCCTTTCGTGCTACCTCCCCCCTCCAGCCCCCCCCTCTACCGAACCTCCATGTGTGCGAAGACCCCTCAATCTGATCTTTGCTGTGAGTTAACAATCCCTTGCTACCACCACTACCCCCCTATCCCAATCCCCAACCCCCACCAAAACCCAAAGAAGAAAAAACCAGTACAAAAAACTGAAACCATTATTCCTTCATAGGGCAGGGCAAATACGCCCATACACATAGACGGGGGACTGCGGGTCCTGGGACCCAGTCCGCACCCCACCTTGGCGAGAACTCTTAGTGGAACCATCAAATATTGGTCTGCACTTTTGTATATGGCCCTTGGTTAAACAGCTTAAACACCCTGCTCAACCAGACAGAACTTCAGTGCTGTTGCGCTAAGTATTTCAAAATATCAGCCACCTCTTCACTCCCCAGCATGTCCAGAAAGCAGATCCAGGCCACTTCAAAGGCTCAGGCGATACCCTTAGTCTCTGGAGCCTGAACATGAGCCCCTGACCACCCCCACTAGGAGCGGGAGCCAAAGTACTCGGGGAGGGTCACACCAAATAACCAGAAGAGTACATAGTCTCACCTCCGCCGTGGCTGTGGACTCCGAGGAACCTCGAGTCCCGAATAAGGCAGCCAGAACTCAGTGATGACCCCTCAGGAGGACAGCCATACTCTCATCTAGGCAGCGACCCTCAGTCTTTGTCAACGTCGTTCTCTTCTCGAGTTCGGTACCCAGGATGAAACCAGAAATGCACCCTTTGCCAGATCCCCAGACGCCTCCAGGGATGTGTCCCCTCCTTCTTCTGATGTGAAGCCCAGTAAATGCAAGCCGCCCTGTAGATCTGTGACGTGACGTCTTTTATTGCGATATTCGAAACTTAGACCGAAGGGGTATGTCCACCGGTACCTGATACCATCCACCTGGAGTTTGGTCGTGATCGGCCTCTTCGTCTGCCTACGCGCCAACGTGGCCGGGACTACGTCTTGGAAGATGGCGCAGGAAAAGTTCTGGAAGGAGATAGAGTCTTTTGCCCTCGCTGCCTGCAGAACCGCCTCCTTGGTTTTGTAGGTATGGAACTTCGCCAGCACATCTCGGGGTCTCTTCTTATTTTCCTTCTGCAGAGGGCCCACTCTATGTACTCTATCCAGCTTGATTTTGATGACCTGGAGGCTCAGGATGACAGCAAAGAGTCCCTCCATAAAAGCTTCTAAGTCAGGCCCTTCTACACCTTCCTCCAGGTCCCTGACCCAAATGTTCTCCCATCGTGCGCGGTTTTCTAGGTCCTCGGCCTTGAGCTGTGACTGTTGGAGTTTTTTCTTAAGGACCTGGATGTCATTCCGGCAGTCCCCCACCGTTTGCTTAAGCTCCTGATGTTGAGATTCCAGATCCAGGACTCTCGTGCCCACCGATGCCACATCCTGCTGAAGAGATGTCAGATGCTCCAATAAGTCAGTGCGTGATTGCTCAATAGAGGATTTGATGTCCTGGCCTAGTTCAGAACGATGTTCTGACTTGAAGTCCTTGAACATGGACAGCAGGTCCGCTTTCGAGAGGGCCATTGTCGACTTGTCGGAGTTACCCTTCAGTGCTGGCTGATTATCAGTGGTAGTGAAGATGTCCGACAACCTGTTTGGGCCCCTTGTTTGTGCTTTTCTTCGGCAGCATAGGGAGGACACCTCCAAAGAGGCTCAAGGGAAGCCCAAGTGGGCGCCGAACTCCAGCAGCCAGGGACTCTATGGGGAGGAGCGATGACCAGACCTCTATCACCACTGGAACCCCCTCGCTCAGGTGTCGTCCAGACCGGAGCCCTGCACCCCTCCTCTCGCACAGGAAAGTAGGGGGAAGCCAAAACACACTAGCCGCACATGGAGATGAGACCATCTAGATCATGGGGGTCGGCAAGACAATCGCCCGAGGTCTCTCTGCCTCTGCATCCAGCTCATGTAGCCATAACCGCCAATAGTGGGCCCCCTCAACTTCTCCGCTGTTCGACCTCTTTCACCACTCCAGGTCATATCTCCAGTAAGGGCGAGCATCTAAGGGGCACCCACGCTGCAGGGGACCTCCACGGCCGCCTTCTTAAGGTCAGGTGCCAGGGAAAAGCTTCTCCGTCGAGGCATCGCAGGAATCCAAAGCGCCGCACACTAGCCTGAACACACCACTATCACCTCCAGTACTGTGGGGTCCCCGGCATGCCTCCGCTGTCATCCCAGCTCCGTTGTGTGGCACCGCGTCATAGTCTGTCAGGGCCGATTCGCGGCCGCCATTTTATTCTTGTTGCTCCCGCCGTCTTTAGGATCGCCGCATATGACGCCCCAGACTACGAAACGCAGCGAAAACGGCCGTCTGCTGTGCCTCACAACATCCGCTGTCAGGGGCTGTGCCGCGCCGGTGATTCCGTGCAAGAATACCGGCCGCAAACACTCGCCAGGTAACGCGCGGACCGGGAGCCGAAGCAGTTCGCGTCTGCTCGGCCATCTTGCCGGGCCACGCCCTCAAGGGTCATTTTTTAAATGTAAGTACTCCTTGTTTTTATTTGACCCTGATTCTTAAGCTAATACCTGCTGGCATGACATAACTTGTTCTGTCTATACAGATGCCTGGCGATCCTGCATTTTAACATGACTTCAGAGTTTTGATCTGCAGATAGCACTTTCAGGAATGATAATGTCCAGTTTTAAACAAATCCTAAAAAAAGATTAAAACCAACTCATTTAATGTGGATAAGACCGCTTTAGTGGCAAAAACCCATGTATTGTTTGTGATTAATTCACGCCAGTCTTTGCGAATCTAGCCTTATCTGAATGCCTACTTCTTGGCTCTAATAAAATTAACATTTTAAAAATGTTGACAGGGCATAAATCCAACCAAGGAGGACACACCAGCTTGGAAAGAACAATGGCCAAGTACAAAATGTAGACTATGTGGGTGGCCAAGTGAAACCTTATTGCACATAGTAGGTAAGTGTCCTAAATTGCTTAAAACACTTTTAAAGCACTTTTAAAACCTTTATTCTTTAAGGTTGGGACGAGATAAGGCCATCAAGCCTTTATTTTATATCTATCGGGCAAGTCGATTCCATTGTTATGTCAAACGATAAATTTTTTAACAAATGCTGAAAAATTGCTGGTGTCTGCAACATAAGGGTAGTTTTAACGGATCAGAAATTAAAGTTGTTGTTTTTAGGTTACTGACACCTTGAATGGTCTTGTTTTTATGTTACTATGGTAATCAGGTTCTAAAGAATATATGGAAACACAGAAGCACTTTTATTGCTCATTTGCACAATGGCATACAATGTTCAAAGTTATGGCCCTTAGGTAATTTCAGACAACAGGCTTCGAAGCATATAGAGGCACTTTATTGCTCATTTGCACAATGGTTCATAATGTTTACAGCTCTCGCGCCTAGGCATTTTTTTAGCTTATTTGCACCATGTTGCATAATGTTTACAGTTTTTATTGTATATTCCTGGGAATGTGACTTTAATATGTTATTAGTTTTATGATTACAGTGCGACTGTGGTAAAAGATATTTAGATGTGGTATCAATGTTCTGGTACTGTATGTAACCATAGAAACATTCTTTTTGTACAGCTATACATTGTTCGACGAATTAGGGAATTATGTTTTTTTATTCAGGCTATTAATGTTTTAATTGCAATGATTTTTGTTAATTAAGCAATAAAGAATTACTAAGCACATGTAGGATTTAGTGCCCTAATGGGCTTCTCTCTGTCATCCCTTCCCATCTACGACACAAGGATGAGACTAACAGACACAGCAGTGCATATGTATTTGTCAGGCTACCTTGCTGTACACATTTGCCTTCTCACCTTCCTATGCAATGTCTCCCCATCGACACACACACAGGCGTTGTCCGTGCTCAGCCATCGCTTACAATGCACTGCTCTACCAGAGGCCCACCAGGGACACACACCATCTTTAGCTTCAGCACACATGGTCCCATGGTCTGCATCACTTGCATTCACCCCGACACCCAGGTGCTTATTTACAAGCCCAGTGTGCCAACAGAGCTTCACTTTTCTTGATGTACAGGAGGCTCACAGTGCAGACACACCTCTAGGAAGCTAGGCTAAACCACATAGACATAGAGTAAGGCAAGGAAATGCTTTGCCTTAATCCATATTTATGAGGCCATTCAAAGCCACGCCGGGTGGCTTAGTGTCACATCATGTATATGATTGATAGGCCTGCGCCACCAGAATGCTATTGAAAGTGAGAGTCCAGCAGAACTTTTTTGATTTAGAATTTGCTAGACGTTTATAAACAACACAAGTTCCCAAGAAAGCACCAGAGCCAGTTCGAGCAGTGGATGGATCAGCACTATCCTCAGGTCTGATCAGATTCCATACAGTGCCTCTTACTATTATAGCTGATAATGGACATACTGAGAAGGTAGTTTTTGATCTCATAGATACACCAACATTTGGGGTAATTCTAGGAATTCCGTGGTTAGAACTTCACAACCCACAAATAGATTGGATTAAGTGGACAGTTACTTTAGATTCATCATACTGCCGGGTCATTGTTATCAAGAGACTAAAGATCCAGTTATGCCCCTTTATTGTGCCTCTTTAGATCAAGAGCCGTCTGGCATCCCCGAAGAATATTAAGAATTTTCTGACGTTTTTGATCCTGTTAAGGCAACAAAACTACCACCACACAGAATCTACAATTGTAGAATAGATTTGATTCCTGGAGCTACATTACCATGTAGCAGGATCTATGCTCTTACTGAACCTGAGAATCAATATCTAAGGTCATACCTAGATGAGCTATTGGACATAGGTTTTATTTGCCATTCGACGTCGCCAGTTTCTTCGCCACTTTTTTTTTGTGACGAAGAAGTCTGGCGACTTCAGAGTGTGTATCGACTATCGAGCTGTGAATAAGGCCACTATCAAAAACAGGTACCATCTACCTCTAATACCGGTTTTATTAAACCAAGTGACAGGATCAAGTATCTATACCAAGTTAGACTTAAGGGGGGCTTATCACCTTGTCCGTATCAAGGAAGGTGATGAGTGGAAAACGGCTTTCCGTACTAAATACGGTCTATTCGAGTATACTGTGATAACTTTTGGTCTTTGCAATGCTCCAACAACTTTTCAATATTTCATCAACAAAGTTTTGCATGACGTCTTGGACATCTGCGTCATAGTATACATCGATGATATACTGATCTATTAAAAAAACTCAGAAGAACATACACAGCATGTTCGATCAGTTTTGCAAAGATTACGAAACAATTCCTTGTTTGTCAAATTGGAGAAATGCGTTTTCAACACCTCCAAGGTAGAATTTCTAGGCTACTGTCTTTCTCCTGAGGGAATAACCATGGACCCTAAAAAGGTAGAAGCAATTCTAAATTGGCCCACCTCAGTTTGTGTAAAAGATATTCAATGGGTTCTGGGGTTTGCAACTTCTATAGACGTTTCATGTCAACATTTTCTGAGACAGTAACACCCATTACACAATTACAAAAAAAAGGGAAAAAATTTAAATGGACCTCTGAAGCTGCGCAAGCTTTTGATAAATTAAAAAAGGCGTTCACATCAGATCCCATTTTAATCCGTCCAGACCCGGATAGACCTTTCTTTGTGGAGGCTGATGCCTCTCTGCTCTAGGAGGCGTTTTACTGCAAAAAGATTGGAAAAAAAGGGAATTTACATCCAGTAGCCTTTTATTCATGAACACTATTACCAGCATAACAAAACTACACCATAGCTGAACGTGAGTTACTCGCTATTAAGGCTGTTTTTCAGGAATGGAGATATCATTTTTTAGGTGCTAAACATACCATCACAATATAGTCTGACCATAAAAACTTGTAGTTCTTTTCCACTGTCAAGGCCTTAACTCCCAGGCAGATGCGTGGCTACAGTTTTTTAGTGAATTTGACTTTTTAATAACTTACCGCCCGGACCTTAACAGCTTCTTTCAGACACAATATCTCGACTAGTCTGTAATAAAAACAACAATCAGGATACGGAAACACAAAATATCATCCCCACTGAAAAGATTGTTGCAATCACTCAGTCTGAATATTTCCTTACGGACACCCAAAAGGCTTTAGAAAAAATGGATCAGAAACTGTGGTTATCTCAGAAAGATAACACTATACGAGAAGGGTTTTTCTTTCACAAGAAAAAAGCTGTTTGTTGCAAACAAAGAATTACGTTTGCAAGTTTGAGAATGGAATCATGATTCTGGTGTTATTGGTTACCAGGAATAAATAAAACTCTTGAACTATGTCAAAGACATTTTTGGTGGAAAAATATGAATGTAGATTTACAGGATTATGTCAAATTGTGTCCTGTGTGTGAAAGACAAAAATCTCACCATTCACTACCTGCAGGGCTTTTACAACCTATGACGTCCCACTGCTACCCTGGCACACTATTAGCGTAGACTTCATCACTGACCTACCTGAATCTCATGGACAAACCACTATCTTGGTGGTTGTAGATCTTTTATCTAAGATGGGGCACTTCATTCCTTTAAAGAAAATACCAACAGCAACTGAGTTTAGTTCCGTATTTTTAAATAATGTGGTTAAACTTCATGGCCTTCCAGTAAGATTATTTCAGACAGGGGCCCTCAATTTATTTCTAAATTCTGGAATCAATTGGGTCATCAGTTAGGAATTGAATTGACATTGGCATCTGCATTTCATCCCCAGACTGATGGCCAAACAGAAAAAGTAAACCAATATTTGGAACAGAGCTTACGATGTTTAACTTCAAGTTTATCCTCAAATTGGGACGAGGTGCTACCCTTGGCAGAATTTGCATATAATAATAGTGTTCCTGCAGCCTTAGGATGTTCACCCTTCTATTTTTTAACGGGAGTTCATCCACGATCCATACCAATCATGTTTCCTCATTCAGAGCAATCTATGTCGGCAGTTTCAGAGAGACTGTTGGAATTAAAACAATTCCAAGAACAGGTGAAAAGGAGTATGGTAAAAGACAAATTAAGGATGAAAAAGACAGCTGACAAACACTGAAAACCAGCACCGTCATATAAGATAGGAGACTTTGTTTGGATGTCAACCAGGAACATTCAGTTAGGAGGTCCTAAAAAATTAAAACCCAGATTTACAAGACCTTTTCCGATAGAAAAGATTTTGAACCCAGTCTCTGTCAGATTAACCTTGCCTAGTGAGTACAGCATTCATCCAGTTTTCCATGTATCTCTTATTAAGCCTTACATTTCATCTACACGGCCTGAAATCCACCACAACCAGTTGTCATAGGAGCCCACCTAGAATATGAGGTAAAACAGACAGTGGGCTCGAAATGCATACGTGGACGATTGTATTACCTAGTTGACTGGAAAGGTTATGACGTTTCTGAACGTTCTTGGGAACCAGAAAATAATGTCCACGCACCAAGATTAGTCAGGTCATTTCACGCCTTACATCCCGAAAAACATAACCAATTAGGCGGCCTTTGGGGGGAGGAGCTGTTAAGGGTTGGATCTTGATTACTCTATTCTTTACATCTTGATTGCTCCTTTCTGTATCGGAGTTTGTGTCAGACCTATACATCTGATAAGTTATGTATCAGCATTAATGTCCAGAAGTGCTAATTGTGTATTAGAATTATGTTGATACCAAGATTGCTGATTTTGAACTATTGTACTTTTATCAAGGAGTCTCAAATGTACATTGCGATGTCTTGTATTTAGCAATGCTTGTTACCTAAATTCAGCTTTGAGTCACACCCATTGAATGCACGTGGATCAGGTGCTTTAACTGCAAAAATAACACACGTGCCAAGCGCTAAACCTGTGGTGACGCTAACGTCCTGCCGGTTATAAAAACCCGGGCCGGCTTCTGAGCAGCGCTTCGCTTCGTCACTGTTGCAGCCCATCGGTGATCTCCGCTCCTCCGTTCTAAGAAACGTCCTGGACCCGGTTCCCTGAGAATTCAGTACCAGCTCTCCTTACCTGTTCCTGAAGCCGCCTTGTCTTGCTTGGTCTCCTGCTTCCCTCCTCTCCTGTCTTCTTCATTCCTCGGCTTTCCCTGAAAACGTCACATCTTCTTCCTGGATTGGAGAGCTGCTCCCTAGCGCTTTCTTCTAAAACCTGCAAGAGAAAGAAAAGACGAAAGAATCTTTACATCCGCAACATTTAAACCGGAAAGATCTTTTATTTGAACTCTTCAGAGATTTGCAAAGTTCGGTAAGGTACCGTTTCATGGCACAACAAAACATTCCTATTGTTTGAAAGTTTATTGAGCAAATTATTATTTTAAGAAAAGACTGCGAGACTTGGAACTAGGATAAAGACACAAGAAAACAGTATTTAAAGCCTGTCAATAGAGAAACGAAATTTGGCATTGTATAACTTTATTTTGGCAACATTTTGAGACAGATCTTGTTAGACAATTAATCCTAGGCTGGCAAACATAATGCTTTGTGTATATTCATAGGAAAACAAGTATTTCCTGATTGTTTAAGGAATACTATACCTTTCTGATTGTAAAGGAAGCTAAGGAAGCTTATCAGAACAGTTGTTTCTGTGTTGTTATTTTTCTCATTTATCATTTCAGACCCCCTCAGAATAATTAGTCCCAGAGGGAGTAAGGTAGGATTTTACCTGTGCAACATTTGGTAAACAAATACTAAAAAAAATAAACCCCTTAACTGCATGAGTAAGGTACTTGTTTGAACTAGCATTGTCTGAAGGTAATTATTATTTTACAGTATTTGAAGCCCTCGTAAGGCCCTAGAGATTATTGACCTTAGAGCCATAGAAGTCTTTGAAAGAGTTCTTCAACAATAGGTAGACACAATTAAAATCCAGAAGTTAAGAACTAGTTTGAATTCAGGTATATTTTACATGTTTGATCTTTTATATGCAGATTTGAAGTAGGAGAACTCAGAGACACTTCCAATTGAGAGAAGAGGTCGCTCTTCGGAAGCGGGGGACTATGGCGAGGGTGAGGTGGGCGGAGCGCAGCTGGCGGGTGGGGGTGTAGAAGCTGAGTTGTCTGTTGGGGTACGTTGGTCCGGTGTTGTGGAGTGCCTTGTGTGCGTGGGTGAGGAGCTTGAAGGTTATCCTCTTGTTGACAGGGAGCCAGTGCAGATCTCTCAGGTGGGGTGTGATGTGGCTGTGGTGAGGGATGTCGAGGATCAGGCGTGCAGAGGCATTCTGGATGTGTTGGAGCCTTCTCAGGAGTTTGGCAGAGACCACAGGGTCATCCATATGCTTTTACCCCAGTCCCATCTTACACAAGTTGTTAGGGAAGGTACAGGAAAAGCAGGTGTTAATGGTCTTAGTTGTCCCATTCTGGCCAAGGAGGATGTGGTTGTGTCTCCTGTCTCAGATGCTAGTTCCAAAGGAGTTATACTTTCCTTTGCATCCTTCTTCAAGTCTGCATCCACATCTATCTCTAAAGACTGAGCAAATTTGCAGCCTCTTGGATTGGAAATTAAGAGGACAGGTTTGAAGGTGTTAGGATGCCCCAGAGAGTAATCCTGCTCCATCAAGCAGTCAAGCAAACCATCTACATTGGCTGCTTATGAAAAATATTAGGCTAATTTGAAAAGGTAGTGTAATGGCTAAGGGCTCATGGCAGAGAGAGTTGATCCTTAATAAATATTGGAATTTCTTCAAGATGGTTTTCAAAAGATAATACATAAACTGGGGGTGAGGGTGGCAAGCAAAGTACACACAGGTGTCTGTTCTGGGATACTTATTCTCAAAGTTCTGACCACTCTCTACTTTATGTAGTCCCCTTGGCACTGGGCCACCAACAATAACTACAATCCAATTGGCTGGATACATTGGATAATGTATACCTTTATGTTGAAAAATTGGATTCAATAATAAATTCAGAATTGACTTTCCTATTAAACAAGACTCCCGTGGAATGTTCTTGATTGGATACAGTGACAATGGACGATAAATGAGCGCACTGCTTGGAGCCCCATCATTATTTGGATAAATCACATGCTCCTTTTGTATAGATTGTGGTTTTCAAAAGAGTTTAACTCCCTCAACGTTGTCCACCCAGTGAACGGCAATAAAAGGAATGGGTGAATATTTTTTGGCCTTATCACAAACTGATCCCCTAGTTAAGAGGTTACTGAAAGGTTTTTGATTAAAGAAACCTGTTCTTACACCAATGGTTCTACCATGGGTTTTAACTACTCTTATTTGTGGTCTTCAAAAGCCCCCTTTGAACCATTAGAATCTTCAACACTTTAATGGCTTACAATAAAGATGGTGTTCCTAGTGACCATTGTGTCCGCAAGACATATAGGTTAATTAGGAGTTTTGTTAGCATCCTTATCCATATTTGCGATTTTTTTCTGACCCGGTGATGCTTAAGTTAGACCCAAAATTACCATACTAAGGTGCACTGTCAATTTCCGCACACCAGGAGCTCATACTTCCAGATTTTCTCAAAGAGAACTCATTCTACCCATAGGGTTAGATGTTAAAAGAACGGAATGGATTTATTTGGCAAAAACACAAATGAAATTCAAAAAAGTGTTCTTTGTTACTTTCGGGCTTGCAACTAAACGAAAAAAAACTCCACTATTACCATTATTAGGTGGGTGCGTAAAGCGACTATAAAGGCATATTCCTGCATGGGTTGTCAAGCACCTGGTTCAATTCAGGAAAGGTCAACAAGGAAAATATCAGCCTCTTGGACATAAAGAATGATTCTGCTGGTAGAAATCTGTAAAGCCGCCTCCTGGTCTTCAGAAGAAATGTTTGTAAAGCACTACAAACTTGATTTAAGTGATTCAAACTATTTTGGTTTTGGTGTATTGCAATCTGCTTTGGAGTAATAGCAGTTGGTGGGTTCATTTGTAGTTAGCATTGAGGAGTTCATCCTTAGCTTGTGTATATCCTCATGTGGTGTGATGGTAATCTTCATTACCCAAAACTATTAGTCTTCCTGCTCCCATTCCATGGTTGCTATGCCCCAGCACATCCACCTATGGTCTCTATTCCATAATGCAGCTTGCTTTAAAAGCTTTTCTTGTTGTGTGGAGGGGCCTGTTTGTGGAAGGGGGCAAATTCATAATAGAACAGGACTGTTGCATTCTAAATTTTTTCCCTTGTTGCCCTTCCCCTTTTTCATTACTTTCCTATTGGCATGCGCCATGTTTACTATTGTTCTTGGTTCCATGTTCTTATGGAATGTTCCTTATTTGTATCCCTTTGAGTGAATGCCAGTTGTATCTGGACTTCATCTCGAGTTGATGCTGTAGCCGTGCTGCCATTAAATCAACTTGGAAATCTCTTAAAAACTGCTTTCATAATTTATTACTGGCGTTGAGGTAGCCAGTACCTCTTCCTACTTTGCAGCACGAGAGTAGAGCGACTGGTTATCAAACCCAAAAATATTTTTTGTTGTTGTTGTTACTTTTTAATGCTGTGACTATGGAACTTTTACAATCTGCTCAACTTTCTGTCTAATTTCTGCGGACCACATTTGAGTAGTGGCATTTTTACCCTGTGTTTGTCACCCTCCGTGTGTGATTCTCCATTTTGTTTCTTCATCAGACAGTTGTGGCTGCATTTTTTAAAAATAAATAGTCAACGCACCTTAGGCGGCCATTCGCCGTCTACCCAGTCCCCTTGGAGACGGTCAGTGTTCGCACCAAGAAGGATTCTTCAAACACGCATTCACGATGTGATGTCACCAGCGCACCGACGTCATCACGTGCGCTCAGCGTAAGTAGCAGACATTTTGGTTACCAAGGTAACCAATTACCACTTTTCACCCAACTTGCTGATTTTCCGCGACTATATAATCTTCAGGAATTTTCTTTATTTTCTTCAATTTACAAACTACTCGTGGATCTACAAATTCTATCCAAGGTGAATTTTAGCATTCTACAATTGATAAAACAATGTATATCTAGCTGCATTTATAAATATTCATATATTTTTCACAGTTGATTTTCTTCAAATACACATAAATGGAAAACGGATTTATGTTATTAGTGTTGTAACACTCTGCCATATTGCATTTATTTTATTTACTTAATAATCTTTCTTAACCATTTTGAGTATACAATTTTTATATGATCTTATATGATTCTTGCCTGTATGTTTCCTAAATTCCTTGTTTTGTTTATTTTTAACACCGGTTTGGAATGTACTCCGGTGTATATGTTTTTTTCGTTGAATTTTGTACTGATCAAAAAATGTAATGCTTAGAAACCATTGTTCCTTAAATTACAAAAATACTACAGGCAGAAGAATCTTTTACTACGCAAAACAGAGTACACGTTCTTGGGCTTGAAGATCAACATAATGCCCCAAGAGTCTGCAAGTCAGATAATAGGAGCAGTATAGTATGCTACATCTCGAACTTCTTGCCTTCAATCTGACACATTAGATCAAGAGCAATCGAGAAAAAATCCTAAGTTTCAGAGCATGTTCTGATGAGGTGGCCCTTCACAATCTTCGCAAAAATGCCACTGCATCTGGTGCACTAATGGCCCTTAAAAAATAAATTTAAAAAAGACCCATTATCTCAACACCATCCATAAGTAATCTCTCACAGATCTGTCATCTGTCATTTGTCATTTGTCATTTGTATCTGTCTGTATCTGTCATTTGTAAACTGAACAAGCATTGGCATAACAATAGGTCTCGCCTTTGGGACCTTATAAGTGTTTAGGCATGCAACAGATGATGTTATTGCACCAAGGATATTGTGCTGGATAACTAAACACTTATAAGGTCCCAAAGGCGAGACCTATTGGCTATGCCAATGCTTTGGCTATGCCAATGCTTGTTTTTGTGAGTAACTAGTGATGTGTGGATGTACGCATGGAAAAGGTGGATGAAATCAACTAACGTGATCGTAGGAAAGGAGAAAATGCTGCAAATTAGGCTATTGTGCCAAACAGCTGTTGTCTGTCCATTGATGTCTATCAACATGCTATCAAGGCATCATTTATTACTTGCAGTACAGTAACTGCATTTAAGTATGAGGATTGTACTTTCTTGATTCTGGATGAAGCATGATTCTCTGTGTACAAGGTAAACGATAAAAGTGGCATTTCATGCATTGATTCAATTTCTACGACCAGTGAGGCATATTTTTGGGGCACAAAATAGAGGAATGTGTTCGGGCTGAAAGAAAATAACTTCATGTATTTTACGGATGAGTTTGGCATGCTTCTGGTGTAATTTTATCAAGACCAGTGTCGGTAGGGTCTGGTTGCATGGTTTGAATTCACCGTGAGGACATCCAAGCCTACAGCCCATGATATGGCTGAAAATTCTTCACAAGGTGAATTTGAATCAAAATACGCTGCGCACTGCCCAGAGGCATAGCTACAGCCTGTGGCGCCCGGGGCCATCCCACAGACTGACGCCCATGGCATCCGCAACCCCATGACCGTGAGAGGCCAAGTCTCGACTCGAAATTCTAATCTCAACTCCCTGTCAAACCTCGGGCACAAATATTTCTCACATTTATCATCAGAATGCCAGCTCCACACCGGTCCACCAACCAGTGCAAGCAAGTGCCAACCATCTGAACTCGCAGCCGCAGAGGGCCGCGCACAGCACCCTAAGACCACTCACCCAACCATACTGGTGTGATTCTTCCTAATACCTCCAAACATATCCGTCAGTCTGCCTGACTGTGATTGGGACGCGAGTCCCACAGGCTCTCCTGAGGCCCGCCCAGCAACCATGCCATCACGCACATGCTCACCGCCGCGGCCGGAGTTTGTGAGTCAGCTGACTCCAATGAATCAAAGGTAGAGGCCCGAGGCAATCGAGATCCGTGCCAGGGACTCCCACACCACACCACAGTCTGGGCCCATCTCTCACTGCCCGACCCATGTGCTGAACGGCCTATGTCCCACCCCACCACCCGCACAGAACAGTTCCACAGATGGGCGCAGCCACCCTCAAATCCTGCTCACCACAGTACTCAACACAACCAATGCAATGTGTCCCCTTCCCACACATCGGTCCGAGTCTCAACTGCTCACCTATCCTAGCAAGTGTCCTGATTCCTGATTTTAACCGATAATCATTTAGAAGAATGTTTTTCTTCTAATACGATCAAGTAATTCATTCAATCAATGGCACTTTATTAGTTTTGTTTTTAGAAAACTCTGTCCTGAAGAAGGTGGTTGATACAAATCTTACTGAAACGCAGCATCGACCGTTGTAGTTTTCTCTTGTTTTTATTATCGACATTATGTATTACAGACAAGCAAGTCTTTTTTAATAAAATAAATGTGAATGATACATAAACAAGTCCTTTTTTTAAATGTATGAGATTCTCCTGTGTCTAGTTTTAACAATCATGAATACAATTTGAATTTTGAATGTTATATGTTTTTTGCATTAATGTCTTTGATATTTTTAGACAATATTTTTCTGTCCCAATTAGGTAATTTACAACCGTTATACATTGTTATACTGTGCTATCCTTAGAAAAGGGCATTTTGCAAAGGTCTGTGGAACAAAGAGCCAATTAGTGATGGTTAACGTAATAGATGATACTCAGGAAAATATATGAGAACTAGTGCTTGCTGTAGAGGATCTCAAAGATTGTGAATAGACTGTTGGTACAATCTCTCAAGTCAAAGGCATAGATAGGGAAAGCATGGACAAGTTGGAAAAATCCCATTGTAATTGTAACCTTGATGAATGTGAGGTGAAGATGTTAGCAGACTCAGGTAATTTGTACATGTTGTTGTCCATTGACTCGCATTATACAAATTAGGAGGAGGGAAGCAAAAAGTGGAATAATCTGATTTCAAAGCTGTGGGGTTTGAGAGAAAAACCATAGAGATTATGAGAATGAAATGGATGGTAATAAGCTTTGAAGGAAGAAGAGTATTGGGTTGAGTGTATATAACCAAACAGTGTTTGAATCTACTGGGATGGTGACATCAAAAACATCTTCACATAATTCTGATCCCTAATGCCGAAAAGCCAGTAATGACTGTTAAGGTGCAAAGTGTGGAAATCAGTGAAGAAACTCAAGGGGAGTATGGCAAAACACTAATGCAGGAGTATCCTGAGGTATTTACAGACAACCTGGGAAAACTTAAGGGTTTCTCACACAGAAATATTTAAAAACATTTTTTACCCCAGTTGTAAACAATGTAAGGAATGTTCCACACTTAATGAGTGAGCCCTTACAGAATGAGTTGAACAAGTTACTGGAGCAAGGTCTAATGGAACCTATTGAATCTTTGGAGTGGTTGGCACCTATGGTTGTTGCACCAAAGAAGAGGGGTAAGATTCTTTACATAACTTGAACAGGAACATGTGGGTGGACAGACAATCCTGCCAAATATTTCCGAGATGTTGACAGCCATGGGGGGTGGTGACATTTTCAGTGTAATCGACATGTCTGCACAATACCATCAAATTGACCTGCATGAAGATTCCAAACACCTTACCTCATTTGTCACATCACTGGGGAATAAGGCTATTGCAGGACTCCTTTTGGCTTAGCGTCGGCCTCAGTAGTGTTCCAAAGTATTATGCAACAGATATTCAAGGGATTCAAGGAGGTTTTATTTTCCCATGATGATGTCCTGATTGCAGGAAGGAATGAGAAGAAACATGACAAATTGATGGATGAGGTGATGGAACGTCACATACTTAGGTCATGAAATTTCCAAAGATAGAATCGTCATGGCCGTTAAAGATGCGTCAAAACCAACAAATATAAACCAATTGAAGTCTTTTTAGGGCTAGCAGACTATTGCTTTAAATTTGTGGCTAAGTTTACAGAAATGGTTGAACTCTTGAGATTGGTAATTTCGATGTTACTGCTAGAACGCACATAACGACTGATGCGAGTAATGTGGTAATAAGAGCTGTGTAAACACAAGCGAAGGATGGAGATGACAAAATAACTGTATTCCATCAAGACACCTTGAAAAAGCAGAACCCTCCTATTCTGTTTTTTGTGAGCGAAGCCCTGGTGTGTTCCTGGGGACCAAGCATTTCAAATACTTTGTGTGTGGGTGACCTTTTAAGGTTAAAACCAATCACAAGACCGTAATTCACTGGTTTAAAGGGGGAAAAGGTTTGGAGGGAAATATGGCACCAAGGATATCCAGGTGGTTGTTATCTGTGTTAGAGTACAATTTCGAAATGGAATATGCAAAGGTCCAAAAAACATTCCGATTGTCCATCTAGCATCCTTGTTGATCAGCCAGATCAGGGAGCAGAAGTGAATGTAGATGTAGTGATGGATGGAAGAGAAGTAGTAGCCCTTAATAAAGAGGAATGGGAGATAGCAATGGCAGAGGATGTTTTATTACAGGAAGTGGGAAGAGGTGTTACTGAAGGTGGGGAAGGCAGTCAAACTTGCAGTATGCAACTGAATGGTTACCATCATGTGAAAGATGAATTGAGTGTAGATGACGGGAAGCTGTTGAAAAGGAACCAGATCATTCCACCTAAAAAACTCAGAGAGAGGATAATTCAGGTTGCACATGAAGGGCACCCAGGCAGCAATATGACCAAAACACATATTTGACAAACCTTTTGGAGGCCGGGAATGGATGAAGGTATTGAAACCATCGTTAAAGAGAGCTATGCATGTGCCAATAGCGATAACACAAAACTTGTGAGACAAACCCTTTTGAATTTTGTGATTCTACCCAATAGGCCCTAGGAGAGAGTGGCTATTGACTTCTTGGATCCCGTAACTAAACTGGGTGCAAGAAATAAATATACAGTTGTCCTGATCTATTACCCTTCCAAGTCTTAGAGACCACTGATTTGATTGATACTGAGAAGGTGATCAGATTTTTGGAGATTGTCTTCATGGATGAAGGTTTCCTAAGTCATTGGTATCTGATAATGGGGTGCAGTGCACCTCCAGGAGTATGAAGGAATTATTGAACAGAGTGGGTGACAAACATGAAAGAGTAGCTTTATTTAGGCCTCATGCAAAAGTATTAGTTGAAATAGTCAACCGCCTGATCATGGAGAACGTTCAACCTTCATTGGCTAATGGTTTATCTTTGAAAAGTGAATTGAGAAAATTGACTTGGGCATACTGGATAACACTTCACCCATTGACTGGAGTATCTCTATTCATATCACTTAAAGGGAGAGTGACTGAAATAAAAGAGGTTCCAGCTTGGTTGAAGAGCAAATAATGTGTGTGAGTGGATTGTAATGCTGTGTAAAGTGGTGTGGCAGAAGGACAATGTAAGGCCAATGAGTATTAGGATACGAGGAAGGGTGTCAAAATAACAAACATCAGGAAGGGTGATTGGGGGGCAGTGAAAAGATGTGGTATGTTCAGGAAAGGGGAAAGCATCTTCTTCAAACCTATCAAGGTGAAGGATGAAAGGAGAGTTGTAATTTTGGAGGACAGATCTGTGTGGAGTTTGGGAACATGTGCAAATGTCCAGGATGAGTTCTGGAAAATGTGCAATATAGATAGTTTGTTTCAGGATTATCCTGAAAGTTTTCCTAAAAAATGTTGCAGATTTGTTATGTTTCAAGTTACGATATTGAATTAATATAATACTCGTTAACATGTTGTTCAAGGGTTTTCCTGAATTTTCCTATGTAATGTAGAACTTGAAATTGGGGATTTGAATGTCTTCTTATGAAGAAGAAGCGTTGGAGTAGAGAAACTGCAAGAGTTAAGCTGGAGGTAACTTGATGGAGCATACATTTCTGATGTAACCGCATGTTGCATGGTCTGTCTTTACATTTGCAAATGTTCACAGATGACTAAAGCAAGTTTCTAATTTATGTGCTGTGCGTTACTAACTCCTACCAAAGTCCAATCATAAAAATTCCCATGTTCAGGATACCCCCACAATGCACACTTTTGGGTGATATTAACCTCGAGATCCATTTTGCCATCAGTGTAACCATGAGTTTAATTGCCAATCAGTCATTTTAGTAATTCATTTCTTCACGCTAAATGCATATTGATATGGAACACCTTCCACAAGAGCAAAAAAGCCAATATAACTATATATTTAGGTTGCACGTTGCCGTAAAAACACCATTGGAAAAGAACAAGCAATAAATCAGCTCTAGACTTTTGAAGAATTATAACAATATGGATGCTAAACATCGACACACATGGAGCATGATGAAATCAATTATTTGTATAATTGATTAGAAAGAGCTAACTACATCAGATGAACATTTCATTATGAGTAATCTGTAATCAAAGAAAGCGGCTTAAATATATGGTTTAATTGATTTTACAATGGATCTATAGATCTTTTACATAAACGTGTGCAATGTGTGTATGGTGGGATGTTTCTGACCATGTGGCAAAATGTATTCATACCACTGTGAATCCTGCTCCACATAGTTGGTTAGCGCGGTCATGCAGTTAAAGTACTGTGTTGGCCTTTTAACAACAGGACAAAGATGAAAATGACTAGTGGGCATAGAAATGAGTTGTAACTCATCATCAATAATCCTTTTGTGCCTGACAAGAAATGTAGGATGCACAGTTTTGTAGGGTAAAAGAGCAATACTACTCCACCACTACACTTTGCTGTAGGGAAGCCAGAGTTATTTATCTGGCAGCAAGTTGGTCTCTAACTGCATGTGATTTTTCTTTAGATCTCCCCATCACTCCCCCTCATGCTTTTTTCTGTTTAATCCTGGCCTACCTACATACCACTATCATGCATGACAATAACAGAATTCTGCATTTTTGTGAAGCAAATATAGAATTGCTAGACTTATCCTTCATTTGCCCTTCAAAATAAAATAAAAAAATTAATTACAAAACTCATCCATAGAACTGCTTCCCTTCCAACTTGGCCATTTCCTTTCCTTTCTTTTTTTGATGTTTAATTGCAAGTTTCCCATATGTCTGTCCCTCTTCAGCTTCCACATGCTCAATCATGTATTCTGAAGGGTGTGACTTAGGCGCTGACCGCGCTGACCAGGCACTAGAATAGCTCCACATCAGGATCAGAACCCCAGCATGTAAATTTGCACACAAATACTTCTGTTCCTTAGACTTGGGCGATACTGGAGGAGCAGAACGCGGGTTGGTCTGCAGTATCTCGTTGGCTTCCCCCTCTGCCCCCTGTGGTACCTGCGACACTGGAGACTTAGACTGGGGTGAGCACGAGAGCTGAAGAGGCCCTGGCAAAGGATGACGAAGGGGCAGTAGCAGACTACCCGGCCTGAGAAGGTGGCTGGAGGTTGCAGAGAGATCTGTGGGCAGGCGAGTTAGTGAGGCAAGGTCTTGCCTGCAGCCGATCACAAGGAGGCCCGGTCGCAGTGGAAGAGGAGCTGGCGTTCGTCAACAGGGTGACCGAGAGGCAGTCGTGGCCCAAGGCGAGGAAGCACCGGAGGAGCTTCGCCAGGCCGCAAAACAACCAGAGTTGACCAAAATTCTAGGAGTGACCACGAGCAGCCGAGAGGGAGAGCTGGGGGGCCGGCCCCAATTGTGCTCCTGTGGGTACGGCTGGAGCAGTGAGAGACCAGTGGCCAGCGAGAATGAGACCAGGAGGCACGGCCGGCCTCGAAGGCGGAAGAGGTGTGGAGGCTGCACTTGGCCATGAGACCCATGGAGAAGATCGATAACAGCAGAGAGGCTGCGGTCGGCAGGAAAATGATGACTACGGTCCTGCCTGCGGCTAAGCATCCAGAGATGAGGGAGGCGGGGGGCCTGCGACCTCTGTGTGTGAGGCTGGGTGAACTGCCAGCCATAGAGGAAGAGGTGGTGGCTGAGAGCCTGAAACCAGACTCGGCGCCTTGCCCTGGGTGGAGAAGAATGGACCCCAGAAAGACCATGCCACAGCGTAGACAGCCCAGGTTGCTTGACCGTGACAGAGGAGGAGGCCTGACCACCCGGCAGCTGGGGCCTGGCAGGAGCACCCCGGCACCCAAGTAGGATTGGAGGCCACTGGAATGAGTAGGAGGCAAGAAGTGTCAAGCTACACAGGGCCGAAATGCGAGGGATCATTTCTGGCACTAGTGTGGCAACTGAACTGAAACAAGGCAACTGTGTGTGGCTGCGGTGGCCTGGCGCTCCCCCCTTTATACAGTGGGTAAGACACCTTGCCATGGCTCCGGTGGCGTAGGGGGAAGTCTTGAGGAGGATACCGCTGTCCCACCATTCAGGGGCCAGATATAGGCCTTGGGAGATACGGCACCCCGCTGAGGAGCTGGGGAGGTGTAACAGGGAATGCAGTTGGCCTGCTAAGTCTGGATTCACCCATGGCCGCAGAGGTAAATATGGGTAGGCCCAAAAGTAGGATAATGAAATGAAATATGTATATAGCACTGCAAATATCCGAGGGTGTCCAGGGGCTGCTTTAGACTAGTGGATTTAAAAATGTTACATTGGACTCACCATTAAAAAAACACGTTTTCAGCCCTTTCCCAAATTTAAGCAGATTGGTTTATTTTTTCAAAATTGCTGACAAGAAATTACAGAGTTTAGTAGTGGTATGGGTGAAGCTAACACCTCCCCATTTTACTTTACGCACTCTAGGAATGATCAGATTTCCACAGTCCGAAGACCTAAGTGGTCTGGACGGGATATATGGTTTAAAATGTTGTGACAATTGCAACAGATCATGCACAGCTTTAAAAGCTATGCATAAGGCTTTAAACTGAATGCGCTCAGCAATTGACAGCCTTAGAAGCCGAATTAAAGAGTGAGAGCCCTAACAGGACACTGGCTGCTACATTCTGTGCTGTCTGGAGCTTATGAATGCCTTGTTTGCTCGCACTAAAGTAATCAAACCTGGATGCAATAAGTGCAGTGACCACTGTTTTCCTCAGCTCGAAAGATATAAAAGGAAGCACCTTCTTCAGGACTTTAAGAATGAAAAAACAGGTGGATGTTGAGATAGCAGCGCAAAACAATAAGATGGACAATTAAGCAGTAACCAAGACTTAGTATTGAACAGTTACAGTCCTCGTCCAAGAGCCTGTGGAAGTGAGTAGACCACCTGACCAAACTGCAAGCAGCCCTGTCAGCTAAATTGAAAGATCAAGAAGGGAGAGCATGGCGAAACAATGTCAGTTTAGTGGTGGGGGTTCCGGAAGGGGCGGAGGGGCCCAGTGTAGACCTCTTCTTGGAAGATCTAATCCTAACCATTTGCGACCCAAGCACTTGTTGAATTTCTTCTCTGTGGAGTGGGGGCATAGAATGCCAATCCCAAAGCTGAAACCCGAGTGTTCCCCCGAAGGATCATAGCCGGATCCAAAACTATCAGTACAGGCATGCTATCCTGAAGGCCGCACGATCCTGAATACACATTTTTCCCAGACTTCACAATGCAGGTCCAACATCAGCTCAGGTGTTTTGAGGCAGTGAAAAGGAAACTTTATACAGGGGAACTCACGTACAGGACATCGTTCACCCAGACGAGCAAGAAATGGTGGGGCCTCTGATCATTATATGGAACCTGGCCGAAAAAGGTCGAGGACCAGTGAGAGGCCGATGCTTCGCAAGAAACAGGGTGAAACTTACCTGTGAAAAGTGCCTGGCTGAGCCAGTGCGCAGGACTGGAGTCTGGCTACCAGACATTGTAATTGGGTCTTGACTATATCCTTTAGTGCGTGTGGGTTGGTGGGTGGCGGCAGTGGCTGTGGAAAGGAGAGGAAAGTGACATTGGGTGCTACCTGGGCGGGGACCATATTGACTGTGCCATGGTCTCTAATGAGCTGAGCTGCTTTGGGGCCGGAGGGGTGAACCCAACTCACCCTGAAGCAACCAATGTTAGTTAATGGGCAACAGGCACTCTGCGAGTTGGGTAGGTGGGTGATTTAAGACCCATTGGGCGGGGTAGCAGGGAGTTATGTATTGGGGTTGGTAATGCCAAAGTTAAATTGTTTTGCACATGTAGAGTTTGCTCTGATTCAGGAACTTTCCCACCACAAGGATTGGTACACACACAAATGGAGGACCCTCCTTCCAAGGCCAATCTGCGTCCGAGACACAGGGCATTATCCTATGGGCCTCACTAGGAGAAATTCAGGCGGGAGGGGGTAGATGGGCAGTGCACTGGCTGGGGCCCCAGGGGAGTGCGGGGTTGAAGATTATGTCCTGAAGCGTTAACGGTCTGGGAAGATAAAACACACAATCATCTTCCAGTGTATTAAGAGGCATGCTCCCGACGTGATCCTTCTCCAGGAAACCCACCTGAGGGGGAATTACTACAAAGCGCTGGACAGCTATGGTTATGTCCTACTTGCACAAGCGGGCTACACGTCAGGCTCTAGAGGGGTGGGTGTCCTGGCTAGGGCCTCCACCCTATTCATAGCAGGTCAGAAATCGCATGACACTTTGGGTAGATTTGTTGCGGTTACAGGAACCTGAAAGGGGACAACGGTACACTGCTGCTCTGCACAAATTCCCCCACAAAATCTATGGTGATACTCTACCAGGTTTAGGGGCTCTACTACTTGATCTGCTGATGGGAGTGCTGGTCTTGGGAAGAAACTTCAAAGCGGCTGTAGACCCAGAGAGAGACATAGTACCAAGCCCCAGGGAGGAGATGGGAGCAGAGCCTTTTCAAGGCTTTGTGTTGGCGATGGATCTGATTGACCTGTGGCAAGAACATAACCCCACACAGCACCAATTCACGTACTACTCCACCTCTCATGGTAGTTACTCCAGACTGGACTATATCCTCACATTTCGTAAGCATGCAGGTTCATTTTGCTCTGCTATCCATGAGGCACAGTGAATCACAGTTGAGGTGCAGCTGTGGCGCCCCGCCGGGACAATATTCTCCCCCAAGTTTAGACTCCTGGTTATTCTCAGACAATACCTTCAGACAAAGGGTCAGGGAACAGACGGAAGTGTATTTTAAAGAAAACAAGGGGACAATCTCCTCCACCTGAACACTGTGGGAGGCATACAAAACAGTCATACGAGGTAAGGTGCACTGTATGATGGGGAGAAGGCAAATGGAGTAACGGTTAAGGTATGATGAGCAGGAGAGAGAAATTGGACGGCTTGAGGCCACTGCTCTGGTGGACAGTGCCACTGTGTCAAGTATTCCCCATCAGGTCCATTTGTAACAGAGAGAGTTAAGGGACCCGGCACACACCAGAGCCATGGTGCAGGCACTGGTGACACAGAGGAAGCTGAAGATGTCAGGGACAAAGCAAGCAAAATGCTGGCATGGCTTGAATTAAGAGATCAGGATAGGAACTGGGTATGGGAACTAAGGGAGCCTGTTGGGACAGTACATAGGACTGGAGAAGAGATAGCGTGACCTTTTGCAGACTACTATGAGCAACTGTATGCCCCGGTCTCGACTCATACTGCAGAAGACTGTGCGTAACTGTTGCGAGACATAACTATCCCAACGCTGTCCAGTGATGACAAAAAAACATTTGACAAGGAATTAACTGAAGAAGAGATAGTGGGGGCCATCCAAGATCTGCAGTCGGGCAAGGCAGCGGGCCCAAATGGCCTACCAATTGAACTCTATGAAGGGGTGGCGAGCATGGTTGTGAAGCACATGCTGCATTTGTTTCAGGCAGCTAGGGACTTGGGGTGTCTTCCTGAAGATCAGCATATGGCTACCATTGTGACCATACCTAAAGAGGTGAAACCCCTGGAAGTGTGCAGCTCCTATCGGCCCATATCCCTACTCAATCTGGAGATTAAGGTCTTAGTGAAGGTCCTTTTATCCTGGCTTACTGCAGTAATATCCTCATTGGTACATTCAGACCAGTCAGGCTTTATGCCCCACAGAAGCACCAAACTGTACCTTAGGCAACTGTTTGGGGTCTTGCACATGATGCAGGAAAGCAAGGGAGAAGAGGCTGTCTTGTTATCACTGGACGCCCGAATGGCATTTGACAGCATTCAATGTCCATACATGTTCTCGGTGCTGGAAAAGGTAGGCTTCGGCCCGAAATTTACCAAATGGGTCAAGCTCCTATGCAGCGGCCTGAGGGCAAGGGTTAGAGTAAATGGTGCAGTATCCAAAGTCTTTACGCTGCGGCGGGGGACGAGGCAGGGATGCCCGCTGTCCCCTATGATTTGTGCATTAGCACTGGAACCCTTGGAAGCATAGGTTTGGGGGGACCATCTGGTACAGTACATCAGAATGACTCGAGAGTAGGAGGAGTGAATCTCGCTCTATGCTGATGATATACTTGTCTTACCACCCGGCCCTACAGCACGGTGACTAGGCTTCTCCACATATTCTGTCTTTTTGATACCTATTCTGGCTACCAGATCAATTGGGACAAGTCCCTTTGAAGGACTGGGTTATTTAGAACCCAGCGGTGCCAGGGCACAACACCTGAAACCTTCGTGGGTAACCTGCTCCGGCGTACGAATCACAGAGACACGGGACACTTCCTTCGACGTCAAAGATTCAAAGTTTATTTGCTGCAGGGAACACAGAAGTCACGACAAGTACAACACGTGCAACTTGGGGAGACTGCTTCAAATTGGTTCTGTGGATCGCTCCTTTTATACACGATTTTCCCATAGAGTTACATTGAACACAAAAGTTTATGACCCGGTTCCCATAATTATCCCCCAGAGGGGTCGCTTTGGTCACCTTGATACACACAAGGTCCGGGACATAAGTGCGGAAACATTTGGCAGTTCCCAACTGTAAAAACCCATCTTCCCACCATTAGCGCATTCCAATCAGTAGTAAAACAGATCGAAATAGGAACAGGGACAGGTACAGAGGAAGAGGGAAACAGTGGGGAGATCGGAAAGGGTGTAAAAGGGGAGGTATCAGGAAACACGAGATACAGGCATCAAAGGGACGTGCCTAATGAGATGCACGGCTGAGACAATAAGTCCGTGCGGCAAGATGAGCCTCGAGCGGCGCCATCTGCCTTACAGTATCATCCCCCTCATCATAAAGACACTTACAAAGGACATGTGTCTTCCGCAAATATCTTGGGAGTCCCAGGGTCGCGAAGCGGACAACGTCCGTTCGCTGGCTACTTGAGGGCAAGAGACAAAATGGATGCCGTATCTAAGATGGAACCCGTGGGTACAGATAGAAATACCCACGTAACAGACGAACGGTTTAGGTTAGCACAGCGAAACTGCGTACACACACTAAACTCGTCATTTGCGGTTCATAGATACCAGACTCGACTATATTCGTGCGAGTCCAAAACACCACTTACAATTGTCACGGAACCTCAGACGCTCCTTTTGCCCTCATGTAGGCAAGCACTAGTCGGAATCATACTCGATATTCATCAGACCATCTAGATGTTGCTGTAGCATAGCTCTGTCCAACCGAGTTCCATTGGTAACAGGCGGCTGTCTCATACACGTTGTGGCACAAAGGCCACATAAGGCAGGACCGCACTGCACGCAAAGGCAACACGTGAACAGGAACGCCACGACAACTCCGATAATCATCAGAATCTTCCAACCCCAAGTCGACATTAGGCCCCAAAACCACCCAAGTAGCGTCCAATCCCCTACATCCACGTGTATGGATTCAGAGATCTTATGCAACTTAGAGATGGCTTGATAGACAGTCGGAGCATTATCAGGAATGAAAATGCAGCAGCTCGAATGGATCACCTTACATACCCCACCTCGATCTGCTAAGATGACATCTAAAACCATACGGTTTTGTAATGTCATAAGTCTATCCGCCTGAAGTTCTGTGGTGATATTACCAAGGGCACTGGCAGTAATATTAGCTGTCGATTCTACCACTCGAGTCAACTGTCTCAGGTTCCTACTATTAACCATAGGTCCCCAAAACGGGAGGAAACCCTTGAAAAAGTCTCCTGCCTCTTGACCGGCAGTATCCTCTTCGCTAATTACGCCTCGCACAACTCTAGTCTTGTGATAATCGGCATCTACAGTGAACGTCGGAGGCAACAAATTTGCAATGAAACATGAGCCCATGAAGTCAGCGGGCAACCATGCGTATGCACGATCATGGCAGATAAAGTATGTACCCTTGGCAGCCAGGAACACAGGGGACGAGACCATCGGCAGAATGTAATTTTCAGTGCAAGCACTCTCTCCAAGTCGGGCTTTCGATCTTCGGCCACGACCCATTAGACAAAAATTACCAATGTGGGGTACGACCCATATCGGAGGTGAGCTTTTAAGCTGCTTTTCACTAGTGAACACACTATACTCGCCTCTACTCAGGACCCTGTAAGCTTGTACCTCTTCTTCGGGAATAAGCGAGGGATCATAGATATCGCTGTCTAAGTCCTCTATTGCTATCGACAAAGGTTTTTGATACGAGGTAGGACCAGAGTAGGGGGAACGTGGTTCTCGAATGGGGTGGAAACCTAGTGCGCTTCGAAACATTGTTTGAAATGCTCGAGCAGACCCTTGGGAACTATACGGTAACACCAGATATGGAATTCCCTTATCCGTAGTATGTGGCATCAACCCACACACCCAACAATTAGTAGTGTTAACCACTAACTGATGCTGATGAAGGAGCTGAATAAAGGAATTATTGCGGAATTCTGCACGTCTAGCCTGCTCGTGTTCGGGTAGGACATGAAAAGAATGGGGAGAAGCAACAGTAGTAAGTTTAGGATCAGGTGTAGGAGTAGGTAAAACAGGAGATAGAAAACCAGAGATCATATAATACACCCCACCCGCCAAAAATGCAGAAACAGTCAAAAATAACACAAACACTTGGAATATAAAACATTTCGTACGACTAAGTTGTTGCAGCTTGAATCTTTGTATCTGAGCTTCTTCCAAGTCCATCAGCTTCGAAAATGCCATTCCCTACGACCGTCCGCAACGTTTCTTGACGCACTTCGTTCTGTGTAGCAATAGTCAATCCCTAGGAGTTCCCAGGAACCGACGGTCTTTAACCTAGCGTCAAGACCTACTATCCAGAAGGAAGTACGCGCGCGGCCCTACGGCCTTTATTTCACAATATATATATATGCGAAAACAATGTCTCTCGGCTGTGGAAGCAAAAAGTATAAGGAACGAAGCTCAATGTATATATACACAGGAATAATCACAATAGTATGAATGTTCAAACTGATCACGGAAAACGGGATAATGCAGTTGTCAATACAGCAAAGCAGGATCTTTTATTAGTCTTTAGTGCTAGATCGCAAGAAGTATCGGGTTTTCCCAGGACGTGTCTGCTCGTCAAACAAAGGATCCGTTGAAGAGACAGCGTCCTGCTGATAAGTTGAGTGTTCTGGTCTTGAGTCTTTTGATGACAATTGTTCAACAGTGTCTTTCTGCTGCACTGAGGATTCTCCAACAGGCTGTGCGTCGCTAAAGGGTACAAACGCCGGCAATCCTTCGGTTTCAGTTGATGCAATGCCTCTCCTCACCCACGGGTCTGCCGGCAAAGGAATAGGGACCTTTTTGGTGTGGGTGGCGTGCACCCAATTCTTCCGTCCCTCAAGACGAACAGCAGTCCTCGTGGCAAGGAGGACCTGGTAGGGTCCAGTGAACCTCGGATCCAAGTTGTTCTTGCGCGAAAAGTTCCGCGTCACCACCCAATCTCCGGGCTGGAGCTGGTGGCCTGGACCCTCCGTCTGCGTCGGCAGTGCGTCGTAAACCTGTTGGTGAATTAACCTCAGTTTAGCAGTCAAGTCATGAAGGTAATCGATCAACATTGGGTACTCAAGATCACAGAACACACCTGGCCTAGGAACCCCCCACACATTCGCAGGACGGCCGAACACTATTTCATAGGGGCTAAGCCCTACTCGGGAGTGTACAGTCGCCCTAGTTGACAGTAATGCTAAAGGTAAAGCGTCAGGCCACGAAAGACCAGTCGTAGCCTGAATCTTTGCTAGTTTCAGTTTAAGGGTACCGTTATACCCTTCGACCAAACCAGCTGACTGGGGATGATTGGCGCTGTGGAATTTCTGATTAATTCCAAGGCCCTTACACACACTCTTCATCACACTTCCCACAAACTCACTTCCGTTATCTGACCACACGACTCTAGGCATTCCATACCGAGGAAAATATTCCTTCAGTAGGATTTTCGCAGTAGACAAAGCAGTATTGTCTTTGAGAGGATAGGCCTCGATCCATCGGGAGAATGCGCAAACCACAACTAAAACGTATTTCAGGTTATTGCATCGCTCCATATGGATGAAGTCCAATTGAATCACCTCAAAGGGACATGAAGGGGGAGCAAAACTGCCAGGAGGAGTTGGGGTTCCTTTGCCAGGATTGTACATCATGCACACCATACAATTCTTCACCAGACGTTCAGCACATTTCGTGATACCATCATTCTTCCACACAGGAGACAACAACTTACAAATACCTTTCGCGCTAATATGTGCTAACCCATGCGCCATTGTCACAACGGCCAGCACATACGCATCGGGCAACAACCATCTTTTCTGATCCGACAAATCAATCCAACAACCACTCGCATCCAACTTTCCCGCACTTTCTTTCCACTTCGCCTTTTCAGTCTCGGTGGCCTCATTCTGAATTTCTTTCACACTTTCAATAGTGTCTTCACACATGCTCGACTCTGTAGGCCTCCTAACCGAACTCGTCACATACATTCGAGTGCTAAGGTTCCGGGCAGTCTCCTTAGCAATCTCATCCGCAAACGCATTACCACGACCAACATCATCCGTCACCTTACGATGCGCACTACATTTAACAATCGCTACCTGCTTAGGCAACGTCAGTGCATCCAAAAGATCATTCACAAGCTGGCCATGCTGAATCTTCGTACCATGCGACGTCAAGAAACCTCTCTCTCTCCACAATCGTCCAAAGCTATGTGCAACACCAAACGCGTATTGGCTATCGGTAAACACATTCACACGTTTCCCTTTTGCTAACACGCACGCTCTAGTGAGAGCGATCAGTTCTGCAGCTTGGGCAGAATTCTGATTCAACCTTGCAGTCTCAACAACAGTATTCAACGTTACAACAGCATAAGCAGTAGTCACATCGCCATTCGGCAACTTAAAACATGACCCATCCACATACAGTGTTCCATCTGGGTCTTCCAATGGGGTGTTTTTAAGGTCCACTCGACCTTTTGTTTCCTCCTCTGTCCTCAAGTAACAATCATGTTCTGCTACTTCATCTGACTCTGAGCTAATTGGTAACAAAGTCGCCGGGTTCAGAACATTGCAACGTTTTATCTGGATATGACTTGCCAGCAACGTCAGCTCGTACCCAGACAATCTCGCACTCGTCAAGTGCTGGGTTTTTGTACGATTCAAAAGAGTGTCGACTGCATGCGGAACCATCACCGTAAGCATATTATCCATGACCAATCCTGCTGATTGTCGGATGGAGACCGCAGCTGCCGCTGTTGCTCTCAAACAACTCGGCAATGCTCTTGCTACCGGGTCCAAGGTCGAGGAAAAATATGCACATGGACGTTGTTTACCGCCAAAAGGTTGCGTTAGAACACTCAAAGCACAACCTTCCCTCTCGTGAACATATAATGTAAACGGCTTACTGTAGTCGGGAGTACCCAACACAGGAGCCGAACACAATGAATCACGCAATTCAGAAAAACTTTTCTGACATTCTTCCGTCCATGGTAAAGGAGTTGAAACATCCTTACACTTAAGAGCCACCAATGGTTTCGCTAGCAATGAAAAATTAGGAATCCATTGCCTGCAGTACGACGTGATACCTAGAAAGGCACGCACATCTCTTTGGGTTTTTGGCACAGCCATTCGTGCAATTGCTGCAATCCTCTCTGGGGTCAACCTCCTTCCCTCCTTTGACAATAAGTGACCTAGATAGGTTACTTCTTGACAACAATATTGGAGTTTAGAAGGGGACACCTTATGATTTAACTCGCAGAGATGTTGCAGCAACGACACCGTAGCAATTTTGCAAATGTCCTGAGTATCAGCAGCCACCAATAGGTCATCGACGTACTGGATTAAGGCCGCACCGGCCGGCAACCGAAACGCATCCAGTTGACCCTTCAAGGCTTGACTGTAAATCGATGGACTTTCACAGTAGCCCTGAGGAGCGCGTTTAAACCGGAAGCTGCGTCCACCGAGAGAGAAACCGAAAAGGTCTCTGCTCTCCTCGGCAATCGGGATGCTGAAGAACGCATTCTTCAAGTCAATCACCGAAAACCACGATGCAGAAGCTGGAATCAGAGTCAGTAGCGCCGTGATGTCAGGCACAACAGGGAATTGAGGAACCACAATTTTATTCACCTCCCGTAAATCGATAACAAAACGATAAACAGGCGGTTTTGAAGGATCAGTACGTTTAAGAATGGGCAGTACAGGGCTGTTGCACACGTTTCCCCGAGTCTCTTCGATAACGTCTTTCTCGATCAGATCGTAAATGATCGCTAGCAGTGCTCGTTCACCATCAAGAGAGATACGGTACTGGGGAATACGTGGCAATCGCACATTAGATTTCAACTGAACAACATAAGGGGAGATGTCAAGCAGGCCCACATCATTGGGACCTGTTGCCCACAAAGACGCAGGAAGAGAAGTCAATTCCGGTGGAAGCTCATCGAGAGACAAGTACATAGGAGAGACAACCCTCTCTCCTAACGTAAGCTTTACACCCGCAGGAGAACAATACAAAGTTGCATACAAACGTTTAAGCAAATCCAGGCCCAAAAGATTTTCACCACAACCAGTAGTCAAAATCAACGGAGCTTGAAGCTCACGTGGCCCAATTGTAAGGGGCAAAGGGCGCGAAACTGGATTGCTAACGGGGGCGCCAGAGAATCCAACGGAAACATTTGTTAAGCCAGACAAAGGTGCGCCAGGGAGTTTCGAATGCATAATAGAACTTTTCGCTGCACCAGTGTCCAACAGAAAAGGCTCAACGACGCCCGATGTAGCAACTGCGACGTAAGGCCCACTCTGATCAACCGGAACTGATACCACTCCCTCTCCTTGTCTTTGGCTGTCCTAGTAATTACTGTCGTCAGTTCCCTGATCGACGTAATAATCGTCTACATTGTACTGCGCAGATCGTCCTTGCGATGGTCCACGTTGATCGAAACAGTTATTCGAATTAGATGAGTTATCAGAACGATCATTCTGAGCACCACGACCCCTACCACGTGATACCTGATGCGAACCACCACGACCTCCTTTGGACGAATTACCACTATTGCGATCATTCAGAACAGGGCAATTGAATTTAATGTGTCCCTCCTGTCTACAATAAGCACATTGATTGTACCCTAACGATGATCTTTGGGAGGAGGAGTCATTACGCGGCTGCGATCGATTCGATTGCGACTGCGATCTATTCTGTTGGGATGCATTCTGATTTGAACGCGGAGGATATGCTTGTTGCAGCAGCACTTTAGTTTTGAGCTCTTTCGTCTTTTTATCAGCACGGTCGTTCTCCTCTTTCTCTCTATTCTCATAATATTGCGCTGTAGCCAATATCTGAGCTGAGGTAGAAACGGCCCATGCACTTTCTGAATTCTTCAATTTATTGCTCAAATCGGGCAATAAGTTCGAAACAAATTTATCCACAAACAACCGCTGACCACCCTCGGTGCCCATATCCTGTCCACTATGGTCAATGAATGCTTCCTCGAACCTCGTAAAGAAGTCGGAAAAACACTCTCGTCCTTCTTTTGCTTACAAGCTGACAATTTGTCCCAGTTCACCCTCATAGCTGGCATGAGAGTTTTCATTAACGTTATTATTCGTTGAGGAAGAGCAGTAATCATCTGCTCAGGTTTAGCTCCACCAGTTTGTAAACCATCCGCCGCTACAATGGCAGCCCAATCACCACCTAATTCATTCGGATGATTCTCCTGCCGAATCTTAGCCCATACCGGTTGCGGTACGACATTGCCGAACAACATATCGATATCAGCAAGATTCATTACGGTAGCATCTACGAGCTGCGATAATTCTTTGTAATACCCTGTAGGATTTTTGCGAGGGTCAGGCAAAGATTGCTTCACCTGTAACACTTCAGAGCGTTTCCATGGGAGATGTATCCATACTCTCTGGAAGTGCCCCACTGTCGGAGGAGCAGCATTAGGATTAGGTGGCATCCACACCGGTGGAACTTCGCGCATAGGAAATTGACCAGACTCATCTGTCTGCCTTTCAATATCCTCAACAAACAAGGCTTGGGGTATCGGAGTGGGACGGAAAGATAGCAACCGCTCAACAGCACGTCGAACGTTGGTATCCACTATCAGTCCGTTCGAGAACTGAAGCTGAAGATCAGACAAAGCGGTCAGCACCTCGTCAGGTGCATCGGCCGATATCTGATCGCGAAGGACCTTACACATTTCCTCGAACACAAATCTCTGGGTTGGTACATTGAATTGACAAAATGTGTTGAGTACAATACGGGGTGGATTTCTAAGAGGATTTGTCATCCAACCCATCGCCATATTATATAGCGAAGCGCGTTCCCTGTTACCAGGAAGCTGACTACGTCTCTGAGGACCATCGGAACCAGCAGACCCAAGAACAGGTCCGAGCGAATGAAAGAAGCTAGCCGCAAGAGGGGAAGTACGAGAACGAGTAGAGGGAGAAGTATAGGACACAGGACTAACAAGTGAAGGAGTAGAAACAGTAGCAACAGCAGGAGTTAACAGAACAGGAGCAGTAGCGGGAGCAGGAGTATGTGGAAGCAGAGGAGCAGTAGGGATAGCAGTAGGCAAAGGAGCAGGAACGGTCGGAAGAACGGGTGCAGGTTGAGGAACAGGCGGAGGAAGAATAGGCGGAAGAATAGGTACAGCAGGAACCACAGGAGCTGCGGTACCCTGTACGTACGGAGGTGGCGACTTCATAAGATAAGACATTAAAGGATCCTCAACTGCCTCTTCCTTCTTTTCCGACTCCGTAGGCAAAGTAGGATAACATTTATCTATGGTCATACGCTGTAGTCTATCGAACACTTCCTTATCCTTAACCTCCTTGTCGCGCTGAAATTGCTCTGCTTTCTTCACTATGGTAGCAACATTATCTCGCTGATTTCGTTTAGTCTGTCTGATTTCTTTCTGTCGGGCTTCTTTACGCCACAACCGAAAGGCATCAAACATGGCCGGCCTTGACTTTCTTTCGAACAATTTAGCCTCTAGATTATCTAAGATCGGGGCCTCAAAGCTACCATGAGGTGGCCAACGAAGGTCACCGTCCTTCTTCGTGTAACGGATCCAGTATTCATTAAAAGTAATCAGGCCTAGCCCATGTTTACTGTAGAGCTCATAAGTGGGAGTTCCAACCGGAGGTATCGGACACGAGTCCTCCAGTCGGGAATCCATACCACAAGGTCTGAAACAACTAAACAAAGTACTGCGACCAGGCATCTTGCACACTAGCCGAGTTTCACAAACGTCAAGGGTTACGGGATTTACCAAGTCCCAGCAAAGAACAAAACCCTCGGTTTTTGGCGGCTGCAGTCGTCAAACAACACAACAAAGTACCAAGAACTACAAATGCAATGGAACCATGCAACCACTAAGTAACCACAACCAAGGACTCTGGGAGCGACCCACAAATACTTAACTCAAAGATCGATGGCGTCACCAGGAAGGCCCGTCAATCGTCTCGCTCTACCAAGGTCTACGCCAGGCGCCAAAACAGGTCTACAGTCAGGGCAGCAGTCCGTCGCAGCCGTCAGGAGGCGGGAATCTTCGCGGGAAAAGTCTTCGGGCCACTTATTTCGACAACAGGATCGATGAAGCGGGGTGCACCTTCCCTTGGAGATTTCACACGAAGTTCCTCACGATCGTCGGGCTTGGACCGGTACCACTGATGCAGCCCCACATGGGCGCCAACTGAAGGACTGGGTTATTTAGAACCCAGCGGTGCCAGGGCACAACACCTGAAACCTTCGTGGGTAACCTGCTCCGGCGTACGAATCACAGAGACACGGGACACTTCCTTCGACGTCAAAGATTCAAGGTTTATTTGCTGCAGGGAACACAGAAGTCACGACAAGTACAACACGTGCAACTTGGGGAGACTGCTTCAAATTGGTTCTGTGGATCGCTCCTTTTATACACGATTTTCCCATAGAGTTACATTGAACACAAAAGTTTATGACCCGGTTCCCATAATTATCCCCCAGAGGGGTCGCTTTGGTCACTTTGATACACACAAGGTCCGGGACATAAGTGGGGAAACATTTGGCGGTTCCCAACTGTAAAAACCCATCTTCCCACCATTAGCGCATTCCAATCAGTAGTAAAACAGATCGAAATAGGAACAGGGACAGGTGCAGAGGAAGAGGGAAACAGTGGGGAGATCGGAAAGGGTGTAAAAGGGGAGGTATCAGGAAACACGAGATACAGGCATCAAAGGGACGTGCCTAATGAGATGCACGGCTGAGACAATAAGTCCGTGCGGCAAGATGAGCCTCGAGCGGCGCCATCTGCCTTACAGTATCATCCCCCTCATCATAAAGACACTTACAAAGGACATGTGTCTTCCGCAAATATCTTGGGAGTCCCAGGGTCGCGAAGCGGACAACATCCGTTCGCTGGCTACTTGAGGGCAAGAGACAAAATGGATGCCGTATCTAAGATGGAACCCGTGGGTACAGATAGAAATACCCACGTAACAGACGAACGGTTTAGGTTAGCACAGCGAAACTGCGTACACCCACTAAACTCGTCATTTGCGGTTCATAGATACCAGACTCGACTATATTCGTGCGAGTCCAAAACACCACTTACAATTGTCACGGAACCTCACCTTCTGCTCCCCTTGTCGGAAGACGCCCTGCCTAGATTGGCGAGAGACACGCCCTTGCTAGTACGGACACAGTTCAAGTATTTGGCCATTCAGATCTCCAAAGACCCTAAGGATTTCCTAGTAGACAATCTCCTCCCTCCTTGAATTAAAGGGGATGTGATACACTGGAGAGTTCTCCCCTTGTCTTTGATTGGCAGAGCGGCCCTATTTAAAATTATGTCTCTGCCCTGTTTCCTTTACATTCTTCATATCACACCCTTTAGGGTCCCTTCCGAACTCATTCAGAAAATAGACGGGGAACTACGCGGGCTCCTTTGGAATGGGGGAGCGCTAAAATTGCACTTTACAAGTTGCAGAGAGGGGTTTACGATGGTGGTTTGGCTGTCCCGAACATTAAGCGGTGCTACTGTGCAGCGCAGTTGACCATGGTCAATGCGTGGGCATACACCGACAGAGAGGAGTCGGCTTATCGGGTGGACCGTCAGGTGATGGACGAGCGATGCGACCCGGCGACACTCTACGGTGAGAAGGGAGTATGACAAATGTGACTACACACCTGGACAGTGATCCAAATATGGCATGAGTTCCTTGGGGACTTGAAGTGCGTGGACACTCTGACAGAGAGAACCCACCTTTGGGACAGTGATTTGCTGTCATGCATTTAAGAGACATTTCACGAGGGGAGATCACTTACTGAAGTACATGCTCCTAGAGGACAGGCTCCTACTAGACCCAATGTTGTCAAAAGGCACCTCTTTTATATCTAAGAAGATTCTCAATAACTCCACGGATCCCCTTGTACTACTACCGGAGGCCTGGGAGACAAACTTAGGCCTGCTGGGGGATGATGACTGAGATGAGGTGCCTCAGGGTCAGAGGGAGGTGGCCATTAGGTTTTGTTTCCGTCTAGTGCAATTAAGAATACTACATAGGTCCTACTCCACTAGGTCGCTAATGTACAAAAAGGGGTGCAGTGCCACCAATCAAAGTGCTAGGGGCTGCGATGCTGTGGGCTCTTTTTTCCACATACTCTAGGAATGTCCTCTTATCCAGGGGTATTGGGAAGAGATCACTAATGTTATGTCAGACGTCACAGGAAAGAAGGTCCCTCTAGAAGCACGATGGCTTATCCTGTGTGTGACGGGCGAGGAGCCGAGGTCTAGATAGCAGAAACAGTGGCTCGAGACCTCTGCCATGGTGGCAAAGAGGAACGTGGCCAGGGCTTGGGGTGCAGATCTTCCGCCGAGCCTGAGGTCCTGGGAACAGGACCTGGGCTGGTGCAGTCAAGTAAAGAAGGTAATATATCAAAACAGAGGCTGTCCCAGGAAGTGGGAGTAGGTGTGGGGGAGGTGGAAGGAATTTAGGGGGTACTAGTGGGGCTGTTCAGGGCTCCAGAAATAAATCATCTGTTTGTTGCCGTGTTCCTGCGCATGGGCCTGGGTGGATGTTCCTTCATGGTGTTCCGTCTCTGAGAGCCCCCAGATTCGGGGCACAACAACTGTTAATGTGTCAAAACCTGTGTTTAAAATATAATCGTGGAACATGTATATTGTATCTGAGCATAATGTTGAATTAACAGAATATTAAATACAAAAAAAAACATGTTTTCTGAAATGCCGAAGTACACAAAGTAAAAAAAATTAGTCAGATGCTCCATTGGTGGCATTCATGTCTTGAAAAATGAACCAGCCTCTCCCTCAAGTTTGGGCTATGATGCTTTACTATTCTGTACTACATATCCAAATACTTTCTGATTTCATGGTATGAGGCAGTCATTGCTGATGCAATCAAAAATGCAAACACCAAGAACCTAGGGGCATATTATCAAGGGCCTTAATTCATGTGTTAGCTAACTTTTCCGGTTGCTAACGCATGAATTAATTATCAGCCTATTATCAAAGCGTTGCTAACTCCAGTTAGCGATGCATTTCATGCGTTATTCATCGCCCCCACGCTGGGGGCGATGAATAACGCTAATGAGATGCAGGGTGGGCGTTCCCACGTCCAACCACATGTAAAATGTGGTTGGAGGTGGGATTGCCCTATTCACAAGGCAGACCTTGGGAGAAGGAGACCTGCGATAAACGCGTCTATCGCAGGTCTCCCAACGCCCGATTTTAGTATGTGTTAGGCATTGCTAACATGAGGGGGTGGATCATAAAGCTGAATCCACCCCCCCATATTATCAAGGCACACATTAGCGCATGAAAACAGCGCTTGTGTTCACGCGCTAATGCGACCTATCGACGATTTCACATCGCCTGTTGGCTTTAGCGTTGAGAATACGGTGCTAACAGGCGATGTGAAATCGGTGATAGATTTTTCCACGTTATCAACGCTGTGCTTTATTTTTTGCACAGCGTTGATAATATGCCCATTCAAACGTTGTCCTATTAGGTAATTCAACGGCACAGCCAAACACCATATAGCGAGCGCTCCTGCCCTAGTGCAGAGGATTTACATTAGGGCCCTCATCTGAACAACACATATTGTGCAAGGTGTGATGGCAGTCATATAGTCTCTGAAGTTTGTTCAATGGTGTTTTGGGATCTTTTTGTTTAGTTTGTATGGACATAGACCTTGTGTTGTCCTTAAGATGGTGTTTATTATGGATCATCCCCATGGCATTTGCAGATAAACTTGGATGAAGGGGAGTCAAAATATCAACGTTTTAATGTCAACCTGCACATATTGAGTAGATCTGGAATCAGAATAGTAAGTATATCCACTATATATATGGGTACCTAGAAAACAATGCAGGTGCAGGTCGATAATATTGACCTCGATATTAGGAAATACTCTCATTTGGACTTTGCTCGGTCAGGGCCTTGGTTCAGGCATTAATAATCATCTTCGTCTGTGGCATGCTGTCCTCATAAATTCACATACTGCTTTATTTAAGTGAAGTTTCATGTGCTTGCTCTAGTTTGCATCTAGAACAGGGTTCTCCAACGAGTATATCTCGTAAGCTACTAGTAGCTCGCCAGCTACCTTGAAGTAGCTCTCCTTTTGGAGCCAGGATACTAAATTAGAAACTTTTGTTGGCTTGAATTAATATATGCATCATGATATATATATATATATATATATATATATATATATATATATATATATATATATATATATATATATATATATATATATATATATATATATATATATATTCACTGAAAAAACCATAGGTTTCACACCAGTTATAGTTAGGAATTAGCATTTAAAAAACCTATTAAATTCACTGAAAAAACCATAGGTTTCACACCAGTTATAGTTAGCTGGAAATTTTACTGATATAAAACCATTGAAATTCCCACGTTATAGTTAGTCGGACTCACTATAACTTGCGCGTGCAATGCACTGCTGATGACATCACATATTACATCACTCATGACATGGTCAGTGACATCACTCATGACATCACTGATGACACCGTCCTTGTGACAGAGTGACTGACCTCCTTTCACTGTAAAGTAACCCTTGAAACACATATTCAAAATTAGAAACTAACATTTTCAAAAAAGTGGAGATACCTATACCAGTTACAACAACCAATTCAGTAATTCCACCATTTATATACACATCCACTCATTCATCAACAGTTCTATATAGTCAGTCATACATATACTCACTCATCATATGTAGTGAGACACCTATACATCCGTTAACACACCGACAGTCTTCCAAAATTTGCTCACACACATACTCACACATGCAAATAAACTATTGAACATCCATTTTTTTGCATATACAGCTATACACACACTACCACCTTACTTCTAAAGAAACTTACACATACTTACTCTCTTAAAAAATCACTTATAGAAACACATACTTATTAAAACAAGAATTCTTTCAATCTCTCACTCTCATATATACTCACTTATATACATCAATACTCACATATACTAGATTAAAACATATGTAGTTACTGATAAAGACACTAGTAAGACAGTCATTCACTTACTAACACATACATATACACACTCATTCACCCATACAGTCCGGCACATATGCTGTCTTCAAAACACATACAAACAGTGAGTCAGTCATTTATGCATCTATGTGCTAAGTAACACTCCCACCAAATCATACAGACACTTATACTGATACTAAAAAAAACATCTAATAACCCATATACACACATATGTAGCTACTCACCAACCCATGCAGCCACTTATACACAAAGTGAAACACTGATACATATATTTAAATATTTAAACATTACTCACTAATATATGTATTCACTAAGATACACTTAATAAGCCAGTTATTCAATATTTTTTTTTTTAAACCATCCATTTAGACACCTATTTAAACATTTATTCTCCCATCGACCTTTACATATACATATATAAAACATATTTATTTTTCAGAAAGACACACATTCACTGGATGGTGTCATCAGTGATGTCATGAGTGATGTCACTGACCATGTCATGAGTGATGTAATATGTGATGTCATCAGCAGTGCATTGCACGCGCAGGTTATAGTGAGTCCGACTAACTATAACGTGGGAATTTCAATGGTTTTATATCAGTAAAATTTCCAGCTAACTATAACTGGTGTGAAACCTATGGTTTTTTCAGTGAATTTAATAGGTTTTTTAAATGCTAATTCCTAACTATAACTGGTGTGAAACCTATGTTTTTTTCAGTGAATTTCATAGGTTTTTTAAATGCTAATTCCTTTCTATATCGAGTTTCTAACCATTTTTTTTTTTACAATTTGCTGTTTTTTTGTAAGTATTCTTTTTTTTTATATAATTTTTTTTTTTGCGCTCTGGGTGCGCGCTCAGGGAAGCTTTCAGCTAAGCTCTCCGGTAAGCTTTCCGGTGAGCTCTCCTGAAAGCGCACCCAGAGCGCTACTGTCGTTCGTGAAAAAAAATATGAATGAAAAGTTAATAATAATGCAAAACATTTCCTACCATACAAATAAAATCAGTTTTTTTTATAAGGAAAATGATTATGCATTTCTGTAAAAGTTTGATGACGTCACTTCGGCGCGCAACGTAAGTGCCCTCGGAAGCGCCTACGTTCGCGCCGCGTAAAAGCACCCAGAAGCGCCTCCGATCGCGCCACGTTTGCGCCCCGGAAGCGCCTACGATCGCGCTGCGTAAACGCACCCGGAAGTGCTCCGGAGCGCGCAGCGTAAACGCGTCGGGTCATGTGACCCTAAAATAACACTTTTCATTGGTTGCTAACAGTTTTTTTTACAATGAATGAAATCCCCACCCATTTCCTTCACTTCTTCTTTCACTTTTGTGACTGAAAGATCTGTTTTTTGCACCTGGATCTTTTGTGAATTACCATGGCTGCCAGAGAATCCAGCAGTGAGGATGAACCTGAGTTCATCAATGAAGAGCCTCCTACCCCAAAGGTGAAGGAACATTTCATATGGAAATTTTTTAAGATTCCAGCAGACCAGAAGAAGGTGAATGCACCAAAAGTGGAGTGCAGGATCTGCAAACAGGTCCTGTCACGGGGTGACCCCCAAAAAAAGTACTCTTTTGGGAACTTTACGATGATCCGACATGTGGAGAGGAGGCACCCCCAGAATTTTGCCCGGGAAAGTGTCAGGGCTCTGGCACAAGAGGTTCCCAGAGATGGGGCCTCTACATCAACCGGAGGAGCAACTTCTTCTGGGAGAGGGCAATCGCAGGAGCAGGTGCCAAACATACAACCTGCTTTTAACCATGGTGTCCTCAGATGCAGATACTGCAATCAACTCCTCACCTATGGGGAGCAAAGTGTCCAGCTCATGGTTTGAGCATTGGAGAACCATCGCTGCCCTTCCCACCCCTAATTTTTTTGTTTTCTTTTTGCTCCTGTTGAGCAGTTTCCATTCCCTGTTTTTGTTCCTCTTCAGTTAAAAGAAGAAAACCAAAAGTTCTTTTCAGAACTACCTCCAATTCTCATCAAAGAGCTATATTCTTAAAAAAATGAAGAGTAAGTGAAATATAGTGCATTGATAATTGAAAGGAGAATGAGTAAGAAAGAACAGAAAGGTATGAGAGGAAAAAAGAAGTGAAGTAGGAGGAATGAAAGAAGGTGAGTGTTAGAAAAGAAAGTTATGAGAAGAAGAGTGAATATGGGGAATGTTGATATTCAATGAAAATGTTGAAAAAGAACAGGAGTGTTGAAGGATAAGAAAAGATGCATTGCTGGAGTTGAAGGTAGAAGGCTTCATTTATGAAGCCATGCATCACTTTAACGCCACCAAAGCATCACTTTTTGTGACACAACATTCCAATAAAAAATGCACCTTATTTATTCATATTTACAAAGTGGCGTTTCTTGGTAAATACATCACTTTGTAAACCCCTGTGCCACATTATTCCTACCTCAGGTGTAATGTATGCAAAAGGGACGTATTGACACAAGAAACGGTCGTAGAGGTGACACAGTGAATAAACTGGAGGCCTCATTTCTGAAAAGTGACGCATCGCTACGTGAAAACAGCGATGCGTCACTTTTCTGGACGCACTCCTTATGACATTCCAGATATGTCATATTTAATATATGACTAATCAATTCGCAAGGAGTTACAGATATGTCAGTATTTCTGACGTATCTGTAAACACAAAAGTAATGCATTGCTGGAGTGCGTCACAAAAGTGACGCAACTCCAGTAATGTGTCCTTTAACATGGAAAAAGCACCATGTGAAAGGTCTGCTGTGAAGCAGGCGCAAGATTTTGACGCAACAGCATCCTAAAAGTGACGCAGTGAAATCTCAAAGATTTCACTGCGTCGTTATTACCAAGCTTTTTGCGGGGGAACACCCCCTCTGCATGCATTATACCTGACGCTATTTTTAAAAAGTGACGCATCTAGGTACATGGGTCACTTTTTAAAACTCTGCGCCACATTATATCTGCGTCAGGTATAATGTATGCAGAGGGGGCAATCCCCCGCAAAAAGCTTGGTAATAACGACTGTGAGAAGTTGGCCTGGTATATAATGCTCACTAATTCTAGTGATCACTTTGTACCATGCCAAGCAACCCTTATGATGATGGTTGTAATTCAACCTTGTAGACCAGTTATCCTAGTGGTAACGTGGACAAAGCAGTCTTAGGCTAAACTCTGAAAGGCATGTGAAGCCAGCTGTTATACCATACACAACCCCCTTGAATACCAAATGAAAGGGACACCACACAGATATATATTGAAAATATATATTGATTTATTAACTATTAAAATCCCCTGGACTCTTTATGAGCACAGAAGCACAAGCGTTAAATCACAAGACGGTTTAAAATACACAAAAGTTGCACAATATGGATGAGCCCTAGGGGCCACCTAAACCATATACTAAATAAGTGGTATAAGAGATACCAGGAGGAAAGTGAAGAGGCCTAGGGCCTTGGGAATCGCTGGAGCTATTCGAGACTGGAAATAACTAAGTCGGGAAAGGCCCACGGGACTCGGATGCAGTGTTCAAAGTGCACGCACTTTACAATACAAAGTCTATGGTGCGTAAAAAGCACAAAGTTAGAAAGTTAGGAACCTTCCGAGTGACCTACGGAGCTGAAACTTAAAACACAGGCCCTTGGGATGTGTACCAGTGCAGGAGCACCGGCGGAGCTGAGTTACCTCACCCACAGGAAGCGGGTGCACAGGGTCGAAGATGTGTCGGGTTTCGTCACGCTGGTCGATGGTGCTTGGAGCTGAAGATGCTGCAGGCGGCTCGATGAGAAGAGTTCCGGTGGATCCAAGGGTGGATCTGAAGAGTTGAAGACCTGAAAGCAGAGGGGACAGTGTTCAAAGTCACTAGCCAGTGACTACCGTGGAACCAGATTGGAACCAGGCGATGTCGGGTGCAAACAGGCGTTGTCGGGTAGCTTCTTTCTGCAGCCACGTGGATACCCGGGGTCGAGGACGTCCAGGAGTCGGTCACGAGCTGTCCCACGTAGGCTTCTCGCTGTTGGCGATGTCGGCGACCTGATCGGAGCAAACAGGCCTTGGCAAATGCAAGCCACGCAGAAGTCGAAAGATGCTGTTCACTCGGACCAGCAAGGTCAGAGCGGGTGCTCCTTTTCACAGGAGCTTGGGTAGGTCTGGAGCAACCAGACCTGCTGTTTAAATCTTCGGGTTCGTCGCCAAGATGGCCGCTGGCCGCGTGGCTAGTGGCCGGGATGGCGCGTCGAGTGGCACAGTGCAAAAGGGCCCCACGCAGATCGTGGAGATGCTGGGGGGCTGATCTTCGGTGCAAGGGCTGCTCGGTGGTGGGGGTTCTCAGTCCCCAAAGCACAACGTCGAGGATGCCTCAGAAGCTGCGCAGTCAGCTTTACGAGTGTCTTCCAAGAGGTCCAGTCCCACGTCACTCGATGCCTCCACGGGTCCCTTCTTTGCAGGGACTGTGGATCGGGCTCTGAGAGGTCTGGGAATCTGGTTCTTGTCGGGCTCTGGGCTCGGGCTCCGGCGGGAGGCGGCGGCAAAGCAGACGTCGAGTTGCTGGTTGGTGCCTGTGTTCACAGGGTGGTCACTCCTTGGCCACAAGGGAGATTCTTCTTCAGTCTTCTGTGCAGCAGAATGTCGAAGTCCAGTCTTCTTCTTAGTTTTAAGTTGATTTCGGGATGATCTGCTGTGCAATGGCACTGCTCCCCCTCTTATTCCAATCTAGGGGGTGGATCACCTACTAGGTCCCTCCTCTGGGAGGAACCAGGAAGGGGGGCGGTTACACCCCCTTTCCTTTGTCCAGCTCCGCGCCAGGACTGGGGCTGGAAGGCCCCAGAACCGGTTTGGGCTGGCCTATGCACGGGGACACCTTGTGTGCCCCGGGCATGTCTGATTCTATTCAGCCCTGTCCTACCCAATACACAAAATCCTGTCTGGGGTGGTGCTCGCACCTCCCAAGGCAGGAAACCCTTTGTCCAGGCCACCATCTGCCGAGTTTCGGTCAGCAGCAGGAGGCCAGACTTGTGTCTGTGGTGGCAGCGTCCATTTTGTGAAGCTGAGGCTCTGTTTAACTTTAACCGGGGTTAAGGCTACACACATGTCGTGTCCCTCTAGAAGGGTGGAATGCTATCCCCGTCGCCAGAATTGGCGAGGGGATAGTATTCCAATTCGTATGACACCTTACTCGACATGTTTTGATAAAGCCAAACCAAAGATAGCATTTAACCGCGAGGATTATAATGCACTTAAGAGTATATGGTATGGCAATATCCCGGAACAGCTTAGGGAGTTGTTCCCGACCGCTGCAGACAGGCTCAGCTCATGCTAGAGCACCATCTCACATATTTCCAAGCACTCTGCCTCCAGGATTGATGAGGCCTTCCATAGGAGTGGCTGATAGGAACATATGTGCCCAGTTTAGGGTTAGGCACAGACATACTGTACCTAAGTAAGAGGTGGTTACACCGACTTACCCCAGCTGAGTGATCAGCCAGTTGTGTCAATTATGGAGGCCAGGCCAGGGGTGGCACAATACGTGCTGCAGCCCCTGGTAGGCCTTGGATACACCTATGCCCTGGGCACCTAGGGTGCACTATTACAGGGGCTCATAAGGTGAACCAGTTCCAATTCGTAATGCACCTAGAGTGCATTGGCAGTAATTTAGAGAGAGAACAGCAGGCTGTGGGTCTGATTAGCAGGCCCACAGCCACATTAAGTCAGAAACCAGTGAAGCAAAAAGCAAAAATTTTGGGGTGACCATAGGATAGCAGACCCTACTCTCCTACATAACCCCCCCCCAAACGCAGGGACATTAGACTAACCTTGACCAGTTGTGTCTTCATGTTCTAAGTGGAAGTACCTGGAGAGACCATCTGCGTTGCCATGGTCAGTCCCTGGGCGGTGCTCCACTGTAAAGTCCATCCCCTGTAGGGAAATGGACCACCTGAGTAGTTTGGGGTTTTCACCCTTCATCTGATTAAGCCATAGGAGGGGCTTATGGTCGGTCTGAATCTTGAAGTGAGTGCCAAATAAGTATGGTCTCAACTTCTTCAGGGCCCACACCACAGCAAAGGCCTCCCTCTCTATAGCTGACCAACGTTTCTCTCTGGGGGTCAGCCTTCTGCTAATGAAAGCAATGGGCTGGTCCTGGCCATCTACATTAAGCTGTGAAAGCACTGCTCCCACTCCCAACTCAGAAGCATCTGTTTGGACAATGAACTCTCTTGAGTAGTCAGGACTCTTCAGGATAGGTGCAGAGCACATGGCCTTCTTCAGGTCATCAAATGCCTTTTGACAGATTTCTGTCCACTGAACCTTTTTGGGCATCTTCTTGGATGTCAGATCATTAAGAGGAGTCACAATGGACCCATAGTTCTTAACAAACTTCCTGTAGTACCCAGTCAGGCCCAAGAAAGCTCTGACCTGAGTCTGGGTAGTTGGAGGGGACCAGTCCTTGATGGTCTGGATCTTACTCTCCAGTGGTTGAACTTGGCCTCCACCTACAAGGTGGCCCAGGTATACAACCTTGCTCTGCCCTATCTGGCACTTTGTTGCCTTGATAGTGAGGCCTGCCTTCTGCAGAGCCTCAAGCACTTCCTTCAGGTGGATCAGGTGATCCTCCCAGGTGGAGCTAAAGACAGCAATATCGTCCAGATAAGCTGCACAAAAGTCATCCAACCCAGTGAGGACTTGGTTCACCAACCTTTGGAAGGTGGCAGGTGCATTTTTCAAACCAAAGGGCATCACCACAAACTGATAATGCCCACTAGGGGTAGAAAATGCTGTCTTGGCTTTAGACTCCTCAGCTAACCTGATTTGCCAGTAGCCAGCTGTTAAGTCAAATGTGCTCAAATATTTGGCAGAAGCCAACTTGTCAATGAGCTCATCTGCCCTTGGAATAGGGTGTGCATCTGTCCTGGTGACAGCATTGAGTCCTCTGTAATCCACACAGAACCTCATCTCTCTCTTGCCATCTTTGGTGTGAGGTTTGGGGACCAGAACCACTGGGCTAGCCCAGGGGCTCTCTGAAGGCTCAATGACACCTAATTCCAGCATCTTTTGCACCTCAGTCTTTATACAGTCCCTGACGTGGTCAGGTTGCCTGTAAATCTTGCTCTTTACAGGAAGACTGTCACCAGTGTCCACCACATGGGTACACCAGTTAGTCTGACTGGGGGTCAAGGAGAACATATGCCTGTATGCCTGTAGAACTTGTCTGCAGTCATGTTGCTGATGTTCAGTGAGGCTGCCACCTAAGGCCACACCATCAACTGAGCCATCCTCAGGGTTCTGAGTGAGCAGGTCTGGGAGAGGGTCACTCTCTTCCTCCTGTCCCTCATCTGTAGCCATGAGCAAGCCCATGTCTGCCCTGCTGACATATGCCTTCAATCTGTTCACATGGAGCACCCTGTGGGGGCTCCTGGGAGTTCCTAGGTCCACCAAGTAGGTAACCTCTCCCTTCTTTTCCAGAATTGTATGGGGTCCAGACCATTTGTCTTGGAGTGCTGCTGGGGCCACTGGCTCCAACACCCATACCTTCTGTCCAGGCTGAAATTCAACAAGGACAGCCTTTTGGTCATGCCAAGCTTTTTGTAATTCTTGGCTAGCCTCAAGGTTTTTGGATGCCTTTTCCATGTACTCTGCCATCCTGGAGCGGAGACCAAGTACATAGTCCACTATGTCCTGTTTAGGCTTTTTGAGAGGTAACTCCCATCCTTCCTTCACAAGACACAGGGGTCCTCTTACAGGGTGCCCAAACAACAATTCAAAGGGGCTGAAGCCAACCCCCTTTTGAGGGACCTCTCTGTAAGCGAACAAAAGGCAGGGCAGAAGGATGTCCCATCTTCGCCTGAGCTTTTCAGGTAATCCTTTAATCATGCCCTTTAGGGTCTTGTTAAATCTCTCAACAAGCCCATTGCATTGTGGGTGATAAGGAGTGGTGAACTTGTAGTTTACACCACATTCCTTCCACATAGCTGTCAAATATCCAGACATGAAGTTGGTACCTCTATCTGATATTACCTCCTTAGGAAACCCCACTCTGGAGAAAACTCCAAGTAGGGCCCTGGCCACAACAGGAGCTGTGGTGGTCCTAAGGGGAATTGCCTCTGGGTACCTGGTGGCATGATCCACTACCACCAGTATGAATCTGTGCCCAGATGCTGTAGGGGGATCCATTGGACCAACAATATCAATCCCCACTCTCTCAAAGGGAACCCCCACCACAGGTAGTGGTATCAGGGGGGCCTTTGTTGTTCCACCTGCTTTACCACTGGCTTGGCAGGTTTCACAGGAGCGACAAAACTCCTTGGTGTCTTCAGACATGTGAGGCCAGTGAAAGTGAGGGACAAGCCTGTCCCAAGTCTTGTTCTGGCCTAGGTGTCCTGCTAAAGGAATATCATGGGCCAAGGTGAGTAGGAAGCCCCTAAATTGCAGAGGTATAACCAACCTCCTGGTAGCACCAGGCTTGGGGTCTCTAGCCTCTGAATAAAGGAGTCCATCGTCCCAATATACTTTATGGGCACCTTGAGCATTCCCAGCAGCCTCAGCAGCAGCCTGCTGTCTGAGGGGTTCAAGAGAAGGACAGGTTAACTGAGCCTGCCCCAAGTCTGCCCTAGAAGGTCCCCCTGTCCCCAGAAACTCAACCTGATCAGGTTCAAGTTCTTCAGGGACAGTTCCTTCAGGGGTCTCAAGATCAGTTTCCTCTGAAGCCTGATCCTCACTTGTAGGCAGTTGGGAAGGCACAGCCTTAACCCTCCTGTTCTTCTTCTTGGGAGGTACTTGGTCCATTGTTCCAGGATCCAAGACCTGAGGTTCAGAGAGGCACTTTTTGGCCTGTGACCTGGTCACAGCAAGGACATGTGATGATATCCCTAACATCTCTGCATGAGTCCTGTACTCAACTTCTGACCATAGAGAGTTCTCCAGGTCATTGCCCAACAAACATTCTACTGGGAGATCAGCACTAACCACAACTTTCTTTAGGCCAGTTACCCCTCCCCAGGAAAAGTTAACAAGTGCCACACTATGTGTAGTAGTGACATTGCTGGCATTGGTCACCAGGTAATCATCGCCTGGCATGTATTGTCCAGGGTCCACAAAGTTAGGTGTCACCATAGTGACACTGGCACATGTGTCCCTGTAAGCTTGAGCCACTTTGTTGTTAATCAAAGGCGTCTGTCTGTATTTGCCCAGATTACTGGGACTTATGTCAGGGACCAAATCCAGGTCCCCTTCACAAACCAAAACAGCCTGGGTAAGAGTTCTGACTAGGTCAGAATCTCCTCCAGTTCCCAAAGTGATTCCCACTAAACCCTTGGCTTGAGGACCAGCACTGCTAACTGTACTAGTGGGTGCAGGTGCCTTAGGGGCTGCAGTGCTGGGGGCTCCACCCTTTTTACACTCACTTGTCCAGTGAGAGGTGTTCTTACAAGTTTTACACCAGGGTTTCTTCTGACCTTCTTTCTTCTTCTTCTTGGAAGTTTGGGACCCACCCTCTGTCTCAGTTTGGGGCCCTGTTGAAGACTTCTGGTCTTTAGCTTTCTGCTCCCCACCCTTCTGGTCTGTTTTCTTCTGGTCACCACCCTGGTTCTGGTTCTGGTTCTTTTGCTTAACTCTGGTTCTTACCCATTTATCTGCCCTCTTTCCCAATTCTTGGGGAGAGGTCAAATCTGAGTCAACCAAATGTTGATGCAACTGCTGGTTCTGACAATTATTTAAAATTTGTTCTCTCATCAGCAAATTATACAATCCTTCATAGTCTGTAACCTTGCTTCCCAGCAACCATCCCTCCAGAGCCTTAGTGGCACACTCAACAAATTCAGACCAGTCCTGAGTCTGTGTCTTCTGGGTATCTCTGAACATTAACCTGTACTGTTCAGTGGTTAAGCCTAACCCATCAATCAGAGCACTCTTCAGGACCAGGTAGTTTCTAGAATCCCCATCACTAACTGTGAGGAGTCTGTCTCGGCCTCTACCTTCAAAGGAGAGCCACAAGATTGCTGCCCACTGCTCCTGAGGGATCTGCTGTACTCTGCAGGCTCTCTCCATTGCAGTAATCCATTTATGGATGTCATCCCCAGCTTTGTAGGGGGGCACAATCTTACTCAGGTTTCTATTATCAAAAGACCTGTCTTTATCCTTGTGGATATTGCTGCCACCAGTGGGTTCTATTACCCCACTCTCTCTAGGCTGTCTTGCTCTAGCAAGTTTCTCCTTAGCCAGGGCAACCTCTAATTCTTGCCTCTGGATCCTAAGCTCAGCCTCTCTCATCTTGGCCTCATGTTCCCTTCTCTGAGGGCTAGTCATCTCCTTTCTGGAGTGACCATGAGAGCCTCTAGAGACATGGGAGGTATTGGATTCACCTGAGTGATGCCTCCTCCTCCTATGGCTCTGGTTAAGTCCACCTGAGGGTCTGAATGGGTTGTTACCTGATTCATTCCCAAGTTGACTTAAGTTAGCCTGGTTCAGTCTACTGACCAGCACCTGACTATCTCTGTCATCATCTGACTCACTGCTTTCCACCTCCTCCTCCTCTTCTTCTTCCTCTTCCTCTACATCTACTTGAGGAGCTCCAGTGGTGGAGGCTTCCTCATCTTCTAGGATGATAGGGGCAGGGGTGTCTACAGTGTCATCCTCTGAAGGATGGCCTCCTTCAGCATTCCCTGTGGGGTTTGCTTTAGAGGTCTTTAGAGCTTCAGACTGATCCAAAAGCTCTCTTAGGTGGTCTGCAGTAGGGGAAGGCCCTGTCTTCAGACCCCTTAAGACACAAAGCTGTCTTAGTTCCTTAAAAGGAAAAATAGCAAACTGGGATGGTGCCCTTGGAGGGTCACTCTCAACAGGAGTAAGTCCACTGGACCCCTCTGTTCCAGACATTGCTCTAGTGTGGGTGGATGTGTTGCAATCTACCTACACTGGTGTTTACCTACTAAACCTATCTAGTAGTTGTAGCTAGGGTGTGCTACTCCCTTTGCTCTACAACAACTAAGTTCAGTAGAACTTAAGTATACTAGTCTTGTTTTATATGTACCTAGCAGGTACCTGTGTGATCTTTCAGATGATAATCTCAAAGATTGTAATGGTAAAACAACAGCAAGCTCAGATCCCAATCCGCTGCTCACCAATGTGAGAAGTTGGCCTGGTATATAATGCTCACTAATTCTAGTGATCACTTTGTACCATGCCAAGCAACCCTTATGATGATGGTTGTAATTCAACCTTGTAGACCAGTTATCCTAGTGGTAACGTGGACAAAGCAGTCTTAGGCTAAACTCTGAAAGGCATGTGAAGCCAGCTGTTATACCATACACAACCCCCTTGAATACCAAATGAAAGGGACACCACACAGATATATATTGAAAATATATATTGATTTATTAACTATTAAAATCCCCTGGACTCTTTATGAGCACAGAAGCACAAGCGTTAAATCACAAGACGGTTTAAAATACACAAAAGTTGCACAATATGGATGAGCCCTAGGGGCCACCTAAACCATATACTAAATAAGTGGTATAAGAGATACCAGGAGGAAAGTGAAGAGGCCTAGGGCCTTGGGAATCGCTGGAGCTATTCGAGACTGGAAATAACTAAGTCGGGAAAGGCCCACGGGACTCGGATGCAGTGTTCAAAGTGCACGCACTTTACAATACAAAGTCTATGGTGCGTAAAAAGCACAAAGTTAGAAAGTTAGGAACCTTCCGAGTGACCTACGGAGCTGAAACTTAAAACACAGGCCCTTGGGATGTGTACCAGTGCAGGAGCACCGGCGGAGCTGAGTTACCTCACCCACAGGAAGCGGGTGCACAGGGTCGAAGATGTGTCGGGTTTCGTCACGCTGGTCGATGGTGCTTGGAGCTGAAGATGCTGCAGGCGGCTCGATGAGAAGAGTTCCGGTGGATCCAAGGGTGGATCTGAAGAGTTGAAGACCTGAAAGCAGAGGGGACAGTGTTCAAAGTCACTAGCCAGTGACTACCGTGGAACCAGATTGGAACCAGGCGATGTCGGGTGCAAACAGGCGTTGTCGGGTAGCTTCTTTCTGCAGCCACGTGGATACCCGGGGTCGAGGACGTCCAGGAGTCGGTCACGAGCTGTCCCACGTAGGCTTCTCGCTGTTGGCGATGTCGGCGACCTGATCGGAGCAAACAGGCCTTGGCAAATGCAAGCCACGCAGAAGTCGAAAGATGCTGTTCACTCGGACCAGCAAGGTCAGAGCGGGTGCTCCTTTTCACAGGAGCTTGGGTAGGTCTGGAGCAACCAGACCTGCTGTTTAAATCTTCGGGTTCGTCGCCAAGATGGCCGCTGGCCGCGTGGCTAGTGGCCGGGATGGCGCGTCGAGTGGCACAGTGCAAAAGGGCCCCACGCAGATCGTGGAGATGCTGGGGGGCTGATCTTCGGTGCAAGGGCTGCTCGGTGGTGGGGGTTCTCAGTCCCCAAAGCACAACGTCGAGGATGCCTCAGAAGCTGCGCAGTCAGCTTTACGAGTGTCTTCCAAGAGGTCCGGTCCCACGTCACTCGATGCCTCCACGGGTCCCTTCTTTGCAGGGACTGTGGATCGGGCTCTGAGAGGTCTGGGAATCTGGTTCTTGTCGGGCTCTGGGCTCGGGCTCCGGCGGGAGGCGGCGGCAAAGCAGACGTCGAGTTGCTGGTTGGTGCCTGTGTTCACAGGGTGGTCACTCCTTGGCCACAAGGGAGATTCTTCTTCAGTCTTCTGTGCAGCAGAATGTCGAAGTCCAGTCTTCTTCTTAGTTTTAAGTTGATTTCGGGATGATCTGCTGTGCAATGGCACTGCTCCCCCTCTTATTCCAATCTAGGGGGTGGATCACCTACTAGGTCCCTCCTCTGGGAGGAACCAGGAAGGGGGGCGGTTACACCCCCTTTCCTTTGTCCAGCTCCGCGCCAGGACTGGGGCTGGAAGGCCCCAGAACCGGTTTGGGCTGGCCTATGCACGGGGACACCTTGTGTGCCCCGGGCATGTCTGATTCTATTCAGCCCTGTCCTACCCAATACACAAAATCCTGTCTGGGGTGGTGCTCGCACCTCCCAAGGCAGGAAACCCTTTGTCCAGGCCACCATCTGCCGAGTTTCGGTCAGCAGCAGGAGGCCAGACTTGTGTCTGTGGTGGCAGCGTCCATTTTGTGAAGCTGAGGCTCTGTTTAACTTTAACCGGGGTTAAGGCTACACACATGTCGTGTCCCTCTAGAAGGGTGGAATGCTATCCCCGTCGCCAGAATTGGCGAGGGGATAGTATTCCAATTCGTATGACACCTTACTCGACATGTTTTGATAAAGCCAAACCAAAGATAGCATTTAACCGCGAGGATTATAATGCACTTAAGAGTATATGGTATGGCAATATCCCGGAACAGCTTAGGGAGTTGTTCCCGACCGCTGCAGACAGGCTCAGCTCATGCTAGAGCACCATCTCACATATTTCCAAGCACTCTGCCTCCAGGATTGATGAGGCCTTCCATAGGAGTGGCTGATAGGAACATATGTGCCCAGTTTAGGGTTAGGCACAGACATACTGTACCTAAGTAAGAGGTGGTTACACCGACTTACCCCAGCTGAGTGATCAGCCAGTTGTGTCAATTATGGAGGCCAGGCCAGGGGTGGCACAATACGTGCTGCAGCCCCTGGTAGGCCTTGGATACACCTATGCCCTGGGCACCTAGGGTGCACTATTACAGGGGCTCATAAGGTGAACCAGTTCCAATTCGTAATGCACCTAGAGTGCATTGGCAGTAATTTAGAGAGAGAACAGCAGGCTGTGGGTCTGATTAGCAGGCCCACAGCCACATTAAGTCAGAAACCAGTGAAGCAAAAAGCAAAAATTTTGGGGTGACCATAGGATAGCAGACCCTACTCTCCTACAACGACGTACTGAAATCTATGAGATTTCTCTGCGTCACTTTTAGGATGCTGTTGCGTCAAAATCTTGCGCCTGCCTCGCGTCACTTTCATGTTTACAGATATGTCAGAAATACTGACGTATCTGTAACTCCTTGCAACATGATTCGTCATACATTAAATATGACACATCTGGAATGTCATAAGGAGTGCGCACAGAAAAGTGACGCATCGCACCAGCAGTGTAAAAAAATGTGCCTCGTTGCACTATATTTAAAGGACGCAACAGCATCCTAAAAGTGACGCAGTGAAATCTCAAAGATTTCACTGCGTCGCTATTACAAAGCTTTTTGCGGGGGAACACCCCCTCTGCATGCATTATACCTCACGCAGATATAATGTGGCGCTTGATTTTAAAAAGTGACCCATCTACCTAGATACGTCACTTTTTAAATATAACGCAATGAGGCGCATTTTTTTACACCACTGGTGCGATGCGTCACTTTTCTGTGCGCACTCCTTATGACATTCCAAGTAACGCATTGCTGGAGTGCGTCACAAAAGTGACGCAACTCCAGTAATGTGTCCTTTCACATGGAAAAAGCACCATGTGAAAGGTCTTGCGTCAGTCTAACACCTGCTGTAAAGCAGGCGCAAGATTTTGACGCAACAGCATCCTAAAAGTGACGCAGTGAAATCTCAAAGATTTCACTGCGTCGCTATTACAAAGCTTTTTGCGGGGGAACACCCCCTCTGCATGCATTATACCTGACGCTATTTTTAAAAAGTGACGCATCTAGGTACATGGGTCACTTTTTAAAACTCTGCGCCACATTATATCTGCGTCAGGTATAATGTATGCAGAGGGGGCATTCCCCCGCAAAAAGCTTGGTAATAACGACGTACTGAAATCTATGAGATTTCTCTGCATCACTTTTAGGATGCTGTTGCGTCAAAATCTTGCGCCTGCCTCGCGTCACTTTTATGTTTACAGATATGTCAGAAATACTGACGTATCTGTAACTCCTTGCAACATGATTCGTCATACATTAAATATGACACATCTGGAATGTCATAAGGAGTGCGCACAGAAAAGTGACGCATCGCACCAGCAGTGTAAAAAAATGTGCCTCGTTCCACTATATTTAAAAAGTGACGCATCTAGATAGATGCGTCACTTTTTAAATATAGCGTAACAATGCGCATTTTTTTACACCGCTGGTGCGTCACAAAAATTGACGCACAGGCGGCGCAAAACTGGCAGCGCAAGGCCTTCATAAATATGGTCCTGGATTTTCCCCGTGCTTCGCTTCCCGGTGCGCGTACCATGCGCTTCCCGCGCGAAACGAAAAAAAAAATAAAAAATGTAATGCCCCGCAGGACCCTATTTTAACCCCCACATCAAACCTAGGGGGTCTACTCTTCCCCCTTATGGTCATTTGCCCCTTTTTTTTTCAAACCCCTTGTGTCTCGATTTTACCGAGACACAAGATGGCGGCCGCTCCAGACTGTTTAGAATGTTTACAGACACCCAAGAGCCAATCAGCTTTCTGCGCACAAGTCGCGTGTCGCGCCAGGAGCGCACTCCGGTGCGCGCACCGGAGAGCGCCTATAGATATATATGTTTTTTTGAACCTAAATTACTCAAAATCCACTGCAGCACACATCTTGAGACATAGCAAAGGCACATCGGACTACCAGTCCCTTCAATTTTGCCAAGTTTGGTGGAAATCCATTCAGCCGTTCGGGCTAAAAGTGAAATCGACCGCCCTATGGAAATTAACATGGGGAAAACGCGTTTTGGGACCCCCCTTTTATCTCGGCCCCCGCTTGACGTATCCCCCCCAAACTTTCAAGGAAGGACCGGAGTTTGACGAGGCCATTTTCAGGAAATTTTCAGGCAGATTCGTCAACCGGTGCCAAAGTAATTCCAAATAGAATTTTAAGATTTAACATTGAAAAAAATCCTAACTATAACTACCTACTGGCGACCGCCAGTAGGTAATACAGTGTGACCAAGACCTGCAGTGAAGGGGATTGTTTGCAGTCTCTTGTTAAATAAACCCAATTTAATGTATTGAGCGAGTGCGGACATTAATCTTTTCTTGGTGGAAAATTTTATTGTGGGGATGTTCATCTCCGCTGTCCTGCACCGGCCGTGCAAAGTGTGCACTTGTAAATGTACAATTTGGTGGATAATCTATATATATATATATATATATATATATATATATATATATATATATAGATATATATATATATATCCAAAACACACCTTCACTACGAAGAAGTGAGAGGCCACACGGGGGAATCCTTTTGAGAGCCTTTAATGTGGACACTGGGCATTATGCATTTCGGCGACCCTTCGCCTAATCAGATGCCTCCACACAGGTACCGCCATAACCTCTCCACATAAAGTGTCTCCTCCTGCTCCCTCATTAGTCGGAGAGCTCCGCCCCTTGTTGTTTGTATGCACGCCTTCTGTAGTCTTGGAATCCTGACTACATCGCCCACAGTTCACCTGGGTTGGAGGTAATGCACGGGGGTAACTTGTTGGTGTTACATGACTCGGGGAGAAAGGGTGTTTGCTGATACGGTGGCTGATTCCATGTGAGAATGGTGTCCCGTGACTCCCGCAGGCCCCACTGATCGTTCCAGCCTCTCATGCATAGGCTCGGCGGGCCGCGAGTCAGGATGCCATGATTCCCGGCTCCTCGCACCATGTCGAGCTGCTACTTGGCAGACAGTCCAATTCCGAGCTTCCGCAGTCCGAGGCTGGCCGGAGCTACCAAAACCTTGGTAAAGTACACAGTTGTTGCCAGAAATGCTCCGGCCTCTTAAATGGAACGGAGCCTCTAAACACGCTACTGGCCAGCGTGTAAAACATCCAAAACACACCTTCACTATGAAGAAGTGAGAGGCCACACGGTGGAATCCTTTTTGAGAGCCTTTAATGTGGACACTGGGCATTATGCATTTCGGCGACCCTTCGCCTCGTCAGATGCCTCCACACAGGTACCGCCATAACCTCTCCACATAAAGTGTCTCCTCCTGCTCCCTCATTAGTCGGAGAGCTCCGCCCCTTGTTGTTTGTATGCACGCCTTCTGTAGTCTTGGAATCCTGACTACATCGCCCACAGTTCACCTGGGTTGGAGGTAATGCACGGGGGTAACTTGTTGGTGTTACATGACTCGGGGAGAAAGGGTGTTTGCTGATACGGTGGCTGGTTCCATGTGAGAATGGTGGCCCGTGACTCCCGCAGGCCCCACTGATCGTTCCAGCCTCTCATGCATAGGCTCGGCGGGCCGCGAGTCAGGATGCCATGATTCCCGGCTCCTCGCACCATGTCGAGCTGCTACTTTGCAGTGAAAAGGTGTGTGCTTTCAAAACTCATAAGCTGATGTTTGGAGGAAAAAGGATTTCCTAAGTATAATTAAAGCTTATATTTGAGTGATAAATCATGCAATATTACAAAAATTACCCTGGTAACTGGGGCATTGCAACTATTTCTTCCCAGTATTACCCATGCAGAGGAATTCCAATCTGAAAAAAAACTTTTTAAATTAATGGTGACACCTCTGCATGATACACTGAAAGGATCATCGCTGGAACTCTTGCATGGAGTGCCCACTAAAGTAGTCTTATCGTACTTGGTCACTATTACAACACTAATAATATTAGTAGCTTAGGATCACTTTCATTGAACATAAGTAGCTCTAGTTACAGAAAGGGTTAGAGACACCGGATCTAGAAAGACTGTGGTAAACTAGCGAGTCTGAGAGTTCACCGTGGTGGCGTCAAGTGCGTCTCGAGCAAAGTCCTGTCTCTCACAAATGATTGCTATTACAAGTTCCCCGCCCTGGCAGCCCCTAAGGAAATGTGCAATAGACATTGTGAGACGCTTCTAAAAAGCTGTCCGTACTTGTAAATGCAAAACAGGATATGCTGCTCAAGGCAGGAACAAAAAGAAACACGCAACTCTGCAATCATTAAACAAGTTCGGTGGCTTGAAGAGCATGTGTAATTGTAAAATGCCAATGTTTAATTATTACAACCGTAATAAACAAAATGTAATAAATTGAAGGGATGCCTGTTTAGTTATTCAACAATAACCTTGTGTTGGAAAATTAACTTGAAATATGTTCAGGCAGGCAGATGTTTTGACTCAGCGTTATCTGACAGGTAAATTGTTTTTGCCCAAGGTGCAAACGTTCTGTGCATTAGACTCTGTAGACCAGGGGTACTCATAGTACGGCCCGGCAAGCCTTCCTTGGCGGCCCGCGGACCTTACAGACATGTGCCAGTTTAAAAAAAATATTAATTCTCGAGTGTCAGTAAACACCACCGGTTGCAGTAGCCTGGACTAGGAGAGGCTCTGCTCTCTGGGGGCTGAGAGATTACAGCCATAGAGTGGAGCTGCAGGGGCTTCAGAAGAGGTGAAACAGAACAAAGACTCATTAAAAAGTTAATGGTCTTTAAAGACGTGTGAAATGCCCCGGCGCGGATGTGCGCGTGCCAGGCAAGCTGTCTCATCCCGGGCTGACAAGGGGGTGGCAGGGTGCTAAGAACTTCAGTGTATGTCGTCTTTAACCAGCAAATGTTAAACGTTGTGCCAAGTACATCTGCACTTGAAAGAATTACTTAAATAACTTGCTTCGCAACAGGAGCCAAACTGCCAACTACAACTCTGAACACTCTTTTTCTTATTCTTATCACGGTGCCGGACACAGGCACAGGGAAAGTGGGTGGCCGGAGTGTGCGTGTGCTGCTGACCAGCCTTTACATTGCTGTCAGAGCGCGACTTGCAGAGTTGCTAAAATGCATATTTTTAATTTTACCAGCCTTGCTGCCCTTTGCCCCCAAGAAGGCATTGCTGGGGCTTGGCGGGCTCCCGGGAGGGAAAGTCAGGGGAGGGAGAGAGAGGGAGGGGGAGAGAGAGGGATAGTCAGGGGAGGGCGATGGAGGGAGAGAGGGCGAGTCAGGGGAGGGCGATGGAGGGAGAGAGAGGGATAGTCAGGGGAGGGCGATGGAGGGAGAGAGAGGGAGAGTCAGGGGAGGGCGATGGAGGGAGAGAGAGGTAGAGTCAGGGGTGGGCGATGGAGGGAGAGAGGGAGAGTCAGGGGAGGGCGATGGAGGGAGAGAGAGGGAGAGTCAGGGGAGGGCGATGGAGGGAGAGAGAGGGAGAGTCAGGGGAGGGTGAGAGAGGGAGGGGGAGAGAGAGGGATAGTCAGGGGAGGGCGATGGAGGGAGAGAGGGAGAGTCAGGGGAGGGCGATGGAGGGAGAGAGGGAGAGTCAGGGGAGGGCGATGGAGGGAGAGAGAGGGAGAGTCAGGGGAGGGCGATGGAGGGAGAGAGGGAGAGTCAGGGGAGGGCGATGGAGGGAGAGAGAGGGAGAGTCAGGGGAGGGCGATGGAGGGAGAGAGAGGGAGAGTCAGGGGAGGGTGAGAGAGGGAGGGGGAGAGAGAGGGATAGTCAGGGGAGGGCGATGGAGGGAGAGAGGGAGAGTCAGAGGAGGGCGATGGAGGGAGATAGAGGGATAGTCAGGGGAGGGCGATGGAGGGAGAGAGGGAGAGTCAGGGGAGGGCGATGGAGGGGGAGAGAGGGAGAGTCAGGGGAGGGCGATGGAGGGGGAGAGAGGGAGAATCAGGGGAGGGCGAGGTAGGAAGAGAGTCAGGGGAGGGTGAGGGAGGGGGAGAGAGGGAGAATCAGGGGAGGGCGAGGTAGGAAGAGAGTCAGGGGAGGGTGAGGGAGGGGGAGAGAGGGAGAATCAGGGGAGGGCGAGGTAGGAAGAGAGTCAGGGGAGGGCGAGGGAGAGACAGGGAGGGAGAGTAAGGGGAGGGCGAGGGAGGGAGAGACAGAGGGAGGGAGGGCGAGGCTGGAGGGAGAGTGAGGGAGAGCCAAGGTGAGGGAGGGAGAGCCAGGGCGAGGGAGGGATGGAGAGTGAGGGAAGGGTGAGAGAGGGAGAGAGACAGGGGAGGGCATAGGAGGGAGAGGGAGGGAGAGAGTCAGGGAAGGGAGAGAGTCAGGGGAGTGAGAGAGGGAGAGTCAGGGGAGAGTGAGGGAGGGAGGGGGAGGGCGAGTCAGGGGAGGGAGAGAGGGAGAGAAGGGGGAGGGAGGAAGGCAGAAGTAGGGATGGAGAGAGAGGGAGGGAGACCGAAAGAGATGGAGGGAGACAGAAAGAGAGAGGGAGGGAGACAGCAAGAGCGAGGGAGGGAGACAGCAAGAGAGAGGGAGACAGAGAGAGGGAGACAGAGAGGGAGGGAGGGAGAGAGGGAGGGAGACAGAGAGGGAGGGAGACAGAGGGAGGGAGACAGAGAGAGGGAGGGAGACAGAGAGGGAGGGAGACAGAGAGGGAGACAGGCAGGGAGGGAGACAGGCAGGGAGGGAGACAGGGAGGGAGACAGTGAGGGAGGGAGACAGGGAAGAAGGGAGAGAGAGGGAGGGAGGGAGACAGAGAGAGGGAGGGAGACAGAGAGAGAGGGAGGGCGGGAGGGAGGGAGACAGAGAGGGAGGGAGACAGAGGGAGGGAGAGGGAGAGAGGGAAGAGGGAGAGAAAGATAGGGAGGGAGGGAGAGGAAGAGAGAGAGGGAGCGAGAGAGAGAGAGATATGTGTGTATGCTGGATCTGGTGAGTCAGTGGACGAAGACATCTGCCGCAGGGGCCTGTGTTCAACCTCATGGTCACAGTTTTTTTTTTACTCTAGCCCGCCCCCTCTCTCACTGATCCCGCCCCCACCGGTGCGGCCCTCGGCCGCAAACCACACTGTAAATTTGGCCCCTGTGAGAAAGTTTGTGAGTACCCATGCTGTAGACTGTTGTCAGGCACTCCCCTACTTAGGGTTCAAAACAAACATTGCATTACCAGGGACAAACACTCCAGAACAAAACTGGAGGATTTGTCAGGATGATATGCATAAATCGGTGTGGTCATCATGGTCCTTCATATTATTCCCCATTCCATAAGAGCAGGTAGGTGATTACTAATAAAATCTGAGTGTGTAACTACTTCACCGAAATTCATGTGATATATTGAGTGAAGGCCAGAATAATCGGCAATTTAAAACAATAAAACTGTAACCTTTAAATAATTCCATTGCTGAACATGCATAAAATATTTAAAGCAATGTCAAGAAAGACTTAAAATTTTTGGAAACATTCAAAGTAATCACTCCATGCAAAATTAAGAACAGCTGTTTTTCCCCGCAGCACTGACGGCATCCGTAGCAGCAGTTTTAGCAGGATTTGTGGTATTCTTTGTGTGTTAGAGGTTTTTAATGTATCCCTACTACAGTGAGATGTTCTGGTGGTAATTACACTTTCCACCATCGACTAACTGGCAGTACAAACCCCAACACAGTTTGTTTGAGATTGCAGTAATAAATACGGTGCATGTCAAAGAAGTGAAAATCACCTTACAAAGTACATAGTTTAGGCTGTGTAATGTCAGTGTATACATCTTTCCCCAATGAAATTCAACTAAGGTAAATATTGAGCGTGGGTGGGAGCTCAGCAGCTCATCCTTGCTGCCTGCAGCAGTTTTTGCTGATGTCAGTATAGCAGCTTTGTTTCAGCAGGTGGCGGATTCCTGATAAAATCTCTATAATACGTGGAATTCCGCAATCTTTGTATAAACAATAGTCTCTAATTTTGTTTATAATAGGCGACTTGTGACACTCCTAGTCGCGTACTATTAAGAAAAGAAGTAGCCGCTCAACTGAAATAACTTATTACAATTGTGTTCTGATGTCACAATTCATAGCTTTTATTTCTTGTGCTATGTTTTTGTATCTGTGCAGTGGCAAGCACAAAGGATATATTTATGGCAGCATGTTAATTGTTTGCACTCCTTGCATAATTTTAGACAAGTTAGATTCTTTCTGCATCTTTCTACAAATTCTGAGCTACTGACTTGAAGTAAAAATTATTATAATACATTTTTGCAACCAATACCTAACATATTTTTTCATGTCTTAAGTTTTGCAATAGAGATTCTAATTTTATTATTTAAGTATGCCAACGTTCTCTCTCTTTCATATGAAAGAGATAAGCATCAAGGATTTAAGTGGTGTGTGGAAATGTGGATGATGTTACCGTGTATTATAAGGAATAAAGCACCCCCTACAGTACATGGTACGGATATTGCAGGTCACCTTGGAGTTTCATATCCTTATAAAAGAACTCAGCCTTCAGCCTCATTTCTCTATATGGTTCTGAAACTCGTTGGTGACTTGCAATGTCTTATAAAGTATGGCAGCGGGTAATACCATATATATTTTGTGGCTGGAGGGTTGTGTATTGACTGCAAGCATTCAGGTGGAACTTCTTTCATCGTCCAATAGCCCCTGAATGCAAACATTTTTTACTTTTTTTCCAAGGTACTGTATCAATAATCTTGCCAGCATTGTTTCTTCTATTTCCACTACTGGCTGCCTAACTAAATAAAAAAACAATTGTATATAACAAAGGTAGAAGACCATGGCTTATTCTTATATAATTGTATACATTCATCTGGATTTTAAGTTATACAATAACCTGTGACTGCCAGACAGAGAAGGAGTGTAGGGTTTTTAAAGGGCGGTGTCTCATGTTTGTGGTTCCTACTGCAAATGTACAGATGAATAATGTTTACTTGGTTTTCTGACTCATCACCACTTTTCCTTTAGTTGCTATTCATTATCTAACTATATAGTACAACTTGAGGTGTCTCAGGCGTAAGTAGCCCAAGCCATGTTCATTTTCACCATACACCTTGATATGGTTTGTGTTGCAAACCATAACTGGCGAATTGCATGAATGTTTTGGTCTTGTTTTGGATCATGATTGTAACTATAACTGGATTTTTTCCCTGAATTTCCCAAGTGATTGTTACTGTGTTTGTGCTACCTGAACATAATTTTCCTTTTGCTATTTTATTCCAGTACATATTAGTGTGTGTGTTTTAAAGGAGCATTAGCAGTTACATGCTGTGCCACTGCCTTGCATATATGCTGATAGCCAGAAACCGGTCCTAGGATGCTGGATGCTGGATTCCGGTCCAGGGAAGACATGGCTTGGCAGTTCGAGCTGGACTGTTCCCATGAGGCACAGGGTCAAGACTGATTTGCATATGGCCATGTCTGAACTGGGGTTGCTTGGTGAGAAAAATAACGATGGATTAAACCCAGATCTATGACTGGGGGTGAATGATTTGCCTTTGTGCAACATTCCGTCCATCATCTTGTGTGTTTTACTGCCCTTGCATGCAGCTCCTGCTGCAAATGGACAAAGGCCATGAATAGCATGGGTGGTTGCGGAGCCTGGCTTGCTGCCAGGTCCTGCATTCAGCTATTGTGCATTTAACTCCTGCCAAACACGGCTTTCAGCCATGGTTTTAGAAATGTTGGGAGGTATCGCCTGACCTGTGGCCATCCCCGCCTCCAACTGTTATTTTGTCCAGCTTCTGCAGAGAATGGCATTTTGCTGCATGCATTAGATGTTGGATGAAGGACTGTTACTGAACCAATAATGTTTTCAAATCCTGTTGCTGCTCTGTGGAGCGGGTGCACGATGCAAGGTCTGGTCTGCGGACAGGACCTTCACCCATCCGTCCATGTGTGAACCATTTCAGAGCAGTGACATCTGCTGTGCGCTACAATGTTTGGATGCTGGGACTGGCCTGGATCAAGGTCCTGAGCCCAACCAACCATGCAGCTCAAGAGCCCAACTAATCATGCATCACAAGAGGCCTTGCACCCAGTTATTGGCCTGATTCTTTTTTCTTTTTTTTTTTAAATTCATACAGTCCTTGATAATCTTAAGTCTTAACTTGCAATTTTTAAATTATTTGTATGTATGTACTTTCTGAAAGAGTTTCTTATTGTGCCTCATTGATTGACCTGAGCCTATCTTCATACCAACTCACTCTCTCTGTCCTTCATCCTTGCTTATTGTGGTGTCTTATATATGCATTAAGTTTCTTTAGGACACACATTTACTGAAACTCGTGAGCTTTAGAAATTGGTGTATATTGTACATTACGGAAAAAAACTTGCCTTACTCTCAAGGTATTTGGAATTTACAAGATTAGCATGCATGAAAATTATTTGCTCTTTTTTGTGCAATTTTCCTAAGATCAGGCTACCTTTGTACCCAGATTTGTGGCCCAGAACTAGTCATTGGTTCTCCCATTTTATGAGTGTTTTATGTTTGTGCGTTATGAAACTTAAAAAAGAGCATACTACAGTTTATTTTAATTGGATATAGACCATGACTGAGGTCAACAGATATACAAACACAATTTTAAAACATTAAAAATGAAACTCATATCATCAACCTTAAGCATTTATGATGTTAAATCCATTCATCATAGCTTTTTAAGACAACTTTAACTCAAATCTGTTTAAGAGTTATACCACTTACAACATTTATGTTCATCCGGGGGTTAATTTTCATGATTTAAATAGACCTTATGAGGAAATAAGGTTGAATCTGTTATGGATAGGCCATAAAATCAGCTTTGGATATATAGAAGTTTAAAATCGTTAGAATCATAAACTTTAAAACAGCTTTAGAAAAATCTTTAAAAATGTATACAGTTGTTAACAAACAAATTAATCCAGTGGTAATTTACAGAGAGTGATTAGGCTTTGTACAGAAGGAACATTGTATCGGATTCTAATAGGCCTTAGATACCTCCGCCTGGCTTCTACTTAAGTTTGATTTGGGCAAACTGCTAATACATGAGTTAGATCTTGCATTCCTCCCTTACACAAATTACAGAGCCCTGTTGTGTTTTCAGAATTGTTCCACTTTGCTGTATGTGCGTAGAAATTTGCGAATTTCAACATGGCAAAAAGTAATTAAGCCGTTCTGCAGCCAAAAGCTTTATATTCAAAACTGAAATCTGATTGAGAGAACTAGCCCTTATTTTCTCGTATATTAACAAACAATAGAATTAATCCTTTCATGCCTTCCAGCAAGGCCCTGTGACCAACCTTGCCACTGGCGCCCAACACTCCAGCCGTTCACAGTGGGGTTTGGGTAGGCCGCAGGGCTGGTCTGTGGCCTGGCCCTCACTCAACACCCCGTGGATGCTATACCCTATAATAAGTTATAAGAACTTAAAATAAGTTGTTGTAAATGAATCTCAGACCCTAGTATAAATTTCCCAATTCGTGCCCTTATATAGGTATACTTTATCATTTCCTTATATAGGCATAGAAATCATTACCATATTTGGCCTAAACCATACAGCCCAAATACGGGATGGATACTTCCACTAAGCTCCAAGAATTAACAACGTTTTCTTGGAAAAACCCGCCTTCAGCAGCCAGGGACTTCCCCCTGCTTGAATATTAAGTTCTCCTAGAACTCCCGGCATTTTCCTAGAAATGAACCTTTGAGTGACGTTATTAAGTCCAAACATGCATTAAACTCAGCACCTTCAAAGTATAAATATGCCTTGATTTGCCTAAACTAGCACACAGTGGTTTGGAGCAGATCGACTATCTACTTGCCCGACGCCCTGCAGCAGCAAAGTGCCGAAGGAAGCCGACCCTCCAGCAGACGCAGTGCGAGACTCTGTCATTTCTCCTGTCGAGAAATCCAGCTCCAGTGTTTCCAGGCTACCCTTGCGGGTATCTAGGAAATCGAGAATGAGATACAAGACCTCCTTCATTCTAGAGCAAAGGTACAGAGAATTATTGGAATCAGATTCCTGGCAGAGAACTCCTAAAACTTAAGCTACTCCTCTTATACTTCCTCCCTCGCACTTGACCTAGGTTAGGGGTAGGTTAGGGGTAGGCGTATTTAGAAGCACCAGTTGAGTATTTTAGTCATCTTTTTATCATTGTATGTATTTTATGTATTTTATACATTTTATGCACTTTATGGCTTAGAAACTATATCATGCTTTTACAGTACTACTTTATAATACTGTTCGTATTAAATGCATTGTACTTTATAGTAAGCTTTACTATTGTAGCAGTTCATTTTCAATGCTTGAGAAAGAAGACTGTTCAATAAATACCCTTTTATTGAAAAAGCCCGCCTCTCTATTTCTCTTGCACCTCGGGTGAAACTAAGCATGCACGATTGAATGAGTTAAATAGTTATCTATTGTTTCCACGACTCTAGAGATTTGATTTCTTATTCTTGGGAAACAAAGTTGTCATGTTTGAGGTGGTTGTCAGAAACTAATCCCTTCTTGTTCATTCGAGAAAGTTTCTAGTGACCTCTGAGCTAGCTGGCACTCACAATTAAGCCTAATATAGCCGGTAGAGACCTAGTAGACCTCAGCCCTACGTCTAAGCTACAGGATATATTATTCCAATGCGCAGAGCCTATTGGGAATATAGGAACTACATGGCGCCCAACGTTTGATAAGACGATAATTTAACGCTAGATACTAGAGTAACTCAGTCATGCTTTTCACACAGACCCCTCTTTCCCGTAAAAACTCCAATAGACATCTGGAGTGTGTGAAAGGGCATAATATCCGCCAAAACTTAGTAGGACGAGAATCCTATGCAATAGTTTTTGGTTTATTAAACGTTGAAGGAAAAATATTGTGCACCTAATCTTTGTTTCCTTGTAAATTTGTACTGCAAAACTTTCAGTTAATAAAAATGTCGGAGAGTGACGACGAAAGGGAGAGAGCTAGAATAGCAGCTCAAGCAGTCTTAGATGACACAACTCTCCAACAAAATGACCCGGATGCTATATTCATCTCGGCAAATATAAGGAAAACCATAACTATAAAACTTATAGAAAATGGGGTATCATCGAGAGGTGGTAAAGTTATATTTGTGATAGAGGCACATGAATATCGGCAGACAGAGGTATTCTATTCATGGATTACTTTTCCACAAGCAAATCCAATAACACAGGAGTTCCACTACTACAAAACAGAGGACAGCGGAATACGTTCCTTTCGAGGACGTTAAAATTCCACTAACTTACCAAGAGCATCAGCTCTGGTTTAATGGCACCCTAAAACAACAAAATCACATTACGAGGCTCGTTCCACTAGGTAGATCAGGAGCTACATGGCCGGTACTAGCCAGCTATACACCACATCCTGACATTGAAGAAATGTCAGATAGAGAACTTTTAGCTCAACTAAAACAATTAATAAAAGCATATATACAATTGGTTCAATTGCCAATTGACAGTCCAACCTGCCGCCAGAAGTTAAAAGAAACAGATATAGCAGACCAACCATATGAACTTGCTAGAATTATTGAAAAATCATATGAAGAATTAGGTAGAGATAGTTTGGGTGGAAAACCATTGAAGCCCCAACTAACTGAAAATCCTGAAAAAACATTCATCAAGAATATTCTCACTACTCCAAAGAAGAGGTGGGAGAGTAATAAACAAACTCTTCCTAGAGAAAAAGATTCTCAACCCAGAGGAAGGTCTCCCCAACAGAGAGACAAGTCTCCCCAAAGGGAGCCCTCTGAAAAGAGATATAATCTTAGGAATAGGCATAATTTGAAAAAACCTGATAGATATCAAGATAATGATACACATCCCTCTCGATGTTTTCAGACTTCCACGCAGAAATCAGAAAGAAGAGGACGTTCAGAACACAAGGAAGAACACGTCAAGTCCAAAGACAAGGAACCCGTTCACCAACGTAAAAAAGCTCAGTTTTCCAAAAAGAAGGTAGCCAGCATAAAAGTCAGACATGCCGAGGATCTTGAGGACACAACTCAAGAACGGGGAGTGGGCTCAGACAATGCTAGACAGCGCAGCAGAAGTAACAATAGTTCGCAAGATCCTGATGGATCATCTGGAGACAGTGGACTTGAATGAATGCATTCAGGTTGAAACTGCAGACACCAGGGTTAGTGTACCCCATAAGTTATATAAAGTAACACTCCGGATGGAGGGGGACATAATTAGAAAAATAAGAGCACTCTTTTGGGAGAAGCTCTCTAAGGGCTATGACATTCTTCTAGATGAACAAGACTGGCCACCTGAATTTGTCAGAGAGTGCCCACATGGCGAAGAGATAATTATCTAAAACACAAAAAAGTCCCTAATTGTCGGAATATATCCTCCGTCAAGGCGCCCCTTGAGGTCTTGTTGTCATAAGTCTTAAACAATGTGTAATTGTGGCATTCTCTTTTTAGTGATTTTAAAAACCGTCCTGAAGAAGGGGTGACTAACTCGTCAAGACACCGAAACGCCGCGTCGACTCTTTGGTTTTTATGACATTGTTTTGTATGATTATCTAATATTAAATGTTATGTGATGTACTGTACGAGATGATTTTTAATAAATTACTGTTTTTAAGACACAAAAAAATAAGGATTATTTTTTGAATGCCACAAGACTTGAAATACTATATTTTTTGGACCTTGAGTACCTAACTGAACTGTTCTTTGTTTGTATATTATTTGTGGTCCGGTTGAATTTAAGGACTATGTTTGATTTATAAGTGTGTTTTTCAAGTCAAGCTGTGTGCCTTTTAGTATAAGGGGCGCCTTGACGGAGGATATATTCCGACAATTAGGGACTTTTTTGTGTTTTAGATTATCTCACCCTGTCCCATATTGGTACATAGGGTATCTCCCTTTTTTTCTTGAAGAGATAATTATGCCAGCCTTCTCTAATCACATTCCAATTCATAAAAAATATACATATGCCAGAAAATAGGCAGTAGCCCAAGCTCCAGCATTATATAAAAATCTCGCAGGATGGGATGAGGATTCTCCTCACCATAAAATCCAGTTAAAAAACCAGCCCACTGCACAAAGGCAGTACCCAGTTAAGCAATAAGCTAAAAAACAGGCCAGGGAGATTTTAAATCAACTTGAATACCAAGGGGTGATTGAAACATGCACCTCGTCTATGAACAATCCTTTGTTTCCTGTATCCAAACCAGACAATTAATATCGTCTAGTATTGGATTACAGACACTTAAACTCTTGTTGCAAAACATTTGCAGTACAAAACTCACACAGTGCAGCAATATAAAACAACATTTAGGTATTTCAAATGGATTTTTCTGTCGAAATATTTCACCAGAAAGCAGGCATTTGACCGCTTTCTCAATTTTGGGGACACAGCTACAATTTTGTCATCTCCCCAAGGATTCAAGAATAGCCCAGGGTTATTTTCAGCAAGAATAACGGAGTTACTCCAAACGTACGATGATGGAACATTATCCTATGTCGATGACATCTATCTTACAGATGACGACTTGGACAAGCACTTGAAAAGAGTGAACACCATAATACTTGGGCTCACTTCTGAGGGGTATAAATTCAATTTTTAAAAATCAAGAATTGCCCACCTGAATGTCATATTCATAGGATATGAGTTGTCAAGTGAAGGCAAAAGCCTAGCAGCAAACTTTCTAAAGAAATGTGCGCTGCTCCAACCTCCAAAGATGCTGAAAAACTTAGAGTCAATTCTAGGTTTCCAGAATTTTGGAAGAACTTACATTATGAATTACGCACAGAGGGTTAAACCTCTCTACGGATTAATCAAACCTGATTTTAAACCCACACATTGGACTCAAACACACACAGAAAATTTGCATTCAGTCCAAACAGACATGTTAGCAAAAACTAAACTAGACACACGCGAAAACGTGCTCAACCTTGTAATCCGAATCATCCCAGGAAGATGCGGAGACCGTTTCTCCTTTAATTAAGGAGAAACTGTACCAATAGCTTACAAATCACACTTGTACACACAAGCAGAAATGAAGTTCACTTCTACAGAGAAAATTCTGACAGCGGTTCAAACTGCTGTAGCAAAAGAGAGAGCTCTCGCACAGGGTAAACGCATAATGATCGTTACACCTGTACCTGCCTTAGTGGCAGTGACAAGAGCAAGCATTCCTAATTCAAAAGCTCTACATCCAAGATGGATACAATGGGTTAACTCTCTTGCTGCAACAGATGTTCAATACTTTTTTGACCCTAGTCTAAAGACACAAGAATTTCTCCAATATGAACACAAATGTCCTCTGCCGATCGAAATTCTTCCTCTTGAACATTATGGCTGTATAATATATACAGATGGATCAGCACAGCCCGCAATTGGGGGTAAACATGCCTATCGTGCTGCGTGCACAACTGTTAAAGGTCGCTGGCGCGAAGGCAAATTTAGACCTATGGTCACAAAAACTCAGTCACTCGGAGACTGTACAGCTGAGCGAGCTGAACTACAAGCTTTCAAGATGGCGCTTGAAAATACCGATCGCGAATTCCCCACACTTATAGTGTGTGATTTGTATTACTGCGTCCAATCTTACAATGAGTATCTGCAGAACTGGGTTCAAAACAGATTCAAAGACGCGAAAGGTGGCACAGTCAAGCATAAGTTGCTTTGGGAACAAGTAGTTCTTTTACAGAAAGAACTACAAAAGACTCACGTGATACATACACTGAGTCATCAGCGTGATGGCGTTCACGTTGCAGGGAATTCATTGGCTGATAAAGACGCGAAGTCAGCTGTGCAAGCGGCTTCCGTAGCTACAATTAAACGCTCAAAAAGATCGATAGATGGTGAAACGCTATTAGCAGTAAAAGCCTCAATGGATGGCAATCCACTCGGAAATACATACATAATTGATGCAAACTCCGTTCCTTTTGCTCAAATCTCTGGAGTGGGGGACAGAGTAATTCCAAACAGGAAGAAGAGAGCTTACTTGATTCAAGAAGCACATATGGGAGAGGGTCTGAGACATCAAGGGATCTTGAAATCTTTAATAGAGTTAGAAAAAATGTACTGGTGGCCAAGATTGGGAGTTGATGTATACAATTTCGCAATTAATTGCCCAGACTGCAACAGAGATCGCAGACACCTGACTACAGAGTAACCAGCCAGATACAGACACCTCTGTTAGACAGCATTAGGCTATCTACCCGCAGGCGTCCCTACAGACAAATGCGGTCCCACAACTACTAGGACGAGATTTATTTGGTTATGGCCCCAGCGCTCGGCTGAGGCCAGAACTGTTATAAAGGATTTGCGAGTCTTTATCGGCACATACGCAATAGGCACGCTACATTCTTATCAGGGTCCTGCGTTTAGCTCTCGAGCCAACAAGGAGGCCATGGTTAGTCTGGGCGTTGCATTGCGGTACTCTAGTCCCGTCCGGATCACTGAAATAATATCGACTGACAAAATATCGACTTGCCAAAATATCGTGGACAAAATATCGACAGTCAAAATATCGAGTTTGTATCTACAAACAGGTAAGTACAAAAATATCGAGTACAAAATATCGTTAACAAAAATATAGATGTAAAAAATATCGACTTTATCAAAAACAGTGTTAAATTAAATTAATATTAAATTTTAATTACTAAAATATACTTAAAACGACTTAAATTAAATTATAATAATTAAATAATAAATGAAAATAATAAAAATAATTTTTTTAAATCTTATTTGTCGACCCTGAACCCTAAAAATACCCCTTTACCCAAAAACCCAAAACTGACCCTGAACCCTAAAAATACCCCTTTACCCAAAAACCCAAACCTGACCCTGAACCCTAAAAATGCCCCTTTACCCAAAAACTGAAAACTGACCCTGAACCCTAAAAATACCCCTTTACCCAAAAACTGAAAACTGACCCTGAACCCTAAAAATACCCCTTTACCCATGAACTGAAAACTGACCCTGACCTAAAAATACCCCTTTACCCATGAACTGAAAACTGACCCTGAACCCTAAAAATACCCCTTTACCCATGAACTGAAAACTGACCCTGAACCCTAAAAATACCCCTTTACCCATGAACTGAAAACTGACCCTGAACCCTAAAAATACCCCTTTACCCATGAACTGAAAACTGACCCTGAACCCTAAAAATACCCCTTTACCCATGAACTGAAAACTGACCCTGAACCCTAAAAATACCCCTTTAACCATGAACTGAAAACTGACCCTGAACCCTAACAATGCTCCTTTACCCAAAATTTAACAATATTACTTAATTACCAATTAATTATTAATTAACAATAACAATAAAATAAATATATTAGAACATTAGGTGTAATTATTTTAATAATTAATATTATTATTTGAAAATTAATTACTTAAAAATAACACAAAATTATATATATTTAAAATGTACTCTAATTAATGTAATTAACTAATTACAATTAATTAATTAACAATTTTTTACTAATACAAAACATATTCAAAATTATATTAATTAATTAACTAATTAATATTAATTAATTATCAAATAATTATTAATTAAAAATATTAACACACATATATTAATTAATTAATTATTATTAAATTACTTCCCACCCTATTCCCCTATAAACCCACAACCCGCTACAGAATTACATTACGCAATTATTAACAAAACAAAATTCATGTAATAAAATATTTTATAACATTAATACACACTATTCACACATATTATTACATAAAAATACACTATAAAATATTATATATTATTAAAAAATCGATATTTTTGCTATCTATATTTTATACAGTCGATATTACTTCACTTACCTGAAAAACAATATTTTTGTAGTCGATATTATGTCCAGTCGATATTTTGTCCAGTCTATATTAAAAACTCGATATTATGTCCAGTCGATATTTTGGAGTCGATATTTTGTCTCTATACCGTCCCGTCCATCCTGAGGGTAATGCGGTAGTGGAAAGAAAAAAACGTGACATAAAGCAATTCATAACAGCAAAGGTATTAGGTTTGGGTGATAGGTGGGTCAAACATCTAATAAGTGTCCAACGTAGTGTTAACAATCTGCCAAGAAATTCTCTGGGGGGAATCACTCCTTATCAGCTACTATTTGGTGTAGAATGATGATCGAGGATCTCGATTGTCAGACTTCAGTGGTAAAACAGAAACCCTTTGATATCAAAGATCGTACGGCCATCTTACAGGACTTAAATGAAACAAGAAGTCTGAGTAACACAACTCAAAAGCCAACAGCCACTGAAGATAAACCACCTGTCCCAGCAAGACATGTCTGGATTTCAAAAATTGGGGATCTAGTCAGGGAAAAGATAGCGGTGAAGAAGGAATTTGGGCCTTCTTACAGAAAAGCAGTAGCTGTTTTAGCAATCCAAGGAACGAGATTAGTAGTACTACCGCCCCTTGCTGGTGAAAAGGAGAACAGAGTTGTGTCAATGGACCTGGTAAAACCACAACATGTGGCCAATAATAAGTAGTAGGCCAAGTGGACTCCCAAGATGTAGCAGACAGCCAAATCTTGCTACAATCCAAGAGGTTCAAACTGAAAGACTGATCACTTTTGATAAACCTGCAGTAAGAAAAGAAGGACTATTCAATAAAGCAATGGAACTCGTGCCTCTTGAAACCCAAATATATGTTCGACCAGAAACACCAGTCTACAATGATGTAGCACCTGAATACACTAACATGATAAAGGAGAAATCAGTTCCAGCGATTTCAACAAACCCCGATGCCATTCAAACAATTGACAGAACTGCATCTGGATATTTCATCAACTTTGATAACTTTTCTGAGGATCCAAGTGAACCTGAAGATACAAACAAACAAAGATAACTCTCAAAGAAAAAACTACAGAACTTTTTCATGAACTTGAAAAAATATATCTGGTTTCACCATGGACTGAATTTTGGATTGGTTTAGGTGCATTTTCCTCCTGCTCTGGCTAATATTGGTTTTAAGCCTGGGACAAATGATAGATGGAAAATACAGTACAATGGACACAGCAAGTCAGAAAATCAACTTGTTCCTAAAACCGCACAAATCATCACATGTTGAAATAAGAGAACTGTCATCAGTAAACATCACAGCCATCCCTATACCAGGAGGTATAGCATGGAATAGAACTGATTATGATATCTATGGCCCGGTAGAGATGCTGAGGATTCCACATCAGTTCAAGGTTTCTTTGAACGACTTTGTAACATCCAGCACATTTTCTGATGATTGGGACCTTGAGACAATTAATAATATGATGTCAAATTTAGAAATGTCTGCAAAATATACTGAACATGACTATTTAGAAGGGTCATCAGACTATGAACAAATGTATTGTTTTAACCATTTTGGTCATCACTATTTGCAAAAATCTGCAAGCCCTAGAAATGTTTTTATGTATAACCAATGGGAACATTGTTCAACACCACAAAAAGGCAGCTCTAAAACATTTTATGAAAAGTTTTCTTACTTCTGAGGGTTTAATGTTACAGATCCAGAAACATTTTATTTCAAAAATGTAAATAAGACAAGATTGAAAACAATGTTGACCAATACCAAACAAATTTATTCTGCAAACTTTTATGCTAAGTTGTCCACATTGGGTTACAACTTCTGGAAAGACAACATCGAGACAAAAACTGTCTGGGGTACAAAAGAATGGCAGGTGCAAGGTTTATAAGCTTTATTCAGAGCCTGCATTATACCTGAACAAATAATGTTTTTAAATGACACTGTGCAACAAACATCTTGTCTTGGCATAGCAAAAATAAAAGATTTAAACAAACCGGCCATACCAAAGCCCATATCTGAAAATAACAATGAGACAGAAGGGGAGATAGACGTACAATATGTTTTCAAATTGAACAGAACTAGTCCTGAATGGAAAAAATGGTTAATCTGGCCCACAGACACCAACAACTGTCAAGATAGATTCCTGAACAAAACACAGGGTTTAATTCTTAACAGGCCAGATCCAAGATACTCCCAGAAACAACATCCAGGGATAGTAACAACATAGAGTGTAGGGAAACTATGCCTTGAATGGCTGAACACTTCTACACTTCCAGAAATTAAACAACACTTGACTTTACTTAAAGAAAGCAATGATTTACGAGATTTCTTATTGGGACATCGCAAACCATAGAAAGAACGTTTCATATACACATGTATATATGCTGCGTACAACGAGGCTTGGAAAATAATACAATTAGAAACTGCAGAAAGAATACGAGAAATTGATCGTATTAACTTGGAGAAAGCTCTTTCTGGAATTGGAATTGGAATTGGAATTGGAAGTGGATTTATAAAGCGCGTGGGCGTCCCAGCGCTGGACTTGTAAGAATGTATCTGTGGCAGAGTGGCCTAGGGGAAAAGCCAAGTTTTCAATAGTTTGCGGAATGCTAGTAGATTGGTCTCCCTACCGATGTTGAGGTCTAGAGAGTTCCACAGCTATGGGGCGTTATATGAAAATAGAGGTCCCCCTGATTGTGCTTTCCTGATTCTGGGGATGCTTGCCAGGGAGAGGAAGTCGGATCTTAGCTTCCTATTGGCTTTGTACGGTTTGACCAAGGATCTCAAAATAGGGGGTCCCTTGTCTTGAAGGATTTTGTGTGTGATACACAGGGTTTTGAAAGTGATTCTTTCAGGGATTGGGAACCAATGTAGAGAGTTTAGGGCAGGCTTCGCAGAGCATCGGTGTTTAGTGCCTGTTAGCAGCCTAGCAGCAGCGCTCTGGACATGTTGTAGCCTGTTGATGGTCGGTTTTGGAGCACCAAGGTATAGAGCGTTTCCGTAATCTAGCCTAGACATAATGAGGCCCTGAATGAGGAGTTTCCTATATTTAGAGGGTAAGAGGGGGAGGATTTTGCGTGCGGTACGCAGGAGGCCAAAGCAGATTCCAGAGGTTTTCCTGGCTTGTATTTGAAAGTTGAGATCATGATCGAGCCGGACACCTAGGCTCTTTATTTCTTTTTTGGGGATGCGGGTTGTTCCCATACAAGATGGCCACAACAGTTTGGTGAGGAGTTTGGTTTGGTTACCTAACAATAGGATCTCTGATTTCTCCCCATTTAATATGAGGAGCGATTCACTCATCCATTTGGAAATGTTTTTGAGGCACGAGGATAGGTTCTCCTGACAATGAGCCAACTGGTTTAGGGAGATGACAAGTTGGGTGTCGTCAGCATACATGATTACATTTATGTCAAAAGGTGCTACAATTTTCTCCAGAGGTGACATATAAACGTTGAAAAGTGTGGGGCTTAAGGAGGAGCCCTGGGGGACACCACATTGAAGAGGGAGAGCTCTAGACCGTATATGTCCTTCGGCGAACTCAAAGATTATGTGTTCCAGGAAGGATTTGAGCCAGGACAGGGCAAGGCCCTTGACTCCAACCCTGCTCAGCCGGTGGACGAGGATGGCAAGGTCCACCGTATTGAAGGCAGCGCTGAGGTCCAGCAGAATCACTGCTTCTGAACCCCCTGCATCCAGGATCTTTCTCGCTTCTTCAACTACTGCTATCAGGGCAGTATCGGTGCCCTGACCTGGTCTGAATCCTGTCTGGGAGAGATGTAGGAGATATTTGGATTCTAGGAAGGAGCAGAGCTGTTGATTAACACATTTCTCCGCCACCTTACTGATTCCAGGTAGCAGGGAAATGGGTCGGTAGTTTCCCAGCTCTAAGGGGTCAAGGTGGGATTTTTTTAGTAGGGCTCTGACTGTGGCCCTTTTCCTGTTGGGGGGGACAATGCCTTTTCCTAGGGAGGAGCTTATTAGGTTGATAATGAGAGGGGTCACAGTGGGAGTCACAAGTTTTAGCTTATTGAGAGGAGCTGGGTCAGTAGGGGAGCCACTCTAAATGGAATTTAAGATAGTGGGGAGAGTATCCTTAGTCAGCGGGAGAAGGAGTCGAAGCAGGCGGAGTTGGGTGCGGTGACTTGGGGGGAAGGTCCGGGGAAATCGGAAGAGGGGAGGGTTTTTAGGATGTTAAGGATCTTAGTGGAGAAAAATTCCACTAGCTTGTTGCATCTTCGACCTGAGGGGTCGAAGGCGGGTTGCGGGTCGGGGACTTTCATTAGAGTTCTGATGATATGGTATGTTTCCCTAGAGGAGTTGGCAGAGGCTTGAATTTTATCTTCGAAGAAGGCCGCCTGGGTGCTTTTTAGGCTGGCTTTATAGAATTGTATAGCTAATTTATATTTGGATTTTTTCCTGTTTGACCAGTCCTTCCTCCATAGGCATTCGAGTTTTTTACATTGTTTCCTCAGGTCACGAAGCTCAGGGGTAAACCAGGGGAATTTAAAGGTTACCCTTTTGTTGGGGAGAGTTTTTTTGGCAGAGCCAGATCTAGGGATTTATCAATCCAGGTGGAGAATTGCTAGTCGGCTAGGACTGGGTTGGATTGTAGGACTGGTATCGTGGCCTCGAGATTGAGTTTCCAGTCTTCAGTGACCAGTTTTGACCATGGGCGAGATGGAAGCGGGGGGAGGTCTACCAGGGAGTTCAGCACAGAGTTGGTACTTGAAAGGAATTAGCCAGTGGTCTGACCAAAGGGATGGGGAGGGGCTCGTCCGTGCATAGCTCGGAAATACTCGTGAAGATGGGGTCGAGAAGATGGCCCTTAACATGGGTGGACAGATGACTTTTTCAAGTGGAGGTTGTAGGAGGCTAAGTCTAGGATTAGGTCTCCTGCCACTTTGTCTGCAGGATCATCAAAGTGGAGATTTAGATCTCCCAGTATTGTAAATTTGGGAGATGACCAGGCCCGGGAGATGGTGGCTTCCATCAAGGAGCTACAGAACTGTCCCTGTGCTCCTGGGGGGCGGTAAATGAGGATGCCTGAGAGTGATTTTAGCAGGGAGATTTGGATGGAAAAGTGGGCATTTTCACTGCCCTGAATAGGGCTGTCTAGGAGCCGGCAGGAAAGATGATTTTTGTAGATAACAGCAAATCCACCGCCTGTTCCGGTGGACCTGTCATGACATTGAATTGGGTAGCCTGGCGGGAGGGCATGGACAATGTCTGGCTCGTAGGCAGGGGCGGCCCAGGGGCCAAAACTCTTTCGCCAACTCCGGATGCACCCACCTATCAAGCTACCGCACTTACTTATACTGGTGAGGTTTTACACTCTCTGAGACCCCCTTCACGTACGCACTGTGCATCTTGTGTTCTGCCAGTTCATTATTTCAACTGCTCTGGCTGTGGTTTTTCCACCGGAAAAATGACCAGATGCAAGGCCATGAAACGCACCCATAGGCGGGGTAGACCGAAGGGCACTAAAGTATCCTTTACTTGCCCCCCACTCCAGTTCTGGAGTATTAACTGTTGGTCCATTCCTAAACATACATTTAACATCTATGATTTTATAGTTGATGAGAGGCCGGTTGCCTTGTTTCTTACTGAAACCTTGCTTCACGAGAGTTCTGGGCCAGATATTGCCATGGCTGTTCCTAATGACTATGTCATGGTAAGGAAGGACAGAGACACCGGCAAAGGGGGGGGGGGGTATTGCGATAATCTTGAAATCCAGCTACAGCTGTAAGTTCGAAGCCTTCCCTTTGCCTGGATGCGAAGCTGATCTCTTTAAATTAGCGATCAGTCCTCAGTTTACGTTATCTGGTCTCCTGGTCTATCATCCTCCTGGTTATTCCCACACCTGGGCGACCTCTTTTGCTGAAGCAATAGCTCCACTATCTCTGAGGGCTGCAAATTTCACCATTCTTGGTGACCTAAATCTTCACCTAGAAGACCCTCTTTGTACTATTAGCAAACACTTTATATCTGACCTGGAAGCCCTTAACATCTCGCTGTGTAATTCAGGACCTACTCACTCTGCTGGGCACCTGTTAGATCCACTTCTTTCTAATCTGCAATTTGATTGTTCCTTGAGTGCCCGTCCGCTGGAATGGTCGGACCATTATGCCGTCCATTTTCCCCTGCCTTATGCCAAGACTATGGCCAAGCACTGTAAGGGGAAGGACGAGCTGGTACGTCGGTGGGGTGAACTTGATATTACAAAGTTTAACCAGCACCTCCTTAATACTCTTCCGGAATCAGATAAGTCTGTCTCTGAGTCTAACACTGTGGTATCACATTGGCTAAGAAATGCCGTAGATAGTAGATACTCTTCTTCCCCTGAAGCCTAAGCACTCTCTGTCCCATCGCCCTCCAGCGCCATGGTTCTCAGATGACCTGAAGCCTTTGCGGGCTAATTGTAAGGTCCTTGAAAGGAAATGTAGATGTTCTTATTCCCTTTCCCGTAAAGCAGCCTATAAAGAAGCCCTTAAAGTGTACCACAAAAAGTGTAAAATAGCGCGAGCAGCCCATACCGCCAATACGGTGACGAAAGCACAGAATTGTCCCCGGATACTCATTTCTGTGGTTAAGAAATTAACAGGAGCTGTCACGACTCCGGTTCCCCCTGCCTTGGATGAAGCTCAATGTAATTCCTTATCGGAATTTTTCATTGCCAAGGTGGAGCGTATTCATAATTCCCTGAGCTCCTTGACTACGGCGAACAAACCCCAGTCAGGATCAATACCGTGCTTGGAGGAAACATCTTTTTCGTCGGCGAAGCTTATGTATTGGCAGCTGTTTGATGATGTTTCTTTTCTCTCTTGCTTGAACAGTGTCAGATCAGGCTCACCCCGAGATCCTTTGCCGGCCAAAGTTCTGAAGCTATTGGATCTGAGCTCTCGTCGTGTAATCATGAACCACCTTAATGCATCGTTAGCTGAGTCTTGTGTCCCACAGGAATGGAAACACGCGATGGTTGTTCCCCTCCTAAAAAGGCTGGGGCGGACGTATCCAACTTGTCCAATTTTAGACCTATTTCCCTGTTGCCCATGTTTTCTAAAAGCCTGGAAAGGTACTTTAATATCCAGTTAAGTCATTTTGTTGAGAGTTTAGGGTTTCTCCATCCATCCCAGTCAGGCATTCGAGCACACTATTCCACCGAGACCACGCTCCTTGGAGTGACAGAGAGTTTGCGGCACGTATCGATCGCGGCGAAACATCTGCACTCATCCTTTTGGATCTGAGTGCTGCGTTCGATACCGTGTCCCATTCTATTCTTTTGGCAACTCTCCGCTCCCTGGGTGTGGATGGTCCGGCACTGGCCTGGATCGCCTCCTTTTTAAGCGGGCGTACCTTCCAGGTCTTTTCCGCGAAAGCTGCATCTGCAGTCTGTTCATCGGCGTACGGCGTCCCCCAGGGGTCTATACTTAGTCCTCTTTTATTCAACATCTATGTTAGACCCCTGGCCACTATTGTGGAGGACGCTGGGCTGACGCTATTTTCTTACGCCGATGATACCCAAATTGTTTTCTCCCTTTCTAATAGTGACTGCAACAAGACTTCTGCCTTGAAGCTTGGCCTGTCTCGTGGCTGAGTGGATGCAGAGCAATCTCCTTAAACTCAATGGGGACAAGACCAAGGTGGTGATACTGGGAAAGAATAAAGATCTTTGGGGTCCCCAGCATTGGCCCAGTGACATGGGGCCTACCCCCCAGCCTGTCGCTGTAGTTCGTAACCTCGGCTTTCTCATCGATGACAAGCTCTCAATGAGGCAGCAGGCCACTAAGGTGGCCTCCATCTGTTTTGCCATTCTGAGATGGCTCCAAAAAGTTTTGTGGATGCTGCCCCATTCTACTCAGAGAACTGTAGTCCAGGCGTTGGTGGTATCCCGCCTGGACTATGGAAATGTTCTCTATCTCGGAGCTGACTCTTCAACTATTAACAAATTGCAAGTTGTACAAAACGCGGCTGCTCGACTTCTCCACAACGTTCCGAGGAGAACATCGGCCTTGCATGCACTACGTGACTTGCATTGGCTCAGGATCCCAAGCCGTGTCAAGTTTAAAGCCATGTGTCATCTTTTTAAAATTAGACAAGGCTCGGCCCCCAAATATCTACAGAGCCTAGTACAACCGTATAAGCCAAGTTGAACTTTGAGATCTTCAATGAATGGTGACTTTACTATTCCAACATTTAAACTTGTAAAGATGGGCGGTCGGTCCTTTTCCCATCTAGGTCCAAAATTTTGGAATGCCTTACCCACGGTTTTAAAATCTGAAACAAATTTGTTTCGTTTCCGCAAAGGACTGAAAGGGCCACATGCATCAAGGTATTTAGGAATCGCAAACGGTGCGGTTCCGTAAAATCGTCCGTTTGCGATTCCTAAATACCTTTTTAGTATGCATCATGCATTTTTGGAAAAATCGCTATTTTTAGCGAATTCCAAAAATGTGATTGCTCTTAAGGAATCGCAAATTTCCGATTCCTTAAAAGCAATGCATGATTAATTTTAAAATTGCGATTTCGCAATTAGGGGGGGCAAATTACCACGAGGGTGAACCTCGTGGTAATTTGCGAAAAAGGTTTAAAATGCTCAAACTAGCATTTTAAACACTGTCATGTTACAGACACACATGTCCTTAGGACATGTGTGTGTGAAACATCCATTTAAAAATACATTTCAGGGGTGGAGGGGGGAGTCCTTTGGACCCCCCCCTGCACCCATGGAATGCATTAACATTTTGTGAATTCCAATTTGCGAATTCGCAATTCCCATTGATTCCTATGGGCCTTTTGGCCCATAGGAATCAATGGGAATTGCGAAATCGCAAATTGGAATTTGCATATTATTTGCGATTCGGTAAAAAATGCGATTTGTACCGAATTGCAAATATTATGCACTTTCAATCATGCATCCCGTTTTGCGATTCCTTATTTGCGATTCGGTAAAAATCGCAAATTAGGAATCACAAAAACGGACTTTGATGCATGTGGGCCAAAACTCTGTTTTTTAATCAATGAGATGTAGCTATCAGCTAGCTTCAGTATGCCTATCCTTTTTCCTTCTTGAGTCTGTCCCTGGCGCCGGGAAACCCACTGCGGGTAGCTGTTGCGCGTTACAAATTTGAATAAAATAAAAACAAATAAATAGCCAGGTTTCTGACAGGAACAGAACCTCTAGTTCTAAATCTTGGTGGAGCAGATTTTTTTCCACACGATGTTTTGGAAGGGACCTACAGTTGAGTAGGGGCATCCTGATAGACCGCTCCTTAGGCATTTTTGGTGGAACTAGGGTATAGGGGCAGTGAGAGCAATGGTGTAGTTGCTCGTCGATGGAAAGAGAGTGGAGACATGATGTGTGTGTGGGACTTCTCAGTTGGAGAAGAGTTTCACATGAGTAGCATTTGGGAGCTGCGAAGAGTGGGGCAGGAAGTCCTAGCCCTTGGCCCGGCTGGCGCGGACGGGCGCAGACGGGCTTGCCTTTGGCGCGCCTTTGGCATGCCATCGGCGTGCCCGCTGTGCCTCCTTGTGGGTGGTGTCATTGTAAGCTTGCAAGGGCGGGAGGGCAGGGCAGCTAGACCGCTAACCTGGAACCCCTAGCAAGATGGCGGCCAAAGAGGAGATCGTCGGTTTCCACGCCACCAACCAGCACCTACTCGGCTGTAAGTGGGGGAATGCGCTGTTAAAGTGCAAATTGTCCAAAATGGCAAACAATTGGGTAAGTAGGTTTTTAAAAAATATTAAAACAAGTAGCTCGAGTCTTCCCGGCTTCCGCCTCAGGAAGCAGCGTTCTTACAAATCTACGAGCATGGGCATAAGCACGTTTTTTAACTTGCAAGGGTGGGAGGGCAGGGCAGCTAGAGCGCTAACCTGGAACCCCTAGCAAGATGGCGGCCAAAGAGGAGATAGTCGGTTTCCACACCACCAACCAGCACCTACTCGGCTGGAAGTGGGGGAACGGGCTGTTAAAGTGCAAATTGTGCAAAATGGCAAACAATTGGGCAAAGTACGTTTTTAAAAAATATTAAAACAAGTAGCTCGAGTCTTTTCGGCTTCCACCTCAGGAAGTAGCGTTCTTACAAATCTACGCGCATGGGCAAAAGCGCGGTTTTTAAGCTTGCAAGGGCAGGAGGGCATGGCAGCTAGAGCGCTAACCTGGAACCCCTAGCAAGATGGCGGCCAAAGAGGAGATAGTCGGTTTCCACACCACCAACCAGCACCTACTCGGCTGGAAGTGGGGGAACGGGCTGTTAAAGTGCAAATTGTGCAAAATGGCAAACAATTGGGCAAAGTACGTTTTTAAAAAATATTAAAACAAGTAGCTCGAGTCTTCCCGGCTTCTGCCTCAGGAAGTAGCGTTCTTACAAATCTACGCGCATGAGCATAAGCGCGGTTTTTAAGCTTGCAAGGGCGGGAGGGCAGGGCAGCTAGACCGCTGACCTGGAACCCCTAGCAAGATGGTGGCCAAAGAAGAGATCGTCGGTTTCCACGCCACCAACCAGCACCTACTCGGCTGGAAGTGGGGGAACACACTGTTAAAGTGCAAATTGTGCAAAATGGCAAACAATTGGGCAAAGTACGTTTTTAAAAAATATTAAAACAAGTAGCTCGAGTCTTTTCGGCTTCCGCCTCAGGAAGTAGCGTTCTTACAAATCTCTGTAGTGGACAATGGGTTAACTACTCTGTCCTCCAGAATATATACATTGGACAGCATTGTATCCTCTGCAATTGACATAAGGAACAAGACTTGCTAATGTTACAACGTGGCCAGTTTCAATTACGTTCTATAATGCAGCTAGGCTGGACATTACAAAATCTGCATTCAGGCTATGTGTCATGGAGGCTTATCAACACAAGGTCATTGCTTACTGGGTTTAACCTTACAGATAAACAAATCTCTTTGGCACTAAGAGGAGCAGACTATACGGTGCTGAGCATTGAAAAACTGGAAATATTAACATTGACAGTTTCTGAGAAACCTGTAATAGAATGGATAATTCATGGCACCATCATGATTCCAGTGACGATTTTCCAATTTCAGTATTGTCTACAGCATATTCTTGAAGGCCTATATGAAAGGTTGGGTAAAGAATACATTAAGTCAACATGGACTTTACCATATACACACAAATGTTGGAATAAGGGGAAAGAAGTATTCCTTAGTGGGAAAAATTGTAAAAACTCACTAAGTGGTACACTTCTGTGCCTGGGTATTAATTTACATGGAGCCTGCGATGGTTCTGCAAATAACCTTTCATGCCACCTGCACGGTACTCCCTCCACACTGATAGAACCTGTTTTCAGGCAGCTATCCAATGGCAGTTACATTATGTTGAATGATCACAGCTGCTGTGGAATGGTGCCAGGAAAAGTTTATCTGGTTAGTGTGTCGTTCATGGTCACTTGTTGTATGCAAGTATTGTATCCAACTCGCAAGTCAGACAGTCAGACGGCAATATGGACTTCATTGAATGTCTCTTCTATACGAATTGATACTTTAAGCAGACTAAAGTCTATTCTTTTGCAAAAATCTGTGCCACTGACATCATCAAAAGAAACGTTTGATCTGCAAGTCGCAAGGACATCTGCAGAGATACATGCATTATTATCAACAAACTGCCCTGTACATTTCGCAGAAATGTTAAGTCATATCTTAAACATGTCTGATACCAGTGGCATCGCACATGTATTTAAGACGATTTTTTCGGGACTGTTATCACCATTTGAAGCAGTCCTCTGCATTTTCCCAAATTTCGTGCACTCTGTGTTCGGCGGCCTGCCTCTCATCTTGGGACTGGTAGCAGGAATACTATTTTTATTTCCTCTGCTCCGATATGGCAAGTCCAGTAACCGGCGATACCCAGAACCTCATGGAACAAACGGTCCGTGCCCAGAGGTATCGTGAGAGAATAACACAGATTCTCGGCTTGGCTCGTTTAAGAGATCTGAATACGACATGACTTCTCTCGTTCAGACCAATCTGGCAGGATTGCATCTTACCTGTTTTACGATGCCTGCTTTGCGGAGAGGAATGCGTGTTAGACATTTGTCTTACACTTTCATCAGTCCTGTCATCGGATGTCGACGCCTTGCTAGGTCCTGTAACAGCTCATGCATTGTGTTGCCCCCAACGGCTACAGATCCTGATGACGGCATTCATTGAGATCTCACCAGTAAGTCTAACTGAGGGTGAGGTACGAGAAACACCAGGCACACAGGTACCATCTGATATGACCATTGCTGACGCGGCAACAAGCGCTGACGGCAATGCTTTTCATCTATGCACATTTCATCTGCTAGATCAAGTGGTTCCTCTTTCACCTACTGTGGTAGACGATTTCTTTGCCAGCCTCGATGACTTGATGTTTTCTCCTGACACCGAGAATAACTTCATGCACACAGTGTTCTCTGAACTCTGAAATTCTGCCTTCATTTTTCAAAACAATGACTTCTAATAATTACTATTTTCACAACAAATTGAATTTTTTCACTCTTTTCCAAAACATTGAACTTTTGGCACAGACTAATCTGCTTAAGGAAGAACTATTCCTAGAGAACAAGTCATTTTTTGAAGACTGACTAAAAGAACTATTTAGCCTCATCCCTATTAATAGTAAGATTGCTATGACATGTTGTGTAATGATCTCGACTTTTCTTCTGTACTTAAGAGTTGTTATCATAAATGTAATCTCACGATTATTTTCAAATTGCATAAATTAGACAAAAGACTGTATGCTTAGAAATGTTTCTCTTGAGTATATTGTGTACTGTAGAAAATGCTAAAAATATTTTTTCTGCATACCCAGCTCAAATGCATTACTTGTATAGGGGTGGGATTGTAAACACTAGCTTTAGATATGTTCAGTGCTTGCTAAGTTAGCTTTATTGAACTTAATATCCGTGGAGTGGGTGTTGTAAATGAATCTCGGACCCTAGTGTAAATTTCCTGATTCATGCCCTTATATAGGTATACTTTATCATTTCCTTATATAGGCATAGAAATCATTACCATATTTGGCCTAAACCATACAGCCCAAATACGGGATGGATACTTCCACTAAGCTCCAAGAATTAACTAAGTTTTCTTGGAAAAACCCACCTACAGCAGCCCGGGACTTCCCCCTGCTTGAATATTAAGTTCTCCTAGAACTCCCGCCGTTTTCCAAGAAATGAGCCTTTGAGTGATGTTATTAAGTCCAAACAGGCGTCAAACTCGGCACCTTCAAAGTATAAATATGCCTTTATTTGCCTAAACAAACACACAGTGGTTTGGAGCAGATCGACTATCTACTTGCCCGACGCCCTGCAGCAGAAAGTGCCGAAGGAAGGCGACCCTCCAGCAGACGCACTGCGAGACTCTGTCATTTCTCCTGCCGAGAAATCCAGCTCCAGTGTTTCCAGGCTACCCTTGCAGCTATCTGGGAAATCGAGTCCCGAGAACGAGATACAAGACCTCTTTCCTTCTAGAGCAAAGGTACGGAGCTGATTAGACCTCTTAGAGAATTATTGGAATCAGATTCCTGGCAGAGAACTCCTAAAACTTAAGCTACTCCTCTTATACTTCCTCCCTCGTACTAGACCTAGATTAGGTACACCGGGGTAGGCGTATTTAGAAGCACCAGTTGAGTATTTTAGTCATCTATTTATCATTATATGTATTTTATGTATTTTATACATTTTATGCACTGTATGGCTTAGAAACCATATCATACTTTTACAGTACTACTTTATAATACTGTTCGTATTATATGCATTATACTTTATATTAAGCTTTGCTATTGTAACAGTTCATTGCCAATGCTTGAGAAAGAAGAATGTTCATAAATACTCTTTTGTTGAAAACGCCCGTCTCTTTATTTCTCTTGCACCTCTGGTGAAACTAAGCATGCACGATTGACTAGGTGAAATAGTTATCTATTGTTTCCACGACTCTAGAGATTTGATTTCTTATTCTTGGGAAACAAAGTTATCATGTTTGAGGTGGTTGTCAGAAACTAATCCCCTCTTGTTCATTCGAGAAAGTTTCTAGTGACCTCTGAGCTAGCTGGCACTCACAATTAAGTCTAATATAGCCGGTAGAGACCTAGTAGACCTCAGTCCTATGTCTAAGCTACGGGATATATTATTCCAATGTGCAGAGCCTATTGGGAATATAGGAACTACACTACAAAGTAACCAGGCAAGAATTCAAATATCAATTGGGTCTTTTGGTTAAATAATAAATGCAGTGATGCTGATAAATGAAGTAGGATTTAGTGTGCTGGAGACTTGCTGTAATAAAGAGTGATAACCTTCTATCAAAAAGTTAAATGTTTACAAGGATCAAAAATAGAACAGGGTTATAGTTACATAATAGGATGCACTAATAAAATGAAAAGACTATATGAACAAAGTCAAAATTATTTTTATACAGCCTGTTTTTAATTTCAAATGAAACATTAATGTAAGTAGAAAATATTAGGCAGTGTTGTGTGTTTTATTGAAGGAAAACATGCATGTAGTTATTTGGTGTGACCGTTTTTAGGTGTGGCAGACTCAGCTAAACAACCTTACTCATAGAACTAGCACAATTTGCACAGAGACAGATGTCCACTCTTACTTCCCAGACATTGGTAACTTAATATCAATCATCTAATTTATCAGCTATTGGTTGATTATAACTTCCATTCTTGTTTAAAGGCATGTTGTACTTCACTAAGACATATGCCTTTTCATTGGCGAAGTAGTGAGATGAGTAGCCTGAGAGCTTTATGTTTTTGGTTTCTTTGTGTTGTCCAGCTCTTTACTAATTTGGGAAGCAAACAGTTGCAAAGTCAACTGTTTGGTGTGCTTTGAGTCCTGACTAAAACATTTTTAAAAAGCTACAGTGGAAAACAAATCATCAAACAATTGCTTTCTGTATGCTATGAATGTATGGCATAAACCATCTAGGTGCAGATTTAATAATGCTTTGTGTCCAGTTTGCGCTACTTTTGCAATGCAAACCCGAAGCAAAGTGTTAGATGGGAGTTACTATCTGAAGCAAACCAGGATTTGCCTTGGGTCATTTCCAAAGCACTACCCTGCATTACGATATAGCAAGGGGGCATTTTTATGGGTGGAGCATGTGCATTCCCATGCAAGCACCACTGGGTTTTGACACAATTCCTTATCTACTAAGAACATTAGCCAGAGATGTGCACCAAAGTCCTATACCTCCTCAAGGCAGGTGCTACCAAGAGAAGTGATTTCATTTCTCCTTGTTTTTTCTACTTTACATGTGTGTTGCGTTGTACACAGTGCTTAATTTGAGCCGGTGGTTTCCAGTGCTCAGCCCCAGAATTTCATTTTCAACACCATCACTTGTGACAGATTGCCACATGATGCCGCCGTCTGGCTAATTTAGAGATGACCAAAACAACAGTAAATTAATAATTCAATATACATTAAAAATTACTATTATCTGCCGCCCAAGCCATTCCTATAGATTTGGGGGCCTGGAATAGTCAGAATTATCACATTTGTAGAGTGTAATGGCCAGTAGTTGTTTTTTTACTATCATTAGCAGCTTGGCAGGGGCAATGTATGGTGCAAGCTTCAGTGACCTCCTGACATGAGCCCTGGCACCCATTGTTTACAAATTAAGCTCTGAAAAGCGCACATACAAAGTGGGAAAAGCCTTAAAGCATAGTTTTTTATACTTAAAAGGACCCCTTCCAGTACAAAACCTATGTTTTGAAGACCACACTATGGCACAAAGGTGTCTCTGTTGGCTAAAAGTGTGCCATTTCAGGGAAAGAGGAGAAAAGCACCACATCCTAGTAAATATCCTGCTGTTCTGCTCTTTCCCTTTTACACAATGTAGCAAAGCAACTTTAATTTATCATTGCAACAATTGTATTTGCTGTGCCACGTTGTGTGACTTCTTAATAAATCTGGAACTTAATATGAAACACGTCAGTGAACTTTGAGATGTAAAATATTCCCTTGTGCATTACAATAAAAGCTCTCCCTAGGAATTAGAATGATACCCGAAACAACCAATAGCACGAGGTGAGAGAGAAATAAGCCTCTGAGAGCATTCCGCTATATGTGTATTTTACAGAAATTGTAACAATATGTCTGGAAGACTCCTGCAACTTCAAGATTTTCAGCATACAGGACAGCAATTGCAAAACATATTAGACAGTTAAAATGGTGTGTCTTAATGGGGATGAGGTCTATGGCACATCCACCATTTACTTTTCCTTGCTTACTCTTGGATTATTTGCATGTTCCGCAGTTTAGTAACTGCACTCAATCTTTTGGAAATGCAGATTTACTTAGCATTTCTAAATGTTATAAAGAAAAAAAAGTAATACAGGAAACTATTACTTTATGTCTCATTTAACATGAATTTGATGGCATCTTATTTTTTAAACACATGAATAGTAGACAATATGGAAACACATATTTGTCTGAAGGCCAAATAACACCCTGTCAGCAGAGCGGTGCACTTCAATCAGACCCAAGAAATTCAGCCACGATGAGGGAACTGAGATTCATTGAACCGTCACACTCCAATTACGTGAGAAATTTTGCATTTTAGAACTGCCATTCCATGCAGAATGAAACTGTTCGCCTGTTTAAGATCGTCAGCAACTAATTTGGAATGCAAAGTATTTATTAAACGTGCAATGCCTGTTGACACAGTAGTGTAGCTTCAAACGCTATGTAAAACATATATTATTATTATTACCAGTAGTGATGGAGATCACTTTATCTTGCTGGAATTCAAACCTGACATATATTAAAGTGGCATATATTAAAGTGGCAGTTATCTTAACCCATTTAGTTATTTTAGTGGTGTATGGTGTCAAAAATCAATGAGTAACTACCATTGTGGGTTTTATGTTGTGTAATAAAGCAGTTTTGAGAAAAACAGAGATTCTCACCTCCTATATGGAATGTGTTTCTAAATGTGGCTATTAATATATTTCCTCTTCTCAGAAAGTGCACACTTGAATGCATTTAATGTTTACCTTTTTCTTTCTTTTTTTCTATCTTCCCTTGCCTCACAAAAGTATTTTATGGATGAACAATCATTTATAATTTTGTTTATTTCAGTGCCTTTAATTAAGTGCCTGTAGTGTTGTCTGCGTGATCATGTACATTTTTTGTGTGTGCTTGTCTTGTTGGCCCACAAGGCCAGGTTTTGCACTGATGGCGCCCAGAGAACCATCTTTGCTGCCCCCCATAACCTACGTCTTTACTGATTCCCTCACTACCATCCTCCATTAGTGCCCCTCATCTCTCCTTACCCCTCACTTACATTTATTTTATAGCACTATTTCTACCAATGTTGTGTCAGAGCCCTTTACATCATAAACATATTACATAGAGACAATGAGTCATGCAAGTGTGACAATCAATGTATAGGAAATGTACTTAAGACAATGAGGACTATAGGAGTCACTTTTCATTCATACTGGTAGGTATTATATGTTAAGAGTGCTTGGTCCGGAGAAACATAGGAACTGATCCATCAAGCTTTCACACAGTGTAGTAACTAACGCTGCTGTGCTGCACTGCATGTAAAGGGGAAAGCACAACAGCACCATATCTCCCAAGATATGGTGCTGTTGTTGTCTTCAATAATGCTGCCATACCCTATACTGCCTTGCGCCAATGCACACACCTTTCTTGTGCTGTGTCTAGGTGCTAGTGCCGAAACAGAGAGAATAACAAGGGGTGATTGTTGTTTGGCCTTGTCTGTGGTGTTCAGACTAAATCCCAAGAAAGAACAGAACATAAAAATATATACAGGTTCTGTGTAAAAGTATGCAGGTTTATTTGTGGACGTGTTCAAATGAAAATGTGGCTTACAACGAGCACAATTAGGAAAACATAGGGAAAACTACAATGGGCCATGCAGGAAACAAATGACGGAATTAGCATGCAGCACTTTGATGCCAGTTCACCAGTAGCTGTTGTTACCAGGGAGTAGTGGTGGGGCGGGGAATTTAAATCAAATGAAAAGGGGGAATAAAGAAAAAGAAAAATGCATTCAACTTGCTGGCGGTCGGCTCTCCTCCGTCCTCTTCGTCCATGAGTCACGCAGGAACAGGAAGGAACCCAGGCATCCCTAGCGAGTCACAACGCTGCCTTAGAGCAGTGTTGTGATTGGTCTGAGTGACGTGGTTCAGCTCTCAGAGGGGGAATGGGAGCCTAGGCATGTTCCCCACCAGGCTGTCACACTGAGATGTCCGTGTGGGGTCACATATTATTGACGTCCTTGGGCCAGTACAATCCAGCAAGCTATTCCTGTGTTGGGTCTCACTGATCCTGCTCCGCCTAGGGCTTGTGCACGTTTCAAATGCCTATGTTGTCAGACAGTACCTGTGAACCATTGGGTGCAAATGTAGTATCACGCAGTATCGATACATCCGTGGGCCGGCAAATTATGTGGTCGGGTGGTGTCACAACAATACCTATGCATCCTAGCTGGGGGTGTGGATGAAAAGGGGGGTACAGTCTCACGAAGTAGCGCTTATTTGTGAACTGTAATTTTTTGTCTAAAGGCAAAAAGCACTAATCATTTATCTTTGATTTTATTTATGTATGGCTGGATCCATGACCGATACCTGGGAAGTGCTCCACGCTGCAATGACTGCAAGATTTGAGCAGCTAAAGGGACTGGTAGATCTGGAACGAGAATGGCAAGCGACGACATCAAATGTGATGGGTGATCAATTCAAGGGCTCAAGAGGTGCCAGCATGCATGGGTGAGACGGTGCAGCACTATAGTGGTGGTGTATAAGTGTGTCAACTAGTTGTTGTTGCCAGCCTCGGTAATTTAGCAGTACGCCGCCTTACAGGGGTATGCCTTACCAGTTTGATCAAACCCAGGTGTTACGGGCGGATACAACACTTCAACGCCCCTTGTCGTGAAATGGTTTTCTGCCATTACGGCGCCTGTGCTCCCAGGTGCCATTGTTGCGGACACTGCACTGTGTTGGGATGCTCCGTAGTAGGGGGATAGGCTTACACAGAGCCTATCCCAGAACATAGTGGTCAGGTGTAGGTTGCTCACAGTTTCCATGCATATGCTTATGGGAGAGCTTGGGTCCTGTGGGGCACTTCCTGGGTAGCCTCCTAATGGTGAAGTTGCACCAGCAGTGAGTATAAAATGCCTGGGGCGACGTATTTATGGGGCACAATCGTGATACTATCAATTGAGGCCATTTAGTGCCTCCAAGATGGTTTGTCAATTCCCTCTGAGTAAGCCAGCTCTAGCATTATTATCCTGTATTTGGGGGGGAGGAATGACTGGGTATGCCTGGGGTAGACGGGGGTTTGGTCGGAACACTAATCACTGAAGTGGGTTGGTCGACACGTCTATGGCCGAGGTACACCCTGGCACAGAGACTCCAGAGGTTCCAAAGGGTGGGAAGTGAGTCTGTGAGAGCATTGAGCTACTTTGTTAGATAACTATTAACATACTAGTGAGGCTATCTAGGGCTTTACACCTGCAGTCTATAACCCATGGTGGAATCTGAAGAGTCGTGCTTCTTAAAAGTTGGAGTTTATTTGTCCAAATTAGGGAATTGAATCTTTATGGAGGATCTTCTGGCCTAGTTAGTTGTTTATAGGGACAGGGCATCACCTTTCAGTGAGCTCTTGGGGGGGGAGAGGGGGAACTGATAGTCCGTCAACTATGCAGGCCTGTGGCGGTAAGGTCATGATTGGTGAGCAGTAAATTTAAGGTCCTTAGAGGGTGGCTCCATTCTTGAATCGGGTCACCCAAGGGGGAGGGACAAGTGGTCTCTCATAGAACTCCTGGGGCAGTTACAGCCGGTTAGCTGGATGGGTGCGGGGGAGTTAGAGTCACGCCTTCCGGTATGCTGCTTGGCCACCCCGCACGTGCACAATGGCGCAAGTAAACGGCGCATAACTGCAAGGGCCCCATTATGGAAATAATTTACAGGGCGTATGGGGTTGACCAGGGGGTGGAAGTACCCTCACGGGGAATGGGCCCGCTGCGCATGCGCACTCCATTTGGAGGGCATGCTTTAAGGCGTACGGGGGCGACCTGGGGTGGGGGTAACCTCACGGTGAACGGGCCCCCTGCGCATGAGCACTCCGGATGGAGTGCGGGAATAATTTGATACGGATATGGTGCCAGTTATTGACCTTGCCGTAGGCTCACAATAGGAAACGCAGAAAAATGAAATATTATTATGAATATTGATTATGGTATGTCTAGATTCGGATAGGAATACCTTTGTATTAGAGATATGTTAAGGTTAGCCATCTGATATCTGCAACTATCAATCTAATGTTTTTCTGCGTATTGTGTAAATATTGTATATAACTCTAATTTTGAACAATTTTTGTAAATAAATACGGTCGGGGGGATGACGACCCCCTAATCCAAAACCTTCCCATGTTATTATCTGGATTTCAACAGGGGAGGAGGGGGTCTAGGTAGTACCTGGCCATATAGAAAGGTGGGGCCGGCATCGGCCACGCCGAAGGTATGGCGGTCGAGCCGGCCCCCCGACGATCATTCAGGGGTGGGCCTGTCGCTCGCAGTGTTGACACGACAGGCGTGTCTCGCCATTCTTTGGTCGCAATTGGGGCGTGACCCGGAAGTGATTGAAAGCACTTCCGGGTCATGTGCTTGGGCTAACGCCAGGCCAGTTAGAACTGGCCTGGCTGGGATCTCGTTAATAAAAGGCTGGGCAGCGGCAGAGTCTGCCTCTAAGCTCGCCGATATCTCAGCCTGCCTTTAGTTAAGCCAGCCTTGGTAGGATGCTGTAATTAATTTCCCCACCCACCGTCCCCTAGAAGCAGAGTTTGCAGAGTGTATTGTTAGGAATCTTTTAAGTCACAGGTTGACATAGTTATGTTTATAATATTTATAATGATTTTCTTTCCCATTGTTCTAGGAGGTTTTTCCTTGTACAAGTTATGTCTAATGTCGTATTTTAGTGCTATTCCTTGGTCAGGCGGTAAGGTCATGATCGGTGAGCAGTAAATATAAAGTCCTTAGAGCCGGCGCCATTCTTGAATGGGGTCCCCCAAGGGGGAGGGACGAGTGGTCTCTCATAGAACTCCAGGGGCAGTTACAGCCGGTTGGCTGGATGGGTGCAGGGGAGTGAGAGTCACGCTTTTCGGTAGGCTGCTTGGCCATCCCGCACGTCCACAATGACGCGAGTAAACGGCGCATAACTGCAAGGGCCCCATTATGGAGATAAACTACAGGGCCTATGGGGGCCACCTGGGGGGGGAAGTACCCTCACGGGGAATGGGCCCTCTGCGCATGCGCACTCCATTTGGAGGGCGGGCTTTAAGGCGTACGGGGGTGACCTGGGGGGGGAAGTACCCTCACGGTGAACGGGCCCCCTGCACATGCACACTCTGTTTGGCGTGCACAAATAATTTGATAAGAATATGGCACCAGTTATTGACCTTGCCGTAGGCTCACAATAGGGATAAGCAGAAAAATTAAATGTTATTATTACGATTATTGATTATGGTATGTCTAGATTCGGATAGGAATACCTTTGTATAAGAGACATGTTAAGGTTAGCCATCTGATAGCTGCAACTATCAATGTAATGGTTTTCTGCGTATTGTGTAAATATTGTATATAACTTTCATTTTTTATAATTTTGTAAATAAATACGGCCGGGGGGTTGACGACCCCCTATTTCAAAACCTTCTCATGTTATTATCTGGATTTCAACAGGGGAGGAGGGGGTCTAGGTAGTACCTGGCCATATACGCATGCCGTGCCTATTGTCCTGCTACATGGGAGAGCGGATTTCACTGCTGAGAGTGGCGGAGTGCTGCCGGGCGTTGCAAGGAAGCGGCTCATTATACATAGGCTGACCTGTGCAGAAAATCAAGACCTGCGCTCTTGCTGAGAGGCTGATGACAGCGGGCCGTGTGGATGACTGTGACTGTGGAGTGAGTCTGGAGCCAGTAAAATATCCCCTTCAGGCAGACGATCGCTACAAGTAAGGTGGGATCCAGGAAAAACAACGGGGCGACCCAGAGGCACTATACCACAAGCAGAGGGCACGGCACAGACACCCCCATAGTGCATGGTCCATAATGGCTAAGGAGCCACACAGCAAAGCGCATACCTAGTAGAGGGCTGAAACAGGTTGGGGACCCCACCGCCGATGGAATGTAGACTGGTAGTGCTCTGCCTGCGCAGACTCTGAGGCCGATACTGTGGTGGGCTAGTGGGTCCTGGGGCTGTGCATTGCTGAGCTGAGATGCGGCCGGAGGTGAGGTCCTGCACCTATATCGATGATGCTGGGTGTATACAGTGTCAACAAGTAGACCAACAAATGCCTGCCACATATTATCTTCACTGAGAGTCCTGCTGCTGGGTCACAAATCGCAAACCCCTACAGCCACCCACCCTTCCAGGCTTTTTACATTGTCATTGGCGTGCTATACGACATTACAGCCTCTGGGGCACTCATTGCCTATATGCTGAGAGCGGTGGACACTATCTGCATGTTGCTGTGAACAGTTACAAACCGCGAAGGGGATCAACTAGCTAGTAATCCGCTCTACTTAGGCGTGTGCCGTGGTTCTCTGACGAGTCATCACTGCACACTAAATTGAATACAGTGATTGCACAGCTCTGGCCGATCCATAAAGCCACGTGTGGAGCGGTGCTGACTGAGGTCACTCCCGCGATGCGCTTCACAAGTCATACGGATATGGGTGGACAGCACTAGATAGTTGTTAAAACTGCGCCATGGGTAAATCTGATAGGAAACAGCCTAAAATTTCCTTCGAACAGTCCAAAAAATCATCTGAGACGGTACCGGATGAACAACTGAATACACAGCAGGCCTCTGTGGCCACGAGAGGAGTCACAACCGGAGGCGTGCAAGCAATGTTCTTGACGGTACAAACTGCCCTCTCTACAATCAACGGCAAAATAGACTCTTTAACATTCAGAGTTGACTGCATGTCTGAACGCCTGGACAAGCACACAGAATGGCTTGACATAGCAGAACCTCGCATTTCCGAAGCTGAAGATGCTCATCAAAAGCGGAGACCAAACAAGCGAAAATGGAAAAAACCTTTTCTGCATTAATGGTGAGGGCCGAAGAAGCTGAGGCGAGATCCCGCCACAGCGACCTTCACCTCATGGGAATAGCGAAAACAACAAACACTGAGCCCATGGAACGATATGTGGAACAACTGCTCAGAGCTCTCATGGGAAAGGAAACTTTTTCCAATGTATTTATTATTGAGAGGGCACCCAGATTACTGGCCCGCCACCATCACCCGGGGCTAGACCGAGGCCGATAATAGCGAAACTATTAAATTATAGGGATCGAGATGCGGCACTCCGTATGGCCCGCGAGCTAGGTAGCCTGAAACAGGATGGAATGGACATTGCTATTTAACCTGATTTTACGCCGCTTGTTCAGGAGGCGAGAAAGAAGTTTGTGCCCGTAAAAGAAGAAACTGCGAGATCAAAATATTCCATATGCAATGCTATAACTGGCTAGATTGAAAGTCACAGACGGCGGCAAGTCTACAGTCTTCAGTGAATCAAAGGAAGTGCTCAAATACCTGCAACAGAAAGTATTCCAGAGTACATGCCGGAGCTCACCAAGAAGAGCAGGTTAATACCTCAGACGTCGAATAGTAGGACACCACTTGCAGACTGGGTATGGTTATAGAGAAGCAGACTGGTGAATATAGTGGTTGTTGTCATGAACTTTCACTAGAGGACACACAAGATAGCTTTCAGTCTTTGGAGATGCAGTGTATTTGTAGATGAGTCACTGTATCTGTCAACTCGGATGACACCACAACATTATCCTAGAACTGGGATGCATTGCTTGCAATTATGACTGGACAGTTCATGACCACGCAACCGAAGTATACAAAAAAGTAACACGTTGGTTTCTGTATCAGCAAATGAAGCACAACCTGTTTGCCTGTGCTCATGAAAATTTACTGAGTGTTTAGGTGATTGCATGATCACTGCAAAATCTACGAAATTATGTTGTTTAGTTGCTAGTTTGCAGGTTTGAGTGTGCATTAGATTCTATGCTTAATACAGCGCCCACCCATGTGAAGCATTTTCACAGGGAACAAGGCTGGCAGCTCGCACCTACATGTTTGCACCACACTTTGTTATCATGGTTTTGTCGAAGGGGTGGGTGTGGGGTAGTCGGGTAAGATGCAAGTTCATTGGGACTGCCTTTCCTGGAACGGGAATGGTGAAGTGGGAGGGAGGTGGGCAGGGTGTTTTAAAAAAACCACTGGCGTATTCATCCCAAACACGACACCGAGTACGGCAAATAGTTCAGGTAGTACGAGACTGCTGACACTCATGACATGAAACGTGAGAGGCCTCCCTAACCCGCAGAAAATTCGAAAGACCTTGCCTACCTGGATAGCCATAGAGTAGGCATTGCATGCATACAGGAAACACATCTAACTGTCCTCAAGGAAGGGAGAATAGGCATGAGGTGGGCATCCTATCTCATGGCATCCTCATACTCAAACTATGCCAGAGGTGTAATGCTCCTGGTTCGGCGTGACACCCCCTACTTACTAATTAAATCTATTAAAGATGATCAGGGGAGCTATGTTATTGTACAGGGCAACTGTGGAGGTACAGCTCCAACTATAGTCACAATTTATAACCCAAATAATGATGACCCAGCCTTTGTTGTACAAATATGGTCTAAATTGTGCACACTAGCAACCACAGCTAACATCTGGGGAGGAGATTTTGACACCTTCATAGATCCAGCTATGGATAGATCCACAGGTAACGAAAGATACAGGAAGAAAGCAGCAAAAGCGCTTCAAGATGGCATTGCTGAATGTGCAATGTTGGATGTATGGCGTCTGAGACATCCCAGTCGCAGAGAAGGTACTTGTACGGCTACATCCTATCACACATGGTCCAGAATACACTACTGGCTTGCAGCGTAGGATGTCTGCACATGGACACCATCTGTAGAACACATGCCCAAGACATTATCGGATCACACACCTGTCCGCATTGTGCTTGACATTCCCACATACACTCCAAGACAGTATACTTGGCGTTTTCTGCGGGGTGCACTGCTGGATCAAGTAATCCACTCTGAATTACATCAGGCTATTGTTTACTACTTTGACCATAATTTGGGCTCAGTCAGCAGCCCCAAAACGTTGGGAGGCATTCAAAGTAACGATCAGGGGTCACTGCATTGGGAAACACGCATGTATTTTAAAAGACATTTGACAGCAAATGACTATGAAGGAAAGGGATATCAAACAACTGGAGGTAGAATATGCAGCTACACAGGACCCAAAAAAAATGGCAGAAATCAGTAAGAAGGTAGATACATATCTCGAATTTGCAGAGGATGAGATAAAAAATATATTGTGTGGAGAAGGAGGTAGGCCGGGACGAACGCTATCACACAGGATACGGTCCGCGAAAGGCCAACTCATATATGGCACCCCATTGATTCTGAATTGCTTTTCAGAATATTACACTCATCTTTACTCCACACAATCGTCCACGTTTCCACCTGAAATATGCCAATACTTGGATGACATAGCTCTGGCATGGTTGTCATATAAACATCGCAAATATTTTTGTCACCACATTACCAAAGAACAAATAAAGGAGGCAATAAACTGCCTCCCAAATAACAAAGCTCCCAGTATAGATGGGCTCCCTGGGAAGTTCTATAAAGAATTTAGAGATCTATTAATTCCGCATCTGGCTGAACTGTAATAGGAGGCATATGAAGATGGCATGCTTCCGTCCTCCGTGCGTGAAGCATTATTGATTACTCTCCCTAAGTCAGACAAAAACCCTGTAACATGTGAGTTCTACCGTCCATTGTCATTAATAAATATAGACGCCAAAATACTAGCTAAAATTATTGCAGCACGGATACAGCCGCTGTTACGCAACTTGATATTGCCAGATCAAGCTAGCTTCATACAGACGCGTTCCACTATGCAAAACCTGAGGACCATATTTGCAATGCTTCACCATTTGAACCCCGACTTGCCATCAGCTGCAGCCCCTTTGGACGCGGCGAAGGCCTTTGATTAACTGGAATGGATCTTCATGTTTACAGCCTTGCGCAGGATGGGTTTTCTAGAACCATTTTTGTGCTGGATCGCATTACTATATACTGGGCAGAGTACACGTGTTAGAGTTAATACATCGGACCCCATTGGTATCAGTCGTGGAACTCAGCAGGGATGCCCGCTCTCGCCACTCATATTTACACTGGCGCTGGAACCGCTAGCATGTAAAATACGGCAAAAGCATGCAGAAACTGCTCTCCAATTTCAACTCCGACCTGTCAGCATATCTCTATATGCTGACGATATGGTTCTATATGCATGGTATCCAGATCGTAATTTGAACTCTATTATTAGAGAATATATTAGGATCGAATATTTTTCAGGTCTTAGCATGAATTGGGATAAATCAGTTGTAATACTACTCACTCAAGCCACAACACAGCCCACTCTGGACTACCCAGTAAAATGGCAGACCGAGCCCATCAAATACCTTGGTATATGGATCCACTGAGATCCAGAGACTGTGATAAGAGATAACTATGGTAGAGCAATAACTGAACTAGAGGATCAGGTAGATAGGTGGATTAAACTACCACTTTCACTAGCTGATAGGGTCTCCATACAAAAGATGGTGGTCCTGTCAAATTTTTTATACCTATTTATGAAGATACCTATCAGGCTCACACAAGCGCTATTCACTAAGCTGAGTACTGCCATGAGGAGATTGACATGGGTCGACAATCAGGCGAGAGTGGGTTAGAAGATTCTGACTAGACCCTACCATCAGGGAGGCTTCGGGCACCAGATCTTCAATTATATTTCTACTGCGTGCAGGCTCAACATGCCCACTACTGGTTACATCCGCATGACCATACACCTCACAAAGCAGTAGAACATGAGAGTGTACAGCCGACCCCACTGATCACTTTTATATCAGACCCGGTAAAGAACGCATCGAGAGCTGTCATACGCCCAGTAATTTGCACAACAAGAGCATTGCACATGCTAGCACACCGCGCACAGAAACTCTCAATATATGCACCAGTGCTGCCCATATCCCACCATCCAAAAATAACAGTGTTGAAAAGAATATGCTAACTTTACTGGGGGCAATGGGATTAGGCACCATGGGTGCTCTATTTCCACATAGCCGGTTTATCCCACAAGACGACCCATCTCTTTGTGCACACCGCATGCCCTTAAAGATAGTTGCGTACCTGAGACTGCGAATGGCAGTCAGGGAATTATATTCAGCATTCTTCGACGAACCTGCTACACTTAATGCATTACAGATTTTGCTGACCACACCTACACGTCAACGCTTGGTAACACAAATGTATAACGCATCTCAAGGTGAACAAAGTCAGCCCCTCAATAAATCATTTCAAAGATGGGAAGATGCCGTAGGCAGCCCCATTACTAAAGAAGATCGGGACTACAGCTGTGGACAGATGCAGTTGCTCACATCGAACTGTAACTTGCATATCATACATTTTAAATTTATGCATGAAACAAACTAAACACCAGTAAAATTGACACTGTGAATCACACAGTGTTAGTGCAGCATCTGAGGAACGTGGGAATTGAGGATACTGCTCTGGCCCTTCTCTCCTCCTACCTAGAAGCAAGGGAGCAAACCATACATTGGGATAGTTTACAAGGTTCGACCTGGTCCCCAACTCTTTTTAACATTTATGTTACTCCCCTGGCCAGACTCATCAGATAGCACAGTTTTACTCTGGTTTCGTACTCTGATGAATCCCAGCTTGTAATTTCTGTGTCTAAACAACCAGAGACAGTCACCAAATGCTTTCATACGTGTCTGAACTTTCTTTAAATAAACACTGATAAGACGGAGGTGCTGGAGTTTGGCGAGGGCCTTTCACTGTGAAATTAAACCTGGTGGCTGATAGAGGTAGGTGATTGCCCGTTGCCCCACCAAGTAGGTCAGGAACCTGGGAGTGATCTTTGATTATCAGCTCAATTTCTCAGCCCAGGTCAATCGTCTGACCTCCTCCTGTTTCTTCCTACTAAAGTGTTTATACAAGATGTTTCCCTTCATCCCAGGGGAGCTTAAAAAAACTGTTGTAGTAGGGCTCTTGCTTTTAAAACTAGATTATTGTAACATGCTTTTCATGGGCATTAATAAGTCCCAGATCAGGATATTGCAATCACTGAAAAATGCGGCTGCACGATTGTTATTACATGTCTCCAAAGGCCATTCTACCTCGCCGGGCATAAGGTCTCTCCACTGGCTCCCTGTCCAAAAACGAGTAGAATTCAAGTCCCTTTGTTTGGTGTACAAGGCTCTTTATGACGGAGGGGCAGTGGAGATCCAGAAGGTGTTTTCAAGGTAGTCTCCATCAGAACTCTCAGATTTACAAATACAGGGCTCATCCACACCCCTAAAATCTGTAGAGCTAGATGGGGGGACAGAGTCTATCATTCTGTGCAGCCAAGCTATGGAACCAAATGCCTTCTAGCATGCGACTCCAACCGAATCGGTTGCTATGTAGGAAAAGGCTGAAGACCTGGCTGTTCCCTCAAGACTAAAACTTAATTCTCCGGTTCTACAACTTAATCTCCTCCTGTTCACACACAGCGCCAAGACGCCGCGACATTCGAGCGCTCTATAAATATATATCCTATCCTATCCAAAATTTCACAAATATGGACTGAGATCAGAAGGCAAATGTCACAGATGTAGCACCATTGGTGCGGATTTTCAGCACATGGCGTGGTCATGTCCACACTCCAACCCTACTGGCAAGAAGTGACCAGTACTCTTACACACATGTTGTCAGAGCTGGTTCCTAACGAACACCTGGTGTGTCTCCTGGGTAAGTATACAATCCGGTTGGCCAGGAGACGTAAGCTTCTAGCTTTGGCCCTGTTGCTGGCCAAGCGCCGCATAGCCCTACGCTGGGGGCCTCTGAGTAGATGCCTTTCATGGTCTAAACGGTTGTGACTGGGGTCCAGGACGAGATGGTGGGCTGGCTGTCGTTGCTGGAGACAGGGGTGGTTTCGGAGTCAGTTGTCCAGTCATTGAAATTGTAGTAGAGGCTCTTGATTTTCAGATGGAAGTAGGATCCGAGCTTGTTGCAGAGGTCCTGGGAAGGGGTGATGTCCGTCGTACCGTTGGGGGGTTGGTGAATTCCTGGACGACACTGAAGAGTTCCTTGGATTTACTGGAGTTGGCGAGGATTTTGTTTTGAATGCAGTTCATTTCGGTGGTTCTGATTTATTGGTGTTATTTCATCATGGCGTTCTTGTAGGTGGTGCGGTCTTCTAATGTTTTGCTGTTCCTCCAGTTTTTCTTGAGACGTATGCAGGAGCGCCTGGTTTCTTGGAGCTCGGTGGTGAACCAGTTGGCCTTCCTGGGGTGCTGTCTGTTGGGGTTGAGTAGGGGTGCGAGTTTGTCTGCGCAGTTGGAGACCCAACAGTCGCATTGAGGAGCACAGTAATGCAAGAGAATTACCTGAAAAAAAGGCACAATACACTCTGGATCAGGACTTGAACCCCTAACTGCACTAATCGCTGCTCTGGGCTGCGGCACAGCAGCAGAGCTGTGGCAGGAGAGATCAGGTGTCTGGCCCTGAGGTCAGAGGTGTTGCTCGTGCTCTTGCGCAGCGGCCACCATTAAATAGGCGAGGGGAAGGGAGGCACAGCTCGGAGGAGGAATTGTCAGGGGGAAGGGGCCGCGTGGGCAAAAGCATTGGATGAATTTGAATCTGATATCGAGGAAACAAGAAATAAATCTAGACATTCTGCAGGTACGGTTTCAGCTCCAGCAGAATGTATCCATGATGTTGATGCTCCTTTAAATGATATTGGACTGTATTTTAATTCATCAATAAAACTAATGGACGATTTTAAATACAATCTACTGAGGAATATGTATACCCCATCAGAAAAGTATAACTTCAAGAAGGATTCAGGTGATCCACGTTGTTTCCGTAATGTGTGGATTAATCAATATTCACCATGGCCTGGCCACTCTTCACAACTGAACGGTGTGATTTGCAAGTATTAAACAGTTTTTTCACAGTCAGTTCGTCGTGGGACACAAGGAGCATTCATGACTACGCCTTTCACTAAATAAAAAGACTTCAATGAAAGTGCACACAACCATGTTTATTGTCTTAGCATAAAAACACACAAGTGGATGCAACTTACTCTTTGGCTATCAGAAAGAAACCAGAAACAAGTATTGTTTGCCAAATGGACCGCACTGTAAAAAGGCATGTTGAAGAAATTTGGTAAACGTTATTTTCAATTTTGTCCAGTATAATATTTTGTGGCACGCATGACATTGCTTTAATTGGGAAAAAAACTACAACCGAAAACATGCAAAGTCTATACCAATTTCACATTGAAGCAGGAGATGTGCTCCTAAAGAACTATCTTGAAAATGCACCAGTTAATGAACGTTACACATCAGTTCGGGTTGAACATAAATTGATTACATTATGTGAAGAAGCATTAAGAGAAGATCTGGTATCCTTAGTCAATATGTATAATAGATTTTCAATCATTGCTGATTTGGATTAAACTAAAGCTGCTTTTGCTCACTCTGCTGCACATAAACTTAATTTGGTTATTAAGGACCTGAATGCTTTTCCTGATATATGAAATTCTATTGGCATAGTGAAAGCCATCATCAAGTTTTTCAATGAGAGTGCATAAGAGGATCTCTTATTCCCAATGTGCCATTGCTGAGTGAAACATGATGGACAGCAAAATACAAGAATATTAGAATTTTTAGCTTAAACCTTCAAGAGATGTTTAAGCAATTAAGCTTACTGGTTACTACAGCATCTGGAAAAACTCATCAGGATGCATATCAATGGCAACGTTCCTCAAGCACAGTGAGCTTTCTCTTTTGCTTGTCCATATTTTCGGATTACTCATCAAGATAGGAATCTGTAAGCCAGGATCTCCAATCTGTTCAGCTTGAGATCCTCAAGAAGTATAATCACTTGGAAGACCTTCTGAGTGTTTCATGATCACAGACAAAAGGCAGAAGAGCAACTTAAGGAAATGTATTCAAATGTTCAAACAATGGCAGAAAAATTGAACATCGAACTTTGTGTTCCCGGAGAGTGTGGCCAGCAAGTATTTAGCTCTCAGTTTGGTTCCTCTTCTGTGGAAGAATACTGTCATCAGTCTATCTATGTGCCATATATGGACTCTATCATCCTATCATTAGAAAGATGGTTTGGAAATGAATACAAGACAACTTTAAGCCTGTACTCCCTTTACTCAAAACACATGGCAAAAGTGACACTTGAGCAATACAAATGCCATATTGCAAACTTCAGAGAAATTTCTAACATTGGAAATCTGGAAGCCGAAGCAGTCACATGGCTTGAGATCTGGTCAACAAAGGATGAGCAGTTTGACAATGGATTTTGGAATTTGCTAAACCCCACAGATCTATTTCATCAGTCCCACAAGCAATTCTCATTGCTCTCACATTACCAGTGACTAGTTGCTCAGTGAAAAAGTCTTTCAGCACAATGAGAAGGGTGAAAACCTGGGTGAGGTTAAGAATGGCAGATGATTGCTTATCGGGTTTGTGCATGATGAGCATACATCTAGCAAATATTGATGAAAACAAACAACTGCTAAAAAATAATTGATGAATTTACACAGGTCTACTGACGATTACCTTTTTGAGATCACTGACTAGTGAAAAAAACACATAAAACTACTCATGGAAAAATGCAATTTTGACATTTCAGCAAGAGTTTAGATGTTTGCAGTTCCTAATCTGCAACAGTTATCCAGGTTAAGTGTATATGTTCTATTTTCCAATTTGGATGAGAACAGTTGTTATTTGATTTAAAATATTTTATTTTATTTATTTTAATATATCTAAATTAACACATTTCCATAATACAGTTGTCCTATATTTTAATTGTCATTCGTTTCTGACCATTAATACCAAAAACAGATACTACATTTGTTTTTTATGATTTTGCCTTGAAGATGTGTGTATGAATAATGAGGTGCATTCAAAAGTGGTAACATAAAAACAGATTAGAAATTGCTAATTGCTAATCAGTCAATGGCAGCTTGACCCTTCTATTTATTTTTTATTTTTTTTATTTTGGAGTTTTCTGCAGAGCTGGCCAGACCCGAAGGTATCGGAGCGCTTGACAGCATTTGTCAAAAAACAATTAGGTAACATTAAACACAGTATTCAACGGTGGGTATCAGTGAAGGACCTGTTGCATACGAGTTCAAGGAGGTGGTAATGTTGCAGGCAAGGGTAAGATGCTGTAGGAAATTAGTCTAATCGTGGCACCTAGATCCTCAGTAGGTGGCGGATCTGCCTTTGTATGACCATTGTCATACAAGAGAGATCAATTGAGGAGGAGCACTTTGAGCTGGCTTTTGAATTCTTTGAAGGAAGGGTTCATCCTGACATGAATAGGGATGGCATTCCAAATTCTGGAAGCATTTCCAGAGAAAGACCGGGATAAGGTCCTTTGTTTACAGGTTTTCGAGGGGATGAGTAGCATAGTGCTGGTGCTCCTAAGGTTTCTAGTCTGTCCTGCTTTGTTGAGTTTGGTGGCTAAATAGGTGGGTTTGCCAGTGTGCAGAGCTTTGCGGGTGAGACAGGTAGTTCTGAAGTTAGCACGCAATTCAATTGGGAGCCAATTGAGCTCTTTGAGAGCGGGGGAGATGTGTTCGTATTTCTTCACTCCCATCACCATTCTGGCTGCTGCATTTAGGGTAGCTCTAAGAGGAGCAAGATGTAGCTTGGCCGTGCTTGTGAGGGTGGCGTTCCATAGTCTAATCTGGATAGCACAAGGGATTGCGTGACTTGCTTGAGGTCTTTTGGAGGGATGAAGGGTTTGATTTTTTTTAGTAGTTTTAAGTTGAGGAAGGCACATCTTGCCGTGTTCTTGGTGTGTTTGACCATGTCAAGGTTGGGGTCTAAAGTTATTCTCAGTGACTTCACGGAGTCTGCCGGGATGAGAGTGCAGTTGAGAGCATCAATAGACTTTAGCCATTCCGTGATTCGAGGGGTCTGTTCTTTGTTGGCTATGAGGAGGATTTCCGTTTTATCTTGGATAAGTTTCAGATGGTTATGGGACAGTCATTTTTGGACCTCTATTAGGGTGACATTGAGTCTTTGTACGTCCGCTATGGAGGAGGTTTCAAGGTAGATCTGGGTGTCATCGGCGTAAAGATGGGAGGGAATGTTGGCATTTTTGAGGATGATAGTGAGTGGTTCCATGTAAATGTTGAACAGTGCGTGTGAGAGTACAGAGCCTTGAGAAACGCCTCTAGTTATGGGGTGTAGGTCGGACATGAAGTTTTGGATTTTTATTCTTTGAGAGCGGTTTTTCAGGAAGGATGTGAACCATTGTAAGACCATTCCATCTGCTCCCACCCTTTCTCGTAGTACTTTTATGAGTAGATTGTGGTCGACCGTATCAAAGGCCGCCGACAGGTCTAGTAGTATAAGTAGACAACATCGGTCCGAGTCCAGTGATTTGTGGTTGTCGTCAATGACATTCACAATGGCAGTCTCGGTGCTGCATCCTTTTGTAAAGCCTGATTGGTGAGGGTACAGGAGATCATTGTTGTCCATGTGATGGGAAAGTTGTCAGAGAACACATTTTTCTAGTGGTTTTGCTAGGAATGGGAGATTGGAGACCGGTCTGAAATTGTTGAGGTCGCTCGGGTCAGCGCCTGCTTTTTTCAGTAATGGTGTTACCTGACCGATTTTGAGGCAGTCAGGTATGGCTCCTGTTTCCAGTCAGCTGTTTATGATCTCTGACCAGCGTGCCGCTAGAGAGAGTTTGAGATTTTTAGCCAGTTGCGCGGGGATAGGGTCCTCCATGTGTGATGAAGGCTTAGACCCGGTAGTCAGTTCCATAATTTCAGTTTCAGTGACTGCTTTGAATGTTCTCCAGTTTTTTGTGGAGTACCTGAGTGGGTTCATGACATCTATGTCGAGTAGCAGGTCTTCGTTGGGAGGTCTGTGGTGGTCCTTGAGTGAGAGCTCAATCTTTGATATTTTTTCATTGAAGAAATTGGCAAATTTTTACATAGGTCTCTGGAGGCCGGAATTGTGGAAGTTGATGGTTTGGATGTTTGTTGTCTGATGATGTTGAATAGTTCTTTTTGTCAATTTTCAGCATTGTTGAGTGCACCGCAGAAGAAGGTGGATTTTTCATTTATGACGTACTTTTTATAGCTTCTACGTTCCTTTTTGAGTTGTTCCAGTTGTGTAGCCGAAGGATTACTACGCCAAAGTCTTTCTGCGGCTCTTAGTTGTCTTCTTTCCAGGTTTAGGTCAGTGTTGAACCACGATCTCGATGGGATGGTCTTGGTTCTTTTCCGTTTCAGGGGAGCTATTTGGTCTAGCATGTTGGTCAGAGCCGCATTGTATTGTGAGGTGAGTTCTGTTGTGGACCAGTCGCCTGTGCTGGAGGAGGGTAGTGTACTCAGCCTTTCTTCTAGTACCTCGAGGGGGATCTGTCTCAGGTTTCTCGTCCAGTGGAAGTGATCGTTTGTGTTGGCCGATCGATGTGACTTTTGATTGATATGAAAAAGAATGAGATGGTGGTCTGACCAGTCCACAGGGAGGGTACAGTCTATGGTGATTGCGTGATGGCATCGAGAATTGAGCCTTTGTTCTGTGTTTGTTCGATGCAGTGTTGGGTCAAATTGTTATTGTAGAGGAGCTCATTTAAGGATTGTATCAGAGGGTTGTTTACCTCATTCCAGTGGTGGTTTAGGTCTCCTAGAATTATGTAGCTCGCATCTGATAGTGAACAGTGTGAGATCAGGTCTGCAAGGTAGTCACCAAATGCCGGAGTGTTGCCAGGTGGGTGATAGAGGAGGTGAGAGTGAAGCAATTTGTTGTCTGCGGTCTTGATGGTGGCGGTTAGGTATTCCACTGTATTGTATTTGAAGGAGTCAGTTTCTGTTATGGAGATGTTCTTTTTATGAATGATAGCGGTCCCCCCACCTCGCTGTTTTTTTCTGTCCTTGTTTATGATTGAGAACCCTGGCGGTACTAGCATATCGAAGATTGGGGGTGAAAATTCATTTAACCATGTGTCTGTGATGAAGGTAATGTCTATGTCGTGTGTTAGGATGGTTTCTGCCAGTTCGGTTGCATGTCTGTTTGCAGATCTGCAGTTAATGAGCATGCAGTTAGTCACCCTCTCGTTGTTGTGTTGTTCCCTTGGGAGGTCAATAGGAACATTGGCGAGGTATGCTGGCGGTCTCACTGTTATCGGCGCGTTATGTTTTCTACCCAGTCCAGTGAATACTTGGATCCTAGCCATGGGAATGTTAGAGAGGTGAGCTGCATGTCTTACTGTTCTTGGTGCGGCATGTTCTCTGCCAAATCCAGTGATTACTTGTATCACAGAACAGGGGGTACCTGGTGAACCAGCTTCATAGGATTCTGCAAGATTCTTCGCCTCTTGGCTGGACATTGCAGCGCTTGTCCTTTTGGGTCTATGAGTATGGATTCTAAGGGGTGTTGTCTTCCAACTGAGTCGTTTTGCTGTGTGGTGCTCTGAGTATTTGTTGGTAGTATCTCTGTGAGTAGTGGGTGGGCATTGGGTGGTGGAGGTGGGTCATGTAGGTAGGATTTTATAAATACCTTGTATGACTATTTCTAGCTGGAATTCCAGTTGTGCCAATCTTTGGGCTTACCTCATGGAGGTGGGAGTGGGGGGTTCGACTCTGTGTGTCCTGAGTCTGGTCATCTCTGGATGGGCGGTGCTTGGTTAGGTTCAGGGATGGGTGAAGCTTAACTGTGCCTGTGAGGCTTCCAGAACTTCTAGTGGCTGTGTGATGTTTGGGGAGAAACGTGGGGGTGGTTGTGAGTGGTTTTTTCGGGAATTGTGTGGCACTTTCATAGGTTTATGAGCTGTAAAGGAGTTCGGAGTTGTTGTTGTCTGCGGGCCAGTTTCCTTGGATGCTGAAGGGGAGTATAGGGAGCGGGGCAATAGTATAAGGGAAGTAGTATAGCATCTTGTGCCGGCCTTGTGTTAGGTGCATTTAATATGGATGAGTTGTGTGAGTTGGGGGGGAGTTGGATGGGATGGGGAGCCGGGAGTAGATGGGTCGGAGTGGTAGGTTTGCGTCAAGGGAGTATTTTGATAGTTCTCCCGGGATGACTGGCGCTGGGTTGCTTTCAAGTGGGATATGTGCGTGAAGGCGGTGCGTAGCGTGGGGAAGAGTGAGGCGAATGCCTCTAGGTTTTCATTGTTGGCTTGGATCAGAGCTGTTCCATTACGGTAAATGGTCGCAAAAGTGTTTCTGTTGTGTGTGTGGATGTTGGGGTTTGTGAACATGAGTTTGCAGCTGTGAGGGGTGATAATTGATTTTGAGATGTGGAGGTGGGATCTGAGAGTGGAAATCCATCCTGCCGGATTGTGGGTGTGGAAAATAAGATCCATTTTCTGCATGCCTTTTGCGCCGCAGTTTGTAAGTGTCTGCAATTAGTGTTTCTAGGTGCTGTCTGATCAGCCTTTGTTTAAAGTTTCTTCTCGCTTTAGGCGAGAGGTTAGGAGTAGATGACGGAAAATGAGTTCTGGCCATGGGGTTTTAAGTCAGGTGTTGAGTTGGTTCCAATGGGGGTTAGACTGTCCTGTGATTCATTTGTTCTGTTATGCGGGTGTGTCAGCCCCTGGGTGGGTGCCATTTTAGGGTCAGGCTTCTGCTTGAGATTGTGATCTAGGGGTTAGGACTTTATGTTCAGTTGGTTGAAGATGCTGTATGGAAATTCATGTCTTTATTTTCTTGCCTGTTGGTCATTAGTATCACCGGGTACTAACAGGACCATGGAGGCCTTTTTGCCGGAGTGCTAGTCCCCACATGGCCGCCATATTGGAGTCAGGCCTCCCGAATGTTTCAGTTATAGAGCTAATGCAAGGCCCTTATTTGTGTGGGTTCGCTGGATTGAGGAGATCGTGCTGACTTCTACTTGGTTACATTGCCGCCTATTTGAATGTCTTGCCCCAAGATGACGCCATTTTAGGATCAGGCACACCGGGACAATATACCGGGGCCTTCTTTCTAGACCCACCGGGCCTCCCGCCGTGTAAGCAATACCTTTCCTAGGGTATCAGCTTATCAGACTTAATCCAATTGTCTCCCCGCACTCACCGGTAATGATTGGCCACACCCGTCGCGTGCAGGCGACAACGGGGGATTCGACTCCTAGCTCCTTCTCCAGAGCAGGAGTCTTCCGAGGGTCAGCACTTCCGCGATCCTTACCGCTGCTATCTTGTCGCTCTCATGTGGTGGCGGCATTATCTGTGGTTCTCGACCTGGACACCTGGAGTACTCAGAGGGCATGTGGGGTCCGCCTCCGGTTCGGGATCATTGAAGGTGGTTCATGAGTTAATGGTGGTGTCCTGCGCTGGTCGGCATTATCTGGGAGAGAGCGCTCGACCAGAGTGCCCAGGTGGTCTTCTTTATCCTGGTCACAGATAGCTATGTCTTCACCGGGACCTCCAATGGTGTAATTCTCCGGTTGTCCCTTTTTAGTGCTTCTTGACGACCTGGGGGTGACGCGGTGCGGATCTGCGGGCACTACTGTCCTTAGAAGCGCACACACCGTTCGTGTCGAGCCAGTCTTCAGGGATACAGGATTCTGGGGCCAGTAAGTCACGATTCTCCTGTTGTCTTGTTCGTTCGTTTTTATGTGGGGGGAGGGAAGAGGGGACAAGGATTTCCACAAATTTGTGATCCTGTCATTCGGAGCTACCAGTCAGATCTCCTTCCGCACCGCAATCTTGCTGTATTAAGCTTTTGCATCAGGTTTCTCAACCCTTTGCCTGTGTGTGCTTTTTCATCTTTAGCCAGGAACCGCTCCTGCCTGCAGCTCTGCTATAAGGTGTGATATCTACCAAAGGCCACAAAGAAAAAGATGGCTGTGGCACAACAAACCTAGGGCATTCAAGGTATTAACACAGAGTGGTGCTACAAGCCATTTGGCTGTGCTGCGCTGTATTATTTCCGAAGCAAAGAGATGCATTCTATCTACAATGATATGACAGATCCCTTGGCTCTCCCCTGTGCTGGCGCACAATTAGCTGGCATGCACCGACACAGGCACCCTTGCAGCATGTTGCAAGGGTGCCTGCGTCACGGAGATGATTGTTTTCGTGCAAGAAGGCATACCCTCCTGCACAAAACAATCACAAGAGGTCATTACCACTTCCTATGTGTGCTGCAAAATGCAGCACACGTAGAAAGAAGAAAGAAACGAGGAGAAATTAAAACATTTCTCCTCATTGTGCCTCCCTACACCTCCCGTGGGGAGGGTGGGCATTCTGATGCATTTCCAGGTTTCCGATTTCTTGTAAATCTAGAATTGCGGCATGGCATGCTCCTTTCAAACAAAGTGTTGCATGTGAATGGACCAAATTTACAGGGTGGCTTTACTTGTCCTTGTAAATATTGGACAGCAGGTTGCGCTCCCGGTGCATCACAAAAAGTGATGCACTGGCAGCACAAGGGGCTTGTAATTAAACCCCCTATGATGTAAAGGAACATATGGGGCCTTCTTCCTGCGCCCTGTGGCTCCTCCTGCACCCCCACTGTTTCTTGGGCCTCACCTGGCACACATCATGTCGAAGGATGGATGATGTTAAAATGTTGTTCCCCGCTGGAAACATTTCTGCGGAAGCCAATGCCAATCATGGCTTTAATGAAGAAACCATTTGCCGACTCACAAGACCTCCATAGTTATTGACCGGTTTTGGGGCTTCCTTTCCTTCCTAAGGTATTTTAAAATTATATTGTACACAACTCACTCAGCAGATTGTTGAAAGGTATCTTTTACATGATTTACAACCCAGCTTCAGAAAAAGCTTGAACACTGGATGATAAACGATGCCTTATACATACTTGATGCCAGCAACTCTTTTCTCCTTGTTCTACTAGATTTATTCCTGACTTAAATACTGTTAACCATGTGATTCTTATTCTGGGTGAATGTACGGACATTTACGACACTGTCTTCAGTTAGTTAATTTTCAATCTGATTAATTGATCTCAAGAAATTAAACTTGGCAGTTGTATCTCATGGTCAATCTCCTTGTCACAGGGTTCAGCTTGGCTCCACCTCTTTTTAACCTTTACTTTGGAACTCATGGAGCTTTGGTTAAGCATGCAGGAATCTTTTACATCATTATACAGATTATACACAGCTTTGCCTCAAGGTCTCCTCATCTACTGACACCCTGCCCCTTGTTCCAACTTTGAATAAAGTACACAATTGGATGACTGCCCTCTATCTGAAACTTAATCCCTCTAAATCTGGGTTTCTCCTCATTTTTACTGGATCATGTTGATTCACTGATTCCATCCTGGATGGATTTGTGCAGCATCCTTGATTTTGTGGGTGCTATCTCTTAGATAATCTGCATGATTGAAGAGCCCAGTGCAGGGCTAGGAAAGGTGCTGTCCTCAAGAATAAATGAGGTGATGTATCTCTAAAGAAAAGATTCAAAATACAATTTCAAATACAGTCAATAAATGAGACTGTCTCAAAAATGAAGCTTGAGATCAGAAAATCAAAAAACCATAAAGTTTTATTCAAATATTAAAGCGCGATACAGAAATAAAAAATAAACTATTATAAGACATAAACATCAGTAGCTTAAAGGCTCTTTAGCAATTAAAATAGATGTAGTAATTAGCCAAATCTGAAATATAGACTAAGAGCCTAATGTATATGTTAGCAGAAAGGGAACTTCACAATGGAGTACTCTTTTGCCCAACATAATGGTCCTCCCACCTAATTTAAATGCAGTCTCCATCGTGGTTAACCCCTCCTGTGGCCAGATGGAATAAGGACCCTTGAAGGTTGACCTGTATGTCTGCCTACCTAAGTTAGATGGGCAGACATACAGATCACTTTTGACTGTCCATCACCACCAGGAAAACCCAGGAATTCTTTCTTGGGGCAGCAGTGCAGAAAGCTTCCACATTTATGAAAGAACATATAATGGCTCAATCTTTCTGAGGCAGTGCTATTACAATCTCCTACCTAACTTATGTCAAATCATTGGCAATGTTCATGAATCTCTTAGAGTATCAAACACATTTTTCATCAGGACTTTTCTAAATGGGCCTCCTCATACTTGGACACTCCTTATACTTGCCCCATGACTCTATATAATTTGTACTATTTTCACCTGTTATGTGAAAAATCTCCACTGTATTGCTCTTTCCCTTTTACTATAGAACCTAGCTTTACAAGGGCCCTCAACACCACCCCCTAGTCAAATGTTTATGTTTTTTTTATTCATTTCTCCCTGCATTATGCTCCTATGTCAATATTTTGGTTTAACTATACTGAAAAGTATCATATTTTGTTCTCATGCTGATACTGAATTCTTCTTTTGTAAAGCACTTTAATGCCCGTGGGCCATGTTCACATTTGATAAAATTACAGAAATGAAAAAATACATTAATGAAGCTCTATGAACAGGCTGGACAAGATGTTACTGCTAAATACAGTTTCATTATTCAACTTCACCAGGAACTCATCATAATTTTTATCCTCCTTCATACTAAACCTGAAGAAAAGTATTATTAATATTAAGTAGGGACTCTTTATTGCAAGAATCGTGGCTACTATTTTAGTGTGCATGTCCCCCTGACTTCCATAATGGGCTCCTCTGTCCCTTGTGGTAAGATTCCCAAAATCTCATCATGGGCACTGATCTGTATCTCCTTTCTAGGAGATTTTGCAGTTCTATGTGTCGAGGAAAGAGAGTTTTGTTTTCTGACCCATATATTTTTCTGGTGCCTCACTAAAACACTACACAAGATGGTGTTGATTTGTGCTAGGGCTGACCAGCAAAATGTCCCACTACTTGAAAAGACAAACACAAATAGTGAAGCAAGTAAATGGCTGCTCAACTAGTGGAATAACCAGAATGTCCATATGTTAGATTATCAGTCAGGCCAGAAGGTGTGTATCAGTCTAGGCTCTTTAAGATAGATGGGCCAGGCCCTATGCTACACTTGAATAGAAGGTCAAGATGTCTACCGTCATGGATCTTGCCACATCGAAGGCCCCCTTGAGGGTCTTCTATGTCAACTGCATTCAACCCCAGTATGGTAGGACAGACATCACTATGATCTTTGTGACCAATGGTGGAGAAGAGAAGGAGAGTAAGCCCCTTACTGATCTACAGTTAAACAATGAGAAAGATGGCTCAGAGAAGGAAGCTGTACACTCTCTCATCCATTTTGACTGAAGAATGACAGAGCAACTATTGCCATCTTCTGGGGCAGCTTTCCCCTCTGTTTTAACTTGGGCTATAAATGTGGGGCATCCTGCATGGTTTAAGGTGGCATAACATCTGCTTCAAATATGATTTAGAGGCTTGGATACAAGGAGACCAGCATGAAGGGAAACAAAAGTATCCAAGAAGATGGAACTCAGGATGTTTGAACTATCCAGCAGTCCTTGGTTCAGTCCAGAAGTTCTGGTGTGAACGTCTGACCCACAAGGATGGATTAGAGAACTGAGCACTAGTGGGGTCTCTATGTTATCACCAAGACTGCTGTACACCTGATACCTTGTGCTTACAATATAATTGACCTGGTATGGGCTGCTAAGATTCTCAGTACTTTTGATTTATCTTCAGATATAGGCAAATTGCCCTAAGGAGGGTACGGAGGAGAGATCTGCATTCTCTACCTCAAAAGGACACTGTAAATTTAAAGTGGTAGCTTTTGGGCTGGAGTATGCCCTTGTCAAATTCCTGTCAGTAGACTGTCATCCTGACTGGTGGCACTCTCTAGGTCATTGGGAGGTCCTATCTTCACCACAGTGTACAACAGAACACTTCTTGATGCCATGCAGACCTCACTCCATGTGTGACTCCAGTCTTGCAATTCAAATTACCATAGTGATGCATTATGGTCTATGTATTCCTTTCTCCAGCCTTGGCAAGATGAGGTTCATGTACTCACTCACTTCTACAACTCTACTATATCTAGCATCATGGATTCCATTCCACTACTCCAACAAAAATACCTCAACAAAAATATCCAAACCGTGGTTCAATGGCAACTTAAACAAGGAACGCCGCTACCTCAGGGCAATTGAACGATCTTGGAGATCCAACCATCCTCGGATCAGCTAAAAATCCTGAGAGCGGTTAGGAGTTCCTACAACAAACAAATCAAGAGCGCTAAGGACTACTACTTCAGACCCTAACTTAATCAAGCTGCTAATCGCCCCAAGAAACTTTTTAAACTGGTTAAACAGCAATCTGTGGAAGCTCCAAACCACTCTAACTTGGAGTCAGCCCACCCTTATGCAACAATTTGGCTGCTTTCTTTACTGAGAAAACAAGATTCATCAATTTGGAACTTGTTTTTAAGAAGGCTCTATTGTCGTTCTATGGGTCCGCACCCCTCTTATAGAAGCCCAAACCAATCAGCCTGAGCCCCAAGAACAATGCCTCATGTGGGCCCTTTACTCCCCTCAGTGAAAGGGACATTAACAAGATTCTTCAGGGTATCAACCCATTTAATCACTTCAGCGACCCATTGCACCTTCCATCGTCAAAGAAATCATCCCCATCTGGAAAAAAAACTCAACGCGTCACTGACATAAGGTACAAGGTGGAGAAGTGTGGCTCAATGGTTGGAGCGGCAGACCCTGATGCAGAGGTCTAGCCCGGGACCAGGGTTCAATTCCCGCCTCGGCGGGTCTTGGGCTCAAAAATTCCACTGACCTGATAATTCTCGCCTCAGTGCCTATTCCAATCATGGAGTCCCACTCTGCAACTCTGGGCAATAGCTTGCTTAATCTCCACAACGGCCCCCACAATGCTAAGGATGCCTGGCCTCCACCTTGGGGGTGCCAAGGAGTGGACGCCTCACAGGGAAAGCCAGGATGGGTTCCACAGCGGTATTCGTACAAGCGCCTTGAGACCCTTGCGGGTGAGTAGTGCGCTATACAAGTATCAATTTACATTTACAATTTACATTTACAATAACAGATTGCCTAAAAGCAGCTCAGGTATCACCTATGCTAAAGAAAACTACTGCAGATAGTACTGACCTTAACAACTTCTGCCCTAGCTCTAAAATCTAATACATAGCTCCTCCCATTTGAAGGAGGCACTCTGTTGCACAGCTTGATAATTCAGACGTATCAGTCTTTCTGATTAGTCATCAAATTAATTCTTCCTCATTTTGGGGTTCCAAAAAATATATTTTATTTTCCATCAAGGTTTCCGAAAAGTATCAATTTCTGTTTATATATCCAACATTACTGTAACCCAATCACATTCCTTCCCCAATGCATTTCGGGCTAATAGGAAAGCCCTTCCTCAGGGGACAACTCTACGAAAAAAGGAACAAATCAACGTGTCACTGTATATAACGGAAAATTACTGTGCATACAATGTTCAACATTTCTACCTGTGCAACCGTCATATCACGTTCATCTAAAAGTGCCCAAAAGTCCGTGCGAACATTAAAAAACCATGCGTGTATTGTACTGTCTAAAACACGGTGAATCAGAACATAAGAACAGGAAACTTGAAATCCACTGTGGCTGCACACTTTGTTGAACAAAAACACTCTGTTGCTCAATTGAAATTTGTCATCCTTGAACAGATTATCCCCACTCACAATAACAAACAGACACTACTCAAAAGAGAGAACTTCTGGATTCGCTACATGGCATCGATGCAGCCACACGGTCTGAATGATCGAATGGAATTTTTGTGTTATCTGTAATCTGTAATGTTCATAATATTTGTTTGTGTATGTGAATTCCTCTGAAAGTACCTGAATGTCAACAGAAACTAACGCACCCCGGTTTTTTATATATTTTTCGTATACTATCCATATTTCACTCACTCAAGATGGCCGCCGCGTTTTGGTTTAGTTTTGGGTCTTAGTCCGTTTTCACTTTTTACTTTTTACACGCACCCACGAGCCGGTAAAAACAGCACCTTGTGAGAACACCGCTGGGGTTCCTGACTCACCGACGGTTACGCGCACTACTAACCACAACACCTAGTAAGTACTCGAGGCACGAGACTGAAAGATATTGCATTAATGAGTTAAACGTTTATTTTCTAAACACGCGCCGTTCTGTTTCAGTGACAGCGCTACGGTTCTAACTAACAGTCTGTGAGTATGCTGCTCACGCGTAACGCGTTTTAATGTTTGGAGCTTTTTTCTGAATACACCACTCAGTGACCGTGGCATCAGGCTATGTAAACACACATTGTTACTGACGGATTGGATTGATTTATACTAACACACCTGGGTTCTGATTCACCGTGTTTTAGACTTCCTCACAGTACAATACACGCATGGTTTTTTAATGTTCGCACGGACTTTTGGGCACTTTTAGATGAACGTGATATGACGGTTGCACAGGTAGAAATGTTGAACATTGTATGCACAGTAATTTTCCGTTATATACAGTGACACGTTGATTTGTTCCTTTTTTCGTAGAGTTGTCCCCTGAGGAAGGGCTTTCCTATTAGCCCGAAATGCATTGGGGAAGGAATGTGATTGGATTACAGTAATGTTGGATATATAAACAGAAATTGATACTTTTCGGAAACCTTGATGGAAAATAAAATATATTTTTTGGAACCCCAAAATGAGGAAGAATTAATTTGATGACTAATCAGAAAGACTGATACGTCTGAATTATCAAGCTGTGCAACAGAGTGCCTCCTTCCAATGGGAGGAGCTATGTATTAGTTTTCAACTTTCGCTGGCAGGCACAGACGGCGTCTAACCCTGTTTGCACGCTACAAAGATACATTGTGAATACAAAGGTCGTATTACCGCTGTGCAAGTCCCACACTTATAGTTTCTATCTCTAAAATCCCCACTCTAGCCAAACACCTAGAAAAATGCATTCAATCACAACTCTGTGCTCACATCGAGAATTTCCACCTCCTGGACCATCATCAATCTGGCTTTCGAAGTGGGCACAGCACGGAATCGGCTCTCACGCACATTATGGATGATATTTAAAAAATGCTTGACCAAAATGAATCTTCTCCTAATCCTCCTTGACCTTGCCTCTGCGTTTGACACTGTCAATCACAACAATCTCCTATTCATTTTGAAGAACAGGATGGGCCTCTCTGATCGGGTGTTGCAATGGTTCTCGTCCTCTCTCCACCACAGATCCCAGAGAGTCAAGGCAAACCACTCTCTCTCCCAGCCCTCTCCAGTATCCATGGGGCTCCCCCAAGGGTCCGCCCTATCTCCTATATTCTTCAACTTCTTTTTGGAACCATTAGCTAATGCACTAAATTCTACTGACATTCTCTTCCATATGTATGTGAAGATACACAACTTTATCTGAAAATCTCCTCCCCGGATAACATATCACTCAACACTGGTTAACCGAGAACCACCTCCTTCTCAACACCTCCAAAACAGGATTCCTCCTCATTTCTCCTCTGAATCACATCCCCAAGTTAGACCTGTGATGAACCACCTCACTTCCTTCAGCTACTGCCCCCTCATTATCAACTCAGCCAAATCTCTCTGAATCACCATGGACAAGCATCTGAACATGAAGAATCATATTAGCAATGTGTGCAAGGGAGCTAATCACCTGATGAGGATACTCTGGAATCTCAAACCATTCTTCCACAATCTGACTTCAAGCAGGTGGTCCAAGCGCTTGCTTTGCCAAGGTTAGACTATGGCAGTGCTACGCTCTGTTTACTAAAAGAAATGCACACATATCCCCAGTCCTAAAATCCCTTAAGTGGTTGCCATACGAAGCACGAATACAGCTAAAGGTCGCCTGCCTGTCCCACAAAGCCCTCCATTTCAAAACCCCTAGTTATCTAGTGCAAACGCTAGAATTATCCAGAGGTGGTAGACCTTCAAGAAGTGCTAACTCTTTCCTTCTGAAACCACCTATCTTTCGCAAAAAGAGAACTTGTCACCGAGCTTTCTCCGGCTCTGCCCCGAAGATCTGAAATTCCTTGGCACCGGAGGTATGCAGACTCTCCTCCACTGTTGCTTTCAAATTGAAAGCTAAAAGATTCCTTATGAACAAGTTCTTACCTTAAAGGGGTCTGGAGTAAGGTATTGGACTTGCAACTTTAAGACCTGCGCTGGGTGCTACTCTTCTTTTAACTTATCATTTGCTCCCCTACTAGTTCGCTATGTACCAGTTATTGTCTTATTCTCTATTGACCCTTTTGTTTGTAACTGTCCTGTTTGTTATTCTTATTTGATGGTACTGTATTTATTACCTTCCTTCCCTCCAATTGTAAAGCGCTCTGATATCCTTCTGGATCATGTTTGCGCTATATAAAACTTTATAAATAAATAAATAAATTATAAATAAAATGTGTTATCTTGTTCCTGGTCCTCACAGCATCACTGATGATTAAACATGCATTTTTCAGACTTCCTTCTCCCTTAGCTCTGACCTGTATTCCAGTCCCTTCTTGTGCCTGTTGACTTCTCTAGTCTTTCCTTCTCTTGGTCTCAGAACAGCATTCACTCTTATGGAGGAGCTCAGATTTTCATCACTTGGCTAATGGCATTCACCTGGCATTCCCCTATGCTCCTCACTTGAGCTGACAGATATATCTTCCCTCTGAGCTCAATGTTCTGAGATACCCTTTCTTGAGTCTATAACTCCTCTCACTCTATTGCTGTTCTCTTATGCTGACATGGCTCGTCAGCGATACAGATATCGCATTCCTGGATGTACATATAAAAAATACTAGACAAGGATTGGTCACCGACCTCTACAGGAAAAGTACGGATCGAAACAATGCTCTGCATTACTCGAGTTTCCATCAAGGCTCCCTTAAAAAGCACCTTCCATTCTCCCAGATGCTACGCGTCAAACGCATAGTGTCTAATGAACTGCTGGCTGAAGAACGCATTACAGAAATGGAAAACAGATTCTTGGATCGAGGATATCCTCACAGCATTCTGAAACAAGCACGAGATCGTGTTACCACCATCCCTAGAAGTGAAAGCATGACTAAGGCTCAAAAGGACCCTAAACAACGCATGGTACTCGTGTCCAAATATTCAACAGCTAGTGGTAAATTCAAAAAGATCATCCATAAACACTGGCCTGTGTTAAAAAATGAACCCGATTTTATGGGAATTTTTGAGCAACCGCCAATCTTCGCTCATACCAGAAGCAACAACTTAAAAGAAATCCTGACTAAATCTATTGAGCCATCCACACACCATCGAGGCACCCAACCATGCCGTAATTGCAGCCACTGCAATAGCGCAATCAAAGGAAATACCATACAGCACCCGATGAAAGGTCATGATGTTAAACTCAAGGTGGACGCGACATGTGACACTGCCAATGTAATCTACGCATTGAAATGCCCATGTGGCAAACTATACATTGGCAAGACTGAAAGAAAAATGAAAATACGCCTCAACGAACACAAATCTAACATTAGACTTAGATCTGAAAAATCTAATCTTGCTATGCATTTCAATGAGGCCAGCCATACCATTGCTCAAATGAAATTTATAATCCTTGAAATGGTTGTGAAAAGAGAAGGAATTGATAACACCAAGTTCCTACTCAGGAGAGAACTTGAATGGATTTATATGCTACAGACCCTTAAGCCGAACGGGCTAAATGATCGTACTGAATTCAGTTGTTTTTTATAATTCTGTATATAGTGTTTATAATGTTACCATGTATATTCTGGCATTGCTCACACATTCAATGTACCTTGTTCCTATCTTCAACTTTATTTTCACCCTTCTAATATGGCCGCCACCGTTCTTCAGGTTCACCATGACTTGTTAGTCCGCTTTTTCTGTCTACTTTCATTTCCCTAAACACATATCTACCCGTGTCGATCTCTGACACAACAGACAACCCGCTACTCGAATGAGCACGCGTCTATACGCCGCTATGTTTTCCATCCTGAAGTAAGTACTCGCGCTATCTGGTTATTCTTATACCCACATGCAACCGTTTGTTTGTTTACGGAGCACTCCCACGCCGGCGTTAAACTTTGCCTGAGACCTGCATGTTACCTGTTTAGCATGAATTTCACCACCTCACGTTACGAGCCAGCTACGTCTGCATAGTCCCTCCATCCCTTTCTGGCCACAATTTCCGCACGCCACCCACAGTAATCAAATCCGTTTTTTAATTGCACTGTGAGCACTGTGCACACTGCATGCACGCTCAAACGCCTTAGTCTTTTTCCTTACACGCGCTTCTTTACTCTTCCTCCTCAGCTTATCCGTGACCAAGGGCCACACAGCCCGAAATGCATAGGATATCATAGTTTGGATGTACAACGAAGTTGTCTCTTGATATGCTTTAAATATCAGCGAATTACCAAGAACTTTGAAATGAAATATTTTTGAAGAAAATAAAACTAAATCAAGAAATATACGAAGCACTTTTGTGTGATCACTCTTGGTGTGCCTCATTGGGGATGTACCTGCGGTTTCCGCAAACACAACTCTCAGCAGCTCTTATGCTGTTGAACCATTGTACTAAACATCATGGTTCCTTGTTCTGTTGTGTAAACCATCTATCATCAGTCCTCATATTTGCTATTCCCAGTTTCATGAGTAAGTCTCAGTTTTTCACAGTTAGGTCCGTCTGTCTTCTCTTTATGCATTTTGTCTTGCTTGCCTCAATCCACGTTTCTTCATATCTTGTCCTGCTTTTTCTGAGGTCTGTTTCTGTATTGTTACTTTTGTTCCTTTCATTGTTTCGGAGACTCCTGCTCTGTCTTTCCTGAACCTCTTCCTGATATCTGTTTCTTCTGCTCAGTTTGTTTTGTGTTTTCTTGTGCTTGTGTTTAAAACATATTTATTATTACAAGAGGGTGCCAATACTTTTTTAGGTTGAACACCGCACGCACAAAGATCCACTTCGCGCTCATCCGCCATAAGAGCAGCTGGGTGTATTTCATGACTATGTAAAAATACCTGCTCCTTTCCTTTTTGTTATATTGTTTCGGACACGGACAGAACAATTCCACACAGAGTTTACAAACGTATAATGCCCAAATATTCTTCTTTGATGTAATTCCCTATTGCCTTTTACTGTTGTTTTGTACAATATATTTGTTGTCTTTCTAGTTTTGTGTCCAACAGACATTTCCCAGTTTCTGTGCAGTATTCAGATCCCAGACCCCACCAACCTATTCCTTTCTTCAACCCTTTTATCCTTTTTTCTGCCAGGTGTCAGGTATTCCCTTCTACATGCCACATTGCCTCCTTTTAATTTCCTTGTTTCCTTGTTCCTGCAGAGCTACAACTTTCCCTTTAATTTTTTAAAATTCCGGAGCAGGTTTTTGATACTTGCAAAGGTTGGTCAATCGTGTCTGGTCTGGACTCAAAGTCTTCAATGCTGTTTCCTTCCATGACATTGCTAACTATAGCTCTAAATGGAAGTACCACCTAGCTCATCAGCCTCTGTGCAGGCAAATCTGACTATCAAGACTTGTAAGTGCCAGACTGGGCACGGTTATGTGGTATTCTGGCCACCATGTTGGCAGGGGGCACGTGCAGCCACTTTAGCCTAAGATCCAGACAATCAGGCCAAGACCCAGGCTCAGGTGAGAGATGTTTTGCCGCCTCAAGGTGTACTATCATTGGTTTGTGAAGGAGTATGGAAGAATTGTTGCACAACTCATAAAAGTGACAGCCAGAAATTAACCGAATAAGGTTATCTAGACAACAGAGGGTCAGATGGCCTTTGATACCCTGAAAGGGGCATTGCGTTCTATGCCAGTATCCAAGGCACCTGACTTCAGCAAGGTGGTGCATACAGATGCTTCAGAGCATGGCACAGGGGCAATTCCTCCACACCGTATTGATGAAGGACAGAACCAAAACTGTAGCAATCATTAGCAGATGGCTACTACCCAGTGAACAGTGGAGGAGTACAATTGAGAGTGAGGCACTGTCATTGTTTCTGAACACAATTAGACTACAACGGTTTGGAACTCATTCCCGAGTTCAGACAGGCTACAGTCTGTTCAGATGGTTAAGGAAGATGTTGGGGGAACAATAAATGGTAGAGATAATATATCTCTGAACATAGAATAGAGTTTATAGTGGAAAATGAACCGTGGGCCAATACTGATGATCTCTCAAGGTTTTTCCAACTTAGGAATGAAAACTTTTTTTTTTAATTCTTTTTATTAATTTTCTGAAACACAACATGGTACACATGTAGTCATACACAATTCGTACAAGTCCACATCTATTACATTCAATGTCTTTAGGCAGTGGCAATTGATTACAATCTCTCATAATAGTGGACAACAATCTACTCAATGATTAAGAGTCTATTTAACTAACACAGGCGCAAAGAAACAGATGGCATCCTCCTGGCAAATCCTCCAGGAGGTTTGTACGAGAGCAGGTCTGACAACGAGGGGTCACTATCAAAAGTAAATCAAGCAACATATAACATCCACTCTCACAGTGTGCCAGGGGTCTAGCTCCACCTTAATGCTAGCATATCAAGAACTTATAAAAGACTGTGAATAGCTCCCCATCCGCTTATCTCTCCAACATCCCATTCTCCCATGCATCTTCATGATGATTGTAAGCATGCAATCACAATTTCCTATGTTATGGGTTCAGGTCCCGCTGCCCTCTGGGGGCTTGATCGAGTGTGGGTCAGCAAGTAGCACTGTAGCGAGGCCCATACATCATTGGGTCTGGACGCTACAGGTAGTAACTCTGCATAAGTCGTGAGTTGTTCTTGACAGTAAATTAGATCGTCAATCCACAGCTTGAATTTGGGTGCTCTCCCTCTGCCCCATCTATATGCCACTCTCCTCTTAGCCAGTAATTGTGCCAGAGCTACAAATTTGCGGTGCACCGCCTGTACCGGTTCAATGTACCCCAGTAGAGCAAGCACTGGTGAAGGCTCCACTTGGACATTTATCATTTTGGACAGTGCAGTAAAAACCTGTATCCAGTATGTCTGCACTCCAGTGCACTCCCAAGCAAGGTGTAAGAAGTCAGCCCCCGGGGCATGGCATCGGTCACATGTGTCCGAGTCCCTTAGTTTGTATCTGTGCATACGAACTGGCGTGTAATATAGTCTGTGATGGAGCTTATAGTGAATCATCCTAAGTCTACTACTCGCCAAAATCTGTTGTGAGCAGAATTCCCACTGCCTGTCTTTTAGTTCTGTACCCAATTCACGGTCCCATCTAGTTCTCGCTATTGCAGCAGGCTCCTCCCTCTGTGTGTGCACTGTCCTATATATCACTGATACCAGACGCTTGGCCATTGCGCCCTGAAGTATCATCTGTAGTGGCGCAAGGGCTTGGGGCTCAGTGGGAAAATCTGGGGTAACAGAACGGAGTCCCTGTCTGAGGCAAATGTACAGGAAGGTGTCCAGTGGTGTCTGCTGTATTCCCTGAAATAGGTGTTCCAGCGTGCGAGATTTCCCCTCATGATATAAGTCCCCCCAGTTCCTAATCTGTGTGCGTTCCAAAAACTTATGAAAAAGAACCTCCTGGAGGAGGGGCATTGATGGGTGGTACACCAGAGGCAGAAGTGGCGAGTAAAGCTTAGATGCAGCTAACATCTTGCTTATTTGCGTCCAAGCGGCAACCGTGCATGTCACTGTAGTTGGCGTCTTGTCTCTGCTAGGAAGTGGGACAAACAATGCTCTGTCAATAGGAACCGGCACAGCAAGCCAATGCTCCACAGCCACCTGTGGCATATATCGTGGCTAGGCACCCAGAAATACACGTAGTGCGCTTGTGCGCTGTAGTAATATAATTCGAAATAGGGGATGCCAAACCCCCCTTGAGAAAACGGCCTAGTGAGAACACTCCACTGGAGCCTTGGGTTTTTACCCCCCCCCACACCAATCGTGTTAGTGCAGACCGCAGATGTTTAAAAAAATATGCTCCTGGATGAAACAGGATATTTAGAAATAGGTAAAGTAGCTGGGGTAATATCACCATCTTAATCAAAGACGCTCGTCCGCTATGGACAGGGGGAGAGTGATCCAATGTGTTATATTATCTGAGATGCGAACCATAGCGGTCCCGTAATTAAGACGCATCAGTTCGTCCCTATCTCTGGTTATGCAAATTCCTAGGTATCTCAGCTCATCTTCACACCATGCTATCGGTTAGTCCAATGGAAATCTAGCCATCGCATCGGTAAGTGGAAAAAGGCAAGACTTGCTCCAGTTTATTTGAACACCCGAGAGCCTCCCAAAAATTATACATTCTCTAAGGACGGGGCTCATGTTCTGCTGGGGATTACGAAAATAGAGCGTGATATCATCCACGTACAGGGATATTAAAATCTGTCTCATATTGCACCTCAGTGCTCTCCCCCTATGGTGTTGTCGTAATTTTGCTGCCAGCGGCTCCACAGCAATCGCAAAAAGTAATGGTGACAGGGGGCAGCCTTGCCTCGTGCCTCTTGTAACCGAGAACCCCTGGGAGACTTTACCATTAATGGTTACCTTAGCCACTGGTGAGCAGTATAATAATTTTATCCAGGAGAGAACAATAAGAGGAAATCCCATGCGCGACATCACACCAAACACATAGTCCCATTCAATAGAGTCGAAAGCCTTTGTGGCATCCGAAAAGATAGCCACCAAAGGTAGTTCCGATGAGACATTATTTGTGATCGTAAATAATGTTCTTAGATTGTGAGATGTCGCTCTAACTGGTACAAGGCCCGACTGGTTGGGAAAATTTAAGTTTTCCATAAGAAGACCGAGACTTGTGGCAATGAGTTTAGCAAGTATTTTCACATCGCAATTGAGCAGCGACAGGGGCCTGTAAGAATCACAATGCTGTGGAGATTTTACCGGTTTTAAGAGGGAGGTGATGAGGGGCTCCCTCATAGAGGGGGGAGATGTCCCACTTCCAGCGCATCCTCATACACTTCACATAGTATGGGGGCTATCAGGTCTATGTACGTTTTGTAAAACTCTACTGGGATGCATTCTGTCCCCGTGGCCTTCCCCGACTGGATATGCATAATCGCCTGTCTCACCTCATCTAGCTCAAACGGGGTACTCGAACATTGCCTCTGTGCGTCACTCAACCACCCCAGGGAAGCATCTCCCAAATATTCTTCCAAATCTAGCTTGTCTGCTCGTGTTGTAGTGTATAATTTAGTATAATGTGCTCTGAAAACATTCAGTATATTTGTAGTGTGCCTGTATATCTGCCCATCCAACCCTTCCAGCTCAAGCACCACATTGGAGCTCCGAGTTCTTCATATTGTTTCTGCCAATGCTTTACCCGGTCTTTCACCTTTGCCATATCGGCGGACTGTCCAGTACCATCCCCAAAACTTTGACTCTCTACGGGCCACCTCTGTATATTCTGTAAGCTTCTCTCTAATCTTCGATTGAATCGCACTATCTGGTTTGAGAGCCAGTGATGCCTCCAGCACTTTGAGCTCAGCCTCAAGTGCATGCAATGTGTTCATATTGGCTTTAAGCATGCCAGCCCCTTTAGCTATGCAAAAACCCCTCAATGTGACGTTAAATGCCTCCCATATAGTCTCAACTTTGTCAACAGAATCCTTGTTTCGCGCAAAGAAATCCTGCACCTCCTCCCTAAGTTCCTCCTGGAACACAGTGTCAAGTAACATAGAAGGTTGCAACCGCCAACTATTCTGCGGTGGGCCAAATCCGCCGAGGACAAGGTAAGCTGCACAGGAGCATGGTCCGAGTAAGTCCTGGCCAGGTGTTGCACCTTTGAGACCACAAGGCACAGTCCCGCAGAAAGGAATATATAATCTAGCCACGATGCTGCATGTGCAATGAAATGGGTACCCCCCGGTCGTGGGGATGCAGATGTCTCCAGGCATCTATTAAATTGTACTCTGTTAGTGTGGTGTGCAATACCGTACGTGCCTTTGTATAATGATGGGGGGCAGGGTGCGACCTATCAACATCTGGATTGCGTGTAACATTAAAGTCGCCATCCCATATTATGTGGTTGGACCCTATGTCTATAATTTGGGCCCATAACTCTGTAAAGAACCCTGGGTCATCTATATTTGGTCCATAGCAACAGGCCAGAGTGTCGGAGTCGGGTCCCAATCTCCCCCAGACCACGCAGTATCTCCCTTGTGTATCACACCTCACCCCTGCCAATGTGAACGGCGTACGCTTTTTTATCAGAAAAGCTGTGCCTCTCGCATACGAGGAATTGGAGGAAAATACCCTGTGTTCCGCCCATCTACTAGTAATGGCGTTGATTTTTTGCAGGTTAAAGTGTGTCTCCTCCAAGAATGCCACATGGGCCTGATGCCTGTCCGGATACAACAGCAATTGGCGCTTTTTGCGCGGATCCCCCAGCCCTCTCACATTCCACGTAATAACGTTCAGCTCATTAACAGCTGCAGAATGCATGGGCCCAAGAGGTTACCATCCCTGTAATTCTCTGTACCATGGCGGTGCCCACTCCCTAACCTCGCCACCCATATGATGTTAGTGATTATGCAACGTGCACACCCATCCCAACACAAAGCAAATCTGTAATTACCTGTAAAGCATAAATAGTTAGAAAGCATGCCGATCATGTTTACCTTTTAATCACTCCCCTCCACCCACCCCCAAACGTGTACCCAAATAATCAAACTCAGTGCCCTCCCTCCCCCCACCCACTAAAGCAACCCAATCTTGCCAGAATCCAGAACCCACCCCCCCATCCTACCTCCCCAAAACAACAACCAACATGTCATGACCCGTGCACCCAATGTACAATAGTCTTTAGTGGGGGTATCCCCTTTGTCGTGCACAACTAGACAGCTACGCAGTCCCTCCACTCCCCTCAATCCTCACCGTGATGTTGCAACAGACCCCGGCTTGGGGGAGCAGAGCCTGGGATTCGATAACCTACATGCAAATGAGTCAATTGGAAAGGTCTCACCTCCCATCAGTTGGATCAAGCTATATGATACACCAGCCCGCATGAGTCCAAACTATGCCTTTTAAACTCAGCACGGAAGAGCAGTTATTCCATATGTTCATCGTCTTCATCACGATCCCGTCATTGCGGTGCCTCCTGGCCACTTCCTCCCCTTTTCGCCTGCTTCAGCGATCGAAGGAAATCTTCCACTTGTTGCGGATTCATAAAAAAATTCTGTTTCCCTTGATGTGTCACCCTGAGTTTTGCAGGGTACAGGAGTGCATAGTCAATTTGTGCATTTTGTAATTTTCTCTTTACTTCCATAAATTTGCGCCTCTCCTCCTGTACAATGGGTGTAAAGTCTGGGTATATGGAGAAGGTGTTCCCATCGCAGGCCAGCATCTGTTTGTTACTTGCTTGTCTGAGGGCCACATCCCAATCGCGGTAATTCAGTAATCTTGCGATGATGGGACGCGGCGGGTTACCAGGCGCTGGCCTCGGCCCAAGTGATATGTGCGCTCTTTCTATTATGAACTGCGAAGAGAAGGCCTCCCGGTCCAATTGCTGCCAGCAGTAGCTTCTCAATGAACCAGTGTTCGTCGACTCCAGAATTCCTATGACGCGGATGTTATTGCGCTGACTGCGCGCTTCCAAGTTCTCATTCTTGGCTGCAATTGTGCGCAATAGTTTATCCATTCTTGTGAGCTGCGTCGTGTGCTGGGCAGTGACGTCATCGGTCTCAGATATGCGACGTTCCGTCTCCTTAATGCGGTCTTCATGTCCATCCAACTTGTGTGCTATTGCATCCATCCAGGACGACATTCGATCTACCTTGTCCACCACCATTGCAAATCCCTGATGGATCTCTTGCAAAATGTTATTTATGTCTGATGTCTGCGGGGCAGTGCTTCCACTGGCGCGTGCCACTGTCTCCTGGTCCTGATCTTCTTGTGCCGGTTTAGTTCCTTTTTTCCCGGCATCAAAATTAAATTTTGGCTGCTTGGCGTCAGGTCTGCCCATAATGCAAGAAGCGTGCGGGCCCCGGGACGGGCACTCCAGATATCTCAAAGTTGGCTCTTCCTTTCCCTTTTTTTTTCGGCGACACTAGCTCCGACTTATTTGTAGCCGCTTTTTGGTGCTGTACGCAAAGCTTCCTAGTAGGGGGCCGCTGTTCCCTGATTCTGTTCTGCACCACTGCACTACAGCCTTTGTGCTCCCTCGTGGCTCTGTTGCGGTGGCGTGTCACACTTCTGATATCCTCCCCCTGACGTGGCAGACACAATCGCTGGTCTCCGACCCCCCTTGGTCACCACCGCTGCACCGTGCTCGACTCAATAACAAATAAACTCACAGCTCACAATGGTTATGAGGGGAGCTTCCACGTCCACCCGCAATCCCCAGGTCCTTCAGTTCCACCACCACGGGCAATGGTCTCAAGTAGTGGGGGGGATGGTCACACGTTGCTCCGCACTCCCCGGTGCAACGCTTATGTCCTGAAAAGTCCCCAGAGGCGCCTGCTATAGTCTAACTATTTGTGTGGCCTGTGGTGCCACTCCTAGGGCGCTTCGCCACTCAAACCTCGCACCACGGTCCTTAGGCAATGCCATGCCAAGGGGGGCGGCGAAGGGTGAGGGGGGTATTTCTTCTGGACTGCCGGTTATGGTATCTTTCGTAGCATTAGCCTCTGCGCCCACAAGCCACCTGGCACACTGCTGCTAATCCTCAGTACGTTTCATCAATAGATCTAAGTCTCCAAGCCTCAGCTCTTCTTGTTGCTTATGCCGCACAGTTTGTGCATTCCTTAGTAATGGCCTCTTAGAGCACCCATAGCCGCAGTTTCCCGGCCGAGGTCCCTTATGCCGGTATTCCGCTGCACTCAGCACCCCCTGGGGATCTCATCTTCCACCACCAGCCTCCCGTCGCTTACTTGCACTGACATGCGTGGGCGCCGCTCTCCGGTATCAAGTTCCCAACTTCTGATGAGCTCGGGAGGCCTCGGTGTTTCCTGACCTCGGCAGCCGGCTCGCGGTTCACTTCCGTTCCTGTGCCTAGCACAGCCCCAGTTGCTGATGTACGGCTCGCTGTCTGCGGATCTCCGATCGCTCCTCTCTTCTCACCGGGTTGTTAGGGAGGTTATACCTAACAATTTCCAAGGTTACAGAGTATTTTTTCTTTCATTCACACAGGATAAATGAAGGATATTAATCCCAGGAAGCAGGAGCCTCACAGAAGTGTGGCCATACTGCTTGCGCGCTCTCTAGCGCCCCCAAGGAATGAAAACTTTAAAGGGGACGATTAGGCTTGCCTCATCTCTAATTTTGAGAAAACCCATTTAAGAAAAGGCATCAATTTTGTTGACTTAATTTTTACTTTCCGAATTTTCTGTCTGTAGGACTCTCTGGACTGTGCCCATTTTAAACAATAACACAGGACATGTGCTTTCCACTTAAAGTTTGTACTATGCATTAGACTGGATTAGATACACCTAACTGGTTTATGTAACTTTCCTATACTGGAAGGTCGGATGGTGCAAGAAAGTTATTTGCTATATGTGGGTTACAGAATGTATTTACACCATCCACGTGTATAACATAAATATATGCTTTCAGGGACCCCTGTTGCGGTCTGGCTGAACTACAGTTTTAGACAGCACTGCAGTTACATATGGAAGGGAAAAGTGATTGTGCCAAGGGAAAAACCTATGTTTCTATATTAGATAAGTCACCCTCACAGTGTGCCTTTAATACCCATCCAGCTAGTTGCGTACTATATAAGAATGTGGCACATATATATATATATATATATATATATATATATATATGTATGCTCCTGCTTGTGCCTTCAATTGAGAGTCACTCGAACAAAAAGCACGACCTTCAAGCATAGGTCGATTCGAAGGTATGAAGGATTGCTGCGTGCTGTTCTCTTTCACAGTCTAAACACCAGCTGCCTGACGCGTTTCGAATTTCTTCTTTCTCAAAGGCTGTTTGGTGAAAGATTTGCACAAACCGGTCTCCGCTTTTAACGTCCAATGAATACATTATGGCACGCCCTCTGTGGGCTGTTCAGGATGAAGCTGCGCTTGGTATTCTGGAATTTGTAGTCCCGGTTCTGTTCAGTGCTCTTAGTATACTGCTGAATTAAAGCCCAGGATGGGCCCCAGCCGGCAGAACCCTTCTCAAGCCTATGCTTTCTGCCCCACGTAGTAGTGGCCTGTGGATCCTGGTCACCGTGGCCTCCCTCGTAGGTGGAGTGGTGCACTCTCGGCATTGGACGTTAAAAGCGGAGACCGGTTTGTGCAAATCTTTCACCAAACAGCCTTTGAGAAAGAAGAAATTCGAAACGCGTCAGGCAGCTGGTGTTTAGACTGTGAAAGAGAACAGCACGCAGCAATCCTTCATACCTTCGAATCGACCTATGCTTGAAGGTCGTGCTTTTTGTTCGAGTGACTCTCAATTGAAGGCACAAGCAGGAGCATACATTTTTCAGGCGGCTGCCTTGCCGCCGAGAGTGCACCACTCCACCTACGAGGGAGGCCACGGTGACCAGGATCCACAGGCCACTACTACGTGGGGCAGAAAGCATAGGCTTGAGAAGGGTTCTGCCGGCTGGGGCCCATCCTGGGCTTTAATTCAGCAGTATACTAAGAGCACTGAACAGAACCGGGACTACAAATTCCAGAATACCAAGCGCAGCTTCATCCTGAACAGCCCACAGAGGGCGTGCCATAATGTATTCATTGGACGTTAAAAGCGGAGACCGGTTTGTGCAAATCTTTCACCAAACAGCCTTTGAGAAAGAAGAAATTCGAAACGCGTCAGGCAGCTGGTGTTTAGACTGTGAAAGAGAACAGCACGCAGCAATCCTTCATACCTTCGAATCGACCTATGCTTGAAGGTCGTGCTTTTTGTTCGAGTGACTCTCAATTGAAGGCACAAGCAGGAGCATACATTTTTCAGGCGGCTGCCTTGCCGCCGAGAGTGCACCACTCCACCTACGAGGGAGGCCACGGTGACCAGGATCCACAGGCCACTACTACGTGGGGCAGAAAGCATAGGCTTGAGAAGGGTTCTGCCGGCTGGGGCCCATCCTGGGCTTTAATTCAGCAGTATACTAAGAGCACTGAACAGAACCGGGACTACAAATTCCAGAATACCAAGCGCAGCTTCATCCTGAACAGCCCACAGAGGGCGTGCCATAATGTATTCATTGGACGTTAAAAGCGGAGACCGGTTTGTGCAAATCTTTCACCAAACAGCCTTTGAGAAAGAAGAAATTCGAAACGCGTCAGGCAGCTGGTGTTTAGACTGTGAAAGAGAACAGCACGCAGCAATCCTTCATACCTTCGAATCGACCTATGCTTGAAGGTCGTGCTTTTTGTTCGAGTGACTCTCAATTGAAGGCACAAGCAGGAGCATACATATATATATATATATATATATATATATATATATATATATATATATATATATATATGAACACCAGACGCTCACTTACATCCAAATGAGCCCGACACACCAGGAAATTTCGCAACTGGATTTATTTCAGAGAGTCTTAACAGCGCGTGTCTTGCAGGTATTTAGAAACGCTGTGGCAGACGCGTTTCAGCATAACCTTTCTTCAGTGCCTCGTTTCTATGCCGGTTCTCCCACCACGGGCTTGTGTCTTATCAGAATGGTTCCTTGGCCACTCCCACGGCGAAGTTGTTGTCAGGTGCGCTGCATAGGTTCTCGCGCTGGCCTGGGTCCCGTTGCATTCTGGTGAACGTAGTGCAATGTGGTAACCCATACAGTGAGGGGTATTACCAAACACCAAGTGGCATTATCGCAGCTTCTTTCACCTTCGGCTTCGGACCCCAGGAGAACAGTTTTCGCTTGAAACCAGTTGTTTTCCCCAGTAGAAAATCGACATCACTCTCTCCTCGAGTAGACGATGTCGCACAGTGGCTATATCTCCGCTTGAGGGGGTGACACGCTGTACCTTCTAAGTACACAGTCCACAAAGTTGCTGGTTTGCTTGTGTCACTCCAGACCGAGAGGGAGTGTCGGTGACCAAGACTACAGCTACTTGGTCTAAACATGAACACCAGACGCTCACTTACATCCAAATGAGCCCGACACACCAGGAAATTTTGCAACTGGATTTATTTCAGAGAGTCTTAACAGCGTGTGTCTTGCAGGTATTTAGAAACGCTGTGGCAGACGCATTTCAGCATAGGCTTTCTTCAGTGCATCGTTTCTATGCCGGTTCGCCCACCACGGGCTTGTGTCTTATCAGAATGGTTCCTTGGCCACTCCCACGGTGAAGTTGTTGTCAGGTGCGCTGCATAGGTTCTCGCGCTGGCCTGGGTCCTGTTGCATTCTGGTGAACATAGTGCAATGTGGTAACCCATACAGTGAGGGGTATTACCAAACACCAAGTGGCATTATCGCAGCTTCTTTCATCTTCGGCTTCGGACCCCAGAAGAACAGTTTTCGCTTGAAACCAGTTGTTTTCCCCAGTAGAAAATCTACATCAGTCTCTCCTCGAGTAGACGATTTCGCACAGTGGCTATATCTACGCTTGAGGGGGTTACACGCTGTACCTTCTAAGTACACAGTCCACAAAGTTGCTGGTTTGCTTGTGTCACTCCAGACCGAGAGGGGGTGTCGGTGACCAAGACTCCAGCTACTTGGTCTAAACATGAACACCTGTGGCAGACGCGTTTTAGCATAGGCTTTCTTCAGTGCCTCGTTTCTATGCCGGTTCTCCCACCACAGGCTTGTGTCTTATCAGTGTCATGAGTGATGTAATATGTAATGTCATCAGCAGTGCATTACACGCGCAAGTTATAGTGAGTCCAACTAACTATAACGTGGAATTTCATTGGTTTTATGTCAGTAAAATTTCCAGCTAACTATAACTGGTGTCAAACCTATGGTTTTTTCAGTGAATTTCATAGGTTTTTTAAATGCTACTTCCTAACTATAACCTGTGTAAAACCTATGGTTTTTTCAGTGAATTTCTTAGGTTTTTTGAATGCTAGTTCCTAAGTATGAAATCACGTTCGTAACTAGATAGTGTCACCGCCTACACGTCCTAAGAAGCGCATGTAAAGTCATGTGACTTGAAAACAACACTTGCAATTGGTTCTTAGTAGTTTCTGTTCTGGAATTTACACGAAGCACTCCACCCACTTTCCTCACAATCTTTTCTACTCTGAAGAGACAACAACGTTGAGCATCTTCCAGAAAACTTTGCTGAAATGGCTGCCCTTCCGCATTCATCTTCCGAATCTGAAGGAAATGAGCGACCACCGTTAAGAAGAAAAAAGGAATCTTTCATTTGGCAATTTTTCACTTATCCTGAAGATCAAAAGAAAGTGAATGCGCCAAAAGTAACCTGCACGATATGCAATTCGGAGCTCTCAAGGGGAAATCCAGATAAAAAATATTCCTTTTCTATACACACCATGCAGCGGCATGTTAAACAAAGGCATCCTGAGCATTATGCAAAAGCATCGACAAGAGCCCTGGCCACGCTATTACCATCAGAGGTGGCCAGCACATCTTCTGCTGGACGACCTGTATCTCCATCGAGTGCTGAGATGGACTTGAGACCATATCTTGCGAAGGTGCATATGAAATGCAACAAGTGTGGAGAAATTCTTTTGTATGGAGAGCAGAGCCTCGTTCTTATTAAACTCAAAATTGAAAGTCACAAATGCCCCAAGAAAAGATAAATTTCTTCACTTCATTTTCATAGTATTACATCCTGAAAAATGTAGTACCAACTTTAAGAAATCGAAAGCATCATAACACTTCTTTCAAAAAAAAAAAAAAAAAAAAAAAGTTCTTTTCAGAACTATTTCTACCAAAACGTGCTCTAAGAGCTTATTATGAGATGTTTTTTTCGCCGCTTTATTTTAGTGCGAGACCGGGTGCGTGCACCCTCCTATCGCGTACAGGACCTGAGACATGCATGTGAAGTCATGTGACTTCAAAACAACACTTCTAATTGGTTCTTGGTAGTTTCTATTCTGGAATTTACACGCAGCACTCCACCCACTTCCATCACTTTCTTTTGTACACTTCAAGAGAGAACAACGTCGAACATCTTCCCGAAGACTTCGCTGCAATGGCTACCGTTCCGCATTCATCTTCCGAATCTGAAGGAAATGAGCGACCACCTTTGACAAGAAAAACGGAGGCCACGCTATTACCATCAGAAGTAATCGGCACATCTTCCGGTGGACGACCTGTATCTCCATCGAGTGCTGAAATGGACTTGAGACCATATCTTGCGAACGTGCACATGAAATGCACGAACTGTGGAGAACTTCTTGTATACGGAGAGCAAAGCTATACTCTAATTAAACACAAAATTGAGAGTCATAAATGCTCCAAGAAAAGTTAAATTTCTTCACTTTATTTGGATAGTATGACATACTGAAAAATGTCGTAGCAACTTTAAGACATCAAAAGCATCATAACACTTGTTTCCCAAAAAAAAAAAGTTATTTTCAGAACTAACTCTTTCTACCAAAACGAGCTCCAAGAGCATATTATGAGATGTTTTTTCGCCGCTTTCTTATAGTGCGCGACCGGGTGCGCGCACCCACCTATCGCGTACAGGCGTCGAGACACGCATGTACAGTCATGTGACTTTAAAACAACACTTCCAATTGGTTCTTACTAGTTTCTATTCTGCAATTTACACGGAACACTCCACCCACTTCCCTAGAAAACCAGTTTATCGAAAAACTTTTAAAGCCTCCTCTTATGAAATATTCGACATCAATCACATAGCAGAGTACTAAATAGCACTATATACACTCCGTCCCTTAATTATAAGAGACTTGTTGCTATGTAAAAGCAACTTTTGTTTTCACGCGATAATGTGAAATGCTGAGCCTGTTACACAATTTGCTTTCACATATATGTTACTATTCTCCTTCGAGCACTAACACCGTAGAAAATACCACCAATAGCGGTGAAATTTTTTACACCGACAACGGGCGATTTGTATCGCTTAGAGCCCTTACAATTATAAAGTTTTATTTCCTAAGTCTCTGATCTCCAACTGTGCAACGTGGCTCCCCTGTGTGTCGTAATAAGGTCCATAAACAAAAACTACAGGGCCAGCATTATAAACATGCACAGAACCACAAAACGACAAGAGCCACCATGTTGATATATATCCTTAATATAATAAACCTCTGAGAATAAATACATATTTCCGTGGCACCCCATAACACAAATGTAGCGTCCTCTGACTCTGCTCCATTACCAAACACCGTAACTCCCCGCCCCCCTCACTTTTCACTAAACTCCTCACTCCACCCCACCCGGACTCCCTATTACAAACCCCCAACCTACCCTCCCTGCACAAACCCACCATGAACCTCAAACCGCCCCTAGAAAACTTATAAGACACAGGATTACTAAAACTCAAAGAATACGCAACAGGCAGATAATGTAAATAGTACATAAAGGCACATATTTTTTCCATAATACTATTTAAAAAAATGTGCTATTTTTTATAAATCTATCATGCATCTGACCCTCTAGAACTGCTTTCAAAACGTGAACTATAAACCTCTACTTTTCATTTTCAAACCATACACTTTCATCTGACCCTCTAGAACTGCTTTCAAAACGTGAACTATAAACCTCTACTTTTCATTTTCAAACCATACACTTTCAATTACATTATTTTTTTTTTCACAATTCATGTAATGTTACACACCTTTTCTAAAATACACCAGTCCCTATCATTTATAAGGATTTATTTTCAGTCTTCATCAGTGACACTTTCTTAACATATAATAGAAATCACTGTAACTTTTTAAACGACAATGCTAACGCGGTAAAAATAACCCTTCATTTGCTTTCCTTTAAGAATGCAGACTATGTACCCCACGCATGCGTTTCTTGATCTTTGTATTTGGCAGCGAATACCGACCTTGAATCGGAAGACATGAACAAGACCGCCATTGTCACATTTAAAACTGAACGTTGCATCTGCTCACACACATATCTTTCACTAAGCTAACATTCACAGAAAACAGCATTGATGTAAAAAAAATTGACCTTGCTTTACAACTCCTTCAAATCACTCCCTTATTTTTTAACGCATCCTCCAGTTCAAAAAAAGCTACTTTTTTGAAAACTACTAAGCAATATATAAGTGACTAGACTCCTAGAAAATGTATCAACTCATTCTGCTCCTCTCAACTGCATAGCCGGCGAGCTAATTCTGTGGAGTTGCTATACAACCAGCGGTGCTGCGCCGTTTCCTTTACCATCTTGGAAAATTCAAAATGGATGTCCCTCCTGCCTTCGCAAACGAGCCGGGCCACTTAGAACTATTTCGACAGAGAATGCTTCTGTACTACGGCACCTTACCACTCTCAACTTTGAATACTTCATATCGATTATCATTTCGATATTCGTATTTCACCTGTGTGCAGCCTGTATTTCATTGCCTGAGCTGTGATTTCACGTGGGCCCTGGATTTATGTCTCTGCAATTTGGTACCTCCTGAACCGAATTACAATCACCTCATGAATCCGTTACTTGATCATGAACAGCTTTGTTACAACGGAGGGTTTATGGCCTTTGCAGCGATACAAGGAGTTCTGGGTCATTGGAATATATTCGCAGCGGCGCAAGATTTCCTAACAGAGAGCTACATCGAAAACCCACTGAGCTGCCCAATGATGGTAAAAGACGCTCCAATAATGACAGATCATGAATGCTCCTTTCATCTTCTCAATTGGATGGCTGACATGTTTTCAGATGATAACAATGATTTCATGTTAGAGGCACTTTGCTGCATACTTTGCCTACACAATGGACGGTTAACTCTTTCCTAACAGCGATCTACATCGAAAACCCACCGACCTGCAGTCTGATGGTAAAAGAGGCTCCGATTATAACAGATTATCACTACTGCTTTACTCTTTTCCATTGGATAGCTGACAAACTTTCAAATGATAAAACTGATTTCCTGTTACAAGCAGAAGCTACCTATTTTGCCTAAACAATGCTTCAATAACTCTCATACAAGCCATTGACGTCCTCATTTCCTTTTGGTTTTCTATATTCTTCACGTTCTTTTCCATATTTTCTTTTGAAGAACAGACCTATTGGCTTTACTAACAGTGGACATTATGATTTCGTGTTGTTTGACAGCTGATTCATAAAGTAATGATGTATAACCACTTGCATTTTCATATATCGTTCCGAAACTGAAAGGCCAGAGACCTTCTTCCATTTATTAAAATTTAATATACTTCCTTATAAGAGTGTACAATGTTTTTTTCCAACTATATTCATTTTTCTTCAACTATAGCGTTTGTATTCCATGTACTACTGACAATACCAATTACTGTGTTTTTTGCAATTTCTGTACTCATATTACATAATGATTTGCCTTTAAAACAGTACATTTCTAAATAAACATTTCAAATATTCACGGTTTCTCTTTTAATCCATAATCTGAACTGAAATGATTTCATATTGAAAAACTATTCATGGGCTCCACATAACCTTAACTGCAGACACTGAAGACCTTATTTATAAAGAACTTCCGCCGCCAGTGCCTCATTTTTTAAAATGTGAAAAAGTAACGCACCGGTGGCGCAAGGCCTTCATAAATAAAGTCCTGAATGTTTTCTTTTCTCGACCTCACTTACTGATACTAGAACCTGCAAGCCAATTACGGCCCGTGAACTCTTTCTTAGTAGGTCGCGCACCGTAAAGACAGTTATACCACTGTTAACATTTTTTTTTACTGTTACTAAGCACCGACACAGTTCCGCTTTACTCAGAGTTAATCACTGCTCCCACGCTTCTACAGGCCAGGCGCTATGTCGTATTTCTCTCCTTATCACCCTTTCATCTCCACAATAACAAACAGTTCTCTGCCTGCCACCAGAGAACAGACTCAGATGCAGAGGCACCAAAGAGTGAACCCATCACCAACTGCCATCTCCGGCTGTTTCCATGGTTACACCTCATTCTGCACCTTGCTGAAGGCACAGGTCAAAAGTTCATGTCTTAACGTTCTACAACAAACTAAGAACACGATTTTCCCTCCAGAAACACCTGCCAATACACAGCTCTGTTACATATCTTGTTTTTTCACACCCAATAGTACTTTTCGTTTAACATAAACATTAACATGGAACGTACAGTTCAATCTCCACTTGTTACAATCAACCAATCATTTTTATTTTTTAAACCACACCCAGCCTCTTCCTTTTTCTTTATTTAGAATTTCAACTTCTAACTACCATTCCACTTCCAGAACCAATCGGAGGACGACTACAAATCCCTTGAAAATGAAGGTCTAGCTAATAGGACACAGTTATATTCACTGGAGTGAAAAATATGCAGTAAGCAGACGAATTTGCAACCTCAGCTTACCAAATGTACACATAACATGGATTGCCAAAAGAGGATTGAAATGTCACCAATTGATTCCATTGGTGAAAACCTTTATGCATCTCCCAGAACCAGACCTTATAATTGTGCACTGTGGTGGGAACGATCTAGGCACAATCACTGGGGTAGGTCTGGAAATGCTTCTACAAGACACCTTTCGACAATTGATGACACTTTTTCCTCGATCTGCCTTGGTATATTCCAATATATGCCAAAGACAGAAATGGAATTGGTCCAATCAACATTGTGCACAATTTGAGAAAGCAAGGAGACATGTAAATAAATCTGTTTCTGCGTTCCTCAGAGATTACAGCATGGGTTCTATTTACCACAACAACTTGCGATACCACATGCAAGACGTCTATAGGAGAGACGGTGTTCATTTCACGAATGAGGGAAACAGAATCTTCCTCTGCAACATCAGGCTCTGCATCGGTACTTACTTATAAATGCAGAAAATACTCAATTAACACAAGGGCTCTTTTCAGAGCCACCTTATATCTAAGCACTCAAACTTCTGATTTATCTCCATTTTCACACTCTTGTGAATAAGTGTGCGCGACCGGGTGCGCGCACCCCGTTATTTTTTCCCCGAAAAAAAAATATCTTTTCTCGTTTAAGGGCCTTACTGCACACCCCGAGAAAACCTAGGCAGCAAGACAATCTCTACCTTGTCCCCTTTCCATGTTTCAACGCTTTGAAATGAACAATATATTTACTCGCAGTGACAAAATGGCGGACAAAACTTCCTGATTTCCTTCGAATCGAACGTTAACAGACGTCACGCAGCAAAAAAAAATTCCGCTCACGCGCAGCCTCTTGGGTGCGCGCACGTGTGCGCGCCTATAGATATATAATTGACTTTAACTTTAATTTTCTCAACAACTACTGAACGGATTTACACCATTCCAAAAAAAGCGTAATCTGCGAACAAGACTCTACACTTTTGGCAAATTTCTTATAAATCCATTCAGCCGTTCGACCTGTAGCCGAGTCTAAAGGTCCTATGGAAAATAACATGGAGAAAACACGTTTTGGGACCCCCCTTATATCTCAGCCCCCACTTGACCAATCCCCCCCAAACTTTCAGGGAAGGAGCGCAGCGGACCGAGCCATCTTCTTTGAGAAATTCGCAAACACTCATCCACCAGGGCCAAAGTTATTCCAGATAGAATGTTGAGGATTTCCTATGGAAACTAGGTCCTAACTATAACTACCTACTGGCGTCCGCCAGTAGGTAATATATATATATATATATATATATATATATATATATATATATATATATATATATATATATATATATATATATATATATATATATATATATATATACACAACCAAGCACTCTCCTTTGTGAAATAAAGAAGTCCGGGCCACTTTAGAGTTGCAAAGCGTGTTTAATTCAAAATGCTTATTCTTGACGCGTTTCGCAGGTGAAACCTGCTTTCTCACGAGAACGAGTGAACTGCATTGTGTGCATAATATACAAAGTCACCTGGTATTGACGTCATACCTATGGTAATAAACAACAGACTTGCTGACGAACAAGTGGGCTGAGTTCATGTAAAGGCAATACTTTCCAAAGTGTGAACGAAAATATTTAAACAGTGCTTTTTAAATTATAGAAAGAACACAGCATGCAATACTGTAATTTATCAACATTACGTTTCAAATGTCGTTTGAGATTAAAAATGACATGTAACCACTCCTAAAAGGAAAGACACCGATAGAGTTTGTGCCTACCCTCATTGTCCGTGTGGAGGGAAACAATAAAGTGCACCTTGTGGGCTGAAAAAAGCCATCTCGAGTACTCCGCATACCCGACGGTAGACTATCGGTAACAAAATAAATTTGCGGAGTAAGTAGGAATTATGGACTAAGTGCTGCCCAAGTGGGCTATAGCTCACAGTCACCTGTTATTTCACATTCATCCACCTCCAGTGTTAACCGCCCCATAGTCATAGCAAGACGCAGTGTTTCTAAATGGAGCGCCACCCAAAGAAACTCAGTTTTAAGCGTCTATAATTGCACATCGCCTTCATTGATCCTCAATGTTGATAATGCCCATGTGGGCAAAATATCAAAGTTGTGCTGAATAGCGTCCAACGAAAACAGCCACAGTGGGCACAAAATAATAGCGCAGCATATTTTGAGGCGCCATCCATGGCGGTAGACGGCATATTCAAATGCCAAAACGTAATTGTTGAAAGTAATGCTGTCATATTTAAGAAGTTCCACAGTCATACGGTTCTTTCAAATGTGCAGTCGCTCACAGAGTGCCGAACAGATTCCCATAATGTATCATCACAACGTTCTGTAAACGTACAAGAAAATAATATCAAGGGGTGACCAAAGTGCAGTGTGATAAAAACATTACAGTTTCATGAAACAGAGTTTAAAAAACAATATAATTGCGGCAGCAAATATATGACCCAAGTTCAAGAACTAGCCTAAATTCTCTGTTAGTTCTTCATGTAAATTGTGACCATCAGGTTGTGTGGTTCTGTATTTGATTATGAGTCTTGATTCTAATCTCCTCATTTCCTTGATTCTGTCACCTCCTCTTTCCCTACTGGGAACAGTTTCCAAAACACAAAATGACAGTAGCTTGGCATTACATTCTCGGTGGAGAGCAAGCCCTCCACCGAGAATGGTTTGTGGCAACTTCTTTTGTTCAAAGCAAGCAGGCAGACCACAGCTTGACATGACTCATTTCTACCTGTTCAGTTCTTAAACATAAGCAAATATAGAGTGGCAAGTGGTGAGTAGATTAAATACACTACGATGTAAAACATAACGGAAGGACTCGTGCAGATTTTAAAGGTACACTGCTGGTATAAATCATATTTGTTCAAGTGTGAGTGGATCATATGACATTTTTTAGTTCATACTCTAAAAATATAATGTGAATGCATAAATGCCTCTAGTTTACTAGAAGGTAAGTCAATTATTTTTGATAGCTCCAGGTTCACAGGACTACCAGGTCCACACTGCTTTGCTTTAGTAGATAGAACTGGTTGGAGGGCTTGCTTCCCACACAGTGAATGTGCGGGAGTTTCTCAATGCATGGACAAGTGACTTTAAGAAAGTCTAATTTGGGTTGCTAGAAAAAACTAGTTTAGAACAAGTTTGCTTCTTAGCCCCTGTCTTGAGGACCATATGCAGCCTTGTCTGGCTAATAACAAACTTGCCAAGAAGGCTAGGGTGTTGTCAATAAGTGTGCATTTAAAAGTTGGCAGAACAATTCACAGATCAAAGGAAAACCTTAACAACTTTTTTTTCCGATTTTAAGAACTTAAGTGTGGTTAGTGGGAAAAACTACAACCTCAGCAGAAGGGAAAACCTATTTGGACTCAAACAGATGAAAGATCGTCTCATCTAAATTGGGGACAGACCAGAACTCTTCCAGATGGGTGCTGGTAGGATCTTGCTTTAAGACTCATGGGAAGGTTTACAGTAAGTTGGGAAAGGAACCTTTGCAAAAGTAGGTAGGAATTGGTAACAAAGAAAATAGTTAGGTTTTGGTAAAGGAATTCTCTTATCATTTACTAGTTCACATGCTAATACTAGGACCCCATCACCCCCTTCTCAGAACATTCCTGGACCTGGGAAGAAACCATCTTTAAAGAAGAGGACTCTGTCTGACTGTTGGAAGAAGACTCAAGCACTCCTTGCTCCTTATATTTGATTGGTTGATTTATTATTATTTTTTTTTTAAATACAAATTCTCCAAAAGAGGTCTCCTGGCACTGGAAAACGAAACTAGGCTGCAAACAGAACTCACATAGAAAACAAGTGGATTTTTAGCAGTTTGTGAAATATAAAAAGTAAATTATCAGCTTGTGTATGCAAAGGAAGAGCATTTCAAGCTTGGGAAGTGATAACAGTAAAATAATTACTGTTTCATTGAGTTTGGAAGGATTGACATAATGAACAGTGGTGGAATAAAGGGATCTAACAGAAATGTAAGGAACAAGGAAGGGCATATAGCTGTCAGGAGGAAAACTATGCTAGTCTTTGTGGCAGAAGGAGAGGACTTCAAAAAGACAGCATTTGCAAAAAGGCAAATACTGAAGAAAAGAAAGGTGAACAGAGATATCAGCTCTCTTGCTTTACTTCAAGATACGGTGGGCAATGGCATTCTGAATGGTTTGCAATTTGTGGATAAAATAGCTAGGTACACCTATGAACAGGGAATTACAGTAATCTAGGCTGGAGATAATAATGGCTTGACCAAGATTTTCCAGAATTACCATAATGTTCCGAGCTCTGGAAGATAGTATGGGAGGAGTATCAAGAGAGCGAAGCCACCAGTTATAGAATGAGCTATAGAGTTTGAAAAAAACAGTGACCTCACTCTTTGAGAGAAGCTCTATGGAACCCCACAGTTTATGGATTTGAAAGCTCAGCACAAATGTACTACAGACATTGCTTAGGAGTGACCATGAAGAAAGGATGAGAACCAGTTATAGACTGTACACAAAAAGAGAAATAGGTAGTTGTGTTCCCTAAGAGGGATGCAGCCGTACATTCATTAGCACATTATAAAAGATCATTAAGTAAAGGCATGCAGTATATATATCCGATTCCTAGTATTGGGTATGGGTGCTATGTTCGCCATGAACACCTACTACCTAGAGGTGTTATTATCACACCTAAATGTGCATCAAGACAAGACAAGTCGATAGGGCTATGCCAGCACACCTAGTATCAATTATTACGTTTTATACACTTATATTATGACCATCAGTGTGTGCAAACGCATTAGATGAGCAACAGGGACATTCTCTACAATACTCTTCCAAAACAGAAAATCCAGAACAAGTAGTGATCTTGCTGTTCACTTGTTTTTATTCAAAGTTAATTTCTTCATAAATATTTTCCCAGCACATGACTTGCCGACACATGTTTCGTCTTACAAAAGACTTTTTCAAGGCATAGAGCTAGTGCATATCAAAGGGTTCTTTACCAAGTGATGTCCTAAATGCGACCCAGAAACATGTAGGACCATTCAAGGTCACACCCCAGAACACTTATAAGTTTCTCAAACTCCTACAAGCGAAAGTTTGTAGGAGTTCATTCACCAGCACAGGCACGGAATTTGAACCGCACTGGGGATCGGCGGCGTTCGGACGGCCCCCAGCCGTCCTGGGCACACGCCCAGCGTGACGTAGGACGGCCAGGGGCTGTCCTGAGCACACAAGGGGTTCATGACATTGGTGTCAAGCCTGTGCTGAAGCATATCATGGGAGACCAAATTGAAGCTTAGAGTTTAAGTTTACATGGTCAAAGGAGCACCGGGGAGGAGACCAAACATGCAAATGCAAAGCAGTAGAGAAATATCGTACTGAAGAGGTGTGCATCCTCTCAAAGGCAAAGGAGCTAAGCAACCTCATGAGTTTACCCTGAAAGAAATCCAAAGGATCAGAGCAAAGCTGCTGAGTAGGAGTATCAATGTCAGAAGTATTTACAGCAGCAGGATGAACAAGATCGTTGTATATCATAAAGAGCTCTTTAGAAGGATTTTAGGCAGATAAATCATGCTCATGGAAGTACTTTCTCAAGTGTTTCGAGCCATTTTTAATATAGATTCCGTGCTCAATTTTGAGAAGAAGTTTGTCAGAAGGATTATGGGCATGTCTTCGTTGCCTTTCTGATGTCTTGCAGCATCTCTTGGCTATAAAATGTTCTTCCAAATATCAAGGAACTGCAGAAAGTAATCTGTGAGAGGTTCTGGATTTTTGAGGGAAGGTGGCATCTATTGTATTTTCACATGGCCGGGATGCCTGTCACTCCCTCCCCACACAAATCCCCAAGGATGGGAAGACGGACGCAGTTCTGAACTTTTGGAAGGCGGGAGGGAGTTACCCTCCCGGCCGTATTTATTAAAATATGAAACAAAATTAAAACATTAAAATAAACGTTTCATATCATGTACAATTTTCATTTATTACATTTCGATGAAGACATGTTCATTGGCTAACCTTAACAAATCTCTAGTACAAAGGTTTTCCTAGCCGAGTCTAACATCCTGCAAATGCATACTTTCTAAATTAAAATTGTACATCCTAGCATTACGGGCCAACGGCAAGGTCGCTACCGGTGTCAGATCCCTACTACCAAAACTCTCGCCCTCACGGTGTGAGTGGCGGCCGCGCAGAGGACTGTACCCTCTGTGCCAACTCCAATTTCCCTTGTCTTGTGGGGCCCCCCATTTTAACTCGAAGCCATCTTAAAGGTCGTCCGAGGACCCGTGTGAGGTGTCTGTAAGAAGGCAGCGTGGACTCCCCCTCCCACTCCACACTGTCTATCACATCCGCCGTCGCGGATATCTGGGCCCCGGGAAATTCGTAGGAGGGGCATATAGCCCCCTCCTCCCCTGGAAGGGGCCTATGGCCGTCTTCCCCTAGGCGACCCATACTTAGTGGGTGCCGCCTCCCCGTGGGAGGGGCCAATGGCCGCCTCCCCCCGGGCGCTCCCATCCATAGTGGGTGGCGCCCCCCTCTAGGGACCTTGAAATTACTGCTCACCGATCATGACCTTACCGCCACAGGCCGGATAGTTGACCGGCTATCCGGCCCCCCCACACTCCTCCTAAAGGTCATGCTTCCTCAAACCCCTTAGCCAAGCTATGAAGTCTCCTATGAGTAAGACATTCCCCTCCCGGGACAAGTGAACCCCATCCTCTAGATACATGTGATCCCCCCGAATACATCCATGCGGAATACTGTGCAACTGCGCCGAGCGAAACAACCTACCAAGTTTGTTGTTGACCTTTTTCACTGAATGGTTCAGTGCTGACACCGAGAGGCCCCCCCGCCACACCTTCCTGGGAATCATGTGGGACCATGCTATCGTGCACCCCGGGATCCTTCTCGCCAGCCAGCTAACAGTAGACAAAACTCGCTCGAGTAGTACTCGCCTACCGAGTGTCACCATGTCATTGCCCCCCAGGTGTACTATGATTACAGATGGCGGTGACCTCTGCCGCCCTAAGAGTTCCTCGACAAAAGATTCAAACTGGTCAATACAGAGCCCGCCCCTTCCGTGGAAGGTCACTCTGTACCCGTATTCCCCAGCTGCGTGAGTCGCGTCACCTTCTTTGAATACGTCCCCGGCCCGCCTCACGTATGAGTGGCCCACGACCCACACCACTCTCTCCTCAGCCGGTGATCTCTGACCGCTGGTCCCCTGGTGCCGGGTCGACTGCAAATTCCGCCCCGCATAGCATGCTCGTGAAACTGTAAATCAAACAGAAGACAAGAAGCGTGAGTGCATGTAACTTGACTTCACAACATGTGCAATCGCACATACCTTTTAAAACAATTCGAGGACCATCGTCCCAACTGTTTCACCTCTTCAACACTCTGACCCCTGGCTGTAGCCTCAGTAGCAGCCCCTATCCTAAAGGAGTGGGTCCCAAAATCGCATTGGTCCAAGCCCGCCGCTGCGATTGCCATTGTTAGCACCCTCTGAAACTGAAGCCTCGTCAGTGGGGTGGCATCAATGTGGCTCAGCAGGCTCCCCCCCCATGTATCCGCCCTTCGCGCCAAATATTCCTCAACGCACTTTACCGGGCACATGGGGGACCCTCGCATGCGCTGGACAACAATACTGTCTCCCATAGCTCTCTGGTCAGTCTTGGACTTGGCTATTGTGACTACCATTGAATCACCCCTAATCAGGATGTGATCCCGACACAGACCTCCCTCCACATCTTTCTTATTCTTTGCGACCAGTTCGCTCACCCGCATAGCCCCATGGAACGCTAATGCGAAAGCGGCCCAGAACAGAACTGTTTCGAAATGGGAGGAACATGTTGTGGGCAGTACCGACATAAGCAGGGACAACCTTTCTAACCCAATCGGGCGCCTCACGTCTACTGTACGACCTTCCAGGCGTTGCCAGCCACGAAGGGCTTTCTTTACCAAAAAGGACGATGTCGGGTCCTTGATGCCATGCGCCTGCCCCATGAATGAAATGGCGGCCCGGTGCCTATTGGCCGTTGCTACTGATCGGACTTCCCTTTGTAATGCTACCAGAAACTTTAGGAAGCAATCCTCCTGACCCCATTTGTCCTCCCCTGCCGGACCCACAAATGCACAATAGGAACAAAACGCTCCTTCGTATGCCTTCCTCGTCCTGGGGGCTAAGCTTGCTGCCACGAGGTCTTGTAATCCGGGGCACCGAGTAGCCAGAGTGCTTCGGGAAATGGTGCCGCCGCTAGGTCCGCGGTAGGTAGATAACCCCTGAAAGCCTGCATGTGTGAACGAGAGAGTGCATCAGCAGCCTGATTCAGTACACCCGGCACATGTTTCGCCCTGAATTGCACATTCAGTCTCATGCAAAGTAGTACAATTTCCTTCAATAATCGCAATATCCACTTGCAGCGTGCTGCCTGATTATTTATACATTCAACAACAGTCATATTGTCGGACCAAAACACCACAGAGCGATCTCTGAACTCATGCCATCAGAGCCACAAAAATGGGGAATAACTCGAGGAACCCAATGTTACCTGTGAGACCGCTGGTGTGCCACCACGTCGGCCATGTTTGCGCCGACCATCGATTACCAAAGATTGCACCAAATCCCACGCTCCCCGCCGAGTCGGTCCACAAACCCAGCTCGTCCGAAGACGCTGGCGGCTTGTTCCACACCACTCGACCGTTGAAATCCGCCAGAAATGCCAACCATATGCGCATGTCCTGGCGAACCTCTGCAGACAGTCTCGTGCGGTGGTGCCCTTCCTTGAGACCAACCATAGCTTGTGCGATAGAGCGAGAAAAGGGGCGGGCCATTGGTATCACTCTTAGGGCAAAGTTAAGCTGACCCACTGCTTGTTGTAACTGATGGAGGGTAACTTTCTCCTTGCTAAGGCACAGTTCCAGGGAAGCCCTGAATTTCGCTACTTTCCCTACTACTCCCACAGAATCGAGCTCAATTCCCAGAAACTCGAGTGAAGTAGATGGTCCAACCGTCTTACCTGGTGCCAATGGCACTCCGAATCCCTTCATGAGGGTGCAAAATTCCTGTAGCGCCTGCGCACATTTTGTGTCGCCGGCCGCCCCCAAGAACAAAAAATCATCTAAGTAATGCATAACATGGCTATGGCCAGTGTCTTTGGTGAATGCCCATTCCAAAAAACTGCTGAATTTCTCAAAATAAGCACAAGAGATGGAGCAACCCATTGGCATACATCTATCCACGTAGTAACGTCCCTGGAACACAAAGCCTAACAGACGCTGATCCCGTGGGTGTACCGGGAGCAACCGGCACGCCGACTCGATATCTGACTTCGCCATCAGCGCTCCGGGCCCCAGGCGATTCAACATGGTGACGGCATCATCGAAGGATGCGTACCACACCGAACAAACTCCCGGGTCAATCGCATCGTTCACCGAGAGACCCCTTGGAGCTGACAAGTTATGGATCAGCCTAAATTCCCCCGGGTCCTTCTTGGAAACCACTCCTAACGGGGAACAGATGAAATTAGTTACTGGCGGGTGCCTATATGGGCCAGCAACCCGGCCAAGGGCAACCTCTTTTGCAATCTTCCTCTCCACGACCGCTGGATTATGCTGAGCCAAAAGTTGGTTTCTACAAAGTGGCTCCCCACGAAAATCCCCCGCCGGGATGTGGAAACCATATAAGAAGCCATTCCTCAACACCCCAGCGGAGACATGATCAGGGTATTCGTTTAGCCAGGGGATCATTGCCATGATGTCAACGGGGGAGGTAGCGGTACACAGTGGTCCCCCTCAGTCTTGTTTGGACCCTCCTCTACCCACCGTCCCACTATTCCTGGATCTGCATGAACTCTCGGGGTGCAAGGAATTCCCGCAACCTGCAAACGCATGTCTGAACTTACATGTTCCTTGTGGCCTGGTGCAATTGTCCCTGTTAAAATTCCAACAGACCCCTCTCTTACCCCCATTCCCACCAGTCCTTGCTTGGTGGTCGCCACCGGGGCCCGCTCGAAAGGGCACCGCGGGCTGTTGGCGGGAAGGCCACGACCCATTTCCGCCTAGCGAGGACGACTTCGTCGCGCCCGGCAGGAGCTGCTTCTGCCAAGAAATCGAGTCGAGACAATCCCACGTCAGAGATGAATCGTACTCCTTGGCCTTACGGAACTTCATATCGTAACCCATCCACTCATTGCCCTCATACGTTTCATAAAAATCCATTATTTGTGCCTGATAGCAAGACAATTCGGGCAAAACCTCGGGCTTACGTTCCCCAATAATTGCAGTAAACATCGCAAAGGCCTTGGCCCAATTTGTGATTGTCTCATCAACCCTGAATCCCGCCATTTTTGCTCGCCATAGACTCGGGTGCCACAAATCTTTCTGCGTCTTAGCATACTCCATCTCGCGATGGTCAGTCAGCAGAGAAAACATATTTACATTCTTATCAGCCCATATCAATTCTTTCGTGGCCAACGGTATATGTTGGACCACCTTCTCCCTTCTTGAGGGCAAAGACCCCTCCCTTGCCATTGGCAATGCCTGCTTACCCGGCTCCATTGTCGTTCCCGCTGTTTTTTCGATGCCAGCTGCCGGTCCTTCCAAGGTCGCCTGTGGGGGGACAAGAGGGAGATTCGCCTTTGCGGCATCTCGCGACTGCCCAACTGCTGCATTAGTAACTTGGCCTCTTTGGCCGTGTCTTCAGGCGCCGTAGCGCCCCCCGTGTTTCTGCCGAGCCATGCGGCCAACTGGGCGGCTAATTCTGGAGGCATGTCCTCCTCGTTGGCGGGCGTAACAACAACCGGAATCGGTTGACCCGCGTCCGGGATTGGTACCGGGGCCTCGACTGGACTGGCGGGGCTCGCCGGGGGTACCTCGGGGACCGGGATCTCCCCCTCTGCCGCCCTATTCCTGACCCGTTTCCCCCTACCCTCGGGGGCAACTCCCGGCAATGCCGGGCCTATTACCTTCTTGGGTTTACCCGGATTGTTCATCGCAGCCTTCTGCTTCTTCATGTTCGCCATATCTCTTACCAGCATGAGAAGCATCTGGTCAGTTCCGGACTTCTTTCCTGCCTTCTTGCCAGGCATTGTTATCGAATATTCGATCCAAGTTGATCAACACGATCCTGGATCCTTAGCCTCGAAGTCGCTGAAAGAGAAACACAAGAATTACAAGTTCTCAAATTTGCTCCTTGTTCCGTCGAGGGCTCACGTGCAACGAGCGGGTGCAGCTTCCAAGCACAGGAACAAGAGGATGCTTCTTCGGATTCCCGCTCTCTTTATTCCTCTTCGGGAGGGCGTGAACCCTCCGCTGGTACGCCTACTGGGCGTGGCCATCGGTGTAGGTGTCTAGGACAACCCCTCTTGGGCGGGAAAAAGGCGCACCCCGGCTACGCCGCTTCAGGCATACCAGCCGTGACACGCCCCCCGCCCAAAATGGTTTCCCGGGAGGATCCGGGCCCTCAACCATACGTTCGGGGGGACCGAGTGGTCGCCCCTTTCCAATTCCTTTGTTCTAAAGGTCAGAGGAGAATCGTCATCTGACTGTGAAGTCAGCACAGTATTACTCAGTATGAAAGCTGGGTTGTGAACCTTGTGGCCTGTTCACACAGGAAAATCTATATGTGTAGATTTACTACAAGTAAATGTACTCTTACACTTTTGAGTCTTAATACTGTTGGGCATTCACTACTTGCCAGTGTAAAATCCCCAAAGGTGTGTACTTATGTGGGGCATTCCACAGGGTGGAAGCGCTATAAAAGTCACAGACGACCATAAAGTTACTTCTAGTATTGACTTTGTAACCTAATTTGATGTTCCACACACTTGGCAGACACTAAACAATCGAAGAGAGATCTTTCTATGATAAAGTATAGGGAAAAGTGTACATATTTCCTAAACTTTCTTTAAAACTTGGAAAAAAATATTTTATGTCAGATATTAATGTTAATTGGGTGTATATGTTTATTTTAAATGTAGAACTTAAAAGTGGTTACAGAATAATACATTTATAATGTAAATATTTAAAATATATTAAATTAAATAATTTTTTTAAGACCAAGGGCTATATAATTGAATAGCCCAAGTAATAAATTCCCTTTTAGATTTATTAGGACAGGAGATATAAAAAATAAAGCTTTATGGTCAGACGGTGTATGTTCAACAGAAGACGTTAAGTTAAGTAGCACCTAGTAAGTGAAAATAAGGTAGATGGTATGACCAGCAGCATGTGCAGGCCTAAAGACAACTTGAACAATTTGAAAAGCCAAACAAAAGCTAACATTTTTTGGGGCCCCCTTTAAGGAGGTATCATTAATGTGTAAATTAAAATCCAATAAAACAATGAAGTGGTTGGTGTTGGGATCAATAGTGAAAATAGCTTCAAGCAGGGATTCTACAGGGAGATGGTCTGTATTTTAACAGAATTTCTAGGGAAAATGTTGGACTAAATGTTATATCAGCACATAAGAAATGTATATGTTTAAGCACAATGATAGATACTTAGAAAAGGCTTTGAAAATTATCATGACACTGCCTCATGGGATTGAGAGGAGGGGCTACGTTGCTTTATTCGATAGCAACAGGGAACTGGGAGAGCAATATCTGTGGTTAAATCTTCTTTGAACCATGTCTCTGTTATGAAACCTATGCCAAGGTCAACGTCAAAGAGAAGATTCCTAACCTCCAGCAAGCGAGCAGCAACAAGAACACAGTTTATGTTTGGTAACTTTTATTTGCAGTAAGAGATTCACATTTTGAGCTAGAAGGAGGAGGCTTGAAGGTAGATGATCACGGAGGAGGAAGATGGGTGTATGTCGAAACTCAGACAATGAGGGGGACATTTTGCCAGAAGCACAGGAGAGAGGAAATAAATTACTGATGTTGAACTCAGGAGAAAAATCAGACATGAAGGTTTGATAATACTGAGAAGAGAGTCACACAGTGAGACAGAATGACCTGTGCTTACCTGAGTACTTTGACAGCATTCTTGACCATAGGCCTGTCCTACTTGCCTTAGGTGTGGCTTTGATGCACCAGCGGCCCACCCACTGCACACCGCCATGCCCCAGTCATTCCTAAATAGCCAAAGAATGATTGGCACATCATAAGATGCAGACCATTAGAGCCTGTGATAACTTAGAAGGTATCTCTAGTGTAATACTAAAGGGCCAAACTAATATACTGGGTGATTCCTTGAAACAAAAGAGAAAATCTCTATTCAGAAAAGAGAGCAAACTGAAGAGGAGGTGAAGCAAACAAAAGAGAAGATAGAAAGGTTGCCTCTAACACCAAGTGGGCAGGTAAAATCATTAGACAATTTCATAAAATTTAATGTGCAGAGTGTTGTCCTTTACATAGGTATTGCACAGACAGCACCACTTAAAAACACACAACGAATAAAAGATGCACCCAAATAAATGGAATGTAAGAACTGAGACATAATAAGTCTTCATGCGTCCAGTGGTTGACCTCCTGTTTGCCTACTCCAGGGACACTAAAAGTAGAAGAATTCCTGGCTCCAAAAGGATCCTGCAGGAGCCCTGGTTAAGAGAGATCTGGTGACCTATGTACCACTCATGAGAACACGAGGGTTACAAGAGTGACCAGGAGGAACCTTCCCTGCAGTAGGAGAAAAATGTGAAAGTAGTCTTTTTCTACCTACAGAGGAGAGGGACAAGGTGCTGAGGATTCCCCAAGGAGGGTCCACCCTCGATGAGCAAGAAAACAAAGCTTATCCAGTTCCGAGCTTTTTGCTGCACTTAAAAGTAGTTCATTGAGACCTTGTGGTAAAGATATCCTGCTTTGTGGGTCCTACCCAGCTATAGCTTTTAGCATTGCTCCACTTATGGATTTAAGAACCAATGAATTGACTAATGGCCAAATTTATATCTTGGCTGTAAGCATACTCCATCACATAAGATAATGGTCTACCTGTCCGATTTAGATGTGGGCGTACTGTAAATTTCATCACGATGGAGACTACTCTGATTAAACCCCTCAGACGGCCCTGTGGAGTAAAGGCTATTTTGACGGAACCCTGCACCAAAGAGCAAAATTCATTGGCAGTGCCTGCCAATGCTTTATAAATGTAAATTGATACTTGTATAGCGCACTACTCAAGGCGCTTGTACGAATACCGCTGTGGAACCCATCCTGGCTTTTCCTGTAAGGCGTCCACTCCTGGGCACCCCCAAGGTGGAGGCCAGGCATCCTTAGCATTGTGGGGGCTGTTGTGGAGATTAAGCAAGCTATTGACCAGAGTTGCAGAGTGGGACTCATTGATTGGAATAGGCACCGAGGGGAGAATTATCAGGTCCGTGGCATTTTGAGCCCAAGACCCGCCGAGGTGGGGAATTGAACCCTGGTCCCGGGTCAGACCTCTGCATCAAGGTCTGCCGCTCTAACCATTGAGCCACACTTCTCAATGACTGGCACCTTGCCGCCGTTTAAAAATCTAATGGGCCGACACTCCGCCAGGGTGATGGCGTAATCTACTATGTTGCCCTGGCAGAACAACAGTACTTTCACAGGAATTAAATTGCCCTCAAGTCTGATGCTAAAATCCTGGACCAAAACAGGTGGCAAAGCAATCTTGGAGCTGTAAAATCCAGCTTTGTTCTGCCTTGAGCTTTTGATGCCAAAAACAACCACTCCAAGAGTGTCTCAATGATGATGTATCCAACTTCGAGGGACCCGCGCCTGATTTAGCTTCGGGATTTGCATTTATGAAAGACCCTGAGCTCCAAAATGTCGACTAAGCCCCAAGGTAAAAGTTATTACTAGTGCTATCAGGTTGCCGTAACTGAACTCCACTCTTTTGCATTCAGACTACGCCCTAATCAACCTCAAACTGAACAATTGCTTTGGGGTTTACATTATATTGACACTTTTTGCCTTACATTTTTTAAACATATTGGGCCACATGTACGACCTGCCAAATAGCGCCTTGCAAATTGAGCCGCATTTGCGACTCGCAATTTGCGAGGTGCTATTTGGCATGCACAATAGTGTGTTTAACGCTGTTTGTGATTCCCAATGGGGTTGCAAATAGCTAGGCTCATGAATATTAATGAGCCTCTTGCATTTTGGGATCCATTGGCAATGACAGGCCCTCCCAGGGATGGTGGCCTGCTGGGTTAAGCAGACCACCATGTCTGGGACTGCTTTTAAATAGAGCAGCTTTCTTTTTTAAATGCAGCCCGTTTTCCTTAAAGAAAAATGGGATGCATTTAAAAAAGAAAAAATGTATGGTTTTCGTTTAATTTTTAAGGGCAAGCAGTGGTCCCTGGGACCACTGCCTACCCTTAAAAAATAATATTGCATGCATTTGTAAAGGGAAAGGGGTCTCTTTGGGACCCTTTCCCATTTGCGAATGCATTACCATCTACTTGAAGTAGGTGGTAATTTGCGAGTGTTTTGAGACCGCAATTGCGGTCGCAAAACATTGGTACGCAGCTTTGCGGTCGCTATTAGGAAGGGAATGCCCCTTCCTAATAGCGAGTCGCAAAACAGTATTTTGCGATTCGCAATTTATTTGTGAGTCACAAAATACTGTCTGTACATGGGCCCTTGCTTTTTAGCATGCGTGAACGGGTCTGAGACCCGTTTGTGCATGCTAAAAAGTGGCATAAAACTGGCCCTATATCTCTATTTAATTTGTTTGAGAGATTTACTGGGTATATTTTACTTAAAAATAGTTGAATCAGCCAGAATCAAATGTGCATTTCTCTAGAGAACCTACTGAGGCAATGCCACAGCTAACAGGGGCAGACAGAGTTTGTCTTGGAATAGTGGTGAGACCTAAATTCGATGTATTTATTAAAAACCTAATTTCTAACAATGGCCATCTCAATTTAGCACATGTACTCGGCATTAGCTACCTATGCAGGTTTTTCTCTAGGACCACCCATGTGTCCCCAAACTGTGTCACTGTTTCCTCTTCGAATTCACCCAACAACAGGATTTATCTGACCCATGTGAAGTCACCGACTACTCAGCTCCCCCTATTTGGCCATCCTTCTCTGTGCCCTGCCATCCCTCACCCCTTCTCCCTCATGATCTAGCTCCATTTTGGCAGGTGCTAATACACACTTCTCTATCCTATAGTGTGTCTGTAACCAACTTAATTTTTTTATTAAATTTTTCTGCTTGTTTACTACCTGTTCCCTACCTATGCCTATGGCATAGGTAGGGAACCCTGTCCCTGTCCTTATCTTTCCTCTGAAACTCTCTTCCCTTCCTTTTCTTGTTGCTTGCCCGTCCCCTACTCATCCTTTATCATCTCAACCACTTCCAAGTCCGTCCCTATTCCCTTTGTGACTGATCTGCAGGCCAGAAGTATAAAGGATTTCCATTTCCTTCCAACTCTAAGACTCACCATCATAAATTCATCTATGATTTGCAGTTATTTACTTTGTTCCTGAATAGGTCACAATAATCATTAAACCCACCACTCGTGAATCTCTTTTTGTCTTCCATAAATTACTCAACCTCATACCTACCAGATCTGAATCCACAATAGTGGCTGTTGTCAGTAATGTCAAAGATTCTACTGAGATCATTTCTGCTAATTCTGCAGACTCCCTTGCCAAGCCAGTCATGTTGCTGCCCTTTCCTCTACCCCAATGAGGTTGTGACCTTGTTAAACCTTCCCTTTAGTTTCAGGTGACAATAGCAACACAGCATTCCTTATTTGCACTGACAAATTGCCTCAAGCTAACCTAACAACCAATTCCTCTAAGACAGGGCTAGGCTGGGAACGCAAACCAGCCCCGCATTTAAATCGGGCCAGCTGTGCATGGGGGGGGGGGTGCATTTAAAACACTTCAGCTGCAAAACCAGCAGGGTAACAAAAACAGCACCCGAGAGGTCCAAAACCGGCCCCCACCCTGGAGGCTCACCCGAGAAACGCTTGATGCTCACTACCTCCAGTCCGGCCCTGTTCTAAGATAAAATAGTCAAATGACCACCTGACAAGCTATCAGTCAGCTATCACTGGTTGTCTACTGCCCGAGATGCTTCTGTGGTGTCAAAAAACACAATAACTGCAAAGCCCAAGGGTCTCACCTTTGAAAGTCACTACCCAACCTTTTCTCTTTGCCAATGCTTGTTGTTTATGCTGTACAGTGTTAGCAACAAAGTAAAAAGGCAAACTAGATGGCCGCAGGGTTACAACGTATGCACACATGTGGGTCACCTCATGCACATTACATCATGATGGTGAAGTGGCCATGTTGTTTACTTTTTATTTAACAGTCCAAGATGATGCCAATCTTGAAGCTGTACATTTTTAGAAAGTGTGTGACAGCACCTGCCTGGCCTTACAAAAACGGAACTAACATGAAAAATAATTTTATATATATATATATATATATATATATATTCCAGCTCCAAAGTACCCAACGTACAAAGGAGCACCCGGACCTCAGCTGCCCACAAGGAGCCTTAAATGGTAGGAACGCCTTCAGCACAGCGATATCCTTTAACTGTTCAAACTGCCCTGGATGCCTGCCACGTTTCGAAGTGTCCCCACTTCTCTTCAGAGGCTTTGGCAGTTATGAAGGAGCGCTTGAGGCACCACACCCTTTCTTGCTTAGATGCACGCCCAGGATGGGACTTATGGGACTTGTAGTGCCTCACGTCGCGCTAATGTTCAGTCGGTAACATTTCAAGCCCACGGATGGGCCTCGCTGTGTGGAATTCATGCAAAATCCATGCGCTGCTGTCCCATGTTCTCAGCCGGTAGTCAAGACCGCATGGCCCCCGGTTCTTTCAGGGTGGTGCTCCTTCCGCGGAATGGGTCACCGCGTAAATATTCCAGCTCCAAAGTACCCAAAGTACAAAGGAGCACCCGGACCTCAGCTGCCCACAAGGAGCCTTAAATGGTAAGAACGCCTTCAGCACAGCGATATCCTTTAACTGTTCAAGCTGCCCTGGATGCCTGACGCGTTTCGAAGAGTCCCCACCTCTCTTCAGAGGCTTTGGCAGTTAGGAAGGAGTGCCTCAAGCGCTCCTTCATAACTGCCAAAGCCTCTGAAGAGAAGTGGGGACACTTCGAAACGCGTCAGGCATCCAGGGCAGTTTGAACAGTCAAAGGATATCGTTGTGCTGGAGGCGTGCTTACCATTCAAGGCTCCTTGCATGCAGCTGAGGCCCGGGTGCTCCTTTGTACGTTGGGTACCCCGGAGCTGAAATATTTACGCGGCGGCCCATGCCGCGGAAGGAGCACCACCCTGAAAGAACCGGGGGCCATGCGGTCTTGACTATGGGCCGAAACAATGGGACAGCAGCGTATGGATTCTGCACGCATTCCACACAGCGAGGCCCATCTGTGGGCTTGAAAAGTGACCAACTGAACATTAGTGCGACGTGAGGCACTACAAGTCCCATAAGTCTCATCTAGGGCATGCATCTAAGCAAGAAGGGGTGTGGTGCCTCAAGCGCTTCTTCATAACTGCCAAAGCCTCTGAAGAGAAGTGGGGACACTTCGAAACGCGTCAGGCATCCAGGGCAGTTTGAACAGTCAAAGGATATCGTTGTGCTGGAGGCGTGCTTACCATTCAAGGCTCCTTGTGTGCAGCTGAGGTGCGGGTGCTCCTTTGTACGTTGCGTACTTCGGAGCTGGAATATATATATATATATATATATATATATCTATATAAACATGTGATCAAGGGAGGGATCTCCCGAAACACGTCATGGTGGCATTGGCAAAAATAAAATAATGCACTGAAGAAATCTTGGGTCCACGCTGGTCTTTTTCAAGGTTATTGGAGCAGTAAGGTGAGGTTGGAATCATATATATGAATCAAAAACCACCAAGCGGCATGGAGCAATGGTGAAGCTGGAGGGGTGCAAGTGGGAGAAGAAAAAATGAAAGAGGGACAAGGTAGGGTTGAGGCAGCAATACACAAGCTGGGTAGAGGAATAAAAACAGAGAGTTTAAGGGTAGGGATGTGAGGGGAAGCAGCACCACGCGGGGATAAAGCTAGAAAACACATGTACTACTATGGAATACTAAAAAAAGAGAAAAAAGTAGTTTTCTGATGTCAGCTGTGGAAGTATACAAGTCATCCAGTCAAAAGGATACTAAAGAAGCTTTACTCTAGAGGAAGAACAAAAACAAGAAGAGGGAGGAAAGCCATTAGCCATTAAATAGGAAGCACACAAATGAGCTGAAATGAAAAACAACCAATGATAAGAAATGGCCCGACCCAAAGCCTACTGTAGGCATTGGTATTGTGGCTTTTCTAGAACAGACACCTAAATATTGTTTGTAGCCGAGACCTAAAAAAGCTATGTTAGGAAAGACGAAAGAAATTTTACTTGCACACCTCAAAATAACTTGCAGGGTGATAATCAACAGTCCACATGCTCCCAAGATTATTACAGTCAACTAAAACGTGATGAAAATACGTTTCATTTATTCATAGGCTAAGATTTGATCTTTCAGTTGATGCTGCATGATGAGAAGAAGGCAAGGAGCAATGATGAATGACCAGAGTTAGCCACGTGAAAAAAGTGCTAGGCATACAAATTAATCAGAAAGGCTTCACAAGAACTGTGAGATCTTGAGAAGTATTACATGAGAAAGCAGATGTAAACCCTGACTTCATTTACAAAACAGTCCAAGCTGTTGCAAAACCTTTCAGAGCTGTACCTTTTAATATTCAACAGCAGGCTGAAGAAGAAATCAAGCTTTTCACGCAACAAGACTTTGATGAAAGATCACCTGGCACTCCAGAATGAAAAGTTCTCACTCAACAAGTACAAGTGTAGTTTCGCAAGTCCTTGTTGAAATATTTTGTCACATCTTATTCAAGTACCGAATGCACCATGATCCTGAAAAGGTAGCTGCACTGGTATCTGCACTGGTGCTTGACAATGTGTCTGCCCTAAACTTATTTCTGAGCCTAGCGAGCTACTTTCCTCACTATATCCCTGAATTGCCAGCATGAATACGGCTGTCAGAAATCGAAACAAGCATTTGCAATGCAATAGAACTCGCTTTTGCGAAATTGTAAGCTATTGGCATTGTAAATGTCAATGCCTTTTATTTATCATAGATAAAAGCTTTGTCATTTAAAATGCCTGTAGCTGAAAGATTCGCAAATGCGAGACCTATTGCATTGCAAATGCTTGTTTAAGGTTAGCGTGAAGTGCTCTGCCAGGAATGAATGGCAACAGTCAGGTGGTGGACCTTGCCAGGGTCGATGCTGAGTAATATTAGAGGACATTCAGAGCCACCGCTTCCGGGAGTGCAAAAACAAAGCACCAAGAAATAGCAGAGAGGCAGGCAAGTCAACTCTTGTACTTACATGCCGGGTCAGCTAAGTACTGATAATGTGTCATGTCTAGCGGAGACGTCACATCTCATGCATCCCAAGTAACAATAACACAAACAATTGTACCCATTAACTATTATAAGGGCAGGGTCGGCCACAATCAGAGGGAACGAGACAGAGGACGTGGCTTCCCAATGCCCAGAGTTAGCTGGACCCGCCAGATCCCTCATTTCCGACCATAGTCATGGGCACACCGGTAACTGCTTGGTGCGGCAACTTAAACAATTATATCAGCACTGCTGCTCAGTCACTGTGGTGAGATCACCCAACCTGGAGGAAACAGCGCAGCCCACCGAGGACACTGGGTTCAACCCTTCATGTTAAGAGGGGCTGCTGGCACCTCCTCTCTGGTATAGAACTTACTAGCTGGACATACAATTTTCCGTCCACAGACAGGCTTCCCTACTCTTCTGTGGTTTGCCTGCCCCAACCTGTAAGCCACGGGCCCGAGCCAACTGGAAGACCCCAGTGATGGGGAGCAGTGCTAGTGAGCGGACATATGCCAATAGGGGCCACCTGGGCTCTACAGTGCGTCACGGGCATCGGTGCTGTGGCCCCATGCAGCACGCCCTCCTGTGCACCGCAACTCTGCCAATACGGTGCTGCTGCCTTAAATTTCACATTTTTAAGGGACAAGGAACCCTGTTGTTTCGAGGGGCGCCCCCCTCTAACAATTAGGGAACTGAGCAAGAGACTTGAACAGCATTTAGTTTGTGAGGTGTCTCTGACAATACACTGCCCCTCTGACACACCATTTACCTGCTGCACGCCCGACCTCCGTCCGTCGACAAGCTCCCTGACCCTTTATTTTGCCAGCCTCTCTTAATTCTCCGACGTCCAATGCCGGGACAGCTAGAAGCCCCAAGAACACTAACAATAACAATGTGAACAGAACCAGTGTTGATGCGAACCTACCGGCCTGTACGGTGCATCACTTCGCACCCCAGTAAGTGGACCTGGTCCCTGTTAGATATGCTATATATTTCCAAAGCCTGGATGTTCAGTTTTACCTGAAAGACAGCTCTGTCTAAAGTCCTCTTCTTTTCTGTGTTGACAGCTGCCCCCTTCCTATTATTCCCTCTGTTTCTTTCTTGCTCCTCAATTACTGAAAACCGTGACTTGAAGAAACGGTTCACAATCTCTCTTTCCTTCTTTCTTTTAGTTGCTTCCCTGTGAAATGGATCCAAAAAATAACAAGCGCACGCGCCTCGCGCTGAAGGGGGAATAAAAAGATGAGGAGAGGTCAAGGCAGCAGGGGGAGGGGAGAGAGGAGGGGGCCTGTGCCAGTTTCCCTTGTGGGAGCGAGCAGGAACCATATGTTTGTAATTAACACATGGTTTGAAAGCTCGCTCCCACAAGTGAATCGCCAAACGTGCACGCGTTGCATTCAAAGCAATGCAATGCGTGCACTTTTTTGGCAGCAAAGCTGAAGCGATTGCTAAAGATCTTTTCCTATGCAGCGCATGCGCGCTGCATAGGCGTGACCGTAAAAGGAAGGTATTATTTTCAGGTGCACCCTGGATCTCTAATCTTCTTTTGAAGTCATATGTACAAGAATAGATTCTGCAGAAATTCTGGAATGTTATCATCTCTCACTGCAGACTGATGTGATTTTTGATGCAAGTTCTGTGGGCATAGAAGCCATACAGGAGCATAAAGAGCAGGACCTTAAGGCACCATGCCAGATCATAGCTTATGCCGCTATGCCAGTCTAAGTCTCACCCAGCCACACCAAGCTTACTCTCAAGCAGAAAAGGACAGTCTGGCTGTTTGTCCCTGCAAGGATTTTCATCTCTTCCTTTGCACTCAAGCACTTTATTAACTCTTTGGTAACTGAAGGAAAAAAATGCCTCAAAGAAAGATGGGACATTCATTAGCAAGAGAACAAATTTAGTATTGTTGTCAGGCCAGGAAAAGACAAGAACGCTGCATATTTCATACCCATTTTACCCTGGGAAATGTCAAAATCAGACCATTAGTGAATGAGGAATACTTTGGGTATGCGATCAAAGATTATCTTCCAAGCATCATGCAGTGACCCTTTACAGCAAGCTGCTACTTAACACATTAATACTCACAGTTGAAATAACTGGGACATGCACGTAAATGTCACACTCACAGTCGCTTACAGGACCTCAAGTCAATTAGGCATGTTCAATTGGAACTGGCCAACAGCGATCATAGACTCAACCCAAAGGCACTCATTTCGTCATACCACATGCACTCCAGAATTAAGTTATGAAGCAAGCACAATTAGACCACTAGGGAATATTGGCCGCAAAACACCAATATGTGTGGTTTTATTATTAGATTGGTTGGTGAATGCCACATATGTCAGTTTTTGTTAATGCCACAAATGTCAATTGTTGATCTAGGACACCGTCCCTTAACTTCTCCAAATGTTGCCCGTACTGACTGGAAAAAGTAGCTGTTGACTTTTTTGGTGCAAGTGTCACTGACCAGCTCTTCCTGGTAGTCATGGATGAGTCTTTAAGGTTCCCAAACATGATAGCTGTAACTAGCATGAAAACAGAAATGGTTTTACATATGCTGAAGGAACTATTCTACATGTTTTCCATTTCACCGTAGTCAAGTCAGACAATGGTGCACCTATCAATGACAGACAATTCAGCTACTTCTGTCCACGTTTGAACATCACAAAATAAACTCTTTCTAGCCACAATCAGAGTGGTGGAAAGGTTATAGTGACATTAACAAAAGCTGTACTGGATGTAAAGCTCATCAAGTCCTTTATCTCAGAATCACTATGCTAAACACTACATAGCTAGTGAGACAGTGCATATCACTACAAATGTATCATCTTGAGAAATGGTATTTGTTTGAAAAAAATACAAACCAAAGTACATCATCATTGGACATTCATTCAAGCCCAGATCTCATTAAGCCAGAATAAAAGGCAAGAGGAGACAATACACACAGATTAGCGTTGACTTGCTAAGGGGCCTATTATCATGGCCGCTGTGCCTATTAGGATGCGACCTCCACCCTGGTGGTCACATCCCGCATATTTAACATTGTGGCAGGCAGTGCTCTAAGCAGCACCCGCCACATTGTTAAAAAGGCATGTTGTGCATTGGCATGCACAACGTGCAGCTCATTGCTCTCTAGCTTGCAGTCTGTAGCGCCGGGACACCCCCGTTGGGGTAGCTGTGCGCTTTATAAGCTTCTTAATAAATAAATAAAACGTGACAGGCACCGCGCGGTGCCTGCCACCTTGTGCATGCCAATAAAGGGGGGTAGCATGGGTACCCCCCCAAATGCACCCCCAACACCCAGAGGATAGCAAAAGGCTCCCTAAACCAAAGACCGCATGTCTTTCCATGGCGGAGTCTCCGCCATGTAAAGGCATCCTACTGCACCCATCATAATATGGGCCTTTCCGCCCGGCAGGCAATCGTGATGATTGCCTGCGGGTGCAAAAGCGGCAGACTGACTTTCTGTCTGCCGCGGTACCCCCCGCCATGCTAATGTGGCGGGGGGTAAATGGCCGTCCAGTGGTGAGATTCAGTGGGCTGATCTCCACCGCCAAGCGGACGGTGGTGATCCGCCCGCCATGATAATAGGCCCCTTAGACTTCGTAGCCTGGTGAGATTGCTACAACCAGCTCTTCCCATGTTTGGGTGTTTCGAGGTCATTCTGATGAGCTGTTATCGTTGGATGACCTGCGTGACTCTGATGCTTCTACAGATCCAGAGCCTGAAGATGCCTTGGGAAGCTCATGTAAGGCTGATGGCAGCACGCATGAGTCTTCAATGGACACTGATATGCTTGGGCCGAGTACTATAACTACTATCACTGACTTCTTATTTTGTTCATTCCCTTTTCTTCCTCTTCTTCTCTACCACAGTTTATGCCTTTCAGTTATTTCAATTGTCTTCCCAGACACGTGAAGTTACCTGAGAGACTCATCATAATGGACTAACTCAACTTTGTATTTATGTTGAGGGCAGTGGTTGCCAGAAATTCAAGCAGTGGCAAGTCATGTATGCATACATACACACTCACTCACACCCATGCATTCACATATGTGCACATATATACCTACCACTGACAAGCATGTACACACGCACACACACACTCATTCAAAGCACACACTCACAAAGACACATACATTCATACATACACACATGCACACAAAACATTAAAAAAAATACAACTTAGCAGCAGTTCTGTTCTTGGGAGGCAGGACTGAAGCTTGGGTGGTTCCTAGTGATTGGAACTTGTTACGAGTCAGCCACTGAAAGGAGGAGGTGGTAGTCCCTTACTCGTCAACGAGTCGGATGGGGTCAGTGATATTGCTCACCCCCCAATCTGTGACAAGGGTCACTGATGGGCACTCAGTTCAGGTGACTTCAGGGCTTTGAACTGCAGTGCCCAGGTCTGAGTCTTTTAGTGGCGCTCCCGTTTGTCAAGAAGGGAGGATCAACAAGCACTTTGCTGGGCTGATGAGGTCACACCCACAGGACTGTGACATCTGTAGCCCTGCAAAGTTGAACTCAGCAAGCCAGGAGCTTGCACACTTAGTGCAAGTAGAGCGGACAGCTGACTGACGTTAACAATGAGAGTGTCTGTCTGGATGACCTTTGCTCAGCCTGACAGACACTCTTCACGTTCAGAAGTAGGTGAAGGGCAGGGCTTTTCGTCCTTAAGGATGGACCACTGTTGGTTGAGGGGGTGTCTTGTGACAAAGTCCAACTAATCTTCGCATCATTTCTTGAAGGAAGTTTTTAGTACGACCCTTGCAGGGCACACAGGGGGGGACAATCCAAATGTAGGGCAGTGCACGCGCCCCCAAGGAAGGAGCAGCAGCACAAGCGCATATCTCTGTACCTCAGAGCATGAATGGGGCTTTGTGTCCTTCTAAACATCAATGGTGTATCTTTACAAGTGCAGAGTCTCTGCACATAAAAAGATAGATATTTTTATGTATGGGGAGTTCGCACTCTTAAAGAAACTACTTGTAAATCCCTTTGTGAATAGCAAACAATCGTATTCTTACACTAAAGTGTAAGTTTACCTCTGTGAATCACGCCCTAAGTGTTTGTGTGTTACAAAGGAGAGAGCCACCCACGCCTAATTACCTGGAATTTTCTTCAGTAGCTACATCAAAGGAGTGTCACGCCTGCAAGTGATTCCATGGAGCCGCCGCCGTGTGTGTTACAGGCGCAGTGTTTAACCCCAGTTAATACAGAGACTTCGCAACTCTTGCTCCCCCACTTCTGGGTGTAGACAATGTCTCTCTTTGTGTATCAGAAAAATATATGGTGGGTGATTCTGCCCCGAAGAAATAAAGCTCATAAGATTTTGGAGCTTGTAGAAAAAGCATCAAGACAGATTAACTTCAATTAAGTAAATCCAAAACTAAGCAGCAGGCACTATATGGAGCGCTTTCTTTTTAACAAACAATATCATTTGGTGGAACAATGATTTCCAGCTAGCAGAAGCAGAGATGTAATTACACTCCTATCGTTTCTGTCAGAAACAACAGAAGCCATTTCCACACCAGTCTAGACTGCCAGAATCACAAAAAGCCTTTGTTGCAGCTGCTGATCACAACGGCCGCGCTCACAAACCTGCTGCAGCAGGCAGTGCAGGGCCTTTCAGTGCAGTAACATTCTGGACCGCTCAGACCCAGCCCCCCCATGAAAACTGCCACAGAGTCAACATTGCGTGTTTGCTCTCAGATGACTGTTTGGAAGCGGCAGAGAAAGTTGGTTTGAAGGCAGGTGGAATTTTGTCAACTATAGATTATTATAAAGCATGGGATTCTTTAATCCCCGAATAAACGTCCGTCTCTAATTTCTTTATAATCGGTGACTTGTGACGCACCTAGTCGCCAATTTGTAAAAAAAATATCAGAACTGAATTATTATAAGAGATTACAGTCGAGTTCTGACCTCACAATGCCTGCTGCCAGAGCCAGCTGCCAAGGTGAAAGGCAGGTACTGATAAAAACAATAAAAGGAACAGTGCTTTTCTTTCTTCTGCTCCATTTTTCAGTTTACAATGACAAGCAGAGAGAATATATTCATGTTTTCACTCTTAAAACAAAAAAAGCTAGAATCATTCTGCATGTTTCTGCACATTGGAACTGGTGCAGCCTTTCTTTAAACTCCCTTGTATTGAACTGTTTCTAATACCTGTTTGTAACAAATAACTAATACGTTTTGATGTGTTTACTTTTGTACTAGAAGTTTTATTTTTATTTTTCATGGTTGCAAACATGCTCGCTCTTTCATATGAAAGAACTACACACCAAGGTTTTAAGTGATTTGTGGGAGAGGTGATGGTGTGACCATATATTATAAGTACCCCCTGGTGTAAATGATAAGGATATTGCAAATTACAGAGGAGTTCCATAACCTTTTAAAGAAACTCAGCCTTCAGCTTCGTTCCTCTATATGGTTAACCGCATCGCTGCTGCGGTTATTTTTGCGCTGTGCGGCTGTTTTCGAATAACCGCGTTACATGACGAGCTCAGCTCGTCATCCGCACACGTCACCCGTGGCTGATGACGAGCTGAGCTCGTCATCAGCATTGAAGGGGTTAAGGAACTCCTCAGTGACTTGCAATATCCTTCTAGTGTACGGCAAGGGGTGGTTTATCCCTTACATTATTTGCAAATGACCAAGAAGGCCCAAGAATCATCCAGGCAAAAGCAGGGCACAGTGTGCAGGTCCACAACAATAAGCAATCTTGTACAGTACTCTTCTACCCCTTTTACACCCACTGTAGTCTAATTGGATTGTAGGTAGCCACACCAATGCCAATGCCACTGCATTGTATTGTAGCTGCATTTGTATAATACCTTATACCACCAAGCACTCATTGGGAACAGGGAGTGCTCTACTCTTTTCAATGTGTTTGGTTGCAATGTATAGTGTTGCCTAAGGGTAAATCAGATCATAAAGCATTTTTGACTGGGACTATTTCATGTCGTTGTTGGTAAGTTGAAGCAGTGCGTGATGCAAACACATTGTACCTCTGTATTATGAAAACAGATTTCTGAAGGTATTGATATATGCCAAAATATTTGTGCATCATATTTGTTGTGTCAAATTTTGTTGTGGTAATGATGTTTTTAGTATTTTTGCGCTGCGTTGCAAAAGGATGTTTTTGAGCTGCCCTGCCATTGTTTGTGCTCCCTTTTGGCTTTTTTATTGTGTAGTGGCCGGTTATGTATAATTGTGTTGTTATATTGCTTTGTGTATGTTATTGTATTATGTTTAGTTTTTTAAATTTAGAAATGTCAACAAATGATGCTACATTTCCATTCAAAAGCAGCACATACATTTAAGATTACAATGACAATCAAGCATTTACCACTGACTAAAATTGTGAAATACCACTGTACCAGCTCTTCAGCTCTTTAAGATGCCAGTCTGTACAAAACTGTGGAAGAGACCTGTCTTAAAATAGTACTTCCAATGCTCACAATATGTTAAAAGGACCTTGGTGTCGTGTGTGAGAACTAGAATGGGCTCCTAACAACATTGAAGTGTACGCATAGCTGTATTTCAATGTGGAGTGAAAAGTAGCGAAACACAGTTGCTTTAGCTTCTACATACCATGTGTGTGCTTGGTTGATAAATTGTGTGCAGAAGTGGTTGATAAATTGTGTGCAAAAATGTTCTATGTCGAAGTGTTTTGGTGTCTTGCTTGATGACGAAATAGGTTTTCCTTCTGTGAGGAGCGGAACAAAGTGGAGCAGGCGTGTAGCTAGCTGTACTGCCACCCGGAGCAGCCCCTAAGTTTGCCACGAGGGTGGAGGTAAGCGTGGGGTTGTTAGCCGATAGTCAACTTGTGCCGGGAGGGTGGTGGATGGCTGGCTACTTGTTTTCGGGGTGGTGAAAGTGGTAGTTGAAAGACATAACTCCTGCCGCCTCGAAAAACAGTGCTGCCAGGGGCGGACCGCCCTCTCCCAGCCCCGCAGCTACGTCACTGAAGTGGAAGAATGACACATTTGCATCTGCTCATGCCTACCATCAGTGTGCGAGTGACTCATTTTGTCTATGTGGGGTAGTTATGGTCCGGTGAACATTAGATGTGGGATTGTCATGTGTTAGTAGCATCCAGGTCTCTATGTGTTCCTGAAATCCAGGTGAACCTAAACTTGTACCCCCTTGTAAACTCTCTTCATATTTACATGATAAACTCCAATTATGTTTTTACTAATTTCGTGTTCAATCTGATCTTCAGGTGAAACTGTCTTTGAGTCTCTTCTCTGTCACAGTTGATTATGTTGATTCCTTCATCCATCAGACAGATTTCCTCTTTCATTATATGTATACACAGTGTGAATCTCATGTTCTACTAGTTAATCATTGTCTGGTTTGTGGTATCTACAGAGCCTCCTTGCTATCTGGGGGTGATTCCCAACCTGTATTTCTATCATGAATTTTGAATTGGAACCTCAGCTGCAGCCTTTGGGAGATAATAATGTGCTGTACAATCCATGATTGTCTCATACAAGAATCTTCCGTAGGCACACACTGACTCCCCCCAGGAATATCCTGAGCATTTTCCTTCTAGTTTCGCAACTTGAGTTCACCTTTCCTCACAAATGTCATAGTTTTGAAAAGGGTTCACGATATTGTTGCCATATTTTTGGTTAGATTTGGTCATTACTACATCTGCTAATGAGGCTTTGTCTGTTACACACCTTAAAGTATTATCCAACTTCAATGTGCTGGTTTACCAACAGAATATCGGTAACAAAAAGTTAGCATGGACAGAAAATTGTGTCAAAAATATCGAGGACCAAAATATTGAGAAGATAAGGGCAAATAGGTAAGTATAGATTTTCAATTCTTAACTCCACATCTACGTATCTTAAAGATATATATATATATCGCCAAGGTAAAAGTATGTGGAGTTTTATAAAGTAAAACTTTCCTTACCTACCCACACTACCATCCCTTCACAATACTTTTACCCTGAATATTCGTGACACAATATTTTGTCCAAACTTTTTTTTCCCCGATATGTTATCTAAACATCCAATGTGGTTGAAAACATTTTCCCATAATGCTGTGTTTTTTAAAACAATAAACTGAATCACATGCCCCTATCAGATGCTGTTGGTTGGCCAATTTCTTGGACTACATTTCCATCTATTTTTACATGTGTTGAATTCTATGTATCTGTTGACATGATTTGCTGAAATATTCAGTTAATTCTACCTCTGCTCTGGAACCTGATCTAAGGCTTTGATGGAGTCTGTATGAATCCACGAGTTGACTACAGTACACTTATCCCCACCATTTGGCCAAAGGCAGGGCTGTAGCTAAACGGCGTTGGAGGGTGGGGTTAGGGGCTGGGAGGCCAGGCAGGGCCGGACTGACCATAGCGGGCACCGGGCATTTCCCCAGGGAGGCCGCTAGGTTCGGGCCGGTTTTGGGCCCCTGGGGGGCTGTTTTTGTTACCTAGGGTCGGCAATATCGGCCCCGGTAACAAAAACGGCCCCGCAAACTGCGGCTGCACTCCCCCTCACCCCAGGGGAAGGCAGCTGAGCAGTTTGCCAGGGCCGGCTTCTGTTCCAAGTCCGGCCCTGAGGCCAGGAACCACATAATAATTCTTGGCCCCTCTTCTCCAAATGCAATGGACAGCAGGCAGGTCTTGCAGGTTGAGGACAAAAGATCGTTTTTCAGAGGAAATTGTTAGCTCATATTAACACGTAATTTACGGTAAACAGATATCGAATCCAAAATATAGACAGGACATAATATCGAGTAAAAAATATAGACTAGACAAAATATCGACCAGACATAATATCGACTACAAAAATATCAAGTAATATCGATATTAATAGCCAAAATATCGATTCAAAAATATAGACTAGGGGGGAGGAGCCTGGCGCGCAACCATGATGGCCGCCTGACTCCTCGGCTCCGCTGACCCTCTCGCCATTCTCCGGTTTTCCGCGTCATCCTGCTGATAATCCTCATACTGCGTGGCGGCAGCGGAATCGGGAGGCGAACCCGGTCTTACCGATGTGCCTCTCTGCTCGATCCCGGCAGTGGAAGTGCCGAAACGCTCTCACCTCCTCCTGACGCCCCGCGGCTGTGTCCGGGTCTTTGTTCTACGAGTGCGCCCGGCCCTGCACATAACGACGGCGGCCATCACAGGCAGGACGGAGCCGGCCGGTGTAACGTGGCAGCTGCATCGCACTCCCCGCATCCTGTTTTGCCGCTTCATGGGCTTTGGGCACCGCCGCTGAAGGGGAAACATTGTTTCGTCTCTCTGGCCCGGGGACGGCTCCGTTGCTACATTGTCTCCCCGAGCGCCGAAGTGGGCGCCATCTTCCTGCCTGCCTTCAGCTCCTGCAAGTGTGGACCCTGGGCTGCTATTGCGGATGCGGGCGTCTGCCCACGCCACTTCAACACTGTGGGGAGATGGAAAATTCTGCCCCTGTGCCCCCAGACTGGTTTCGCCATGCTGAGCATTGGCAGGGTGATCAAAGGTTTGCGAAGGGTGATGGCGGCCGACTATCGGGACAGCTCCGCATCTGTTTGCCCAGTGTACAGGATAATACTGCGTCCTCTCTCCCTGAGGCGCCACTGTTGATTGGCGACATTTTGGGCACCCTAGGCACTTTGAGAGCTGCCCTGTGTACTGCTGCCTGTGGATTGGGGGATCGGCTGGATGAGATTCTGTCTGCAACCCCCTTGCCTGACCGCGGATGCCTTCTAGAGCGGGACACTGCGCCACACCCTGTATCTGATGTCTGTGGTTCCTCCGCCCCGGTCGCCATTGAAACGCTGGGGTTGCGAGACCCCAACACTGCTGAGGTGCCGGCAGGAGCACCCTTAAGGAGGTCCGAAGTTTCTGGAGCTGTGCTATGGCTGGGGAGATGTCACTGGACACCATGTCTGGCGGCTTCTTCGCGGAATACTGGCGGGACTCATTCCCTTCTCCTGGAGCGGTTGCTACCGTTTGGACAAGCTGATTTTGGTGGACCACTGCCGTGTGACGCTTTTTCTTATACCACTGCTGACCACATGGCTATGTGTCGGATGGACTTTGGTGGCCGTCTTCCCATTCTGATGTGGTCCCCTTGTTCATTCACTTCTTCCAGGATGTCTATTGTGCAGTTGGACTGCGTCGCTACACCGTACCGTAGGGGGCAAGGTTGAGGGTGTCCCCTCTCAAGTCAGGACTGTCCTCCTTGTACTGCTGAGATGCTGATGGACTGCCGGGGATATTGCACATTGGTATTGTATTGGTAGCGGGGTCGGGGTAAGGGCGGCCAGAGTAATACATGCTGGTAGTTTTGGGTATACCCGTATGGCCCTCCTCCGGTCTTATGTGAACTGTGTTATTTCTTTTTCTTTCTTCTTCCCTTTTCTTATTCTAAATTTCGGGTTCTTATGGGCGACAGGCACACTGCTAGGGGGGGTAGGCCGTAGCCTCCGCATGCGTGCAGGATGGGGGGTCGGGGGTGGGGGTTTTGTTTCATTTCAGTTTCTATGGGCCTTCTTTCTCTTTTTCTTCTTGTTTTTCTTTCACTTTTTCTTCCTTTCGGGTCAGTAGGATCCTTGGGTGTAGAGCTGCTTCTTCTTTCCGCTGATGGTCCTGTGCCTTTTTGGATTTAGATGTTCTACGTTCGTGGGGCGGGCAATGGCCAGTATGCTCTGTTGGACTGTGCTATCATCCTGATTAGTGTTATTGTATGCTGCTTGTCGATTATCATCCTTCGTTTTGTAGCCAACTTGCTGGGTTCATTGCCTGTAATGTACTTTCGGTGGATTGTATGCGTCTGATCCTTCGTATTTATAAAATTTAAAAATTAACCTAATTTCTCCTTTACCCGGTGGTCCCTCCTTTCATATGTCATGTTTTGGACACTCGCTGCTTTTTGTCTTTAGGACTGCTGGACCAACCTATCCTTACTTTTTTGTGCTCCCAATTGCTTTCGAGGCCGGCCTGCATGGTTGTGGGCCCGTATTTGTATGCTTATGTTGCACAATAAAGGTTTTAAAAATTTTAAAAAAAATATATATATATATACTAGACATAATATCGACTAAATAGAATATAGACAAAAGAAAATGGAAAATAAGGTAAGTTTTTACTAATTTTTAATAATTGTGTAATATAAATCTGTAGCGGGTAGTGGGTTTATATGAGGATAGGGTGGGAAGTAATTTAAATAGAATTAATTAATTATGTAATTATTAATAATAATTGTCAAATAATTAATAATTGGAAATTAAATAAAGAATAATTGGTAATTAATATTAATTGATTAATTGATAAATAATTAATTTATAGTACATTAGTTTCAGTAGAGGCTTGTGGGTTTTTAGGGGAATAGGGTGGGTAGTAATTTAAATATAATTAATTAATTATGTAAATTAATATTAATTGTAAAATAATTATTAATAGGTAATTAAATAAAAAATAATTGGTAATTCATAATAATTGTTTAATTGATAAATAATTACTTTATAGTGAATTAGCTTCAGTAGTGGGTTGTGGGTTTATAGGGGAATAGGGTGGGAAGAAAATCAATAATTAATTAATTAATTAAGTTAATTAATTAAATTGTTTAATTAATTAATAATTGTCCATGAAAATAAAAATAATTGGTAAATAAAAGTTATTGGTATAGGAAAATAAATGTACTTGGTACTAATGTTTCTATAAATTATAATTAATTATGAACTTTTGCCTTTTTATACTGTTGTACTCACTGGAGTGGAAATAGTTTTTTTAACCCCTACGCTATCCAACGTTTTCCCTACTGTTGCACCCACTGGAGTGGGAATAGTAATTTTAACCCCTACGCTATCCAACGCTTTCCCTACTGTTGCACTCACAGGAGTGGGAATAGTAATTTTAACCCCTACGCTATCCAACACTTTCCCTACTGTAGCACCCACTGGAGTGGGAATAGTAATTGTAACCCCTACGCTATCCAACGCTTTCCCTACTGTTGCACCCACTGGAGTGGGAATAGTAATCTTTACCCCTACGCTATCCAGCGCTTTCCCTACTGTTGCACCCACTGGAGTGGGAATAGTAATTTTAACCTCTACGCTATCCAACGCTTTCCCTACTGTAGCACCCACTGGAGTGGGAATAGTAATTTTAACCACTACGCTATCCAACGCTTTCCCTACTGTAGCACCCTCCGGAGTGGGAATAGTAATTGTAACCCCTACGCTATTCAACGCTTTCCCTACTGTTGCACCCACTGGAGTGGGAATAGTAATTGTAACCCCTACGCTATCCAACGCTTTCCCTACTGTTGCACCCACTGGAGTGGGAATAGTAATTTTTACCCCTACGCTATCCAGCGCTTTCCCTACTGTTGCACCCACTGGAGTGGGAATAGTACATTTTACCCCTACGCTATCCAACGCTTTCCCTACTGTTGCACCCACTGGAGTGGGAATAGTAAATTTTACCCCTACGCTATCCAACGATTTAGCTATTGTAGCATTCACTACAGTTGTTACAATAAATGTTAACTATTTTGCTATGCTGCGGTAAAATTATTATATATGTTTATTTAATTTAAAAAAATTATATAAATATATATGTATTATTTTTTTATATATTTTTTTAATTTAAAATAAATATTTATTAATATAACATTATTGTAATAATTTTAAGTAAGTTTATAATAAATATATTTATTACTACATTAGTTTTAACTTAATTTAAAGACATTTAAAAAAACGATATTTTTTACAGTCTATATTTTAGTAACTCGATATTTTAGAGTCGATATTTTAGTACTTACCTGTTTAAAGATAGCCAGTCGATATTTTGTCATCGATATTTTGTCAACGATATTATGGCAACTCGATATTTTTGAGGTCGATATTATTTCAGTGATCCGTAATTTACCTCAGGATACGTTCAGCATGCAAGTTCGAATTAAAGAGGTGCAAATTCCTTTAATTTCAAATAATAAGAGAAACTGTTCCTGCATGGTCAGCTACAAAAATAGTGCTTTATAAGGGATACTCATAATGCTGTACACGTCACTGTAGGGTATGCATAGGTGAACTACAGGGTTTAAATCTTCATTGTTATGTCTGGCGTTAGCCAAGACATTTTGATTTTACTCAACCACTATGTTCAATATAATTACTTAAAGAACTTTCAGTCACCCCTCTTCTCTCATTGGTCTTTTGTTGTTTCATTACCATTTTGCCTACACCCACTACAGCTTACAGCATGGGGCAGTGGGGCAGCCAAATTAAGCCTCTTGCTAACATCACTTTAATTGTCTGCATTTTGCTCTTTCACAATGATCACATCTGCATACAGGATAGTTTAGTTCCCTTAAGTGACATTGTTGCCTGATGTGATAGTAGGATGCATTTAAATGAGCGCAGGACACATTGTAGCTTTATCAGTTCCAGTCTCCTTCCAAAGCAGTTGTAAATTCCTTTTTAAGTGGACTGCTGCTATTTCATAACATATAATAGTGTGTTCCTGTCAGCCGCGGGCGGTAGTGGGAGTACCTGCTGGGCGGTGGTGTGGGGAGGGACAGTGTGGGGTGTAGTAAACTATGGATTATGGAGGTTTACAGGTAATTAAACATATAAATAAATAAAACAAATTTTGTTGCGTGCACTGCATCCCCAAATGTGATGCAGCGCATGCAACGAAATTCTTTTTATTTATTTATATGTTTACTTTCCTGTAAACCTCAGAAATCCATAAAATACTACTCCCCACCCTGCCCCTCCGCCTCCCCATATCACCGCCCGGCAGGTACTCCCACTACCGACCGCGGCTGGTTCCTGTACTCAGTTTCACTAATGGTTCTTTAATAAACTTTTCCCTGGAAGAAAACCAAACTTTATCGAGTTTCATTTGCAGCAAATATGTTTTATTAAAACTTACTTAAGGTATAATTTGGGTTTTTTACATAAAGCAACAGTCAGATATAGCCACCACGGAACTCACCTGGTCTGATCATTACTTCGTACACGTCAACTCCGGCGAACCACCCTGCACCACCCCCAACTGTCACAGCCCCCCTTCAGCAGCTGGACCAGTTTCACAGCACCCATGGACCAATGGCCTCATCAGCACCCAACCGACATCTCTGCCAACCTGAATCAGGCAGTAGAGGACCTCAATGCCTGGATTGTCAGTGCCGCCGACCGATTTTCCACCACGAAACCAGCCCAAATGCACTGGTCCACCAAATGACTGAGCTGTTACAGCATGATGAAATGCAGATGCAAACACATAGAAAGAAGTTGGCGCAGAAACACTTATTGAGTCACTTTCAATTCTGCCCACAACACTTACCACCACCAACTCAGGGAAGCAAATAGGAGGACTTCACAAATGGCATCAAGGCCAACACGAACCAGACCTAGGAACGTTTCACCATTGTCAGAAAGTTCACCTGCCAAGTTATGTTAGAAAGACTTGTATAGTGCACGTCTACCCATAGGTGCCTAGGCGCTTGCAAAAACATGAGCATACTGAGCCGGGGTATTACAAATTGCTAAACAAACAATTCTTGAGTTCCTTTCTGAAAGCAAGAAGGGTGGGTATGGTCCTAAGATGCAATGGAAGAGAGTTCCAAAGCCTGGCTGTGCTGTTAATGAAACTCCTTCCTCCCCAGTTCACTTTCCTGACTCAATCTAGCAATGGCTGATCAAAGATGTCTGATTGGAGTACGCCAGTTAAAAACCTTCTAAAGAAATTTTGGTCCTTCTCTGTGCAAGACTTTATGGGCCACACTGAGTGCCTGAAATTTAATTTGCTGCCGCACCAGGAGCCAATGAAGTTCCCAAATGCCTGAGGATATGGGCTGCTATTTGAGAATATCTAGAGTCAGTCTGGATGCTGCGTTCCACACCACCTGGCGCTTCCCAAGTAGTTTTACCTAGAGATCCATATACAAGCCCTTACATTAGTCCAGCTTTGATAAATTAGTGAGGAGACAACAGAATTCTTAGTATTTCTGGGGATAAAAGGAAAGATTTTCCTCAAGGTTCTAATGATATAACAAAAGAGAATGACACTACCTTAGACAGCAGGGCATCAATTTTGTGCCACCGAAAACTCGATCCCCCATCACAAAAAATGTACGATGCTCTAGTAAGTTACTTCCACAACTGAAATACAGAAACATCAATCCCAACCCCACCTGCCACCCCATCTCACTGCTCCAGTTTCCCACCAACGTCCCGGAGAAGGCCAGACTGTGGTGGGAAGCTGGAGCAGTGAGATGGGGTGGCAGGTGGAGTTGGGATTGATGTTTCAGTATTTCTCCCAATCAGTATTGAGAGGCAACCACATTACTGAGATGACCCTGATGGCCCTGATTGCCGTGACAGATGACATCCGCAACCTACTTGACAGAGGAGAATCAGCCCCTCTGATCCTTCTCAACCTCTACGCAGCCTTTAACACAGTCTCCCACCACATACTCATCAACCAAATACGCCAGATTGGGATGGAAGACAACTGACTTAAACGGATGGCATCTTTCCTCTCAGGCTGCACAAAGAGAATCCATCTCCCTCCCTTCCCCTCACAATCCTAGCACACCATCTGCAGCATCCCGCAAGGTTCATCCCTCAGTCCGACCCTCTTCACCATTAACCCACAACATCAACATCATTTCCTACATCGACAACACCCAACTCATCCTTTCGCTCTCAGCTGACCCAACAAAGGCAAAGGCCAACTTCCACAACTGTGTGAGAAATGTCTCCACTAGGATGAAGAACAACTGCATGAAGCTCAACACGGACAAAACTAAAGTGCAGATTTTCGGCCATTGGAAGTCGGACCCACTCCAAAAGACTACACCTGCAACCTCTGCATCATCCTGGACAGTGACCTCTCCATGAAACAACAGGTCAATGCAGTCTCCTCAGCATGCTTTCACACTCCCTGCATATCTTCAAATGGCTCCCCATCAGCACCAGGAAAACAGTAACACAGGCCCTCATCACCAGCCGACTGGACTACAGCAATGCACTCAATGCAGACACTGCAGAAAACTCATGAGAAGACTCCTAATGATTCAGAATGCAGCAGCCAGACTGATCCTCAACCAGCCCAAAAGAAACTCTATCACCCAGTATAGGAGAGACCTCCACTGCCTCCCCATCCAGTGCCAGTTCAAACTACTGATCCATTCCTACAAAGCCCTCCACGACCAAGGACCAGCATAACTGAACCAGTGCCTGAACTTCCACAAACCATCTAGAAACCTCCACTCTGCCCACCTCACACTCAAAGACACCATGTATCCGCGCACCTTGCAAGGTCTTGGAACACCCTCCGCCTCAGAACATCACCTTGGCTGACAGACTTCAGGAAGAAACTCAAGACCTGGCTCTTCGACTGAAACCCGCAGCCCAGATCCTGTATACCCTCATGGGTGATAAGCCATGCATAACAAGTACTGTTTTATTGACTGAATGATTGATCGATTGATTGATTGATTTTAGTATCCAATATCCTTCCTTCTTTCTTTCCTTTTTTTTTCTTCTTTCTTTTTTCCTTCTATTCTTTTGTTCTTTCTTGCTTTTTTTGATTTCTTTTTTCTTTCCTTCTTTCTTTCCTCCTTCCTTTCCCTTGTGCCTTTGTTAATGCTTCTTTTAGATTTAATGAGGGCCCAACAGCTTTCCAAACAATAATGTTTTGTAAAAACCATGACAAAACAAAAAAGAATTGCCAAAATAATGGCGACCAACGCCAGACCCATTTTCCTGGTCAATGCTTGTTTGAAGTGGGTATTTCTCTCTCTATAGGAAACCAACAGGGAAGTCTTACTAAGAGTTTATGCAAAGTCACACAAGTGGCACGAAGTCTGGAAAGGGGATTTACCTTCTAGCGCAAACACTATCTTATGCTGGAAAGGTACCCTTTTTTCGCTCAAATTAGGATTTTCTCTGTTTTGCTCCACTTTGTTTCAAGAGTGGTACTTGGGAAAGCCATATCTACTAAGATCCTGAGGCAGAGCTTTGCATACAAAAATAACAACTTATTGTAGCACATCCAAACTTTTACAATTTGTATGTATGATGTAATGTGCAGCACCAATCCAATGTAAGGAATGATATAAAAATTGTCAAAACACAGGGGCAGATTTATGATGCCCTTGCGCTTCTTTGCGCTGCAATTGCGTCACTTTATTTGACGCAATGGCGGCGCAAACAATGTGCCCTATTTACAACGTGACGCATCTAGGAGATGCGTCACATTGTAAAGCCCTGATCCATAAGGAGGCGTTCCTGCGCAGGGGGGGCGTTCCTGCGCAGGAACGCCTCCTGAAAGTGGCTGAGTGAAATCTATGAGATTTCACTCAGTCACTTTCAGGCCAATGCTGCGTCAAAATCCTGCTCCTGCTTGAAGCAGGCGTAGGTCTTGACGCAGCATTGTGAAGATGGGGCACCCCCGAGCCTTGCTGGAGCTGCGTCGCGCTTGCGACGCAACTCCAGCAATGCACCACCTTTCCGGCATAGATGCGTCACGCATCTGTGCCGTTTTTGCACCATGGTGCGCCGCATTGTAAATGCGGCGCACCATGGGTGGCGGAGCAGTGGCGCACATTAACTGGCGCATCCCTGGGGATGCGCCCGTTAACATAAATCTGCCCCATAGGATTTTGTACTGAAACTGAATATTTCCAGTACAAAACCTATTCAAGACACCCCACACACTCCTTTGCATCATGGTAATAATGTGTGTGTGTGGAGGGAGGTAGCCTGTTTGCGAGTCAGCGTAGGGGAGGAGCAGCAGTGACACATTTTTTACAAAGCATGGCTCTGCGCTGCTTTCTTCCCCTTGAGGAAAGTGGTGCAACTAATTTGGTTCCCAGACTGTGTTGTGGTAAAATTTGGCAAACCTGCCCTAATATTTCAAGGCTTTTTTCAAATAAGCATTTTATTTATTTTTTTGTTTTTTTTAATTTATTTTATTGATCAGAAGCAGAAAAAAGATAAACAACCATATCTTAAAACAGTGAATTAAAACACCATTAGACCAATATTTATTATACATATAAAACACATTTCAATTAAGCAGATACTCATGAAGTGCAGTATGGCATGTTCCAGAAATATCCAGTTGGATACAATTCTTATAAAATACAGTGGTTAATATCCTTACTTTATTCTAAAGTGCAGTACTTAAAGTAGTAAAGTGCATCCAGTGCCAACTTTCCTTCATCTTCCTAAACTCCCCATCCTAAAGTGCGAAATTAAAGTGCATTTTTCTTTTTCATTTTTAATTTTTTTATTAACAACCCCCTTTCATTTAAGACGAAATTTCCCATACAATATAATCTTATTCTTCCGGCGTGATGTCTAACTTCGCCATAAAATTCCAAACAGCAGTAAACTTTTTAGTAGCCCCTCTCTCGTTGCATACGCTTCTTCCAATTTCCTTGTTCGTTTCATCTTATTTAGCCATCCCACATAAGTAGGTAATTTTGAAGAGCTCTAACTCTGAAGTATGAAAGAGCGTGCAACAAGGGATGCAATTGCTATAAATTTCTCCCCACTTCTTGTTATTGCCAGGTTTGCACCTTGCCTATTAATTCCGAAGAGAGTTACATTTGCCTCTGGATCTAATCTCTTCTGGATCTCTCGACTTCAGGCAGCGAAGAACCTTTCCCATAATTGCCCTAACCTTGAACAAGTAAAAAAAGTATGTAGTCAATCTCCCCTTCCTTCTGCCTGGCAGCAAAAACATCTATTCTCCAATTCTGGACATATTTTATGTAGTGCTTTGGGTGTATAATATGCCATCCATCGGGACAAAAAAGCCATTCTTTTAAAGTTGGCTGCTCCTAGGGCCTCACTCCCTAACTGTGATATGGCCTGCCAGTCCCACTTCGAAAGTGCACATTGTGTCTCCTGGGTGACTTTTTGTGGAAATTTTTCGACAAGGTTTGATTCCCTTTTTGAGCACAAAAGATGGTACCAATTTCTCACCCATCTTAATTTTGCTCACAATTGTGCTGTTACTAGCTTAATTGGACCGGCACTTGAAGAGAGATTTTATCTATTAAAAAAATATACAATATGTATATATTAAAAAAATCGAGGCTTACTCCGGTCAACACATCTACTTTGGACCTCTTCCCAAGTGATCACTCTATTGCCCATCAGAAAATGTCCTAGATCTTCCAGGCCACAGTTATTGCAACCTCTTAAAGTCTAGTCTGTATTGGAAGACCCAGACTTTTACATTCTCCTATTTTTAGATAATAAAACCCTGTTGCACCTGCTTGCTTAAAGAAAGTCTGCAGTCTATACGAATAGTCCGGAAAAGTCTTGTACCTAGTTTTTTAGGAAGTTTTGCTGTTTTCAAAAATGTCAGAATCTGCAAACCTGCCTCCTGAAACATTTTATCCCCCAAAAAATGATCTACTAATCCATTTGAGTCCACAAAGCGCGCTGTCAGATGTAGAATGGCTGCTTCATAATATGTACGAATTTGAGGAAGTACGAGCCCCTCCCGGTTAATATCCAATTGGAGCACCGAGAGTTTCACCCTGGGTGCCTTCTTACTCCAGATAAACTTTCTAAACATTGTTTCAAGCTCCTTAAAATAGATGGTATTAATTTTTATAGGGATATTTGTAAAAAGAAAAACAAGTAAAGACAAAATGGTAATTTTAATAAGGGCCACACAGCCTATCAATGTGAGGGGTAATAATGACCAGTCGTCTAGCAGTTTTTACATTTTATTCCGCATAACTACGCAATTTAATTTATAGAGTTCCCCATATTGACTAGTGACATATATCCCTAGATATTGAATTGGATCGGTATTAAGGGCTTTTAAAATCTCAGTCTTATTCTGATTAATTTTATAGTCCCCAGTCAGAGGTCCCGAAAATGGGACAGTAGGCGGCATGATCGCAAGCAGCTGCTAGTGACCAGCGCTCCTCCCCCAACCTCCAGATCCACGTACGGCAAATGGACATCGCAGCCTGGGGAATCAGTGCAGCAGCGGCACACGCTGAAACGCGCTAAAACCAGGAGCTGGCTTTCTTTGTGCAGCAAGTTTGAGTTCTTTAGACTGGAGCCCTTCTTGGCTGATTTTGCGAGTGTACAGTGGGCAGAAGGCGGCTCGGGACTGTTGGCTGAGCGCCAGGGAAATGGAAAGGAAAGGAAGACGCTCAGCGAGTTTGATTAAAAAAGGTGAACCTGGCCATTTTTTTCACAGCGATAACTGTAGTGCTGGCAGCAGCGAGGCACGGCTGCTTATTTATGGGTGGGGAGGCTGACCCTAGGAGACCAGGCTTTCGTTCCAATTGTCTTTGAATTTTGAACTGTGATTGATTTTGGGCTGATTGGTCTAATTGTTTCCTGTTTCGTGGCATTTGAAGCCTCAGAAACAATCTAAGGGGCCAGTGGGAGAGTAGTCAGCCCCCAAACCTTAAGACCTAAGCAGAGCGGAGCTGAGCCAGGCTGGGCAGAGGCAATTGACCATAATTCTGGGCTTTGTGAGCAAATCTAAGTGCAGTCACTGGAAGGCTCCCAAATTTAAAAATAAAAAATGGGAAAACATTTAAAGCAGGCAAATCTAATGGCTAAATTCGACTCTGCAGCCGGTCTTAAAGCCAAAATGCGATAAGCGCAATCAAAAGCTGTGTCAACCGCGGCTAGAGATGAGCACAACTGAGAAAAGTGACCTGGCATAAACGCTAGCTTTGAGAGCTATGAAAAAGAGCCGCCAGAATTCCATCAGGAAGTGGGAATAAGAGATCCTGACACACTGAAGGAAATAGAAGGTGTACCAGAATAGGGGACAAGATCGGAGGAAGAGCAGGCAGTCGACTTAACTGCTGAAGGAAGCAAGGAGGAAATGATAAATTATAAGGACTTCCCTCTATTTTTAAAAGGAAAGGCATCGCAGGGTTCTCAGGCTGCTCAGTCTGCACCGGCAAAATTGCCAGCAAAACCACAAAGACCTTTTGAGGGGTCCTCTGAGGAGACGCCAGTTAGTCCTTCTCAAAATGCGCAATAACTCTCACAACAGATAGCCATTTTAGAGGAAAAAGCTCTCAAAAATCCCCTTCAAAAGACCAATAATACCTCAATAGATCTCCAACAGCATGGTCAGGTATTGACACTATTGCCACAGGCTCAGGCCCAGGCGAAGGCCCAGGCTCAGGCATCTCTACAAGACTCAATATTACCGCTGCAGCCAACTCAACTTTAGTTTCCCCCTCAGCCCCCATCATCTAGCATAGGAAGACTGGAAGTTTTAGGACGGAAAGTCAGGTACCAGAAGGAAAACTGAGAAGTTCATCATAGCTCGCCGGAACGAATTCAAGAAAAAGACACCATCCAACAAATGGATATAAAGACTATGCTGAATCTTATTCTAAAGGAAATAAGAGAAATGGAGAAATGTCAAGTGAACAAAATAGCCTCCCTCCATCTACGCCTTGGAAAAATTGAGGAGGCAGTGTCTAAGTTTCCAATTAGAATACACTCAGCAGAATCAAGCATCGAACATCTGAAAGACCAAATAAATACTATGCATCAAAAAGTGAATGAAGTAACAAAGGAAAAAGCGAACTTAGAGAGTAAACTTGAGGAACTCGTGAACCACTCATGCCGTGCACATTTACAAATAGTTGGGGTTCCGAAGGAAAGTGAGAGGGCCCCAAACACTTCAATGGGTCAAGATTTTTGTTAAGAAGAATGTGTTGCCTGAATTTTTTGGAGACCTCGCGATACCAAAGGCACATTAGGTCCCCTCCCACCCATTTCCGTATTCAAAATTTGCACACACAATTTTGATTAATTTTGCTGATTATTGTATTAAAGAAAAGATTCTAGATAAGGCAATCCAGCAGAGGCAATTTTCGATTGATGAAGTTTCTAGCTGTAGAATCTTTGCTGGGCACAGCCGCACGTAGACAAATAGAGTACATTAAATTTTTATATCTTTTTAAAACTCAAGGTGCGCAGGCTTCAACAGCTCGAAGTTGAGGGTACTTGTGAGAGGCAAGTTCCATATGTTTACAAATTTAGAGGAAGCGCAGAATTTGCTAAGAGAAATTTCCTCTGTGAAATAGAACAGAATCTACAGAGTGTAATGATGGATCAGTAAGGAAGCGGGGATGGTCACTCAAGAGTGCAGCACCAGGGCACCCCATAAGAGTATTTGGGGAGGATGAGATGTGGCTCCTGAGCCTCTGCACATCTCTTGAGGGACAGGGTATGGGATAAGGGAAGCAGTCAAAGAGGTGCATGGCACTAAAAAGACCAGAAGCATAGTGGAGAGAGGGGAGGAAAACAGGGTTTTGAGCTAAGTATTATTATTTTTTTTTAATAAACCATAGAGATGGGTATTAAATGTCGAAATATTTTGGTTAATGTCAATGGAATTTTAAACAAACAAAAGTATGGAAGACTAGTTAGATGGTTGGCTTCCTGTGCACCACAAGTCCTTTTTCTCCAGGAAACTCATCTGAAAACAAATTCATCAAAACTCTTTATCCCAAGTGCATTTTAAAAGCTTTTTTGCTTCAGTTGGGCTGGCAATGAGAGGAGTAGCAATATATTTTAGTAGGGGCTAGGATTGCGAATTTGTTCAAGTTCAGAGGGATCCTCTTGGATGATGGCTATGGATAACGGTGAATTTAAATGGGGCCATTTTAAATTCTGTTAACTATTATGGTCCAATTACGGATGAACCCACATCCATGATAAAGATTAACAAACTACTAAGAGGAGCTCCGGGGCAGATTATTTTTGGAGGGGATTTTATTTACATTGAAGATTTGCTAAAGGATACGTCAATAAAAATAAAAAACAATTAAAGCCAAAGACTGCATTTTTTTAGATAGAATAATACAAGATCATCAGTTAATTGACCCAAGGCGCAAAGTTCAAAGGGAAGCGCTCACATACACTTGCTATTCCAGTCGATTCCAAACTGCATCCCTTATTGATTTTTTTTATAATATCCCGCTACCTCAAACATACTGACTCGGAAATAGGGGCCAACTCATTTTCAGACCAATCTTTGGTTAAGTTAGATCTAGTAATTGAGGAGGGAAGGAGGACAAGAGCCAGGTGGCAGATGGATGGACTCTTTCAAGTCAACAATGGGTAGTAGGCATAAGGGAATCGATACAAGATTTTTTTAGGATCAATGAGGGAACAACTGAGGTTTTTCAGTATGGGGGTTTTTTAAGGGGGGAGTGCATGGGCAAATGATTGCTTTTATGGCCACTCAGTCTAAAGATTGAAGCATTCATATAGCCAAACTCAGGCAGGCAGTCTATACAGCTTTGATGCAGAAGAATGCCTCTTTACGGGGTGTCTGGTTAGCTGATAGTCAGCTTGAAAAAGCAAAAAAGAAATTAAGACAATTCTTTCTGTTAGAAGAAATTAATAGCTCCTACAACGAACTTATGAAGAAAGTCAAATGATAGGTAAACTGCTAGCCTGGTCAACTAAGTTAAAACAGGAAGCTGCCTTAATTACTGAAGTTATTAATCCTAGGACCAGGGATAGGGTGACGGACAAGGATAAGATTTCCAAAGTATTTGTGGAGCATTATGAGAAGTTATTTGCTACTAAGTATAGGGTTGAGCCAGAGTTAATCTAGCATTATTTCGAGGGCGTAAATCTTCTGCATGTGTCAAATACCCTGGCTGAGAAAATGAAACTTGATATATCAGGAGAAGAAATTTTGGCAGCCCTGGATACAATGGTGGCTGCTAAAACTTGTGGAAATGTTGGGTTACCAATAGAATTATATAAGGTTTTTGTTAAGGAATTAACACCTTTCCTGACCAAGCTTTTTAATGATGTTAAGGCAGGAGGCTTTGTTCACCCAACTTTCAAAGACTCCATCATTGTTAGTTTTGTGAAAAAGGGAAAAAATCCTACGGATATTAATGCCTATAAACCAATTAGTCCACCTAATGCAGACTATAAAATCTTAAAGAAAATATGGGCACATCGCTTTACCCCTTTGGCACAAGAAGTGATCCACAGAGACCAGACAGGGTTTGTCGCAGGGAGGATAATATCTGCAAGCACAGGGTTTTTAGTACAGCCACTCAACCTTTTTAATAATAATCAAACTCCAGCTCCTGTCATGATTGAAGACGCAGAAAAGGATTTCGATTTGATTAATTGGGATTTTCCTTTTTATGGTCTGGGCAAGTATGGGGTTCCACCCCCTTGGTTATAAAAATTTGATGTCATATCTACTAGGGGGCACAGGGTCAGGCAGTTATCAATGCAAACTTAGCAGGGATAGTTAATGTGAATCAGAGGACCAGACAGGGGTGCCCGCTTTCACCCATCTTATTTACCTTCTTTATTGAGCCCTTGACCGCTAACATTTGTAACAATAGGACAATTAGAGCTCCAGTATTAGGTATGGCAAAATTAAAATTGTTTACGGATGACATCGTTCTCTATCTGAGTCCAGAGAGTCAGAATATGGAGCGAGTATTAGCAGAATTTGCGCAAGCTAGCTTTCCTAAGACATTCATTACAGCTAGTCCTGTTTTTAGACCCCCCCCCCACTTTCTCCAAACCTTTTGCCTTCAACGTCCTATTTTCCTGAATTCGTTTTTGTTGGCCTTCGCACTCTGTGTACTTTTCCACTGCTAACCATTGCTAAAGAGCTTGTGCTCACTCCCTATAACCCACTTAAGTAGTCCTTTTAAACAAGCCCCAGGTCTGCCATTGCAGCCTGAATGCGGTTTACACAGCCATTACGACTTGACAAAATAAGCCCCTTGCCAAGCCTTAAACTCCCCTTTTATTGCATATACGTCACCCCTGAAGTAGGTCCTAGGTGGTCTGAAGGGCAGGGTGTATTGTAAGTAAAAGGTTTGCCATGTGCTTTTAAGTTTTGCATGTCCTGGTAGTGAAAAACTCACAAATGTGTTTTTCACTACTGTGAGGCCTACATCTCAGATAGGATACCATTGGGTTGCTTTATTACATTTAATAAGTGCTACTTTTTGATTGGGAACAGATAAATATTTCATATTTGATGTCCGAGAAATTGAAACGTTAAATTCTCTTAAATGGTAAAGCTGGATTTTAAGTCACAATTTTGAAAATACCACTTTTAGAAAGTTGGCAATGTCCTGTTCTGTTTGGTGCTGGCAGCCTGTCCCTGGGGCACATGACTGGGTGTAGATGCCAGGTGGGGAATGGAGCTGGGCACAGCCCCCTGGCAAATCAGTAGACTATGACCTGCCTTCACCCAAAGGACTTGTTACAACTTAATTACTCATGCAGCGGCTAGAGTATGGGAGGCAGGAAACTCCAAGCACATTAAAGGAAAATCTCTAGAAACCTCTCCTACTTCAAAGAAGGCACCAGGTACAAAAATAGGACCCTCAGACCCACACTTCAGTTAACTTTCTGGACCTTTGGAAGGACTCTCAGAGTACTGCCTGCTGCTACGGTCTGCTGTGTACTTCAGAGGACTGCTTTGCAGAACCTAGAACAACTTCTCTGCTGCCTGAAACCTGCCTTGAACCCTCAGAGACCTGCCCCACTGCTTGAACTCTGTTACACTGCTTGAATCCAGGACTACCAGAGGGACTCCAAGGGCTAGTTGGCTTGCCCCCTGATCAGAGCTCAATGACAGAGAAGGCTTCAACCATCTTGAACCCACACATAGACCTACCCTGAGTGAGTGCCACCTCTATAAGTGGTGCCTCCACAGTCCAGGACCCCTTTTGCTGAAGTTGCCTAGATAGCCAAATTCAAAATCATGGTACATTTTTTGGGCGCAAAACTGCTCTGAGTAATGAGAGCAGACAGGGATCAACCTGCTCGTCTATTCACCTAAGGTGCATCATAAGATGGTCTGACCTTGCAGGGGCTCCCTCTACGTTCTTCTTTGCAGCAGCAAATCCTGTTCAGCGGTCCTTTGAATAAGGGGTAGCCGGCCTCGTGGTGCACTCTTCAACTAGAGCATCAAGCCTTGTACAGCTGGATATTTTTGACTTCCAAAAACATGGAAATCTTCGCCGCCACTTCGTGCAGCGGCTCCGCGATGATGACTACTCCTCCTCAGACAACATCTTACCCTGCTCAACTTCTACCTTCTCAGTACATTTTTCTTGATTTGGGTCTAAAGGTTAGTGCTGGCTGGGCACACTCCACTTCTTATATCCATCTCGTGCTCTTATCACGATCAGACATATTTTTCAAATTTGAACGGGTCTTGCGTAACTAGGCACTTTGTTCTCTTAGGCTTTAGTTTAAAAACTAATAACTCAGTACTACTGAAAGCATTTTTGTGATTTTGGTGTCAACTTATTCATTAAAATGTCAAATAATTCATTAAAATGTACTATATTTTCTAAATTGGTGTGGGATTTTCCGTGTGCTGTGTTTTCAACATGAATGATGGACGATGCCTTCAAATCGTGCCCTCCACCATGCACACAAATACACACCATAGATTGAGAATACCATAATAGTACTGTAGGCCTGACTTACCCACTAATGCTTAACAAGCAAAGTGAAACTTATTATGAATTACTTAATCAAAGTAAAATTCATCCTAACACCTCATATTCTCAAAAAATATTGCTAGATTTTCAGCAGGCAATAATACAAACAGTTCTCAAATATCTACCCACACACAGCCATACTAAGCTGTTATTATCATTTTATCAAAGCATATGGTGAAATCTAAAACAAGTGTGGAATGTACAACAAACAGTGAGTTTGCCTTTGAAATTAAAAATATTGTGTCTCTAGCCTACCAGTAACAGAAGTAGTAACCACTGCAAATAAAATTAAAAATACTAAGAGGGATATGTACAAAGAAGTGGAGTAGCTGGCGTTGGCCTCCTTGGCTGAACGCCACGCTCCGCCAATTTGAAACGCAAGGCTGCACATATTTACAAAAATGTGGTGCAGCCTTACATTTCCCCCTGTGATGGCGCTAAGTTTAGCAACTTAGCGCCAATGCAGGCACCCTTGCACCATAGTGCAAGGATGTCTGCGTGCAGGGGAGGATTGTTTATGTGTAGGAAGGGGTCCCTTCCTGCACATAAACAATCCTAAAATGCTATTCTGTCGCTTTCATGTGTGCTGTTTCATACAGCACACATGAAACTGACAAAATTGATTTTTTTTTAAAGGTTTGTTTATGTACAGGAAGGGACACCTTCCTGTACATAAACAAACCATGGCATTTTGCTTTTTTCCAGGTGTGCTGCTGAAAAAAGCAAAAACTAAGAGAAATAATGCATTTCTCCTTGTTTCACCAACTTAAGACCAGGATTTACCCGGTCTTAATTTTGGCGTTGCCTCCTATGTACTCCACCCTTGTACATATGGGGCAGCATCAAAATGAATGGGTGTTGCCGTGGAACACCCACTGCAACACCCACTGACCACCCTTTTCACTCTAACCATAGAGTGAAAGTGGGCCTCATGTACAAGGCAGCGTTAAGCCACTTGAAGTGGCTTAACGCTACCTTGTACATAAGGTGCAGCCCCTATCGCCACCCAACATCTGTAAAAGTGACATTGTGGTGGCGATAGGGGCTTGTGCATATGCTCCCAAGTTTCAAATCCCACGGTGGAATATATATGCCAGCTTAAGAGCCCAACAAATAAAATAAACAACACAAGACATATTCCTCTGGACTCAGGACTGGGGTCTATTTCTGAGTGCTCTATACAATCGGGGAAGGAGAATTTCAGGGCGGGTCTGTTGAGCTAGGAGATTCCTTCATCATAGGATTTCTCCCTGCTGCACTCTTCGTTCTGATGGTTCAGAGGTGGGGCCTTCCCGTGTCGGACCTCTTTGCTTTCCCAGGGAATGCTAAGGTGCATTGGTTTTGTTCTAGGGGACGGTGTCCTCAGACTTATTAAATAGATGGGTTGGCCTCTGGGTCTGCTTTATGCTTTCTCCCCCTTTCATTTGATAAGGCGTTTCTGGTGCGGGTCCATAGGGAGTAGACCCAGGTGATTTTGGTTGCTCCTCATAGGCCCCGTGTTAATTGATTCCCGCATCTGGAGTTGTTGAGGTGCAGTCAGGAATGGGGTTTTCCATTGTCCCATCTCCTATGTTCTTCCCGGGTCATTGGTGGTGACTTTAAAGGCATCTACAAGGCCCTCTACATCTCATTCTTATACCTGCCATTGGAGGGCATTTTCAGCAAGGTTTTAGAGGCAGCAGATGGATCCAGCTCTAACAGATCTTTTTCTGACTATGCAGTTTTTACAGGATGGCATCAATATGGGTTGGCCAGTTACTAAATTGCGGGTGAAGCGGGCAGCGATTACGGCATTTCATGGTTCTTGGCGTAATTTGAAATATGAGGATGGGCCGATGACTAGGTTTATTCAGAGGCTTTTGAATTTGTTTACTAGGCCGGTGGAGTCTTTTACTGGTTGGAATTCTCAGTTGGTCTTGGAAGTTTTTACAGGTCCCCAGTTTGATTCCCTTGAAGCTCTTGATTTTTAAAGCTTGTTTCCTGGTTGCCATCACTCCTGCTAGGTGCTTGGGGGAGTTGAGGGCTTTGTCCTGTGAGTGTCTTTGTTGTAAGGTCTTTCAGGATAGGTTTTTCTGGTCCTGGGTCCTTCATTCGTGCCAAAGGTGAATTTGGCTTTTCATGTCAGTCAGGAGTTTATTTTACCTGAATTTTGTCCTGAGCCTACTTCGGAGGTGGAATGCAGATTGCATTGTTTGGATGTGAGGCATACTTTAATGTGGTACTTGGGTGTGGTGAAGTCATTCCGAAAAGGGAATGCTTTGTTTTTGAATTTCAGGCCTGTCAAGAAGGTGGAGAAACCGACTGCAGCCACTTTGAGTAGATGGATTAGTTCCATGGTTTTGATGATCTATGAGTTGATGGGTGTGGTTCACCCACTTGGGGGCCGATTCCGATTCTGGAAAAACCGCTCCGAATAGCCGTTCGGAGCGTTTTTCCCGTACAAATCGTACCCTGCAACGTCCCCCGTACATACGACGAAGTACGATTCGTACCAGGAGCCGTACTCCGTACGAGTCGTACAAGACACCGTACGACTCTAATCTCCGTACGATTCTCCCTCGGAACCCGCTGTACACGTCATCTGTATGGTTCGCGGCTGGTTTTTACGACCCAGCAAGTACGATTCGTGTCGGGTACGCACCGTACGACCCTTTTTCTACAGGAGCCGAAAACAGCCGTAAAAGCAGAGTTCGCGCCGAAACAGGTACGGAACGCTACCCCCCCCGGGTACGGTGCATACCCCTCATGATCGTAGGGGTACGCACCGTACCCCTGCGATCATGGGGTGTACGAGCCGTACCCTCATTGTACGATCGGTGTACGAGCCGTACCCCCATTGTACGATCGGTGTACGAGCCGTACCCCATGTACGATCGGTGCACGAGCCGTATCCCATGTACGATTGGTGTATGAGCCGTACCCCATGTACGATCGGTGTACGAGCCGTACCCCATGTACGATGGGGTACGGCTCGTACACCGATCGTACATTGGGTATGGCTTGTACACCGATCGTACATGGGGTACGGCTCGTACACCAATCGTACATGGGGAACGACTCGTACACCAATCGTACATGGAGTATGGCTCGTACACCCCATGATCGCAGGGGGACGGTGCGTACCCCTGCGATCATGGGGTGTACAGACCGTATGGTGTGTATGTGTTTGTGTGCTTTTCCGTACGATCGGTGTACGAGCCGTACCCCATGTACGATTGGTGTACGAGCCGTACCCCATGTACGATCGGTGTACGAGCCGTACCCCATGTACGATGGGGGTACGGCTCGTACACCGATCGTACATGGGGTACGGCTCGTACACCGATCGTACATGGGGTACGGCTCGTACACCAATCGTACATGGGGTACGACTCGTACACCGATCGTACATGGAGTATGGCTCGTACACCCCATGATCGCAGGGGGACGGTGCGTACCCCTGCGATCATGGGGTGTACGGACCGTATGGTGTGTATGTGTTTGTGTGCTTTTCCGTACGGCTCGCCCTTACCTGACGTGGACCGTACGAATCATGTCCTCATACCCTGGTCCGGATCGTACTCGTCGGGTCGTACGGCATGTGTACGAGTCGTACGGCATGTGTACGAGTCGTACGGTTCACGGTTTCAGCCTTGCAATACGTACGGATCGCGATGATTCGGACAGATTCACGTAATACGGATCGTACTACGCGACTCGGACGGACCGGTACGATTCATACGGAGAGGGCTCCGGATACAAATCGTACGGACGTTTTTTTCCCCGAATCGGAATCGCCCCCTTGGTGTTCAGGAGTGCTCTAAGGGAGTATGGTGGCTACTGTAGCAGAATTGCAGGGTACTTCTGTGGTGGAGATTTGTCAGGCTGTAACCTGCTTCCACTTTCGTTCGCCACTATATGATTGCTGATTTGGAATGTCTGGATAACGTGTTGGGTCGCAGAGTCTTGTCCTCAATGATTTAATGGAAGGGTTTTCTGTTTATGCTGTATTAAATTTTGATGTTCATGACTCATTTTTCTGTCTCTGTTTATTTGCTATATCTCATTGGTTAAGAAGGAAGATGAGGGAGGGACGGAATGTAAAGCATCCATTAGTTGTGAATAATGGCCTTACTCTTAGTCATACTCCCTCGCTATGATTCAAGGTCCTTCTACCATTCTAGTACAAAACAATTGAGTGGCTGGTTGGCTTGTTTACCTACAGGAGGAGGTGGGGTGTGTTTTATTTTGTAGTGGGATGGGTCTATTGGAGGCAAGCATGCCTCATCGGTTAAGCCGAGCCGAGCATCAAGATGGCCGCTGTGTAGAGAGGCTCTGCCGGCCAAGTTTATTATCCTGCAGGTATCCGTCCATCATCGCCGCATCTCGCCACCCAGACATGAGAAATCGATGCTGCACGGGATGGGGCGTAATTGTCTATTGTCCCGTGCATTGGCGTATTAGAGCGGAGACCGCAACCGGAGGGAACTGGGCCCACGCTGCCGGGGAACGAGTCCTCCACCTGGGGGCTTGGCAGCAGGAACCAACATGGCGACCAGACGGAGAATCCCCAGGGGGCGGCGGTGGGCAGAGTGTGCCATGGCTGGAGCGGACGGAGCGGTGTGAATCGCCTGGGCCCGAACTCCGCGATTCTCCCGGCGGCAGGTCTGAGGTCAGAGGCGGGCCTGAGCACACAGTGTGAATAAGACTATCCCTTGGCTCAGTTCAATAGATATTGAAGCCCAAATACTCGTCTTGGACACAAGCGACTACAGGTTAAATCATAAACATGGCAACAGTATTTGTATGAAAATATAAAAAATATTTTATTAAAACAATTAACAATTCCGAATTGTATGAACACGACACTTGATAAAAATAGAGTTAAACAACTCTATGCAGAAATTATAAAAACATCATCACATAAATGTGTTAAAAAACATGAATGAAACATGTATATACAAAATTACTAAACAATTGATCGAAAGAAAGACCTGCTCAAGTTATATAAAGACATATAGGACAGACATTTGGTGGGAGAGAAATTAAACAAACACAGACAGTCACAATTTGTCATTAGATTATGCACATTAAATATCCAATCTAGCTCAAACCAAAACCCGACTTCTTCTCGATGTTCTTGGGGCGAGTTTGGTAGTTTAATTGTGCACTAGTATGCGTCGACGCGTTTCGATGGCCTTTTTAGATGATTGCCATCTTTATCAAGACTTGTAATCTTGTTTATGACTCTCCTACAGTGGCACTGGATGGTTGCCTTTATGTATAGATCCTGTTGGTAAATATATTTCAATAAGTATATAGCATAAAGTAACATGTTATTGTCACTGTGAAGATTACTTTAGGCATGATCAGCTTATGTTGGATAATGTTATCGGCATTTATCATTACCATTTTACATTTGTTATATCCACAAGGTTGACAGAGCAATGATCAACTACATCTTATTGTGGTATCATCCCTGGAAAATTTCTACGCACATACTTTTGGAAAAACATCTTTACATCACAACTTGTTTGTCCTACCAGTATGTGGGCTTCTGTTGTAAGGATTACCCAAAAGCTAACAAACTGGGTACCCGTCATATTGGTAACTCGTAAGGGCATGAATCCTCACTTGTACAAGCCCTGAGTTTACTCCCATTGTATATTGGGGGGTGGGGCAAAAGAGTAGATTACCTTAAATCATCTTTCTTGTGTGGTTTAACGCTCTAAGCATTATGAATTAATGGATGGTGTTCTGAAACTGTCTTGGCCTGCAAAGATATAAGTAGCCAAAGTTGGATTCACATATTCTATTTATAGTACTATATTAATGTTGATATTTAAAGAATTTAGATTACCTGGAAATGGTCTCCCCTTTGGAAAATGTTAGTCCTGATTAAACATTCTTGTTCCTGAATTGGGAGATATGGGGGCATGGATGCAATCACACCTGTACACCAAATATAGGTATTATTATACGAAGGTGTTGTCATTAATTATATTTTAATTCTATGGTCTCTTGGTCACTATAGGGTTGCATGTACAAAAGTACCTGAAGAAATGTTATCCTCAGCTTGGTACTTCTGTTCCTTTCCGCTTGCTATTTGCTGTTTTTGACAGGGGCCACCCTCCGTTTACTTCGTGTCCTAAAATAAATGTAGGTAGTATTAGGGGTTCCGCTATTCTGAAGCCATTCTCAGTGGGGAGCTTGCAGGGGATCTTACCTATTAATAACGAATGAGGGGTCTTGGGATCGGGTGGTAGTGGCAGGGTGCCTAGTTCCCTCTCAGAAAAGCCTGGCGTGCCTAAGAGATAGTGGAGATGAGGAGAGTAGTTAGTTAGCTCTCTCATTCTATAGTGCGAGGCTCCCAAGGTTGTGGGACCATACCTGTCTCTCTGTATCTGTTCTCGTCCCGCCCGTCCGTGTGGCTTCTGACTTGTTCTCTGTCTTCCGTCTTCCGAGAAAGTGCTAATTCTCGTTGGCGGTGGCAGTCTTTTTTTATACTCCGTTATTGGCAGATAATTGGCATGTCTTTAATTTAAAACAGCTGTGTGGGGTCCGCGTCTAGGCGGGATCTTGTTTATGCCTGATGCGACGCGGGTTAATTTACTTCCGCGTTCCATGCCTCGTATTAGCTTAAAGCACTCCTCGTTTTGGCTACGCTTTGCGTATCATGATTGAGAGTCTCGGCCATTCTAGCCCTGTAATTCTTATTCTAATGAAAAAACTTTCGTTTATCTTGGCAAGTGTCCTTTGGATATTTACGTCTCTTTGGGACAGTTTTTCTAGTTTGTACAGGGTCAATGTTATATGAGTCTGTACCGCGCGGTGGAATAATACCGCGTTTCAAGCCTCGTTCTAAGTTAATGGTCCATGTTGTTTAAATCTGGAACGCGCGGTGGGAATACCTGAGCACACTACAGAGCCTGTTCTGCTGGGCTCTCATCGAACTGCGGGGACCTATGGATCACGGTAGATGGTGAGAGGGCCTCCGCTTATCCTCCCCCCTCCTATCCTTACCCGCGCTGGACATCGGTACCCCTCCCCCCTGGGACCGCGGCGGGCAGGTGGCTGCGAGGGCTGGACTGCGTGGCAGTCCGACTGAGGGCCGCATTTGAAATCTGTGTGTGCTACGGGGGCCGGTGCAGGCCTCTCTGCTCCTGAGGTCGCCTAATTACAGACATCGTCGGAGAGATGTAGATGCATTCACGCTTTGCTTTTCGTTCGTTTTTTCAGAAAACATACCAGTGTTTCCCCCCCTTTTTTTCCACTAAGTATTAAGTCTCCGAGAATTGCATTTTCATTCGCTATTTGGAACCTGTGTTGCGATCAGACCCATACACCATGGGATCGCTGTAGATTGTGTGTGTGGAATGTATTGAGGTGTGTGTACTGTTCTGTGTGAGATTTTGTAGGGCCACAAGACCCCATGTATAAAGAATATGATGAATAATACATCAAGGTTCTTACTATGTCCAGTGTGACTACGAGAGATTTAAACCTTATATCCGCATGGATACTATGCCACAATGTGACCCACGCAAATAAGCAGGTCTTGATCAATATGTGAATAGTCTCTCTTTATGTGTTTTTCACAACATTTGTATTTTTTCCCCCTTTTTGTTTTTACAGGGACCACAACAGGTCAACCCTTTTTTACGCTTCATACAGATACGTCAGAAATACTGACGTATCTGTAACTCCTTGCGACACGATGCGTCATACATTAAATATGACGCATCAGAAATGTCCCAAGGAGTGCGCAGTGAAAAGTGACACATCGCTGTTTTCACGCAGCGATGCGTCACTTTTCATAAATGAGGCCCCAGGTCTTTATAGCGGATCACTGACATAATATCGAGGGACATAATCTTGACTACCAAAAATATCAGCGAAAAAATATCGACAGACAGAATATCGACTTTGTATCTACAAACAGGTAAGTACAAAAATATCGAGTAAAAAATATTGTTTACAAAAATACAGTTTGTAAAAATATTGACTTATTTAAAAACAATGTTAAATTAAATTAATATTAAAAATTATTTACTAAAATATACTTAAAAATACTTAAATTACCTTATAACAATTAAATGATTAATTAAAGTTATAAAACATTTTTACAATCATATTTGTTAAAACATATATATATAGTAACATAATATAATTAAAAAATATCCAATATTATTACCGTAGGATAGCGGAAGTGTAAAATTACTATTCCCACTCCAGAGAGTGCAACATTAGATAAGGCGTTGGATAGCGTAGAGGTAAAAATTACTGTTCCCACTCCAGAGAGTGCAACAGCAGGGAAAGCGTTGGATAGCGTAGGGGTAAAAATTACTATTCCCACTCCATAGCGTGCAACAGTAGGGAAAGCGTTGGATAGCGTAGAGGTAAAAATTACTATTCCCACTCCAGAGAGTGCAACAGTAGGGAAAGGGTTGGATAGCGTAGGGGTAAAAATTACTATTACCACTCCAGAGAGTGCAACAGTAGGGAAAGCGTTGGATAGCGTAGGGGTAAAAATTACTATTCCCACTCTAAAGAGTGCAACAGTAGGGAAAGCGTTGCATAGCGTAGGGGTTAAAATGACTATTCTCACTCCGGAAAGTGCAACATTAGGTAAGGCGTTGGATAGCATAGAGGTAAAAATTACTATTCCCACTCCAGAGAGGGCAACAGTAGGGAAAGGGTTGGATAGCGTAGGTGTAAAGATTACTATTCCCACTCCAGAGAGTGCAGCAGTAGGGAAAGTGTTGGATAGCGTAGGGGTAAAAATTACTATTCCCACTCCAGAGAGTGCAACAGTAGGGAAAGCGTTGGATAGCTTAGGGGTACCAATTATTATTTCCACTCCAGTGAGTGCAACAGTAGGGAAAGTAGATACTTCATATATTATTTAATAATATATATATATTAATATCTATAAAAAATTAATTAAAAGTAATTACCAATTTAATATAATATAATAATTAATTAATTACAAATACTAATTTGATTTATTCATTACAATTAGTTATCTATTAATTCTAATTAATTGCAAATTAACAATTAATTAATTAGTAATTAAAAAGTTACTTAACAATTAAAATCTAATACCCAAAAAAATTAACATATGTAATTAGTTATAATTAAATTACTTCCCACCCTATTCCCCTATAAACCCACAACCAACTACAGAAAATAAATTAGTAAAATTAACGTAATTATTAATTAATCAATTTAATAAAATTAGTTCTCAAATAAAATTTATTAATTACCAAATAACAAGTATTTAACAATTAATTATCAATAAATAACACTCCATAAATTAACATATTTAATTAATTATAATTAAATTACTTCCCACCCTACTCCCCTATAAACCCACAACCCGCTACAGATATTAAATTACTTAAATTAACATAATTATCAATCAATTAAATAAAATTAATTGGCAATTAAAATGTAATTAATTACAAAATAAAAATTAATTAGCAATTAAATATAAACAAATACCAATAAATACATTTACATATTTAATTAATTATAATTAAATTACTTCCCACCCTATTCCCCTATAAACCCACAACCCGCTACAGAATTAAATAACGCAAAATTTAAATAACATTACATTAATTAATTAAATTACATTATAACATAAATAAACACTTTTAACACATAAAATACACTATACAAAATTCGATATTATTAAATGTTCGATATTTTTATTAACCTATAATATGTACTTTGATATTTTGACTATCTATATTTTAAAATTCGATATTACATTACTTACCTTCAAAACGATATTTTTGATGTCTATATTATGTCCATTCGATATTCTGTCCAGCCTATATTTTTTACTCAATATTATGTCCATTCGATATTTTGTAGTCGATATTTTGTCTGTTTACCGTCTATAGCTAATAAAAACGAATAAAATATTCACTCCCCACATTGATAGAATCTCATTGGTTATGTACAGCGTCTAGGAGGGTGATTCTATCACCATTGCCTTTGCACTTCCTCGTTTTGTTTTCGTACCTGGTATGGGCTGGTAAACAGCCATGGATTGCCTGGGAGATCCTGACCCTGCCACAAGAGCAGGGGGGCATGGCCGCTCCAGGTTTTGTATTATATGCCCTAAGTGCACAGGCACAATTCCTGCATTTCTGGGTTCATCCTACACCTTACCAACCACACGTGGCCATTGAAGTGGACAGGGTTGCCCCACTCCTGCTTTCCACTGCCCTATTCCAGGTAAATAAATGTCCATGGGACGAAATAGACACAGTGCAAGCTATGAGATAGGCTTGAGAGGGAATCTGCGAAAGTGCGTGACTTGATCTATTATATCCACTGACGATGTCCCTACTCCAGAATCCACACTGTCGGCCTGTCATGGACAGGAGGGCACAAGATCACGCTATGGCACATAGCCTTAGGGTGGAAGGATATATTTTCCCCGCAGACACTTTCATTACCTTACAACAATTTTGTGACACCGACCCTCCCCCTCTGCTCTGGACACACTTCTCTTTTATCAGCTGCGTGCTTCCTGCAGGGGCAGATTTGATACGTTCCCAAGCCCGTCGCTCGTACTGCCGGTGCTGGAAAACCTGCTGTTGGTGGAGTCGGGTCACAAGCTCATCTCCAGCATATACAAAATTACACAAAAGACATCTCCAGTCGCTGTCCCGGCCTCGCGGGGGGAGTGGGAGGCGGACCTGGGGGAGCCTGTCACTGACATGCAGTGGTCATTGGGTTGTAGACAATTAGAGCACTTAACATCAAACTACCAGCTCAGATTAATACATTTCAAATATCTACATCGCCTCTACCGTACACCTGTTCAATTCCACAGAATGGGGCTCAGAGAGAATGACCATTGTTGGCGCTGCGGTATTCCCGGGACTACATTTTTACATCTAGCTTGGCAATGTAGGTCAATAGCAAATTTTTGGCAGAAGGTGTTGGGTCACATACACGACATTACAGGGGTGGTGGTGCCCTGCATGCCTTTGGCGGCGCTCCTTGGAGTGCTTGACACTGTACAGCACAAGACACGCAAGTTGCCAGCAATACTATTAGTACTTGCAAAACGACAGATAGCCATGCACTGGGGGCAACTAGACCCCCCACGAAACTGGAATGGATAACAAGCGCGACATACTGCATGACACAGCTCTCCAATTATTGGGAACTTATGCCGGCCAAGTCCAGGCCTAAAGACATCTGGGCACCTTATGAGCAGTGGCTGACCTCTGCCGCGATTGATGATTAATGCATCTACTGTGGTTATTGTTGACCTTGAGACGTATGCATCTACCCTGTTCTGGAATATATTGCCTCTTAATTATGAAGTGAAGTACTATCTATTTGACTGCCTGGAACGGCTCGACTGTGTCCTCCAAATGATATGCATTTTCTTTTGTTTGCACTGTATCTTGTGATGATATTCTATTCAGCACCTAAGAACTGTAGAAGTCCAATGCACTGCTTAATATTATTTCATTTTCAAATTATTCCATCTATATGTAAGATTGTTATTGTCTTTGAAAATGTCAATAAACAGAAATTTAAAAAAAAGAAGGAATGTGAGGTCGAACAGGGATACATGTGGCCCACGCCTTTAAATTCCTTCCTAGCAACCACGGTTCCTAGTGAAGGGGTCAAACACCACACAGTTAGATGTTTCAATTACATATGGAAGAGACTGTCCAACATACTAGGGAAACCAGAATTATACTCGCCTCTCATGTCGCTATCGCATCTGCCCAAGGTACCAATCACTCAAGGGGTTGCATGTCGGGAAATGTTCCGCAAACGTGACCTAAGGGTGTGGGGAGAGCTCTACCTAGAGGGACAATTTAAAAGCCGTCAGGAACTACTGACAAGCGATAGGACCACTCCACTGGCGGTACGTTTCTATATGAGACTCAGACACAAGATCCCAGCCCATCTCCCTGGGTTCGCAGCTGAGCTTGCAATCCTGGAGACTCTCCATGCAACACTAAAACTAGAGGGACCGGCCCATGCGGTCTCTAAAATCAACCGGATGGCACTGACTGAGCGACCGCAAGGGGCACATGGGGCCAGGCCGGACTGCGATGCGGACCTAGGGGAGCCCTTTACAGACGACCAATGGACGTAACGCTGCTCGCAAACAGAGGCCATCGCTGTAAGCAGCAGATTGCGCATTACCCATTTCAAGTTTTTGAAAAGAATTTACTGTACCCCAATTAAGCAGCACAAGTTTAAATTAAGGAAAGGCAACCGCTGCTTAAGATATCGGCGGGAGTGAGCGGACTTCCTTCTCCTGGCATGGCATTACCCTTTATTTAGTAAATATTGGGATGAGGTACTAGAGGCACTAGCCAAATTGACAAGACTCACTATTCCAGACACCACCCTGACAACACTCCTGGGATACACAGCGGACATGCCGAGATCGTGCAGGAGGTTTGTCTCACTGGGACTATTGCTCGCTAAACGCAGGCTGGCATGCAGGTGGGGCCGGGGGCAGGCTGGCATGCAGGTGGGGCCGGGGGCATGCCCCCAAATTCAAGGAATGGCTGACTGACCTAATTTACTGCAAGGACCAACTTATCACTTATGCCGAACTGCTTTCTGCATCATCTTGCCACAGAGACATTTGGGAACCATTAATAAACTTATAAGGGTAGAATCTAATGACTGATGTTCACAATCAAGCACAGGCACAGAACTGTACTCTGTGACAGTAAACTATTGTTATATGGAAAAAGAACAAAGCAGGGATTGACCCCAACAGCTGGGACTAATCATATGTATCTAATTCTATTGCCTTGATGTTTGTAAAATTGAAAATTATATGCCATTGTGTAACAAAGCATTATGACTAGCATCCAATTGAGGATATATAATGTGCAATGTCTTGGTTAATTGTTTGTTTATGCATGATCTATTGTACTTGATTGAGAAAATCAATAAATACAATTTAAAAATATTAAAAAAATAAAAAAGAAGGAAGATGAGGGAGTAGGACTAGAAGTAATGCCATTATCTGTAACTAATAGACGCATCACCATTAAACCTAAGCTGCACAGAATGCAGGTCACCTATTAAAAAATGACTCGTTTTTTATCAAAGGAAATACAAATGTTACAATAAATGTTTAAAATATATATATATAATCAATAGGTGGGTTGTAACTGGTATTGGTATGTGCATTGTTTTGTAAATGTTAGTTTGTATTTTTGAGTGTGTGCATCAAAGGTTATATTAGAGTGAGAGGAGGCCTGCCACTCTATCACAAGGATGATGTCATCAGTGATGTCATCAGTGATGTCATGAGTGATGTCACTGACCATGCCATGAGTGATGTAATATGTGACGTCATCAGCAGTGCATTGCGGGCGTGCGAGTTATAGTTAGCTGAACTAACTATAACAGGGGAATTTCAATGGTTTTGTATGGGTGAAATGTCCAACTAACTATAACGCCCCTGAAACCTATGTTTTTTTCTGTGAATTTTTAAGGTTTTTTAAATGCTGATTCCTGACTATAACGTGGCTGAAACCTATGGTTTTTTTTGTTAATTTCAAAGGTTTTTTTAAATGCTAATTTGTAACTATAACGTGCCTGAATCCCATGTTTTTTTCAGTGAATTTCTAAGGTTTTTTAAATGGTAGTTTCTACCAATGCCTACAGAGGTACGACATGTGAAGAACGAAGAATAACACACAGAAAGAAGCAAAAGAAATGCAGAAAGAAGCAACAGAAGTTCTCAAAGACGAAGAAAAGTGCAGGAAGAAGGAAGACGTGAAGAAAGAACAAACAGAGGAGCAGAGAGAGGCCTTGTTGCAAAATCATCCTGTACCCTCAACTTTTTCAGATGGATACTGGTGGTAACTGACTGACTAACCAGTCCTAGAACCAGTGCTATACTAAAAGACACTTAGAATACATTTAAAACACCTACATACACTAGGGAACACTATGCGTTGGGGTATCCCTATGATTAGCATGACCTCCTCTGTAAGTCCCTAGTATATAATAGGGCAGGGGGATTAAAACTACCTCTTAAAATGCGCCACAGGGCGCTTTTCCACACTGGTGAAGGGAGGGTGGGCCTGAGGTGACATGTGTGCAAACATGCCCTGTGGCACGTTTTAAGTTGGGGAATAAGTCCCCTTGAATCCTGAGGGTCCCTGGGGTCCAACTAGCCCTCTAGGTACCTCCAGTAAGCTCCACAGAGCTGCATTGCACAGAGGTGTGAAAAGGGGCACAGCCTGGACCACCTCTCTGCAACGCAGCGCAGTGGCACTAACTGGGAGCACCTGGCTTGCTAGTTGTCCCCCAGGGGCCCTCAGAATTGAGGGGGAATCATTTGCACAACTTAAAATGCGCTACATGGCGTGCTTGCACATGTTACCTCAGGCCCCGTCCCCTCCCTTCCCCACTATGTAAACACGCCCTGTGGCACCCCCCCAACACCCTGGGGGCCCGCTACGGGCCCCCAATAGAAAGGACCGTGAGCCTTTCCCGCCATGGAAACGCGAGTTACCACCTGCATTGTATTATGGATGGTGGTGTCTTGCATACACCGCCACCATATTAACCTTGTTTTCCGCCGGTCGACGAGTTGTGGAAAACCGGCATACGGTCTTTCCGTCCGCCACGGACCCCCAGCCATCATAAGAGGCGAGGGATCTTTGATGTCTGGATGGCGGGCGGATCGCCCCGCCAGCCGGCGGTGACTACCGCCAGCCCGGCGGGGGCGATCTGCCCGCCATCGTAATCGGCCCCTATGTCCTTCTGAACTGAAGACTGAATATTTACTTTAGCTTTCCTTGCTCTATGAAGCGGTTATGGCAACATATTAGGGAATTACAAATCAATTAACGTAATAAATAATTGGATTTATAACGTTTCCCACACTGAGCAATATATTTTCCTTCTATATACTGGACTTCAGTGTTAGTAGTACATTAATTATTTTACATTTAAGAGTTACAGCATTGTTTTTGTGACTGTGTAACATTTCTACACTCATAAGCTGTCATGATCCAATAGAAAAGTCTATTAAGATTGAAGAAGGTATAGAGCTGGAGACAACCTTGCATAGGAAGATTTCAGAAAACTCGAAACCAGTGGTTTAATCAAGAAGTCTGGAAGATCTTGATAGCTGGTCTATGGAGATTGGGGCAGAGGAGTAGGAGGAGAGCTATTTAGTGTGACTCAGAGTGTGGCCAATCAGACTGTCAAAATTATAGAATTTCGTACTTCTGGAGCAACGCAAGAGGATCAGTTGTAGAATCATGTTGTCTCACAGCTTTCTTGGTTTTATGCTTCCTGTTCTCATACAGTTTATTCAGCATCCTGGCGAGTGTGGCTTTGTGTTTTCCCCCTCCCTCTGTGTGTTTTCCCTTCTCTTTAGTTCTCTACGTATTCCAAACATGCTTTATTGTCCTGCTCTGATTCTGTGAAAACATCTGCTGCTGTGAAATTTCTGATGATACTGCTGCTCAAAGTTTCTTCATTGTTCTCAAGCTGGGGGTTGTTTCCTGGTACATTCTAGAGCTATTGGCAGCTGTGGTGCTTGGAGCAGAAGGTAAAACAATTGCAGTATAGACAGACCTTTGCAAAGGGTTCTGACACCTTAACAAAGAAACAATATATTTCCTTCATAACGTATTTCTGTTACCTATGTATCCACTCTCAGATTATCCACTTAACACAGAAGGAGACCAATTTTCACCTTGATCATTGCATAAGGTTGTTGTGTCAGATGAGAGAAGGACCATGTATCCATCGTCTTTCTCTCTTTTTCTTCCACAAACGTCCATTTTCCTCTCAGGAGAATGTGTTCACTGTGGTGAGAATTGTCAAACCCAGTTCTTTAGTCTCCTTACAGAGGAGTTCTGGAGCATTATCATTGGAGATACTGTCACTACGTTTCCAACAGATTCAGGGTTGCCACAAATGCAAAAGTACAAATGTGTAGGGCAGAGTATTCTCAAAATGTGCTTCACCATATTGCTTTGATCTGCATGTCATAATGTGGATTGATAGTATAAAACTAGAAAGTAGTTCTCCTGATTTATTTAAATACAATAGTAACTTGAGGAGCCTCAGTAGTTGCTAATATAAACCCTGGAACAAATAAATGAACAGTACATCATGTAGATGGGCAGACATGTATTATTGAAATGACACAAAATAATATGGACCAACAAATAAGTTTCTTTGGCGATAGGTGCTCCAGGTGAAGACACAGTACACTAGACAGTGAGAAAAGTGATGAGTGCACAGAAAGAATATGTACAAAATGTCACAATGATAAATATTTAGAATTCCATACATGCTATTAGTCAAGGGTATGCGGTCCATAATACATGCATGACCAAGTAGAATGCTGTTGATGTTTCGACTCCCAACAAAACTTTAAACAGGTCTCCCTCAGGACAAGGATCTGATAGCAACCTAAATTTAGAGAGAATTATCCTGCTTTTAAATTCATAATCAGGTTGGAGATGCAATTGTTGTGAATAGATCATTCATAGAGTTGCAATAAACAGGTCACCAATATTTTTCTATTTCTAGGACTGAAAATATCTCAAAATGCTGAGGAGTAAATTACTCAATCTGTGATTTCAAAATATACACCAACAATGAGTTAAGCTAATGTTATACCTGTGTCTGGCCTGGCCCTGAGCTCTGCCAGGATTGTATTTCCTTCTAGAAATTTTGCAATTACACTTAGTGGCAGTTAGAGGCCTATTTCTGGCCAATAGGCTGTCACAAGTCTTTATCTTCAATATGAAAGATTTATCTTTTATCAAAGGCTTTTGCTTTCATTTATCACCTTAACAATACAGCAACGTGAATGGGTTTTATGCTCTTGGTTTCATTTTATTCTATAAAGTGCGCGAGAATCCACAGTTAGCTTTAGTTCTTGATCACTAGCTTTGAATAATGCTGATGGTCTGTTTTCTTCCACTACTCTTCTCCGTCTCCAGAATACATAGCATCTTGGGTTGGTCTATGCTTTCATGAACTACAAATACTTTACTCCTGCCTGCACTTCTGTACTCTTGTGAAGTGTCCACTCCTGTCACAGTTCTGAAACTCTTATCCAATTGCACAGCAATTTCTTAGGTCTCCAGAATGGGACTGATTTCCACATTTTTTTCACTCCCTAATCCCTGTCTTATTCCAAGAATTGTTACTTTGAATAGTCTTGACAGTGAAATTTCTGAAAAACATGAATGCCACTGAGATGCTTTTCTGTAGTTGCGCTCTAGGGATAGGTTTTTTGGGCCTCTTTACTTATAACTCTACATGGTGTTTTAGTTTAGTTGAAGTTTTCAACTTGTAACCCTAAGTGTTGTTTGTTCTTTGTCGTGTGAATGTTGTTCTATGGTAGTTGTGGTGTAGTCATTGCTGTATGTCTATGTGTCTTTAGGTTTCATTTAATGATTAATTGTAAGAAGAGCGAATATATCTGGCCTGGATCTGAGCACAGCGAGGGCTGGGTCAGCATGTAGAAGTGTAGCTTCAGGCAGATGATTCCTTTGAGGAATATTGTGATTACAGTTGGTGGAAGTTGCAGACTGGTGCCTGGTCAAGAGGCTGCCATAATTCCTTGTCTTCAAGAAAGACAATTTACCTCTTATCAAAGGATCCTGCTTTAGTTTGTCACCTTGACAGGTATACCTCTCATAAACATTTCAAAGTGGCACCTGGTGGTCATTATCTAGCTAGGATGGGTGCACACCACGAAAATCAGTAAAGAAAAGAGAATCAAATATTGTATCATGTCAGGCAGCCAATTTACCTGGAAACACGGAATTCATAAGTTGCATTAAATTATGTCAGCAATAACCACTCCTCCAAAATTACTCTATCATTGCTAAGGACAGAGTCTCTGTAGTGGTCTTGTATTAATAGAGTACATTGCTATCTTCCACGTGCCAGCTTCTTCGTGCCAGATAGCTGTATTGTTCCTATTTAGAATGTTTAAGGTGACTCATACTTTGGGGCAGTTGCTGTGTGACTCTCCCCCTTGCCGGTAGCTGCGCGGCACCTGTGATAAATAAAGATACTGCTTCTGCAACTACTACGTGTACAGTGCTTACTTACTACAGAAAACTGTGGGGACGAGGTACAGGTGTCCGCCGAATCCACGAGTGCATCCACGTTTGAAGAATAGAAGAAAAATGATTTTCTCCTGATCAATGGAGACGAGGTGATCGTTTTGAGGTTTCCTGTCAAGTCGAGAAGGTATTTTGTTCCTTATTATCTTTTGGGAGGAACACACAGCATCCTGCAAGAATTGGGAGAACAGTCTTTAGCACGAAAAGGGAAGTGCACAGTAACTTTATTTGCGCTCCTGACGTCACTGACACACATCTGAAATGCATCATCAGTTTCGATGCACTCCAATTAAGACTCCATTTTGGATTATAAACGCACACGCTGAGTGAATGGTTAGGTACGTTGAACGGCCATTTCGCGAAAAGAGAAGGCGTCTGTAACTAGGCTTTAAACCACCGAGTTTTTTAAAATTACTCAATTCAAATTTAACTTTATTGAAATGCTGTGTTTAAAAAGAGAAGTTACGAAAGTATTTTTACAGCATGCCAAGGATAAACAGTGACACGCACACTTTATTCATCGTAATTATTACGGCGTGTTGAAGTCATTATACACAGTCACAAAGAGGGTATTTCAGAAGTGCAAGTTGCACTGTAATCATGTTCACAGTGCAAAAAGGAGAACAGTGACAGGCACACTTATTGTAGGTCAAATAGCGTGTTTAGGCGAAACAATGACACGCACACTTTGAAATCTGCGTGTTGAGATGAACAGTGACATGCACACTTTATAATCAGTGTGTCAAGATGAAACAGTGAAACGTATGTTATTCTCAAAGGAATCTCATATTTCAAATGATAAAGTACAGTGTCACGCTCTTGCAAATTTATGTGTGAATTATCTCAGGAGCAGTCTTTTTGTTACAAAAAGCTCTACATGTTGAATTGAGTGTTAAGGCAGTGTTATGCTCACGTATACTCATCAAATAGTTAGGTACACTTTTATTGTATGCTAGAAACACAGTAATGTGCATAATGATCTTTTCTTAAGTCAAGCAATTAACATATATTGCAAAATTACTTTTATTTACATAAAATCAGCTTTTCAAGGGCTTAGTGGAGACAGTGAAATGTACATTCATTAGATCTAAGTTATCCTAACATTTTTTATTTTAGCTGTCATATCGCTTATCTGAATATGCAACCAGTTTCTCCACCTCCACCTTTTCTTGAATCACCAGGTAATCCCCCTATACCATGGAGGAATTGGTATGAAGCCTTCGTAACTTATATTGGCGCAATAGGGGCGTCACGTATTATGACAGAACATAGGAAATTTCTTCTTCTCAATTCTTTAGGTTTTGAGGGAAGATCTGTGTATAAGCATCTACCTGCTTTAGTTCGCGCAGAGAATGATGAAGAACTTGATGAATACACTGAGTCTGTTGAGAAATTAGAAATTCGTTTTGACATTGAACCCAGCATTGTAGTTATTAGACATACATTTTTTAAACGCGAACAAAAGCCTGGTGAAGATGTAGAAACTTTTATTTCTGCTCTATGGAAACTGAGTGCAGACTATCAATTTGAAGGGTTCACGGAACAATTGATCTAGGATATATAAAATTGTTGTCAATGGGTAATCCTACTCTTGAAGAAACCATACGTACAGCAAAAAGCATTGAACTTTCAAAAATGTTTATAAAAGAACTAGATGAAAACGTTGTGTCAAATGAATCTGTTACTGTCATCTGCACAAAAGAAAATAATGGTAATAGTCCTCCACGTTTTGAGAATAAAGAATACAGACAGAACAACATGTGTTACCGCTGTGGAAATCTTCCACATTTAAGTCTGGTCGATCGTGTCCCGCAAAGAATGTAGTCTGTAGGATCTGTGGAAAATTTGGACATTTTGCTAAAATTTGTCAAAGTGGAAAGCTTTTTCCTGAAGTCAAACAGTTTAGGTCACCTGTTGCGAATGTGTCTAATGTTGAGAGCAGTGAGGGGAACCTCTGCAATATACAAGATGACCTAAAGGATATGGTTGTTGTTGTGAGTTACATGTCTGGCACTGTGGAGGAGGATATTTCTGAATGTGTTGACCCCTATGTAGATATAAATATTGGAGGAAAAATTGTTAATTTGTTAGTGGACTCAGGGGCGAGAATTACAATGGTAATGGAATTGTTTGCTGAAGTTTGGAGTTCTCGTTCTTTGTTCCCTCCAGATAGATCTCCCGTTTCTTATGAGGGAAGGAGAATTGAGTTGGCTGGATTCTTTGAAGATTCTTTGGAGTTCAGGGGAAGAAATATCCATGGAAAAATGTATGTGGCCATCGAAGGGTTGTTTAAAATGGTACTGCGGCCAGGTACCAAAGATCAAGTTTCTGTAGTTGGTTCTGATAATGTTGTTGACAAACATGTTTGAACATCATCCTTCAGTATTCAGCAAAATACTTGGCACGATAAAAGGTTTCACTCACGTCATAAAAGTTAAAGATGGCACCATTCCTGTCAAACACAGACCAAGAAATGTACCTTTTAGTGTTAGGGACCAATTGGAGAAAGAACTTAATGATTTGTGTAAAAAAGAATCATAGAACCTATAGAACCTTCACTATGGTTGTCTCCTTTGATTGTCGCGAAGAAGAAAAATGGTGATCTTCGCATTTGTGTTGACCTTCGCAGCTTAAATAAAAACATTTGGGTGGATTCTCATCCCCTAACTAAGATCTCTAACATGTTAAGCTTGGTTCGTGGTTCCAAGTGGTTCACAAAGTTAGATTAGGCGTCGGCGTACCACCAGATTATCCTTGATCCCTCTTCAAGACATCTCACGGCATTTGTGTCGCCTTTTGGGTCTTTCCAATATTGTCGTATGGCATTCGGGTTGGCCTTTGCGCCAGCAGTCTTTCAAAGGATTATGTCAGGTATGCTCAAGGGAATAAAAGGCGTAGTAGTCTTCCAAGATGATGTGTTGATACATTGTGATACAAGTGATTCTCATGATGAAGCTCTTTTTCGCGTTCTTGAAGTTATGCAGGACAGTGGTGTTGTCTTGAAACAAGAAAAGTGTGTGTTTAAGGTCAAAAAGATTGAATATTTAGGTCATGTTTTGTCCGAGCAAGGTGTTGAACCCAGACCTGCCCTTATCAAAGCCATTGTTGATAGCCCACCTCCCATAGACAAGAATGGGCTTAAGTTGTTCATTGGACTTTGTGAGTTTCATTCTCGATTCGTACCAGATTATTCTTCTAGGGCTCAACCTCTCACTGACATGCTCAAGAAAAATGTACCATTCCTTTGGGATGTTCATTCTCAAAAGGCTTTTGAATGGATCAAAGTCTTCATACAAAAAAAATGTAGCCAACGCGTTTCGTCCGAAGGACTTCTTCAGGGCTACAACAAACAAATATACAAAATACAAATATTATACAAAACTATTTACAATAAAAACAATGATGTGTGGTACATCATAATTACACCAGCACATTTATACATATCATTAGGTTAACAAGCATGGTACGCCTACTGAGAGGATTTGCTCTTAAACCTCTATATGTCCAAGAAAAGTGAGGAGGGAATTCTAAGACACCACAAATCATTGTTTTTATTGTAAATAGTTTTGTATAATATTTGTATTTTGTATATTTGTTTGTTGTAGCCCTGAAGTAGTCCTTCGGACGAAACGCGTTGACTACGTTTTTTGTAGGAAGACTTTGAATAAAAGCAAGAACGAAAACTTTAAGTCCTACTGAATTTATTTTATCAATTGTTGTTCTGACTACTCTTGTCACTGTGTACTTTGTGGGGTGCTGAACCATTGTGTTAGCTGTGTAGAAGTGTAGGTTCTCCTCCTCAGATTTGGCTTTACAATATTACTTGAGTGTCCACAAGTGCTGTAGATGGGCAGCATGCAATAAACAAGGGCTCCATGAGTCCTGCTAGTGGTTCTCCTTGCTTACATTGAACTGGATTTGTGGAGATAGATCCATCCAAGAGAAACAAGTCACTTTTACTATTTGAGGAGCTTGGATTTTTATCGCAAAGGTGTTGCAGGATTCCCTCGGTCCTTCAGCAGAAAGTCTTCAGAAATAAAGAATACCTTTTGGTGGGGAAAAAAAGGTAAACCACTGTGGGCCTAATTACAAGTATAGGTGCTATTTATCGCTCATGGTAAATAAAGATACCATGGGTTTGGTATTTATCTACTATAATAAATAGCACGTATTATGAGTTTCTGCAGAATAGTATGCAGATTTTGGTGTTTACTGCACCATAATCCACATGATACACTATATACCATATACTTTTCCACGTTAAATGTCAGCAGGTTTGACCTACCGAAATGTAATGAATGTTCCGTGATTTAATACATCCAATAATTAGAGGATACTTTGAATATAACCTAACTCATAATTTTGACCCATGAGTAAACTAAGTTTATGCATGTGTCAGAATTTATTAAGCAACTCGTAAACAGGTTCTATGTCTGGATAGCAAACTCACCTCAATGTTTTCTGGTAGTTCTTTTGAAATTGTTTGCACAAACTCAGTCTACATGAAAACCTTCCTGTGTGGGTTTACCAAATGCTGGTTACCTTACACTCTTCACCTGGTTTTTAAGTCTTTGTTTGTCCTTTTACAATGCAGATAGCAACAATTGTTAACATTCCTCAATCTACGCCATTCAGCTTCTAGGCTCTTCAAGGCTTAAAAAAAGACAGGGTGTAAATCCTAGAAAAGAAGAGCAACTCTAATACACCTAAACGCTAGCGAGGATTCTACCTGCCTCTGTACAAAGTACCTCTATGAAAAGATTCATGCAGAGGACTGGACAGCTCAGTTAGTCTTTCCTAATCAATCGTAAGAGGTCCTGTCCAGTCTGGTACTCAGTGTCTCTGTTTCCCACATGGAATTGTAAAGAAGATATTCCAAAACAAGTCACAGCTACACTCTTTTACTTCAAAATCATGTCCTTGAGAATTAGTTTAGATTGGGTTTATGGTCAAGGAAATCTACCTGGTCATATCCTCCACAAAACAAGATGGAAGTGTCTGCCTTTCATACAGGACCGATTCCTGGGGATATTCTAACATGTTTCACACCTCCAATTACTTTACAGCAACAAGTACTAGAAAGCTTTTTTAGGCCTCACTTCTTATTAAGGAGTTAGCACAGGCTGTATCCTGCTCAAACTACGTTCCTGGGCAGTCAACCCATGTAATGTGCTGCAAAGACATCCCACACTTAATGGTAAGGTTGCAAGCAGAAATGCAACTTTGAATCATAAAGCCAGTGTGTCCAGCGAGCTCCCAGGAGAGAAGAGAGACTACTCCTTACCTTACCTTGTTTTGGAGGCTTTGACATTTCTTGAAATCCTAATCCTCTAGTACCTTTCCTTGTGGCGTTCTCTCATGGTCAGGACGAGCATATGACTCAAAGCAGAAAAAACGAAACAATAATTGGTATTCTGTTCTGTTAAGGTGTGCACTTGCACATTTCATCGCTCACTGATGAAAACAATCAAATTATATCTTCTCAAAAATTGTGAATTCTAGAAGATTTTTGAATTCTAATCTTGGATATTGTAATTACATTTCAAATCTACAAACTCACACTCTTCCAGATTCAATACGTTGTGAACATGTAGTGTAGTGCACAATTCACCTGCCTATGTGTCACACAATGTAACATTTCACAGTTGAGTATTGATAGAATGTCTCTCTAGTGACTGGCCAAAGTATCAAGCCAGTTCAATGCTTATAGGAGTTTCAATAGAGATTAAGTGAATGCAATTTCAAAGACAATGTAATGGCAGTCACTTTGTAAGCAGGTCCCAAATGTCAGCAGAAGTAAAACAAGCATTGGCATAGTCTATAGGTCGCACCTGTGGGACATTATAAGTGTTAGCTTGAACTATTGGCTTTACTAATGTCTTTAAGCTATGTTGTAGAAGTGTGTGTCTGCTGTGCAGCATGTAAAAACAATGATGAGCACTTTTGCTACCTTATATATTATCAAGAAGACATTTTGTACAACTGAATGACCCTATTAAAAAAACTAACATAAAAAAAAGGTTTTAGAGTGTTTTTGTCTTCGCAATGCTGGCAACTTCTACCTGCCAGTTCTAATACGTGTTTGTTATAGATTTCGTTTGTTATTGGGGTGGGGGGACATAAATAACGGGAGGGTGCAGCTTGGTAAATAGTACCTGAATTACATGAGCAGCAGACGATCACTAGGGGAGAATCAATAGGTGCGAGATCCCGAGGCCAGACTGAAGTGGTGCTGAGTGATACCAAGGTGGTGCTGAGGTGTTGATTTGGTCGTAGTGAGGTGATATTGCAGTGATGTAGAGTGGTGCTGCAATGGTGCTGAGGTGGCACTGGGGTGGTGTTGTGCTGATGCTGAGGTGGTGCTGCACTGGTGCTGTGTGATGCAGAGGTGATGCTGTGCTAGTGTTGTGGTGGGGATAAGGTGCTGCTGAGTGATGTTCAGGTGCTGCTCCTGCTGAAGTGGTCCTGAGGTGGTGCTGCAGTGATGCTGCTGTGAAGCTTAGGTGGTGCTGTGCTGGTGCTGAGGTGGTGCTCTGTAGGTGCTGAGTGATGCTGTGGTGGCGCTGATCAATGATCTGTTGGTGCTGCACTGATACTGAGGTGGGGTTGCACTGATATTGAGGTAGTGATGCACTGGTAGTGAGGTAGTGCTGCACGAATTCAGAGGTGGTGCTTTGCTGGTGTTGTGCTGGTGCTGAGGAGGTGCTGAGATGTTATTGCACTGATGCACTGGTGCCGAGGTGGTGCTCTGCTGATGCTGCGGTTGTGCTGAGCCATGTTGAGGTGGTGGTACTGCACTGGTGCTCAGGTGTTGCTGACTGATGCTGTGTTGGCACTGTGCTGTGGTGATGCTGAGGTGGTGCTGTGCTGATGGTGAGGTGGTGCTGTGGTGGTGCTGTGCCTATGCTGAGGTAGTGATGTGCTGATGCTGCAGGGGTGCTGCTTTAATGCTGAGTTGCTGCTGACGTTGTGTTGCACTGGTGCTGAGGTGGTGCTGCGCTGAGATGGTGCTGTGCTGATGTTTAGGTGGTGCTGAGCTGGTGCTGAGGCAGTGCTGTCCTGATGCTAAGTTGATACTGCACTGGTGGTGGTGCATTGGTGAGGAGGTGGTGATGATGCTGAGATGGTGCTTTGCTCATGCGGAAGGGGTGCTGCATTGATGCTGAGTTGCTGCTGATGTGGTGTTGCACTGGTGTTGAGGTGGTGTTGAGTGCTGCTGAGGAGATGCTCCGCTGGTGCTGAGTGATGCTTTGGTGGCACTGAGTGATGCAGTGCTGGTCCTGCGCTGAGGCTGAGGTGGTGGTTCTTCACTGAAGCTGAGGTAGTGCTGCACTGGTAGTGAGGTGGTGCTGCAATGGTGTGCAGATCGTGCTCTGCTGGTGCTGAGGTGGTGCACTTTTGCTGAGGTGGTGCCTTACAGGGGCTAGGTGATGCTGTGATGATGTTGTGCTGCTGTTGTGGTGGTGCTCATTTGCTGCTGAGTGATGCTCAGCTGGTGCTGCAGTGGTGCTGCTGAAGTAGTGCTGAGTGAAGCTGACTCGTGCTCAGGTGGTGTTGTACTGATGCTGAGGTTGTGCTGCAGTGGTGCTGTGAAGATGATGTGATGGGGCTCAGGTGGTGATGTGCTGTGGTGGCGCTGAGTAATCCTGTTATAGCGCTTAGTGATGCTTTACTGGTTCTGCACTTATACTGAGGTGGTGGTGCTGCACAGATGCTGAAGTAGTGGTGCGCTGGTAGTGAGGTGGTGCTGCACTGGTGCAGGGTTTGTGCTGGGCTGGTGCTGAGGTGGTGCTGAGATTGTGCTGAGGTGGTATTGCACTGATGCCCTGGTGCTGAGGTGATGCTGCTGAGTGATGCGCTCGCTCTGGCTGCCTGGGCATCGTAGTGGGACTGCTTTGCATTTTGGTGATAATAGAAATATTCACTGCGCGCTCGCATTTTGCATTTTGACGATAATAGAACTAATCATTGTGCGCTCGCATTTTGCACTTTGCTGATAATAGAAGTATTCATTGTGCGCTCGCATTTTGCATTTTGCTGATAATAGAAGTATTCATTGTGCGCTCGCATTTGCTGAAGTGATTTGCTGATTTAATAACTGCATCGTAGCTCGGACTGGCCGCCTGGTTAGCTGTTTGTTTATGTTGCACGGCCATTTTGTTTGTTGTGCCTCGTAGCAAGGCTCCCCAGCATGCACCCGCCTCCCAGCTGCTCCTCCCTCGCCCCTCCCCCTCCACTATCCGCATATGACAGATGCATTTCCGCGCAGCGTTCACGCGCAGCGATCGCGCTCCAGTCGCGCCAAAGGTGCGCCAAAGGTAAGCCCGTCTGCGCCCGTCCGCGCCTGGACCGCGCCCAGCGCTTGTACCCCTGGCCCCCGCCGCTCCCATCCCTCTAGAATCACATACGACGACGCCTCCCTCCTCGCCCTCAACCCCGGATGCGCACCACAATGCTGCGAAGCCAGCCCAGGACGTACCCACGGTCCATCCGCCTGCCTCTCCTGCAAGTTCAACTGCTTCAGGACCCTCACCAAACCCAATCCCTCCACACACAGCTCCGACTCTAACCGCCTGAAGTGCATCCTGCTGAACACCCGCTCGGTCCACAGACACGCAACTGAACTCTGGGACCTTCTCGATACCACGTCACCGGACATCGCCTTCCTTACAGAAACATGGATGAACTCATCATCTGCACCCGATATCGCCATAGCCATACTAGACGCCTACAAGATTATCCGAAAAGACCACACCAATCAAACAGGAGGAGGCATCGCCATCATCCTTAGGAACACCATCAAAATCACAACCAGCTCGGACGATATCTTTGCAACCGCCGAACATCTCCACTTTCAGATCCACACCGACCCTAGGACTACACTTAGAGGCACCCTCATCTACAGGCCTCCAGGTACCCGCACTCAATTCAGCGATGACATCACAGACTTCGTCAGCCCACATGCCCTCGCCTCCAAGAACTACATTCTTTTAGGAGACCTCAACTACCACCTTGAAAACAAACACGACAGCAACACCACCACCCTTCTGGACAACATGGCCAATCTCGGACTCAAACAACTTGTTGACACCCCCACCCATTCAGCCGGACACACGCTCGACCCTATCTTCACCTCCAGCAAACACATCTCCTTCGATCGCACCACAGCTCTCCATTGGACGGATCACAGCTACATTCACTTCAGCTACAAAACCACCCTGAACCACAACCGCCCACAACCTATTCCTAGGAGAAAGTGGAACAAAATCACCTCCGACCAACTCCTCACATCACTCAACCTAAACCCTCCTACCCTCTCATTGGACCCAAACCAAGCGGCCACCAATCTCAAGCAATGGATTACCCACAGTGCTGACGAATTAGCACCCCTGAAAAAGCACCAGATCAAATCAACCAGCAAAAAGACTCCCTGGTTCAATGATGACCGTAAAAAATCCAAGAAGCTATGCCGCACCCTGGAGAAAACATGGAGAAAAAACCCAACCACCGACAACATGGCCACCCTCAAGGCAGCCACCCGCAAACACCACCAACTGATTCGATCCACCAAGAAATCAGCACTCAAGGATCGTCTCGACAACAACACTCACAACAGCAAGGAACTTTTCAACATTGTCAAAGAATTCACCAACCCCACCGCAGCATCTAACAACATCATTCCCTCCCAAGACCTCTGCTTCGAGAATACTCCCAGCGATCAACCCTCCCCACCCCCCTCAGATCCCGCTCCGCCAACTAACAACCTTATCGCCTGGAACCCAATCACCACTGAAGACACCATCCGCCTAATGAACTCAATCCACTCTGGCTCGCCAACCGACCCCTGCCCCCACCACATCTTCAACGAAGCTGACTCCATCATCGTACCCCATCTCCGGGACATCATCAACTGCTCGTTCAACTCTGCCACCTTCCCAGAAAACTGGAAACACGCCGAACTCAGCGCCCTTCTGAAGAAACCCACAGCAGACCCCTCCGAACTTAAAAACTACCGACCCATATCCCTCCTCCCATTCCCGGCCAAAGTCATTGAGAAAGCCGTCAACAGCCAGCTCGCCGCCTTCCTTGAATGCAACAACTCCCTCGATCCATCTCAATCCGGGTATCGAGCCAAACACAGCACCGAAACCGCCCTCATTGCAGCGACTGACGACATCCGAACACTACTGGACAACGGAGAAACAGTGGCCCTCATTCTACTCGACCTCTCCGCCGCTTTCGACACAGTCTGCCACAGCACCCTTACACAATGCCTTAGCAACATCGGCATACAAGGAAAAGCCTTGGACTGGATCATCTCATTCCTCGCCGGGAGAACTCAAAGAGTCCGACTTCCCCCATTCAACTCAGAGGCCACTGAAGTCATCTGTGGTGTACCTCAAGGATCTTCACTCAGTCCCACCCTCTTCAACGTTTACATGAGTCCACTCGCTTCCATCGCACACAACCTCAACATCATCTCTTACGCCGACGACACCCAGTTATTCCTCTCCCTCACCAAAGACCCCAACACCGCCAAAACCAATCTCCACGAAGGCATGAAAGAAGTAGCCGAATGGATGAAACATAGCCGTCTCAAACTCGACTCAGACAAAACGGAGGTGCTCATCCTAGGATCTTTCCCCTCTGCCTGGGACGACTCTTGGTGGCCTTCCGCTCTGGGCACAGCACCCACACCCACAGACCATGCACGCAACCTTGGCTTCATCCTAGACTCCTCTCTCTCGATGTCCAGACAAGTCAACGCAGTCTCATCCTCCTGCTTCAACGTACTTCGCATTCTCAAAAAGATCTTCCACTGGATCCCCCTCGAGACAAGAAGACTGTCACCCACGCACTGGTGACGAGTCGACTGGATTATGGTAACATAGTATACGCCGGAATCACAGCAAAATTACAGAAAAAAACTCCAAGGCATCCAAAACGCATCAGCGAGACTTATATTAGACATCCCTCGCCAAGATCACATCACCGGTCACCAAAAGACCTCCACTGGCTTCCCGTCAACAAAAGAATTACCTTCCGCCTTCTCACCCACGCACACAAGGCCCTCTACAATCTTGGACCTGAATGCCTCAACATTCGACTGTCCATCTACAAACCCACCCGCCAACTTAGATCATCCAATCTAGCCCTCGCCGCAGTCCAGCGCATCCGAAAATCCACCATGGGTGGCAAATCCTTCTCCTTCCTTGCCGCCAAGACCTGGAACTCACTCCCCACTCACCTTCGCCTTACCCAGAACCACATCTCCTTCAGAAAAGAACTTAAAACCTGGCTATTCGACAAATAATGAACCCCCTCCCCAAGCGCCTTGAGACCCTCTGGGTGAGTAGTGCGCTATACAAATGACCGAACTTGAACTTGATGAGGTGGTGCTCAGTGATGCTGTGGTGGTTCTTAGTGATGCCGTGGTGCTGCTAGTCAAGCTAAGTTGATGGGACTGTGCTGGTTCTCTAGTGGTGCTGAGCTGGTGCACAGGTGATCCTGGGTAATGCTGATGTGATACTGTGCTGATGCTGGGGTGGTGCTGCAATGATGCTGAAGTGGTACTGAGTTGCTGCAGAAGTGGGACTATGCTGGTGCTGAAGTGGGGCAGTGCTGGTGGTGGTGCATTGATCTGGAGGTGGTGCTGTACTGATGCTGAGGTGGTGCAGGCACTGATGCTGAGTTGCTGCTGCATTGGTGGTGCACTGATGAAGAGGTGGTGCTATGCTGATGCTGAGGGGCAGCTGTGGTGATTGCTCAGGTTGCGCTGTGCTGATGCTGAGGTGGTGCTGCACTGATGATGTGCTGGTGCTGAAGTGATTCTGCAATGGTGCTGAGTGATACTGAGTTGGTGCTGAGTGATCCTGAGATGGTGCTGAGGTGGTTGTGTGCTTGTGAAGAGTTGGTGCTGAGGTGATGCTTTGATGGTGCTCAAGTGATGCTGTGCTGGTGCTCAGGTTGTTATCGCAAAATTATATGCAAATGTCTCTTTTTACCCTATTTTCACCATACTGTGTCCAATTGATGAATGTCTTCATAAGTTTTCCTAAACGCTCTATTCTCTTTCTTGCTATACTTTCACGTGTCGGCCGGATTACATATCCTTGAATTCACCTCACTCGCTCACCCAAGATGGCCGCCCGAGTCCGCCTTCACTTCCACCTATTTAAACCTTTGACTACACCGGTACGTCATTACCGCAAAACGCCATTGCGACAAGCAGTCCTGTGTAATCGCCCACCGGCTGGAAGGTAAGCGTGCCTCTCGTGATACAATCCTTTCAAGAATTTCCATACCGCCAATGCCGCTAACAATTCCCTTGGCAGGCATTTTCCTCCAGTAAGGGAAACCGACGAGGAGATTCTTCCCCACGGTCCCCGGTGCTCCAATGTCAGCAGTTCTTGATTCTCATCTCTAACCCAAGGTAAACTCAGGGCTGCCAGCACTCTTCTCACCCGGCATCCACTTTTGGCAATGAATCATTGGCTTACTTCCTCCTTCCCCTACCGGCGCTCCCAGGTATTCCACTGACATATGGGGACAATCCTTTCCTACCCGGAGTGAACCCACTGTGTTCCATCCATTCCTCAGGCCAGTTCCTCCCCGCAATTTCCACTATTACAGGTTAGACTCTTTCCCCATATTTTCACGTATCTCACCCGCCGTGCATTTTGACGCAACCGATCATCATTTCGCCACCCGCCTTGTTTAAATATCACCACCATACAGAGTTAGTGGTCATTATGTGTTTACTGGCATTACCGTGCCAGTTCCCCGGGCCAGCTCTCACCGACTTATGCACTTCAGTTGCAACGGAACCGTTCACCATTCTTCACCGCCAGTCTCAAATCACGACCACAATACATTACTGGTCATCTTCGCTTCGCTAATTCTCACCGCCAGTTCCAAATCACGACCGTACTTAGTCACTGGTCATCCTCTCTCACGAGTAGTATTGGGCTACTGCTCACCAACGGAATCACTGCCCTCTTCACTTTCTGCATGCCCGAGCCGATGCGTGTCTATTTTTCACCATTTTTTATGGCATTTCTGTTTTAACTGTGTTCATCGCCATTTGGCACATAACGCTGATTGACCGCCTTACACCAAGTAGCCCCAACGTGCATGGTCACATTATATATGTAATGAAACCTAGCGGCTTGCTCTCTTCTAAAGCCGTCCCTGCCTTTCTCCCCCATTTCTCCACAGGCTTGCTTACTACATTCAGGCACATAATATTCACAAGTCCTGATGACGATCCAGTTAATTGTTGTTTGGGATCGAAACGCCGTCGACCAATAATATTGTTACACACAGCTTACCATTGTATCTTATTTGTGTGTTAACTATTTCTGGATAGCTTAGATAAGCCTTATTACTGATTTTAAGCGTCCTCTTTGCCGTTGCCTGAAAAACCTACGTTAAGGACCACTCCAGCTCTACTGTGAAGCGCATTACTTATGCCCCAGGTAAAGAATAGGATGCTGAGGACAATTTATCCCCTAAAAACATTAAAAACATCCATCCATTGACATGGGTCACGAGGAAAAAAGAAAGGCAACTTAAAGCCTAGAAGTGGTGTTCCGGCAAAAAACTGGAGGTGGCTGGCTTTATAATTAGGTTGTTAGATTTCTCTAATGATATACACATTTAGTAGGTGGGTGCATATGAAAAACTCTGTGCCAGCCCTACTGAACTCTGCAGGAGGCTTCCCGAAAGACGATGGCTTGTAGTCTACCACTAACTGGTAAGAAAGAGAGCAAAAGGCATCACTTTGGACACATCTCGTAACTGTACGTGGTACATCCAGCAGTGAACTTATTTTGTTTACTAAAGAAAGGAGCTAGAAAACAAGCAGCTCCAATTCTGACACCGGAGTTCTAGGGAGTGGATCTAGACAGTGATGTGAAAGGAGTGGTGGGGGGGCTGCTCATGACTTATCATCCAGGCAGCCAGCCTGCTGGCTCTTTGGTTATCTTCCACTCCTGGGAGGGGCTTTATCCAAAAGAAAAAATGCAACGTTCTAGTACAAGGATTAACTAATGAAATCCAGGGCATTCTCCTCCTGAAGACCAAGATATTATATCCTTAAGATGATGGTACCATAGTGAAAACAACATACAAAATAAGGGAACCTTAAGAAAAAAATACATAAAATCCCAAAAAGCTGTAGACATAAGCATGCCGTGCTAAACCAAGATAGCATATTATACAATGAAAAACTTAAAACTCATTGCGCACAAGCTTAAAGTAAACATTAAAATAAAAGAGTGCAAAAAAACACAAAGGGTAAACGCTACACAGACAGGAGACTAGTAATAGGTCAATACTAAAGGGCACAGAACTAGAGAGAATGAGGGACATATAAGTAAAAGAAACCACATAGAAGCAAGCTTTTCACAACAAATTGCCCATTAACAAATTAGTAGCGAGGGGTAGAATGAAAGCCCACATAGTGAATACAGCATATCTTGCATGCAGCGCATAGTCGCTGCCTAGGCTCAACCTAAAAAATGAGTATTCTAAAAGATAAAAGTCTCGGGTTCACCTTGTGCAGATTGCTGTTTTAGTAATAAAAAAAACATGAAGAGGCTGGAGAGGCCTACAACCAAGAAGGATATGCTGATACAGGCAGATATACGCTTTATGGAGACCTGTGGTTGTGTTTATTTTACTTAGCCCAACTTTTGAGCCCTAAGGGGTGATGTACCCTTGATGCATTAATGTCCACTGTCACATTCAACACTACCGGTACAAAAGGGGGTGGTGATGGACGGAGCATCTGAATCAATCAAACACTCACACCCAGTCATAAGATCTGGGTTTAATCTATCACCGTTCTTTAGCTCACTCTGCCACCCCAGTTCAGACATGGCTATATGCAAATCAGTCTGACCCTGTGCCTCATGGGAACAGTCCGGCTTGAACTGCCAAGCCATGTCTTCCCTGGACCGGAAACAAGCTTCCGAGGACCGGTTTCTGGCATTCCAGCCATCTTCAGCCCGGCTTGCTTGAATCCAGTGGCAAAGTGAGCAAGGGACTCACGTCTGAGCATACCCTGCCACACTTATGGCGGCCAAAAGCGGTACAAAAGGGGGTGGTGATGGACGGAGCATCTGAATCAATCAAACACTCACACCCAGTCAAAAGATCTCGGTTTAATCCATAACCGTTGGATGGAATGCCAGAAACCGGTCATCGGAAGATTTTTCCGATAAGACATAGTGAGCAATCAAAGCAAAAACTCTAGGGAGTTGTGTGGAGAAAGTACAACTACATAGCAACATTATTATGTCAGTTGCAATAAACTATAATTGAAAGAACACTAAATAAATACATATAATATCTAACCAAGATTTTGTAGTACACCACACTTTCAATAAAATTGTTTATAGGTCAAATATATTTGCATTGTGTTAGTAGTCAGAAAGTGGAGATCTCTCAGAATACAATACCCAAATGCAATCCATTAATTACGCGAAGAGCTGGTAATTTTACAATGATAAATAAGTAGAAACCAGACTCCAATTAAAAACTAGATTGCCTGACACAAAAAGCCCTGCACCATGATAAACCTAGGCACATCAAAAATAACCTCACAATATTAGTAAGCCTATCCATGCATAGCGCAAACTCCCTTCTCTTATAATCTCCCAGATTCAGGGAAAAGAAGGCCTACGCCTGTATCTTCTCTGGATCAGCACCAAGAATATGGAACTCTCTATCTTTGGAGATCAGGTCGAACACGTCAGCATCCACCTTCAAGCAGAAAGTCAAAAGGTTTTTTACAAAACAGAATCCTAGAAGGAGGTTAAGATCAAAGTTTTTCAACTCTGTTCCCCTCGCTGCCCCGCAACTCCATTTCTGCCTGCCTTGCCTTCTGAAGCTTTATTGCCCCCGTCACCTGTGCCTATTTGCCTTCCGTTCCCTTTGTCGACCCGCTCCGCTCACGCCGCTGCCTCCCCTGCAGCCCCGCACCCCTGACTGCCCATTCGCTGGTCCTTTCTCCCACCTCCCCTTCTTATGGTGGCCGCTGCGTGGCGGCCGTGCGCAGCAGGCGCGCCTCTGGTGCGCCAAAGGCAAGCCCATCTGCACCATTCCATGCCTGGACCGGGCCAAGAGCTAGAACCCCTGGACCCCGAAGCTGCCACAATACCAGCCTGTACTACGACTCCGGTACCCTCCACGCACTCAACCCCGGACGAGATCACTCCTGCTACCGGGCCACCCCGAAGCGCACCCAAGGACCCTTCACCTGCCGGAACTGCAGCTTCACCAGCATCTGGCCCGCCAATCCATCAACCAGAGAACCCAACCACCTCCGATGCATCCTCCTCAACACCCACTCCGCTTGCAAGCACGTCATCGAACTCTGGGATCTCCTAGACTCACCCACCCCCTACGTCGCCTTCCTGACGGAGACCTGGCTGAATACCACCTCGGCACCAGACATCGCCATAGACATCCCAGAAGGCTACAAGATCTCCCGCAGAGACCGCACCAAAGGAGTGGGAGGGGGAATCACCATCATCCACAAGGACACCCTCAGAGTCTCGACCAACACCGACGCCACCCTCACCACCGCCGAGCACATGCACTTCCAGATCCACACCGACCCCAACACCACCCTCAGAGGAACACTCGTTTACAGACCACCCGGACCCCGACCACAGTTCAGCGACTCCATCACTGACCTCATCAGCACCCATGCCCTCTCCTCCATGGACTACATCCTCCTCGGGGACCTGAACTTCCGCCTCGAGAACAACAACGACGCCAACTCCACCGCCCTGATCGACAACCTCGCCAACCTCAGACTCAAACAGCTCGTGACGACACCCACCCACGCTGCTGGACACACACTGGACCCCATCTTCTCTGCAAGTCCCCACGTCTCCTTCAACCACACCACCGAACCCCGCTGGACAGACCACAGATGCGTCCACTTCACCTTCAGGAAACCCACCACACACCACCACACCCAACAGATGCCACAATGCTGCTGGGGCAAGGTCACCGAGGGCCAACTGACCACCACCCTTGCCCTGGGACCACCCGCCGATCCCACCGACACCTCCACCGCCGCCATCAACCTCAAACAGTGGATCAATGACTGCGCCAACACCCTCGCCCCACTCAAGACCTCCACCACCAATCACACCAACAAGAAAGCAGCATGGTTCACCGAAGACCTCTGGACCTCCAAGCGCACCTGTCGGAAGCTGGAGAAGAGCTGGCTCCGCGACCGAACACCAGACAGCTACACATCCCACAAGAACGCCACCCGCAGACACCACCAACTCATCAGGACCGCCAAGATGACCGCCTTCAAGGACCGCCTAGACAGCAACGTACACAACAGCAAAGAACTCTTCAACATCGTGAAAGAACTCTCCAACCTCAGCTTCAACACCAACCACATTCCACCATCACAAGACCTGTGCAACTCACTGGCCACCTTCTTTCACGGCAAGATCACAGACATCCACGACAGCTTCAACACCGCCACCCCCACATCCACCACCGAGACCACCACCCCTGCGACCACCACCCGCACCAGTCGCCTGACCGCATGGTCCAACGTCAGCGACGAAGACACCATGAACTCCATCCACTCTTGATCACCATCTGACCCATGCCCTCACCACGTTTTCAACAAAGCCAGCACAGCCATCGCACCCAATCTCCGGAAAACAATCAACATCCACTTTGAGACAGCAACCCTCCCAGAGAGCTGGAAACACGCCGAGGTCCATGGTTTCATTTTGAAGCAGAGAAGGTTTCAAGTCACTGGATGCATTCTCAAGTACCCTTGGTCTGGCTGAGGACTTTCATGCTGGGCAAGACCCGCCGCATCAATGCGGGCCAACCATCCATCAAAGGGCCTTGGGGTTCAGCCTTAGGTAGGATGAATGAGCAGTACCCCTCCACATGCTGGAAAACGCCTTCAGCAGCAGTGTCTACACAGGTCTTAAACGAAATAAGGTTCAGTGAGCTGCTCAGTACTTCCAACGTATTACAAAGCCCAGGAACTGGGTTGGTGCCAGTCTATATCCAGAACATAGCACGTTGAAACTATATCCAGAATATTGCACTTTGAGACTATATCGAAAACATAGCAATTTGAAAGGACCATCCAGTCAGGCTGAGATAGAATTATGATCCTTAGCCAGACCTCTGGTACAGCTTGCTTCCAAAAATGTTTTACACAGCAGTTGAGAGGGAGACAAATTGAGGTACGTATTTGTCCTTTGACCGTGCTAATCCTCCATCATGCAAACTCCATTCTTACTCTAAAGTAAATGTTTGGAGGATATCTGATTATTGCTAATGGCATTGGCACATGTAATGATCACAAAGCTATTACTATAAATAACTTACCCTAATGTGAAAGGGTTACACCATTGATGATTGCGTGTAATGTTCATGAACTTTGTCTTTATTACATAAATGAACACAAGAGGACCCCAATCTGCCAAAAGGCACTGGACATCAATATACACAGGGAGGCTATTAGGGAACCTTCCCGTGTCCATCTATATATATATATATATATCCTAAAACTCTAATTAGCTACCACCAGCCAGGGCTTTAGCTTGGGCATTGTGGATATAAGATTACTAGGATTAGAGACCAATGCACTTGCATCCCATTCTCAGGACATATCAACGGTACCCTGAGAAGCTCTAGTTCTCAAATTTCAGAGGGTACTTGAGATTTCTTACCCCACAACTTCGCCGAAATCAGAAATCTACGGGAACATCTAGGGACAAAGGGAAAATGGCAGGGATGCCTCCATTGCTGTTCATGTTCTAGGCTTTTATACCCGCAGGGCCGTGGACTGCACTTCAGGCAGCACGGCTCGAAGCCCGACCAACGGTGCTCCACTGGGCCATGGGTTTGTACCAGCACTCAGCATTGTATGGCTAAGATGGATTTCAGAGATCCCAGTGCACTGTTGGAGGGAGGATTTATGGGATCAGGTTTCCAAACTACAAATGTGCTGGCCCAGACAGTTGCAAATTTACCACGTGCATATGGTTGATGTTTGATGCATGACAGTGTATGGCTCTGTGAAGATTTTATCTCAGAATTATGTCTCAAAGCTGGTCGGATATTAAATGTTTTGGGCAGCTGCAGGGTTATCAAGCAGAAAAGGCTCACATTTCTTCCACATCATCCTGGTGAGGGGGTGAAGCAGAAAAAAAGTCTCTGCTTCGTTACTGAGTCCTCATAGACTTTCCCGGGACAAGAAAAAATTCTCCCTAGAGCTTCTTTATTTCGCAGGCATTTCGCTGAGGACCCTTCCTTTCCCATTTTATAGCACTGTGTGTGGAGCTTTGGCCCGATTTAGCCCTGGACTGTCAAGGCAGCTGTGGAAAAATCTAATGCGCTCCATTTTTTCAGTGCACAAACAAAAAAATGTTTACAGTGGCATCCGTGGGACATTTTTTCAATCTCCGTGCAAGCTGCACAAACATATGTTCAAGAAAAAACAGTAAGAAGCCAGCATTGCCATTATTCTAATGGGAGTGGTGTAAATCATAAACATTGTATGTGCAACCTTAAAGAAAGGATGCCATGAGAAAGAAAGCAAAGCCAATAAACTCTTTCCGGGACTTTGTAAAAGGGGAAATGAAAACACAATCCATAATTTAGGCAAAACTATTGTTTACAGTGTCTTCTGGATTAAATAAACATAAATAATTTAACTCAAAACTCTTAAAGGTATTTCCATTTGACATCATAACTGTCCAAATATAATTTAATCAAACACAGTTGTGGTATCACAATTGTGTGATTATGTATGGGGTAATGTAAATATTTCCTCAGACATGAAGGACAAAAACCAGCCTTTCTAAGCCTAAAAGCGCCTTAAAGGATGCACAATACTACTAAGTATAAATAGCATAATGTGATCACCCAAGCACCAGTCAACCAAGCCACCCTGTTTTCACTAGATGCTTTCCCTGGACTAGTTGCAAGCACCCTGCATCAAGAGGAGGTAGAGCAGTCGCTACGGCGTGGAGTTTCCTGCACAAAGTATACAAACCATATTGATAAAAATCTCCCTGCTGACCGTGACGATTTACAAAACTATTGCCCCCTTGCAGAACTACCGTTGGTCTCTAAAATCCCGGAGAGGGACGTTACCTGAGTACCGGGGGTATATTTGAATCACAACAAGTTTTGGACCCCCAACAGCCAAGATTGAAATCTCATTCTGGGACAGAGACACTAAGGCTGGTGTTGGGGTCTGATGCTCTTGCTGAAGGCGGCAATGATTTGACGTATCTTTCTGGACCTGTCTGCAGCATTCGACTTGGTTGATTCTGACCTGTTATTTTAAAGTCTCAGGTGTGACACCTCCATGTTAGATGAATCAATAAGATGATTAATTTTTTTTTTTTTACTTGCAACAAAGAGTCAAATTGAGATCCTACCTATCACCTGAGAGGAGGGTGGATGCAGTGAACCGCTGGGCTCACTATCATCCCTCATGTTGTTTGAACATTGATGGTATCCCATCATCAGCTCCACAGTCCTGGTGCTCCATTCCTACACTGATGGCTCACAGAGAGATTGCATGCTAAAGATCCAGATCATGACTTTTCAAATTTCAACAAAGGACTGGAGACCGTCCTCTAGATAGATGAACCTCAGCGACCACACAGTTGAAAAGTGCCAAAAGAGATGCCCTTGTAAGTTCCCAGCCGAAACGCAAAACATGCACATTTGTGAGGGGGACAAAGGAGATTGCCTTAGAGTCAGTATATTAAGAGAAGTAGGGCTCAGCCTCTCCGTGGTGAGGGGGATTAAATCTCTGTACTATCAAGGATCAGACATGAGAAACAAACTTCATCCTCTCATGGATGCTAATAGAGACAGAACTGTGGCAGCAGACAATCTACGAAAATTCTGGGAAAACTCTTTTACTTCACCGAACATATATATAATACTATCCAATATGAACAATTTGTACTACATGACGAGGTTGAGGCAGCTTCATCTATCTGTGTTAATCACCTAATAAATGAAAATAGAACAGAATGTCGAAATCATTCAAGATACCTTGCAATAAGCATTGGATTGCTCATATGTTGACTTTGCAAATGTTTGTTGAAAGCCATAATATGAGCAAACTGGTGTTCGATGGAGTAGTGGCAGCAGTAGCTTGGATTGTGGGGAGAGTTTAAGGGTGGTGTTGAAGGGTTTATATAATAAATCAGAACTGGATGAGCACAGGTGGTTGGTAAACAACAAGGAGAGTAGGGCCATGGGTGTGAAGGGGTAAGCACCAGAGGGTGCAGACCCCTGGAGTGGTAAAAAAAAGTTGTTCCCTGAATGTAAGTAGTTGGAACATGAAAAAGAAAAAATGTCTTGAGCAGCGTTTCTCAAACTGGGAGTTGATATCCAACGGTGGATTGCAAGCTGATTTTTGGTGTGTCACAAAAGTACTGGTCTACTTGTAAGTTATATTTAAAATGGTTAGCTGTGTTTGTGCACCAGAGCAAAGGTGCTGATCAATGTTCCTAAATTCACTTTTAAAATAAACTTTGGCAAGTATTCCCAAGCAAGACTCAGGGTGAACTTTACAGTATTGCCTGCTGTTGTTTTTTTACTTCACAAAGACATTTTACCTGAGAATGTGCTCACCATATGCAATCATACACAACATACCACATGTGTATGACTTTCACATATAACTTGAGAAATATGGATGTGACCTAATGGTCAGAGCTGGTCACTCTGGATCCAGGGAACCCGGTTTGAGCCCTGGCATTGACTCAACATCGTTTGATGCTGGGCAAATCACTTAAATTCACATGCTTAGGCTAAAATAAATTTGACTTGTATAATATGGTGGCAATGTAAAGTGCTACAATGCCCTTGGGCTGTGTTTGTACTATATAAAACTGCTGGTGGTTGCCAGTAGGTAGTTATAGTTAGGTCTACTTTTCAATAGAATGAGCATTTTTAGATTTGCTAATACCTTAAAACTTTCACCTCAGCTCCTTCCTGGAAAATTTCAGGGTCAATGATGTCATTTGAGATGTCATCAATGATGTCTTAAATGATTTCATAGAACATGTCATGAGTGATGTCATATGTGAGGTCAAAAGCGGGGAATGACGTGGGCACAAGTTATAGTTAGTGCTGCTAGCTATAAACGGTTGAATTTCTGTGTTTTTTTTTGTTCAAAACATTAATGTTGTCATTGATAAATTCACCTAACCATAATGTTACCATAACCATTAGTTTTTTTTGCCATTACAAATTAGTCCTTCATCACTTTTTTGTGTTGAATTCTTTATTAAATAAGTTTTCACATCATTTGCACCGACGAGGTGTATACATACATAATAATCAGTTTCAGCCATCAGTGCATTATCTCAAATCTGCATAAGTAAGGGGAAACCTCAGATGTTTGGTGACTAGCTCGTAAGAGCAACAAGTAGTGTTAACCTAATATGGGTGGTGGAGGAGGGAGGTGGGAAGAGGCATAAGAGTCAAGGGTGCTTTGTGTACCTTCCACGCTGCGTTTTGTGGATCCTTCCTCTGTGGGGCTGGTCTCTGCAGGCGTAGAGTCGCGTGTCAAAGTTGTTGAGTGCCTTTGGGGGTCCAGGTATATAAAATCATGCTGGTTAGGCACGAGTTCTATCTAGGCGGTTAGAATCTTGTCAGGGTCCTATAAGGCTCCAAGAAGAGAGGTGACAACATCCCAGAGGGAGGAGCGTAATAGAGGGGAGCTTACCTGGGTATTGAATCTTGCGAATAATACAGGGGTTGCTACAATCGGATCTGGGATGTGGCTGTTGAAGGAAAGTCTATATGCCATGGGACTGGGTTGAGTCGTATTTTATCCACCGGGAAGAGGATGGAGGGGAAGGAGAGCATGCCCCATGACTCTGCCACTATTCCCCTATTATCCCTAGATGTGCATGTCCCCCGTATTGCCATGGTAACCGCTCTACTCTCAGCCGTCTCCCTCAGTGTTTGGAGGAGGGCGAGAGCGGGTGATTCAACATCCAAAGTAGAGGGACTGTGAGTGGGGGGAGGCAGAAGCTTGCGGGGTCCTGTGAGTGTGCCAGGGTAGGGGATGGAGGTCAATGGGGGTGGAGAGGGGGAGGGGAGGGTAAGGATGGAGCTAGGAAAGAGGGAGGGGGAGTGGAGAGGGAGGAGGGGAAGAAAGAGATAGTAAGTAAGTAGGAGGAGGGGTAGGAGTAATGTCTGAGATTGTCATGCCTCTCTGAACCATTTGTATTTTTCGCTCCAAATCAGTGTTTGCTATGACAGGGCAGGAGCCACACGGCTCCCGCCCTGCCATAGCAAACAGCAGTGTCCTGGGGGTGGGCCCCCTGGGACACTAGAACACTGCAGGAGCAGGCCCTGGGTGGTGGTGGTCCCCAGTGCCATCAAGGGCTGCAGGAGGGGGGCCGCGATGCCCCACTCCCTACCAGTGCAAAGCCCGAGGAGATGGTGGTCCCTGGGGCTCGGGGGTCCTTAACAGACCCCCGCATTTCCATATTTAGTGCCCTGGGGAGGTGGTGGCTCCGGGGTCTGTGGAGGGCTCAATCCCCCCACACAGGTTTTCTTTTAAAAAACATAGGGCCTCGGGGAGGTGGTGGTCCCCGGGGCAGTGTGGGGGTGAATGGGACCCCCACGCATTTTGTTCACAGCCCGCGGAGGTGGTGGTCCCCGAGGCAGCGCGGGGGGATTGAGACGCCTCCACACATTTCTTTTTACAGCCCCGGGAGGTGACGGTCTCTGGGGCTGCAGGGGCCCCCACTAATTAATTGGCAGTGCCCCCGGGACTTGGCCCACCCATGGGGCTTTTTGAAAACGAAGCGCAGGAGCTGGCGCTTCGATTTTTAAAAAAATGTTGGTGGGATTTGCGACCCCATCGCGATTTCCACCAAAATTATTTTTAAAAAATGCTTTTTTTGGCCCTGGGGATCCTTGTGCGACACTCAGAGCAGGCCTAGGGGGTCAGGGTGTTTCTACCCTGCCCCCTTTTGTTAGGTCTAGACTATTCTATCCCCCAGGGATAGATAGGCGAGTATATAGTAGGAAGTTGAAAATCTCTACCAACTGCGGATCACGTACAGTTCATGTGGACACAATCACGCGCATTGTCAACAGCTGCCACAACCACGCGCATTTTTTAAGAGCTTCCATTTGCTCCCAGACAGTTGGTGCGCGCGCGCCGTGCTCTCCCTCTGTTGCCACGGGCATTAAACTCACTAGGCAGCACCCCCCCCCCTCTCCATATGGCCGCTCGAGTTCACGTTGGAGTGCTTTCCCCGACAGGCTCTGCCCCACTGCCCCATTTGTCTGTGCCTCGCATCAGACTTCAAAGACTTCAAGCTGTGGATGTAATTAGGCTCCTCTGCTTGCCGTAACCCCTCCCTTTTCCCCCTCCCTCCTGGTCAGCCGCGCTCTCCCTAGCGCCTCGCTTAGGCATACATACACCACTCGGCTGCTTCCCCCCATCACTTCCGCTTTCACGTCCGCCGTAACCCCTCTCTTTTCCCCCTCCCTCCTGGTCAGCCTTGTTTTGTTAGTGTAACTCTTGTGCCCGATCACTCTCGTTTTATTGCTCATTTTTCCAATCCCTCTTTGTTGCCTTTCCTCCGGAGCAGACCCCTCCCACCTCACCATGGCCGTGTGCCTTTATTTATTTAATAATCAACAAAGAGATGCCAGTACTGCATTTGAATTCAATATTTTGGTGAATTGAGTAACAATCCTCAATTCAATGAGACCAATGAATCAGTCTATAGTCTTAAGAGTATTTCTTTTTATTTTGATTTTCTTTTATGTGTTTTGTTTTCTTAAGTTTGAGCAAAGTGCTTTTAAACGAACAATTTTTTACAAAAGAAGAGACTTGTAAAGTGCATACAAAAACATCAATTATATACAAAACCAACAAAAACAATTAATCTCCACTCTAATTCTATATGTATTGTTTTGCAACACGATTAGAGGACACATATAACATTTAAAAGGACTCCACTTAGTGCACTTAGCGACATAGACACACAAGACAAGACAATGTTACAATGGTATAACAAGGATTCACCGTTCCTAAAGAAAAATGTAAACGCCCTGTTGTCAATAAAGTTTCCGTTAGAACAGGTGCGGATACTGGTGTTAAGTACAAAGTCTGTTTAAACTTATTTTATATGATAGACCATCCAATAATTCAATTTAGTCAGTTTTAGTCATGGAAAGATTGGTCTAATGCAAGGACGATGATTTTTCAAAGGGACTGAGGTCAAGGGACTGAGGTCGACGCGTTTCGAATCCCTTATGTGGCAGGGATTCTCATCAGGACCATGTGGACTCAATCTAAAAAATAAATCAATAAACATTCTGTCAGTCGTACTGGGTGACACTCAACTTCAAACAGTCATACATTCTCTCAGATCGTACCTGTATATAAGATTACAGTGGTCGGTCTCCCAAGAGATGGAATGCTCATATAGCTGTAATGTAAATGAGCATGGTTAGGGTCAATGTGCAAAAGAAGTAAATCAAATTGATGTGGAACACCAATCTGTGTACTTACATAGATCGGCAATTTTTTCCGCGTGGTCAGATTATATTCACTTTCTTCCAAATGTTCTAAAAAAAGAACAAAGTATTTTTAGCTTTGGCACTGCTAGTGCACATGTGGGCATTTAGATTGCACGTGTAAGCATTGGGGTGCTCAGTGGTGAGCATTTTTTAATTTGCGTGCCGGGGTCGTGTCACGGAGGGAGAGTATGGTAGAGGGAAACTAATTGCCGTATCCGCGTATAATGGCGGCATGCAGAGCTTTAAGTTACGAGTTTATCTTTGGCACTGTAAATGCGCCTGTAGACATTATAAATGCTAGTATGGGCATCTTTGCGTTGAAGGTGCTCGGTGGTGAGCGTTTATTAAATGCGTGCCGGGGTCGTGTCACGGAGGGGGTGGGTGGGTGAAATAAGTTCAAAAGGAAGCGTGTGGAGGTGGGAAACTAATTTAAAGGAAACTAATTTAAAGAGAGCGCTTCCGTAGTCCGCGTACAATGGCGGCATGCAGAGTTTTAATTTGCGGGTTGGTCCGGTTTGTGGAGTCTCATTACGCGTAGGGAAATCTTACCGGTGTTGGTATTAAGAGTCGCCTCCATACGCATCCATGTCAATTGCTGAGACGCGTAAATAATGGTTCCGGTTGACCCGGATGTTGAAATGAATATGGAACCGCTGCTGGGGTTGATGGGATTTGTAGTTTCGCTGCTTGGGTTGATGGGATATGTAGTTTATTGGCCAATGAGGCAGTGTTTGTACAAAGTATGTGCTTGATCCTTTGTCTGTGACATATTTAGCGTAACACATTTCGGGTAGATTGGGAGTGTTTCCGGTTGCTTCATCTCTGGAGGATTTGATATGCTGTATCAGCGACGCTGTCGCTCATTTAAATCAGACAAGTGAAGGGTCACACATGATTATTTAGAAAGTGTCGAGAAGTATGTGAATACACTAGCTTCATGGGAGGACAGACCTTTCTGTTTATAGGTTATAAAGTTCCGACATCTCGTTTAAGCCACGAGTGGCTGAGTTAAATTTCAGGATCAACATTGCTTCTCGTTGTTTGAGTTTGGCCGCTAAATCTCCGCCCCTCTGGTCATGCTCTAACTTCGAGATGACAGTCCATTTAAAATCGAGGTCGCCATGTGACTCATCGATCCAATGTTGTACAAGGGGTGCTGTGATGATTTTTCTCTTTATTCTAGATTTATGTTGAGAGATTCTCTGTCTGATTTCCTGATTCGTTTTGCCTATGTATAATTTGGCGCATGGGCATAGAATGGCGTAAATCAAATTCTTAGATTTACAATTTGTGAAAGCATTGTGCTTCCATGAGATTCCTTCGTGTTGGAATACATTCCCTTCAATTGTCGAGTTGCAACACAGGCATGTGCCACACTTTTTGTGTCCTGTGACGGGTGGTAAATTGACAAACTCCCGTATTGTAGGTGCCTTCTTGACAGGGACGGCTGCTCTGATTATTTGGTTCGCAATGCTCTTGTCCTTTTTAAAGGCAAAAAGTGGTTTGGCGTTTAATTGTGTGTCAACATCTTTTATCAAATGCCAGTTCTGATTGATGATCTTTTTGAGAAAGTTAGATGAAGCTCCAAATGTGGTCACACACACTGTGCGCTCCAAATTTTTCTTCTCAGTCTTCCTCAGTAATTCTTCTCGTGGTGTCCACCATGCGCGTTTTATTGCTTGTTTGACCAATTTAGATGGATAACCGCGATCCAAAAGTCTCTCTGAGAGTATGTTAGCATGATACATGTACTCGTCTTTGAATGAACAATTTCGACGTATACGGAGAAATTGGCCTATTGGTAAGTTTTCTTTCAAGCTGCACGGGTGGTTACTTGAAAAGTGTAAGGATTTATTACGGTCAGTCTCTTTTCTAAAAAGAGTGGTCACTAACTGTCCATTTGTGCAATAGACTTCCACATCTAGGAAGGAAAGTCTTGTAGATGATGACTGAATGCTGAACTTAATATCCCTTGTACGATCATTTAGCCATCCATGGAAATCAGCTAGTTGTTCCGTTGTGCCTGACCATGTGAAAAAAATGTCGTCAATGAAACGAAGCCACCCCCCTATCCATTGTGAGAAGGGGTTGTTGTTATGTACGTGTCTGTCTTCGTATTCACTCATGAAAAGTATGGCCAGCTCTGGGGCGAAAGGACAGCCCATGGCTACTCCCTTTATTTGTAAGAAGAAGTCCTCCTGGAATTTAAAGTAATTTTTGGTCAAAGCCATTCTAGCCAGTTTCAGAATAAAGTCCGTAGGAATTCTTGCTGGTCGATCTCTTTTGTCCAGAACGATTTCCACCACTTCCAGAGCCTGGTCTTGGGGGATTTGAGTATATAGTAAAACTATATCCATGCTGACTAATAAATCCCGGCCTTCAGTGAATGGTAATTGTTTTAATTTACACAGAAAATCTGAGGTGTCTCTCAAAAAAGATTTGACTGTCAACGTGAACGGTTTAAGGAAAAAGTCGATGAACTTGGAAATAGGTTCAAAAAGTGAATCACACCCTGATATTATGGGGCGTCCTGGGGGCGATTTGGCATTCTTATGTACCTTTGGAAGTACATAGAACAAGGGAGTTCTTGGGTGTTTATTAACTAAATAGTTGAATTCTTGTTTGCCTAGAAATCCTTGGTCAAAACCATCCTGTAGTATTTTTTCAAGTTCTCTCTGGAATTCAGTCGTTGGATCTGATCGTATTTTCCGATAACATTCTATGTCAAGTAGCTGTCGATGGGCTTCCGCCCAGCAAGAATTCCTACGGACTTTATTCTGAAACTGGCTAGAATGGCTTTGACCAAAAATTACTTTAAATTCCAGGAGGACTTCTTCTTACAAATAAAGGGAGTAGCCATGGGCTGTCCTTTCGCCCCAGAGCTGGCCATACTTTTCATGAGTGAATACGAAGACAGACACGTACATAACAACAACCCCTTCTCACAATGGATAGGGGGGTGGCTTTGTTTCATTGACAACATTTTTTTCACATGGTCAGGCACAACGGAACAACTAGCTGATTTCCATGGATGGCTAAATGATCGTACAAGGGATATTAAGTTCAGCATTCAGTCATCATCTACAAGACTTTCCTTCCTAGATGTGGAAGTCTATTGCACAAATGGACAGTTAGTGACCACTCTTTTTAGAAAAGAGACTGACCGTAATAAATCCTTACACTTTCAAGTAACCACCCGCGCAGCTTGAAAGAAAACTTACCAATAGGCCAATTTCTCCGTATACGTCGAAATTGTTCATTCAAAGACGAGTACATGTATCATGCTAACATACTCTCAGAGAGACTTTTGGATCGCGGTTATCCATCTAAATTGGTCAAACAAGCAATAAAACGCGCATGGTGGGCACCACGAGAAGAATTACTAAGGAAGACTGAGAAGAAAAATTTGGAGCGCACAGTGTGTGTGACCACATTTGGAGCTTCATCTAACTTTCTCAAAAAGATCATCAATCAGAACTGGCATTTGATAAAAGATGTTGACACACAATTAAACGCCAAACCACTTTTTGCCTTTAAAAAGGACAAGAGCATTGCGAACCAAATAATCAGAGCAGCCGTCCCTGTCAAGAAGGCACCTACAATACGGGAGTTTGTCAATTTACCACCCGTCACAGGACACAAAAAGTGTGGCACATGCCTGTGTTGCAACTCGACAATTGAAGGGAATGTATTCCAACACGAAGGAATCTCATGGAAGCACAATGCTTTCACAAATTGTAAATCTAAGAATTTGATTTACGCCATTCTATGCCCATGCGCCAAATAATACATAGGCAAAACGAATCAGGAAATCAGACAGAGAATCTCTCAACATAAATCTAGAATAAAGAGAAAAATCATCACAGCACCCCTTGTACAACATTGGATCGATGAGTCACATGGCGACCTCGATTTTAAATGGACTGTCATCTCGAAGTTAGAGCATGACCAGAGGGGCGGAGATTTAGAGGCCAAACTCAAACAACGAGAAGCAATGTTGATCCTGAAATTTAACTCAGCCACTCGTGGCTTAAACGAGATGTCGGAACTTTATAACCTATAAACAGAAAGGTCTGTCCTCCCATGAAGCTAGTATATTCACATACTTCTCGACACTTTCTAAATAATCATGTGTGACCCTTCACTTGTCTGATTTAAATGAGCGACAGCGTCGCTTATACAGCATATCAAATCCTCCAGAGATGAAGCAACCGGAAACACTCCCAATCTACCCGAAATGTGTTACGCTAAATATGCCACAGACAAAGGATCAAGCACATACTTTGTACAAACACTGCCTCATTGGCCAATAAACTACATATCCCATCAACCCAAGCAGCGAAACTACAAATCCCATCAACCCCAGCAGCGGTTCCATATTCATTTCAACATCCGGGTCAACCGGAACCATTATTCACGCGTCTCAGCAATTGACATGGATGCGTATGGAGGCAACTCTTAATACCAACACCGGTAAGATTTCCCTACGCGTAATGAGACTCCACAAACCGGACCAACCCGCAAATTAAAACTCTGCATGCCGCCATTGTACGCGGACTACGGAAGCGCTCTCTTTAAATTAGTTTCCTTTAAATTAGTTTCCCACCTCCACACGCTTCCATTTGAACTTATTTCACCCACCCACCCCCTCCGTGACACGACCCCGGCACGCATTTAATAAACGCTCACCACCGAGCACCTTCAACGCAAAGATGCCCATACTAGCATTTATAATGTCTACAGGCGCATTTACAGTGCCAAAGATAAACTAGTAACTTAAAGCTCTGCATGCCGCCATTATACGCGGATACGGCAATTAGTTTCCCTCTACCATACTCTCCCTCCGTGACACGACCCCGGCACGCAAATTAAAAAATGCTCACCACTGAGCACCCCAATGCTTACACGTGCAATCTAAATGCCCACATGTGCACTAGCAGTGCCAAAGCTAAAAATACTTTGTTCTTTTTTTAGAACATTTGGAAGAAAGTGAATATAATCTGACCACGCGGAAAAAATTGCAGATCTATGTAAGTACACAGATTGGTGTTCCACATCAATTTGATTTACTTCTTTGGCACATTGACCCTAACCATGCTCATTTACATTACAGCTATATGAGCATTCCATCTCTTGGGAGACCGACCACTGTAATCTTATATACAGGTACGATCTGAGAGAATGTATGACTGTTTGAAGTTGAGTGTCACCCAGTACGACTGACAGAATGTTTATTGATTTATTTTTTAGATTGAGTCCACATGGTCCTGATGAGAATCCCTGCCACATAAGGGATTCGAAACGCGTCGACCTCAGTCCCTTGACCTCAGTCCCTTTGAAAAATCATCGTCCTTGCATTAGACCAATCATTCCATGACTAAAACTGACTAAATTGAATTATTGGATGGTCTATCATATAAAATAAGTTTAAACAGACTTTGTACTTAACACCAGTATCCGCACCTGTTCTAACGGAAACTTTATTGACAACATGGCGTTTACATTTTTCTTTAGGAACGGTGAATCCTTGTTATACCATTGTAACATTGTCTTGTCTTGTGTGTCTATGTCGCTAAGTGCACTAAGTGGAGTCCTTTTAAATGTTATATGTGTCCTCTAATCGTGTTGCAAAACAATACATATAGAATTAGAGTGGAGATTAATTGTTTTTGTTGGTTTTGTATATAATTGATGTTTTTGTATGCACTTTACAAGTCTCTTCTTTTGTAAAAAATTGTTCGTTTAAAAGCACTTTGCTCAAACTTAAGAAAACAAAACACATAAAAGAAAATCAAAATAAAAAGAAATACTCATAAGACTATATACTGATTCATTGGTCTCATTGAATTGAGGATTGTTACTCAATTCACCAATATATTGAATTCAAATGCAGTACTGGCATCTCTTTGTTGATTGTCATATTGGCGCAGCCTTACTGCTTTAGCCAGAACCCTTATTGTTGCCATTTATTTATTTAATAACAACACCGGTTTCACTTAAGGCGCATCTGCTTAGAGTGTTTTTTGTGGGATTTCCTACAAAGCAGACCTCTCCCACCTCTCAACACCTTTATTTATTTAATAACAGCGCCGCATTCCGACCCCTCCCAACTCCCAACACAGCATGGCTGTGCACCTTTATTTATTTAATAACGGTGCCCGTGTGCTTTGAAAAAAGTTCTTAGCTCGCATCCAAACAGATCCATTAGATCTCTGACAAAGCATGGCCGGGCTCCCTTATTTATTTAATAACCGTGCTGGTTTCACTTTGGGCTCATCTGCTTGGAGTGTTATTTGTGGGATTTCCTCCAAAGCAGAACCCTCCCAACCCCCAACACAGCATGGCTGCATGCCTTTATATATTTAATAACAGCGCCTGTGTGCTTAAAACTTGTTTCTTGTCTTTCCTTCAAAGCAGACTCTTCCTACCTCTGACACTGCATCGCTGCACCCCTTTATTTATTTATTTAATAACCGCTCCGCATTCAGACCCCTCCCGCCTCCGACACAGCATGGGCGCGCGCCTTTATTTATTTTTATCTGTGCCACGTGCTTCATAATTATTTCTTGCCTTTACTCAAAAGCAGACCTCTCACACCTCTGTCACAGCATGCCTGGGCTCCTTGATTTATTTAGTAACAGTGCCGCTTCCAGACCCCTCCCACCTCTGACAAAGCATGCCCTTACGCCTTTATTTATTAAATAACAGCACTGCTTTTACTTTGTGCTCATCTGCTTGGTGTGTTGCTTGTGAGATTTCCTCAAAATAACACCTCTTCCACCTCCCGACACAGCATGAAATTGCACCTTTATTTAATTATCAATAACACTGCTTTTATTTTACATTTAAGGGCTAGAGCTGAGAGCTACGCTTCAAAACTCTCAGCTCTATTTCTCTGCAGCGCCATGCAACTCCGCCCCTGTTGTTGGTTGCTTCCCCTGCAGCTCTCACTTCAGAGGGGCTGTGGTTGCGGACTTCGATCCACTCCTTAATTGCTGCTGTTAATACATTTTTAAGATTCAGATGGTAATGTACCCACCACCAGCATCCTGTGCAAAGAAGCTGCAGCCATGGGCTCTACCTGCTTCTGCTCTGTGCCCAGTACATAGGGTCTGAAGCTAGCCTGTGACTGCTTTTAACAGCTATCAGTAAGTGCAGGACATATTAACTTCCATGCATCCCGCAGCCCCAGGCTGCCGTGCCATAAAGTGTGCATCCCGGCAGTGCTGTGTGCTGCCTCACACAGCTCACTCCGTCAACCCCTGTGTGGTGTCCCCAGTATTAACACAGTACTCAGCCTAGCACATCCAACACTATAAAATATTGCCATTCAGGCCAGCGCCAATAGCTCTAACTCTCGTTGTATTTCAGCTAGACCCCCAGCCGTGACGCTTTACATAGAGCACATACAATCATGGCATCAATCTGTCTATGCTGCCTTGCTTTACAATGCTACATTCTTGAATACTACGCATTTAACAGACAACAGTCGCCAATGGGCCTGAAGCCAGACAGAGCCATCCAGCCATCCTGCTTAATTAATGGATTTGCATTTGCAAGTGAAAACATTAAACATGCCCGAGGCGCCAGCAGAGCTCAAGCCACACGGAGACATCCTCCTTAAGTGTTGTTTCCTCTGGGAGCCGAGTTATTTTACACGTAACTCCTAACATACAAAAGGTTCTCTTTTTTAGAAATATATAGTATCTTAAACAGTAATGTGTTTGTTGTAAAATTGGAACGGCACTCTGATGGGCGCATCTAAGTATTTCCCCCTGTTAGCAATATGTAAGGGCTTTTAGCCAATGTAAGTTTTTTTTTAGTCACAGGCAACGTCAAGGAGGTTTTGTATTATTTAGCTTAAATGACATTTGTACCTTATTTTAAGTTTACACAGTACACTAGATGATTGTTTCTCTTCCTTCTCTCTTTTTTTTATGTCACATTAACGCAAAAGGTATATAACTATCCATTATGTATCTTGAATGGAGATTAAAATTGCTCTCACATGTTTGATCTCTTTGTCTCACACTCTACACTTTTATTTTACACTTGTTAATTTTGTTTCACAGTTTGTCTTGGGCACACACATTACGAGTAACCCTGGGCGTTCGCGGAGTTTGCGGAGTTTCGTCAACTCCGCGTTCCGCGGAGTACGCGTAGCTGTCGATTACTCCGTGATCCAGTGCGTAGCGTAGTTGTCGCGTGCTGAATAACATTATCGCGTGCGCGGCAATAGCTTACCTTGGTTCTGCGTTCGCTTTTTCCCGGTCGCGTGTGCCACCATGTTTGTAAACCCTCCCGTGCGACTGTGCGAACGTGATAACGTCATTTGGATGCGCGATAGCGCCATAAGGACGCGCGAGGATGCTTGTTGGTAACATCGAGTTGCCGAACACGCAGAACCTGCAATCTTGCACAGAATAACTCGCGAGCATGTTAAAAGTTAACCCATAATAATAAAGTACCATTTTGGTTAGCAAAAAAGTGAGAAACCCCTTAAAGTTGTACCTTTGGCTGTATTTTTTGGGGGGAAGGAGTCCTCTTTCTGTTTCTACTCTATTTTTGAAGATTAAGGAGGAAGGGCTCTTGAGTTTACAACTTCCTGTTCCTGTCCACCAGGCTCCTCCCAGTGCTTTGTCCATGAGGTGCTCACTTTCATTTGGATTTTGAGCTGGCAGGATCACTTTCTGTGTGTGTTGGCTGCATTATTGCTTTTTTTTGGATTTTATTGAGGACTTTTGGATTTTGAATTCTCTTTTTCAAGTAAGTTTCAGTAATGTATGAGTGAGTATGATGTTGTAGTCTTGTGCTTGTTTGATTTTAGATGTTTTAACTACAGTATTCATTCCTGGATTTAAATTATTGATGGGTGCCTGTACTTTTATTAGGTCCCAACTTGTATTTCTTTTTAAATTTCATCCAGGCTACATAGAGAGGTACCCATGGGTAAAATCATAATTCTGTGGTCTGTGTTTAAATTTGTATTCAAGTTTGTAAACAAACATCATGGCTGGCATTGGATTATGGTCATCATTATGCAATAGCAATGTCTGTTGTGGAATTTCTGTTTGTGTAATTTAAATGTTGTTTATTTTTTTAAGCCAATAGCTGACCATAGTACTCCATGTAGTTAGTGTGTGGGCATGCTTGAGTTCATAGTATTAACTTTCTGTGGTTGGCCTGGCCATGTGTTGGCGGCCATTTTATGTTTCCCAGCCACTTTGCTCTTGCCATAGGCCTCCAAACTTGTGGCCTACTCTGCCAGTAGGCCAGAGGTATTAGTCATAGGGTCATGAAAGTTAATCAACTGTTTTTGTGGTGTACCCTTAATTAGAAAAATATGGATGGCTTGGTTTGATTTTGAAAATCTTATTTTTATGTGTGGGGTATGTCAGGTTTTGGGTGTGTTTAACTAATCTGTCAATTTCTGCCATTAGGTAACCCTAGGAATACAGCTTGGGTAGTTTTGGTAACTTCGCACAGTGTGAGAACGTGACCTTATATTTTTTGTCTTGTTCGCGCGCTCAATGTACTGGCTCGGGAACGCGATAACGACGTTTCATTCGATTCGCGCTGCCGAACACGCCGATTTTGCAATCTCGCGAACAATATGTCCCGAGTTGCATAAAAGTTCCTCGAAAATGTTTAATGTGTTTCTTGTGCTACAAAAAGTCCTCATTTATGTGTCATTTGGTTGTAGTTTTGTCTTATTGGAGCATGGACCACTTCCAGTTTCTTTCTGTCCTCTATGTAATGATTTCTTGTTTATGGTTGGGGTGACCAATTTGGGCGGTGGTGTGGTGTGTCCATTTTGTGAAGCTAAGCATTGTCCCTTTGCCATAGGCATTTATTGTCTGTCTTCTCTTTCTTTTCATGTTGTTGTGGGTGGCCAGGCCATGTGGTGGGGGCCATTTTGTGTGTACTTCCTTTGTGATGATTCTGCCATGTTGTTGTTGGTGGACAGACCATGTGGTGGCGGCCATTTTATGTATGCTTCCTTTGTGACTGATTTTGCCATGTTGTTGGTGGCCATGCCATGGGGTGGAGGCCATTTTGGGTACATCCTTTTTTCATGTTGTTGTTGGTGGCCAGGCCCTATGGTGGTGGCCATTTTGTGTGTCCTTCCTTTGTGCTTTTGCCCTAGGCATCCAAGGTTTTAGACTATTCTGGCAGTAGGGCAGAGGTACTACTACTCACAGCCATAGGTGCATTCAAGTTAATCAACTCTTTTTGTGGTGTATCTTTAATTACATCGTGTATGGCTTTGGATTGCTTCACATTGTTTTTATGTTGGTACTTTCAGCTTTTGGTTGCTTGTGTGTAACTAATATGGCACTCCCTGCCAGTAGGTAACCTTAGGAATACTGCTTGCGTACTTTTGGTAACGTCGCACAGTGTGGACACGCGACCTTACATTTTTTGTCTTGTTCGCGCGCTCAATGTACTGGCTCGGGAACGCGATAACGACGTTTCATTCGATTCGCGCTGCCGAACACGCCGATTTTGCAATCTCGCGAACAATATGTCCCGAGTTGCATAAAAGTTCCTCGAAAATGTTTAATGTGTTTCTTGTGCTACAAAAAGTCCTCATTTATGTGTCATTTGGTTGTAGTTTTGTCTTATTGGAGCATGGACCACTTCCAGTTTCTTTCTGTCCTCTATGTAATGATTTCTTGTTTATGGTTGGGGTGACCAATTAGGGCGGTGGTGTGGTGTGTCCATTTTGTGAAGCTAAGCATTGTCCCCTTGCCATAGGCATTTATTGTCTGTCTTCTCTTTCTTTTCATGTTGTTGTGGGTGGCCAGGCCATGTGGTGGGGGCCATTTTGTGTGTACTTCCTTTGTGATGATTCTGCCATGTTGTTGTTGGTGGACAGACCATGTGGTGGTGGCCATTTTATAGGTACTTCCTTTGTGCATTTATCATTGGCCTCCCTGCTTTTGGTCTGATCTGACAGTAGGCCAGAGTCCCAGAGGTAGTTAGTAGTTAGCGGGGCTGCTTTATGTAGCTGTTTCTATTCGGTCTATTCAATTACCATCATTAGGGCATGTGTGTATGCCATTGCATTCCCAAATTTGTTGTCTGGGCAGGGGTGTAGGTAACTTTTTTGTGTGTGTGTAATAATTTTATGCCTTGTATGTGTTTTTGCGGTGTAGGTTTCCAACCTCTTAGCCATGGGGTATTTTCTTTGCATTAACCTGTCATGTGTAGCAGGCATCCTCCTTTTTCTGTCCATATTGGTATATAGGCCTGCTTGACTTTATTATTGGTTCTTTCTGGACTTCATGTGGCTGGGAGCTGTGGTGCTGGTAGTATTAGTCTTCTGTTTTGTGTTTTATACATTGGCCTGTGTGTCTTTCAATTGTTCATGTTGGCTTACTGCTTGTTTGACTGATGTTGTTCTGTCTTCTTTGCTTGTAGGTGCACAAAAAAAGACTGAGGAGGTGCTGGTTGTTTTCATCCATCGCCCGTTCTACTGCCAGACGGACGTCCTTCAGTTGTACGCCACGTGTGGTGTGACTCATCTGACCACACATCTCTGCAATTTGTGCTACTGAGTGCTGCTGTGTGCTGACATCAGAAGAAGATGGGCCCTAAGAAAGCAGGTACCAGGTCCTCCACCACCAAGAAAGTTGCTGACAAGAAGGTACAGAAGAAGTGTCACTTAAGTCTGGTATGGACCCCAAAACCTTTTTTGGGCCCCCAAAAGGTACGCCTGCAGCAGCGGTGTCCGGGGTGCAAGCTGGGGCCAGCACATCCGCATTAGCGGGGGCAAGCCACCAACCCAGGGCCAAGCACATGAGGGTCGAAGAGGTAGCCAGCCTAGTGTTACAAAGCAGTGATACTGAGCCTGAACTAAACCTATAGCTGTCTCAAAGTAGTACACAATCCACGCAAGATGAAAGTGCTCAACAACCACCGCCAGCAGTAGATGTTCAACAACCACAACCACTTCCCGCAATAGTTGTTGAACAACCACAACCACCGCCCGCAAAAGTTGTTCAACAACAACAACCAAATCCCACAATATTAGTTGTTGAAGAACCACAGCCCGCTATAGTACTTCCTCAAGAACAACAACCACCATCTCCGCACGCAATAGTAGTAGTTGTTCCTCCCGATGTCGGGGCAGTTCAGGAAGTAGAGCCTCATTCCGAGCAAGAAGAAGAGGAAGCCACTTCTGGAGGTGATCTATTGCCTTTTAATTTTTCCAAGGGAAAGGAGGGTTAGTGGCAGTGCATCGAGTTCTTCGCAAAGCATCCCTTCAGATGACCTTGATAAGGAATGGCATCCACCACGAGTATCTGAGCATTCAAAGGAGAGACATCCCAAGACCAGGCTAGGAAAAAGGAAGGATCCTTCAAGGCTTGAACTAATGGAGGTCGATGTAGGTGAGCAGGATACTGCTGGTGATAAAGAAGACGGGTCTGACAATGTCATCATCACGAGCGTTATTCCTGGTGCAGAGGATGTAGAAACCAACATTTTCACCCTATCCAGAAGGGCTGCGATTAGTGATGAGCAGGTAGCACGTCTAACTCCTACACACTCAGCACCCAAAGTAACACCAGCTCCCATTTTTTCATCAGCGAAGGCCCGGCAGCGTGCGACATCCAGCACAAGAGCCACCTCAACAGAAGGAGGTAGTGGCAGTACTAGTACTGAACTGTCACATAGGGAAATTCAACAAAAATCCTCCAGTTCATCCGGCATTGGAAGTGGGTCCTCTTCCTATGGCAGGAGACAAAAGTTTAGCTCTCCAGTGTGGGATTTTTTTACGGTTCACCCACATCAGGAGAACATTGCTATATGCACCATTTGTCATACCAATGTTAGTCGTGGTAAGATTGGTACAAACTATGGTACTGGAGGCCAAACGACCCATTTGAAAAAAACACACTTAATTCAGTGGGAGAACCACCTTGCAAGCTTAAAAAATGTAAGCACTGGTGTTGGTGGAGATACAGTACTACAAGGTCCACTCATGGAAGAAGAGGGAGACGATGACCTTCTATCTGGGAGTGGTATACAAATGAGCCCTGTCGCCAGCACTGGAGTGGTGCAGTCCAAATCCTCCGCATCAGCAACTTCTCAGTGGCACCAGAGTCAGCCGGAGACACCAAGGAGTGCAAAGTCTGCGTTGAAAGGTGGTCCGTCTAGCAGAACAGAAAGAATTACCAAGCAGCTTACCATTACTGGCATGTTTAGGCAGGAGGGAAAGTACGAGCGGAACCACCCAATAGCACGTTTGTACAATGCGAAACTTGCAAAAATGTTGGCACTCGACCTTCTCCCATTTTCATTTGTTGAGGCAGTGGGATTTCCGGAATTAGTGGCAACACTCGCCCCAAAATGGGACGTTCCCAGTCGCTACTATTTTGCAAGAGTTGCTATTCCAGCACTACACCACGACGTGCTGGAATTGATTGGGAAAGCCTTACAACAGAGTGTTGTCCATTGTATCCACCTGACAACAGACATGTGGAGCAGTCGCGAAGCCACAGCAGATTACATGTGCATCACCGCACACTGGATCTCTTTTGCAGGTGTTAAAGACAAGTTAACTTCAGGCCTTCTTGACGTTGCTGGGATTTTTAATGATACTCGCAGACATGCAACTGTAGCCATGTTTGATATGGAGAAAAATCATACTGCTGAAAACATTTTGTCTGAGTTTAACAGCAAGGTTTTTGAATGGCTGAAACCAAGAGGCCTTAAGATTGGTTTTGTTGCCACCGACAATGGCAGTAATGTAGTGAAGGCAATGAGAGAAGGACAGTATTACAGGGTACCCTGTTTGGCACACTGCATTAACTTAGTCGTGCAAGACTTTCTGAAAACTGAAGCCAAAGTCAGCAACATACTGACCATCTGCAGAAGAATATGCACGCATTTTAACCATTCTTTTAAAGCACGGAAGCTGCTACGCGTCATTCAGCGGGAGCATAACTTGCCAGTCAAGGCACTGATCCAGGAGGTCCCAACACGTTGGAACTCTACTTATTTCATGCTTGAGCGTCTCTTTGAGCAGTACATACCACTGAATGCTTATGTAATGTCAAGAAGATTAGTGGATCCTACTGATAATCTTAAAACCCTGACCGTTGAGATGTGGCAGTGGGACATCATTAAATGCTTGACAGAGATGCTACAACCTTTTGAGGTCTTCACACGTGCAGTTAGCAGGGAGGACTGTACTATGGGCCAAGCCATCCCATTGTTGTACATGCTCGAGCAACAGCTGAAGGAGGTCTGTGAAACATACGAAGGTGACGAAGAAAAAGTTGATGCATATACCTTGGCCAAGGCCTTAGCCAACCGCTTATCTGGAAATGCAAGGATTCAAATGATTGTGTCAGATCAAAATTACATAACTGCAACAATGTTGGATCCACGGTACAAATTGTTTGTCAGCAGTAGGGCAGTAATTCCTTTTTCAGATGGGGATGTTGCCAATTACAAAACTTCCATAGCTGTGGAAGCTAATGATTTAGAAACTGAACGGCTGTTCCTTAAAGGCCTGCCAGTGCCAGCCCAGGACAGTCAAAGTACTCCAGGCCATCCTCCTGAGGCAAGTTCATCAGAGCATGAGAGCAGTGCGTCCCCTTCCCAGCAGGCACCAACAGTACCAAAAGCAGCACCTACACAATCTGATTCAGCAGACACAACCAAAAGCATAACTGCTTTTTTTCTACAAAAGGGGATGGGTAAGTCCGTTGCTGTTGCAAAGGAGAAAGAGGACCAGCAAAGCCGAGCACCAATGAACACTGAGCGGATGGTTCAGGCCTATCTGGATGACACAACAGAGGTGTTCATGGAGCAAAGCCCATTGGTCTATTGGTATGTATGAAAGAAGGAGACAGTGGCCAGTGCTGAGCAGGCTGGCGATAAAGTATCTGGCTTGTCCTGTAGCCAGTGTCCCCTCTGAGCGGGTTTTCAGTGCTGCTGGTGCCATTGTGACATCGAAAAGGACCAGTCTCTCCCCCAAAAGCGTGGAGAGGCTGACAATGATAAAAATGAATCAACACTTCATACCACCAGACTATACTGTACGTGAATCAGAGAAGGATGAAGAAAGCGAGCCCGAAGATATCATCACTACTGTGTTACATGACTTACTTCTGTCCGAACCCCCAGAGTTTGAGGACGAGCTCCTCTTCCCTGACCAATAGGCTTTTAAATTGGTACTTTCTCCCTTCTTTTATTTGTGTTATTTATTTTCTTATTAAAAATGGCTTTCTGGTGCAAAACTGCTAATATTAAAAACCACAACCAAATCCATCCCCACCACTCATTCTTTTTATGTACCTACTGGAGTTGCACGCCTGTGCATTTATTTTCACTGTATTTTTTTATTTACCTCCTGGAGTTGCACGCCTGTGCATTTATGTTCCATGTTGACTGCACTCCTCAGAGTCTTGCTCCATCTTCTTGGCTCCCACTCAAGTCAATACAATTCCATCTTGCCAGCCATACATTGGATGTTGTAGATGGAGTATAGTACAATAACAATAATGTAGCCTCTAACAGTCCCTCCATAACAAGTGAACCGTACATGACTACAGCCATCCTCTATTTCATTTGAAATCAGCAACTCATCACTGCCTTACTGAGTCTTAAGGCTACCACCTCTGTCTGCAGGCATTCATAGACGACTCTTCAGTGTCAAAAGAAACTTGAGCAGGCATCCACAACTGAAGTCAACTTGTTGTGACTCGCATTACAAAGGCTCGGCAGCATCTGTGATCAATCATCTGACAGTGAAAGAGAAGAGCAAGACAGGTATATTAAATGAATGAAGCCATGCATTGCATTGGATGTATTGTTTTGCTGACTCTGAGCAAATGTGCATGGCGTTGAAGTATACTAGTAACTTCAGACTCACGTGATAGCCAATTTTTCCATGTTATTTAATACTACTACTACAGATGCAGTCAGGACTTAATTTATCGTAGTCACTCACTACAGACTGAGTTGCTGTTGCTGATAATGATGGTGACCACCATATCTTTGCTGTCAGGCAGTTGGATCTGAGCTGATTGATGTACGATGTTTCTTGGAGTGGAATACAAGGTAATAAATACAAATAAGAGGCACAGCACAGTAGACCCAGGCTACTACATGTGTGTGCACTGTGCAGTGGTAGAGTACAATAGTGGTATGATTGATGACTGAGAATGACGCATTGATTTTGTTGATTAATTTTGTAAATGCTAGGTTGCTTTTTCATTCACCTTTCTGTGGCTCTGTGAAATTTTTAGGGAAATGCAGTTTGTATTACGGGCGACCCTGTGTCGTTGTGGGCCTGTTCTGTGCTGGCACCTGTCTTTTTTTGTACTTCTAGATTAATAATGATGTGCAACTAGTAGACTTATACATATTGTATCCAAGCCGCCTCAGTCTGAAAGTCCTCTCATACGACTATTCCTCTTGTATTATTTTTTTTATCTTCACTGTATTACAATTTGTTTAGGTCATTCACATTCTTTTGTATTTGCCTTTTCTTTTTCAGGCTGGACGATTTTCACCCACTGCTATTATACTATGAGCATCAACTCACCCTTACCACTAATCCTCATCATCAAGCAATTGGATGGCGGGAAACCAAGAATGATATTCAGCGTGTCCTTTTCTTACGTTTATTTCTTACATTCATTGGCTAGTGGATCAACATCATAAATCATCGTCTTCATTGTTTTGCTTTTGTTGTCTCCAATCTCCATGCGTACTGTTTTTCTTTCTCAAACCTTTCCCAAAACCCCGTACCCATCCATTCAACAAACCCTAACCCTCTTCCCCCGGGCTGCGTGGTTTCATTGAGGTGTGATGTTTCTTACATTAAATATACACCAACAATTTGATCACGCGCTTGCTGGGGCAGATGTGGTGAAAGCAACAATAGTGAAATGTCAACAAGGCATGGCCAGGATCTTCTTCGGCTTCCCAACTCAAGCTCTGTGTATAATGCCAAATAATTTACCATTAACATCAAACAACGAATACATCTAATGAATTGGCGTAATTGTTTGGGTTTAAGTTTAAAGCATTATGATTTAGAAAAGTTTGACGTTGCCGTGAGTACTACAACTACAGTTGAACTTCTTATCTTCTCTCTTGCACTTAGTTTCCAGTCCCCAAAACCATTGTTTTGTTTCAGTTTAGCAGTTGCAATATTGGATTAACCGTGTAATGTACTGTACTTACTTATACTACCCCCACATTGTCTGTCACGCAAATGACTGCCTCTTTCTTTTTGTCTCAAAATGCTACTGGCAGGGTATGTCTACTATTACTATCACAGAAGTTCAGAACCACAGATTCTTCTCCATTGTCTCGGTAAACAAATGCAGCCCTTGCTGTGCCACACTTCATCATAAATCATCATCAGCAATCACAGGTAAGATAACTTTGCAGTGAGGTATAACGCAAGACAGACTGGTAGTTCTTCTAATACTACAAATATAACTCGGTGAGGGTTTACCGCATCTATCTGTCTGCATGTTAAAGATGTGGGCAATATATTTTTTTATTAGAAAGCACTGTCCGCCGACCTGCATGGCCAATTAAACCTTGCGATGTTGCACAACATACATTATTTGGTGAAACAGTCCCCCCTCCAACCCCCCAAGAAACGCAAATGAACTTCAAATGCTTTCTTTTGAACATAACTTTGTGTCATTTATTTTTAACATAATATAAATAAAGATGATACAAAAATAAAATATGTACAAATCTTACCCCACAGCTGTCCCTACCCGCCTCCCCTAACCCCAACCAAATTCCAACGTTCACTGTAATGTAAAAAACCCCAACACCCAATTCCCACCCACCAACAAAAGGATTGAAAAAGGGGCAAACAACAAACAGGGTCCATCTCAAAGCCGGCGGGCTTTTAAGTGTTTATCAACCATGATCTTCACACGCTCCTCTATTTGAGTATTTGTCTGACTCTGAGCCTCCAGCCTGGCTACCCGGAGGAGAATCTTTCTTTGGAACTGGCGGCACCTACATTGGCATGCATGTTGTTGTGGGGGGGTGGCCGATGCTGGAAAAATCTGGCGGCGGGCGGCTGCCTGACCACGCCGACGTACTCCTGCAGGCTTGGGGGCCGGGGCATTGGAAGAGGCAGCAGCTGCTGCCGCCGCCTCCTCCTCCTCCTCCTCGGCCTGAGCCACCAGCCGGCGGTAGGCCTCAACGATGGCCTGCAGTTTCCGCTGCCGGGCCCGGACTGCCAACTCCTTTCTGGTTGGTTTTGAAGGAGTAACTATAAAGAAAGAGACAGAATTGTTGTAATCCAAAATCCCAGCAAATCAAGAACACAAAATGTATTCAACACATAGTGGCACAGTACAGTAGCACTAGCAAGCAAGCTGAGTACAAAAAATGGTGTTTTATCTATCTTGCACATTCTACGGCTTATATACTTAATTTGTTTGACTTTTTGGCACGGCATTATGCCTGCCCTAGTAGCATAGCATGGGTGTACTTCAACGGTCACACACATACGAACACCTGTCTTTTTCATATCTCGTTTTTTTATATCATATACTCTGTGCTTCCGGGAACAGTGACAGTCTCAAACTAATATTAATTAACAGGGGCCAGCTAGTACTAGTAAATGTCTAGTAGAGACTATCATTCTTTATATCGCGCAACAAACCTTAGGTGGTTTGTGTTTCGCCAGCAACAACCCGGAATGCATCCAGTCGTCCCCTCCTTCCCTTGCCTTTGGGTTTAACCAAAACACCGCTGCTGACACTAGTATCCATCCACTACCCACCGATATTGGATGTGTCTCCCACCCACGCAGGCAGCTGTGTTTTCCCCTTTCTATGCTTCCACAACAACCCATGCATCCGACTGCTATCAGCCACCTGCATTGCTGATTCCAAAGTATCCTTCTATATTAGATGATTGGTGCTTTTTCCTTGCTCCTTTCATCATACTTAAAATCAATCTCCTTAGTGTTAATCCATCGCGGTCATGTAATGTTGTGGATAAGACTTTTTTAGTCTGCCACCAACCTTTCACAGCTGAGTTGTAGTCACACAGAAGAGGCCTGTTATTTTATCAATTCTCGCCGGTGGTAATGCTATTGCTAAGCTTGGTAATGACAAAGGTGGCGTCATATATTGTCCAGTAGAACTTCAAGTTCATTATAAATATCAGAGTACAGTGAGGAAGTTTTCCCCACCCACCAAGTAATGCGGATCACTATTGAATGTAACTTACCATCGCCCACCGTTGTTGGCTCCTCCCCCACTGCTGCCGGTGCTGCTGTAGGTGCCTCTGGTCCGCCACTCCCCTCCGGGATCGCCTCTGCTGACGCCGTCGCAGCGCCGCTGTCCCCGTCGGCACTGGTGGATGGTACCGGTTCTGCACAAATAAAAATAAGTACACTTTTATAGATGGATGCACAGCCCCCATTGTACTTGTTCACCAAGAATTGAGTTCTGCAAAACAGTTAAGTACAACGTAATCAGTAGTAGTCCACATTGCCTAGTACAGCAGAGTAACTAACTCACTACACATATTAGCATTCATTTGTTATGGTATGGTACCCAAGCTCATCTCATCTATACTGCTACTCTAGTCCTTGGAAAGTTAGACTGAACCATGTAACCTAACCAGTTTGTACATCAATGTCTAGAGTTTTGCGCATGCTACCTCGCAGCTTGTTGCGCAGTACGAGAAGACGCCTTTGAGGCCACATGATTGTTCAAAGCATACACCTGAAGAGTTTAGAAAATAAAAAGGCCCGTATTTACTTTTTGAATGTGGATTGTGGAATCGAGTTTTGCTTACAGCCTCAGGTTACACCTTTTTTTTAGCATGACAGCTAAAAACTTGCATAAATGTATTTAATTTTTTCATACTGTCTAACGTGCACCACTTTTGTCATTATTTTTCGGCAGATGAGAAGATTTCCTTCTACGAAGCAAAGATTTCCAGGGCTTACCAAAAAGAGGCATATGTAACCAGTATACGTTCAATGGTGAGGGGTCTCCGACATTTCCCACATTTCCCTATCGTGCACTGGTAGCTCTACAAATGTAGATTACTTTATTCAGCCTTTTTTAACTCTGGATTTTTTCTGGTGGCCCTTGACGTATTTCACGGAACAACTTAAAAACATTGATGTTACTTGCTTAGTTACTTCTAACAAAATAAAGGTTTTGAAGTACCACATTGACTCGGAAGTATATTTTCTGTGTCTGTTGTCTTGTAGACTTACACGAGAGAGTGAGCAAAAGAGGGTTACTTAGGTTATGGATTGTGTAATAAAAGCATTTGGCATCTTCGTATTGGGGTTCAGGAAAGGGGTAATTGAATAATTGACCAATGACTGAGCCCATATAGGTTGTCGTTCATTGAATTGTGGGTTCCTCTGAGTTCTGTGACTGAGGTGTAAGACTGTAAGTAAGTAAGGTCCAACCTGCCTATCACCAACATCCAATTTTGTGGTGCATACATAGTTATGTATGTGACTGCATAGAAGAATACCCGCAAGAGTAGTAGTGGTATACTAACGCTTACAAAATACTAGACCAACATCTGGATGCATACTTGGTTGGTGTCAATTTGCAAAGAAGAGACATTACAGAGGAAAAAGCATAAGACAGGAGTGGACCCTGTGCCTTCCGCTATTCTTTCACAGATTTTTTGAAAAGATTAGTACCTTAACTAAAGAGTGGGCAACAGGGCAAGCTTACCTACAGACAGTCTAGTAGTAGCACAGAGAGTCGTAGCAGAGGCTCTTTGAAGGAACAGAAAGGCAGGGACAGATAGTAATACCCCAAATTTTGAAAACATAATCAAAATCAAACAAGCATTTGTCAAAATTTAATTAGGTGAAATGTCATTAATCGGTTGGAAAAAAAGCTCAGTTAGAAAGTTAGGGAAATATCATTGTTCCAAAAGAAAGCACTGTTGGACTTACTGGGGACAGCAGCAGGATCCTCAGTAGAGGAGCTCTGTGCCTGTGGTTCACGTTCACCCGCCGACTCGGTTCCAGCCTTCTGCTTGCTCCTGGGTTCTGTGGTTCATGTAAGAAATAATAAAGAAAGAGAAAAACATTGAGTGCTGTGAAACATAGACAGCATTTCAAAAACCACTGCTACAACATTAAAAGAAACAAACATTGATCTACCAAATGACTACTGCCTTGCATGATTCACTGACTAGTGTATATATACTTGGAGAAAACAAATCAAATGTTCCATAAACATTCTGATTGCAGATTACTAAGTAACACAGAGGCAGTAACACCTGAACAACACCACCGATTCAAGAATGGGGTAATCAATCAATTATCTGTAAGTAGGCATTTCTTTTTAATTTTATGCCAGCAAAATGCATAGATCACAAGGAGGAGACATGCTTAACTTTGTGCATACTAACACGAAATTGTACGTTCATTGCATCATATTTTGTTCTGCTACTGGCTGAATGCTACTGCTGCCCTACCCACTCACTAAACAAACTACATCAGTTCTATGGAGGGCTGAGGCAGGGGCGGCTCTAGGCTCATGGTGGTCCTGGACTACTGGCCAGGGAGCGTAGGTAGGGGGGCCCGGAAGAGGAGGTCGGGGCGGAGCACGGAGGCCAGTGAAGAGGGGGGAGTCAGGGTGTTTGGAAGTGGAACAGAGCCGGAGGCACCAAATCCCTGCCAGGGGCCGCCACGCAAATATGTATCCATCCTCTGAGGATTATTAAATTAAGGATATATATTGGTGGGGTGGCCCCTGGCGTTTGGTGGCCCTGTGCAGTTGCACAGCTTGCACATGCCTAAAGCCGGCCCTGGCTGAGGTAAGAAGAACAAAGTAACTTTAGCATTCATTGCCAGAGGAGGATTCATGCAGAAGAGAAGGCCGTGAAAAAAAATGATACAATATGCAAACACGTACAATTATCCATCAACGGCTATTTTCACTGTATTTTTTTATTTACCTCCTGGAGTTGCACGCCTGTGCATTTATGTTCCATGTTGACTGCACTCCTCAGAGTCTTCCTCCATCTTCTTGGCTCCCACTCAAGTCAATACAATTCCATCTTGCCAGCCATACATTGGATGTTGTAGATGGAGTATAGTACAATAACAATAATGTAGCCTCTAACAGTCCCTCCATAACAAGTGAACCGTACATGACTATAGCCATCCTCTATTTCATTTGAAATCAGCAACTCATCACTGCCTTACTGAGTCTTAAGGCTACCACCTCTGTCTGCAGGCATTCATAGACGACTCTTCAGTGTCAAAAGAAACTTGAGCAGGCATCCACAACTGAAGTCAACTTGTTGTGACTCGCATTACAAAGGCTCGGCAGCATCTGTGATCAATCATCTGACAGTGAAAGAGAAGAGCAAGACAGGTATATTAAATGAATGAAGCCATGCATTGCATTGGATGTATTGTTTTGCTGACTCTGAGCAAATGTGCATGGCGTTGAAGTATACTAGTAACTTCAGACTCACGTGATAGCCAATTTTTCCATGTTATTTAATAATATAAATTATTTACGCACTTGTGTTCCTACTACTACAGATGCAGTCAGGACTTAATTTATCGTAGTCACTCACTACAGACTGAGTTGCTGTTGCTGATAATGATGGTGACCACCATATCTTTGCTGTCAGGCAGTTGGATCTGAGCTGATTGATGTACGATGTTTCTTGGAGTGGAATACAAGGTAATAAATACAAATAAGAGGCACAGCACAGTAGACCCAGGCTACTACATGTGTGTGCACTGTGCAGTGGTAGAGTACAATAGTGGTATGATTGATGACTGAGAATGACGCATTGATTTTGTTGATTAATTTTGTAAATGCTAGGTTGCTTTTTCATTCACCTTTCTGTGGCTCTGTGAAATTTTTAGGGAAATGCAGTTTGTATTACGGGCGACCCTGTGTCGTCGTGGGCCTGTTCTGTGCTGGCACCTGTCTTTTTTTGTACTTCTAGATTAATAATGATGTGCAACTAGTAGACTTATACATATTGTATCCAAGCCGCCTCAGTCTGAAAGTCCTCTCATACGACTATTCCTCTTGTATTATTTTTTTTATCTTCACTGTATTACAATTTGTTTAGGTCATTCACATTCTTTTGTATTTGCCTTTTCTTTTTCAGGCTGGACGATTTTCACCCACTGCTATTATACTATGAGCATCAACTCACCCTTAGCACTAATCCTCATCATCAAGCAATTGGATGGCGGGAAACCAAGAATGATATTCAGCGTGTCCTTTTCTTACGTTTATTCCTTACATTCATTGGCTAGTGGATCAACATCATAAATCATCGTCTTCATTGTTTTGCTTTTGTTGTCTCCAATCTCCATGCGTACTGTTTTTCTTTCTCAAACCTTTCCCAAAACCCCGTACCCATCCATTCAACAAACCCTAACCCTCTTCCCCCGGGCTGCGTGGTTTCATTGAGGTGTGATGTTTCTTACATTAAATATACACCAACAATTTGATCACGCGCTTGCTGGGGCAGATGTGGTGAAAGCAACAATAGTGAAATGTCAACAAGGCATGGCCAGGATCTTCTTCGGCTTCCCAACTCAAGCTCTGTGTATAATGCCAAATAATTTACCATTAACATCAAACAACGAATACATCTAATGAATTGGCGTAATTGTTTGGGTTTAAGTTTAAAGCATTATGATTTAGAAAAGTTTGACGTTGCCGTGAGTACTACAACTACAGTTGAACTTCTTATCTTCTCTCTTGCACTTAGTTTCCAGTCCCCAAAACCATTGTTTTGTTTCAGTTTAGCAGTTGCAATATTGGATTAACCGTGTAATGTACTTTACTTACTTATACTACCCCCACATTGTCTGTCACGCAAATGACTGCCTCTTTCTTTTTGTCTCAAAATGCTACTGGCAGGGTATGTCTACTACTACTATCACAGAAGTTCAGAACCACAGATTCTTCTCCATTGTCTCGGTAAACAAATGCAGCCCTTGCTGTGCCACACTTCATCATAAATCATCATCAGCAATCACAGGTAAGATAACATTACAGTGAGGTATAACGCAAGACAGACTGGTAGTTCTTCTAATACTACAAATATAACTCGGTGAGGGTTTACCGCATCTATCTGTCTGCATGTTAAAGATGTGGGCAATATATTTTTTTATTAGAAAGCACTGTCCACCGACCTGCATGGCCAATTAAACCTTGCGATGTTGCACAACATACATTATTTGGTGAAACAGTCCCCCCTCCAACCCCCCAAGAAACGCAAATGAACTTCAAATGCTTTCTTTTGAACATAACTTTGTGCCATTTATTTTTAACATAATATAAATAAAGATGATACAAAAATAAAATATGTACAAATCTTACCCCACAGCTGTCCCTACCCGCCTCCCCTAACCCCAACCAAATTCCAACGTTCACTCTAATGTAAAAAACCCCAACACCCAATTCCCACCCACCAACAAAAGGATTGAAAAAGGGGCAAACAACAAACAGGGTCCATCTCAAAGCCGGCGGGCTTTTAAGTGTTTATCAACCATGATCTTCACACGCTCCTCTATTTGAGTATTTGTCTGACTCTGAGCCTCCAGCCTGGCTACCCGGAGGAGAATCTTTCTTTGGAACTGGCGGCACCTACATTGGCATGCATGTTGTTGTGGGGGGGTGGCCGATGCTGGAAAAATCTGGCGGCGGGCGGCTGCCTGACCACGCCGACGTACTCCTGCAGGCTTGGGGGCCGGGGCATTGGAAGAGGCAGCAGCTGCTGCCGCCGCCTCCTCCTCCTCCTCCTCGGCCTGAGCCACCCGCCGGCGGTAGGCCTCAACGATGGCCTGCAGTTTCCGCTGCCGGGCCCGGACTGCCAACTCCTTTCTGGTTGGTTTTGAAGGAGTAACTATAAAGAAAGAGACAGAATTGTTGTAATCCAAAATCCCAGCAAATCAAGAACACAAAATTTATTCAACACATAGTGGCACAGTACAGTAGCACTAGCAAGCAAGCTGAGTACAAAAAATGGTGTTTTATCTATCTTGCACATTCTACGGCTTATATACTTAATTTGTTTGACTTTTTGGCACGGCATTATGCCTGCCCTAGTAGCATAGCATGGGTGTACTTCAACGGTCACACACATACGAACACCTGTCTTTTTCATATCTCGTTTTTTTATATCATATACTCTGTGCTTCCGGGAACAGTGACAGTCTCAAACTAATATTAATTAACAGGGGCCAGCTAGTACTAGTAAATGTCTAGTAGAGACTATCATTCTTTATATCGCGCAACAAACCTTAGGTGGTTTGTGTTTCGCCAGCAACAACCCGGAATGCATCCAGTCGTCCCCTCCTTCCCTTGCCTTTGGGTTTAACCAAAACACCGCTGCTGACACTAGTATCCATCCACTACCCACCGATATTGGATGTGTCTCCCACCCACGCAGGCAGCTGTGTTTTCCCCTTTCTATGCTTCCACAACAACCCATGCATCCGACTGCTATCAGCCACCTGCATTGCTGATTCCAAAGTATCCTTCTATATTAGATGATTGGTGCTTTTTCCTTGCTCCTTTCATCATACTTAAAATCAATCTCCTTAGTGTTAATCCATCGCGGTCATGTAATGTTGTGGATAAGACTTTTTTAGTCTGCCACCAACCTTTCACAGCTGAGTTGTAGTCACACAGAAGAGGCCTGTTATTTTATCAATTCTCGCTGGTGGTAATGCTATTGCTAAGCTTGGTAATGACAAAGGTGGCGTCATATATTGTCCAGTAGAACTTCAAGTTCATTATAAATATCAGAGTACAGTGAGGAAGTTTTCCCCACCCACCAAGTAATGCGGATCACTATTGAATGTAACTTACCATCGCCCACCGTTGTTGGCTCCTCCCCCACTGCTGCCGGTGCTGCTGTAGGTGCCTCTGGTCTGCCACTCCCCTCCGGGATCGCCTCTGCTGACGCCGTCGCAGCGCCGCTGTCCCCGTCGGCACTGGTGGATGGTACCGGTTCTGCACAAATAAAAATAAGTACACTTTTATAGATGGATGCACAGCCCCCATTGTACTTGTTCACCAAGAATTGAGTTCTGCAAAACAGTTAAGTACAACGTAATCAGTAGTAGTCCACATTGCCTAGTACAGCAGAGTAACTAACTCACTACACATATTAGCATTCATTTGTTATGGTATGGTACCCAAGCTCATCTCATCTATACTGCTACTCTAGTCCTTGGAAAGTTAGACTGAACCATGTAACCTAACCAGTTTGTACATCAATGTCTAGAGTTTTGCGCATGCTACCTCGCAGCTTGTTGCGCAGTACGAGAAGACGCCTTTGAGGCCACATGATTGTTCAAAGCATACACCTGAAGAGTTTAGAAAATAAAAAGGCCCGTATTTACTTTTTGAATGTGGATTGTGGAATCGAGTTTTGCTTACAGCCTCAGGTTACACCTTTTTTTTAGCATGACAGCTAAAAACTTGCATAAATGTATTTAATTTTTTCATACTGTCTAACGTGCACCACTTTTGTCATTATTTTTCGGCAGATGAGAAGATTTCCTTCTACGAAGCAAAGATTTCCAGGGCTTACCAAAAAGAGGCATATGTAACCAGTATACGTTCAATGGTGAGGGGTCTCCGACATTTCCCACATTTCCCTATCGTGCACTGGTAGCTCTACAAATGTAGATTACTTTATTCAGCCTTTTTTAACTCTGGATTTTTTCTGGTGGCCCTTGACGTATTTCACGGAACAACTTAAAAACATTGATGTTACTTGCTTAGTTACTTCTAACAAAATAAAGGTTTTGAAGTACCACATTGACTCGGAAGTATATTTTCTGTGTCTGTTGTCTTGTAGACTTACACGAGAGAGTGAGCAAAAGAGGGTTACTTAGGTTATGGATTGTGTAATAAAAGCATTTGGCATCTTCGTATTGGGGTTCAGGAAAGGGGTAATTGAATAATTGACCAATGACTGAGCCCATATAGGTTGTCGTTCATTGAATTGTGGGTTCCTCTGAGTTCTGTGACTGAGGTGTAAGACTGTAAGTAAGTAAGGTCCAACCTGCCTATCACCAACATCCAATTTTGTGGTGCATACATAGTTATGTATGTGACTGCATAGAAGAATACCCGCAAGAGTAGTAGTGGTATACTAACGCTTACAAAATACTAGACCAACATCTGGATGCATACTTGGTTGGTGTCAATTTGCAAAGAAGAGACATTACAGAGGAAAAAGCATAAGACAGGAGTGGACCCTGTGCCTTCCGCTATTCTTTCACAGATTTTTTGAAAAGATTAGTACCTTAACTAAAGAGTGGGCAACAGGGCAAGCTTACCTACAGACAGTCTAGTAGTAGCACAGAGAGTCGTAGCAGAGGCTCTTTGAAGGAACAGAAAGGCAGGGACAGATAGTAATACCCCAAATTTTGAAAACATAATCAAAATCAAACAAGCATTTGTCAAAATTTAATTAGGTGAAATGTCATTAATCGGTTGGAAAAAAAGCTCAGTTAGAAAGTTAGGGAAATATCATTGTTCCAAAAGAAAGCACTGTTGGACTTACTGGGGACAGCAGCAGGATCCTAAGTAGAGGAGCTCTGTGCCTGTGGTTCACGTTCACCCGCCGACTCGGTTCCAGCCTTCTGCTTGCCCCTGGGTTCTGTGGTTCATGTAAGAAATAATAAAGAAAGAGAAAAACATTGAGTGCTGTGAAACATAGACAGCATTTCAAAAACCACTGCTACAACATTAAAAGAAACAAACATTGATCTACCAAATGACTACTGCCTTGCATGATCCACTGACTAGTGTATATATACTTGGAGAAAACAAATCAAATGTTCCATAAACATTCTGATTGCAGATTACTAAGTAACACAGAGGCAGTAACACCTGAACAACACCACCGATTCAAGAATGGGGTAATCAATCAATTATCTGTAAGTAGGCATTTCTTTTTAATTTTTTGCCAGCAAAATGCATAGATCACAAGGAGGAGACATGCTTAACTTTGTGCATACTAACACGAAATTGTACGTTCATTGCATCATATTTTGTTCTGCTACTGGCTGAATGCTACTGCTGCCCTACCCACTCACTAAACAAACTACATCAGTTCTATGGAGGGCTGAGGCAGGGGCGGCTCTAGGCTCATGGTGGTCCTGGACTACTGGCCAGGGAGCGTGGGTAGGGGGGCCCGGAAGAGGAGGTCGGGGCGGAGCACGGAGGCCAGTGAAGAGGGGGGAGTCAGGGTTTTTGAAAGTGGAACAGAGCCGGAGGCACCAAATCCCTGCCAGGGGCCGCCACGCAAATATGTATCCATCCTCTGAGGATTATTAAATTAAGGATATATATTGGTGGGGTGGCCCCTGGCGTTTGGTGGCCCTGTGCAGTTGCACAGCTTGCACATGCCTAAAGCCGGCCCTGGCTGAGGTAAGAAGAACAAAGTAACTTTAGCATTCATTGCCAGAGGAGGATTCATGCAGAAGAGAAGGCCGTGAAAAAAAATGATACAATATGCAAACACGTACAATTATCCATCAACGGCTATTTCACTGACGGACAAAGGAAGGACAAGACTCTATTAATAGCATTAACTAACTTCAGTTCTCTACAATAAAGAAAATCTCGCATCAATAAACAGCAAAAACTAGCGCCAAATTGAACACGCAAGAGTCAGTGAAGATGAAGAAGCGCAGCACAGACCAGTGTCATACAATTACAGTAGATATAATAACGGAATACATCGGAAATGTAACTAGGAGCACCAGTCATCGCGTTACTTATTCAGCCAAGATTTACAAAGATACAAAACCAATACTTATACTACTATAGAGATATATATTGTACACACACTTTTTTTTTTTAGGGTAGCCACTCACCAAGACCCACGACCTCGACGCCAAGCAGGTCCAACAGGTCCTGCTCCCGGTCCAAAATGTCTGCCCAACGGTGGGTCAGCTGATGGTGGGTACGCCGGATACCGGAGCAGCGGAAGACTGCCCGGCGCACCTTCACCCACCGCCGGAGACGCTCTTCAATATGGTGGTAGCCGGAGCCGGGCCTGCCGCCTGCTGCCAACATCAAGGGGAGGTGGCGCTGGATAAAAAACACCAGGGCAGCCACCTCCTCCTCCCCAAAAAGTTGGCGGGGCCTCACCCCTAGGGGGCGCATTCTGCCGCAAGGCAGCCGGGTTTTTTGGGGCACAGGCACCATGCCCTTTGAGCCGCCGCTGCTGCTGGCGCCCTTGACCATGGTTCTGGGTGGAGGGGAGAAGAAAAGTTCAAGACAAAAAAGTAGGGGAAAGAAGAAGCAAGGTAAAAGAAGGAAGTATAATAAAACAATAGAAAAGTTGTAAAAGTAGAAATAAAATGAAAAATATAAACCTAGGCACAGAGAGAGATAGGTAATAACTAAAGAAAGTTTGAAAAAGTGGGTAAAAAGACCAGGATTGAAGAGATTTCAGCAAGATGCAAAAGTAGGCCCAAAACCATAGCCAGAGTGTGTGATCCAAGATGGCTGCGCCCATCGCGACCGCGTGGGTAGGTTCGCGCGATATTTAGCGCGATCACGCACTTTTGTAGTGCGAACGAGAAGATGAGTTCCCGAACATGTCTTGCACAACGCGACCACGTTACTTGTGACCCGGAACAGGAAATAAGGGAACGCAAGCGGGCGGGACAAACCTCTTGGGTAACTTAGCGCGCTAGCCATCCCGAGCATGCAGGCAACGCCCCGAACACGCGCACCGCGCTCCCGAAGACGAAAAACGGCGCGCGAACAGGCCTAGCAAGCAACTACGCATGGCTGCGGAGCTACGCGTAGTTCGCGGAGTGCAACTACGGCTTCGCGTAGCTCCGCGGAGTCCGACTCCGCGAACTACGCCCACCCCTAATTACGAGCCGTCAGTGCACACTTTCACCAGGCATACACCACCAGCCGCAGTACACACTTCCACCAGGCAGACACACCACCAGCCGTTAGTGTACACTTTCACCAGGCACACACACCACCAGCCGTCAGTGCACACTTTTACCAGGCAGACACACAACGGCAGCTGTCGGTGCATGGTTTAACCAACACACTCCTCCAACCGTCAGTGTACACTTTCACCAAGCATACACACCACCAGCCATCAGTGCACGTTTCCACCAGGCACACACACCACTAGCCATCAGGGCATGCTTCCTATAGACACACACACCACCAGCTATCATCACCAGTCAGTGCATACTTCCATCATGCACACACACCACTAGCCGTTAGTGCACGCTTCCATCAGGCACACATCACCATCCGTTAGTGTACGCTTTCACCAGACAGACACACAATGCCAGCTGTCATTGCACGTTTTAACAGGCACACTCCTCCAGCCGTCAGTGCACATATTCACCAAACATACACACCACCAGCTATAATTGCATGCTTCCACCAAGCACACACACCACCAGCCATCAGTGCACGCTTCCACCAGGCATACACACCACCAGCCGTCAGTGCACACTTTCACCAGGCACACACCACCAGCTGTTAGTGCACGCTTTCATTAGGCACACGCACACCACCAACTGTCAGTGAACATTTTAACAGGCACACTCCAGCCGTCAGTGCAAGCTTTCACTAGGCAAACACACCACCAGCTATAATTGCATGCTTCCACCAGGCACACACCACCATCCGTCACTGCACGTTTTTACCAGGCATACACACCACCAGTTGTCAGTGCACGCTTCCACTAGGTACACAGTACACACCACCTGCCATCATCACCAGTCATCAGTGAATGCTTCCACCATGCACACACATTACTAGCCGTCAGTGCACGCTTCCACCAGGCAGACACAAACAGCCGTCATGTTGTATTCCTACATGATGTCGTTTTTAGAACTTCTGTATGTCATGTAGAATGCTCCTGTGTCAGCAGCCCATTCTGCTGTTGGATCTCGCTGAGTTAACTGCTCTACTCTGCTTGTGGATGTCAAGTTGTCATTCCTGCATTAAAAATACTTTCTTCTAACCTACGCGTTGACTCCTTCACTACATAATTTCTGGCGACGACTGGGTAACTACAGCTACAGCTGCTAACAAGAAGGATTTATTGAATGACAACGTTCACGTTTCAGCTGTTGGAAAAATTGAAAATTGCCTTTCTACTAGCACTGCCGACATTTTCATCGTCGTGTCCTGAACTTATCACCTTCAACGTGCTAACCGTGAGTTTTCTGTACTTTTTTCCAACTTTGCAAAAATAACTTTTCATACCGTGTGCTAAGTTCCGTTAGACGCATCCTTCAAACTGCGTGGAACTTTGCCTCGCACTTCCCTCTGCACCCGCTGCATCTTGGCAACACGGAGGAACCTCCATTGCAGCGCCTAGCAACGCCGAAGAGCTTCTGCTTCTACGTGCCGATCGCTCCAATTCCGGAAATCAGGTGCATTCTGGGTATTACCCTTTCACCTCTACTACGTCTGACGTCACAACGTGCCGCCATCTTGCTTATGTACTTCGTGAGTCGGAAAAGCAAATTTCACGAAGCTATTCTCTTTTTCATCATTTCTTCGTCATTTTGCCTCGTTTTTCTACCGGATTTGTTGCTTAGCGCCCTACTAACAATAAGGTACTTGAATTTCTTCATTATTTTTATTTTTTTTATTTTTACTTTCAAGTCAATTTAATTTATTAAAATACAACAAGCATGTCCAATATCTCTGCTCCACCTCACTTTTTACAAATTGCTGGTGATCCTAACATTGAATGGGATTTATGGCACCCAATGTTCTTAGCCTATGTTGATGTTTTAGAAAAAGATGGGTGCTCAGCCAAACGCAAGTTAGCGCTTCTCAGACACTGTCTTGGTGGTGCTGGCATTAAAGAATTTGACAATCTTCCATCAATTGATGATGCAGGAGATATGGATGTTTTTGAGAAAGCTTGTGCACAGATGAAAATTCGTTTCGGAAGGAAGATAAATACTGTTATGGAACGTTTCAAATTTTATTCCCGCGTTCAAAAACAGGATGAATCTATTGAGGATTATGTCTCTGCCTTACGATCTTTGGCTTGTTCGTGTGCGTTTGAAACCATTTCTTACGAACAAGTTCTCAGAGATCAGATAATAATGCGCACCAAAAGCAAGAAAATTCAAGAAAGACTTTGGTTGGGTACAGAATCTTCCTTGAGCGCTGTTATCAACATTGCTAAAGGCATTGAGCAATCCGAATTGTTTGTTTCGGAAATCAGAGGTCAAACATCCAAGCCTCAAGTTTCTGAAACTGAAGTTTTGTTGGTTAAGAGTCAAAATACTTCATCTAATTTTAATAGATTACCTCCTAGAAAAGACAATGAGAAGAAAGTTTCTGAAAATAAGAATATTGTTGATAATAAGTTTTCCTACAGGAAAAATGTTTACTGTTACAGATGTGGTAGTTCTAACCATTTAGGAAATTACAGGGGATGTCCAGCTTGGGATAGAGTTTGTGTCAAATGTAAAAGGAAAGGGCATTTTGCTAATGTTTGTCGTTCTTCCCAAAGGGTCAATTATATTTCTCAGGAAGAGGAAGAAGTTCTACAAAGTTTCAATTGTATTCTATCTGTGGATGATTCTGAGCAGAAAGAGTTTCCCTCTTACACCATTTTAATTGATAACCAACCCATTCTTTTAATGATGGATTCATGCTCATGGTATTCCATTATCGGTTTGAATCTGTTTAAAAATCTGTGGGGCGACAGGAAATTATTGACGTCTGATATATCTCCAGGTGGTTACACTGGGAAGAAAATAAATATGGAAGGTTTCTTTTGGGCTGACATTCAAGTTGCTGATAGATTTGCAAAAGGGAAAGTTTATGTCGCCACCAAAGGTGTTGCCATCTTAAGTTGGCCACATCAACGTTTACTTGGCATTAAACTTGATCCCAATGCCAACCCCCCAGTTTACTTAGGTGAACCATATGTTTTGAGTATTTGCGATGTGGGAGACAATTCCCTGTTTGTTGAAAACACTAAAAAAAAAAATCCTGATGTTTTTAAGGACACCTTAGGTAAATTTGCTGATTTCAAGCACAGGATTATCCTGAATGACAATGCCATTCCAGTCAGACACAGGGTCAGGAATGTTCCGTTAGCCTATTGTGAGAAACTTAAGGACATTCTGTTTAAAATTACACCGGACTGTAAGGAAAATGCCGCAATTTTTTCAAATTGCATGTCGGCAGTAGCCATTTGGATGGACGATAACTGTCTGCGCCTTAATGGAGAGAAGACAGAGGTATTGGTGGTGGGGAAGGCAACATCGTTGTGGTCTGATGCGTGGTGGCCCTGTGAACTGGGAAATCTCCCCACCCCTGCCAAAGTGGTAAAGAATTTGGGGGTCATGATAGACTCTGACCTGTCGGGCAAAACCCATGTGAATAAAACCATAGGAAAGTGCACTGGCATACTTAAAATCCTCCGAAAAATCATTGACTTGATTCCTATAGGAGCAAGAAAAACCATAGTTCACGCCTTAATAACGCCACATTTGGACTATGGTAATGCCCTTTTAATAGGTCTCAATCTCAAAGGCCTTCACCAGCTTCAAAGCATTCAAAATACGGCGGCTCGTCTGGTGTTAGGTCTCCCGAGAAAAACTTCTATTAAATCTGCCCTAACCAAACTGCACTGGCTTCCTATCAAGGAAAGAATTATTTTTAAAAATCTCTGCTATGCCCACAGGATAGCCCATAACAAAGGCCCCCTGTACCTAGGTAGTCTTCTGACTATACACCGACCAATGAGAGCTCTAAGGTCATCTGGTGCAATGCAATTTAAAATCCCCCGCATTAAAAAAGCTAAAATGGGTGGTAAATCCTTCCGATTTTTAGCTGCTAAGCACTGGAACGATCTCCCCCTTCAATTGCGGATGGAACCGTCCGAAAGAATTTTCAGAGCAAAACTCAAAACGTTCCTCTTCCCTAAATAGCTAGCTGATATGACTCCCTTTCTCTAGTAGCTCTGGGTCCACCTTTTGGATGATTTATAAGCAGTTAGCGCGGGGACACACAGTTTGTGCAGCCAGGCGCTTTATAAGTGTTTTATTATTATTATTATTATTCTTGGTGATCTTGTATCAAAACAGATCATTGAACCTATAGAATCCTCTCCTTGGGTTTCTCCCATTGTTTTATCACTCAAAAGTTCTGGCGAGCTCCGTCTGTGTGTGGATCTCCGCAGTTTGAACAAGGAAATCTGGGTAGATAAACATCCTCTCCCTAACATCCACGAATTGATTTCTTCTCTCACAGGTGCCACTGTTTTTTCAACAATTGATTTAGCTAGTGCCTACCATCAGGTTGAGCTACACGAGGATTCAAAAAGACTTACAGCTTTTGTGACTCCTGAAGGCATGTTCCAGTATTTGCGAGTGCCTTTTGGACTCGCCAGTGCTGCGTCTGTGTTCCAACGCCTGATGAAAGAGGTTCTTCTTGAATGTAAAGGAGCCATTGCGTTCCAAGACGATATCCTGATTTTTGGAGAAGATGTTGAGGAACACGATCACAATTTGCATTGTGTGCTGTCCAATGTGCAAAAAAAAGGTCTTACTTTAAAGTTTAACAAGTGTAAATTTAGACAACCTAAAGTTGAATATTTGGGGCATGAGATTTCTAAAGATGGCATAAAACCTAAACTCAATCATGTAAAAAGTATTACCGATGCTCCCATTCCTTCCTCAAAGGAACAATTGTTGTCCTTCTTAGGACTTACTGAATTTTATGGTAAATTTGTCAAAGATTACTCTACTATTGTACACCCCTTGCGGTCTTTGCTGAAAAAACAAGCCAAATTTCTTTGGGGTACAGAACAGCAAACCTCTTTTGATTCTTTAAAAAGCAAAATTGTAAATGCTCCATTTCTTAAACCCTTTTCTGTCCACAAAGACTGCATTGTTTGTGTAGATGCCAGTAATGTAGGGCTTGGTGCCGTTCTAATGCAAAAGGATCGTTTTGGGGAAAATGTTGTATCTTATGCTTCCAGGACTTTACGAGACGCCGAGTTTAATTATTCTACCATAGAAAAGGAGCTTCTTGCTTGCACTTGGGCTACTCAGCATTTTCGCCAATTTCTTTGGGGTACGAAATTTACTTTGAGGACTGATCATAAACCTCTTGTCAACATGTTGTCAGCTGGTGGTGGTAGAACTCTCACTGCTCGTCTTGCTGCTAAATTGCAAGAGTATCGGTGTGAGGTTGTCTATGTCCCCGGACGGCTTAATGTACATGCAGATTGTATGTCACGTTTTCCAGTTTGTGATACTCCTAACACGGATACTTGTGATGAATGTGATGTTGCTTTCACTCTTTGTGATGTTAATCTAATTGGTGGTAAGGACTTTGAAAACTCCATCACTGAAAGTGTTTGGTCTGATGCTATGCGTCATGATGAGGTTCTTGCTAAGGTTAAAATTTTCTTGAGTTCTGGTTGGCCTGAGGAGAGGAAGTTGTGTGGTGACTTAGCTTCTTTTTTCAAAGTAAAAGATGAATTGTCGGTAATCGATGATATGGTGTACAGAGACGATAAAATTGTTCCTCCTCTTAATGTTCGTGAATCCATTTGCAGTTTAGCCCATGAAGGTCACATGGGGATGTCCACGACTAAAAGGAGGATCCGAGAGTTTTATTGGTGGCCTAGTATGGATGCTATGGTTGACAGGTGGGTAAGGAATTGTTCTCCGTGTTCTCTAAGCGACAAATCTGTGAAACCAGTCTCCTCTGGGTTTTCTCCTGTTGAATTTGCCTGTGGACCTTGGAGAAAGTTGGGAATTGACATCATAGGCCCTTTTAATTACCAGTCAGGGAAAGACATGTTTGCTGTGGTGCTTGTGGATTACTTCTCCAAGTGGCCCGAATTAAAAATCGTTGAAAAGGTTAATTCCGAAGTTGTTGTTGAGCTTTTGAATGAAGTCTTCTGTAGAGAGGGTTTACCTGAAGAAATTGTTTCCGACAATGGGCCGCAGTTTGTAAGTGAGGTTTTTTCTGCATTTTTAGAAACTTGTGGCATTCTTCACAAAAGAGTTTCAAATTATTCCCCACAATCCAATGGCCAGGTGGAACGCTTTAACAGAGTGATTAAGGAGTCCTGCCAATTGGCTTTACGCAGTGGATTAAAGTGGAAAAAAGCTCTACAGGCTACTTTGTTCACCTATCGCATGTCTCCCAATTCTGTTACTGGTTTATCCCCCTTTGAAATGTTGAGTTGCAGGAAACCTGGTACCAAAATGTTTCCTTGGTGGCTGAAGACGAAAGACACTGGGTATCTAGAGTTAGATATGAATAGTATTAGAGACCGCGTGGGAAAATACCAAGACAAAATGCTTAAGAGTTCTTCCCCAAGACCTTTCTCTCCTAAAATCTCTGTTGGTGACTTGGTGAGGGTGAAGTTTGGCGGTATCATTCCTAAAGGCATATCCAGGTGGTCTTCTCCTGTCAAAGTTACGGAGGTCTTCAGTAAGGCCGTAAGAGTAGAGGGTGGTAACATTTGGAATTTCAGGCGTATTTCAGTTTGCAAGTCCAATGTTCTGGATAGTAAGAATGTTCGTTTGGATCCTTGTTCTTCTGGTAATCTTTCTGTTCCTGATTTTGATTCCGGTTTTCATGGTTCTCATGAAGTCTTTGATAACTTGCATTCTCCTCAGGTATCTTTGCCTCAAGCTTGTTCTAACAATTTTTCTTTACAAGTGGCTCCTTCCAATGCCCTTGATGTTTCTCAAAATGCTGTTTCCCAGGCGTGCTCTTCACAGCCTGTTTGTTCACGCAGTGATTCGCAGCCTGTTTGTTTACGCAGTAGTTCTCGTGCAAAACATGCTCCTGTAAAGCTTAAGGATTATGTTTGCTCACAATGTTTTGTTTTTTTTATTTATCTTTGGGTTTATTGTTTTTTTTTTTTTTTTTTTTTTTTTTCGGTGGGAGGTGTGTTGTATTCCTACATGATGTCGTTTTTAGAACTTCTGTATGTCATGTAGAATGCTCCTGTGTCAGCAGCCCATTCTGCTGTTGGATCTCGCTGAGTTAACTGCGCTACTCTGCTTGTGGATGTCAAGTTGTCATTCCTGCATTAAAACTACTTTCTTCTAACCTACGCGTTGACTCCTTCACTACACGTCAGTGCACGCTTTATAGGCACACACACACCATTAGCGTCAGGCATTCACAAGGTTCAGGCATCCACAAGCATCAGAAAATCCAAAAGTGTCAGACATACACAAGCGTCAGACATCCACAAGCATCAGACAGCCACCAGCATCAGGCATCCACAGGCATCAGACATCCACAGGCATCAGACATCCACAAGCATCAGGCATCAGACAACCACAAGCATCAGACATCCACAAGCATCACCTATCAGACATCCACAAGTATCAGGTATCCAAAAAGGGTCTGGCATGCACAAGCGTCAGGCATTCACAAGCGTCAGGCATCTACAAGCGTCAGGCATCCACAAGCGTCAGGCACCCACAAGCGTCAGGCACCCACAAGCGTCAGGCACCCACAAGCGTCAGGCATCCACAAGCATCAGACATCCACAAACATCAGACATCAGACATCCACAAGCGTCAGGCATCCACAGGCATCAGGCATCCACAAGCGTCAGGCATCCACAAGCGTTAAGCATCCAGAAGCGTCAGGCATCCAAAAGCGTCAGACATCCACAAGCATCAGGCATCAGACATCCACAAACATCAGACATCCACAAGCGTCAGGCATCCACAAGCGTCCCTTTCATCAGCTCTCTGCCATCCGCGTTAGCTTCAAATGTTTCTGGTTCCTCACAAGGCACCTCCAGCTCTCGCCTTCCTACATTTTGCATTGCCACAACACCACTCAATGCCACAGCACCACTAAACGCCACAGCATCACTCAATGCCACAGCATCACTCAGCACCACTCAACGCCACAGCATCACTCAGCACCACTGAACGCCACAGCATCACTCAGCACCACTGAACGCCACAGCATCACTCTATGCAACCATTCAACAACAACTGGTTCAAATATGTTCTCTCAATGTCAACAGGCACACTCCTCCAGCTGTCAGTGCACATATTCACCAAACATACACACCTCCAGCTATAGTTGTATGCTTCCACCAAGCACACACACCACCAGCCGTCAGTGCATGCTTCCTCCAGGCAAACACACCACCAGCCGTCAGTGCACACTTTCACCAGTCACACACCACCAGCCGTTAGTGCACGCTTTCACTAGGCACACGCATACCACCAACTGTCAGAGCACGTTTTAACAGGCACACTCCAGCCGTCACACCACCAGCTATAATTGCACGCTTCGACCAGGCACACACACAACCAGTTGTCAGTGCACGCTTCCACCAGGCTCACACCACCATCCGTCACTGCACGCTTTCACCAGGCATACGTACCACCAGTTGTCAGTGCATGCTTCCACTAGGCACACACGCCACCTGCCATCATCACCAATCATCAGTGCACGCTTCCACCATGCACACACATTACTAGCCGTCAGTGCACGCTTCCACCAGGCTGACACAAACAGCGGTCAGAGCATGCTTAATAGGCACACACACACCATTAGCGTCAGGCATCCACAAGAGGCAGGCATTCACGAGCTTCAGGCATCCACAAGCGTCAAAAATCCAAAAGTGTCAGACATACCCAAGCGTCAGACATACACAAGCATCAGACAGCCACAAACCTCAGACATCCACAAACATCAGAAATCCACAAGCATCAGGCATCCACAGGCATCAGACATCCACAGGCATCAGACAGCCACAAGCATCAGACATCCACAAGTATCACCCATCAGACATCCACAAGCGTCAGGCATCCATAAAGGGTCTGGCATGCAAAAGCATCAGGCATTCACAAGCGTCAGGCATCCACAAGCATCAGGCATCCACAAACGTCAGGTATCCACAAGCGTCAGGCACACACAAGCGTCAGGCACCCACAAGCGTCAGGCATCCAAAAGCATCAGACATCCTCAAACATCAGACATCAGACATCCACAAGCGTCAGGCATCCACAAGCATCAGACATCCACAGGCATCAGGCATCCACAAGCGTCAGGCAACCACAAGCGTCAGGCATCCACAAGCATCAGGCATCCACAAGCGTCAGACATCCACAAGTGTCAGACATCCACAAGCATCAGGCATCAGACATCCACAAACATCAGACATCCACAAGCGTCAGGCATCCACAAGCGTCCCTTTCATCAGCTCTCTGCCATCCTCGTTAGCTTCAAATGTTTCTGGTTCCTCACAAGGCCCCTCCAGCTCTCGCCTTGCTACATTTTACATTGCCACAGCACCACTCAACACCACAGCACCACTCAACACCACAACATCACTCAGCATCACTCAACGCCACAGCATCACTCAACGTCACATCATCACTCAATGCCACAGCATCACTCAACGTCACCGCATCACTCAACGCCACAGCATCACTCAGCACCACTCAACGCCCCAGCATCACTCAGCACCACTCAAGGCCACAGCATCACTCTGTGCAACCATTCAACAACAACTGGTTCAAATATGTTCTCTCAATGTTTCAAGCTTCATCACATATGTCAAAAAAAGATGTTAATATTTTACTTCTGTTCTTGGATTTTCGTCACAATAAAATACACTGAACATAATCTTCACAAAAGTTATTTACAAAACTTTAAGCTATTGCCATAAATTATAATACCTTTTATTTAAGTATTAATTAGTAAAAAAAAATAAAAGATTGTTATTTTTAATATCAATACATCTAAGTCACGTAAATACAACACATATTGCATTACGAATGCTATAGGTGTCACATTTGCAAAAGTTACAACTATTGGCATTGTAAATGACAAAGCTATTAATTTCTCTATTTTCAAAACCAACACATAAATTTAAAAAAAATTCATTTACAATACCAATAGCTCAAACTTTCCTAATGCGAGAACTATTGCATTGCAATTGCTTGTTGTTTTTCACCCTCTTTTTTCTGTTTTCTGGTGACTCGGTTCTACCGAGTCCCAAGATGGCTGCCAACACTTCCTGGTTTGGAGTTTTGGCAGCCAATCAGAGTGAAGCTCGTGCCCGGGAGGGTTGCGAACCCACGCTGCCCTAGATATCGAAATTTTCTTTTTCTAATTTCTCAGGAACTACTGAACGGATTTACTCCATTTAAAAATAAATCGCTTTCTGAATGAAGGGCTACATTTTTGCCAAATTTGGTGTAATTCCGTTCAGCAGTTCAGGCTGTAGCTTTGTCTAAAGTTTCCTTTGGAGGACAGATATCAAACTAATTCTTTTTCTAATTTCTCAGGAAGTACTACTTAACGGATTTATACCATTTTAAAAAAAAGTCGCTTTCTGGACCAAGACCTGAATTTTTGCCGAATTTGGTGTAACTCCGTTCAGCAGTTCGGGCTGTTGCTTTGTCTAAATTTTCCTATGGAAATTAACATGGGGAAAAAGTCATTTTAGGAGCCCCATTTTTTCTCAGCCCCCGCTTGACGAATCACCCTGAAACTCTCAACACAGGAAATGACCTGAGAGCCCCACTAGTTTTGAAAAATGTGAGAAAATTCGTCAAACAACGCCAAAGTTATTGGAATAACAAAAATCGCTTTTCCTATGGAAACTATGTCCGAACTATAACTACCTACTGGCGACCGCCAGTAGGTAATATAAATAATATTCACTGCAAAAACCAAAGGTTACAGAGACATTATAATATAGCTCAGACTTCACTCATACAAAACCATAGAAATTCAGCAGTTATAGTTACCTGGGCTGACTATAACTTTTGCCCCCCGCAATGCACGACTAATGACCTCACATATTACATCACATCATTACTCCATTACAGGAGGGGGGCCTCACTGCCCCTCTTCTTTCATTTTCAAGTGCTTGCCCCAGGGAGGTGGTGGTCCCCAAGGCTAAATATGACCCGGGACGGGACTGCGTAGCACCCCTCTGTGTTTAGTTTATATTTCTGGCCCCTGGAAGGTGGTGGTCCCCAGTGCCCAACTGGGGCAAGGAGGAAGGTCTGTGCGGCCAGGGGCAGGTGCACCCCAATCTTTATTTTAAGCATGCCCCTGGAGCCTGGCCAATGTGGGGCGGAAGTGTAAATAAGCATGGGAGACCACACTTCGTTTTTTTTTTAATTGCCACAAATTCACAAATCCTTGTTAGTTTGAGGCAAAAATGTGATTAAAAAATGCTTTTTTGACAGAGCCTTTGAGGGACCCCAGAGTAGGCCAAGGGGATCCCAGGATTTCTATCCTGTCCCCTTTTGTTTATTTTTACTTTTTGGGGGGGGGACTCTGCTAAGGTCGAGTCCCAAAATGGCTGCCAACACTTCTTTGTTGAAGTGTTGGCAGCAACACTTCCTGGTTGAAGTGCTGGCAGCCAATCGGATCTCTGCACAAGATGGTCAATATTTGGAAAGTATTTGCACATCTAGATATGCAAATTTGTTTTTCTTTAAATATCTCGAAAACTACCGAATGGATTTACACCAAATAACAACAAGTATTGGTAATGCATCGGTTTCATCTATGTAATGATTAAAGAGCTGTTTTAATTTGCTATCGTTTGGGAGAAGGAAAGATCTCCCTGACAGATAACATGGACGTGGCACAGTGAGGACGAGGACGTGGCACAGTGGCCATAGCTGCTGACTCGAGACCTGGGGATCCAGGTACGAGTCTCAGCGACGCTGTGCAACATATTCTGATTCTATGCAAACCACTTAATTTATCCTGTGATAAATTGTTATATAAATGCTGCAAGAGTAAAAGGCAAGACTTCATGAAAATATAGTTCCACCAAAGCGGATGTTAACAGTATTTCTGCAGTGAGAAATTGATAAGAGAAGCAGACGAAGAACTAGCATTTGTTAATGCAGGAAAATATGCTACAGCCAATAGAAATGGAGGAAAGGTAAGTGGCACACACAGGAACCAATGAAAAGCCAGGAAAGAGAGGAATTTATATAAAAAACAATAGTTTTAGTTTTCTCAAGCACCATGCAAGCACTGTGCAGGCTAAACCTAAAAAGGGTTCTTTCTCGACCAAGAGCTACCTTTCTGCCAAATTTAGTGTAATTCAAGCTAACCGTTCGGACTATAGTCTTGTTTAAAATCCCTATAAGAATTAACATGGGTAACACACTGTTTTTGAACCCCTCCCTTTTTCTTAGGGTCTCCTTGATGCAGAAACCTGAAACTTTCCATGCACAATGAGACCCAGCAGCACACTTTTATTTTGCAAATGGCATGATGATTCGTCAATTGCCGCCAAAGATATGGGCAAGACAAAAAACACTTTTCCTATGGAAACTAGGTCCTAACTAGAACTATCTACTAGTGACTGCCATTATCTATCTATCTATCTATCTATCTATCTATCTATCTATCTATCTATCTATCTATCTATCTATCTATCTATCTATCTATCTATCTATCTATCTATTGTGCAAAATGCACCACTATGCCTTGTTTCAACACAAAAATAGCGGTGAAGCTTAGAAAATACTGCACTGCAGAAGGGAATTCTCAAATTTGCTTAAATCACTGCTATCTGCACCGAGATGTATTCAGAAGCCATGTGATTTTAGTGAACCGAGGCTACAGGCCAGGCTCTCACACTGAAAAGTGTTTCAGCTCCTGACTCCAGTGCAGTTCACCATCTGCCACTTTTATGGGCAGATTAATATCACAAGTATTACAGCCCGATAGCCAAGGGTGTGATGAAGGAAGTAGTGTTTAGAAACAATCGCTGTTACTGCATTAAAAAACCACCCTGCCTCATTTCAATCAAAGATAGATGGTATGCAAAGGTTTATCATTCTAAAATCTGGGCTGTGGTTCTAAAAAGTTTGGGAAGCACAGACAAACGTCTTAGGCTGCAGATCTTATTGTTTCGTTGTAAGTGCATTAGACCAATAGTCTAAAAATGTTTTCAATGTTTAAAAAATATCCGTGTACGCATTCTTAGTGACGTACTCTTATCAGATGGCATGCTCAGTTTTGTCAAGAAACACAGCCCTTTTATCAGCCAGTTTCCAATGGCATTCACAAGCTGTGCATACTAAATGTGTGCATATTTATTTTTCACCATCTCTCAGAACATATGCATTATGAATTTGAGGAAGCCAAAAGTTCCGAGGAATAAAATGACCCAAATGCACATAATGAGGGTATTGCAGACCACCTCGCATTTTCTTGGCTTTATAAATAAGGCTCTCTGTGTTCCGTTTTCACTGATTTTTACAGTAAAATACAGACAGAAAACATTCCTTTTCTTGTCTGTATTTATTTTTAAATGTGGATAAAACGGATATTGGGTTGCTTTTTGGGTAATTCTAAATACTGTCTGGCATGACTGCCAGACCAATACATGTGTGAATTGCTAGATGAGGGGGTTAAAAAAGGAATTTTAGTAAAGAGGCTTTAACAGCAGTAGATATGCACAAGGAGGAAACTGAAATGTGCATATCTTCATCTAAGTGCACTGATTTCTGTTCTGTGGGTGTTCACAGCTCTGAAACCTGGCAGACATTCATGCGAGTGCATATTTATTGGTTAAATAAGTGTGGAATAAAACTAATTTCAGCTTACTTTTTCCACAAAACCTAAAATAAATATGGATAAAAACAGATAGCATAAGCAAAAAATAAATATGGATAAATACAGACGGAAATGGCAAATATAAATACCATAAAAACGGGAATCTTATTTATAAAGGTCCTCGCTTAGAGACTCCATATCGATATATGAATATGGAGCTCCTTGACATCTTGCTTTATATAGATTATGTACAGTAAAGGTACTTTATCCTCTATACAAAGCACTATTTATTTTCCTGGCGGTAGGAGTGGCAGTCTGGAACCTTGAGCCATTCTCGTTAACATTCTAAATACGCCAATTGCAGGAACAGCGATGCTGAAGACCAAATATGGCCGGGTAACTTTTAAATGCTGGGCTGCCTCCAGGTGCAGGTAGTTGTTGCTTGCTTGCTGTACTGTCTTGTTTGGACGCACGTTCGACATGAACTCGCTTCGCTCTTGTTTTGCTCGGTGAAGTGTCTTCGAGAGCAATCTGCTTCAAGGTGGACGTGATGTCGGCTTCCAGCTCTTCCTGTCAGCAGATCTTCGATGCTTACCGCCTTCTTCCTCGGAAGGACCAGGGTGGTGTTTGTGCCCCGTGACAGGCCACCTGTGAGGGAAGTGAGCACTCGCGCACAAGTGGCTGTCAAACAAATCACCCAAACTTTCCTATTCCAATTGAAAGTTTATTTTGGGAAGATGGGAAGTGCGTGCTTCACAATACTTCTCAGGCCGACCTGTCTACAAGGCAGTGCAGCTGACACCTTCATATTTCAGCCATCTCACGCACTGCTGTGCTCTAAAACGATAAGTAAAAGGCGTGTGACTGGAAATAACGCGAGACAAGCTGAAAAGCACGGAAAATGTTGTTATGAAAGTCTACTCTAAACGCCGTTCCTCTAACCAGAAAACCCTCATACTTATCAAAATACAAGGGAGAACTACTGTCTTCACTCACACTGAAACAGCTTCAGGGTAACACGTGGGTACGTGTCAAGTTAAATCTCGTCGTTACTGAATACTGATACTTGGTAACAGACCCGGTTTTAGCACTGGTGGCGCCCAGTGCGACAATGTATTTTGGCGCCCCACCAATGACCACCTCCTCCAAGGATTCCCTCCCTATCACCCTTTAACAGTCACCATACCACTCTCTCTCAGAGGCATTTAATAAAATGTTATAGTGTCACTCATAAAAGTGAAGGGTGTCAGAGCACTGTACATAATGCACACATTACACAGAGACTATCAATCATAGGTGTGTACAACAGTGTATAGGACATGTTATATAAGACAATGGACAACAAGGGGTGAATTTACATTCAGCCATATTGGTAGGCAGTATAGTTGAAGAGTACTTGGTCTGGAGAAGCACAAACTGAATTTAAATTGTAACACAATGGATTAATGCTCTCTTTAATAACAAGAACTGATTTGTATCCAAGTGAAACCTTTCTGCAACATTAGAATAAGGAAAGTCTGGAGAAAAAATCCATAAGCATTAATCTATACCTTGAAGTCTGCAAGCAGTTCTTTGATGACAGTTAATAGTTCACTGTAAACTGCAACTAACAAAAGGAAGACTCTGACAAAAGCAGTAACCCACTGACCTGTTTACATTACATTCACTTTGTTAGATGCATGGTACATACATGTTCTTTGCAGCAAGCATATTAACCCTCTGCTCTACCTTACCATGAATCAAAACTTCAAGTAATAAACGTCTATTAGACAAAACTCAGATCTCACCTGGAAGAACATTAATCACCGGAGATTTCTTGACATTTTAGTTGCTGCCTGAACATTGCTAGAGGCCAGGAATGCGGTAGCAGGTGTTTTTAAGCACTATATATAAACTAGCAAACACAAAACAGGCACCCCCGTGTGAAGTCAGCACCCGGTGCAGTGGCACCGGTCGCACCGCCCTAGAGCCAGCCCTGCTTGGTAATGCCACCTGTAGGGGTGTATTGACAGTCCACAGCACACATTAACATTTTAATCGTAGACAGCAGCAGCACATGTAAGACCAACTTCAATACACAATTGGTAGCGCAATAAAGTTCCTTGTTTCTCAATTTATTGTCTTCAGGTTCTTTTTTTATTCAAATTCAACCATCACCATCTCATATTTTATGTGATGGTGATGGTTGGTCTATGATTTACATAGCAACAACTTTCAGGGCTTGGCTCCTGCACAGGCTCTAAAATTTGAAATAGACCCTTAACTTGGCTCTCCCGAAAAATTTGTTGTCTCGCCCACCTCAAGCCACCCGGAAGATGCAAATATTTCTTTTGAGGGATGAAAGTCAAAACTCAAACATCATGGATCCAAGTTGCTGTCAAGGTGAGCGAGCCAGTATGCATACATTGTGTCAGAATTATAATCAGAGCCCAAATTAGCTTAAGCAGGCAATACTCACAATAAACACAGTGGTTGTGTCTTACTCAGAAACAGTAGGGGCGCTAGAGCTCATTACCTCAGTCCATATTGCAAGCTCCCATTATTCCATTAAGGTCTCTATGTTATTACCCCTGTTGGAGCATAATTGTGGACTTGGCATTAACACCCATAAAAATTATGGGGAGAAGGGATGCAAACCTACCAAAATGTTGACTTTGGTGGCTAGTATGAACTGCCCAAAAGAAGTCGGCCTCATGACAAGGTGGAGAGCCACCAAAAAGGGATAAGTAATGTTGTTTCCCTTTATCTGTTAAGAAGCATTAGTAATTCAGCTCAGTTCACTTCTGTTGGACTTGGCCATCTGTGTAGTGGCACTGCCAAACCTTTTGCACTCACACCTCCTGTTTTCTGAATTTCATTTTGTTGGAATTAGGACTCAATGCTTTTTACCACTGACAACTAGTGCTAAAGCGCTTGTGTTCATTCTTTAAAACATAGATACATTGGCTTACACCTGATTGGCACTTTTAATTTTACTTATAAGTCCTTATTAAAGTGGTACAGTGAGTACCCAGGGCCTGCACATTAACTGCTACTAATGGGCTTGCATCACCCTTTAAGTAGACGATTAAAACATGTCTCAAACCTGGCACTGCAGCCTGTGTGCATGTTTTAAACTGCAAATTAGACATGGCCAAATAAAATAATACATATAAATCATCCCTAAGGTAATCCCTAAACTGCCCATATGGCAAGGTACAGTGCATTAAAAAAGTTGGACATGTACTTTTAAGTTGTATATGTCCTGCAACACAAAAACTCAAAAGTTTCATTTTTCTCTACCGTGAGACCTTTCTCTCCCATAGGATAAAACTGAGTTACCTTAATACATTTAAAAAGTGATGACTTTTGTTTGGGAACAGGTAAAAATGTCATGTTTGGTCTCTAAATAATTCTAATTTAAAATCCTCTTTAATGGTAAAGTCGTATTTTAAGTCACAATTCTTAAAATGCTACTTTTAGGAAGTTGGCATTTTCTTGTTCTAACCATTTGGTGCTTCCTACCTGTGTCACATAATCGAATAGTTAGCAGTTGACCTTTGTTGATTCTTCTTTGACAGTGAGACAAAGAGGGGCTAGGCTTTGACAGGATGGGCCAACCTGCCAAGAAGGGAAGGATGGAGCTGTTCCCTGCCCCACTTACTTTTCACAGGAGCTGCCCCAGCACACACACAAAGAACTTCACACATGTCTTTTGTCATCCCAGAACCCTTGGAGCCTGGGCAGGGAGGAAGGAAATCCTAGAACCATCTGTGGGGATAAAACTTCAGAAGTTTCAAAGTTGGCACCAGATATAAAAATAGGACACTCAGACCCACTCTTCAGTTTACGCCTGGTCCTCCCGATGGATACTCAGAATGTCTGTCCTGTACTTCAGAGGATTGCCCTGCTGCTTGAGACCTTCTTTGTACTTTAGATGACTGCCCTGCAGATCCTAAAAACTGCCCTGCTTGAACACAGGACTACCAGAGTCACTCCAAGTGCTAGTTGGCTGACCTCCTCTTCTGACTTCAAGGGTCACAAAAAGCTTCAACATCTTGAACCCTGTGCACTTGACCCTGCCTGAAGTGAGTCCTACTCTCCAAGGGGTGCGCACCCATTCCTGGTCCAATGGAAGTGGTGCTAAAAGTGCCCCAACAGCCAAAACCCAAATCTTTAGATTTAGAAAATGTTCAGCAAAAAAGTGCTCTGAGGACTGAAAGGAGACTGGGACCTATCTGCTCGCCAATCTGCCCAAGGTACATCGTCTGTCATCCTGACTCCGCAGGAGCTCCTACTACATTCTTCTCCACAGCAGAAAATCCTGTTCAGTAGCTCCTCGCAGAAGTGGTATCCAACCTTGTGAAGCTCTGGTTGGCAATGGACCGCAGATTCACGTCGCTCGAGATTTTCATTTCCAAAAAAGTGACAAAGTCCAAATATAGAAATGTCCAGTGGTTACCCAATGACTCCTCCTCAGATACCGGCTCCTGCCCTGCCCCACTGCACTTTACCCTCTCAAACATTTTCCTTTGAAATTTCTTTTACGTCCAAATGTAAGCCGAGACCGGGCCCAATCCACCTCATGTATCCGAAACTGGGCTCATCGGGGTTGGTCATAACTTTCGACTTTGCCAAGGTCTCACTCAACTAAATGTCTGAGATTGAACCTTTGATCATTTAGGCACATGTTTTAACTAAAAGCTTAAAACATTCATTACTCCCATTCTACTGATTTGATTTTGTTGTTTTGCTATCAAATAAGTTATTACATTTTACTCTTTTTTTCTAAAGTGGCATGGGAGTTTTATTGTGTTGGTTTTCACTCTATTTCTGTCCAGGTGCTGCATAAATACTTTACACATTGCCTCAAAGTTAAGCCTGTCTGCTTCTGTGGCAAGCTAACAGAGGGTTAAGCATAAGTTAATTTAGTGAATTTGTTATTCACCATGACAAGAATGGTGGTTGTTGCCTGAGAAGGGTTTTCACCCTCTCAATCAAAACCCCAATTTCCAACAACTTCCTTTTAGATCATTGCCAGAAAATATGGTGGTTGCACCAGATCTTGGTTCCCATGGCTCGTTTTGGGCTGCATTTGGGATCTGGCCAACAAAGATAAACATGCTAAATTTGTCCTGGTACCATTTTTCTGACATCCTGACACATCAAGCAGTGCTTGCACGTGATCCGCATTCTATTGAGGGCTGTAAAGTGCAGGTGGTGATGGGGCCTCCTGATTTAGATTTCAGCTGGGCCCAAGACATGGTTGGGATGCTACCCAGAGCAATTGCCTGTGGTTAAACAAATTTCAAGCATTCCTCCCATCACCTTTTGTGCTTTTGATGCACCACCCTAAGTGGCAAGGATATGCCCAGATGTGGGTCCTGTACTCACTGTGCCACTGAGGCCAAGTTATATCTGAGTTATGTGCCCTTATGAGTTTGAAACCAGTCCTAGTTTGCTTATGTTCCTGTTTGGTGAGGACGTGGACCGGCAGTTGGGGCTGGACTGTTCCCATGAGGACTAGGTTCACGGCTGATTTACATGTGACTAGGTCCAAACAGAGGTGACATGGTGAGTAAAAGAACATTTGGTTGGGATGCCACCCCAAACAATTGGCAGTAGTTAGACAATTTGCAAGCATATCTCCTATCACCTTTTGTGTGTTTGATATTTCACCCTAAGTGACAGAGTTATGCCCAGACGTGGGTCCTGTGCTCACTATGCCAATGGAACCAAGTTACACCTGGCTGATGAACCCTTGTCAGCAGGGCCGGACTGGCCATAACGGGCATCAGGCTTTTCCCTAGGAGGCTGGAAGGGTGGGCGTTGATTTTGCAGTGGTGGGGGGACAGTTTTGTTACTGGAGGCCGGTTTTGTAGTGGCAATATCAGCTCCCAGTAACAATAGCAGCAGTGATTCACACTTGCAACCTCTTCAGTCCTTGGGAGCTAGTCCAATAAAATTGCCAGGGCTGCTTTGGGCTCCTAGTCCATCCCTGCTTACCAGGGGCTGTATTACAAAGAGTGCACTTTCACTTGAATGAGCTGCCCCCAGGGCTGCACAAGTTTGCATCTGCCCTGGGGTCAGCAACTTCTATGTTATAGGGTGCACTTGCTCTGTTTGCACCCAGTGCACATGTTTTAAGATGCACCAAGTGCAAACAGGGAAATTGTGCCCTAATATATAATATGGACCCAGGACAGAACAGGTCCTAGGTTGTTTGTGTCAGGTTCAATGAGGATCTGGCCTGGCAGTTCGGCCTGGACTATTTCCATGAGTAGCAGAGTCAAGGCTGATTTGTGTATGGCTGGGTCCAAACTGAGGTGGCATGAGGAGTAATCCCCAGAGATGCTATCCCCAGGGATTTCCAGTGGTTAGACAAATTGCAAGCTTTCCTCTGATAGCCTTTTGTGTGTTTGATGTACCTCCCTTAGTGGCAAGGGTGTGCCTTGAAATGGGTCCAGTGCAAACTGTGCCACTGGAACCAAATTATACCTGGCTCATGAGCCCTTATCAGAGCAAAACCCGCCCTAGCTTGCTTGTGTTCTTGTACAGTGAGAACCTGTCCTGGCAGTTTGGGCTGGGTTATTCCCATGAGGAGTAGGAGCAAGGCCGATTTGCATATGGCAATTTCCAAACTGATTTGGCATGTTGAGCAGAACGATGGGTTGGGATGCTACCCTGAGCAATTGCCAATGGTTAGACAAATTGCAGTCATTCCTCCCCTCACCTTTATTGTGTTTTTATGTATGACTCCAAATGGCAAAGGTATGTTCAGAAATGGGTCCTGAGCTCACGGTGCCACTGGAACAAAGCTACGCATGTCTGAAGAGCCCTTATCAGGTAGAACCAGTCCTAGATTGCTTCTGGTGATCTGGTTAGGTGAGGATCTGACCTTGCAGTTCGGGCTTGATTGTGCCCATGAGGAGCATGGTCAAGGCTGATTTGCATTTGGCTGGGTCCAAACTGAGGTGGCATAGTGAGCAGAAGAATGGGTTGGGATGCTACCCTGAGCAATTGCCAATGGTTAGACAAATTGCGGTCATTCCTCCTTTTGTGTTTGATGGGCCTAAGAAAAAACACATTATTTTAAGGGGCATAAGCCACCCTTTTGTTCAGGAGCTATCTGGAGCCAAACACATAAATGTTAATACAGTGGATGGAAAAACAAAGGCGCAGAGCGGTATGTAACTGTTACCACTGATTTTTTAGCACGCAGTACCGTTACCACGGATCCATTACCACGCAGGATCCATTACCACTGATACCTTTACCACGCATTTTTTTACAACGCAGGTACTATTACAACGCATACCATTACATCGTAAATTTAGGTACGTTTAAAGGTAAGTATTGGGGTATTGGGTTTGGGTTTTGGGGTACAGGGGTATTTTTAGGTTTTAGGGTTGGGTTTGGGTTTTGGGGTACAGGGGTATTTTTAGGTTTTAGGGTTGGGTTTGGGTTTTGGGGTTCAGGGGTATTTTTAGGTTTTAGGGCTGGGTTTGGGTTTTGGGGTACAGGGGTATTTTTAGGTTTTAGGGCTGGGTTTGGGTTTTGGGGAATAGGGGTATTTTAGGTTTTAGGGCTGGGTTTGGGGTTTGGGGTACAGGGGTATTTGTAGGTTTTAGGGCTGGGTTTGGGTTTTGGGGTACAGGGGTATTTTTAGGTTTTAGGGTTGGGTTTGGGTTTTGGGGTACAGGGGTATTTTTAGGTTTTAGGGTTGGGTATGGGTTTTGGGGTACAGGGGTATTTTTAGGTTTTAGGGCTGGGTTTGGGTTTTGGGGTACAGGGGTATTTTTTAGGTTTTAGGGTTGGGTATGGGTTTTGGGATACAGGGGTATTTTTAGGTTTTAGGGCTGGGTTTGGGTTTTGGGGTACAGGGGTATTTTTAGGTTTTAGGGCTGGGTATGGGTTTTGGGGTACAGGGGTATTTTTAATATATATTTTAAAAATTTACAATTAAAAATAATTTCATTAATATAATTATTTAATTATTAAATAATAAATAATTAAATTAAATATTTAAAAAATAATTATTTTAAATATAATAATGAATTATTAAATTAAATATTACAAAAATATTTTTAAATAAAATATATATACTTACCTATACTTACGTTGTAATGGTATGCGTTGTAATAGTATGTGCGTTGTAGTGTATTGCGTTGTAAGGGTATCCGTTGTAACATGACCTGCGTTGTAAAAAATCCGTGGTAATGGTATGCGTGCTAAAAGTACGCGTGGTAACGTGGTACATCCGCGCAGAGCTTGTGACCACTCACAAGTACTTAAGAAAAACCATTGGAGGTGGGTTTTCAACTTTGTTCAACTCCATATGTAAGAGATGTGCTTGCATACTCCTTAATAGGAAGCAAGCGTTATCTCTGTGTGTGAGAAATTAAACAGATATTGGTTTATTTATGGCACCTACTGTTTTTTTAATGTAATACTTTTATAGGGCTTCTCATCCCAGTGTAAGATGTCGGTTCCCCTTACATCACACACAGAGGCATAATAAATCACACAAATGTGTAAATCAATGTACAAGAAATGTTACATAAGACAATGAGGGTTATGATAAAGAATGAGATGCTGTGCTGGCAAGCTCCAAACACATACAGAGGAACTCCAGATTCAAATGTATACAGACGTTTATCATACAGAGGACGTATCTCTCACCTGACAAGATAAATAGATATTTCCATACTGACACCTCTGCATGCCGGTGCCTCCAGCAGTTAGATGCGGATTTGCTTCACATGCTTTGGGAATGCACATTTCTGCAGCAATATTGGCAAGAGGTGGTCACAATACTAGCCACATGTACCGACACACCCCTACCGCTGTCATGGGAGATTTGCCTACTGGGACTCTATGTCAGATTAAAAAACAATAAGATCACCTCGAGATTTTGGGATCTGGGTTTAATCACGGCGAAAAGATTAATAACGAAAAGATGGAAACATGCGGATCCACCAGAGGTATTTGGTTGGAAACATTCACTTGTAATATGGGCACATACGGAGAGCACGGTGCTACATAGGGAGGAGACGGCAGGGTTAGGCAAATAGCCTATAGTGCAGGGCTGGGAAGCTATGCTAACGGCCCTTCAAGGTGGTGCCGCAGTGAACAAAGAGGATGCGCAATCCGCTGATCTGCAATAGACATGATAGTACCCAGTTGCATGAATACAAGGGGCTGTTGCACCCTGACATACAGACAATCACAAATCCAGAAGATCCCTGATACATCACTAGTGATCACCAGAGCCCCACACGCCTCCGGGAGGGGAGGTGCTCACTGCTGTTTTTATAGCTGTACCCAGGTACATGCCTTTATTTAGCCCCTGACTAGGCAAGCCATACGATAATGCTGGCAGTCAATGAATCATCATGCTAAGATATGTGGCTGCGACCCGATTTATATAGTTTCAATGGCAGTTTGTAGTGTTGTAAGATTGAGTTCTGATTATATGTTTATTGAAAAAATAGGTCTTATTGGTACCCACGCATGACTTCCTATCACACATTGTCAATTTACAGTATTTTATTTATAATGTTGTTCAAGGCTGAAAAGCAGGTTATTATTATGTGATGGAATAGCATGTATACTAGGTATTGTGATACTGGCCCAGACAAGATATGTCCTGAATATTGTGGTTAATATAATTTACCGTATACAAGTTTTTCCATATAATTACTGACAAGTAAAAGAATAGCTCAATCAATGAGAGTCAGAGTCCGTGGTGTCTGAGTCATACGGGCTTTAATCGGGATGGCTCGAGCCATGGAAATCAATTCCATCAATACAAGGGTTCGGGGGTATATGCAATGATGGCAAAAAGATGTCAACGATTTATTAACAGTACATGACATATATAGTAAAACTGTGTAATGGCAATGGATACAGTAGGCGTAACAAGTGAAAAGAATATGATAAGAACACATGTGCGTAGCAAAAAGGCGTGTACAAAGGCGTGCACGGAGGTGTGTGCTGGAAACGTCACAAAAACGTGTCATAAGTGGGTGTGTGCATAGAGGATTCTGTAGAGTCAGCTGAAACCTATGACCTGGGTGCGCGTGCAGCTGGTATGACGTGTAATTGACGTGTATCTGGGGAAAACTGAGGGCTTGACTTTAGCATTAGTAGGGGAGACAGAAGTCTGGCATGTCAGATCGACCTGTTCCTATAACATGTCTGATATCTTGTGTTTGGGGGATGTTAATCTGAAGTAAAAGGTCTCTCGGGCAGAGGCTATTCTATACTAAATGTATATGTGTCTAAGTGCAATGCGCGGGGCCAGGGGCCTACCATGGTAACGGGAGCAATGAATTACATGAAGGAGACAGGACGGCTTGGCCCTTTGCTCTGCAGCCGGGAAGCTGTTTACCTATTTCACTGGACTGGAATGTGTTTTTCGAGGAGGCTGACTGATAACTTGAAGGCAAAATACTGTTTGGCAGGCAGGCCAGGCCGAGCCAGGCACCGCTTCAATTGGCAGGAAGTAAGGCAGAGGTCAGGGATGCATCTCCATGTTGCAGCTTTCAGAGGCAGAGACAGAAGTGGTTCGAAGGCAGAAATCAGGGCCTAGCTCAGCAGAGCCAGGAAAAACGTGAAAGTGCACCATGTAAAGACGTTGGCAAGGCATGGTTAGGAACTGAATTATCAATCCATTCATGGTGGATCTGATAGAGGACATGTTAACGTTGGACGCAAATGTATTTGCGTCATCAGAATCAGTTGCGGAGGGAAGTTACATGCACTTTAAACTCGTACATGGAGACGTTGGGGTACACGTTAGGGGACATACTTGACTATAACATTTTCAATTACCTCATTCCCTCCTTGTCCCCTACGGACCCATCAGGATATATCTATTTTCATGAGACCATCTATCTGTTCATATAACATCATCTGTTCTTCTTTCTTTATTCGGGAATGGGAACGTGAACTTGAGCGGGGAATACAAGCTGTGGCGCACAAGCCGCAAATCGCTGGCCCACATTGAAGACATAGACAACAACTGAATACTATGGCCAATATAATCCCTAGGAATGACAATAGCTTCCATCCCCAGGCTGTTATTACACTCCAGAGCCAACCGGACCAAGTCCAGAAGCCTGGGTTCTGATGTATCTGATGGGCAATTTCGTGAAGTCTGGTGATGGCCTTATAGACTGATGGTGCGTTATTAGGAATAAACACGCAACAACTGGATCTGATGACTCTACAAGCTCCACCCCTATCGGCCAGGATGACGTCAAGGACAAGGCGGTTCTGAAGAACAACAAGTCTCATAGCAGACTGCTCCTCTGTTAAGTTGCCCAAAGCGGAAGTAGTCTCATTCACTACTGCTTCGAGGATTCTGGTTAATTTGCGTATCAGTTTACTATTTGAGACAGTGCCTAAATAAGGAAAGAATCCTTTATTGATATCTGTATATTGTTCCCATGTAGTTTCAGTCTGATCAACGATTGGGAGATCTCTTTTGTGCCTAACGAGATTGAGGCGGGAATTCCTGTGATAATCAGATGGGGCTAGAAAAACTGGTGGCAATAGGAATGCAATGAAACAAGTACCATCCCAATCTAGAGGTAAACGTACATAAGCTGTATGACCACAAATGAAATAGGAATGTCGGGAAGCTTTGAATGTAGACTTGCCTTCATCACTGAATTCGACCACAGTAGTACAGTCACTATGGCCTAGATGTACTGAACCATTCTTTCTGACGCATAATACACCTTTTGCTGGTAAGACTGATATAGATGGCAAGTCTGGACTAGTTTCTGACTGAACATTTAGAATCATGAGGTTAAGTGTAAAATTTCCTAATCCATACACTTCATTTTCTAGATCGGTCCCTGTCATTTGTGGAATACCTTCTTCGTCTGGGAAACATGCTTTGTTCATGACTGTGTTCAGGTTTCCCCATATCCATTTGCCTTGGGAAACTCTGGATTCAGTATCTAAAGAGGATATTAAACTAAACCATGCACCACAGGAACCATTATGTGTAAACGGGTAAGGAAAGAGGGGCAGAGCTCCCTTGTAGTTCTGATATGGAGGGAGTCGGCCACATATCCAACAATTTGTAGCATTGTTGATCTGATGAGAATGGTGTAACATACGGATGAATGTATTGTTGCGCAGCGCAAGTCGATAAGACAATTCATGTGGGGGTAATTCACTAAACGTGTGTCATTGGAAAAAGAATGTGCAATGGGAAAGTACATATATAACATCCAACTGATACAGATTAACGTAAGACTCAGAAAAAACATAATAAGTAACGTGCAGATACAACGGCTTCGGAGATTTTTACAATAATTTCTTTTCTTGATCTCCTGTCTATCTCTCTCTCTATTGGGGTCTAACTTGTACATGTCAAGAAACTGTCTAACCGCTTCACCCGAGGGGGACTTAAACAATTAAACTGTCTGACTTACTAGACCTCAATTTCATTCGATATTCCTGCTGAGGAGTTTTCTCTACCAGGGGGAGTTTAGTATCAGTGTCTGGAATGCGATAGGGCTGGGATTCAGTCTTTGGCGGAAGTCCATGAAATTTCTTCACATGGCTCGAGTGGAGCCAGCCTTTTCTTCCTTCTAGTTTCACCGCAGTTGTGGTCAACAAAACGATCTTCGGCTCTTTCCAGCGGGGCTCCAGAGGGCTTGACCGATCAAAATTGCGAACTACGACGACATCTCCTGGGACCAGCTCATGCGGTTTCACCACGGTGTTGTCTGGAAAAGCTGCCGCAACCTGTGAATGACATGATAGTAGTGCAGACATCAAGGAAGCAAGGTAATCTGTCAGCATAGTACTGTCAACATCAGTTATTTTTCGTGGCATAGGCGTCCCCCACATATTAGGAGGCCTACCAAAGACCACCTCATACGGGGATAGCCCTGTCCTAGAATGGGCTACCATTCGCATATAAAAGAGGGCAACTGGTAAAGCTACTATCCAATCTACGCCTTTCTCTTTACACACTTTGGCAAGACGTGTTTTCAGAGTCTGATTGTGTCTCTCCACGAGACCTGCTGCCTCGGGATGTCGGACACAGTGAAACTTCCATTGATAACCTAACAGAAGTGAAACCTGCTTCATGAGTTCGGACGAGAATGGCTGACCATTATCTGAATACACGACACGGGGCAAACCGTACCGTGGGAAGAATTCACGAACCAACTGCTTGGCAGTGGTCGGAGCAGTGTAATCTGGGACGGGATATGCTTCTGTCCATCGGGATAGGGCACATACAACTACGAGGACATACTTGAATCCTCGGCATCTGTCCATCTGGATATAATCCATCTGGAGGACTTCAAAAGGATGGTCGGGTGGATGAAATCCACCTCGTTCCACGGGAATACCTTTTCCTGGATTGAACTGGCAACAGATCATGCAGGTACGCACTTTCTGTTTCGCTGCTGCTCGTAAATGTTTGTTAAACCAGAGGTTCTGTAAACTATCTAACATGGCTTTTTCTCCTAAATGTGCTGGACTGTGTGCAGTGTTGATAATAACTTGAACCATAGAGTCGGGGAGAAACCATGTGGTCTTTCCTTTCGTCATCAATCCCTGTTCAGTCTGGACCCCTCCTTGTTCAGTCCATTTCTTTATTTCATCTGGAGTAGCATGTGTCTGTATGTCGATGACATCTTGTGTGGGGTCCCTAACTGTCATGCAATGTGTCAGTGAAGATACGTCAGTCTTTGTCATATCAGTCGTATGAGTATGAGTCTGGGCTGTATGTTTCGCTGTTCGATCTGCCAGGTCGTTACCCTGGGAAACAGTGTCTGTAACTTTTGTATGTGCCTTGCACTTCATGATGGCTATGGCTGTAGGCAAATGTATTGCTTCCAACAGAGCTTGGATGAGGGGACCATGCTGGATTTTGGCTCCGTGAGAGGTCAGGAAACCCCTCTCTTGCCAGAGAACACCGAAGTCGCGTACGACTCCAAATGCATAACGTGAATCTGTGTATATGTTTACTTTACGGTTCTTGGCTCGTATACAGGCTTGGGTCAGAGCAATGAGCTCTGCTGCTTGAGCTGACAGGGTGTCAATGCGATGTGTTTCTAAGACTTCAGTTTCAGTGGTCACTGCATACGCGGCCACTAGCTCTCCTGTACTTGTTCTCATACATGAACCATCCACATAAAGTGTCAGGTCTGGATCGGGTAATGCAACATCTGTCAAGTCTTGTCTGGGCTTCGTGATTGTGTTAATGACCTCCACGCAGTCATGTGGAGTAGGATCTGTTGTGCTCGATGGTAAAAGTGTAGCAGGATTCAGTGTATTGCAGCGTCTGATTTCTATGTGTGGTTGGAATAATGTCAATTCATAACCTGTCAGTCGTGCTATGGTCAAGTGCTGAGTCTGTGTTCTGTTTAGGAGAACTTCCACAGAGTGTGGAACCTGTACTGTCAATTGATGTCCTAATACAATGGAATCACTTTGTCTGATTGCTAGAGCTGTTGCTGCAACTGATTTTAAGCACACAGGCAAGGCCTGGGCTACTGGATCCAATGTACTTGAAAATAAGCACACGGTCTGTGTTTGTCTGCTTGAACCTGAGTGAGAACCGATAACGCTGTGCCATCGCGTTCTGTGACAAAAAGTGTAAAAGGTTTGCTGTAACATGGTGTCGCTAAAACAGGTGCTTGACATAAGGCTTTCTTTAATTCGTCAAAAGCTTGTGTATGTTCCTGAGTCCAAGGGAGGACAGACGAAGACGCTGCCTCCTGTGTTGTCAACTGTATAAGTGGTTTAGCTAGAAATGCATATTGGGGAATCCATTGTCTGCAATAGGAAGTGAGTCCAATAAAGGCTCGTACTTCCTTCTGTGTCTTGGGTTGCGGAAGATGTGCAATTAACTGGATACGATCAGGTGTCAGCTGCCTACCCCACTTGGACAGCAAGTGCCCAAGGTACACCACTTGCTGGGCACAGAATTGTAACTTCGAAGGAGACACCTTGTGTCCCTTGTCCGCCAGGAAATACAAAACTGTCAGTGATGCTTGTTCACACTCTTGTTCACTTCGGGCGGTGATCAACAGATCATCGACGTATTGGAGTAGGGCAGTGTTAGGAGGCATGTGAATACTGTCAATTTGTCGTTTCAATGCTTGGCTGTAGATGCTGGGGCTTTCTGTGAATCCTTGAGGGGCGCGTGCAAATTTGAAGCTACGGCCATTTAAACAGAATCCGAAAAGGTACTGGCTTTCCGGATCAATGGGGACACTAAAGAAGGCGTTCTTGAGATCGATTACAGTAAAGAACGTCGCCTCTGAATCAATAGCTGTCAATAATGAAGAGATGTCTGGGACCACTGGATACTGTGGTACAATGCATTTATTCAATTCCCGTAAATCGATCACTAATCGATAGACTGGAGGTGCATTTGGATCAGTGCGTTTAAGAATCGGAATGATAGGGCAATTACAAACATTTGAGTCGGTTTCTACAACCACTCCTTGTGCAATGAGCTCGTCAATGATTTTCAGTAAAGCCACTACAGCATCAGGTGGTAACTTGTATTATCTGATTCGGGGCTGTACAATTCCTGGCTTGAGTGTAACACGGTATGGTGTAATGTGCATACAACCTACATCAGTGGGGCCTTGTGCCCATAAATGTGCAGGAACATTCTGTAACCTGGGATCAAAATCTCTCAACACATAATGACCCTTGAAATCACGAAGGAACAGCCTTACTCCTTCCGGAGAACAACAAATTACAGCTCCTAGAGCTTTCAGGGTCTTGATACCAAGCAAGTTTTCTGGACATGATTTCGTGAGCAATAAATCTGTAGTACGGGATAAAGGACCAACTGCAAGGGAAACAGGTTTCGATACTTCATTAACAATAGGCTTTCCTGAAAATCCAAGGGAAACATTCTGTGAGCCTGAGAGGGGTGCCCCTGGAACCTCGTCATGACTAATGGTAGTTCTGCTTGCCCCTGTGTCAATCAAAAACTTTCTATCCTTCCCTAATACCTGACTATGTACATAAGGACCCTCTTGATCTACAGGAACCTCAATAAGAGGCAAGCCAACCTCCCTCTCTAGGCTATTTCATGTGTATTGCTGATAATCAGGGTAATCGGATTGTGCATACTGGTACATCTGCTGTGTGACATGCTGTGTCGCGGCAATAGGCTGGGGCTGTGGTACCGCTACGGTCTGTTGTGGAACCTGCATAGGCTGCACGTTCTGCGGAATATGTTGTTGGACCTGGTCCTGTCTAGGTGGACGAGGTCTCTCTTTAGTTTTACCTGTGGCTATATTGTGTTTCAGAACTGCACAATCGTTTACATAGTGACCTGGCTGTTTACAATAGTTGCATGTCCCTTTAACAGGAGCCGCCGAATTATTGGACTGTGTCGTAACCCTTTTCTGACCATCAGCTGGAACTGACTGAGCAACTAGCACTTTCATTTTCGTGTCTTTCATACGTCTCTGTTCGTGATCATGTTCCTCCCTAATTCTGTTCTGGTGGTACTGTAACATTTGTAACATTTGGGAAGGAGTATTCGCTTGCCATGTGCTCTCGACTTTCAATACACGGTTCTTAACCTGGGGTAATGAATTCTCGACTAATTTGGTCACAAATAGGTGTGGGTAAGACTCGCTACTTGTTTTCAGGCCACTATTAATAATAAAACATTTCTCGAATCTAGAATAAAAATCACTAGTGTCTTCGTCGTGTTTCTGTTTGCAGGCTGAGATCGCATCCCAGTCCTCCTTTTTAGTTGTCAATAATCTTGGCAAAACCTGTACTAATAATCCTGGTAATGCTTTAGTTTTCTCCCCAAGACCTAAACCTGGGGTTCGACCGGTTTCTTCGTTTTCCAATTCAGTCCAATTAATCTTTTTATCTCCCACCTCCCATTCTTTTTCTTTGAGTTTCTCGTAAGTACCGGCAGGCAATAATACTTTCAGTATTTTCATAATGTCGGGATATGTATAATCTCCCATGAGTAACATGTCTTTTATTTCACGGTGAAACCCTGCTGGATCTTTGTCATGACTAGGCACTATTTTCTTCATTTCTAATAATTCCATTTTAGTTATGGGCGTGTATACAAATACGCGTTCAAATGTATCATCTGGTTTACAGATTGGATGTACTTCTCGTAAAGGATTCTGTCTGTCTAGGTGAAAAGGATAGCTTACTGGGGGTGGAACCGGAACGAAATGTGGAGTCAAGAACGTTCTGTATTTATGGCGTTGTTCGAGAATTACATTAATCAAATCAGTACCTAGGCCTCTCCATCTATTCAGGAGTAAGTCTTGCAATAGATTATACAATGGACCTGGATCAGATTGTTGGTTTTCATACTGTACAATAAGATGTTGGGTCATGTATATACCAGCTAGTCGCTGTTCTTCTGGAGTAAGACTCAAAAATGTTTGCACTACTAAATCATCTTTATATATACTGTCATCCCCAGCCCATTGGACTGCGGACCGGGCTAGTTCCTGATCACGTAAGGTATTGAGTTCATGATAACCTACTCTTTCTTTTAATATATTATCAGTAACTTGGAAAATATGTTCAAGGGAACATTGCTCTGGTATCGGGGAAAGGTAACGTTTCTTGCTTTCTGGACGAATGGGTCTGTTGCAAGGTCTATCAAGAGAATACTGTTTAGGGAGTTTCGCCCTACCTACGTAAGCTATCGTGCCTTGAGTCGCTGCTGGATTTTCTGGTTCTTCCTCCTCCTCTGAGGATTCTTTGTCGTCTGACTCGGGTGTTTTGTCAGCTTTGCGTCGGGCATGTATTGCCACTATTACCTTACGGATCTTTCAAGTCATAGCATCTATACATTTCTCTTTGTCATGCTTACAATCTGCAATATTCTGACTCCATTTTGTCAATCCTTCCATTTCTTTTTGAGAATAACCTGGCTGATCTTGTTCCCTAATCAAACAATTAATCAAAAATCGCATTAATAACCCTTGAGTCTCGAATTTCTGATATGCCATGGCTTCACAAACACATTCTGGACCCTCCCCCCGATCGAATGAAATGATATATTTTGTCTAGATGTTCTGGCATTTCTGGTAATGTCATCAAGTAATCTGTAACACGTCTTAAACGTAATGATGCTAACAACAGGTCCCCTTGCTTGCCAGGGACAGGATCGTATCTACAATCTCCAATTATTTCTTTAAGCTTTTCAGCTGGGGTTGCTTTAGGTGTACGCTGCATGGCTAATTCTCTCATTGTCAATCGATGTAATTGTGGCGGAGTACGATAGGGACCTCCTGAAGCACCTCCTGTGGCAGAACCATGAGCATGACTTGTCGTCAATGGGTGTGGGAAAGGTACATTTAACGGAGACGACTGACTCTGAGTCGCATCTGTGGCAAAAGGGTTAAGAGGACCAATAGTAGGGGGACCAGTAGGGGAAGAGACACCAGGTGCGGGAAATTGGTGCCGTGGAAGGGTCGTGGCTTGATCAGCAGGAATATGCTGTGGCAGATTATTATTAGCAGGTTGTACAGGTACATTGGTATATGCGGGAGCTACATCATCTAAATAGGAAGAAAGGAAAATATCTGCTGCGGTCTTTTTATGACGTACTTTAGTCGGAACCAATGGAGGTGGCAGATCATTTGGTATTTCCGGGGTCGCCTTGGGCAGGCCCTCGGCCAGAACTGGATAAAGTCCTGTAATAAGGGTATTACTCTGTCTATCGTGTTGTTCCATTCTGACTCGCTGTCCTTCTTCTAGTAGTTCCTTTTCTCTAGCTTTTTCGGAATCCTCTCTACTCTTTTCTGCTTTTCTGAGTTCTTTCTCTGTCCGTCTATGCGATTCTTTGCGCCACAATTCTATGGCATCTTTCTGTGATTGTCTGGCTTTCTTTTTCCATAACGCTTCTTCTACTCTCATGATGCACTCGGCATCCCATGTCCCTGTAACGGGCCATCTCTGATTCTCTGCCAAGTCTTTCGTATAGTCCACCCATAAGTCTAAGTACAGTATGGCATCTAAGCCATGCTTGTGGTACATAAAATGTCTTGGAGTGTCCCTAGGTGGGACGGGTACTGCTTCTTCGAGTATCCCTTTCCTGGTTCCTATCTGTCGTAACTTTGAGAATAACGGCATTGCTACCTTACTCTGGACGTGAACACAATAAACACAGTAATGAAATGTAAACAATCACTCATACCACGACATTAAACACATTGAAGCATTTCGAACAGATACTGACTAAAACATGCTATAACAAAATACTGAATCACTGAATAACTGAATTACTAGATGTACTGCTGAGATACACTGCTAAAACAGTGCAGACCGGATCTGTGTACCCAAACCCGTCTTGACCGGATACAAATTAATGCACCCGTCTTGATGCGTCCCCAGCAACGGTACTCACCGGGAAGCGCGGAACGGAAGGCCTCGGAAACTCGACTGGACTGGACTGCTACGACGTCGCTGCTGCCGCGCACTACGCATGCGCCTCGACGCTTCGGACAGGTGGGCCTCTGGACACCTCGGACACTGTTCTCTCGGCTGGGCTCTGGTCGGGATCCTCCGCACTCCTCACCGCCTCGTCTGGATGTCGACCGCAGTCTCCGTCACCTCCGTAGGCCTGAGGGAGATACAGGAAAACCTGCAGATGCGCATAGGAGTCCGTCACGGCTGTGGTAGGGGGCAAGGCCTGCGACGCATCGCCGGCGCGTGGGGTGGGGGAGGGGTCCCTATTCGGGCGCCAAATTATGTGGTAAATATAATTTACCGTATACAAGTTTTTCCATATAATTACTGACAAGTAAAAGAATAGCTCAATCAATGAGAGTCAGAGTCCGTGGTGTCTGAGTCATACGGGCTTTAATCGGGATGGCTCGAGCCATGGAAATCAATTCCATCAATACAAGGGTTCGGGGGTATATGCAATGATGGCAAAAAGATGTCAACGATTTATTAACAGTACATGACATATATAGTAAAACTGTGTAATGGCAATGGATACAGTAGGCGTGACAAGTGAAAAGAATATGATAAGAACACATGTGCGTAGCAAAAAGGCGTGTACAAAGGCGTGCACGGAGGTGTGTGCTGGAAACGTCACAAAAACGTGTCATAAGTGGGTGTGTGCATAGAGGATTCTGCAGAGTCAGCTGAAACCTATGACCTGGGTGCGCGTGCAGCTGGTATGACGTGTAATTGATGTGTATCTGGGGAAAACTGAGGGCTTGACTTTAGCATTAGTAGGGGAGACAGAAGTCTGGCATGTCAAATCGACCTGTTCCTATAACATGTCTGATATCTTGTGTTTGGGGGATGTTAATCTGAAGTAAAAGGTCTCTCGGGCAGAGGCTATTCTATACTAAATGTATATGTGTCTAAGTGCAATGCGCGGGGCCAGGGGCCTACCATGGTAACGGGAGCAATGAATTACATGAAGGAGACAGGAAGGCCCTTTGCTCTGCAGCCGGGAAGCTGTTTACCTATTTCACTGGACTGGAATGTGTTTTTCGAGGAGGCTGACTGATAACTTGAAGGCAAAATACTGTTTGGCAGGCAGGCCAGGCCGAGCCAGGCACCGCTTCAATTGGCAAGAAAGTAAGGCAGAGGTCAGGGATGCATCTCCATGTTGCAGCTTTCAGAGGCAGAGACAGAAGTGGTTCGAAGGCAGAAATCAGGGCCTAGCTCAGCAGAGCCAGGAAAAACGTGAAAGTGCACCATGTAAAGACGTTGGCAAGGCATGGTTAGGAACTGAATAATCAATCCATTCATGGGGGATCTGATAGAGGACATGTTAACGTTGGACGCAAATGTATTTGCGTCATCAGAATCGGTTGCGGAGGGAAGTTACATGCACTTTAAACTTGTACATGGAGACGTTGGGGTACACGTTAGGGGACATACTTGACTATAACATTTTCAATTACCTCATTATGTTAAATATGGCCTTGCATCAGATACATAGCCCATGAGGTGTCAATGCATGCCAGCAATAGCATACTGAGACTTTTTCATATGTATTCAACATAATATATGTATCTGTCAACAGGAATGATGTGTGAATATTGTTTTATTATTGTTGTCACATGTATCATTGTAAGTTAAATGGGCTTTTATAATTTTGCGATGGACGACTGAGAATGCTGTATAAAACTATGATGCCAGTTATGAAAAAAACAGAAAATACAAATAAAGATATTTACACAAAAAATCAGTCAATGAGGGTTATAAGGAGTCGGAATCACATATCAGCCATACTTGAAGACATTTTGGGATTGACTATTTTTTGGGCCATTAATTATAACCCATGCTGAAAACCCAGGTTGAAATTACTAGTTGTTAGGTATGTAATGCATAAGTATCGGATGGTTAAATTATTCAAACTTTGTTACATTTCAGCAGGTTAAACCGGGCAAAATTTAACAGAGAAGAGCATTGGGTATTCACTGTATCATTCACATTTTGATGCATTAAACACTAAACTGATCTGCATGTTATTCCCCAGCAACTTGGAATAGGTGGCATCTATTGTGCTCCATATATAACGTGCCCTGTGGTGTCATTATTTAGCATGTGCGATAAATACCACCTAGGCTCGTAATTAGGCCCTTTATGTTTGTGAATTGTTGGTAGAAACACAAAGTAAGTATGAAAAAATAACACAGTGATTGTGGTTTTCTGTACTAACAACAGTTTATTAATTCCCATAGGAAACCTTAGCAATCTTAGAATACCAAAAGATTAAGAACAAAATAGTAAGGGTCTCGACCCATGACTTACAGTTTGCATGCAGCTGCTTGATACCAATAAATAGATCTCACATCCGAACCCGGTGGCAGAGGGTAGTTGTATGCTGGGCAAGCTGCGTGGCTGCTTTTCTTGTGTAACGGCATTGTTTTTGTTTTTAAAAAATGTCACTGTTTCTACTTGTATTTGCCTTGTTCACTCGCTCTCCTAGCCTTGTTCCGACATGGCTGTGTGCCGCATGTTATTGGAGTGCTGACGGGGTTGCGAGCACATTTTCAGGCACCTTATTTCCGGCTGCATAGGTCAGCGCTCCAGTCTTCGCGCTCTAAAGACCTTCTTAACTTTGGGCCCATGCGCACGCGCAGCGGACACAACCGTGCCCAGTGGCAGAGGGTGGTTGGATGCTGGGCATGCTACGTGGCTGCTTTTCTTGTGTAACGGCATTGCTTTGGTTTTTAAAAAAACTTCACTGTTTTTACTTGTATTTGCCTTGTTCGCTCGCTCCCCTAGCCTCGTTCCGACACGGCTGTGTGCCGCTTGTTATTGGAGGGCTGACGGGGTTGCGAGCACCATCTCAGGCACCTTATTTCCAGCCGCATAGGTCAGCGCTCTAGTCTTCGATCTAAAGACCTACTTAACCTCGAGCCCATGCGCACGCGCAGCGGACACAACCGAACCCAGTGGCAGAGGGTGGTTGTATGCTGGGCATGCTGCGTGGCTGCTTTTCTTGTGTAACGGCATTGTTTTTGTTTTTAAAAAAACTTCACTGTTTTTACTTGTATTTGCCTTGTTCACTCGCTCCCCTAGCCTCGTTCCGACGCGGCTGTGTGCCGCTTTTTATCGGAGGGCTAACGGGGTTGCGAGCACCATCTCAGGCACCTTATTTCTGGCCGCATAGGTCAGCGCTCTAGTATTCGCGCTCTAAAGACCTACTTAACCTTGGGCCCATGCACACGCGCAGCGGACACAACCGAACCCAGTGGCAGAGGGTGGTTGTATGCTGGGCATGCTGCGTGGCTGCTTTTCTTGTGTAACGGCATTGTTTTTGTTTTTAAAAAAACTTCACTGTTTTTACTTGTATTTGCCTTGTTCACTCGCTCTCCTAGCCTTGTTCCGACATGGCTGTGTGCCGCATGTTATTGGAGTGCTGACGGGGTTGCGAGCACATTTTCAGGCACCTTATTTCCGGCTGCATAGGTCAGCGCTCCAGTCTTCGCGCTCTAAAGACCTTCTTAACTTTGGGCCCATGCGCACGCGCAGCGGACACAACCGTGCCCAGTGGCAGAGGGTGGTTGGATGCTGGGCATGCTACGTGGCTGCTTTTCTTGTGTAACGGCATTGCTTTGGTTTTTAAAAAAACTTCACTGTTTTTACTTGTATTTGCCTTGTTCGCTCGCTCCCCTAGCCTCGTTCCGACACGGCTGTGTGCCGCTTGTTATTGGAGGGCTGACGGGGTTGCGAGCACCATCTCAGGCACCTTATTTCCAGCCGCATAGGTCAGCGCTCTAGTCTTCGATCTAAAGACCTACTTAACCTCGAGCCCATGCGCACGCGCAGCGGACACAACCGAACCCAGTGGCAGAGGGTGGTTGTATGCTGGGCATGCTGCGTGGCTGCTTTTCTTGTGTAACGGCATTGTTTTTGTTTTTAAAAAAACTTCACTGTTTTTACTTGTATTTGCCTTGTTCACTCGCTCCCCTAGCCTCGTTCCGACGCGGCTGTGTGCCGCTTTTTATCGGAGGGCTAACGGGGTTGCGAGCACCATCTCAGGCACCTTATTTCTGGCCGCATAGGTCAGCGCTCTAGTATTCGCGCTCTAAAGACCTACTTAACCTTGGGCCCATGCACACGCGCAGCGGACGCGCCTGCGGCGCGCCAAATGCGCGCCAAAGGCAAGCCCGTGTGCGCCCGTCCGCGGCCGGCCGGGGCTAGGGGCACCCCACTATGCCTTTTTTTTAAACTATACCCTTGATCAGCTCCGTGCCTTTCACGGCGCTGAGTGCTTCTATGGTCACCTACATTGACAACCGTGGCATACTCTAACCCAATTCTACCACTCCCCTCCCTTGGGGCTTCCCCCAACCCCTACCGCCCCGGCGCCCTCTCCTCTGCCTCTTTTGCACCCTGGTATTGTTTCTCCTTTATCCGCCTTCCTTCTTAACACCCGGTCTGCGGTTAAACACCACCTCGAGCTCTTTGCTTTTCTTGAAACAGTAAACCCGACCTCCTGTTCCTTACAGAAACGTGGTACTCCTCGGACTCTTTACCTGACATCTTGTCAGCTCTACCCCGCTTGCACTATGTTGTGCGCTCCGACCGCCCACAGGGGAAAGTTGGAGGCAGCGTTGCCCTGGTTGCTCGCTCTAATCTTCACTTCCAGGCACTGCCGTCTTCCCCCATTCAAGCGGTGGACTTCTTGGTGGCTCTGCTTCTTTCAAAGTCCCCCTTACCTGTGCACTGCTCTACCGGCCACCGCAGCCAATGCCTCATTTCATTCCCGCAGTACATGAATTGTTGTCTTCCCTGATAGTTAATAATTCCTCTGTTCTGGTCCTAGGTGACTTTAACTTCTGGCCTACTGACCCCCACGAAGACCTCATGTCTAAGAGCTTTACAGAGCTGCTTCTCAACCTGAATTTCACTTCCCATTGTCACACCCCTACACATTCTGCTGGCCACATCTTAGACCAAGTTTGGTCAGCCAACACTCCTATTTCCTTCCTTTCAGTCTCCCCTTGCCCCTGGTCTGATCACTCATTCATTTCTTTTACCTTTGACCAGGACTTGGCGACTAAGCCCCCCCTTCCTAGCAACATCTGGGCCCGCAATTGGAGCCAGGTGGATCTAGCCACTCTTTGTTCCTCCTTATTAGCTCTGCCGCCTGATCTTGACTGCCTCTCCCCTCATATACAGGCTAATACCATCAACAGTTGGATCTCCGCAGCATGCGACCAAGTCGCACCCCTCAAATGTGTCAGAACATGACGAGCTCATGAGGCTAACAGATAGTTCAATCTGGAGTTAAAATCAAAGAAACTCGCACTAAGAGAGGCAGAGCGCCTTTGGAGGCGCGACTACTGCCCTGCACTAAAATTACAGTATACCACCTTACTTCAGGAATATAAAAAAGCTATCCTGCACTCTAAATCTGAATATTTCTCTTCCAAGATTCTTTTGGCTGAAAATAAACCCAAAGAAATATTCACCATAGTTCACGAATTAGCCTCCTCTGACAGAGCCACCCTTAAACCGGTCCCTTCACAATTCCTCTGTAATTCCTTTAACAACTATTTCATTGAGAAAATCGCCACCATTAAGGCCAACATCCAAATTCCCTCCCCATCCTTTCACAGCCCCTCACCCACGCCCAATTCCTTCCATTTAGATCAATTTCCGGCAGGTTCCAAGGAAACCTTCCATGGTTTGCTGACTAAGGTCAAATCTGGCTCGCCCGCGGACACCTGCCCGGCCTATATACTGAAAGAAATTTTCTCTGCGTGCCCTCAGCCTCCTTTAACCTTGCTCAATAACTTCCTTACACAGGGAACTGTCCCCGACACACACAAATCAGCTAAAATCATTCCCATCCTAAAGAAGCCCAGCGCGGATCCTTTCTCTCCCTCTAATTACCGCCCCATCTCCCTTCTTCCCTTCCTGGGTAAAATCCTAGAATGCCATGTCACCAAAGTCCTCAGCAACTTCATTGAGTAAAGTCGCTATTTAACACCCCACCAGGCAGGGTTCCGCCCCTCTCATTCCATCGAGTCTGTTGTCCTCTCTGTCCTGGATGAGCTAAGAGGAGGCATGGATGCCAACTCCTCCAAGCGTTGGTCTTCCTGGACTTGTCCGCTGCCTTTGACACGGTCGTCCATACCATCCTTCTCGACCTTGTCAGAGGCGCCGGTATTGGAGGGCTCATCCTGGCGTGCATCACCTCCTTTCTAGGAAACCGAACCCAGGCGGTTCAGCTTGCAGACTTTTCTAGTCCCACACGTATTGTTCCCTGCGGAGTTCCACATGGCTCTTCTCTTTTTCCCCTTCTTTTCAACCTCTATATCTGTCCTCTTATATCTGCTCTTCAACAGATGGAGGTCTCCGTATTTAACTATGCCAATGACCTCCAGCTGATCTTTACTCTTTTCTCATGGCCTGCCTCAATACTGAACTTTCATACAATCATGACTTTCATCAGTGACTGGATGAACTGCAACCACCTTAAGTTAAACCCCGATAAGACCGAACTGGTTCTTACGGGCGGCATCTCCAGTCCCTAGATCTCAATCTTCTGGCCTCCCTCTCTTGGGTCTCCTTCTTCCCCCTCCTCCTCAGTAAAAACTCTGGGTATCAAAGTCAACTCTGAGCTTACAATGCGCTCCCAGATTAGCTCTGTGGTCTCTGCCTGCTTTCTGACACTTCGCACTATTTGTAAGATCTCCCGTTTTTTTTCTTTTACCGTCCTCAAGCTTATTCTCATGGCCATGGTCACCTCACGGCTTAACTACGGCAATGTGCTGTACACAGGCACCCCTGCTTACGATCTTCGGCACCTGCAGCTTATTCAAAATCAGGCCGCTCGACTAATTTACAAACTTCCCAAATCCCACCTCGTCACCCCTCTGCTAAAAGCACTGCACTGGCTCCCCATTGCCGAACGCTCTCTCTTCAAGATGGGCTGTTTGACTTTCCAGGCTTTGGCCGACACTGCACCAGTCTTTATCAATGCAAAGATCAAATCATACATCCCCTGCTGAGACTTACGCTCTTCTTCCCAATCTTTACTGTGCGTGCCTCGCTTCAGGAAGAAGAAAACTGGGGGACTAAAGTTCTCCTCCCTGGCGCCGTCCTTCTGGAATTCCCCCCCCATCACTGTTAGGTCCCTTCCAGTCTATACTGATTTCCGTAAAGCCCTCAAGACTTTCCTGTTCTCCCGAGCCTTCCTAGTCTAATTTGCCTCCTTGCTTCAGCGGTTCATTTGTTCCACAGCGCCAAGAAAGCGCATGGTGATCGAGCGCTTTATAAGTCCCTTAACTTCAACTTCAACACTGCTATATTAAAAAACTTACAAAACATGAACTGAAAGCAACAAAATGATATCAGCAAAAGCAGTAGCCCACTTACCTCTCGATAATAAAACACCAGTCTAAGATCAGCATGTTCCACATATGCAGTCATAGTAACCTTCTATGCTACTTTATGTGTCAAAACTATTACTGGATTGAACACAGACCCTCTCCAGAACTATGTTAGCCACTAGAGTTATCTTACCACTACTATAATCCTTTTGAAATTGCTGGGCGCCCGATGATCTTTGCAGCTGCTAGATACTTAAAAATACAGCTTCTTTATTACAAACTAAAGGACTGATTACGTCTTTGGTGGTGCGGCACCGGGTCTGCCCTGCCACCGCACCGCCAAAGTCGTGGTCCGCAGCATTCCCATGTGGCAGAGGCAAAGGGAGCCTGCTGGGCCCCCTTTGTTTCCTCTCCGCCATGATTTTCATGGAGTAGAAACATTTTTAGCACACCGGTGGAGAGGAAACTTGTAATATGCTTGGCATGACCGTGGCGGTCCAGCAAAGCATATTGTGGCCTCCTGAACACTGCCAGGGAACAGCGGTTCCCTTGCGGATGTTGAAGGCTATGGTGGCCCATCCATCCTAGTTGTAATAGGCAGCGACGGCCCGTGGAGGGAGTTACGGTGGGGCAGGAGGGCGGGGAGGGGGAGGGGCAGGGTGGAGGTTGCTCAAAACCGGCATATGGATAATTGCAGGTAAGTAAACAATTTAATTAATAAAACGAATTTCGTAGCTCGCACTGCATTGCATTTTGCGATGCAAGGCACACTACGAAATTCGTTTTATTAATTAAATTGTTTAATTACCTGCAATTATCCATATGCCGGTTTATAGCAACCTCCGCCCTGCCCCTCCCCCTCCCCGCCCTCCTGCCCCACCGTAACTCCCTCCACGGGCCGTCGCTGGTAATAGGGCACTCAGGAGACAGCCACTGCTGCGCCCCCCACTCGTCTGGCAGTCCGTGGACCACCAGACTCGTAATCAAGCCGTAAGTGAGCTAGAACCAGTTTACTATCACATATGTCCTTGTTGACAATTTCTTAGCAGCTTTTTTTTAAAATAAATGTGTAAGTTAACTGTCACTCTACCCTATTTACTCTGCCGTACCCTGACCCCTAAATATTAGGTTCTGGAGAAGATTTTTTTATACAAATCGAGTACTGGTTTGAGTTGTCTGAATTATATGGTAGCAGGCATTGTGACAACACAGCACAAATTATGGTAGTTCTATGATGGCCTGTTCTAATTACAGTTCAGTAAAGATGCCACAAATGGGCTTGAAGATAACTCTATGAACCATAATGTAGTTCAGATCAGACAGAGACCGAGGAATGAGTGGGTGGGGGAGAGGCGGGTGGATGGGGGGAAATATGGATCCAGCAAGGAGATGGAAAGCATATGCCAAGTATAAGATGGCTGAAATGTGCTGCGGCTTCATCCTTATTCCAAGTAGCATGGGTGAGATAAAAGCAACCCTCAAACAGAAGTTATGAGTGTCCGAAGCCTGGCAACATATTACAAATCCAAGGCAAAACCCCCTGATACTTTGGTTAATGAATTAGTACAGGTTTATTCCACTAACAAGCTTTTACATTTGAGGTCAAACACACATTTAATATAGTAGCGGCCATAGGATATTGGATATTTTTGATATTTTTGAGCACATCAAAAAGAAAAAGAAATTGTGATTGAGCACAAAAAAATAAGGTTTCATAAGTTATTAAATTTAAGTTTGCTTTAACTGTTTAGTGGGCGGCCAAAACACATTGGCCCCCATAAGGATGGTGGGCAGACTTTGCCCGCCCGCCATCCTCATGGTTCTAGGGACCGCCCGCCATAAGGGCGGGGGTCCCGTGCATGGCATTAGGATGTGCCCGCCACAGTGGCGGCGCATCCAGCATTCCTACAATTGTGGCGGGCGGTGCACTCAGCACCACCAGGCACAATGGTAGGAGGCATGCAGTGCACTTCCATGCACAACATGGCAGGCACCACGCGGTGCCTGCCATGTTGTGCATGGAACTGCTTGGGGATACCATAGGTACCCCCATGTGCACCCCCACCACCCAGAGTCCTTGGGGGCCCGCAACAGGCTCTCAGAACAGACTCCACATGCCTTTCCGTGGCAAAGGCATTGAAAATTGCATATCCTAATATGGCTGGCGGTTTCTGATAGACACGCCACCAAATAAACCCTTTTCCGCCCCGGTCGCAAGGCAACCGGGTGGAAAAGCGGCGGACGGTATTTCCATCCGCCTTGGACCCCCCAGCCATGTTAATATGGCGGGGGGTCTTTGTAGCAAGGATGGCGGGTGGATTGCCCCCACCAAGTCGGCGGTTGCTACCGCCAGCCTGGCGGGGGCAATCCGCCCGCCATCCTAATGGGGCCCATTGTTTTTGTCTGGCTCACATTGATTCATGATAAACAGTTTTGTATCCTGCACTCCCCTTTTTTCTGTAAGGCCAATTTCTTTGCAGAATATATTTTTTTTAAATGCATTAGTACAATGTCAGACTCTGTTTTTAAAGCTCTTACCCTCATGACTCCACCCCTTTACTATGCCATGCCTTGACCCTCAATATATGGGTTCTTGAAGTAAACTTTTTACAAATCCAGCACCAGGTCAGAAAGTATTCAATAAGATGCAGTGACTATGCCATCCCAGCTGTGAGGACCACGCGCCTTATGTGACCTTGTGTCTTTTTGAGAAACACAACAAAGTTTGTGAGGTTTTACAAAGGATATAAAAGAAATTATATTGTGTAATATTTTAACAGGAGATAAGTACAGTAACTAATCTGAGCTGGTGGTTGAAGGTGTGCACTGCCAGCACTTACTTTGGGGAACTGGAACTCTTGTGTTCTACCATGGGTGGCAGCTGAGTGACCCCGTCAGAAAGTTCCTGGACATTGTGCTTGTCTTTACATGACTGGCCTGCCTATGCCTAGACATTTGTGGTGCTGCAATCTTTTCCTGCACTAAATGGTTGCATCATCACTAGGCCTGGGCGTAAAATTCTGCTCCTCTCATGGAGTTTGCAAAATTTGGGAACTCCATGCTACGTGGAGAACGTGGAGTTTCCAATGAACTCGGCCTCCTGCTTCGTGACAGAATTTTGTTTTGGTTGGCGCACTTAAGTCATGTTTTTACCTGTGCTGGCGTGTGTGACGAGTTTTGCTGGGTGATCATGAGGGCCAGCAAGATTTGCTGGTCGCCTAAGAGTCCTCCTGAGATTTGAAGGCCACTAGCATGGCTTTAGGCCGTACGAGTGACATTCGACTCCTTTTTTCTGACAACGAACATGAGTGAGCGCCAGCGATGGCGGCTGCATCCTCAAGGAGATTTTCTCCTCAAGAATCCGATAAATCTATTTGAAAATACATTTTTAAGTTAATACTCGCCTCCAACGGACCGTTCAAGTTATTGTTTAGTGCAAGGAGCCTTTTCTAAAATGTACTTCATTTTTTCAACAAGGAGGAAGTGCTTTAGAGACTCCAAATTCTTGTTCCAGTCCAACAGGCTCTTCCCAGTGCTTTTTCCATCTCTTTCTCACTTTTTATTTGGATTTGGAGCAGTAAAGATCATTATCTTGGTCTACTACATATAAACCATTGGGATATCTCAAGTAAGTTCCAAAACTGTTGTCTAAGGCTGTTGCTAGTTCAATCGAGGGCATGCACCATGATTTATTTGTGCTTTTATTTTATGTTTACATTTGTTGTGGTGGGTGGCCTGCACTTTCAGTAGGGACCTAGTTTTTTTGCATATAATTTTTCTTCTTCTGTAAAGGAAAATTGTTGCGCATTTCAGTACATTTTCAAAAAATGTTTAAATACATTTCCAATGCTCATTTATTTTACTATGTACTCTAGTCTGCCAATGGGTCAACCAGCAGCAGGTCCAGTACTAATCATGGTTGCATTAAACAACTGTTTCTGTGGTGCATGTTGAATTGAAACATCATTTAGGCCAGGGATTGCATTGGATTAAATTACAAATGTGTTTTCTGGGGGTATTTTACTTTTTTTCTGCTAAAAGTGTATTAGTCGGGTAATATATATGTGATGCCTTAGGAGGATGTATGTTGTTGTAAAATTGTACAGCTCAGTCAATTTTTGTTTTTGGCATTGCTAAATTAATGCTAGTGTTTTCTTCAGTGTTACCATGCTTCTTTTATCTGGCCTGGTTGTAAGTGTGTTTACCATTAGCCATTGTGTGTCTTTGTTTCCAATACAACGCGGCCAGACGCCATTTTGTATAGTCAGTGCCCATAGGCCTTTATGTGTTCTTTGTTATCCATGCTGCCTTGCTTGTAGTTTGACCATGTGGCCAGTGGCCATTTTATGAAGCCAGCCAGTGTGCTTTCTGCCATAAGCCACCTGGCGGAAGACGTCACCTCGAGAGCACCCGTAAACCCATGGTTTAACACAACCAACAAAGTATAAACCCTAAAGAAACAGGCTGTGCAACTAGAGCGCAATTTCTAATTCTGCCATAAGCCTGCATGTATTCACTCTTGTCCATGTCTCCTTGCTTGGTGCTGTTGTTTAACCATGTGTCCAGCTCTCATTTTGTGCAGCCTACAAATGCTCTTTGTTGTGGCCATGCCTTCTTGCTTGCTGTTGTTGTTTGACCATGTGACCAGGGGCCTTTTTGTATAGCCAGTCAATGTGCTTTTTTACCATAGGCCTGCATGGGTTCTTTCTTGTCCATGCCTCCTTGCTTTGTGTTGTTGTATGACCATGTGGCCGGTGGCCATTTTGTGTAGTCAGCTACTGGCTTTTTGCAATAGGCATCCTACTGAGTGTGTGTGCTGGCTCCAATTTTAAACTTCTCTATTATATGGTCGGTGGGGGATCTGTTGTTATAACGTAAGTAAATGGAGAAAGACTTGTGATGTCATATCATCACATTATGCACACGCTTAGTTATATGTTATGATGACAGTTGTGAGATTGATCAGCCCGCTACATGCAGCCACTTGTCTGTGATTGGTTTTAATTTGCTCTCACTTCTCAGTTAATCAATCACACATGAGTCTTAAAATGAATGATTGCAGCAAATTATGCTCTTCCTCTGAGTCTTCTTGATACACTCCTCATAAAGCTTACCTTCTATACTTCTTCACTCTACAATACTGCTTATGTTTCACAAACCATAGGCCTTCTCTTCTCACGCATAAAAGGCACAAGCTCCATAACACCCCTGCTTACCTCACAGGACGGCACCTATGATTGATGGCCAATCAGAGAAAAAATCATGGGGATTCTAAGAGGCCTACTCAGCTCTTTAGACTGGTGAGAGGTGCATTATTTTGGGAAATCCAAGGCGGCTCAGTGTGTGTCCTGGCTCAAATGTGGAACTCCTCTATTATGTGGACGGGGGAGGGGTCTGATGTTGTAACTTAAGTAGCTGGAGACCGACCTGTTATGTCACATCATCACAATATGCACATGCTTAGCTAAATGTTATGATGACAGTTGTGAGATTGATCAGCCCAGTACATGCTGCCACTTGTCTGTGATTGGCTGTAATTTGCTCTCACTTCACAGTTAATCGAACCCATATGAGTCTTAAATGTAATGATTGCAGCAGACTAAGCTCTTACTCTGCCTTTGAGTCTTCATGGTACACTCCCCTTGAAGCTTACCTTCTGTCCTTCTCCTTGATTCTACAATATCCTTTCTGTTTTACAATCCGCAGGCCTTCTCTTCTTCTACACAAAAGGCAAAAGCTCCTGCTGACCATACCAGATCGCTTCAGTCAGGCACCCAAGATTGATGGACGATCTGAGAAGAATGCAGATACACCTACTAATTTGGCAATTCAATATAATTTTCTTTAAAACATTTTTTTTTTAGAACTGTGTGAACCTAGATGATTCGACTTTTAGATATATAATAATAACGTGGGTCTCTAGGGCCAAAGGAATGTTTGCAATACACTTAACTGGACTTTGTCATACTCATTCCTTCATTTCCTTCCACAAAAGAGTGATGATGTGCTGCTCCTCACCCAGATGAATGTTGTAGTTGTGTAGTGATTGTCTTTGTCACACCTTTCCCTGAATCCCCATTCCCATCCATTCATCAAACCCATAACCCTCCTTCCCCGGGCTGTGTGATTAATTGAAGTGTGACTTAATTTACACCATAAATGGATCACACTTGGTAGTGCGGATGTTGTGAAGTCGACGCCAACTTACTGCCGGATCTTCTATTACCTGCGCAATCACCCACACTGGCCCCATTTACCCACCAACACATACAACTGATCCATATTTTAGATATAGAAAAACATAATTTGTCAGCATCATCATTCAAACATTATATTGCGTAAACCCTTAACCTTGTTCTTTCCAAACTTTGAGTCCACTTTTCCTGACTTGAGGATTTTGCAACTTTAGTTTTAATTAAATGCTAGCTCCCCATTACTCAGAAGAAATTACTGTTGCTATTTTGTGTTATATTATCAGATAGTATTTGTTGTGTCATAGTCTGGTGATAGTCTCAGTCTTTGTAAAGCTATGATATAAATATATATAACCCACTAACTCAGTGTTTTTCTTTCAATTTAGTTGACTTTCGATTAGTCCTACAGTTGGAGCTCATGTAGTGGGGACTGGGAACGCGCTTGTGATGCCTTCCCTGTTAGTGCACTAGCCTTCTACTACTGCCACCACCATGAAGAATAACAATGGCACCTTGGGAAACCCTGAAGTAAATAAAAAGGTTGGAAGACTAAGAGAGGTAGCAGCCATCACTTTGGCTATTCAGTTAAGAGAACAATGAAGTGAAGTGAACTAGTTTAGTTAGTGAGTAAGCAACTAATTTCTAATGCAGATAAGTAATTGTTTGTCTACCTTGTTGTAGGCAATATAGATCCCAGCAGAATACCCCCTAATGGTCAAGATAGTTACAGGGAGTAGTAAGACAAGGGTATAAAACTAACTATAACTAACTGGTATACACTTTGATAAACGGATTAAAAAACAGGCTGCACAAATAGGCAGCAGTGCAAAGTAAAAGTAAAACACAAAAAAAGAAAAGCTACTTGAGACATAAAGTAGTAAAATATTTTTTGGATTTACTTTCTTTCACCAATATAAATAAAATCCATGCTCTCCAGCCACAACAGTAACACCCATATCCCCAAACAACTCGTCCCATCCCAAACTAATGTCCAAATAATACAACTGTCCAAAATTAACAAATACTTTGTCTTAACTCCCTTCCCCACTCTGCACTAACAACCACAGAAACAATTTTTTAAAGAGGGCTCAAAAAAGAAAATTGTCAATGTGGGTCCGGAGTTGATCCAGGTTCTGTTCTATCCATCCTATCTGGCTTTCAAATCTGTTCATCAGCTGCTGGAGGCACCACTGGAAAAGTCTATCTGAGCAGGTTGGGGGCAGCAGTGGTCGTTGGGCCCCTGACAGCCGGCCGTGGCTCCAGTGATGTACTAGCCGGGAGGCTGTGGATGGCTGGATGAAATGGATCCCGAGCCAGATGCTTCCTTGGTAAGGGCAGCTGCCAGTATTCATCCTGGATGGTCTCCAGTATCTGCAGACGAGATGCTATCTCCTGCTGTGGTGGTAATGGTGATAGAGCAGCCGGAGTAGCTATATAGAGAAAAAAAACTAAAAGTAAAAAGACCTATTGGAAACAATGCTCTGTGTAAACACTTGTTTAAAATGAAATAGTGAGGGGCACAGTAGCAGTACATTAATGGAGCCCTAAGGCCAATGGAATTTGATCTGATTAGGAGGGTCACTGGGCCATATTTCACCCACCCAAGCCTCACATTAAAGCACTGACTGCCTGGCTGAAATTAATTTGCTTGTCAGTAAGGAAAGGAAGCTTGACTGCCTCTACTGCGGGGTATGTTAGAGGGATTGGACTGGGTAGGTAGAGCTTTTGCTATAGATTATGGTGTCACTGATCATCATCATGTGCCTCAGCTTTGGCTTATTCAGTCACTATAGAGGACAAAAGGGAAACATTCGAACAGGTGTAACTCTGGTATGGAAACGATGACATATATTTTTGAATCACTTCACATGCCCATAAAAATGTTGCACATCCCAAGAATGGAATTTTCAATATTTTGGAATGCTGAGATGGAAGAACGTACCAAGAAGCGACTGAGTGGGCGAAAGAAAACACACCTTGTGCTTGGTTTGCAATACATGGAACATTTTGTAAATGCTGCATTAACCTCAAGCAGATGCACATTGCACAATCAAATGCACAGCCAACACTGCAGTCACAATTTGCACCATGCTGCAATAGGTCATGGTTGGCTAAGTGCCATGGACAGCGACGGGGGTGATAAATGATGATGATGGGTGGGATAAATATCTGCATCGGCGTGCAAACAAAATAGCGGGTTGGAACTACAGGAATATTGAGTCCTAAATATTGTCAGTGAGAAATATCGACAGCAAGAATAATGTGGTCAAGAATATTGAATTTAAGGTAAGACATATCATTTTTAAAAATATAGAAGTCAATAATATAATTTCCCAAAAAATAGTTGTTCAAAATATCATTTTTTTAATTAGTGTTATGTATTTTAGTATATGTTTTACATGTTTGTGAATAAGTATTGTTTATGTTTTTTAATATATGTGTCACATTGTAGGTATCAATTTCTTTTAATTCAATTTTGCATTTTTTTTAGTTCTGTAGCAGGTTGTTGGTTTATAGGGGAATAGGGTGAGAAGTACTTTAATTATAAGAAATTAATTATATTTTTTAATTATTAATATTTATTTAATTGATATTTTATAGTGTTAATCGTGGGACATAATTTATTTTTAATAATTAACAATTTGTTGTTAATTAATTGAAAATTAAATATGAAAGTCATGTAATTAATTTTAAGTATGGTTTGTGGGGTTTATAGGGGTAAAGGGTGGGAAGTAATTTATTTTTAATGAATTAATCATTATTTGTTAATCAATAATAATGAATTGAAAATTAAATATTAAAATTGTGTAATGATTTTTAGGTGCAGGTTGTGGGGCTTACAGGGGTAAAGGGTGGGGAGTAATGTATATTTATGTGGTATAATTTGTTTTTTAATTCATGATATTTATTTAATTGCTAATTAATTATGTTAATCATGGAAGTACATTTTATTTTTAATTTAGATGTCGATGAATTGTGTGGTGTAATAGGGTAGGACGTAAATAAAATGAATGTTTGTAATAATGTTTTTGTTTATAAATAATTTGTAACTAAAATTATTTTTGTTTGAAAAATATTTAGATAATATGTGTAGGTAATAGTGATATGTATTTAACATTATAATTTTTTTTAAATTTATAATATGAACTATATTTGTATTTTAATTTTTTCAATATTTTACATATTTATATATATTTTTTTATTTATTTTGTTTTTGAAATATTTGTTGTTGATATTTTGATTGTTTAATTTTGAATTGGATGTAGTGGGAAGAGTAATTTTTCCCTACTGTTACACTCACTGGAGTGGGAATAGTCATTGTTACCCCTCTGCTATCCAACACTTTCTTTACTGTTGCAGTTATTGGAGAGGGAATAGTAATGTTTATCCCTCCGCTATCCAACACTTTCCCTACGTTTCCACTCATTAGAGTGGCAATAGCAATGTTTATCCAACACTATCCCTACTGCTGCACTGACTGGAGTGGGAATAGTAATTTTTACCACTCCGCTATCCAACACTTTCCCTACTGCTGCACTCATTGGAGTGGGAATAATAATTTTTACCCCTATGCTTTTCAACATTTTCTCTACAGTTGCACTCACTGGAGTGGGAATAATAATTTGTATCCCTCCACTATCCAACACTTTCCCTACTGTTGCACTCATTGGAGTGGGAATAGTAGTTTTTACCCCTCTGCTATCCAACATTTTCTCTACAATTGCACTCACTGGAGTAGGACTAGTAATTTTTATCACTCCACTATCCAACACTTTCCCTGCTGTTGCACTCATTGTAGTGGGTATAATCCTTTTTACCCCTCCGCTATCCAACAGTTTCTCTACAGTTGCACTCACTGGAGTGGGAATAGTAATTTTTACCCGTCCGCTATCCAACACTTTCCCTACTGTCGTACTGACTGGAGTGGGAATAGTAAATGTTATCCCTCTGCTATCCAGCACTTTCCCTACTGTTGTACTCACTTTAGTGGGAATAGTTATTTTTACCCCTCCACTATCCAACCCTTTCCCTACTGTTGCATTGATTAGAGTGGGAAATGTAAGTTTAAATATGTTTGGCATGCATTTAGTGTTGTAAACTTTTAAAAGGGCCTCCATGGGCCTAGCCCCTAGCCGTTTTGAAAAGCCCTTCAGGGCTGACGTGGATCTAGGCACGGATATGCTCTTTGCCTTGATTTGAGGGGCCTACGTCCCCTTCTCATCAAAGAGAACCCCTAAGTAGGAGAAGACGGCCACCCTGGAGACCACCTCACCCTTGCACACAAAGGTTTTGGATTTTCACTTATTTCTATGATGACCAACCACCATCGAATGGGAATTTTTCGCATTAATCTTTAGATCCAGCCGATCCATGAAGACCCCAAATAGGTCCAACAGTCTCTGGAGTCCCACTCCGGTACGAGCTAATAAGACTGCGTCGTCCGCGTATAGGAGAGACGGTAATGTTGCATCTCCTACACGCGGCACGTCCACCCCTGGTACATCTACATAATTTCCCAGGCCATTAATGTAAATGGTGAAAAGGAGGGGGGCCAAATACAGCCCTTTCGCACTCCTCGCTCCGATTTAAAATGACTCGTGCACCTGCCCTCCTTGGTGACCCTAACCGTTGCAGACAACTCCCTGTGAAGGGACGCCATAAAGTTTACAAGTGAGGGGTCAATCCCGATCTCCAAGAGGATTGGCCACAACTTAGCCCTGTTCACCAAATCGAAGGCCGAAGAGAGGTCCATAAAGGCCAGAAATAACGACCCCTCCTTCGCTCCCGTATACTTGGAAATTAAAAGATGCAAGTTTGAACATTGATCCACGGTGCCTCTCTTTTCTCTAAACCCATATTGTATGTTTGATAAAACCCCACTTCTCTCTATGTTGTCCCTTAACTTAAACAGTAAGGGGTCCATTAGGATGGTGGTGGGCTTTGGCCGCCCGCCACCCTAACGGAGAAGTGGACCGCCCGCTAACAGTGCAGGGGTCCCGACATAGGCATTAGGATGCGCCCGCCATGCAGGCGGGCGCATCCTGTATGTTTACCATTACAGCGGGTGGAGCGGAATTCTCCGCCCGCCGCAATGGTAAAAGTGCACGTTGTGCTTTTCAAAGGGCAACATGACAGGCACCGAGCGGTGCCTGCCATGTTGCACTTTGAAATGCGGGGAGTACCATAGGAACCCCCCATGTGCACCCCCCAAGCCACAGACTCCCAGGGGGCCTGCAACGGGCCCCCGCAGGGAGTCTCCGCATGCCTTTCCGAAAGGCATTGTCCACAGCCCATTGTAATATGGCGGGCGGTGTCTAACAGACACCGCCACCATGGTACTGGTTGTCTGCCCCGGCCGCAAGGCGACCGGGGTGGAAAACATGCGGGCAGTGTTTGTCACCGCTGCGGTCCCTCCCGCCATACTAATATGGCGGGGGGGAATTGGGCTGATGATGTCGGGCGGATTTCCTCCACCAGGCTGGCGGGGTATACACCTGTTACAACGCATTTTTTACAACGCACTACCACTACAACGCAGGCATTACAACGCATACCATTACAACGCATTGCGCTGGGGGGCGCTCTAGGATAGGGAATAAGTATAATTTACTATCCAACACCTTCCCTAGGGTCCACGGGGACTGGAGTTAGAATAGTAAATTATACTTACCACTATGCAGCACCTCAAAGCGCTATGCGTTGTAACGGTATGCGTTGTAAATACCGCGTTGTAATGGTATGCGGAGTAAAAGTATGCGTTGTAACGTCATACATCCGGCTGGCGGTAGCCACCGCCAGCCTGGCGGAGGAAATCCGCCCGACATCATAATGGACCCCAAAGACTCTGCCTAGTATCTTAATCGCAGAGTCTAAGAGGGAGATGGGTCTATAGCATGCCGGATCATCTCGCTGCCCCTTTTTAAATATCGGCATGATGATTGAAGTGGCCCAGGTGGCAGGGAAAGTGTTACCATTGGCAGCGCAAAAGACATTTGTTATCACCTTGGCCAAAGTTTTGGTGAATGTCTATAAAGGTCTGCCGGTACGCCATCCGGCCCCGAAACCTTGTTTTTCGAGGTCTCCGAAATTGCTCTCTCCACTTCGTTATAGTTGAAAAGTAGGGGGGCAGACTCGGGGGCCACCAGTGAACAACATGAGGCGTCAGAATCTGAGTCACCATAAACTTCTCTAAAATGATGAAGCCATTTGTCATCAGAGATAACACAGTCCATAATTGTGTTTTCTGAGTCTGAAAAAAAGGGCTGGTTAATTGTTGCCCAGAACTGGCTGCTATCGCGCAGTACATCAATTGAGAGTAGTTATTCCCATGCTGCCTTTTTTATGTCATTTTTCCTTCCGCTAATTGTTAGCTTGTACACCTTCCTCAAGTTGGCAATGACTGCCTTATCTCTCGGGGTAGTTTTCAATGCTTGTATTAATGCCCTGTGAGCTTTTGAACAGTTAGAGTCAAACCATCTATGGTGATTGTTTCCTCCCTGACCTGATTTAATCGTCAAATAATTCGAGATTTGTACGCATATTGACTCAAAGGCCCCCATAATATCTAGATTGGTAGCATTGAGATCCTGACAAATCGCCATGTTACCCTCAATTTTGGGGAGCAGTTCTTCGATGAAATTTTCAGGGATTACCTTTGCCCACTTTAGCCTTCTCCCTTGGTCTATGGGAAGTAGAGCAGGCCCCGTTTGAGAGGGGCAGGACTCAATGCCCATGGGGTCGCCCCAGTGCAACTCAAGCAAACCCGGGTTGTGATCGCTATATATCGAGACAATTACTTTGTAGATCACAACCCTATGTAGGATACCAGGGGTCAAAAAGATATAGTCTATCACTAAACCGGGGTCAGTACCCTTAAAGGTAATTGCTCTTGCCTCCCCCACGGTGTTGCTCAGTTCAAATATATTAAAATTGGCCAGCAACTCTTTGAGGGCCTCTCCTGACTTTGTGTGCTCAAAGTGAGGAGCCACCGAGCCTGCTGGGCCCTCATGCTCTCCTGCGTGACATAAGTCACTACAGGGATGAATATTAAAATCGCCGTTTAAGATGAGCTCGAAATTAGTGTAAATATTTTGACTGAGGTTGGATAAAGATTTTTCCAAAGAGAAAATGTGTTCATTACTATTGTCCCTTTCCCAGGAATTATCAAAATTAATTAGGATGATTTTGCGGTTGGAAGAAACTACCCATTCAACAATTAAGAGGTTTGGTGAGCCAGCCTCCAAAAGGTTTAGTGTCCCCATGAGTTTTAACGAGAAGAGGGAGATAAGGCCCCCCTTTGCTCTGCCCGCAGTGCTTGGGATGGCCGGGACTGCAAAGCTGGTAAAGCCATCCAGCCAGAAGCTAGAGGAAGGGTTCCAAGATTCTTGAATAGCTATAATGTCATGGCTAGCGACAAAATCAACCCAGGCTGTGTCTGCCCTTTTTGCTCTAATACCAGCTACATTCCAACTGATGATTTTACAACCGCTGTCACATCAGGGTTAGGAACTCCGAACGTGACAGGCGGCGTCATGACTAGCTGTCAATCATTTTCCTCCAAATCTGAAAGAAGGACAAATCGTTTGCCCAGGACCGGCCCACACCCCTCAACAGATGTATAAGTTTTCTGGGGGTGGGGGGCCACTGGGACGCCCTCGCCCCCCTTTGGGGGATGCCTGCGTGATTTCCCCACTAGTCTTGCACCTCCCGGTTCTGAGCTCCATCCTCTCCTTACCATGGCTGGGCGACGTGCCCCATAATGTATTTCTGTGGGCGGGTAAAAAAATCCCAAGGGAACTGGTCTCATTTGCCCTGTTTGTGAGAACTCCGAGCCATCCCAGAAAAGCCTGTCAGCCAAATCAGGGCGATCGAGGTTCACTATGACACAATCCCCCTCTATGTTCTTTGGGCATTTCCCAATCCAACTCACTCTTCTTGCCATAATGATCCTATTTGAAATGTTCATCCCTCCGCTACAAGAATCAGCACACCAGACTCTAGCCTTATTTATTAGGTCAACAACTGGTTCAGGCTCTCCCTCTTTAAGTGGAGCAACTCCAATGAATGTGGCAATAAGGGGGAGGCCTCCGGGGGCAGGTCTAATTTTACTTGGCAGCCCCTTGCCAGCGTACTAATAACTAGACTTGGTGTTGGTACAAAACTACCTAAGGGGCCTAGGTTTGGGCGAATGGTGTCAGTACTAGAGGAACCTATATGGGAATCCCCGATCCTGGCGTTATCTAGGGCCACCCAACACTGGTCACCGTGGATGCGGAGGGTCTAACTTCCTTCTTGACTCTTTTGCCTAGAGGATCAACACCCACCATAGGGGGTTCCTGAACTAGGGTGTGTTTATCAACATATGTGTCTATTAAGGCACATTTCTTTAATAGACCAGCAAGGCAAGTGTTCAAAGTTTCCACAATATCTTTCGCTATACCCAATAACAGAGGCTCAATACGGGCAATGAACAAGGCCTCTAACTGTTCGCCAAAATTATCATTAGTCACAGTGGCAATATTTGGAATAACCTCTGCTTTTTTTCTCCTTTTTGTCGTCTTCTTCAGTTTGTGGCCAGTAGCCCGGGTACACTGTAACAAAGGCGGGGATGGGGATTTTCCAGGGGATGGACAAACAGTAGGTACAATAATGTTATTAGAATTTATCACAACCATCTCAGGCTCTAATGGTATATGAGGCGCTTGGGCAGTCTCTGTAACATGAGTTTGGTTTGTATGGGGTGAAGGGGCCAAGCCGAGCTCCTGTTCTGCATTTGCAATTTCCTTTGTGAGGGCCCCCACAGCAGATGAAAGGTAGGAAATGATTGTCCCTGAGTGTCTCGGCACCTTGGTCTTCTTACCCCCCTCCTCTGCATTAGTAGCTTTCTTACGCTTACCCATAGTAGGTTGTCAGGTGGCTGGCCCAGCCCTGCCTCCTCCTGCCTCCTCCTGCCTCGGACGGTCAAAGACGGCCCGCCCTTTGCGACGCGGAGGGAGCCTCTGTTCTTTATGCGCCTCCTGGCGCGAGATTGCTGTGAAGTGGGCGAGACCGCTGGGCAGCCTGGGAGCTGTAGTCTCCCCATCTGCGGCCGCGCTGTGGTGCTGGCAGCGGTGGCAGGGGAGACCAACAGCGTCAGGAGCCCAGGTATGGCAGACTCCAGTGTTGATGGGAATCAGCTCAAGTTTGCCCCAAACAGCGTCTGTGACCCCCGCTCCACCGAGGTAGCCTCTGTTGTTTATGCGCCTCCGGGCGCGAGATTGCTGTGAAGTGGGCGGGACCGCTGGGCAGCCTGGGAGCTGTAGTCTCCCCCCTCTGCAGTCGCGCGGTGGTGCTGGCAGCAGTGGCAGGGGAGACCAACAGCGTCAGGACCCCAGGTATGGCAGGCTCCGGTGTTGATGGCTCACGTTTGCCCCAAACAGCGCCTGTGACCCCCCATATTTTGTTTTTAATAAAAAAAATACAATGTTTGGAATGACATGAATTAAACAAAAATTGGATAGAGCAGTTAAAAAAGTAGAAAGTATAAAAAAACTAAAATAAGGCAAAATTAAAAGTGGTATAATAGTGGGCAGAGGTAAACGTTAAGGAAATATTAATGATAAATAATAGGACTTAGTGGACTAAGCAGCGCCCTTAGCAAAGACTCTGGTGGTCGGCGCCTCATCACCAGCAGCCTAAACTTGAAATTTCTGGGGCACACACATGACATTGGAATGCTGTTGATAGAGCTAATTTCCTAATTTTGCCAATCAAGTGAATTTTTATGAAAATTGTGGATTTTATGTTGAATAACACATGTATAATGAATGCGAAACTGTAGTAGGTAGTCATATTTAGACATTGCAATCACACAAATGAAGAGACATAATGTACCGATTTAGGTTAGCTTGACTACTGATGTCATGTAAAATGTCGACTTTACATGTTAGGGTTAAGAGGCCTGTTCTCACATTAAACTGTTGTCCTGCACGTGACGTTTTTCTTCTCCACTGCATGTGTATTAACTTTCCGGAAGCCTTCTTTAAGATAGTTAAATGCCATTTGTTATGTATTAGACAATTGATAATGAGATTCTCATTGGGAGGAGAGGAGATGGCAGGAAATGTAACTCATGGGAAGAATTGTCTGAGCTACAGGAATGACCGAGTGTATTGGTTCAAAGCCTTGATTCTGTTCTTCATTGTGAAAATGTGAGAAACTAGGGGGTTTATCTGCTCCCAGAGTTTGCTGAGGATTGATTGGTTGTTGGATTTGGAGATTGCAATATCTGTTACAAATACGTTTGGCAAAATGACATTGTGTGCGTTCATTAATTTTAACGGCGGTTCAGAACTGGATAGGAGATACCCCTCTGAGTCTAGGTATGCCTGCTGATTTATAGCTGAGAATTCTTTCCAGCTTCACAAAATTTCCATAGCTAAAGTGAGAAGGCTTCATGCCTAAGCAGTTTCATTCTTTCATCAGAACCCTTCATTTGGGTCTAAGAAACTGACCCTGTACCTTGCTTATTGAAGATACTGACCTCTGTTGGCAAAACCTCGATTAATTTAGATCGGGTATTTTCTTTACGGAACACACTTGCTGTATTTTCTCTATTTTATTTTATTTGTGATTCTTAATATTGTGGTAATTGATCTTGTATTGATATATTGACTAATGGATTATCTCAATTTGTAATTACTAAAATGTAATATTTACTAAACGAATGAATCAATTTTAAAATGATTTGTTAATAAAAATCCTTTAACTCATCTCTAGGGGCAGACTCACTGGCGCACGGCGGTGGCGGGCCAGTCATCGGCGGTCTGACCGCCCTATTAGGACTTTTGTGATTGGACCACCATTGGGCCGCTGCAACCTCCAAGGAACTGCGTTTCCTGGTGGTCCTGCGGCGGTCTGAGGAATTCAATATGCTAGATGGTGCCCTGAGGCACCACTAAGCATATTAAAACTTTCTGCACTAGCAGCAGTGTCAATGAGTTTCTTTCTCCATGTAGCTGCTGGCGGCAAGGAAAGAAAGATCGGTCCCCCTCTTGCCACTGTGCACAGGGGTGCATGCAGGGGGCCACATGCTGTGCCCCCCCCTGTATATTTACACACCCAGTTCCTGCATGGGAAGGAATGCACAATATGGTGCATTACTTCATGTGAGGGAACGTGCACTGGCGGTCCTGTGGTGGTGCTGTTTAAGCTTCACAACCAGCCTTTAAACAGCACCGCCATGGGCCTGCCACACCATCATCCTGACAGACAACAAGATTATTTATAATCTGGCGGGTGGCGGTGAGTTTCGGCAGTCTTGGAGGGGCCGTTGGCGTGCCGCCTGCTCCATGACCACCGAAACTTGCAATCAGGCTCTAACTCTCTTTATTGATTCTTGTGAAGGTCCAAATAGACTTCACTGTTAATGGTGTTTAATGTAATGATTGCTCGTGATCAATTCTCAATGTTGATGAACAAAGATCCATATGCCCAATGGAGGGGTCATTTAATCATTATACTCTATGACTGAGATTCAGGAAACCACCCTCTGACACTATTTAAAGTGTCTTGGTAACTAGATATTTTTATTTTGCTGTTCTCAGGGAGCAGCACAGGTGGGAGAAGGGCAGCCATTAACCAACGTGTATTTGTTAGGCCTGGCTTTACACTGCAACTGACACCTGATCTTTGAACTTTCACCAATATTCAAAGTTTCTGTTCCTGCCGGGGGTTAAGCCTTTCCCCACCGAAGGTCCCACGGCTCAGGATCGGCGCTGCCATAGCTATGCATGGGAAACCACCGCCACTAGTTACCGGTAGTGTCTGTGGCCCTAGCGTCTTCCAACGCCTCTGTTGCAGCACTTGCCAAACTTGAAGCAGGGGCTTCGCCTCCCCACTAAGGCCTCAATGCTGTTCGCCCTTCATACAGCAACACAGCTCAGATTTAATGGGCTCATTGGTATCCCAAAAGTCAGCAATCAAAAAACTACATTATCCGATTATGGCTAGGGGATGGATATGTCGATGGATGGTAGGGGATTGGGCAGCCGGTTTACAGAGCCGCTCTAAGAAGCGGCCATCTTCGTCACCGGTTGGCCACACCCCCAGATCCTACACAAATATTATTCTACAGGACTTTGCTTCCACGCGAATACATATTTATTCCCTTGCTATTTACTTGTAATGCTTCACATTACCATACCAAAAGCACAAAAGATGGACGGAATACTGAGCAATGCAAACAATCACCCCCAGTCACAAAGATCAGGGTTTAATCCATTTTCTTTTGCTCACCACGTCATCCCAGTTTGGACCCAGCTAAATTCAAAACAGTCTTGACCCTGTTCTATATGGGAACAGTCCAGCTCTAACTGCCAAGCCAGGCCCTCCCTGGACCGGGAGCAAGCATCCTGGGACTGGTAACAAGGATAGCTTGAATCCAGTGGCACAGTGAGCACGGGACCCACGTCACTCTGGGCATATCCATCCCACTTAGGACGACAAAAGAGAAAGCAACAAATGATGGACGGAATGCTTGTTTTCTGTAAGTCATTGGCACCAGAGGTTTTAATGAAGTCTGTGATTGGGTGCGGAATTACACAAATCAGCGAAGAAAACTAGTTACAGTGAATATGAACTACGTCATATCAGAAGATACTGCCCGATAAGATTGTCTAATATACTTCTGCAAATTTTGTAATTACAAGAAACTAACTTGGTATACCATATGCCCATAACTAAATAAACCAAATGATGCCCTTGCCAGAAATGTGAAGCCTTTAAAGAGTAACAGAATAGGTGTGTTACAGTTAGCCATGAATAAATACATTAGATAGGAAGGCATTGTAATAAAAAGGAATTCTGCCAAACCTCTGTAATCAACCGAAGTACATTGTTAAGTATAACCCTTGCCCCAGAAATCTGGCTGCTCTCTGCAATCAGTGACGCCCTCCTCCCAGCATACTGTGCCCTACTGACTGTTTACCTTCGTTCACGCCCTAGCGTGAGGCGTACAGGCACTCTGTGCTGCCAAGTCAGAAACTGCAGATCTGATAATACATTTTGAGCACGAAACAGAAGACATTTTGAGAAAATCCCCACATTCTGTGTTTAGTGCAGGTCTGCCCTTCGCATGGTCTAATAGTGTTGTTGATAGTTCTTGGTCTGCAAGGCTTGTGCTTAGTTGCTGCAGCCTTTAGTGGCCTGAAGAGCAGGCCCTGGGCTGTGCTGTTTAATTTATGAGGCTGCGCCTGTCGGAGTGTTCACAACAGATAAGGTTCCAGTAACAGTGACAAATAGTCCTGGACTCCCTCACACCCCAAAATTGGGCCAAGTAAATACTGCAATATTTCATAAATGCTTTTGCAGAGCTTTTGTTTTCACCAAAAATAATGGAAAACGTAACTGCAAATTGTTCTACTTCAAACCTTTCTCAGAAAGAGAACACCCCCTCCCCCCAAACTCTCTTTGAGAAAGGCAGGGTCACGCACTCGGTCGGCTGCTACAATTCCAACTTTGGGCATCGTTACTTCAGGTGGTGGACAGTACCTGAGGTAGAAGTGGTGGCACCAGTGGTAGAAGTGGGCGGTGCCAGTAGGTGAAGTGAGTGGGACTTCGTAAGAAAAAAGGTGGGCACTTACACATTCGTTTTCTAAAACATGAAGTACTGAGTATATATGTTTCATAAACTCTTTATTTGCACCGAAATGAATACTAATAGATGTTGTAGTTAAAATGCACACCCCAAGAAGCAAACAGACTTGAAATACGTCAATGTGAATATGAAAAAAGGTCCAGTGTGTGAGGATTGACAATGGATGTACTGCTTTCTTGCGGCATGAGTATATCTGCTGTTCCCTCAGGAGTAGGCTTGTCAAAGTAATCCTGAAATATTAATCAAAAACAGGCCATAAATTGTGGACCACATAAAAAAGATTTCCTTCTTGGCAAGACATGTATTTGGAAAAGAACACATCAGGGCGGAGATACCAACAGAGAAACAGGAGTAGAAAGGTTTTTTTCTGGGCTTGTTGAACAAACATGACTTTCAGAAGTTTTCTTATTTGCACTTACTGTTCCACACTGCCCTCTGTACATGATGTTTTATGTACATTACTGCATCTCAAAAGTTAGTTCAGCCTCAAGCGACTCACTTATTCTGTAGAATTCTGGAGAATTATTAGTGCTGGTAAAAAGAACAGACGGTATTTTGTTATTTGAAGTTCGAACCACCATGTCATGCAAGCGAAGCATTTCATTTCAAAAGATTTTCAGCAGGAATTTTACATTACATGAAAACTTAACCACAAAGAAGGAATCAATTTCCTGAGGATTTAGTGTACACTGCACGAAAAGAAGAGCTATGTATAATTTTATGTTATGACATTCTTCAAGCAGACACATTCCCTCTTTCAGCAGAAGACAGGCCACTGACTCACACTAGCACAGGCTGGGAAAGCTTGACTTATGCAGGTACTTTACGGAAGGGACGTTCGCCACAACAGCTGCCTCCAAACACGTTGCTAGCTCTCATTGGGCATCGTCAGTGCGAGGCAGGAAACCATGGACTGGAGACATCGATTGGCTGTACAAAAATAAATCACTCTGATGAAGCATCAACAAGCAAAAGAGAGAGACATGACTTGAAGTTTGGAGCGAGCCAGAACATGTAGATAATGTGTGTGAAGATAGCAGTGCCAATGTATGTTCACATGTATGTTAACATTTGCAAGATTTTGAAGCAACTAACAGAAGTGTGAAACACATCAATGGATACATGAGGAAGGGGGAAGTACATTATTTTTGCAGAATTAGCAGCCAGACCGAGGCAGAAATAAAAACAAAATATTTTACAATTAACAATACTCCCATGTCCATCCCCCCATCTATACAAAACTAATACAGGCTCAGGTCAATCTGGAGAGTAAGAAAACAGAGCGAAGTAATACATCTATATTATCGATCAAAACAATGTGTTATAATTCAAACATATTCCATTTTTTGCATTTTCTGAATAGGAATAATACTTTTGAACAACAAAACAATACACCACCAACTGTTTGGCATTTGGAAACTGTACTGTTCAGTGTGTGGTTTATAAAATAACCTTTTTGCTAATTGGTACAGATGTATAATAATCATTTGACCATTGGAATATTAAGAGTTTCATTGAAGACAATGGAGTCACTCTCGTCTTACAATGGCTGTTATAAACGGACTCCAAAATTCCAATTTTTGTCTTCATGTTTCTCCCTTTTTTATTTAGATCATTCTACCCACAGTAGGTGGAATGTTCTAATAGCCTTACATCCCTGGTGCCACAGGTTACACCAGTTGTTATCCCCTGTGGCTCGGGCCTATATCTTGGGTTCAGGGCCTTTAACAACCAATATAGCCCTCCTCTAGCTATAGGGTATGTTACAACGCCACACTGACTACAGGTATTTTCAAACCTCTTTTCAACAGGTATAAGCAGTACTCAGTAATCTAGGGGGGGGGCGGTGTCCCTCCTCTTGAAGTTCAGTTATTCTAAGGTATCTAAACGGTCTACCCTCCTTGTCTTCCTACAATACCTAAGAGGTGCAGGTGATCGGGCTCATGCCACTGCGGCAGGGACTTCCTGATCTGAGCCTACACTTAGAAGAGAATCAGATAACCAAGGCCTTCATCAGACTTGAAGAGTGGAGATCACTCATAGTTATCCCAGGAGGGATGACCTCAGACCTCCAGCACACACCTTTGGATGAACAATGCTTACCATATTTACTTCGACTGTCTGAGTTCTGCATATGTTTTGTTATCTCTGCTTTCTTACAGTTCCTCAGTTTGTTCAGAAAGTATATAAGGTGACAAGCACCTGCTGCATAACACACTTAATCAAACAAATAGGACAGTATGAGAGTAGTGTGGCTCACTGGTTAGAGGAGGCAGACCCGGAAACAGAGGTCGGCCCGGGACCAGGGTTCGATTCCCGATGCGGCAGGGTCTTGGGCCATGGTCAGTGGACTCGATAATTCTCGCCTTGGTGCCTACTCCAACCATGGGTCCCACTCAGCAACTCTGGGCAATAGCTTGCTTAATCTCTACTATCGGCCCCATCAGCGCCAGGGATGCTTGTCTTCACCTTGGAGATGCCCAGGAGGGACCATCTCACAGGGAAAGCCAGGATGGGTTCACCAGCGGTATACAGCGCCGGGACGCCCCTTTGCTGGGGAAGGTGTGCGCTTTACAAGTATACGAAATTTAACATAATGGAAATCGCAGCGGTCTGGGGACTTGCACATCAGACTGATTTTCTGGGACAGAATTAGCATGTACCTGTCATACTATGTGACTTATAAAATGAACATCGGAGTTCGGTGAACGGTAAAATTGTGGTGTTTTAATTATAGTGAGTATTCATCAAGGGCCGGGCTTCTGACACGTAAAAAGGATGGGGAAAACTAAGTCAGTATGTAAATTATTAAACGTTTCAGGGTCCAAGCGAGCAGGGATGCACAATAGGCAGTTGTGGGAGAGGGACTATTTTGGTTTGAGCCCAAGCAATTGAGAATGGGCCAAAAAAGGCACACAGCCCAAGAATGTTGTAGGCACACATACAATGACCTAAAACTACGGTTAGAGTGTGGACGGCGTCCAGCAGACAGCTTTCGCCCAATTGATGTGAACGGACGACTTTCGCCTGTTTGATGTACATTAAGCCACATCCTTTTAAATCTACCACCGGAGTAATGCAAGTGATTCTAATCATGGTGCGGACGGAGTACATCTGAACTAATTAAGCCTTACCAAGCTGTGTGGTGCTGACTGATTACGCACCAAGGGGCACACCACTGTTGGGTGTCCACCCTTGGGGTCACTGTTTTCGTGCATATTGAGTTCCCATCCTTTCTCAGTCCTGATGAAGACCCACTCCTGAGGAAGTCAGCAAACCTGTTTGTCTTAGGGTCGAAACGTCGACATATTCTGTTGGAGCCTGAACCTGTATTGTTTTTCCCACGCCCCCCCATACAATATATTGATTTGAGCAAGAAAGAATTACATTTTTTTGCTAAAACTAACATTGAGGGCAGGCTCATGTCCACCACTCTAAGGACTTAAACCTTAAGCGTGGTGTAAAGAACTCTACTGTATTTTAGCTTTTCATGGACCTCTTCGGTTGCTTTCTCACACACGAGCACGTACTTTCATTCTCATCTGTGCACGTCCTTTGTGAAAAATTAACCCCGTCTTGTAAATAATTGTGTTTTCTTACGTTGTACAAAATTCTAAGTTTTTTGTGAATGTATAGTAAATAAGAGAATCTCCCAGTCTTTGGAGAAAATTTCTTTTGTTTCAGGTGTGTTTTCTTACTTCAACAAAGTATCTCGGGCGAAAATAGTGCTTTCTTGTTATGAATCATAATGGATTTAATCAGATGATGATCAAAAGTGAAGTGAATATTTAATTTACGTTGACATGGCATATGTTCAATTAACGTCTAGGACCATTTTTTGTCTATACCATGTTTACTTCGACTGTCTGAGTTCTGCATATGTTTTGTTATCTCTGCTTTCTTACAGTACCTCAGTTTGTTCAGAAAGTCTATAAGGTGACAAGCAACTGCTGCATAAAACACTTAATCAAACAAATAGGACAGTATAATGGAAATCGCAGCGGTCAGGGGACTTGCACATCAGACTGATTTTCTGGGACAGAATTAGCATGCACCTGTTATACTATGTGACTTATAAAATCAACAACGGAGTTCGGTGAACGGTACCATTGTGGTGTTTTAATTATAGGGAGGATTCATCAAGGGCCGGGCTTCTGACACGTAAAAAGGATGGGGAAACTAAGTCAGTTTGTAAATTAATCAACGTTTAAGTGTCCAAGCGAGCAGGGATGCACAGTAGGCAGTTGTAGGAGAGGGACTATTTCGGTTTGAGCCCAGGCAACTGAGAATGGGCCAAAAAAAGGCACACAGCCCACGAATGTTGTAGGCACACATACAATGACCCAGAGTAAAACTACGGTTTTAAGGTGTCGAATAACTGGTCCAAATCTAATTTTCAGAATGCTTTCAATGGAGCATCCGTGACCCCACAGACCATCACTGGACGGCCCTGGCATGGTACAGAGGGAATCTGGTCGCTGTTCAAATGCTGATCCGCAAAGCAAGCCAGAAGAATGAAGGTGACTTTGAACTTACTCCACAAACGGGCTTGAGTCAAGATCTGCACTCATAAGCTTCCACCTATCTGTGAGTAAAGAGCCAGTTCCACGTGTATAACTGTAGATAGTGTCCTAACTGCACACATGAAATGGGTTTGTATTAGTGAAGTTGCTCTTAGTTTCTTTTTTCCCATATAATAATACACTTAATGTTATAATATTTATTTCAATGAATTCAGATTACATTTTGAATAAGTACAAAAACATGATTAATAATAAATGCTTCACTTTTAAATAATAGGAGATGAATCCAAAATACATTCCTTTGAAGAAAGATTATTGTTTTTTTGTGGAGAAAACCCCTTTACGGACACCACAGAACATTTTGGTGGCTTTTTATGTCCATTCTCACCATGAAAATAGATTTCCTCCTGGTCTTGACAGGAATAAATCTACAATTAATTCCTGGGTCGGAATCAGCCTTGCATACCTGTGATACAGTATACTTTTTGGCTTCGCCATGTATTATTAGCACTGTAACCACAGCATTGTTTCATACAACAGTAACATACATAGAATAAACTCAAATAATATTTGGGGGCATATGTAGGTGATTCACATTTTGCAAATCTCAAATAGCGATGTTAAAGAATCGCTATTTGAGAATTGCAGAATGGAATGTAGGTAATAAATCGCAATTTTTTTGCGAATCTCTAAAATTCCGTAGTTGCGATTAGGAAATTGTGAATCCCAATTAAGGAATGAGTGTCCCATTCATTCCTATGGGCCTAGAGGCCCATAGGAATGAATGGGGATACATTCTCAAATTGCGATTTTCTATGAGAAAATCACAATTTGAGAATCGCAATTCCAAGGGTGCCAGGGTGTCCAAAGGACACCTGTTGCACCCTTGGAATGTGCCTGTAAGTACATGTGGCAAACATACATGCCCTAAGGGCATGTCTGTGCGCCACATGGCACTTTAAATTTTTTTAAAATGCATTTTCACAGGAAATCGCAAAATACCATCTACTTGAAGTAGGTGATATTTTGCGATTCCTTAAGCCAAAATCGCTATTTGCAAGGCACCCCTACATAGCATTTAAGGAATCGCAAAATTGTGATTTCTTAAATGCTTGAGCACAATAAGGAATCGCACATACCAAAACGCTGTTTGTGATTCGCAAAAGCTGGAATTCTGCGAATTCTGGCGTTTGCGAATCGCAAACGCCTTCCTACATATGCCCCTTGGTTTTTATATACACGAAATGACAATGTACTTTTACAGTCATAAAAAATAAACGCCATATAATAATACACTTAATGTTATAATATTTATTTCAATGAATTCAGATTACATTTTGAATAAGTACAAAAACATGATTAATAATAAATGCTTCACTTTTAAATAATAGGAGTTGAATCCAAAATACATTTCTTTGAAGAAAGATTATTGTTTTTTTTGTGGAGAAAACCCCTTTACGGACACCACAGAACATTTTGGTGGCTTTTTATGTCCATTCTCACCATGAAAATAGATTTCCTCCTGGTCTTGACAGGAATAAATCTACAATTAATTCCTGGGTCGGAATCAGCCTTGCATACGTTTTTGAAAACCTACAAACATGTAAGTGGATATTTCCAAACCTTCAAGTTATTTACTACCCATAAACAACATTACAACGTTCTGGTGTAATAATATGTGTGTGCTACATACTTTATGACTGTTAATCCATATTGTTGAATAGGAAAAGTGTATTTCAAACTGTAAAAAAGGTTATTTGCAAGTGTGAACCAAATTTACAGATGTAAATATATTTGAGGCTAAAGCTGAGTGTAGACTTGAAGTAGCAGAGTACTGTATATGAACCTGTGTAAAATGTACTACTAAGGTATGGTAAATAAACGTAGTGTGTGACTTTGTACCAAATATTCCACGATGAATATGATCCAAACGCTTCATATACCTAATGAGTGTTCGGTTCAGTTTTATTCACAGTTGATAAAGACCTACCAATAAACAACCTTTTTCATCAATGTAAAACGTAATGTAATGGAACTCCAACCCCTGAAAGCTAAAAAAAACCCCAAAAAAACAGGACAGCACTCATAGCAATTATTTATAAAAACCTAAAAGTTCAAAAATCAACCTGTGATACAGTATACTTTTTGGCTTCGCCATGTATTATTAGCACTGTAACCACAGCATTGTTTCATACAACAGTAACATACATAGAATAAACTCAAATAATATTTGGGGGCATATGTAGGTGATTCACATTTTGCAAATCTCAAATAGCGATGTTAAAGAATCGCTATTTGAGAATTGCAGAATGGAATGTAGGTAATAAATCGCAATTTTTTTGCGAATCTCTAAAATTCCGTAGTTGCGATTAGGAAATTGTGAATCCCAATTAAGGAATGAGTGTCCCATTCATTCCTATGGGCCTAGAGGCCCATAGGAATGAATGGGGATACATTCTCAAATTGCGATTTTCTATGAGAAAATCACAATTTGAGAATCGCAATTCCAAGGGTGCCAGGGTGTCCAAAGGACACCTGTTGCACCCTTGGAATGTGCCTGTAAGTACATGTGGCAAACATACATGCCCTAAGGGCATGTCTGTGCGCCACATGGCACTTTAAATTTTTTTAAAATGCATTTTCACAGGAAATCGCAAAATACCATCTACTTGAAGTAGGTGATATTTTGCGATTCCTTAAGCCAAAATCGCTATTTGCAAGGCACCCCTACATAGCATTTAAGGAATCGCAAAATTGTGATTTCTTAAATGCTTGAGCACAATAAGGAATCGCACATACCAAAACGCTGTTTGTGATTCGCAAAAGCTGGAATTCTGCGAATTCTGGCGTTTGCGAATCGCAAACGCCTTCCTACATATGCCCCTTGGTTTTTATATACACGAAATGACAATGTACTTTTACAGTCATAAAAAATAAACGCCATATAATAATACACTTAATGTTATAATATTTATTTCAATGAATTCAGATTACATTTTGAATAAGTACAAAAACATGATTAATAATAAATGCTTCACTTTTAAATAATAGGAGTTGAATCCAAAATACATTTCTTTGAAGAAAGATTATTGTTTTTTTTGTGGAGAAAACCCCTTTACGGACACCACAGAACATTTTGGTGGCTTTTTATGTCCATTCTCACCATGAAAATAGATTTCCTCCTGGTCTTGACAGGAATAAATCTACAATTAATTCCTGGGTCGGAATCAGCCTTGCATACGTTTTTGAAAACCTACAAACATGTAAGTGGATATTTCCAAACCTTCAAGTTATTTACTACCCATAAACAACATTACAACGTTCTGGTGTAATAATATGTGTGTGCTACATACTTTATGACTGTTAATCCATATTGTTGAATAGGAAAAGTGTATTTCAAACTGTAAAAAAGGTTATTTGCAAGTGTGAACCAAATTTACAGATGTAAATATATTTGAGGCTAAAGCTGAGTGTAGACTTGAAGTAGCAGAGTACTGTATATGAACCTGTGTAAAATGTACTACTAAGGTATGGTAAATAAACGTAGTGTGTGACTTTGTACCAAATATTCCACGATGAATATGATCCAAACGCTTCATATACCTAATGAGTGTTCGGTTCAGTTTTATTCACAGTTGATAAAGACCTACCAATAAACAACCTTTTTCATCAATGTAAAACGTAATGTAATGGAACTCCAACCCCTGAAAGCTAAAAAAAACCCCAAAAAAACAGGACAGCACTCATAGCAATTATTTATAAAAACCTAAAAGTTCAAAAATCAACCTGTGATACAGTATACTTTTTGGCTTCGCCATGTATTATTAGCACTGTAACCACAGCATTGTTTCATACAACAGTAACATACATAGAATAAACTCAAATAATATTTGGGGGCATATGTAGGTGATTCACATTTTGCAAATCTCAAATAGCGATGTTAAAGAATCGCTATTTGAGAATTGCAGAATGGAATGTAGGTAATAAATCGCAATTTTTTTGCGAATCTCTAAAATTCCGTAGTTGCGATTAGGAAATTGTGAATCCCAATTAAGGAATGAGTGTCCCATTCATTCCTATGGGCCTAGAGGCCCATAGGAATGAATGGGGATACATTCTCAAATTGCGATTTTCTATGAGAAAATCACAATTTGAGAATCGCAATTCCAAGGGTGCCAGGGTGTCCAAAGGACACCTGTTGCACCCTTGGAATGTGCCTGTAAGTACATGTGGCAAACATACATGCCCTAAGGGCATGTCTGTGCGCCACATGGCACTTTAAATTTTTTTAAAATGCATTTTCACAGGAAATCGCAAAATACCATCTACTTGAAGTAGGTGATATTTTGCGATTCCTTAAGCCAAAATCGCTATTTGCAAGGCACCCCTACATAGCATTTAAGGAATCGCAAAATTGTGATTTCTTAAATGCTTGAGCACAATAAGGAATCGCACATACCAAAACGCTGTTTGTGATTCGCAAAAGCTGGAATTCTGCGAATTCTGGCGTTTGCGAATCGCAAACGCCTTCCTACATATGCCCCTTGGTTTTTATATACACGAAATGACAATGTACTTTTACAGTCATAAAAAATAAACGCCATATAATAATACACTTAATGTTATAATATTTATTTCAATGAATTCAGATTACATTTTGAATAAGTACAAAAACATGATTAATAATAAATGCTTCACTTTTAAATAATAGGAGTTGAATCCAAAATACATTCCTTTGAAGAAAGATTATTGTTTTTTTGTGGAGAAAACCCCTTTACGGACACCACAGAACATTTTGGTGGCTTTTTATGTCCATTCTCACCATGAAAATAGATTTCCTCCTGGTCTTGACAGGAATAAATCTACAATTAATTCCTGGGTCGGAATCAGCCTTGCATACGTTTTTGAAAACCTACAAACATGTAAGTGGATATTTCCAAACCTTCAAGTTATTTACTACCCATAAACAACATTACAACGTTCTGGTGTAATAATATGTGTGTGCTACATACTTTATGACTGTTAATCCATATTGTTGAATAGGAAAAGTGTATTTCAAACTGTAAAAAAGGTTATTTGCAAGTGTGAACCAAATTTACAGATGTAAATATATTTGAGGCTAAAGCTGAGTGTAGACTTGAAGTAGCAGAGTACTGTATATGAACCTGTGTAAAATGTACTACTAAGGTATGGTAAATAAACGTAGTGTGTGACTTTGTACCAAATATTCCACGATGAATATGATCCAAACGCTTCATATACCTAATGAGTGTTCGGTTCAGTTTTATTCACAGTTGATAAAGACCTACCAATAAACAACCTTTTTCATCAATGTAAAACGTAATGTAATGGAACTCCAACCCCTGAAAGCTAAAAAAAACCCAAAAAAAACAGGACAGCACTCATAGCAATTATTTATAAAAACCTAAAAGTTCAAAAATCAACCTGTGATACAGTATACTTTTTGGCTTCGCCATGTATTATTAGCACTGTAACCACAGCATTGTTTCATACAACAGTAACATACATAGAATAAACTCAAATAATATTTGGGGGCATATGTAGGTGATTCACATTTTGCAAATCTCAAATAGCGATGTTAAAGAATCGCTATTTGAGAATTGCAGAATGGAATGTAGGTAATAAATCGCAATTTTTTTGCGAATCTCTAAAATTCCGTAGTTGCGATTAGGAAATTGTGAATCTCAATTAAGGAATGAGTGTCCCATTCATTCCTATGGGCCTATAGGCCCATAGGAATGAATGGGGATACATTCTTAAATTGCGATTTTCTATGAGAAAATCACAATTTGAGAATCGCAATTCCAAGGGTGCCAGGGTGTCCAAAGGACACCTGTTGCACCCTTGGAATGTGCCTGTAAGTACATGTGGCAAACATACATGCCCTAAGGGCATGTCTGTGCGCCACATGGCACTTTAAATTTTTTTTAAATGCATTTTCACAGGAAATCGCAAAATACCATCTACTTGAAGTAGGTGATATTTTGCGATTCCTTAAGCCAAAATCGCTATTTGCAAGGCACCCCTACATAGCATTTAAGGAATCGCAAAATTGTGATTTCTTAAATGCTTGAGCACAATAAGGAATCGCACATACCAAAACGCTGTTTGTGATTCGCAAAAGCTGGAATTCTGCGAATTCTGGCGTTTGCGAATCGCAAACGCCTTCCTACATATGCCCCTTGGTTTTTATATACACGAAATGACAATGTACTTTTACAGTCATAAAAAATAAACGCCATATAATAATACACTTAATGTTATAATATTTATTTCAATGAATTCAGATTACATTTTGAATAAGTACAAAAACATGATTAATAATAAATGCTTCACTTTTAAATAATAGGAGATGAATCCAAAATACATAAAATATATTACGTGGCTTTACTATTATATTAACTAATCAGAATGATATTGCCCACTCACCACTTTTTACCTTTATGAACAGTCTTGCTGCCACAGAAAAGGGTACATACTATGTTCTCCTCCTAGCTCTACAATTAAGATGAGGGTGTCAGCGTGAAGAAATGAGGTAGGCTGTGTTGGCGTCACACATGCTTGTATGAATGAAATGAAGATGTGATATATAAAACGAAATGAAATTTAAGAAAAAAATATATACACATATATTTATAAACAGCACAAGAAAACTACATTAAAATGAACAAATGAGATATAAATGGAAAATAAATAAACATATTCAAATATAATAATGTATAAAACAATTTAATTCCATTAATATAATATAATGATACCTAAAATACAGTCAATATATTCAAAGTGTTCTTTAACTGAATTAAAATACATATTCACATTAATTATATATTTTTTCATAATATCATTGACATACGAATATAACATGATAAATCTGCATGCAGTACAGTACTGTGGAGAACGTTATCTAACCTGTGCATCACATCACATATAAGTATGCAGAGGGCAGTCACATTCAGAACAATGGATGCATAAGTTAGCTCTCTCAGTGCTGGTACTGGTATTCAACGTCCACAAGACTACTGATTTGTTGGCTAGACTGTCGAAATTGAGAACAGTGCTCCATTTACTGCTTGTAATTGTACTTATTGTGTGTTTATTTTTTCTCCATGTGGCCTAATGTGACCCTGGCTCACAGTTACATATGTAGGAAATGTAAGGTTTTCTACAGCTTCCTGTGGCGTTAACTGCTGCACCGCTGGAGCGCAGAGGCAGCGGGATTCCCAGGCCTACCGAGGGGAAGAATGAGCTGAGAATGTAAGGATCCTTGGCTTCAGGTTGTTGAAGGGGTTAAGTTGCCATGTCCATCCTCTCACTCCTGGATACCCTGCACTGTAAGGGACAGGTGATCTGTAAGGGACTGGTTGTGGGTTGGAATGAGAGGATGGAGGCACGATTTGGGTAGATACAGCTCAACGGTAGGAAGAAGGGGTGATAAGACAAAAAGGAGGGTAGGGAACTAAAAAGAGAAATAGATCTGAAGGCAAAATAATGGTGGGAGTGGACTTTATGAAGACATGTATAGGGATAAGGGCTGAGAGCAAAAAGGAGAAGATCTGTGTAAAGAAGGATAGAGTGAAGCTTGAGTAAGAGTAATATGACAGATATTGTCAAAGTCATAGATTTCAAGCTTTTGTTCAAGTGCTAACAAAAGCGGTAACAAATCCCTGCTGCAGTGCAAAACAATTAACCAAGCATTGTCAAAGTCAATAGTTGTGACCTGAGATATCTATTGACTTTTTTATTGCTTTCATTTCCAAAATGAGTGCTGCCTATGCACACCTACACACATCAGCCATCTTTTTTTTTTGTTTATTGGCATTTCAAGTACAACATAGGACATCGGGCGTCCAAACATGGGGCATTCATACCCCTTACAACTTTACTGCATTACACACTCCATTTTCAATAGGGCACAATTTTTACATGCCATGCCAAATCAATATACATTACATCACAGTCATGTTACAGCTGTTCATCCAACCCAGTTAAATAATCCACTAAATGATGGCAGTAGTCTCTTGGTCGTGTTCGTAGCGGTAGTCCCTCCTCATACAGTTTCAAAGTGTCTTTACAATACACCATATCTCGGATCCACTGTTTGATCTGCGGTGCCATCTTACCCCCCCCCCCCCCCACCCCCCAGCAAATCGCTATTCTACGTTTGGCCACATCAGCCATCTTACTATGTTTTTTCTGAAAATAAAAACAGCTTTCAAAGATGGACACTGTGAGTGTGCACACGTAAGCAGTGGCCATCATGGAATGGATTAAAATTGGTGGAGGGCAGCAGTGACAGCGCAAGTGTTGGCTATTACATTTTAAAGAGGGTGGAGGTGCTCAGAAGATGAGGTGAGCAAACGGAAAAACACAGAGGGTGACAAAAAAGCCCCTCATGTACTGCAATTCAAGCTTATGACTTAAGCAGCGAAAACATACAAGTCATCCAATCGAAACATGGTGAGAACAAAATTAAAGATTAGGGCAGGAAAGCCATTGAATCAGGAGCAGGGTACTCAGATAGGCAAGATAGCCATTGACTCATGAACAAGGGGAGACACAAAACCCATTCTTGGGGTTCTATTAGGATGGTAGTCGGAAAATCACTCCGACCTTCATGGTAGCGAAGAAAACACCGCCTGCTAGGACCGCGGCATAACCCCTGGTCCAATTATTATGCTCCACAGTCGAAATCCAACCGCAGCGGTCGAATCGCGGCAGTTAACATTACGTCGGTTGCTGCTGCCACCAGCACCACTGTGATGTCCAAAAAAGCATGTCCTGCATATCCCTGAACTGCGTGGCAGGCACTGCACAGTGCCTGCCACCTGGTACAGGGACATGTAGGGCGTACCATGGGTACCCCCCAGTGCACTCACACCCCCCCAAACACATTGGGGGCCTGCAATGGACCCCCAGAAACATTCTCTGCATGTCTTTCCATGGCAGTTCCACAGACGTGGAAAAGCTGGCTACCTCCGGCATCATAATCATGCCGGTGGAGCCTGGCCCTGCACCGGCCCCATTTTAGCAGTCCAGCTCCGCCCACAAGGCAAGCGTGCGGACTGCTACCAGCGGAAAAGCGGCGAGAGGAAAATTTAACCACCGCGGTCGTCCCCGCCATGTTAATGGGACCAGCGGTTTTCTGGGTTGCATTTGCCACCACCGGCCCGGTGGCGGTCATCCAATCGCCATCCTAATAGACCCTTTAGTCTATGTTGGATACAATAGGTCTGTTCATCAACATATAGCTAAAGCTGTAGGTTAAATATTTTTGGGGGCTGATCCAGGTCATGATTGACATCTCAAGCAAGCCATTGCCTAATGTCTCTTCAGCAAAAGAAGACAATGGCTAAAAGGAGGGTAAACTGGATTCCCTTGGGATATGGATAGAAAATAATATATTTTACACAAATGGCCCAAGTGTCATACACCTCAATCCCAAAAAATGATATGGGGGGAAGAATGATGATACTGAATTCACTTTTATATATAGTGCTTGCGACTACGGTTTTATAGTTTGAAATATCTGTAAATAACAGATGTTACTCCTATCCAATCTAATGGTACCCACTTTTGAATAGCAGAATGGTGAAAGACTACACTTATTTAGAGTTTCTGGCACAAGTTCCACAGAATCTAGAGGGCTGTTGACTATAATGTTCACGTAATACTGTGGACACGACATTCGTCATGTTTTTGATAGAGTACCCTGTCCGCTAAACACCAAGTAAGCCCCTTAGTCTGCCATTTCACAATTGAAACTTATAACTTGTTCGTAATATCAAAAGGTAAGAGGTAGACAGGAATGTTTGAAGGGATGTCAAGCTGTGGGAAAGGGATGTCATGGAAAGTGATGAGGTAGGAAGATGGAAGAGAGACAGACCAGTCAAGTCAAGAGTTCTTTATTCAGTTATTAAAAAAACAAAATAAAAGCACATATATACAAACAATTAAAATACAATTAAATCATTATCAGAACCCCGACTGCAATTACATAAAATTTAAAAGAGGTTAGCAAGAAAAATTCATTATAATAGTAACAATCAGGCCTACCCTCTAGTTACCCTCAATCTCACCGCAACTTTGATAAAATTCATAATACAATATAATGTCAGGGGGGTCAATCGCCTTTTGCAAAAAAAGTAAAGCGGCTTTGGCATGTGTCAATTTGGCTTGTTTTAAAATTCCTACCAGAAATCTACTCCTGGGCATTGAATAAAAAGAACACAACGTACAAAATGAAGGTTGTCCTGCGGAGACCTATTGTCGTAGCCGCAGGCACCCTTCTGCTCAATTAAAAGTGTAAAACCTGGTGGATCCGGCAGTAAATATGGTAACAGATGGAGCCTAAAACGAGACATTAAAAACCTATCCTGGGCGTTATACATAAGGTAGAGGTACGGCTCTATTCCCTCAGTACTTTTGACAAGGCTATGGGCCCTCACAGTACATTTGATCCCTTCAACCTCTGTTCTGTGTGTGATTCTCTGGGCCAAAAAAGATCTCTTTATAGTCAACTTATCTTGAGATACAATTGCTGCGGGATTTGTAAAAAGGTCCTTATGACCGAGGCTTTCGAAACTAGTCTTTACATAATTAAGCCATGGTATACTCATACTTTTATCCCTTCCCAGGCAATCACCTAGGATTTGCCTACTCAAGGTCGCCTCGGGATTTTTCCAGATTTTTAACCACGCCAAGATGGGTCTGAGCTTAACCAAGTCTTCAAGATATGGGCTCCCTAGTTCGCTATGGGCTATTACAGCTGGGGTGCTCTGAGGGATTTTCAGGAGTGATCGTAGGAATTTATTTTCCTCCCGCTGTAATTGGTTGATATTCGCAAAGCCCCACACTTTTGCTCCATACATAGCTTTGGAGCAACAAATGGAGCTATAAAGATTCATTACTTGTTCGGGAGACTATCGGCCAACCCTCCACCCATAACTTGCAATAGTGCCATTAGCAGAAACCAATTTACAGCAACGATCCTCCACCAAAGGATTACATTTTAAGAAACCATCAAATAATAAGCCTAGGTACGAGAAGGACTGAACCCTTTCTAGTATATGGCTTCCTATCCTATAAGAGGAACTGGTACAAGGTTTATTACCCGCCAGCATTACATCTGATTTGTCCAGATTAGCAGACAGGTATAAAGTTGCCATAAACTTAACAAATCCGTCTATTAAAATCTGTAGGCTCTTTGGGGTGCGCGCGATTAGGACCGCGTCATCCACGTACAAAAGTACTGGGATGCAGCGGGACCCAACTCTTGGGCAATCTGTTTTTAGGTTAATCAGAAACTGCTCTAAATTATTAATATATAGTGAGAATAGAAAAGGGGCAAGGATACATCCTTGCCTCACACCACTCGTGCATGGGAAGGATTCTGTCAACCCCCCGTCCATGTTGTAGCGTACCCTAGCAGTGGTATCGCTATGTAACTCCCTTAAGATGTTGGGCCATATGTATCATACTACCGTTTAGCGAATTCCAAATAGCGAATTTTAAGGAATCGCTATTTGGAATTCGCAAAACGGTATGTATGTACAAAATCGCTATTAAATAGCGATTCTTTACCATTCCAAATTTGCGATTAGCAAATTGCTAATCGCAAATTACCCATTCATTTCCATGGGCCAGGAGGCCCATAGGAATGAAGGTGCAATTTGCGATTATCAGTTAGCTAATCGCAAATTAGGAATTTCTTCAAGGGTGCAGGGGTGTCTCAAGAACACCCTGCTGCACCCCTGAAAAAGACATTTGGGGGCATATGGCGCACATACATGCCCTAAGGGCATGTATGGGCGTCATATGGCACCTTTTGTTATTTGGAAAAAAGCTTTTTGAAAAGAATTTGCAAATTACCACCAACTAGAAGTTGGTGGTAATTTGCGAATCCTTAATGGCATTTTTTAATATTTTTGGTTTGATACATTGCATTTAAGAAATCGCAAAATGTTTGATTCCTTAAGTGCAATCTCAAAATAAGGAATTGCAAATGTTGCTATTCCTTATTTTGCATCAAACATGTTTGATACATACCATTTGTCAAATTAGCATTCGCAAAGGCCGAAATTCGCAGAATTTCGGTCTTTGTAAATCCTAATTAGCTTGATACATATGGCCCGTTGATCAAGCCCTGGTCAATCCCCAAGTTGATCATCATAACCCAAAGCTTATCCCTATTCACATGGTCAAAGGCAGCTGCCAAATCCATAAAGCCCACGTAAATAGCTTCATTGCTAGCTTTAGTATATTTTGCAATCAGCGTATAGAGGTTTAGGCATTGGTCACTTGTAGACCTCCCTATCCTAAAGCCATACTGAATGTCCGAGACAATGTTGTTATCCTCGGTCCACTCAGTAAGGCGATTAGGATTACCCGACCCAATATCTTAGCTGACACATCTATCAGTGAGATCGATCGATAACACTGAGGATTGTCCCTATTACCCTTTTTAAAAATAGGGACGATTATAGCCGTAGACCAAGAGCGGGGCAAGCCAGACCTAGTATCAGCATTTATTACTCTTGTCAGTATTGGGGCCCACAGCTCAACATTACTCAAAAACAGGTCAGGTGGGGTCCCATCTGGGCCTGGGGCTTTATTTTTTGTCAATCCCTCAATTCCCACAGTACTTTCATTTAGGGTAAAGTCTACTACCTGTTCCTGCTGGGCAACCCCCCCCCCTTCTCTAGGACAATTTCTGTTCCGTAGTTATACAGGCCCTTAAAATGTGTGAGCCACTGATCCGGCAGAATGTTTGTCCCGATCTCAGGGGCATTACCGTCCTGAAAACATGGTCTATTAGCAATTCTCCAGAATTCAGTTATGTCCCTTCTTTCTGCGGCCTCCCTTAAGTCTGCCCATGCTTCTCCCTGAAGAGCTACTTTCCTCCTCTTGGTCTCCCTGTTGTATGTGTGTCTGCACTGAGCGACTTTTTGTATGTCCCTTGGCCTATTTTTGAGGCTGCATTTAAGCTCCCTTAGGGCACGTGAACAATCCCTATCAAACCATCTTGGGTGATTATTTTTTCTGATCGGCACACTTAATTTTAACGACCCCTCTACCAGACTGGTTATCTGCCTAAATGCAGTGAGTAGCGGTAGCCCTTCTTCTGTGGTATCTAGACACTCCTCAATGGGAATATCCATTAGGGCTTTATAGAAAATTTCCCCATCGAAATTTGACCACCTAAGCCATCTACCCTGGTCCGTTACCTTCTCGAGAATGCCGCCAGGCTGTCCTGTCAGGTAAACAAGCTCCATTACCAGGGGATTATGGTCACAAAATGGGCTCCACTCAATCCCCACGTTAATAATCCGATTTTTTTAAAAATCGGATACTATAATATAATCGATGAATGACGAGCACCCTCTCCCCTTAAAAGTCAGGGGGAGGGTACCGTCCCTCTCCAAATCCATCATATTAACCGGTTGCTCCAGGTCATGGGTATGTAAGAGTTTACTAAAAGCCATTCCTTCTTGTGTATGGTCAAAATTAGGGCCATTCTCCACGGGGCAATGTGACCATTCAGCATCAATGGGAAACAAGGAAGGGCATAGGTGGCAGTTAAATGCACCCATGGCTAGAATGGTTGGGGCTGGTGCCCCTTCATACCTGCAATCTCTTGGCTCAATCTATAATCCAATTCCTGAAGGAGTGGGTTGTTTCCTCCACTAACCCCCTTGTTGTAAACATTAAACAGTATCAACCTTAGACCTTTGCCCCCGAACCTCAGAGCCTGTAGGTTCAGCAAACACCATGTTGTGTTGGTCCATGTACCTTGAAGGTTTAGATCTACATATATGGACAATCCTCCCATGGCTCTACCTGATCTTGATTTCTGGGTGGGGACAAAAAAACATTTGTACCCTGGCATATGAAAAAGGCTATTATCAACCACCCAAGTCTCCTGAAAACAAATTCTCTGATACCGCTTTATGTACTACTGCCACTCGCAGTTTTTAATTTTCTGCGACAAACCGGCTATATTCCAGGAGATAATTCTTAATCCTTCCTCTGATTTGTGTGCTCCGTCTGTTCCACAGATAATAGAATTTGCATTAGGACACCCTTCTATGGTTCCTGTATGCCCTAATTCAGTCCCTCTACCCAGTGATGTTTGGTCATTACCATTGTCACTTAACTCCCTTATATCTAGGCTGCCTCCCCCATTGAGTGTAATTAAACATGCTGGGGTCTTAGCTGGGCTCTCCCCCCTAGATTTTGATAGTATATCAGCCTCCTCTATAGACCAAGGGGCCAAGGAGACATTATTTTGCAGTACTTCCATCCCTTCCTCCTGTGGATCATCACAGTTAATGTTCCCAATTAATCTTGTTTGCGGCAATTCTGCAGGGAACAGGGAAATATTTAGTCAATCGTTCTCCTCCAGCAATGCCAAATGGTTAAACCTATTTCTCCAGCTTGCTAGTCCGGGATTCCCCAGCCCAGGCCCACCATAGATGTAACCTTGGGTTCTATGTGGGTTAGGTCCCTCCATGAATCTCCTAATTTGATGAGGTGCGTCCAAAGGTGCTGGATGTCTGGGATAACTAGTGGCAGGGGTTTTATGCAACTAGCGTAATTGGCTATCCCACTGGTGGTAATATGTTCCACTACTCTCTTGTCCCTAAAATTGACAATGATGCAGTTACCTGTGATATCTTTACATCTAGTACCTAACCAATTTACCCTTCTGACGTGTAGTATTTCCCCATTTTCATTGCCTGTCAAAGGTTTATTTTGATTCAGCCAGTGTGTGGTCTTATTTCGTAGTTCCTGGTGTGCCTCATTCTGCTCGCCCTTCAATTTAGGTGCCCCTGCCAGAACTACTACGTAGGGGCACGCTTCCGGTGGTAAGTTAATAGTGGGCAGAGCATTGCTAGTTGATCTAGTGGTCACACACTCTGACTGATTTATTATTTGTTCCTTGGGGGTTACGGGTTGATTTATTGGTTGTACTAATGGGAATTGTTCCGATGAGCCCTGTCCTGTTTGTGCGGCCCTCGCACTTGAGATCGTGGCTCTATCCTGCTGCACTGGGTGGCCTAACAATTTGGGGATCTGTAGCCCTAAGGGTTGCCCAACGTTCAACCCACTGGGCTGCAAAGCCATCTGTGGCCCTGGTGCAATATCAGGGGTAATTATAGTGTTGTTGGAGTCCTCTGGTTTTCCCAAAATTCTACCTCTGTTTTTTACCTCGCTCAGACCAGTCTCAACGTAGTTCGGGCCATCTTTTGCCCCTTACCCTTATTTGGCATCCATACAGTTACTCTCCTGTTCAGTGGGTTAGTGAACTCAACAGCAGGAAGTAACCACACTCGGTCACCTGTGCTAATATTCCTTGAAATGCCATGTGGAAGGAAAGTAAAGTGGGAAAGCATAGGAGGGAGAATGGCTCAAGTGATAAAAATTAGGGAGAGGATGTGCTGGGGTAGCGGGATTTCGGTGAGTGAGACAGGGAGGAAGAATAAGCGAGGAAACAATAATTGAATGAGAGAGAAGAAGTCAGGAAGAGCTGAGGTGGAAGATAACCAGAGATTGAGGGTAGGAGAATTGAAATGAGGAACTGTGGGGAAATAAAATTGTGGAAGGAAAAAGAGATTAATAAGTGTCAGTGAGAAATGCTAGAGCAGGATGTAATATTCCCTTTCGAGTCAAGCATTTTATTTCACATCACTCTGAGGCTGCATTAAAGCAAAAAATATAGACTTGCCTCTGGAGTCCAGTGTCACTGCCTTAAAGGAGATTAAGGAGGAAAAAATTCCTTAATTGTTGGATGGCTGTGACTGGGTACAGATGATACCAATATATATTCATTTCAATCGAAAGACCTGTATTTAATTTTTCACAGTAACCTTTTTGTATATGTAAAAATGGTTCGACGTGGAGTGAGATTTAAGGAAGTGTGTCTATTTTATTTAATTTGTTTATGTTATTTTGTACATTTTACATTTATTATGGGCATTGTTATTCATTTTACTGACATCACTTCCTTTATTGACCTTTTGCACGAGAACGAGGTCCCTTTCTATAGTGTAGTTCACTTGTTATGCACATCACTATTTTTTACACCACTTGGATGAGAGAACGTGTAATGTCACTTCCTGCTTTCACATCAACAATGCTACTGTGTTTTTTCAGACAAGGTTGTTGACTCTGGGTTTCTATTGTCAACAGCGGTTATGGGTTTCGCTGCTTGCACAGATAGTTAACAAAGTATTGTCCGATACTAAATGTGCCCCAAAAATATATTTGCAAAATACATATTTGCACAAGAATGGAATACCTACTAAAGGTGTTCAATAGACCTCATAGTAAGATAGTCCCCCCTTTACAATTAGGTGAGGACAGTGTCTATGGGAGCCTCCCCTAGTACAATGATGTGGCCAATAGAACCATGGGGGCAGATTTACAATAAGTGGCGCATCCCTGCATATCAGCAGGGATGCGCCACTTATTGCGCGCCTTACCTCGGCCACCATGGATGCGCCGCATATGCAATGTGGCGCACCATGGGGCAAAAACGGCACAGATGTGTCACGCATCTGTGCCGTAAAAGTGACGCGCGACGCAGCTCCAGCAATGCTCTAGGGGGGCTTATTCTTACAATGCTGTGTCAATCCTTACGCATGCTACAAGCAGGCGCAGGGTTTTGGCGCAGCATGGGCCCCAAAGTGACTGAGTGAAATCTTGTAGATTTCACTCAGCCACTTTTAGGAGGCGTTCCTGCACCGAAACGCCCCCCCCCCTGCGTCAGAACAGCTCCTTCTGACGCAGGGCTTTACAACGTGACGCATCTCCCAGATGCGTCACGTTGTAAATATCCCGCACCATGGCGCATCTTTTGCGCTGCTGCTGCGTCACAAAAGTGATGCAGGGGCGGCGTAAAAGAGGCGCAAGGGGTTTGTAAATCTGCCCCTTAATCTTTTAGCATCCTGTGGCATAATGCCGGAACTGTAAATAATAAAGAGTTATAAGAAACAGCGATTTTATTCATTAAAAAAGCTGTACACGTGCACCTAATGGATGGAAATGCATGACCCCCCAACGCAAGTAAAATTATTTTAAAAAAGACTTCAGCTGCAGATACGTTCCTGAATCCCCCTAAAATGTTAATTTCTGGAGAAATACATTTGGCAGCATAGACTAATAGCAGAATGTACCCAACTGCAATAAAGTTACCACATTACATTACTTAATTAAAACTCGACTTGACCTTGCAGACAGACAAATATTTCCCACCATGGACCAATTTGGAGGATAAACAGCATAGCACTCCAAAATAAACACAGCTTGCACAAGAATGTACTGCTTTAGATTCTCTTCTGAAAGTACAAGATACTGAAATTACAAAAAAATAGTGTTATTTGGTCTAAATTGTGTGTGCACGTGCCATGCACGACAACGCAGTGACACAAACTTCTTGAATAAAAATGAAGGGCGGCTGAGATTTTCAAAAACATCCGCTATAAAGATAATCTGGCAAAAGCAGGCCCACTAGTGATGGGGTTATAGAGCGAAGAAAGACGTGTTCTTTAGTAGCGTCTGTGTAACCAACCCTGATATTAAGGGCCCCCTCCTTCGGTGACAGATAACTCGACTTTAGAGAAGAGAAAACCAGGGAAGTTGTGCTGCCCTATCAAATGTTTGATGACATTCAAAGAACTGTATATCTATATGATAACTATGCGGACAGTTGATTTATCACAAACTTTTTCAATGTTTCTGGCTAACTTTGCTTATCCCTAGTGGTCTTGATATAAGTCCAATGGAGGTTTTGGCTGATATTTTGGTAGCTCATCAGACATAACAAAACGCCCTTTTAAACCGTGAGAACACCCACAGAGCAGCCCATAATGCAGGGTGGTTACCACCTGAGTACAATTAATTCAGTACCTCATAATTGGGAATCTTCGGCTGGCTGTGTAGTAGGACTGCACCACAGAATAATGAGAATAGGAATATTGTGGTATCATAATAGCGTATAAAAAATACAGAGGGACAACATATCAAAAGGTAAGTGTATAAAAAGGAGGTACAGCTTTACTATTCTTAACTCCACCTCTAGTACCTTGTAGATATATATATATTATGGCAAGGTACATATGTGTGAAGTTGTGTATAGAAAATCTATACTTACTTTGAATTCAATGTTTTATCCCTCAATAGTTTATCTTTGATATTAAGGTCCCTACTCGATATTTAGGAGGCCCCCTTTTAGTAGGGTGAGCACGTGGCATGTTATGATGTGGATGTTGTCCACTAGTTCAAGTTCAAGTTCAAGTTCAGAAATTTGTATAGCGCACTACTCACCCAGAGGGTCTCAAGGCGCTTGAGGGAGGGTAGGTGCTTTACTTATCGAATAGCCAGGTTTTTAGCTGCATTCTGAAGGAGAGGTGGTTCTGTGTGGACACATTGCATTTACCACAGGATGAAGGCTTTTTGCTTTCCAGCTAATGTCGTTCTGACCATCCTGTCTTAGTCTCTGTTTGATTTATGGACTACACTCTACATTCAACTCATAGAGTCTCACTACAATGACACCTGGCTAAAATGGTTTTCCTGCCTGTGGAGCTTCTATGTACAGAAAAGGTGAAACTTACTTGACATGTCTGGTTTGCGACTTTGACCATTTGTTACTCCCCCTTCCTTTAATGTGGGAAGCCATGGAAATCCCATTGGATGTGACCCCTCCACTGCTGGGTCACTGCCATAAAGCAAAGGAATATTGTGAGTATTACCTTTCAATTGACCATAGCTTCCTGCCAGTAACCTCAGTTGTAGATAGGTGTTAGTCCTCTGAAAGTAGAACCTCTCAACAATTTCTCCTCCCTGGGAAGTGGGAGAGGCTCTGCAGCATCAACTGGAAGGGCAGGTTATAAAAGGAATTCATCAGTAAGGAAAGATCGTACGCATATGATTGGGGGAGAAAGCCTCTCCTGTTTGGATGGCCAGTAGTTAGGCTGCAGTTATCTTTCCAGTGAAGTGTCCAGGAAAGTAGTGGACTGCTCAGAGAGCAGTGGCTATGAATGGGAGTACAAGTATAAAGCCCAGCTTACTAAGACATGCTTAGAGGACAACAGAATGAGGAAACCTGACTGGAAAATACAGGACATGCAGCCCAGATGACCTGGACTGAACTTCAGAATAAGATCAAAATCTACGTCACCATAGGAACACAAAAAGGCCAAAAACTGAAATATGTTAGACTTCCACTGCACCTAAGACTCCTTTGGTGTATTGTGTTGACAAGGTCTTGCCAAATTGAGCTCGGAACCATTGGAAGCATGATCCTAATGCTTAAAAGTGGTGCGATCTTGTGATTTGAAGGTATGGTAGATGTAATGTCGGTAAATCGTTGGCAGAATAACATATGACACAAAAAGTGTGACCCAAATGTTGTCTACAAAAATATCACCCCTTTGGAGTTAAGAATAGAAACTCCATATTAAAGGGACTCTATTTTTGTATTTGTTATGTAGGACACAATATTTATGTCAGGTGATATATCTGCACATAATATTCAGACATATAACCAGTATTGTGACATTCTAACTTTTAATAATAGTACCCTTTTTTCGGACACCCAACTGTGTGAAAATTGTGATTGATACCATTCATTTTCAACTGTAAACAATAACAAGGGAACCTGCAAGGTAAGTAAGGACCTTGGGTATCAATTCTTAAACATAAACAGTGGTCCTTAAATGATCGGATTCAAATCACGATAAATATAGACCGGAAGCAGAACTATATTGTACATGTCCAACACCGTTGTTCTTTTTTAAACAAGCCATTCTGGCTGTTTAGTTGTTCAATTGTGGTCCACTTCAGGATCCCAATTCTGTGATTGTGGGTTAGGTAGTGGGTCGACATCTTAGTTGTGCTCCTCCCGCAATGAATGTTGCTCCTGTGCTCCCCAATACGAACTTTGACGGGTCTCTTGGTCATTCCTATGTATTCCAGGCCACATGGGCAGGTGATCATATAGACAACATTCTTGCTGTTGCAATTCGTGAACCTTCTTTGCTCCCACTCACTACCATTCCTGAATTTGAAATGCCTACTCCTGTAGGTCCGGTGGCATGTGCTGCAGTTGCCACACGGATGATGTCCCTGTATTGGTGGCTATAGTAGGCCCATCGGTCTTGTCAGTGCAGGTTTCCTTGGTCTGGTATGGACAAGCATGTCCTTCTAATTCTTCCCTCTTTTGTGGGCAAACATAAGTTTAGGGAAGTTCAGTTGGCAACTGTTGAGGAGTCTCCAGTGCTTATTGACAACCTTGGTACAAAAGGGGGTGGTGATGGATGGAGCATCTGAATCAATCAAACACTCACACCCAGTCAAAGGATCTGGGTTTAACCCATCACTGTTCTTTAGCCCACTCTGCCACCCCAGTTCAGACACGGCGACACGCAAATCAGTCTGACCCTGTGCCTCATGGGAACAGTCCAGCCCGAACTTGACAATCTTGGCCATCTGATTCGAAAGGGTGTTGAAAGTGGTGACACAGATAAGTCGTTCTTCTTTTTCGACTGTCACCCTGTCCTCCAACAGTGACTCCCTGTTGTTGTTTCTTGCCCTCTTCATAGCCCTGTCAATGACTCATTTAGGGTAATTCCGTTTTAAGAGTTTTGATTGTAAGTCAGATGCTTGACTCCTGTAATCATGTAATTCTGTGTAATTCCTCCGGAGGCGAAGAAATTGTCCATAGGGAAAGTTCTCCCTCAGATGGCGGGGGTGGAAGCTATTATACAGAAGTAGGCATTCTTTGCTGTCGGTTTGAAATGTGTCGTAGTTTTCAAAGTACCCTCATCTGGCTTAATGTTGAGATCCAGAAATACTAAATTGTCTTTATATATGTATATTAAGAACTACTTTTAAGATTCCATTTAAAAGAAGGTTGGCAGACTAGTGCTAGCTTTTCCCCAAGTGTTTATCCCCTTCCAGATACTTCTTAACTCATATCCAGCCACAACGCAGAGACGCTACTACACACTGCAGCGCAGCGTCCAAGGCACGTCACCGGAACACCTCCCAGGAAACATTGGAGGTTAGCGCTCCAAACTACTGAGCCTTTCGGCGAAACACAGATGTAACCAATTACGCTCTTAACTTAGAGCTGGAACAATAATAAAGAGTCGTATTTAAGACCCTCCCCGAATGTGCTTCATTATCCAGTGGAGCCACGGGGAGGCCAGACACGGCGGGGCAGTATCCCAGGAAACGTGAGTACGGCGTAGTTGGGGGTCATTCGTGCGGTTGAGTCTTTGTTTCTGGACGAGACAATTACTTTAGAAACAAACTAGCCTATCAATTTCTCTAGGTTGCAACTATAGGCACCCCTCCCACCCGTTACAGGCTCATGTGGCGTTTTTACATTTGAAAACAACGTAGGTTATCCTTTTCCTACCGAGATGCACCTTTTCCCTGAAAAACATTATATAGCCATGTGTTTTACTGGACAGATGTGACAATACCCTACGGACCGGATATACCGGGTCCTTTTGCGTAGAGTTTGTGGGTGATGTTTCATGTGTGACAGTCTTTGTTAAATGTTTTTTTTTCCTCCGATAAACAGCGGGACACATCATCATCACACTGCACTGTGAATTAACGATAAGGAGTATTTATTCACTCATTTCACTTCTTTTTCAGGTCACTAGTTTATCACGATGGATGGTGCACTTTTGTCTCGCATTTTAACATGTATGTATGATGCAGTTTTTTCTGACAGATAACGATGACAGATACCTATTTAGGTATCGTATATGTGCATTGAGAATCCACATGCACTGGATATTTATTTTCACGAACTCATTTTCATGAAGAAGATTAGTTTAATGAACACACCACTTATAAAGTGAGTGTAGAAGGGATCTGCTAGGTCCTGAAGAAGAAGCCAGGGGGGCTTTGAAACATGTTGACTGACTGTTGACTACTCGACAATGGCGAGACAGCAGCCCTCATCCTCTTGGACCTCTCCACCGCCTTCGACACCGTCTGCCATCACACACTACGCACACGCCTCTACGACGCAGGGATCTGCGACAAGGCCTTGGACTGAATCACCTCCTTCCTCGCTGACAGAACCCAAAGAGTCCGCCTCCCCCGTTCTACTCCGGAGTCAACATGACCATCTGCGGTGTCCCGCAAGGATCATCCCTCAGCCCAACGCTCTTCAACATCTACATGGCTCCACTCACACGCATCGCCAGACTCCACGACCTCAACATAATCTCCTATTCAGACGACACCCAGCTGAACCTCTTCCACACCAACGACCCCCTCACCGCCAAAGCCAACCTCCACCGTGGTATGAAGGTTGTCGCCGACTGGATGGAAGATAGCCGGCTCAAGCTCAACACGGACAAAACAGATATCCTCATCCTCGGACCCAACTCCTCCGCCTGGGATGACTCCTGGTGGCCCACCTCCCTGGGCACTGCCCCTTCTCCAACCAACCACGCACGCAACCTGGGAGTCATCCTCGACTCAAAACTCACAATGACCAACCAAGTCAACGCAGTCTCCTCAACCTGCTTCTACACCCTCCGCATGCTCCACAAGATTTACAGATGGATCCCTACAGACACATGAAAAATGGTCACCCACACCTTCATCAGCAGCAGACTAGACTACTGCAATGCCCTCTACGCCGGAACCCCATCCTAGCTCATTAGCAGACTGATCCGCGACGTCCCCCGATGAGACCACATCACCCCCCACCTGAGAGACCTGCACTGGCTCCCCGTTGACAGAAGAATCACCTTCAAGCTCCTGACCCTCGCACACAAGGCACTCCACAACACCGGCCCAGAATACCTCAACCACCGACTGGCTTTCTACGTACCCAACAGGAGACTCCGCTTTGCTGACCTCTCACTGGCCGCCGTCTCACCCATCCACAAAACCACCTCCGGGGGCAGGTCCTGCTCCTACTGCGCCGCCAAGACATGCAACTCACTCCTGCTCCTTCTACGGTAGACAGAAGACCCTCAGACCTTCAGGAGACTACTCAAAACCTGGCTCTTCGACCACTAGCTGCAGCCACCCTCCCCCCAGCGCCTTGAGACCCTCGCGGGTGTGTAGTGCGCTCTATAAATTATTATTGATTGATTGATTGATTGACTTTGGAAGCATAGCTCATTGAGGCAAATACACCTCCGTCCCCACATTTTTAACAATACCAGCTCAAAGGTATATAAAAAAAAATTCTAACCGACCAGCCAGGTATTTTTTAACCTCACCTTTCCATTCACCCAAAACCCTTCCACTCCCACTCCTACACAACAAATAGTTTTCTCACAACAACAGTGCTCCCGCGTAACCGTAGGTTTTAGCACACCCCATCCCGTAGAGGAGATGGAAGACCCCTATGAAGAAGCATGACACCAAGGGCCCTTTTGGTGTGACTGACAGTTATACTTTATGAATTCCTTCCAGAAAATCACACAATAGGGAGATTAGGTGTGCCAGAATGGGCCATCTATTGGCAAGATGGCAGAACTGAGCACAAGCCCATTCATGACGGAATAGCCTGTGCTCTGCCTTCACACAAAGGACCTAATACCCTCACGTTGTTACTGCAGCCAGCATGGACCAAGAACATGGGTGAGGGGAAGTTCCATGCACTTGAAAGCCATTGCCTAGAAGCTTCTAGGTCCTTCCAGAAGGAGGATTCCAGGGTATAAACAGGTGATATCAGGCACCAACTCATCAGTGCACTTCTGAACCTTTGGATACTCTGCTAGGAAGAAGGATTGCTGTGCTTCTAGAAGGATTGCCCCTTTGCTGGACTGCTGCTCTAAAAGACTGCTGACCTACTGGGTTGCTGTCCTGTTTTTCCTGCTGCTCTGCTACCGTCTGCCTGGTAACAAGGACTGCATCTTCAACTGTCCAAGGACTCCAAAAGTGACTCACAAAGGATAGTTTGCTGGCCTCCCGTTCAGAGCCACAGGGACATAAAAGGCTTCCTCCATCTTGAACCCATACCTGGAACTAGCTTGAGTGAGTCTTTACCATCAAAGTGGTGCACCTCCAGTCCTCGAACCTTAAAAGTGGTGCTAAAGGTGCCCACATAGCCAATATCCAAATGTGGGAACTTAAAAAAATTTTTGGCTAAAAACTGCTCTGAGAGCCAGGAGCAGACTGGGACCAACCTGCTTGCATTACGGCCCAAGATGTATTGATTTCACAGCTTCTCCCACTATGTTGTTCTCCACAGCAGCAAATCTTTTTCTGTGGTCCTTCATCAAAGGGCTGTCTGACCTCATGGAATTGTCTTCGGCTACTGCCCTCTGCCTTGACAGCTAGAGATTTTCGACTTCCATTTCGGCGACTAAGTCCAAACGTAGAAATCTTTAACACAGTTTTGACCTAAGGCCATCCCACAAAGACAATCCCTCCTCAAACACCTCCTGCAGCCTTGCCGCGCTGAACTTTACCTTCTCAGACACTGTCTCAGAATGTATTCTAAGTACGAAGGCAAGCATTGACTGGGCCCAAACCAATTCTTGCATTTGAAGCGCACTCCATCACGGTCAGCCAGAAAGTTTGACTTTGACCCGGTCTCACACAACGAGATGTCTATGGTTGGCATTTTTCTCTCTTATTCTATAGTTTTTCACAAAAGCTTTAAAAATGCATTACTCTGGTTCTGCCGATTGGATTTGTTTTCTTGTTGTCAAATTATTTATTAATCTGTACCCTTTTTTTCTAAATTTGTTTGGTATTTTTCTTGTGTTGTGTTTTTACTTTATTACTGTTTGTATGCTGCATGAATACTTTCCACATTGCCTCTCAGTTAAGCCTGACTGATTTTTGTGCCAGGCTATCTAGGGTTACCCACAGGTTAATTTAGTGCCTTTTCTGGTTCACGCTGCAAGGGGTGTGCTGACCTGACCTCGGCCAGGCAGCACATTCCCCGGCAGCTCCACCTGATCAGACTCGCCTCCTCCAAGCTGCAGCAGCAGAGTACGAGCCTCGCGCTCGACTCCGCACACAGATTCAGGTCATAATCTCACACTCTTGCAGTCCTGGCATCTGCGCTGTGAGTTAGTGCATACTGGTTGTGTTCTTGTATTTGTGTGTACTTTGCCTTTTTCCTCACAGGTTCGCCCATATTTCTTTAAAGCGCCGTAGCGCCTTGAGGACAGCAAGCCCTGCCCCCCTCCATACTCCAGCCCGCTTCTTCCCTGAGCCCGCCCACCTCCCCTTTATCACGGCAACCGCTGCGGGGAGCACATGTGCTGCCTTAACCTCGGCCAGGCAGCACGTTCCCCAGCAGCTTCGCCTGATCAAACTCACCTCCTCCAAGCCGCAGCAGCAGAGTTCGAGCCTCACGCTTGACTCCGCAGACAGATTCAGGTCATAATCTCACACTCTTGCGCTCCTGGCATCTGCGCTGTGGGTTAGTGTATACTGGTTGTGTTCTTGTGTTTTTGTGTACTTTGCCTTTTTCCTCATATGTTCGCCTGCATTTCTTTAAAGCGCCGTAGCGCCTTGCCGGACAGCAGGCCCCGCCTCCCTCCATACTCACGCCTGCTTCTTCCCTGAGCCCGCCCACCTCCCCTTTATCACGCCGACCGCTGCGTGGTCACACAGCAGACGAGCCGCTGGTGTGCCAAAGGCGCGCCTAAGGCAAGCCCTTCTGAGCCAGTCCACGCCTGGACCATGCCCAGCGGCAGGACCCCCGGTCCTTCAGACCCCCGCCACTACACCGCCGCCGCCCTCCTCACTCTCATACCCAGCCGCAAAGAGCCCTGCATACAAGCTGCACCTCACTACACCAAAGGAGCTTTCTCATGCACTCACGGCCACTCCACCTTCTCCGTTCCCACCGCTACCACATCCACAAACTCCACTCCTCAGGCTGCCCACCCCTGAAAACCCCATCCACTGCATCCTCTTCAATGTCAGATCCCTCCACCGGCACGCCATTGAGATATGGGACTTACTCAATACGCTCACACCCGATGCCATCTTTCTCACCGAAACCTGGACTAACGCAAGCTCCGGCCCGGACATCGCAACCCCTGGACCACGCTCCGAGGCACACTCATCTACAGACCTCCAGGGCCACGCGCGCAGCTCACTGCCGCCATCACGGAACTAGCCTCCGCCCATGCCATCGCCTCAACGGACTACATTCTGCTAGGAGATCTGAATTTTTACCTCCACAACACCTAGGACCCCGACTCCATCCCTCTTCTGGAGAACCTCTCCCTTCCTGGGTCTCAAGCAACTGGTAGACGTCCCCACCCACAAGGCTGGGCACACTCTGGACCCCATCTTCGCCGCCGGGTCCAACATCCGGGTTACACACACCTCGGAGCTCCTCTGGACGGACCACCACTGCATCCATTTCATGTTTACCTCCAGCGCCACTCCCAAACAAGCCCCTCACCCCCACGACGCAACTGGACCAAGATCACCGTGGACCTTCTCCACTCCACCCTTCTTAAAGACACCCCAGCAGCCGTCACTGACACAGAACACGCCACCATGGAACTCCACAGCTGGATTACCAGATGCGCAGACAAACTTGCCGCCCTCGGGCACGCCACCACCAGATGCCCCCCTAAAGCAGCCTGGTTCACTACCGAGCTCCTTGAGGCCAGACACACCTGCAGATGACTCAAGAAGGTTTGGAGAAACCAGAAGACCCCATCATCACTCCACGACAACAGAAGCGCCATGAGAGTCTACCACCAACTAATAAAGGACACCAAAAGAACTTTCATCAACGAAAAGATAAACGCCAACGCCGCCAACAGCAGTGAGCTTTTCAACATCATTAAACATCTCACCAAACCCCTTCCTGCAAAAAAACGGACATCACACCCTCCCTAGACCTCTGCAACAAGCTGAGCACGTTCTTCCACCAGAAGATCATGACCCTCTACCACAATTTCAATGAACCAACGAACACCCTCTCCCCCACCGCCACTACCTCCACCACCCATACCATCACCACTTGGACCGCCGCCTCCGTCGACCTCATCACCGCCACCATGAAGAAGACTCACTCTGGGGCCCCCACGTACCCCTGCCCTGCGCACATCTTCCACACAGCCTCCGATGCCATCGCTCCAGAACTAACCCACACCATCAACTCCTCCCTGTCCTCGGGCACCTGCCCCCTGGAATGGAAACATGCAGAAGTAAAACCCCTCCTGAAAAAGCCTTCAGCCGATCCAATGGATTTAAAGAACTACCAACCCATCTCCCTCCTGCCCTTCACCGCCAAAGTCTCAGAAAGAATCGTCAACACACAGCTGACTACGTTCATAGAAGAAAACTGCTTCCTGGACCAGTCCCAATCCGGCTTCCGGAGCAACCACAGCACCGATACAGCCCTTACCACCACTGACGACATCCTCATGCTACTAGACCAGGGGCACACCGCAGCCCTCATCCTCCTGGACCTTTCTGCAGCTTTCGACACCGTTTCACACCGCACACTAACCACCAGACTCCACACCGCCGGGATCCAGGGAAATGCCGTCAAATGGATCCGCTCCTTCTTTTCCGGAAGAACTCAGAAAATCAGACTCTCCCCCTATCTCTCCAAACCGACAGACATCATCTGCGGAGTTCCCCAGGGTTCCTCGCTGAGCCCCACCCTCTTCAACATATACCTGGTACCCCTCGCCAACATTGTCAGGAAACACGGACTTAACATCATATCGTACGCCAACGACACTAAACTCATCCTCTCCCTCACCAGGAACTCAGAAGACACCAGACTCAGTTTCCAGGAGGGAATGAAGGACGTCGCATCGTGGATGAAGGACAGCTGCCTCAAACTCAACTCTGACAAAACCAAAGTCCTCATCTTCGGCACCCGCCCCTCCGCCTGGAGCAACGCATGGTGACATCAGCCCTCGGTCCGTCCCCACCGCTACGGACTACGCAAGAAACCTTGGCATAATCCTGGACTCCTCCCTCTCCATGAAGCGCCAAATCAACACCGTCTCCTCCACCAGTTTCAGTTGCCTTCGTATCCATCGTAGGACTTTCAAATGGATCCCCCCCAACTGCAGAAAGACAGTCACCCACGCCCTCATCGCTAGCAGGCTCGACTACGGTAACGCCCTCTATGCAAGAATCAACAAATCCCAGCTATGCAGACTCCAGACCATCCAGAACGCTGCTGCAAGGCTCATCTTAGGAACACCACGCCACGAGCACATGACCCCGCACCTGCACAGACTCCACTGGCTCCCTGCCGAGAAGAGAGTCACACACGCCTACAAATCACTCCACAACATCGGGCCCAAGTACCTCAACAACAGATTGAGTTTCCACTCACCAGTGAGGAACCTCCACTCGGCCGACTTCGCCCTGGCAGAAGTCCCCCGCATCCACCGTAGCAGATCCGGAAGCAGGGCCTTCTCCTACACCGAGGCCACGGCCTGGAACTCTCTCCCGTTGGAAATACGACGTACACCAACCCTGCTGGCCTTCAGGAGTGCACTCAAGACTTGGCCTTTCAACTGACCTGATCTGCCCTACCGCCCCACCCCTCAGCGCCTTGAGACGCTCACGGGTGAGTAGTGTGCTTTACCAACCCTGATTGATTGATTGATTGATTGATTGCGGCTGTTGCTTGACCAAGGCTCACACCCCAGTCAAGCAATAACCCAATTTCTCACAGATCCCCAGTTCACTTTTGAGTTGTAAGTTTTTCTGGTTTTGGCCCTACAGTCGGGGCTCAGAAACACTGATATACCTTCCTTGAACCTTGAACAGTGGAAAAACTAGAAAAAAAATAATTGTTATCAAAACCAGTGATGACACCCAGTAATCCTAGTCTAATGCCATCCTTCTATTGACTAAAGCATGGGGAAACAAATGACTACTAAATCGCTTATGACATGTGCTATGTAAACTGCATATTAAGCCTTTAAATAACGTTTTTAAATGACAATTCTTGCCTGTCGGTATTACAAGAGTGTGTACCCCCTGCTACTGAGCTCACTAGACAGAAGTGACAGCTTCCAGTCCTAGCCATTGGCGTGCCCAATGAGATGAATTTTAAGATACATTCTTGCTCCAACAGTTGTCCAGTGAGAAATACCAAAAATCACAATAAAATTATAACTCTGCTTACTCCAGGTTGGGACAAGCTACTGGAATAATTTAAACCCTATTTGTAATGCAAATTAAAAATTGAATTCAGTGGGGAAGACGGATTTTTAATATATATTTTTGAAAAATGAATGTAAAAAAAGTGAGACTGTGTATGCCTGATCCTCCGTGATTAGCTTACTAGCATATAGCCCTGCCTTTGCCTCCCATTAATGAGCTATAAAAACTACGCCCAGAGCAGAAACAATGGCTTAGGCTTGTCCACAGTAATATCAGAATGTAAGGTATGCGTCACATATCAGTTCAGGAAGGGCAACTGGGGAGGGTTTTATTAAATCGGAATGGACCAGAGTGACGCCTGCTCATTCATAGTTAAGTGTAAAGGGAGAGCTGAGGAAGAGAAGCCTTCTGTCTCCTGGGTTCTCTGTAGAGTTTTGCACCAACACAGTGGTAGGGGGGCTGATCCAAAGTTTGGCGTAGCTGAAAAAAAGGGGACTGCTCATTTCTGTAAATACACACTGGCTGGCAGACCAGCTCCCTCCAGCGGCAGAAAGATTCTTCTATGTTAAATTTTCCTCAGAATAGTGCACTGTGGGATAGTTTACATAAGACAAACAAGAAGTGCTGCGAAAGTGAGTAAGGCTGTCCCTGTCAACTTTTTTTCTCATTGGCTAGGGAGTGTCCAAGAGTCTCCCCCCAATGGCTAGGGACATTTAAAAAGGTGACCCCCTCACCTATAGCTTATCAGAACACTTTCTGGTTCTGCAGAGGGACAGAAAAGAACTGAACCTCCTGCATGAGACCTTTGTGGAGATCAGAAGGGCTGGACCTGTTCCCTACCCAGGACTGAGAAGTAGACTCAATTGGCTGACCTCATGTGTGGCAACACAATACAAACAGGTGCAAGATTGCTTTTTCATGAAGTGCCCAGCTAACCAGTGGCCAATAGACCTGAACTGATTGAGCCTCTGCTTCGGTTAGTCCTGGTCCCTAATTGCTGTCCCTTAGATCCTGGGAGCCTTAAAAATGGCTAAGACGAGCTGCCCCAGAAACTCTAAAAAGAAATTATTTCCAAGACCTCTGCAGCTTCAGTGGGATCGTGAAGTAACAGTGGCTGAATTTGAGATATCTTCATCACATCCAGTACCAGGTTTGCCTCACTGGAGGATTTTGAGCTCCATATAAAAGAGTTAGGGCCTGATTTAGATCTTGGTGGATGGGTTACTCCTTCACAACAGTGATAGAAGTTCCATCAGCCAAAATATAAATCCCATAGGCTATAATGGGATTTATATTTCGGAAGACCGGATATCCATCACTGTTGTGACAGAGTAACACGTCGGTCAAGATCTAAATCAGGCCCTAAGTCCAAAGGTAAAACTCTAGACCACCAGAAGTGCTTAACCCCATGGCTGCTAAGGCAATTCCCCTCCTGTGCTGGAGATTGCTCTATTTCATTGTTTCATGACGAGCTGGGCTCGTCATCAGTGTACGAGGAGGCTACACCATGACGAGCCCAGCTCGTCATGAGTGTGGAAGGGGTTAAGCTATCCACTAAATGGGAGGATGTAGTCGGCCACGAAGTTTGAATTTCTCCCACTTCGCTTTTTGCATCCAAAACCACCAGCTTCAGCAGGACCTCATCCAGAGGCGATCTGGCCTAAAGAAGACTTTGGTGGAGAGAGCTTGCAACCTTGCCCAGCTGGTGAATTTCGATTACCATTACAGCGACTAAGGGAGCGATTAGAGTTTGGCGCAAACGGACCTTCTGAGCCCGCCCAAGCCTGGACCATGACCAGCGCCATGGATCCTGGTCTGTCTGACTTCTGCCACTACACTCCCTCTGACCTACTAGCTCTCAACGCTCGATGTCTACATGACAACTGCCTCCACACCACCCCCTCTCCAGCACCTTTCTCCTGCACACCCTGCCAGTAATACTCCCACTCCTCCCGCCACACTCGACCCTCCCCGCACCACATGCAAGCTCCTCTGCACCAGAACCATGCCACAGAAGTATGGGGCCTCCTAGACGCTCACTCACCCACCGTGCTGTTTCTCACAGAAACATGGCTTTCCCCAGCCTCCGCCCCTGACATTGCCATGGCCGTCACTCCAAGATACAAAATCACCCACTGGGACAGGCTTCACAAACCGTGAGGTGCTTGTTGTAACTCGTAGACACAGTTGCTGTTTGTCACAATACTTTTACATGAAGGCTGACATGTGCTGAAGTTAGTTCACAGATTTTGTGGGAGGTGACAAGGAGAACATGTTTGTGCTATCAGCCATGAAAGTTCAATTTGTTAAATATAAATATTGCATGGAGCAAAGGGTGTGCAAATGTTACTCATCTTTGTTTGCAAAATATGGCAATTTTCATACATTTTATCTGTTAGACACTACAATGTGCAAATCACCTAACTTTATTCATCTGCCTTTTTGCCTGCAATCACTGCCTTTTCGTACAAACTTTATTAAACTACCCCGTCCGGTGCTATCGTGCACCAAGGTGCTATACGTTATTATATCCTGAAAGCTTGTCATTTCCTCCATTGTCATTGCCATGGGCTGTGCTGTTGTGCAGAAGCAACAGTCACTGGAGCTACAATATAGGACTGACTGCCAAAAAACGAAATTAAATTAAAAAGCAATTACAAGTCAAGGTACTGAATAGCACTTCAGCGCAGAATAGCCCGCAGGGGCTAAACTTGTAATACAAAGTTTCTCAGTGTCTGGGAGGGCACTGATTGCTAAATTCCTAAAAACAGGGCAAAGAATACTCTTACAAATCACAGCCTGAGATCTGTGGCACTACAGGGAAAATATTTGTGGTAAAAAGCTTTCAATCACGACCAAGAAGTCTTTGCGATTGAAGACTTCATGATATATTCACACAAACATATTTTTATAAATGCTTATTCATTCATTTGTTTGTTTCGAAGCATCACATTTCAAACAGAGAGGTTTTGTAATCAACCTTTGCCTTGCAGTTTCTTTAGGGTTTTTTGTGTGACATATGGACTGGGCCTCCCGATAAGTGGAAGGGAAGCCTGGTGGAGAGGCCCAATGGTTGGAATCCATATGAAAATATGCAACAGAGCTATAGTAAGGCTGTTGATGGTACGTGCAAGTGACTGACAGTAGGATTAGAGTGAGTTGATAAGGCTTAGTTTCATGTTTAGCCCCCAAAGAAGAGTCGCACGCGGGAGCACTTTCATTCGGCTCTTTATTTCTCGTCTGCTAGCGTGCCCCTCCTTAATCCCCTTCCTCCCGCCTGGCTCCTCCCCTTCCTCGTCCGCCTTCCCTGTACCAATACTAGGGTCAGGCAGGACGACATGACACCTTGGAAGTACTATATCTTGCATTGCCAACTTCCTGGAGTGGTGCAGCTAGAGTCTTGTTATGTGACATAAGATTTTGTGTGCATGTATTTTTGAACCATTTGCAAAGGGATTCCCTTATCTAAATTTAATGGAGTGAAATTAGATGAGATCAGAGCCTTGAGCTTGAATGCAACATTATTGAGATCCATATATACGTACAGCGAATACAAACATAAATTCATACCAAACTACTGAAGTGTATGTGTGAGATGTGAGAAGTGGTAATCAGCCTTTGCCTCGCAGATTCTTTAGGGTATTTGTGTGATAGGCGGGCTGGGCCTCCCGATGGGTGAGAGGAAAGCCTGGTGTGCAGGCCGAGTAGGCGGAATCTAATGCAGTATATAAATGCTGCGTAAATTCTGGTTGGCCTGGCATTGGTTGCGGATGAGATTATATCAGGTGAGGTTGGTAGAATGGTAGTCAGGCGATAAGTCATGAGTAACTTTAATACAATTGTTCGCAATTAGAAAAGGGCTCCGTTAGAGGAGATTTGATGGCTTGTGAACTAAAAAGAATGCTTGAAAGATCATCTTATTTGATTACAAGGATCAGCTCCACTGATGAAGATATGGTGAACTCCAAGGGTCTGGGATCGATTAGAACAGCCAAGGTAGTGATTTCAAATGAGATTTGTGCTGAAAATGAATTGCTGAGAGAGACAATTGTAAGATATGTGAGCGTGCTGCGGAGATAAGACTTTAAAGGTATGTGAAAGTCACTGAGAGTAGGGTTAGAGTGAGTTGATAAGACTAAGGAAATAGTATTTATTTCATTGCCAAGTTCTTGGAGTGGCCTGGCTAGTGTCTTGTTATAGGTCGCATGATTATGCATGGCCTTATTTTTGCACCATTTGCAAAGGGATTCCCAATCTAAGTCTAGTGGAGTGAAAGTTAGATGAGATCAGAGCTTTGGGCAAGAGGAAGAAGCCTAGGGGATAACGTGCAACCCCCAAACAAATTTTAGGGCATGATTAGAAAAGTTGACTGATGAAATGCAGCAATGGTAAGAGGTTGTGGATTTGGTGGAGGTATGCTGAGAGTGAGTCTGAATAATGTTTCCGTTAAGAGATGGGAGCAGAGATGATCTGGGATATTGATCATAATTTTGCACATGACTGTCAGGATTGAGGCGTGACACAGACATGGGATCAGACATATGGCTGATCTGGCTGGAAAGTTTGGAAAATAGGACAGTGAAGATTGAAGGGACTTGAACACCAGATCACTCAATGGTCTTTTGCATTTGCTCACTCACTGCCTGGTTATTGGTGCACTTCTGGGACATGAAGAGTAGAACCTATCTCTAAAGTCAATCACACATGGATTGAAACTCTGGCAATGTTCCTTCATTTACTGTGGCTTTTCACTACGTACTACGTCACAATATTTTCTGCCACCTTAAGGTTTGCTCTTTTTTCCCTTCCCAGTTCAATTGCATTCAAGATTTGGCTATACTTCTATTGCATGTCTGTGTCTGCTGTTCTGTTTGATACCATTGGGTATCATATCTTCCTCTTACTGCCTCATCTCAGGTCCCGTTCAGTTTCGGGTCATCCTTGGGATTCAGGCTGGTATTGTGGTCTGTCAGGAGCTCATCAAAGCAACCTCCACTACATAGAAAAGTAAGCCTTATTCTATCTTGCACTGTTCTGTCCCAGTCTGGTCTATATATGTAATGTTGTATTAGCATAATATTAGTAGGGCACTAGGACATCGTAGGTAGATAGAAGTCCGGGCAAGGGAAGAAGGCAAGGAACTGGAAAGGTAGGAGTCAGGTAGCTAGGGGAAGCGAAAAGTCAGAGAAGGTTGGAGCAATGTGAGCTGCTGAGTATAAAGAAATGAATAAAGATCATTTACTTACTCAATCGAGATTGGCTCTTTATTGCATTGTCCCAATCTTATACATACTAACCTGCTCTGCTCCAAGCCTGTGATTAATCCATTCTGAGTCAAACTCAAATCCAGGGGGTTTCACTTTCACAGTCCTACGTGATGGTGTGATGCGTGTTGATGGGAGAATGGCCTGACAAGAGCTGAGAGAACAAACAGGGTGTGCTTTAGTGTATTTCACAAACTAATATTATCACAGAGCTCATCTCACCCCTCCCATCATGCATGAATGAATGAATGAATGAATGAATAACTTTTTATTGTTTGGTTACTCAAAACCATTACATTAAAACAAACGTATAAAAAGGAGTTACAAAAAGTTAAAACAGGGAATGGGTTAGCGAAAAAGTCTATGCATTGACGAAGTCTCTATTCATTTAAGCCCTGAGTGGCCATCATCTTAGACCGTGTCTCTTGGATGAACTTCCCAAATGAGGCCATGTCTTTTACTGTAGACAGTGTATATAATTGATGGACCGCCTCCTTTACAGTTCGGGTCCCCGCATGTCTTAGAATAGGCCTGAGGTAGAGACTGCGTTCTGCACGCAGGGCCGGGCAGCAAAATAACAGATGAGCGTGGGACTCTCGTTTGTAGTTGCAGAGCCTGCATTCCAATGCACCCAGCTCTGCCCGCTCAACACCATATAGTTCTTTGAGGGGCAGAGGGTGTAGTCTATAGGCTAGAATCTTATGGAGAGCTGTGCGGCCCACAGCCTGCGTGAGATGGTGTTTTGGATTGTACACAATATGCGGCAGGCATAGGGTCTCGTGTAGGTCTCTTATCGCTAGTGACTCCAAGTCCAATTCGCGGGAGCGAACCTGAACTTGTTTCTTGATTGCATTTTTGATTGCCATGTAGTTGACTAGTTCAGGGTCCCAATGTTCAGTGGCCAGATTGAGGCGTACTTTTGCCGCTGTAAGGGTAGCTGACCAAGGATTCCCAGGTTCCATAAAGATATATTTCAAAACTGCCTTAAGTGTCTTATCTTTTGCGGTTGAAGTAAGGTAGTAGTATTTACTTAAGGCCGCCATCTCTTCCAAGATTTGTTGGTTGAGCGAGAATTCTAAGCGGATAAGGGTGTTTCTAGTGCTCTTCGGTAAGTGAAATATTCTCTTGTATGCTCTGCAATGAATTTTTTCAAGTTCCTTGTTTAGTTTGCCAGGGTACGCTTGCTGAGCGTAGTTGAGGGCCGGCATTAGTTTGGCCTTTAATACTCTTCGAATGGCCGTTGTAGTTGGGCTATGTAAGGAAGCTTGTAATTTACAGAGTGCATAAGTGATGGTTTTCCCTTTGACTTGGATTTTCTTTAACTGGGCGCCGGAGAGACCTGACTCATGGTAGCAGACTCCCAGGTAGGTATATCGTTGTGTGCTTTCCAAGGAGAGGTGACCGAGATTCCATTTTCCTCGTTTTTTATGTGGGTAGTGCCCAAAAATGACTATTTTTGATTTAGAAGGATTTGCCACCAGCCTGTTTTCGTTATTATATGTTGCCAGGGCTGTTAGCATCTTTTGTAGTCCTATTTTAGTGTGATCCAGGAGTACCAAGTGGTCAGCGTACTGCATAAACTGGATTTTGACCCCCCCAATCCTTGGGGTTGCTGAGGCTGCCCCCAACAGGGCTGACTCCATGTCTGCTGTGTACAGATTGAACAGCAGTGGCGCTAGCACGCACCCTTGCTTTAGGCCTCGGTCCGTGTTGATCTTCTCAGATGCTGAAACGCTCAAGAGTTTAATTCTAACCCAAGTTTTTTGATAGAGTGACTGAATTGCTCTTAGCAGGGTCGAATTGATGTTCCATTGTGCCAGCTTTCTCCATAAAATTGCGCGGTCTACCCCATCGAAAGCGGCAGAGTAATCGATGAAACAGGCGAATAGAGGGAGGGTTTTACGTGACCGTGCTTGATAGGCCAAATAGGAGAGTGCAGTGATGCTGTCCACGGTCGAAGACCCGGGTCTGAAACCAGTTTGACAGAAAGGCAAAAGACCTTCTTCACGTGCCCAATCTGCGAGGTCTGTCAATATTGCACTGGCATAGGCTTTGCCCTCGATGTCCAAGAGGGCAATCAGTCTGTAGTTAGACGGCTCTGATTTAGGCCCCTTCTTATGGATTGGGTGTAAAAGTGAGCCTCTCCAGGAATCAGGCACGTCCCCCAAGAGCCAGCATTCGTCATATAGGTGGGACAGATTTTCGGACCAGAATTCGATGTTCGCTTTGAACAATTGGCCAGGAAGGCCATTTGGGCCTGGTGCCCCATTTTTCCTGATTTTTTTTAGGATTTTTGAGACTAACAATTTACAAGGCGCGGTCTTCTTGTCGATGTAGGAGTATGGCTCGTCTCTTACTGTTGGTCCATTATTTTCCTGGGAGATCCATTTGTCTTCGTAGTATAGAGCTTTTACGTGGGCTACCCAGGTTGAGGCCTCAAGGGAGTTTTCTCTGTGATTAGTGCCTCGGCCAAGATTACTTAGGTAGCTCCAGAACTCTTGCGTTTTCCCGGGGCTCAGCAGGTCAAAGATCTTCAGCCATTGTCCATCGCAATATTCGCGTTTTGCAGCCCATACTTTCTTGGAATGGTTTTTTACAGCCTCTTATAGTTGTTTTTTATCTGAGGCTGTGCCATTTTTACGAAAAGCTTTTCGTTTCCTGTTCAGGTGTTTAGCACTATTTTTGATTACCCGGTTGAATCCGAATGCAGCTGATGGATCGCGGTGGGGAGTCCTGTTTGAGTCCTCTCGAAGTATCACCGCTAATGTCCCAGTGATGCCATCCCATGTTGTTATAGCGCCCTTCTTCTGTTCACACAATGGCCAACCCGCCCACGAGTTTATCCAGTTATTAAATTTGGAGGTCGCTACGTGCCCCCATTTAATTCTTCTAGGGAGCTTTATCAGTTTGTCTCCGTTAGCAGCCCCCATACATTGCAGCCTGTGGCGTGTTTCTGCTGTCAGGTTCAGAGTGATTGTTAGGGCGGCGTGGTCGCTGTCACTGCGCGGGTGGACTGTGTAATCTGACATTAGGGGTTGCAATTTGTCGCTTAAAATGATATAATCGATCGTCGTCCGGTTATTATATGTGGGGGCGACAAAAACCCCAGGATTGTTCTTTATATGGACTGAATGTGCTGAGGCCAGTTTGTACGATTTTAGTAGTTCGTTCATTGCCTTAGTAGCACCAGACTTGTAGTTTTTTGTGCTCAAGACCCCTATATTATGAATGTTGAGGTCTCCAAGGATGATGCAATCTAGTGCTGGGAATTGTAGCAACAAAGACTCTAGATGGTTTGTTAGCATGGGCAGGTTTGCTGTGTGCCCATGCTGGTTATGGTAGATGTTTATTACTAGGATTGAAGTTGTTCCATGTGACGGGTAGAAACCTTTCAAGATACCCGCCTGGAGCGTGTTTGGTAAGTTGTTAATTTCCGTAAATTCTAATTTAAGCGTGTGCTTTATATAAATACATGTCCCACCTGATGGTCTTCCAAATATGTTGGTCTTTGTTGCTGCTTTACCGTATTCTGCGTATCCTCTTAAAGAGAGTGGGTTAATCAGCCAAGATTCTTGTATGCAGATTATATCCGCCTCCTCCAAAAAAGTCACCGCAGCTTGGTTATATAACAGTTTTTTTAAACCTGCAACGTTCCAAGTCATGATTTTCAGTGTCTTTGTGGTTCCTGCTTTGTTTAAGAAATTCACCTGCTCATTAGACGTGCGTTGGTGTGCGTAACCTGTGTCTTCACGGAGGTGCCTGTTAGGAACGGGGGTTTAATACTAGTGGCAGCCAGGACCAGTCCTTGTTTGCGCAACCCCTCGTTACGCATGAGCGTTTTCCTTGACTCAGGTTTGCAGTTATCTTAATTGGAGTGACATTGATTAGGCCTGTATTCATACAGCCCTTAGACCCTTGGAGGATTGACGCTGCGTCTTGGGCGTGGTCAGGGGAAGCATTCGAGCGTAGATGCCCCCCAGCGTGCTGTTCATGAGTTTCCAAGTAGCAGAGTGAATGATGAGCTTTTAGTATTGAAGGGTAGTTTTGTACTGGCTGCAACTTTATTTTTATGCCCCAGTTTTCCAATAGCGTTTGTTGGCTCTTTAGTGTCTCCACCATATGTGGGCTGATGAAAGTTATCTCCGTGGTTTCATTTTTTTCCTCCGGGTCTGGCGGAAGGAAGGAGATGGACTCAATGTCTGTGGTTTTTGTCCCTTCCAGCCCTGGGATATTTGCGCAGAGTATCAAGAAGTTGCTGCGGTTAAGAATATCCCATTTGCCCTGGGAGGCATAATCGGGATACAGCCTTATTTTCCGATCCCGAGTTGTTATTTGAGTTGAGTGGAGTGCAGGGTCCACGACCTTCTGCTTCTTAGCCTGAATACGAGTAAATGGTGACTGAACCATGCCGGGCCAATGAAGGGTTGCCTGGTTTAATGGCCTTGTGGTTTGCTGGGCTACCGCCACGCGGAGGGGGGGGGGGCTAAGCGGCTTGTTGTTAGTTAGCCTGTTCTCTGCATGCTCAAACGTGGGGGCCAAAGTCCCATTGGAAGGGCACTGGAAACTTTCCGTGATTGCAATGGTCATTATGGGTTTTTTGGCATCTGGTGGCACTTGAGTCACTCTACTCGATATGTCCTTTGTGTAAGTGGATTGCTGAAAGCTTGCTGAGCAGAGATCGTGGTCGCTTGAAGGGGCATTATTTACTTCCCCATTATTATGACCTTGCAGCTCAGTTACTTGGTTTTCTGTTTTCAGTGCAGAAATATGTTGGGATGCTGTCAATTGAACCGGCGTCATCAGATCTGTTGCTGCGTTGGTTGTATACTGAGCTTCTAAAACTGTCGCCTTTTTTTCTTCTATTTTAGTGATGGCTGTCAGTTGGGTCATTTCCTGGATCTCGGTGTAACCGGGAGTCTGTGTGTCAGGACGTAGCCAATGCCGAATGGAGCAGGTTGCAAGTGATTTGTTCTTGTTCAACTTGTTAAGTTTTCTTAGTTTTTTTTTGTTCTTCCGGGATAGATTTTGGCATGCTGGGCTATTCAGTTTAGAAGTATGTTGAGGGTCGTGGTTTTTTTCCCGATCCGTGCTAGCATTTGTTCCGCTCTCAGGGGGCACCTTGCAGGCAGTTTTTTCACTTTTGTAGGATTCCGTGCTACAAGTTTGTTGTGTTGTTATACCTTTTATTTTTGAAAATGCCTGGACGGTGTCCTGTGCAAGCGGTTTCTGATGCTTGCTTACTTCGTTCTTGAGATCCTCGACTAATGTGGTCATGATGTTTAGTAAATTTTCTAGACTGTGCAGGATTGGGCTGCAACCACAAGGCTCTAGTTTTAAGCTTGTTCTGTCCTGTGCTCTTCGAATCAGTGAATTCAAATTGTCCAATTTAGAGTCTATCCCGGCGATCAAACTTGCCACAATTTGCAGAATGTTGATTTGGGCGTCAAGCTTGTCTGCGTGCATTATGGCTGCGCCTGTCATTGAAGTGAGGGTCTCATTGATCAGTGATAGATGATTAGAGATCACTGGTATTTTCTCCCCCTTATCCGCGCAGCTGCTCGCAGACATTGGAGGCTGGGCCATTTTGTCGAGTTCCGGGGTGCTCCATCGTAACAAGTTCAAGGGCTGTTTTTGTTTAGGCCAGGTGAATTTGAATTTCCTCCTTCGATTGCCGTGCAGATGCTATCAGGTACATCAGATATGGTTGCTCCGTTTGCTATGGGTCTTCCTTCTCTGACAGCATGTATGCTATCAGGCTCATCAGTTGTAAGTTCTCTGTTTGGGGGAGGGCACAACTGAAGGCCCTCCAGTTGTTGCTGGGTCAGAGCTGTGTTAATTGTATGGGGAGACTTAAGTAAAGCTGTGTTCAAAGCTACTGATTCGGAGAATATTCCGCCTCGATACGTTGTTATTATTGGTGAGAGAGGAATGCCAAGGGCCCGAGAGGCTGTAGGTTTTAAGAGCTGCCCATCCTCTGTTGCCCTATCGGTGGGTGGGCTATTTGCAGTCTGGTGGGATTCTGCAGGGTTGGATGGTTTAAGGTTGAGAACATCTCTTATGTCTCTATTGCCTACGGTCCCATTGGGAGTGTCTTTCACACTGGGACCGGGCTTGTGCACAGAAGGCTTAGGAGTACCCCGTGGTGAGGCTGTTAGGCCCGGAACTGAGAGTTCTGACGGTGCACCCGGGGACGTGGGCGTAGCTCCTGTTGCTCCGGCTATGCCTGTGTATAACCCGTCCAGGGGCCCTGGCCCTAACCCTTGGTAGGAGCTCCCTGTTCCTGGGGGGTAGAATAGCTTCGCCTTCTGTCTCCTGGCTGATCTGTGGGGGCGAGGCCTATCCTGTAGTTGTACTAAGTTAGAGTTTCTGGTCCTCATGGTTTTCCAAGTTGATTGACTTGCCCGGTTCAGCTGGGCGCAATGCCTTCTACTTAGTGTGGTGGGGGCAGTAGGAGCAGTAATGTGGTAGTGAGCTAGAATAATCAAGTCAATCTCCCCTTTAGTGGTGCCAAGGTCTGAGTGTTTCTCCTTGCTGTGACCAGCGCTGATAGGCAAGGGGAGGGGGGGAGGGGGGGAAGGGGGAAGAGGTCTCACTCTGCTTGAGTGATAAAACTTTCGCACCCCTCCTGTAACTTGCCTGACGCTGCTGCTGCAGCTGCTGCTGGTATGGCGGTGCCAATGCTGTTCTCTCCTATGGAGGGGCAGGATATTGAAGGACTGGGTTCTGTAAGACCCAGCGGTGCCAGGGCACAACACCTGAAACCTTCGTGGGTAACCTGCTCCGGCGTACAAGTCACAGAGACACGGGACACTTCCTTCGGCGTCAAAGATTCAAGGTTTATTTGCTGCAGGGAACACAGAGATCACGACAAGTACACAGCGTGCAACTTGGGGAGACTGCTTCAAATTGGTTCTGTAGATCGCTCCTTTTATACGGTTTTTACCCATAGGATAACATTGAACACAAAAGTTTACAACCCGGTTCTCACAATTATCCCCCAGAGGGGTCGCTTTGGTCACTTTGAAACACATGAGGTCCGGAACATAAGTGCGGAAACATTTGGCGGTTCCCAACTGTAAAAACCCATCTTCCCACCATTAGCAAATTCCAATCAGCAGTAAAAACAGATCGAAATAGGAACAAGGACAGGTGTAGAGGAAGACGGAGACAGTGGGGAGATCGGAAAGGGTGTAAAAGGGGAGGTAACGGGAAACACGAGATGCAGGCATCAAAGGGACGTGCCTAAAGAGATGCACGGCTGAGACAATAAGCCCGTGCGGCAAGATGAGCCTCAAGCGGCGTCATCTGCCTTACAGTAGCATCCCCCTCGTCATAAAGACACTTACAAAGAACATGTGTCTTCCGCAAATATCTTGGGAGTCCCAGGGTCGCGAAGCGGACAACGTCCGTTCGCTGGCTACTTGAGGGCAAGAGACAAAATGGATGCCGTATCTAAGATGGAACCCGTGGGTACAGATGAAAAACCCACATAACAAACGAACGGTTTAAGTTAGCACAGCGAAACTGCGCACACTTACTAAACTCGTCATTTGCGGTTCATAGATACCAGATTCGACTATATTCGTGCGAGTCCAATGCACCACTTACAATTGTCACGGAACCTCAGACGCTCCTTTTGCCCTCATGTAGGCAAGCACTAATCGGAATCATATTCGATATTCATCAGACCATCGAGATGTTGCTGGAGCATAGCTCTGTCCAACTGAGTCCCCTTGGTAACAGATGGTTGTCTCATACACGTTGTAGCACAAAGGCCACATAAGGCAGGACCACACTGCACACAAAGGCAACACGTGAACAGGAACACTACAACTACTCCGATGATCATCAGAATTTTCCAACCCCAAGTCGACATCAGGCCCCAAAACCATCCTAGCAGCGTCCAATCCCCTACATCCACGTGTATGGATTCGGAGATCTTATGCAACCTCGAGATGGCTTGATAGACAGTTGGAGCATTATCTGGAATGAAAATGCAGCAGCTCGAATGGATCACCTTACATACCCCACCGCGATCTGCTAAGATGACATCCAAAACCATACGGTTTTGTAACGTCATAAGTCTCTCCGCCTGAAGTTCTGTGGTGATATTACCAAGGGCACTGGCAGTAATATTAGCTGTCGATTCTACCACTCGAGTCAACTGTCTCAGGTTCCTACTGTTAACCATAGGTCCCCAAAACGGGAGGAAACCCTTGAAAAAGTCTCCTGCCTCTTGACCGGCAGTATCCTCTTCGCTAATTACGCCTCGCACAGCTCTAGTCTTGTGATAATCGGCATCTACAGTGAACGTCGGAGGCAACAGATTTGCAATGAAGCATGAGCCCATGAAGTCAGCGGGCAACCATGCATATGCATGATCATAGCAAATAAAGTATGTACCCTTGGCAGCCAGAAACACAGGGGACGAGGACATCGGCAAAATGTAATTTTCAGTGCAAGCACTTGCTCCAAGTCGGGCTTGCGATCTTCGACCACGACCCATAAGACAGAAATTACCAGTGTGGGGTACGACCCATATTGGAGGCGAGCTTTTAAGCTGCTTCTCGCTAGTGAACACACTATATTCACCTCTACTTAGGACTCTATAGGCTTGTACCTCTTCTTCAGGGATAAGCGAGGGATCATAGATATCGCTATCTAAATCCTCTATGGCTATCGACAAAGGCTTCTGATACGAGGTAGGACCAGAGTAGGGGGAACGTGGTTCTCGAATGGGGTGGAAACCCAGTGCGCTTCGAAACATTGTTTGGAATGCTCGAGCTGACCCTTGGGAACTATACGGTAACACCAGATATGGAATTCCCTTATCCGTAGTGTGTGGCATCAACCCACACACCCAACAATTAGTAGTGTTAACCACTAACTGATGCTGATGGAGGAGCTGAATAAAGGAATTGTTGCGGAATTCTACACGTCTAGCCTGCTCGTGTTCCGGTAACATGTGAAAGGAATGGGGAGAAGCAGTAGAGGTAAGATTAGGGTAAGGAGTAGGAGTAGGTGTAGCAGGTAAGAAGTAAGACATCGTGTAATACACCCCACCCGCCAATAATGCAGAAGCAGTCAAAAACAATACAAACAGTTGGAATATAAAACATTTGGTACGACTAAGTTGCTGCAGCTTGAATCGATGAACCTGAGCTCCCTCCAAATCATTCAGCTTCGAGAATGCCATTCCCTACGACCGTCCGCAACGTTTCTTGACGCACTTCGTTCTGTGCAGTAATAGTCAATCCCTAGGAGTTCCCAGGAACCGACGGCCTTTAACCTAGCGTCAAGACCTACTATCCAGAAGGAAGTACGCGCGCGGCCCTACGGCCTTCAATGCACAATATGTATGTATGCAAAAACAAAGTCTCTCAGCTGTGGAAGCAAAAAGATACAAGGAAGGAAGCTCAAAATATATGTACAAAAATAATTACAATAATACAAATGTTCAGAACTGATCACGGAAAACGGGATAATGCAATCGTCAATTCAGCAAAGCAAAATATTTTATTTGTCCATAGTGCGAAATCGCAAGAAGTATCGGGTTTTCCCAGGACGTGTCTGCTCGTCAAACAAAGGATCCGTTGAAGAGACAGCGTCCTGCTGATCAGTTGATTGTTCTGGTCCTGAGTCTTTTGATGCTAATTGTTCAACAGTGTCTTTCTGCTGCGCTGAGGGTTCGTCAACAAGCTGTGCGTCGCTAAAAGGCACAAACGCCGGCAATGTTTCTGTTTCAGATGACGCAATGCCTCTCCTTACCCACGGGTCTGCCGGCAAAGGGATGGGGACTCGTTTAGTGTGGGTGGCGTGCACCCAATTTTTACGCCCCTCAAGACGAACGGCAGTCCTCGTGGCCAGGAGCACTTGGTAGGGTCCGGTGAACCTCGGGTCCAGGTTATTTTTGCGTGAAAAGTTCCTTGTCACCACCCAGTCTCCGGGCTGGAGCTGGTGGCCTGGACCCTCTGTCTGCGTCGGCAATGCGTCGTAAACCTGTTGGTGAATTAACCTCAGTTTAGCAGTCAAGTCATGTAGATAATCGATCAACATTGGGTACTCAAGATCAGAAAACATTCCTGGCCTAGGAACCCCCCACACATTCGCAGGACGGCCGAACACTATTTCATAGGGACTAAGCCCTACTCGGGAGTGTACAGTCGCCCTAGTTGACAGTAATGCTAAAGGTAAAGCGTCAGGCCACGAAAGACCAGTCGTAGCCTGAATCTTCGCTAGCTTTAGTTTAAGGGTGCCGTTGTACCCTTCAACCAATCCAGCTGACTGGGGATGATTGGCGCTATGGAATTTTTGATTTATTCCAAGGCCCTTACACACACTCCTCATCACACTTCCAACAAACTCACTTCCGTTATCTGACCACACGACTCTAGGCATTCCATACCGAGGAAAATATTCCTTCAATAGGATTTTCGCAGTAGACAAAGCAGTATTATCTTTGAGGGGATAGGCCTCGATCCATCGGGAGAATGCGCAAACCACAACTAAAACGTATTTCAGGTTATTGCATCGCTCCATATGGATGAAGTCCAATTGAATCACCTCAAAGGGATACGAAGGGGGAGCAAAACTACCAGGAGGAGTTGGGGTTCCTTTGCCAGGATTGTACATCATGCACACCATACAATTCTTCACCAAACGTTCAGCACATTTCGTAATGCCATCATTCTTCCACACAGGCGCCACCAATTTACAAATGCCTTTCACGCTAATATGTGCTAACCCATGTGCCATTGTCACAACGGCCAGCACATACGCATCCGGTAACAACCATCTTTTCTGATCAGACAAATCAATCCAACAACCATTCGCATCCAACTTTCCCGTACTTTCTTTCCACTTCGCTTTTTCAGTCTCAGTGGCCTCATTCTGAATTGCTTTCACACTTTCGATAGTGTCCTCACACATACTTGATTCTGTAGGCCACCTAACCGAACTCGTCACATACATCCGAGTGCCAAGGTTTCGGGCAGTCTCCTTAGCAGTCTCATCCGCAAACGCATTACCACGACCAACATCATCCGTCACCTTACGATGCGCACTACATTTAACAATCGCTACCTGCTTAGGCAACGTAAGTGCATCCAAAAGATCATTCACAAGCTGGCCATGCTGAATCTTCGTACCGTGCGATGTCAGAAAACCTCTCTCTCTCCACAATCGTCCAAAGCTATGGGCGACGCCAAAAGCATATTGGCTGTCGGTAAACACATTCACACGTTTCCCTTTTGCTAACACACACGCTCTAGTGAGAGCGATCAGCTCTGCAGCTTGGGCAGAATTCTGATTCAATCTTGCAGTCTCAACAACAGTATTCAACGTTACAACAGCATAAGCAGTAGTCACATCACCATTCGGCAACTTAAAACATGACCCATCCACATACAGAGTGCCATCCGGATCTTCCAATGGGGTGTTTTTAAGGTCCACTCGACCTTTCGTTTCCTCTTCAGTCCTCAAGTAGCAGTCATGCTCTACTACTTCATCTGACTCTGCACTAATTGGTAACAAAGTTGCCGGATTTAAGACATTACAACGTTTTATCTGAATATGGCTTGCCAATAACGTCAACTCGTACCCAGACAACCTCGCACTCGTCAAGTGCTGAGTTTTCGTACGATTTAAAAGAGTATCGACTGCATGCGGAACCATCACCGTAAGCATATTATCCATGACCAATCCTGCTGATTGTCGGATGGAGACCGCAGCTGCCGCAGTTGCTCTCAAACAACTCGGCAATGCTCTAGCTACTGGGTCCAAGGTCGAGGAAAAATATGCACATGGACGTTGCTTACCACCAAAAGGTTGCGTTAAGACACTCAAAGCACAACCTTCCCTCTCGTGAACATATAGCGTAAACGGCTTGCTGTAGTCAGGAGTACCCAACACGGGAGCCGAACACAATGAATCACGTAATTCAGAAAAACTTTTCTGACATTCTTCCGTCCATGGTAAAGGAGTTGAAACATCCTTGCACGTAAGAGCCACCAATGGTTTCGCTAGCAATGAAAAATTAGGAATCCATTGCCTGCAGTACGACGTGATACCTAGAAAGGCACGCACATCTCTTTGGGTTTTTGGCACAGCCATTCGCGCAATCGCTGCAATTCTCTCTGGGGTCAATCTCCTTCCCTCCTTTGACAATAAGTGACCTAGATAGGTTACTTCTTGACAACAATATTGGAGTTTAGAAGGGGACACCTTATGATTTAGCTCACAGAGATGTTGCAGCAATGACACCGTAGCTATTTTACAAATGTCCTGAGTATCGGCAGCCACCAATAAGTCATCGACGTATTGGATCAAGGCCGCACCAACCGGCAACCGAAACGCATCCAGTTGACCCTTCAAGGCTTGACTGTAAATCGATGGACTTTCACAGTAGCCCTGGGGAGCGCGTTTGAACCGGAAGCTACGTCCACCGAGAGAGAAACCGAAAAGGTCCCTGCTCTCTTCGGCAATCGGGATGCTGAAAAACGCATTTTTCAAATCAATCACCGAAAACCATGATGCAGTAGCTGGAATCAGAGTCAGGAGCGCCGTGATGTCAGGCACAACAGGGAATTGAGGAACCACAATTTTATTCACCTCCCGTAAATCGATAACAAAACGATAAACAGGCGGTTTTGTAGGATCTGTGCGTTTAAGAATAGGCAGTACAGGGCTATTGCACACGTTTCCCCGAGTCTCCTCAATAACATCTTTCTCGATCAAATCATAGATGATCGCCAACAGCGCTCGTTCACCATCAAGGGAGATACGATACTGGGGAATACGTGGCAATCGCACATTAGATTTCAACTGAACAACATAAGGGGAGATATCAAGTAGGCCCACGTCATTTGGACCCGTCGCCCACAAAGACGCAGGAAGAGAACTCAATTCCGGTGGAAGCTTATCAAGAGACAAGTATATAGGAGAGACAACCCTCTCTCCTAACGTGAGCTTTACACCTGCAGGAGAACAATACAAAGTTGCGTACAAACGTTTAAGCAAATCCAGACCCAAAAGATTTTCACCACAACCAGTAGTCAAAATCAACGGAGCTTGGAGCTCACGTGGCCCTATTGTAAGGGGCAAAGGGCGCGAAACTGGATTGCTAACAGGGGCGCCAGAGAATCCAACGGAAACATTTGTTAAGCCGGACAAAGGTGCGCCAGGGAGTTTCGAATGCATGATAGAACTTTTCGCTGCACCAGTGTCCAACAGAAAAGGCTCAACGACGCCCGATGTAGCAACTGCGACGTAAGGCCCTCTCTGATCAACCGGAACTGATACCACTCCCTCTCCTTGTCTTTGGCTGTCCTAGTAATTACTGTCGTCAGTTCCCTGATCGACGTAATAATCGTCTACATTGTACTGCGCAGATCGTCCTTGCGATGATCCACGTTGATCAAAACAGTTATTAGAATTAGATGAGTTATCTGAGCGATCATTCTGAGCACCACGACCTCTACCACGTGACGCCTGCTGTGAACCACCACGACCCCCTTTAGACGAATTACCACTATTACGTTCGTTTAAAACAGGGCAGTTAAATTTAATGTGTCCCTCCTGTCTACAATAAGCACATTGATTGTACCCTAACGATGATCTTTGGGAGGAGGAATCATTACGCGGCTGCGATCGATTCGATTGCGACTGCGATCGATTCTGTTGTGAATTATTCTGATTTGGCCGCGGAGGATACGCTTGTTGCAACAACACTTTAGTTTTCAGCTCTTTCGTCTTTTTGTCAGCACGGTCATTCTCTTCTTTCTCTCTATTTTCATAGTATTGTGCCGTAGCCAATATCTGAGCTGAGGTGGAAACGGCCCATGCACTTTCCGAATTCTTCAATTTATTGCTCAAATCGGGCAATAAATTCGAAACAAATTTATCCACAAACAACCTTTGGCCACCCTCGGTACCCATATCCTGTCCACTATGGTCAATGAATGCTTCCTCAAACCTCGTAAAGAAGTCGGAAACACTCTCATCTTTCTTCTGCTTACAGGCTGACAATTTGTCCCAGTTTACCCTCATAGCTGGCATGAGAGTTTTCATTAATGTTATAATTCTTTGGGGAAGGGCAGTTATCAACTGATCGGGTTTGGCACCACCAACTTGTCCAGCATCTCCCGCTAAAATGGCAGCCCAATCACCGCCCAATTCATTTGCGTGATCTTGCTGGCGAATCTTAGCCCATACCGGTTGCGGTACAACATTACCGAACAACATATCGATATCGGATAGATTCATTACCGTAGCGTCTACGAGCTGCGATAATTCTTTGTAATACCCAGTAGGATTTTTGCGTGGATCAGGCAAAGATTGCTTCACCTGTAACACTTCCGAACGTTTCCACGGGAGGTGTATCCACACTCTCTCGAAATGGCCCACTGTTGTCGGAGGAGCGGCATTAGGATTAGGCGGTATCCAAACCGGCGGAACTTCACGCATGGGATATTGGCCAGACTCATCTGGTTGTTTTTCAATATCCTCGACAAACAATGCATGAGGTATCGGAGCGGGGCGAAAAGATAGCAACCGCTCGATAGCACGTCGAACATTAGTATCAACTATCAGCCCAGTTGCGAACTGAAGCCGAAGTTCAGACAGGGCGGTCAGCACCTCGTCAGGCGCATCGGCCGCTAACTGATCATGAAGGAACTTACACATTTCGTCAAACACATATCTCTGGGTTGGTATATTAAATTGACAGAATGTCTCGAGGACGACACGGGGTGAATTTCTAAGAGGGTTTACCATCCAACCCATCGCCATATTATAGAGCGCGACACGCTCTCTGTTTCCAGGAAGCTGACTACGTCTCTGAGGACCATCAGAACCAGCGGACCCATGAACAGGTCCGAGCGAATGAAAGAAGCTAGCCGCAAGAGGAGAATTGCGACTACGAGTAGAGGGAGAAGCATACGATACAGGACTAACAAGAGAAGGAGTAGAAACAGTAGCAACAACAGGGGTTAACAAAACAGGAGCAGTAGCGGGAGCAGGAGTATGTGGAAGCGGAGGAGCAGTAGGAATGGAAACAGACAAAGGAGCAGGAACAGTCGGAAGAGCGGGTGCAGGTTGAGGAACAGGCGGAGGAGGAATAGGTGGAAGAACAGGTACGGCAGGGACCACAGGAGCTGCGGTACCCTGTACGTACGGAGGTGGCGACTTCATAAGATAGGACATTAAGGGGTCCTCAACTGCCTCTTCCTTCTTTTCCGACTCCGTAGGCAAAGCAGGATAACATTTATCTATGGTCATACGCTGTAACCTGTCAAACACTTCCTTATCCTTAACCTCCTTATCTCGCTGAAATTGCTCTGCTTTCTTCACTATGGTAGCAACATTATCTCGCTGAGTACGTTTAGTCTGTCTGATTTCTTTCTGTCGGGCTTCTTTGCGCCACAACCGAAAGGCATCAAACATGGCCGGCCTTGATTTTCGTTCGAACAACTTCATTTCTAGATTATCTAAGATCGATGCCTCGAAGCTACCGTGAGGTGGCCAACGAAGATCGCCGTCCTTCTTTGTATATTTAATCCAATAATCGTTAAAGGTAATTGGGCCTAGCCCATGTTTGCTATATAGATCATAAGTAGGAGTTCCAACCGGAGGTATCGGACACGAGTCCTCCAGTCGGGAATCCGCACCACAAGGTCTGAAACAACTAAACAGAGTACTGCGACCAGGCATCTTGCACACTAGCCGAGTTTCACAAACTTCAAGGGTTACGGGATTTACCAAGTCCCAGCAAAGAACAAAACCCTCGGTTTTTGGCGGCTGCAGTCGTCAAACAACACAACAAAGTACGCTAGCAAAGTGTCACCGACAAAAACACTCACACAGCGTGTACAACAAAAAACACTCGCTAAAGTGTCAACAACCAAGAGCTATGGGAGCGACCCACAAATACTTAACTCAAAAATCGATGGCGTCACCAGGAAGGCCCGTCAATCGTCTCGCTATACCAAGGTCTACGCCAGGCGCCAAAACAGGTCTACAGTCAGGGCAGCAGTCCGTCGCAGCCGTCCGGAGGCGGGAATCTTCGCGGGAAAAGTCTTCGGGCCACTTATTTCGACAACAGGATCGATGAAGCGGAGTGCACCTTCCCTCGGAGATTTCACACGAAGTTCCTCACGATCGTCGGGCTTGGACCGGTACCACTGATGCTGCCCCACGTTGGGCGCCAACTGAAGGACTGGGTTCTGTAAGACCCAGCGGTGCCAGGGCACAACACCTGAAACCTTCGTGGGTAACCTGCTCCGGCGTACAAGTCACAGAGACACGGGACACTTCCTTCGGCGTCAAAGATTCAAGGTTTATTTGCTGCAGGGAACACAGAGATCACGACAAGTACACAGCGTGCAACTTGGGGAGACTGCTTCAAATTGGTTCTGTAGATCGCTCCTTTTATACGGTTTTTACCCATAGGATAACATTGAACACAAAAGTTTACAACCCGGTTCTCACAATTATCCCCCAGAGGGGTCGCTTTGGTCACTTTGAAACACATGAGGTCCGGAACATAAGTGCGGAAACATTTGGCGGTTCCCAACTGTAAAAACCCATCTTCCCACCATTAGCAAATTCCAATCAGCAGTAAAAACAGATCGAAATAGGAACAAGGACAGGTGTAGAGGAAGACGGAGACAGTGGGGAGATCGGAAAGGGTGTAAAAGGGGAGGTAACGGGAAACACGAGATGCAGGCATCAAAGGGACGTGCCTAATGAGATGCACGGCTGAGACAATAAGCCCGTGCGGCAAGATGAGCCTCAAGCGGCGTCATCTGCCTTACAGTAGCATCCCCCTCGTCATAAAGACACTTACAAAGAACATGTGTCTTCCGCAAATATCTTGGGAGTCCCAGGGTCGCGAAGCGGACAACGTCCGTTCGCTGGCTACTTGAGGGCAAGAGACAAAATGGATGCCGTATCTAAGATGGAACCCGTGGGTACAGATGAAAAACCCACATAACAAACGAACGGTTTAAGTTAGCACAGCGAAACTGCGCACACTTACTAAACTCGTCATTTGCGGTTCATAGATACCAGATTCGACTATATTCGTGCGAGTCCAATGCACCACTTACAATTGTCACGGAACCTCAATATGATACCTCCAACGTTTTGCCTGTATTAATTGTATTGCCCCCGCTCACAAATCGCTGTAAAGATGTATCTTATTTTAGTAGAAGTGAAGTTGGCGATGAGCTCCTGCCGTCAAATCGCCTCTATGCCCCGTGCCTCCACAACAGGTTGTTTTTTGTTGCCTCGGTGCCAGGTACCAGCAGCTCAGGACCACTGCTGGAAGTGACTGGTAACTTCACTTTTCTCCTTGCTTTTGTCCTCTAATTCTTTTAATTCTTTTGTACTGCAGCCTTCTGCCGCTACAGCTCCCCTCGCTTAGGCCGGGCTCAAGCAATCCGCTGCGTTTCCGCTGCAGCGCCCTGGGCCTTTTTCCCAGCAGTAGGCTATAGGCAGTGGGCAGTGGTGCCGGCCCCCCCCCCCCCCGGGCTCCCCAGACCCTCCGAGCCGCGGGACACCTCTGCAACTGCCTCTGGAAAGCAGTCAAGTGCGGCAGAGTGCAGCCGGGAGACGGGAGAGAACGGGTCAGTTGTTCATTTATTCGATTGTTTGATTTATTTACTACGTCCTCCCCGCCGTCGCCACCATACCGTCAAAGACCGAGCTCTCCTCACCTGCGATGCGGGGGATCGAGATGCCGCAGGGAGGGGTGGCCGGCGGGACGAAGGCTGTAAAAGGCTGTAAACGTTCTCCTCGTCGCAAGGCTCCCAGGGCTCCCAGGGCTTGCGGTAGCCCCGCTGATGGTCTCGGCTGGCTGGCTTGGCTCAGCTCGGCTCGGGTAGCTCGGGTAGCTCGGGTAGCTCGTGTTGCGGCTCGTGTTGCGGCTCGTTGTAGTTCTCGAGCAGAGAGCCGGCGGCCTGTGTCCCAGTTTGTAATGGAGTCTCAGGCTCTCTGGCGTTTCTGCGTGCTGAAGCTCTAGCATGCATGAAATGTCTTTTAGAAACAGAATGAAAATTGAGTGGAAAGTTTAGTCTTTGGGGATCATGTCTGTACTGAAAACCACTGCACACGAATTTTCTCAGAACTGAGATTGTCTCTGCAGCATTCCTAAGAGTGAGACTATGTACAAAGTTGACAGTGAGCTCAATCTATCAACGGATGGGCAGCCTTAGTCACACTGGAGCCTTGTGACCTTGAATTGATGCCATGAAATTTTTGTGCACAGGCATCTCCTGTTTGGCTGATGACTGCACCTAGGGATTTCTTCAGTAAACAAAGACGACGGACAGCAAGTAAGATTCCCAAGACGTGGATGTTTTGTGCCAGACATTCTATGGCACATGTAGGAGTCTGCATGAAGGAAGGCTCTAACAATAATGTTTCTATTTCTTACCGGTAATCACATTGCTCCTAGTCCTATTCTCGTTTATCTCCATTACACAATGAGGCCCTTGCGCCTTGTGGACACACCCCCTACCAATATAAAAAGGGCCCACCTCCTCCACAATACCTATACATACCAAGCCACCATAGACACAGTTGGCTGGGTCACTGGAAGGGAGTGCGGGCCAGAATGGAGATATGCAAGAGTAGGACTAGGAGCAATGTGATTACTGGTAAGTAATAGAAACATTACCTCTCGTTTATCTCTATTATGCAATGAGACATGCCAAACCAAAGAAAAATCAGGCCAACTGTCAAAGCATAAGCCCAGAACAACGAAACAAAATGCTCAGAAGGGCAAACAAACAGGAAAGACAAGCCAGACCCAACACAGCTGACGGAATCCCAAAGTTACTCCCGGCCCCAAACATGGGTAAAAAAAGAAGACCCACACAAGAAGGCGCCGAGGACCCCTCAAGCCTGCAAGCCGACACAACAGGAAGAAAAGCAGCAGAGCTAGAAAGCACAACCCCCTACAGATGAAAGAAAAAAGGGAAAACCAGAGAGCCTGCCAAACCAGAGGAAAAGCCTCTCGACCAGACCGATCAACAGACTCCGGAAAGGGGACCGCAAATCCTGAAAGGCTAGCCTTGAGCACCAGAGGCAAAGAAGCAGAAAAGGGAACCATGTATGTACAAGCACACCAAGCCCCCAACCAACAGCCCATGCAGAGCACAGGAAGACCAGGCAGACCCTCAAAAAAGTGCTCGCACAGAAGAGGCGGCAGAAGCCAAGAGATCAAGGCATTGGCAGCCACCATGCCCCAACAGCAAGACGCCAACCCTGGAACCGCTCGAGATGGCACCAGGAGAACAGAAAACCAAAGGGCCACAGAATGTGAGAAATCAGACCACCACCAGCTCCAACACCAACAGAGGAATCAAAGGAAGAGGACAGGCCAGAGGCCCCAGACCAACCGGACTCTTAACCCTCTGAACCAGAACCATTTGAGGGAAGCCACTGAGAAGCCGGCAGGCCTAGGAAACCGCAGGGTAACCACCCCAAACTGACACCCCCCAATATCCACAAATCGAACTGTGGAGCCGTGGAAAGGAGGTGCCTGAACAGCCCCAAGAGCAGCCCACACCAAACAGCACAGAGCCCAAACAGTAAGAACTGGAAAGGCCCAGACAGAACAGCGAACCCCAAAAACCGCAGAAGACACGGACAAACGAGGAAGTGCAGGAATGCAACCTGCAAAAAGTAAGCAGGCAAGAACGCCCCAGGGGAGAAAGGCCCACCTCACCCCCCCAACACGGCGGAACGGGTGGGGGCGGCCAAAAACTGTAGAGCCAGGAGCTTCAAAAGGACAATCACACTCACAAGAGGGAAAGGCAAACCTCCAACAGGATGACAATCAACAAGCCACAGGACAGGCACTGGCCAACCCAAGCCAGGAGTACAGCCAGAGGGACCCGCCGAAACCGCCTGCCCACAAGGAAGAGAAAAGGGGAACCGCACACTGGAATAACCCAGGGGACCGAGGCCAGCCAGCAAGGAAAAAGTAGCTGGGAGAGAACCAACATGACCAGGCGTGCAACCAAGCCGGACAACCGAGGACACTAAACAACTGGACATCAAAAAGCACGGCACTTCCAAAGACGAAGCAAGAAAGGACCAAGGGACAGCCCCAACCGCCAACCAGCACCCAGCACCCAGCACCCAAAGGAACCAGCCTCTCAGGACAGCAGATGATGCAGCCAAAGGAGCCCCACGAAAGTCCAAGGAACAAAAGAAGCTGGGGCAACAAGAGGGGCCAAGAAGGTTCCAAGAAGCAAGCAGAAGGAACAGAGGCACAGAGCTGCTCCAACCACCCATGAATGGGAAACTCAGGCGACTGATACCACCACCCTACCATGGAACTGAAAAGGACGAAGCCCCAAACAGAGCCACAGAAAACCACAAAACAGAGTCCATCAGCCAAAAAAGCAGACTGGGCGAGAGGGAGCGTACCCAAACCACTGGAAAACAACCAGGAACAAGGAAGCCCCCCCCATCCCCAAAAGAAAAAAACAGACCACAACACACAGAAGCGCCAGGACAGCAGTCACAGACACCCCCAACAAGAACCACAGTTGCAACACTCAGGAAGACCACCTGACAAGACAACCGCACAAGGGAAACTGGCACACAAGCCCCATAGGCACAGCAAGGGAGACCAGGTACAAAACCAGCAGCCAGCAAAAGACTGACAGCCCACCACTCACGAGCGATCCACCATAACAGAAGGCAAAGAGCATTAGGTCTAGAAGCAGCCAACAGGCAGAACCATGACGGAACAACCAGGCCGGAAGAATCCAAAACGGCACTCCACCAACCAGTAGGCGGGGGAAGCTGAAGATATAGACCGCCGCCATAGCAAAGGGGGACAAACCGCATAACTGGGGAGCCCCCAGAATGAGGGGCAAGAGTCCACCCACCGCCCCTGGGAAGCCGAGAACAGCGGAAGCGCAGATACGAGGGAGACAGGCCAGCACAAGACACATCCAGGCACACCACAAGGATGTCCAGCCACCCACCCCCCACCCCCCAGAAAAAGCAGCACCAGGTCAGCAAACACTGCAATGCAGATGCTGAAGCAGAACCAATAGTCAAAGAGAGAAGGACAGGCCACAGGGCAGGAGACAACCCAATAACAAAAGACATAGCAAAGCCATACCAAAAACAAAAAAGGCCAACCAACCCATAAGGCCATAAGCACTGAGTCACCAACAGGAAGGAGCACTGCATCCCTGACCGACAGACCCCAACCACAGGGACTGAGAGGCCCACCATCCCCACAAAAAGTGAAAAACATGGACCAAAAAGCCATCAGCACCCACACCCAGGTGCCTATCCTGTCACTGCGACAGTCAGAGCACCGCACTGAAGCGCCGCGACAAGCCCAGGGGCAGACACATGCCAAGGAGTTCTCAAAACATCGGAACCCAGGCACAGCCGAGCCCGTACTACGAACGGAGAACTGCCTGACACGGGAAGACAGGACCACCAGGATGCAGGGAGGCCCTGGCAGCTATAGCCAGGAGCCAGGAACCCACAAGGAAGTAATGTGCCGAAACCCAGAAGAACGGACCAGGACACCCCGGAAACACTATTGACAACAGGCCACATACCCCAAAGACCAAAGGCCAACAAACCACCGTAGGAGCAAGGCAACCCAAACCCTCATGGCAGGACCAGGACCCCTAGCAAGAATGCCAAGCCAAAGCCAGTGACAGTTGCCAGACCTATTGAACCACCACAGATGGCAACATGAGGACCCACACATGAAGAAAAAGTGCCACACCCAGCGGCGCAAGACCCCCAGAAGCTCACATAGGCCAGAGAAAGCACTGCAGCACACTCCGTTCACAGCCCAGACAACCATTCCATCATTCGTAACCACCAGAGGTGCAGAGCAGCCCGGGAGACCCAAAACCCACCTCCAAAACCTGCAGCACCACAAACAGGAACAGAGAGGTGCAGAGCAACCTGTCCAGACCCACTGATCAAGCTGCTACCATCCCTCATGCACGGCTATGTGGACAGGTAGCAAAGAAAGCAGAAAAAAACAAATGGAGAAGCAGCATACACACCGGCAGTGGTTGCCGAAGAGCAACAGACCTCCCGGCAACCAAAACAAGCCCTCACCCACCCCAAAGACAGCACAGCAGTCCTCCGGCAAGGGTGCACCAGTAGGGGGAAGGGTGGAGGATCAGAAGCCGCAGCACCACCAGCAGACACCTCCACATACACTCACCGAACAAACTACCAGCACCCGCTGACACAGCAGGAAACATCACCCCAGTGTGAGTGTATTGCACATATGTGTAACACAGAACGTTAGGAGGGCGGGGGCAAGCCACACCGAAACCATTTGTGTGTGTGTGTGTGTGTGTAAAAGGCCGCTTTATTGAAACAGGAGCATATCACAATTTTATTAACACTGGCACTTGCCTTACAAAACTAAAACCTCTCTATACATAAAAATACCTGACCCATGTTCCCCCCCACCCCTACGATCCCCACATCATAACCCCCACCCTGCAAAACACAATAAATAACTTTCCATAACATAAATATTACACAATCTTACAACCTAGCATTTATAAATCCTAACCTCCCATGACCTAACCCCTACCTGCCTTTATGCAACTGTAACTAACAAATCTCTAATGTAAACTTATCCTACCTGTTTACCCTTTCCTTGCTCCTGTTCACAAACTCCCACACTTAACAAGAAACTACAAAACTCCAGGCAAACTTGGCCAACTTTCAAACAATCCTGCCAGCACCTGTTCCAGGCAACAAGTCTACAATATATTAGTCCCTATGAACCTGTTCCAACAAAACGCCTCCAGGGAAAACAACGGCTATCCTGTCTTCCCACAAAAAAACACGAAGCCCAGGAAGCGAAGGCGGGGCCGACAAAAACCTATCTATGCAGCGCTCCCAGCCACCAGGTTACCAAACCTAAAATGGTGGCTGGGATAGCGTGAAAACACCTTACATAGCTTTGGCTACCTAACTGGAATTTGGGCTACAATTAGGCTACTCCCAATGTAGCCCAAGGCCCTAAAATGACTGAGTTCAACTAGCCCCTCCCCCTCCCAATCTGCCCAGGGGGCAGACCTCATGGTGCTCGGCTGCCCCCCAAACCCCCCTTCTACCCAGTCAGTAAATAAGTAGTCAGCAGTCAGGAGCACTGCACCCCAACAGGCTAACACGCATACTGGCAAGAGAAAGGCACTGCAAACCTCCAGCGCCGAAAACCAGGCCCGCAACAGGCCATGCCAACTCTGACCTGTGGAAAGCACTGCCGACCCCAGGCCGAGGTGGGATTGATCGCACCATGCTGCCCCCCCCCACAAAGTCTGACTAGACAAAACGCCCTATATTTGCAGTCTTCCACACAGAAACTGTACTTCCTGCCTGAAGCCGTCCCAATTCTCTTTTACCTGGAAGTCTGCTGTGCTGCCACAGTCTGAACACATCGTGGTGACACCTAACTGTTCCCCCCAGCTTGCCCCTCTCCTCTGGAATGCAGATGGTATTCCCTGCTTTGACCAATGACCACCCACTTAGTTGCTCCTGGTGGGCTGGAGATGTTGGACCGCACTGAGCTGCTCACACTGCTGTGTTGGCACAGGTTTGGCTGGCACCTGCATCGCCCTTGCATTCTCATCAGGGGGCCATCCACCACACGATACTAACCAGCCGGTTAGGAAGTCACTGGGCTGCCCACATCGTCGCATTCCTGGAGATCAACGGGACATGAGACCACACAAGGTGGGGCTGTTCATCCTGTGGTGCTGTTGACCCTACTGTGCACACAAGCGGTGTCCTCTAAATCGTAGGTGTGTGGTCAACTGTTACGATAAAGTTTGACCACACACCTACCATTTAGAGGACACTTCGTTACTTCGTTACTTTTCCAACCACATTTAATCTCGTAAGTAAACGCCAGCCCTTCCCATGTGCTCAGCAGCGTTTCTCGCGCTGTCACAGTTGCATGTTTTCTAAGAAACACCACAAGTCGTTTTAAACTTTCCGACTTGTTTTCTTCCACGAACTTTGATTTTTACTCGGCTCATACAAATCTGTCTGTTCACCTAGATTTGTCTAACTGCACCAGCACAAGCCTTATTTGGCGTATACAATGTTGCGGCTTATAGCGATAAACTCTGCATTCCTTTTTTCACTCGTTTATAACTCGGTAATTGCACATCCTAGTTTAGTCACACCGTTCGTTTTGAATATCATCACAGGCGTTTCTATTATTTTCATTTGTGACATCACATACTTTACTTAATGTGCAATGTATGTCGTTTTGCTTTAGATGCTCCCCGATGAAGGGCAGATGCCCGAAATGCATTGGAGCTGGATTTAACAATGTATATCCATGGAATTGGATTGAATAATGTTTTGTGCAACAAAACTTCATTGACAATGGACATAAAGTGAATATAATTGACAAAAAGCAAATAAAACCCTTGAAAACTACCCATGTTTATCTTCTGATTACAAGAGGAGGATTACACCATTAATCAGAGTGCCCTAAGGGATGCCATCAGTTCTCAATTGATCGCACTTATTCACACTTTACTTTACTCGCCCCAGGGTGGAGGGCGACACCTTAGGAGCACCTATTGAATTTGAATACCTTTGACTCAACTTTTTGAATTTCAGGCTGTGCACGGGCCAATCTATTTCTAAAGCATTATGATGTTTCATGTGTGTCAGTCTTTGTTTAATGTTTTTTTCTCTCCAATAAACAGCGGTACACATCACCATCACACTGCACTGGGCATTAACGATAAGGAGTATATATTCACTCTTTTCACTTCTTTTTCAGGTCACTACTTTATCACGATGGATGGTGCACTTTTGTCTCATATTTTAACATGTATGTATGATGCAGTTTTTTCTGACAGATAACAATGACAGATACCTATTTAGGTATCGTATATGTGCATTGGAAACCCACATGCACTGGATATTTATTTTCACAAACTCATTTTCATGAAGAGGGTTAGTTTAATGAACACACCACTTATAAAGTGAGTGTAGAAGGGATCTGCTAGGTCCTGAAGAAGAAGCCAGGGTGGCTTCGAAACATGTTGACTGACTTTGGAGGCATAGCTCATTGAGGCAAATACACCTCCGTCCCCACATTTTTAACAATACCAGCTCAAAGGTATATAAAACAAATTCTAACCGACAAGCCAGGTATTTTTTAACCTCACCTTTCCATTCACCCCAGACCCTTCCACTCACACTCCTACACAACACATAGTCTTCTCACCACAACAGTGCTCCCGCGTAACCATAGGTTAAGGCACGCCCCATCCCGTAGAGGAGCGGGAAGACCCCTATGATGAAGCATGACACCAAGGGCCCTTTTGGTGTAACTGACAGTTAGACTTTATGAATTCCTTCCAGAAAATCACACAATCGAGAGATTAGGTGTGCCAGAATGGGCCATCTACTGGCAGGATGGAGTGGCAGAACTGAGCAAAAGCCCATTCATGACAGAATAGCCTGTGCTCTGCCTTCACACAAAGGACCTAATAACCTCACGTTGTTACTGCAGCCAGCATGGACCAAGAACATGGGTGGGGGGGAAGTTCCATGCACTTCAAAGCCACTGCCTAGAAGCTTCCTTGTCCTTCCAGAACGAGGATGCCAGGGTATAAACAGGTGATTTCAGGCACCAACTCATCAGTGCACTTCTGAACCTTTGGATACTCTGCTAGGAAGAAGGATTGCTGTGCTTCTGGAAGGACTGCCCCTCTGCTGGACTGCTGCTCTAAAAGACTGCTGACCTACTGGTTTGCTGTCCTGTTTTTCCTGCTGCTCTGCTACCGTCTGCCTGGTAACAAGGACTGGATATTCAACTGTCCAAGGACTCCCAAAGTGACTCACAAAGGCTAGTTTTCTGGCCTCCTGTTCAGAGCCACAGGGACATAAAAAGCTTCCTCCATCTTGAAACCATACCTGGAACTAGCTTGAGTGAGTCCTGACCGTCAAAGTGGCGCATCTCCAGTCCTGGAACCTTGAAAGTGGTGCTAAAGGTGCCCACATAGCCAATATCCAAATGTGGGGACTTAAAAAAACATGTTCTGAGAGCCAGGAGTAGACCGGGACCCACCTGCTTGCATTATGGCCCAAGGTGTATTGATTTCACAGCTTCTCCCACTACATTGTTCTCTGCAGCAGCAAATCTTTTTCAGTGGTCCTTCACCAAAGGGCTGTCTGACCTCATGGAATTGTCTTTGGCTACTGCCCTCTGCCTTGCCAGCTAGAGATTGGCGACTTCCATTTCGGTGACTAAGTCCAAACGTAGAAATCTTTAACACAGTTTTGACCCAAGGCCATACCACAATGACGGTCCTTCCTCTAACACCTCCTGTCACACTGTCTCAGAATTTATTCTAAGTACGTAGGCAAACACTGACCGGGCCCAAACCACTTCTTGCATTTGAGGCGCACTCCATCACGGTCGGCCAGAAAGTTTGACTTTGACCGGGTCTCACACAACGAGATGTCTATTGTCCTGTTGCGTTCCTCTCGACCCACTACTACTTCAGGAGCGATGATAATCCCACTCCTCTACTACAAAACCCGCCGCCACCACTATCTGATAACACAAAGTGGCAACTGCCGAATGTCACAGAAGAGGGTGGGGAAACACGAAGGAATGCTTGGAGATGACATGGGACCTCACTCATGGACTGTGGACCCTCAAGGATCTACAACAGACAAGAAACACAGAAAGAAAGAAATGTGATATTATACATTCATATCCATGCGTGCTTGGATGGACATAATTCAGTAAGAACACAGGCGATAAAATCCCTTACCCTTCTTAAAGGGTCCAAACGCTCTGGGATCTTGTCACTGTCTTTACACAGCATATGCCAGTCACCTTCTATCTTTTTCCACGTTTTCACAATGTCCAAACATCCATTATGTTCTTCATACAAAGAGGGGAGAAAAAGCCTTCAGACTGAGGCAAAAAGAACCCTCTTCATAAAGTGAAAAAAAAGGGGAGCTAAATCCAGGACAAGTGCACTTATCTCAAGAAAGAAAAAAAAAACCCCAAGGCCAAAACTCAAAAAATGAAGAATCACGAGTGAAATTCCATGCCTGAAACGCAGCCGCATTAAGCCCAGGCAAATATATCTATAGCAGCAGGAGCGCCCACCAATATGTACACGAACAGTCCTTTTACAGGGATTCAGCAACGCAAAACAAAAGGACTCACGGACTTCAGTAACCGGACTTCAGTGCCAACGAAACTACCTGAACAGTAAAACGTGTCCTTCACAGAACAGGAGTCCAAATCCCAAGAAACAAGAGCTGGCAAAGTTCCTCAAAATAATACGCTGTCTCCCGAAGGCTCCGAGGACGAGAATCCAAAAACCCAGGAAGTCAGGCAAGGAGGAACCGGAAGTCAACGACGATCCAGGAAACGTTGAGGGGAGGGACCTTCCAGGTCGCAGGACCGGAGAAGAAACCAAGCGCTGCCGTAAGAGAAACAGCGCCTTTTAATACCAGAGCGCCGCCCCCACCAAGCACGCAGGACATGAACACTGACAGAAAGAGGCGGGGAGGAGAGAAAAAGGAGGTCCCATCATAAAGGTATGTGGCTTTGAAAGAGAGCCAGGACGTTAATTCCCAACACTATGGTTGGCACTTTGCTCTCTTATTCTCTAGTTTTTACAAAAACTTTAAAAATTCATTTCTCTGGTTCTGCAAATTGGATTTATGTTTTCTTGTTGTCAAATTATTTATTAAACTGTACCCTTTTTTCTAAATTTGTTTGGTATTTTTCTTGTGTTGTGTTTTTACTTTATTACTGTTTGTATGCTGCATGAATACTTTCCACATTGCCTCTCAGTTAAGCCTGACTGATTTTGTGCCAGGCTATCTAGGGTTACAGTTCCTAATGCAGGGTGCAAAAAGTCACCAATGCATGAGGGTGCTAATGTCACCCATATGTGAGAAAAGAAAAGGGGAGAAGAAATAGAATCCCTAGGTAAGGGGACCCACAGAAAACAGGGAAAACATTGTGTGTCCTCTGTTGCCCTCACACACCTCGAAAGGTATCATGCTTCATCATCGGGCAGTTGCTCCTCGTAGGGCCGGCGCTGCAATCCCCTACGGGTCCCCCGAAGGGTCTCTTTATCGGAGATCTTTTGTAGGACTGCCGGATATTGCATGCAGGTGTGCGGGGGGTGTGGTGGGTCAATTGAGGGTAATAAAAATGTGTGCTAGTGTAAATTGAAATTCGTAATGGGTAACCATGCAGCAATTGTTCTAATCATGTACCCTGAGCAGACTTAACTGCTAAATAAAATCTAGCCCCAGTGGCATACTATGCCTGGGTATAGAGAGACATAGGTCAACATGTTTCGCGCCTGCGTCGCCTTAAGGGTCATTGGCACTTCGTCAGGACCAGAATTAAAAGTTGTAAAGTGCACGTGATAAATGGATTAAAAATACCCTCATAATCAATCAGGGCGGGCAGTAACCTGTATGCCCAACATCTGGCTACAGCTGCATGTTTGTAACCGCTCCTGGTCAGAAGCGGTTACAAAGATCCTGGGAGCCTTAACCCTTTCCATGCTCATGACGAGCTCAGCTCGTCATGATGCACGGTTGAGCTGTGCTGGTGACGAGCTGAGCTCGTCATGAAAGAATGGAAATGATCAAAAGTCAGCACAGGAGGGGAAAACACCTAGCAGCCAAGGTGTTAAAAATGGCCAAGACGAGCTGCCCCAGAAACTCTAAAAAGTTTTGACTTAGAAAATGGTTTGATTTCCAAGACCTCTGCAGCTTCAGTGGGATCGTGAAGTAACAGTGGCTGAATTTGAGATATCTTCATCACATCCAGTACCAGGTTTGCCTCACTGGAGGATTTTGAGCTCCATATAAAAGAGTTAGGGCCTGATTTAGATCTTGGTGGATGGGTAACACCTTCACAACAGTGATAGAAGTTTCATCAGCCAAAATATAAATCCCATAGGCTATAATGGGATTTATATTTCGGCAGACCGGATATCCATCACTGTTGTGACAGAGTAACACGTCGGTCAAGATCTAAATCAGGCCCTAAGTCCAAAGGTAAAACTCTAGACCACCAGAAAGTGCGTAAGCTATTCACCAAATGGAAGGATGTAGTCGGCCACGAAGTTTGAATTTCGCCCACTTCGCTTTTTGCATCCAAAACCACCAGCTTCAGCAGGACCTCATCCAGAGGCGATCTGCCCTAAAGAAGACTTTGGTGGAGAGAGCTTGCAACCTTGCCCAGCTGGTGAATTTCGATTACCATTACAGCACTAAGGGAGCGATTAGAGTTTGGCGCAAACGGCCCTTCTGAGCCCGCCCAAGTCTGGACTATGACCAGCGCCATGGATCCTGGTCTGTCTGACTTCTGCCACTACACTCCCTATGACCTACTAGCTCTCAACGCTCGATGTCTACATGACAACTGCCTCCACACCACCCCCTCTCCAGCACCGTTCTCCTGCACACCCTGCCAGTAATACTCCCACTCCTCCCGCCACACTCGTCCCTCCCCGCACCACATGCAAGCTCCACTGAACGAGAACCATGCCACAGAAGTATGGGGCCTCCTAGACACCCACTCACCCAACGTGCTGTTTCTCACAGAAACATGGCTTTCCCCAGCCTCTGCCCCTGACATTGCCATGGCAGTCACTCCAAGATACAAAATCACCCACTGGGACAGGCTTCACAAACCGTGAGGTGCTTGTTGTAACTCGTAGACACAGTTGCTGTTGGTCACAATACTTTTACATGAAGGCTGACATGTGCTGAAGTTAGTTCACAGATTTTGTGAGAGGTGACAAGGAGAACATGTTTGTGCTATCAGCCATGAAAGTTCAATTTGTTAAATATAAATATTGCATGGAGCAAAGGGTGTGCGAATCTTTGTTTGCAAAATATGGCAATTTTCTTACATTTTATCTGTTAGACACTACAATGTGCAAATCGCCTAACTTTATGCATCTGCCTTTTTGCCTGCAATCACTGCCTTTTGGTACAAACTTTATTAAACTACCCCATCCGGTGCTATCGTGCACCAAGGTGCTATACGTTATTATATCCTGAAAGCTTGTCATTTCCTCCATTGTCATTGCCATGGGCTGTGCTGTTGTGCAGCAGCAACAGTCAAGGACACTGGAGCTACAATATAGGACTGACTGCCAAAAAACGAAATTAAATAAAAAAGCAATTACAAGTCAAGGTACTGAATAGCACTTCAGCACAGAATAGCCCGCAGGGGCTAAACTTGTAATACAAAGTTTCTCTGTGTCTGGGAGGGCACTGATGGCTAAATTCCTAAAAACAGGGCAAAGAATACTCTTACAAATCACAGCCTGAGATCTGTGGCACTACAGGGAAAATATTTGTGGTAAGAAGCTTTCTAGCACGACCAAGAAGTCTTTGCGATTGAAGACTTCATGATATATTCACACAAACATATTTTTATAAATGCTTATTCATTCATGTGTTTGTTTCGAAGCATCACATTTCAAACAGAGAGGTTTTGTAATCAACCTTTGCCTTGCAGTTTATTTAGGGTTTTTTGTGTGATATATGGGCTGGGCCTCCCGATAAGTGGAAGGGAAGCCTGGTGGAGAGGCCCAATGGTTGGAATCCATATGAAAATATGCAGCACAGCTATAATAAGGCTTTTGATGGTACGTGCAAGTGACTGACAGTAGGATTAGAGTGAGTTGATCAGCCTTAGTTTCATGTTTAGCCCCCAAAGAAGAGTCGCACGCGGGAGCTCTTTCATTCGGCTCTCTATCTATTTCTTTATTTCTCGTCTGCTCCTCCCCTTCCTCGTCCGCCTGCCCTGTACCAACACTAGGGTCAGGCAGGACGACATGACACCTTGCAAGTACTATATCTTGCATTGCCAACTTCCTGGAGTGGTGCAGCTAGTGTCTTGTTATTGGAAATAAGATTTTGTGTGCATGTATTTTTGAACCATTTGCAAAGGGATTCCCTAATCTAAATTTAATGGAGTGAAAGTTAGATGAGATCAGAGCTTTGAGCTTGAATGCAACATTATTGAGATCCATATATACGTACAGCGAATACAAACATAAATTCATACCAAACTACTGAAATGTATGTGTGAGATGTGAGAAGTGGTAATCAACCTTTGCCTTGCAGATTCTGTAGGGTATTTGTGTGATAGGCGGGCTGGGCCTCCCGATGGGTGAGAGGAAAGCCTGGTGTACAGGCCGAGTAGGCGGAATCTAATGCAGTATATAAATGCTGCGTAAATTCTGGTTGGCCTGGCATTGGTTGCGGATGAGATTACATCAGGTGAGGTTGGTAGAATGGTAGTCAGGCGATAAGTCATGAGTAACTTTAATACAATTGTTCGCAATTAGAAAAGGGCTCCGTTAGAGGAGATTTGATGGCTTGTGAACTAAAAGGAGTGCTTGAAAGATCATCTTATTTGATTACAAGGATCAGCTCCACTGATGAAGATATGGTGAACTCCAAGGGTCTGGGATCGATTAGAACAGCCAAGGCAGTGATTTCAAATGAGATTTGTGCTGCAAATGAACTGCTGAGAGAGACAATTGTAAGATATGTGAGCGTGCTGCGGAGATAAGACTTTAAAGGTATGTGAAAGTCACTGAGAGTAGGGTTAGAGTGAGTTGATAAGACTAAGGAAGTAGTATATATTTCATTGCCAAGTTCTTGGAGTGGCCTGGCTAGTGTCTTGTTGTAGGTCGCATGATTATGCATGGCCTTATTTTTGCACCATTTGCAAAGGGATTCCCTAATCTAAGTCTAGTGGAGCGAAAGTTAGATGAGATCAGAGCTTTGGGCAAGAGGAAGAAGCCTAGGGGATAACGTGCAACCCCCAAAAATATTTTAGGGCATGATTAGAAAAATTGACTGATGAAATGTAGCAATGGTAAGATGTTGTGGATTTGGTGGAGGTATGCTGAAAGTGAGTCTGAATAATGTTTCCGTTGAGAGATGGGAGCAGAGATGATCTGGGAAATTGATCATAATGTTGCACATGACTGTCAGGATTGAGGCGTGACAAAGACATGGGATCAGACATATGGCTGATCTGGCTGGAAAGTTTGGAAAATAGGACAGTGAAGATTGAAGGGACTTGAACACTCAATGGTCTTTTGCATTTGCTCACTCACTGCCTGGTTATTGGTGCACTTCTGGGGCATGAAGAGTAGAACCTATCCCTAAAGTCAATCACACATGGATTGAAACTCTGGCAATGTTCCTTCATTTACTGTGGCTTTTCACTCCGTACTACGTCACAATATTTTCTGTGACCTTCAGGTTTGCTCTTTTTTCCCTTCCCAGTTCAATTGCATTCAAGATTTCTACTTCTATTGCATGTCTGTGTCTGCTGTTCTGTTTGATACCATTGGGTATCATATCTTCCTCTTACTGCCTCATCTCAGGTCCCGTTCAGTTTCAGGGTCGTCCTTGGGATTCAGGCTGGTATTGTGGTCTGTCAGGAGCTCATCAAAGCAACCTCCACTACATAGAAAAGTAAGCCTCATTCTATCTTGCACTGTGCTGTCCCAGTCTGGTCTATATATGTAATGTTGTAGTAGCATAATATTAGTAGGGCACTCGGACATCGTAGGTAGATAGAAGTCCGGGCAAGGGAAGTAGGCAAGGAACTGGAAAGGTAGGAGTCAGGTAGCTAGGGGAAGCGAAAGAGTCAGAGAAGGTTGGAGCAATGTGAGCTGCTGAGTATAAAGAAATGAATAAAGATCATTTACTTACTCAATCGAGAGTGGCTCTTTATTGCATTGTCCCAATCTTATACATGCTAACCTGTTCTGCTCCAAGCCTGTGATTAATCCATTCTGAGTCAAACTCAAATCCAGGGGGTTTCACTTTCACTGTCCTACGTGATGGTGTGAAGCATGCTGATGGGAGAATGGCCTGACAAGAGCTGAGAGAACAAACAGGGTATGCTTTAGTGTATTTCACAAACAAATATTATCACAGAGCTCGTCTCACCCCTCCCCTCCTGTCTGAAATGTCTTTTAGAAACATAATGAAAAGTGAATGGAAAGTTTAGTCTTTGGGGATCATGTCTGTACTGAAACCCACTGCACACGAATTTTCTCAGAACTGAGATTGCCTCTGCAGCATTCCTAAGAGTGAGACTATGTACAAAGTTGACAGTGAGCTCAATCTATCAACGGATGGGCAGTCTTAGTCACACTCACACTAGAGCCTTGTGACCTTGAATTGATGCCATGAAATCTTTGTGCACAGGCATCTCCTGTTTGGCGGATGACTGCACCTAGGGATTTCTTCAGTGAACAAAGACGACGGACTGCAAGTAAGATTCCCAAGACGTAGATGTTAGGTGCCAGACATTCTATGGCACATGAAGGAGTCTGCATGGAGGAAGGCTCTAACAATAATGTTTCTATTTCTTACCGGTAATCACATTACTCCTAGTCCTATTCTCGTTTATCTCCATTACACAATGAGGCCCTTGCGCCTTGTGGACACACCCCCTACCAATATAAAAAGGCCCCACCCCCTCCACAATACCTATACATACCAAGCTACTGTAGACACAGTTGGCTGGGTCACTGGAAGGGAGTGAGGGCCAGAATGGAGATATGCAAGAGTAGGACTAGGAGCTATGTGATTACTGGTAAGTAATAGAAACATTACCTCTCGTTTATCTCTATTATGCAATGAGACATGCCAAGCCAAATGAAAATCAGGCCAACTGTCAAAGCATAAGCCCAGAACAACGAAACAAAATGCTCAGAAGGGCAACTAAACAGGAAAGACAAGCCAGACCCAACACAGCTGACTGAATCCCAGAGTTACGCCCGGCCCAAACATGGGTAAAAAAGAAGACCTACACAAGAAGGTGCAGAGGACCCCTCAAGCCTGCAAGCCGACACAACAGGAAGAAAAGCAGCAGAGCTAGAAAGCACAACCCCCTACAGATGAAAGAAAAAGGGGAAAACCAGAGAGCCTGCCAAACCAGAGGTAAAGCCCCACGGGGACACATCTACAAGGGAAGGACCCACCCACAAAGAACCAGTAGACCAGACCGATCAACAGACTCCGGCAAGGGGACCGCAAATCCCTGAAAGGCTAGCCTTGAGCACCAGAGCCAAAGAAACAGAAAAGGGAACCATGTATGTACAAGCACACCAAGCCCCCAACCAACAGCCCATGCAGAGCACAGGAAGACCAGGCAGACCCTCAAAAAAGTGCTCGCACAGGAGAGGCGTCAGAAGCCAAGAGATCAAGGCATTGGCAGCCACTATGCCCCAACAGCAAGACGCCAACCCTGGAACCGCTCGAGAAGGCACCAGGAGATCACAAAACCAAAGGGCCACAGAATGTGAAAAATCAGACCACCACCAGCTACAACACCAACAGAGGAATCAAAGGAAGAGGACAGGCCAGAGGCCCCAGACAAACCGGACTCTTAACCCTCTGAACCAGAACCATTTGAGGGAAGCCACTGAGAAGCCGGCAGGCCTAGTAAACCGCAGGGTAACCACCCCAAACTGACACCCCCCAATACCCACAATTCGAACTGTGGAGCAGTGGAAAGGAGATGTCTGAACAGGTGGGGGCGGCCAAAAACTGTAGAGCCAGGAGCTTCAAAAGGACAATCACACCCACGAGAGGGAAAGGCAAACCTCCAACAGGATGAACCACCACAATCAACAAGCCACAGGACAGGCACTGGCCAACCCAAGCCAGGAGTACAGCCAGAGGGACCCGCAGAACCGCCTGCCCAGAAGGAAGAGGAAAGGGGAACCGCACACTGGAAAAACCCAGGGGACCGAGGCAAGCCAGCAAGGAAAAAGTAGCTGGGAGAGCACCAACAGGACCAGGCGTGCAACCAAGCCAGACAACCCAGGACATTAAACAACTGGACATCAAAAAGCGAGGCACTTCCAAAGACGGAGCAAGAAAGGACCAAGGGACAGCCCCAACCGCCAACCAGCACCCAAAGGAACCAACCTCTCAGGACAGCAGACGATGCAGCCAAAGGAGCCACACGAAAGTCCAAGGAACGAAAGAGGCTGGGGCATCAAGAGGGGCCAAGAAGTTTCTAAGAAGCAAGCAGAAGGAACGGAGGCACAGAGCTGTCCCAACCACTCATGAATGGGAAACTCAGGCAACTGATACCACCACCCTACCATGGAACTGAAAAGGACGAAGCCCCAAACAGACCCACAGAAAACCACAAAACAGAGTCCATCAGCCAAAAGAGCAGACTGGGCGAGAGGGAGAGGACCCAAACCACTGGAGAACAACCAGGAACAAGGAAGCCCCCCCATCCCCCAAAGAAAAAACAGACCGTAACACACAGAAGCACCAGGACAGCAGTCACAGACACCCCCAACAAGAACCACAGCTGCAACACTCAGGAAGACCACCTGACAAGACAACTGCACAAGGGAAACTGGCACACAAGCCCCATAGGCACAGAAAGGGAGACCAGGCACAAAACCAGCAGCCAGCAAAAGACAGACAGACAGCCCACCACTCACGAGCGATCCACCATAACAGAAGGCAAAGATCATTAGGACTACAAGCAGCCAACAGGCAGAACCATGACGGAACAACCAGGCCGGAAGAATCCAAAACGGCACTCCACCAACCAGTAAGCTGGGGAAGCTGAAGATATAGACCACCGCCATAGCAAAGGGGGACAAACCGCATAACTGGGGAGCCCCCAGAATGAGGGGCAAGAGTCCACCCACCACCACAGCCCCTGGGAAGCCGAGAACAGGGAGACAGGCCAGCACAAGACACAGCCAGGCACACCACAAGGATGTCCAGCAGCCCCCCCCCCCCGAAAAAGCAAAAGCAGCACCAGGTCAGCAAACACCGCAAAGCAGACACTGAAGCAGAACCAATAGTCAAAGAGAAAAGGACAGGCCACAGGGCAGGAGACAACCCAACAACAAAAGACATAGCAAAGCCATACCAAAAACAAAAAAGGCCAACCAGCCCATAAGGCCATAAGCACTGAGTCACCAACAGGAAGGAGCACTGCATCCCTGATCGACAGACCCCAACCATAGAGACTGAGAGGTCCACCACTCCCACAAAAAGTGAAAAACAAGGACCAAAAAGCGAGCAGCACCCACACCCAGGTGCCTATCCTGTCACTGCGACAGTCATAGCACCGCACTGAAGCATTGTGACAAGCCAAGGGGCAGACACATGCCAAGGAGTTCCCAAAACATCGGAACCGCAGCACTGCCGAACCCGTACTACGAACGGAGAACTGCCTGACACGGGAAGACAGGACCACCAGGATGCAGGGAGGCCCTGGCAGCTATAGCCAGGAGACAAGCACCCACAAGGAAGTAATGTGCCGAAACCCAGAAGAACGGACCAGGACACCTGGGAAACACTATTGACAACAGGCCACATACCCCAAAGACCAAAGGCCAACAAACCACCGTAGGAGCAAGGCAACCCAAAGCCTCATGGCAGGACCAGGACCCCTGGCAAGAATGCCAAGCCAAAGCCAGTGACAGTTGCCAGACCTATTGAACCACCACAGATGGCTGCATGAGGACCCACACATGAAGAAAAAGTGCCACACCCAGTGGTGCAAAACCCACAGAAGCTCACATAGGCCAGAGAAAGCACTGCAGTACACTCCGTTCACAGCCCAGACAACCATTCCATCATTTGTAACCACCAGAGGTGCAGAGCAGCCCGGGAGACCCAAAACCCACCTCCAAAACCTGCAGCACCGCAAACAGGAACAGAGAGGTGCAGAGCAACCTGTCCAGACCCACTGATCAAGCTGCTACCATCCCGCATGCACGGCTATGTGGACAGGTAGCAAAGAAAGCAGAAAAAAACAAATGCTGGAGGCCCATGGAGAAGCAGCATACACACCGGCAGTGGTTGCCGAAGAGCAACAGACCTCCCGGCAACCAAAACAAGCCGTCACCCACCCCAAAGACAGCACAGCAGACCCCCGGCAAGGGTGCACCAGTAGGGGGAAGGGTGGAGGATCAGAAGCCGCAGCACCACCGGTAGACACCTCCACATACACTCACCGAACATACTACCAGCACCCGCTGACACAGCAGGAAACAGCACCCGAGTGTGAGTGTATTGCACATATGTGTAACACAGAACGTTGGGAGGGAGGGGGGCAAGCCACACCGAAACCATTTGTGTGTGTGTAAAAGGCCGCTTTATTGAAACAGGAGCATATCACAATTTTATTAACACTGGCACTTGCTTTACAAAACTAAAACCTCTCTATACATAAAAATACCTGACCCCTTGTTCCCCCCCCCACCCCTACGATCCCCACATCATAACCCCTACCCTGCAAAATACCATAAATAACTTTCCATAACATAAATATTACACAATATTACAACCTGCATTTATAAATCCTAACCACCCATGACCTAACCCCTACCTACCTTTATGCAACTGTAACTAACGAATCTCTAATGTAAACTTATCCTACCTGTTTACCCTTTCCCTGCTCCTGTTCACAAACTCCCACACTTAACAAGAAACTACAAAACTCCAGCCAAACTTGGCCAACTTTCAAATAACCCTGCCAGCACCTGTTCCAAGCGACAAGTCTACAATATATTAGTCCCTATGCACCTGTTCCAACAAAACGCCTCCAGGGATAACAACGGATATCCTGTCTTCCCACAAAAAACCACCCCAGGGAGGGAGGGCGGGGACAAAAAAACCTATCTATGCAGCGCTCCCAGCCACCAGGTTACCAAACCTAAAATGGTGGCTGGGATAGCGCGAAAACCCCTAACATAGCTTGGGCTTCCTAACTGTATTTTGGGCTACAATTAGGCTACTCCCAATGTATGCCATCATATTTAAAAGACACCAAAGATGTACTAAGACTGTTGCCCGAGATGGAGTATGACATCAAAACAGATCTCTTGGTGTCATTTGATGTTGAAAGCCTATACACCTCTATACCGCAGACTGAGACACTGCAAGTAATAGAAGATCTGTTACTGGCTCGGGAACTTAATTCCATCACCCCTGTTAGACTCATTATGAACCTTGCAACTGTGGCCATGACGGAGAACTTCTTCGCCTTCGAGGACTCCTTGTATTTGCAGATTAGCGGGAGCAGTATGGGCAGCGTTTTTGCCCCTAGTCTCGCTAATCTGTATGTGCATCAGTTTGAGCAGCAGCACGTGCTCACAGACACCAACCCTCATCTTCAGTGTCTGCGAGCGTGGAAACGCTACATTGATGACATTTTGGTGGTGTGGCGAGGGACAGAAACCCATTTGAAGGAATTTCATGAGTGGTTGAACCTAAGAAATCGGTTCCTGAAATTCACCATGGATTTTAACCAAGATAGACTGGCATTCTTGGACCTGATGATTATTGGCACTGTGGATGGACTGAAGTCAGAGCTCTACCAAAAACCGATGGCCCGCAACTCCCTTTTGAACTATCACAGCTGCCACCCCAAGGCTCTTCGAGACAATTTGCCATATGGGCAGTTTCTTCGTATACACAGAAACTGCTCAGACAAAGGTTCTTTCGAAAACCATGCTAACAACTTAAGAAAAGACCTCCTTGAGAAAGACTACCCCAAACAATTAATAAACCGCTCCAAGAAAAGAGCACAAAATAACAACCGAGCGAGCCTTCTGGAGATCTCAACACCAAAAGAGAAAACAGAAAGAATGACATGTGTAACAACATTTGGCACAATGTCCAACCAAATAACTAGTGTCATCAAAAAACACTGGGGCATTTTGAACACGGGGAATGACACATTACCAGTTCCCCTATTTGCCTTTAAACGGGGACCCAGTCTTAGGGACAAATTGGTCCATACAAGACCTAAAACTGAAACCCCCAGGAACACAGGCACCCTATGGGATATGCCAGCTGTAACGGGACACCACCCGTGCGGACAATGTGCAGCGTGCCCCCAGACCCGCAAATCCACAACACTCGATATTGGCACGGAACACCCCTGGGAACAGCGGAGGTTCACGAACTGTAACAGTTCCAACCTCATCTATTTAATTAGCTGTCCCTGTGGAAAAAGGTACGTGGGGATGACCACGAGAAAAGTGAAGACAAGGATCTCTGAGCACAAGAGCTCAATACGTTGTAACAAGCAAGCAACTCGCATGACTAAACACTTTCTGGAGGCACACCAAGCACCAACAGACCTCCAATGGACTGTGCTCGAACAGCCTATGATCCCCAAACACATCACTGACATCAGCACATTTCTACACCACAGAGAACAGAGGTGGGTGTACAAACTCCAAACCAACATCACGGGTTTAAATGAAGATATCCCGTGGATGTCCCTATGAATCATGATACCTAGGGTATAGTACCCAGAGGGTTCACTTCCAAATGTCAGTTGAGAGTTTAAGAGAACGTAACTTAATAAATCCCATGGGTTGGCCATTCTACTGTGTGCCGAATTTCCCTTTAGAAAAAGACTTATTTGGCTCGAAACAAAAATATGCCAGTCCGTCGGGCGTTATATTCCCAGTTACCATCCTGAATCCAGTGAGAAACAAAGCATAAAAAAATTGGTCTGTTAAAGAACACATTATGTAATACCACACTTCTTCAAACTGGACACCTTTCGGGTTATTTAAAAGAATACGGGGATCAAGCACCATAATTGGACTACAAATTCCATCTATTTTGTAGTTCAAGCATTGATCACGCGTTGTTTACTACACACACTTCGCCTGAACTACAAATCCCACTCACTTTGTAGTTCTAGCGCCTAATATACATAGACTGGCTAGCAACCAAGCATGCATGCTATTGCGAGGCTTAGTTTGCCAAATCAGCAGATAGTTAACATGGAGACTACTTTTCCGATATACGCGCCGGATGACGCGCGTCAACACGGAGCACACGTGCCGTGCACCTGACCAACCAGCGCAGGGATAAGTATTTCGCTTCCTGTCCAGTCGGTACCTCCCACTAGTCAGCCTAGAGGAAGGCGAGGAGTACCGACGGACAGGTAAGCGCAATGGGGTGTAATGGAGGAATTCTCCGTGGCTTCCGGGATTTTCCCTGTTTGAAAACCGCGTTGGGGTTGTCTATTTCTAATTTGTGAGGCAGGACAACTCGAATGAGGGGACCGCATAGGCACCGGGGTAAACATAAATAGAAATGTTATTTTCCGGATTTTCAATGTACCGGCAGTACAGACGCAAAAGCTGATTACTTGGACAAACAGGACCCATTCCTTTAGCGTCCTGTGTCTAACATGAATAGCCACTACAGAACTTCAGCGAGATTATGGTATTCGAAGAAACACTCAGTATACCATGTCAGAGCTTGGTTGTTTGTTACATGTATTGAGCCATCTGTCTCTCTTCTGCCGCTTTAAGCAAAGCGTTTTCACAACAGCATTTAAAAGACAGATTTGGACCTAACAAAGCAGACAGTGAAAACGGAAATATGAGATTACTTCTGCCTAAGTTAGAAAATCACAGGGTGACGTAAATACCAACAATAACTCACCTCTACTTTTGTAAGGAAACACCCATTAATAGAGTTAATGTGTTGTCGGATGGAGTTCCAGTGAACTCTTCCTCTTTCATGTTTCCTGTTTTTGTTCACATCCAATAGAGCGGTGCTCCATTTGTACCTGAGCTGTTGCCGGGTGAGGTGGAGAGTGCATTTCCCAGAACTTGGGTGAGTGATAAAAACCAAGATTCCAGCCCAGGATGTATGCACCTGGCTCATACGTTTGATTGATATTACAAACACTGACCATGATTTGCTTGGCATACAAATACTTCACGAGCATATCTCTGTGTTTTGCAGCATTCTTCCATAACTGTGTGTATTTTTCTTTTATGTGTGTTTGTCCATTGCCTATTGACTGAACCATATCCACTGGCGCTTGCAGGTGATATGATCCTTTTTACACATTTTCACTTATTGATAACAGCAGTTGCACTTTAATAATAAGAAGGTCCTGATGAAGCAGACCGGTATCCTTTGAACCAACTTATACTGCAGAAACATGTCGACCTAGTTACAATCTGAGTAGTTATTTGTTACCACTACTTGCACTGTTTTTTAACCTTGGGTGTGGGTAGGACCTCCTTAAATTCTATTTCCACTCCCACAACCCAATATTAATTTTTCCACCTTTATTTGCCACATTGAGCACTTCATGCACTGCTTTCTGTTAATTCTTTGTACCCCCTGATACCTGCATAAAGTCTAAACCCACACACTTCACATTCCTTCACACTTTGATTAGGCTACACTCTACCTAATCCTAAGTGGTTCTTTCCACTTCCTTCGGGTGAAGGATCCCAAGAGATGTAGGGCGGTACAGGACGGGTATCTGATGGGAACATATTTTTCACCAAGGATACTTGGGATTCAGGAATTGTGCCCCTCTCCTACACACAGTCACTTAGTTAGCTGCATTTTTCTGTTGACCCATTGTTGCACATTGTTTGTTATATACTCCCAATGTAGCCCAATGCCCTAAAATGGCTGCGTTCATCCAGCCCCTCCCCCTCCCAATCTGCCCAGGGGGCAGACCTCGTGGTGCTCGGCTGCCCCCCAAACCCGCCTTCTACCCATTCAGTAAATAAGCAGTCAGCAGTCAGGAGCACTGCCCCCAACAGGCCAACACGCATACTGGCAAGAGAAAGCCACTGCAAACCTCCAGCGCCGAAAACCAGGCCCGCAACAGGCCATGCCTACTCTGACCTGGGGAAAGCACTGCCGACCCCAGGCCGAGGTGGGATTGATCACACCATGCTGCCCACCCACAAAGTCTGACTATACAAAACGCCCTATATTTGCAGTCTTCCACACAGAAACTGTACTTCCTGCCTGAAGCCGTCCCAATTCTCTTTTACCTGGAAGTCTGCTGTGCTGCCCCAGTCTGAAAACATTGTGGTGACACCTAACTGTTCCCCCCAGCTTGCCCCTCTCCTCTGGAATGCAGATGGTATTCCCTGCTTTGACCAATGCCCACCCACTTAGTTGCTCCTGGTGGGCTGGAGATGCTGGACCGCACTGAGCTGCTCACACTGCTGTGTTGGCACAGGTTTGGCTGCACCCAGGCACCTGCGTCGCCCTTGCATTCTCATCAGGGGGCCATCCACCACACAATACTAACCAGCTGGTTAGGAAGTCACTGGGCTGCCCACATCATCGCATTCCTGGAGATCAACAGGACAAGAGACCACCCCAGGTGGGGCTGTTCATCCTGTGGTGCTGTTGACCCTACTGGTGCACACAAGCGGACCCCGGTTTGCGGGTACTCCAGCTACCTCAACCATTTGAACCTTCTTGAAACATCACTGGCTGCTAATGCTGCTGCGCTCATTACCCATAAAGCGCATACAAGCCGGCCCAACCAATGCCACCAACACTGCAAAAGTAGAGGGGACCCCTACCAGGCACTGGACTCAGTTCCGGTAGACCAACACAACTATATCCGTGGGAGCCTCTTGATGGGCTAATGGATCCAAGGATCTGCTCGACACCTCCGCCCCAGACGTGGCCTTCCTGACCAAGACCTGGTGGAATGACTCCTCGGCGCCCGACATCGCCATAGCCATCCCGGACGGCTACAAGATCACCCGCAGGGATCGCGCCAAGGGAATCGGAGGAGGAATAGTCATCGTCCACACGTCCACCCTCAAGGTCGCCACCCACGCAGACAACACCCTTAACACCGCCGAACACCGACACTTCTGGATCCACACCGACCCCACCACCACCTTCAGGGGAACACTCATCTACAGACCACCCGGACCCGAGCACAATTCAGCGACTCCATTGTCGACCTCGCCAGCACCCACGCACTCGCCTCCACAGAATACATCCTCCTCGGGGACCTGAATTTCCACCTCGAGAACAACAACGACGCCAACTCCCCCACCCTGATCGACAACCTCGCCAACCTCGGCCTCAGACAACTTCTCACCGCACCCACCCAAGCTGCTGGCCACACACTGGACCCCATCTTCTCCACAGGCGCCCATGTCACCTTCGACCACACCACCGAACTCCACTGGACCGACCACTGCTGCATCCATCTCACCTTCACCCACCACCAAAACCAACCTCCACGAGAACAGCCGTCTGAAGCTAAACTCGGACAAGATGGAGGTACTCATCCTTGGACCCACCCTCTCAGCCTGGGACGACTCCTGGTGGCCGACCACACTGGGAGCAGCACCGACACCCACCGACCATGCACGCAACCTAGGATTCATCCTCGACTCCTCCCTCTCCATGTCTAAACAGGTCAACGCCATTTCCTCCTCCTGCTACAATACCCTCTGCATGCTCCGCAGGATCTACAAGTGGATCCCGACTGAAACAAGAAGAACGGTGACACGGGCCCTCGTCAGCAGCAGACTGGACTACGGCAATGCACTGTACGCAGAAATCCCACCCAAACACCTACGATGAATACAACGCATCCAAAACGCCTCCGCCCCACCGATCGTCAACGTCCCCCGCTGCAGCCACATCACTCCACACCTGCGAGACCTACACTGGCTCCCCGTCAACAAGAGGATCCCCTTCAAGCTCCTCACCCATGCACACAAAGCACTCCACATGCTGGACCAGCCTACCAGAACAGCAGACTCAACTTCTACACCCCGACCCGCCAGCTCCGCTCCGCCAGCCTCGCCCTCTCCGATGTCCCCCGCATCCAACGAACAACCTCTGGCGGCAGATCCTTCTCCTACCTCGCCGCCAAGACCTGGAAAACCCTCCCTACCCACCTACAGCAGACCCAAGACCTACTCGACTTCATAAGACTCCTCAAGACCTGGCTCTTCGAGCAGAAGCGGCACCCCCTCCCCTCAGCGCCTTGAGACCCTCATTGGTAAGTAGCGCGCTTTACAAGTACTCCGATTGATTGATTGATTGAATGGAGGGACTCTCTCAGGAGTGAGCTGCTCGGGCATGACCCCCTGACACCTTCTATATAACATACAACTATGGGCCAACTACACCCAGGGACTCAACAGATGCCATCGCGACAACCATCGCTCGTGGGGCAGCAGACTGGAGACTACTTTATGGCTGGACAACTGGTCTTGGCTTATTCCTTTGACACCAAACTTGGCACTGTACTCCAAGCTGTGAAAAAGATAGGAACCACCTTAGAACATATGCACATGTCACTTGAAGGCAGAATTGGAAAGGTAACAGCAGACTTTACACTACTACATACATGCTGATCATCACAAGTTAGTACAAGGTGTTGAACGCACGCTGGCGGAGCTTTAACCGACCTCATGCAAATCAGCAACAATGATACAGGCCCTAGGAGATCAAGAGCACAGACTGGAGTGTAGGTAGGAGGATGCAGATTGTCGTCCCAGGAGGAGGAACATATGTGTGGTGGGCCTACCGGACGGCATGCAGAGCTCGGACGCAGTGACTTACGCTAAATCATGGATTCACAGTCTCCTCCCTGTGGTGGTGCTCTCTATAATCTTCACTAACGAAAGAGACAACTGAGTGACTGTCTGCCGCGTGGTGCCAACCCTCAGCCTTTTTCTGTTCTGCTTTCTCAACTATAGAGACTGTGACTCTATCCTTCAAGAGGTGCGCAAGACTGAGGGAGGTAAAAGTGGGCAACACCTCTGTCATGCTCTTACCTGACTACACTATGGTTGTACAATAACAGAGGAGCTCTTTCTACATAGTCAAGAGGTGCCTCCGTGAACAGAACATTCAATACTTAATATTCCCTGCCCGACTTCAAGTGGTGGCGGACGGACCCACACAATTCCTGCAGGGGGATGCCTGGAACTGGATGGAGTAGCTGCATCACGCCCCACGCCTGCGAAATCTGCGTGCCATTGGGATGCGGATGGGAGAACCTGCAGGGGGCAGCAAAGCCGGGCCCAACCCCGGATCTGAAACAAGTCATACTGAAACGACGTAAGGCCCTACAGATGGCAGCCACTATGTGAGAACACACTCAGAGTCCAGATCCTGATACCTCTTCTGTGAAATATGTTAGTGAGGATGGCTCCTCCACCAGATTAGATGGAGACCCAAGTAGTGACCCCCCCAGACCACTGATGATCTAATATTAGCATGCGCTGACTGCTACCCACACCCCTTGAAATGTTACCAATATTAACTCTTCTTATTTTGCTGCCAATGTTAACCTGGCTCATTGGGGTATGCTAAACACCTCAGCGCCCAGGTGTACATTACTTGCTCTCTAGTGCTAACTAACACACATCACTTATGGTAATTGGGCTACTCTACCCTGACACATGGGTATCTCAACCCTAGCTCTCCTGTTCCTCCTCTCTTATAATGTTGTTTGTTCAAACATTCCCTTTCACCACAGTTACGCCAAGCTACCAGGGAGTTCCTGCCTCTCCTTTGCCCACCATTATCCTTGAGCACTGGACATGCCCCAGACCCACGCTGCATGGCCACGAGTGAGCTTTGACCCAGCCCTTACATGACGCACAATAACATTATCACCTGTAACGCGAGGGGTATACACACACCCTTGCACCCATATGCGGTATACTCTTATATTAAGCACAGGTCAGCACACATCTCGCTGGAAACACACCTGACACTGGACTGGTATTTGCCACTGACTATTCTTCTTATGAAGAGGGGGGTATTGATCTGGGTGTGACCCGCGGATCCCCTTCATAGATGAGGAGGTCAAGTCTGACACAGATTTTTTTTGTGTCTGATCCACGGCCGACTTGATGGTTGTCGCCTGCTGCTGGGGACAATATACTCTCCCAATGCAAATAAAACATAATTTCTGGCAGGCTATCACACTGGAATAGACTTCTCTGGCTCCTTTGGGGGACTTCAAATCTGTACAGAACACGACCCTAGACAGATTCTTCCCTCTCCTCCCTCGCACGATAGCCACATCAAACGCCTGGACGCTCAGCTGCTGGCTCTCTCACTGGATATCTTACATGCCTGCAATCCTACCACACGAGTCTACTCCTTCTACTCCTTCTACTCCTCACTGCACACCTTGCATGCCCGACCTGATCTCATTGTAGGGTTGGCTTCACTGCTCCCTATGGTCCAGCAATCTGATACACATACATTCTGATCACAACCCTCAGTTCTTACAATTAGCGTGGGACAATAACTCACCGGCATCACCAACATGGTGTCTACAACCCACAGCGCTAGAAGACCCGCCATTTTACGCATCGCTGGGTGGGAACTATTATGAGATTAATACTTACACAGCAACCAACAACCAACAAGAGGGTTGGATGGAATGCCTTCAAAGTAACCATTAGGGCACACTACTTGGGGCTGTGCTGGAACATTCACAAACAGCTGGATGGTGATATCATGCCCATTGAGCACACACTCCTGCGACTTGAGATGGGTTCAATGACTCACCCAGAGTACTCCTGCCATGAAGCTGAGGCAGGCCATGAACACACTTAACTGCTGTAAAGACTACAATGTCTGAACTACACTGCACGCTCAGCTGCACTCACGCGACATCGGACTGGGCTGGTCACCTACTGGCATGGCTGATATGCCAGGGCCAGCCTCCCCACCCTATCCTTTGCCTACACTCCTCAGTGGGGCATCTCCTACACACTCAACATGAAATACATGAAGAACTGACAAAGCACTACACCTTACTATATGAGTTGGTTGCTATATTTAGCCTTGATCATCTTAATAATTCTATTCCACTATCCGCCTACCCACCTTGCGTGAAGAGCACATGGAGTTGGAAGAGCCTATTATGCTCTTTAAATTCTGTGAAGCTTATAAAAGCTCTAGCCACAGGCAGGTCCCTTGGCTGACTAAAAATCATAAAGCCAACACCCCTATACTGGCCCTCCAAATGATTGCCCTTTATAAGTTGTCCCTATCAGCCTCCTTGTTTTCAAGGTTATTGGGCGAGGCCCTGCTCACCTCCCAGCCCAAGCCAAACAGAGACCACAGCTCCCTTGATTACTTCCCACCAGCCACTGGCGCTACTCAGCATTGATTACAAGATCTTGGCAAAAGTGTTGGCAGACCATCTAACTCCTTTGGTTCCGTCCATGGTCCTCACAGACCAGAATGGGTTTGTGTCAGCCCACAACACATAGCTCAAATTAATCAGGTCATGATTATCCATTTAGCACCACTTTTTACCTAATTTTGAAGAAACAAACGAACCCTCCTCATTGATAGCAGGGTCACAAGTTCTTACTTTACCAGTTTTTAAATATGTCGTACAGACCCAAGAATAAATACCTCTGAGGGTACCAGCATGGTATTTTTAACCCACATGCACAAATCCCCACACAACTGCACTTACCACTGCAGCGTTCCTCAAAAAGATCTCCGCCAAAGAGCCCTCTCACGGGGCCGTAGGGGACTGCAGTGCCACCCCCACAAGGAGCAAAATACCCTATGATGAATCATGACACCCTAATGGGTGTGTAAGGGTTACTCTATAATTAGGAGTAATTCCTCTCTGTCCAACCTTCAACTATTAAGGAAGATAGGCATCTCTTCACCTATACTTCACGTCACTGAATGGGCGAGCTATTATAAGAACAGTTACCCTCCAGTGATTACCTATCACATTGGCCCAGACCCTCAATGATGTAGTTACTCTTTCCAGCCGAACGTTCAACGTGGCAAAATCCTGCTTATATTGTTTACCACCTCACATCCTGACCTCATTCTTGTTCTTAATGATGTGCCAGTAAAGTGTCAGCCCGCAGCTTTCCGATACCTGGGAATCAGGGTGCACCATTAACCACCAGACCTGTTGAAGGGAAACCTAATGAAGGCAATACCCATTATTAGGTGCCAGATGTTGTTTTAACACACACTACTGTTGATTGTCATGGGTTGCTTTGCCCTGCTCAAAATGGTTGTCCTAGCACGGCTACTTTATTTTTTCACTAACTTACTCTGCCCCCTCTCATTCGCTCCTTTAAAAGCACCGTGAGGGAATTCATTTGGAGCGGGACCCTTTGCAGTGCAGCTCTCTCTAAGATGTACTTACTCACTGATCAAGGCAGTCTTGCTGTACCAAATACGGATCAGTATTATCGTGCCTAATAGCTCCAATGGGTGGCCAAATAGGTGGTGGGGCTACAACTTCAAGATACCGCCACATTATCATCGTCCTGGTCCCTTTCGATGATCCTTCAAATTTTTCATCCATAGAGGCATAGGAAGTCCCCAAGCTTGCTGCTCCTGTAAGTTGCACATAAATATTTTTGTCCCATATGCACTTGCGCTACCCCTGCTCAGCGTGACCAGGGGTGGCGGGATCACCTCACAAGCTGAACTTTTTGCTTGACTAGAGGCAAGTCTAATCACTCTGGTGTATCTTTACAGTGATAGCGCCTTAGTGCCCTATGACACACTAGCAGAAGAAGACAGACTGCCGAAGGGACAGTTCCTTTTACACAACTCACTGATAGCAGTGCTGGGATCCACATGATGAGATATGTCCAGGGAACCCCAAAACACCTCACTGTCCAATACCTGCACATCCTGGGAATGGGAAGACACCACACAAAGTGGCTTACAGGCTCTCTGTGCCACCATGCGCCCAATCTCTTGTAACCCAAAGGTGTCACTGGGACACAGATCTGAACAGCCCATACATAGATCGAGAATGGACTGCTATATTGGAAAATCCAACCCTCATCCCCCGGAATGCTCGCTTCCGCCTTATCCAATACTACATAATACAAAGAGCCTATCTAACCGCAGCAAAAATACATAAATATTTAAACCGGATCGACGCCCACTGTCACAGATGTTGTTTGCTGGAAGTTGATATCCTTGCCATTTATTGGCAATATGTAACAACCCAATTATTGGCATGTATCGGGTGAGCAGTAGCACACACATGGGAAGCATGCATCCTGGGACTATTCCACAGAAGAAAGTGGCAGAGGGTCGCCTCCTGATTTATTGATCTGGGACTGCTGATGGCCAATCTCCAGGCAATGGAAGTTGCCCAAACCCAAACAATAAACAATAAACAGATTTGAACAACAAAAAAAGAGTACACATGTAGTTTTATTTTTTCATGTCCTGATAGTGAAAAATTCCTACATTTGTTTTTTAGGAATGCGGGCATTCCTCTCCCATGGGATTGACATTGGGTTGTCTTATTACATTTCACAAGTGCTACTTTTGATTTGGAACAGGTAAGCATTTCATGGTTGGTGTCTGAGAAATTGAAATGAAAAATCCACTTGTAAGGTAAAGATGGATTTTGAATTCCAATTTTGAAAATGCCACTCTGCCAGCAATTCTTTGAAAATATAAAAAATACAAAATTATTGACACAAAATAATGGTGTCTAGGGAAGCGACAATAAATTGATTTCTTACCCTGTATCAAAAAAACGTATTGAGTCCCTGTGGTTTGGGTACTTTGTGTTGTTCACTATTGATATTAGGTCTAGCCCTCACCACATAAAGGACCTAACCCCTTTTGTTCCCAACTCTTAGAAAGTTGGCATTTTCCTGCCCTACACTATTTGGCGCATGCAGACTATCCTGTCTCAAATGACTGGGTGTGGACTGTGGTTTCTCCCAGACAGCCACATAATAGAGGGGTTAGGTGTGCCTGGATGGGCCATCAACTGGCAGGATGGGGGAGGTTGAGATGGGCACAGCCCCACTAGCAACTGAATACGCTGTGTTCTGCTTTCATACACAGGACTTGTTACTATTGCATTGTTCATACAGCCAGCTTGGAGCCAAGGCAGGAGAGTCAGGAAACCTCAATCACTTCAATGGGAATTCTTTAGAATCTTCTCATACTCCAAAGAAGGCTCCATGTATAAAAAAGTGACACTAAGGCTTACTCTTCAGTTCACTTTCTGCAACCCGTGGAAGGACTGTTAGAGGACTGCCTGCTGCTATGGCCTACTACGTGCTACACAAGACTGCTTCGCTGCACCTGGAAGGACTGCTTGACTGCCTGGAGCCTGCCCTGCTGCTTGAGCCCTGTTTCATTGCCTGCACCCAGGACTACTAGAGTGACTCTAAGGGCTACTTTGCTGGCATTGTTTTCTGACGCCTGGGGACAAAAAATACTCCCTCCATCTTGAACCCGCACCTGGACCCAGCTTGAGTGAGTTCTGCCCCCAAGTGCCTAAGGCAAGCCAGTCTGCGCCCGTTCGCGCCAGGCCGGGCCCAGGGGCCAGCTATAATGTCCATCACACTACCTACACCTCGTCTGATCTCTACAATTTACAACACGAGGGTCCTATGAACCCTCTGGCTAGGCGGGCAGCACTGATTTCTGGCATTTATGTTCTCAAACCAAACCTACCTGTACTAGCCAACAGACACGACTACCTTCTGTTAGGTTCCCTGAGTTCCCTCATTGTCCCCCTACTCCGATTGCCCCAGTCTTAGCCCCTTTGGCCATTACCTATCTCAACACACGTTCGATGGTGAAACATCAATTGGAGATCTTTCAACTACTTGACACTGGTACTATTGATATCCTTCTCCTGTCAGAAACCTGGCTCACGGATGACTCCGCACCTGATATTCTTGCCGCAATACCCAATGGGTACTATATACTCCAATCTAATCGCTCCCAAAGTAAAACTGGCGGCGGAGTTGCAGCTATTATCCACCAAAAGCATAAATTCACCATCTTAGAAAGGGTCATCCTTCCTTGCGTCGATAGTCTTATTTTACAATTCACCTCCCCTAAGTTTGCTTTTATCTGTGCCCTTTTCTATCGACCCCCTGATCACATGCCTTTATTTCCTCAGCTCTTTGGAGAACTGATCTCTCAACTTGCTATCAACCATGCCAGAATCATCGTCATTGGCAATTTTAACTACTGGCCCTTAGACCCACGTGAAAGCAACCTATCGGTTGAATTCTCGGACCTACTGACTGGCCTAAATTTCTCCCAAAACATTAACAAAGCCACCCACATCAAGGGGCATATCCTGGATCAAGCTTGGACCTCCAATATTACAATTACCTCCCCTATTATTTCCCCTTGCCCTTGGTCTGATCATTCCTTTATCTCCTTTGCCATTACTCAGACCCCTCATGTCCCTTCGATCCCTGTTAATAATTTTTTTGCCGAAACTGGAAACGAGCTGACCAGAGCGAATTTCATAGTCTCTTGATCTCCTCCGCCCCTAATGAACTGCCTTCTACCTCTGCCCAAGCATCTAGTATAGCTAGCTGGTTGGAATCAGCTTACGACAAAGTTGCTCCTATGAAAAGAATTAAAACCAAGCGTCCTCATGACGCTCAGCGCTGGTTTTTGGAAGAACTGAAAAAGGAAAAATTGGCCTTGCGCCAGGCCGAACGCCGCTGGCGGCGTCACTACACACCTGAGGAGAAAATGACTTATACCACCTTACTAAAACATTATAAAAATTCTATTTTACAAACTAAAATTACATATTTCTCTCAAAAAAGTATTAATTCCTCGTCCAAATCCAAGGATGTTTTTTCTATCGTTAATGAGCTTACTCAACCTGACCAGGTACTGGCCAAACCGGCCCCCTCACAGGCTTTGTGCGACTCATTAAATGCTTTTTCTATTGAAAAAATTGCTGTTATTAAAAATAACATCCCGCCTTCTATTCCACCCTCGGCCCCCGTTATCACTTGTAAAAATCCACTGGTGTTAGATCATATTCCCCCGATTTCTAAGACAGAATTCTTGGACCTCTTGAACAGAGTAAGCTCTGGCGCCCCGTATGACTGTTGTCCCCGCCAGATTCTAAAAGAAGCCTTTCGAGCCTGTCCCGATCCTCCACTCTCATTACTTAACAGCTCATTGACTACAGGCACTGTCCCTGACTCCTTCAAATGTGCCGCAGTGGTACCCATTCTTAAAAAGCCTAATGCTGACCCCCTAGTATTGAGTAATTTCCGCCCCATTTCCCTGCTCCCTTTTCTCAGTAAGATCTTAGAGGCTCACATGACCAACTGTCTCAGCTCCTTTATTGCGTCCTCCCAATTCTTAGATCCCAGCAGGCGGGTTGGTGTAGCCAGGCGCTTTACAAATTACTTTATTAATATTTTTATTAAAATGTACTCTATTTTTTGGTTTCACCTGCACAGTGCTTGCTTGCACTTTGCTTGTGAAATCTTTTCATAATATGAAACTGAAAAGGGGCTTACGTCCTGTCCCCTTACTTTTCCTTGGTTCCTGTGCTTGCCGCTTACTTTTCTTCAGTTTCTATTGGCTGTAGCAAACTATTTCCTGTTGGTCCTCGTGCCTTTCAGTTATCAGTATCCCGTGGCCCAAGTACTCTATTCATCCACTTTGTGTGACTTTTTTAAAGCTTTTGCCTGCACAGCACTTAACCTGTGCATATTTTTTACTTTCTGTCTGTATGGCTCTCTACAATGCGTCTCTGTCCCTTATGTTTGTCTCCCACGCCTTTTCCCGCTTCCCACTCACCACTTCAATGACAACCATTTTAACACATCCCCATCTTAGCCCTTGTGAGACTGCCACCATCATGAAGTCAGGCAGTAGTCATTCTAATTAGAAATCGGTAGACTAACTTCAACTTCACTGAAGTGCTGGTGGAGGAATTTCTGTATATGGGGACATCATGTATGCTACACACTAGATAGGGTAGATACGTTAGGGTTGCCATATGTAAAGTGTATTAACTAGTCTGCACCTGACTGATGCAAGCTGAATTAATCTCCCTCCGCATCTTGTTGTTCAGGCTCAGCTCGCCTCCTGGGTCACAGCTGCACACTCAGCAGGATCTTGTTGCCGTCATTCAAAAAGCAGTGATCTCCATGAATGTGGTCAATGCTACCACAGCCTCCTTTTCACTTCCTGAGAGGCAGAAGTATATATCAGCAATAATAAGAATGAAGTGCTTCCTGGGGTCCTCCGTGCTGCCTGGCATATTTTCTGCTCCAGCATATGCACACAACCCCAGCCACAGGAACCCATCACAGCGTAGGCCAGATGCTCACTGAATCCTCAAACGCTGTCATGGTTCGAGTCGCTACTACTAGAGCTTCCACACCAAGCACACTGAATTCAATTGAGAGCGTCAATATTAGGTGTGGGCAAGCCCGGCGATTCAACAAGGTGCTTAATGAGACTGTGACCACTCAATTAATTTTTTGTGTGTGCAGAAGAGATGGTTTTTACCCCCTTTTCTTTGTCAATATTACAGTGGTAAGTGACCCCTTGCCATGACAGTACCGCTGAGGACATTTGTATTTTCTTGCTGTTTCCCTCGTGCTTCTCCCCCCTCAAATCCTCTTCTCGTTCTCAAAATGTTTTCATACTCCCCTTAGAGCTATTCCATTGTGTCCCTGCCTCTCCCAACTTGTTCGCTTAGTTTTTAACGCTTTGCTCCTTCGTTGTTCCTCTTCCTCCTCGCTTCTCTTGCCACTAAGCAGCATCGGTGTTCACCATCTGCCTGCATACAGTATACTTCTCCTTAGTCTTGCTTCATGTTATGACCCTGCATTTCAATACCATTCAAAACATCAGTCCGTCAGTGCATTTTTCAGATATTCATGTGTTTATGTAAAACAGTTAGGTCGTTTAAATTTTTGTTTCCACTTTATTGACAATACCATCATATAATGTACTTTACACGTTGCTAACATACCAGTCCACTTTTGTTAAGGAGCATGTCTTTGCCTCACATTATGACGCTGTGTTTCAATATCTAATCATATTACCGCATCAGCTTACTGCAAGCGGTCAGCGTACCAGCTTCATATAATTACACAGCACGACTTTGCCTCACTTTGTACCTTTGTGATTCAGTAACCTTTAGTGATTGTTCACATTTTGATTACACGTTCATAACCAGTGGTTTATATACTGGGCCATTTTTTTTTGGTTGTGCTGCTGACATGTCTTTACAACACTTACATACCTTTCACCTATTCTCAGACACTGTTCACCCTGCACACTCACCCACCATTTAATCTACACAGTCACCCTGACATTAAGCTGGCGGTCGGATACTGCTCACCCACCACTCACACAGTGTTGATTTGGCACTCACATTCCACTGAATACCGCTCACCCTATACTTGCACACCTCTTACCTTCTACAGGGTAACATCTCTCACCCTGTACACTCACACAATTCTTATTCTGCACTGAACATACATCAATCACCATGCATTGAGGCACATTCACCCTGCAATCACACACTTATCAACCTTCATTCATGCACTGCTCAATCTGCACAGAGAACACTCACACCATTCTCCCTACACTCATTACATGCATTTCTGTCACCTATGGAAACCTGTATGCTTCTTTTCAAGGTTTAAAATAAATTACAACATTTAGAGTCAAAGGTATTTGGAAATGAGGGCAGGAAGGGTCAGGTCTGTACTGTACAAGGCTGATGGATTACCCTTACGGCAAACGTTTGATAGTAAATTATCTGTTTTCCTTTTTACCATTTTAATTTTGCATAATTATTCACAAGAAGTACATCTATGATATGTACATTTTGACATTGAATGACTGGTCAGAGCGACTAAATGTGGACATTAAACCACTGAACACCTCTCCAAAGCTGTCCGAGGGCAGAAGGTATTCTGTCTCAGAGAACAAGAAGTCTCTTTTGGTACACAACGGCATTATTAGAGCCAAGATTACCAATGACCAGCGTTATAGATCCCATTGCACAGTAACCATATCTGGATTGTGCTTGTTGACCTCTAGGAAACAGTCGTCATGGGTCACAATACGTTTAGATAAAGGCTGACAAGTACTGAAGTTTGTTTGCCTTTTTTGTGGTAAGTGACAAGGAAAGCACGTTTCTTTTATCAGCCATGAAAGTTCAATTTCTTGAATATGATTATTGCACAGAGCAAGGGGTAAGTGAGTGAGAATTATGTTACCCTTACTTGTTTGCAACATAGAGCATTTTCCATACATTTTATTTGATAAACACTACAATGTACACATCACCTGACTTTATTCATCTGCCTTTTTGGCTGCAATCACTGCCTTCTGGTACCAAATATATTAAACTACCCAGTCAGTGCTATTGCTCACCCAGGTACTATAAAATACGTTATTACATCCTGAAAGCTTGTATCATTTCCTCCATTGTCATTGCCATGGGCTGTGCTGTTGTGCAGCAGCAACAGTCAAGGACGTTGGCGCTACAATATAGGACTGACTGCCAAAAAACGAGATTAAATAAAAAAAGCAATTACAAGTCAAGATACTGAATAGCACTTCAGCGAAGAATAGCCGCTCAGGGGCTAAACTTGTACTACAATGTTTCTTGGTGCCGGAGAGGGCACTGATTGCTGAATTCCTGAAAAGAGGGCAAGGAATATTCCGACAAATCACTGAGATCTGTGGCACAACAGGGAAAATATTTTTGGCAACAAGCTTTCTAGTCCTGACCAAGAACACTTTCTGATTGAAGAGCCACCATTTTTTTTTCATATAAATGCTTATTCATTCATTTATTTATTTTGAAACATAACATTTGAAACAGAGATGTTTTGGAATAGAACATGTTAAGCAAGTGTGTGTATAAGAGACAACCAGACTGAAATTACCTGATGTGTGACTGACACTGATGGGTATATTTACAAACTCCTATCACCACCACAGCGTCACTTTTTAAGACATTGTGGTGGCGATAGGGGCTTCACCTTATTTACAAGGCAGCTTTAAGCCACTTAACGTGACTTAACGCTGCCTTGTACATAAGGGACACTTTCACGCTATGCTTAGTGTGAAAGGGATGGGCAGTGGGTGTTGCGGTGGGCTTTCCACTTCAACACCCATTGATTTTGACGCTGCCCCCTATTCACAAGGGCAGCGGATATAGGAGGCAGCGCCAAAATTAAGACCAGGGAAAACCTGGTCATAAGTTGGCGAAACAAGGAGAAACGCTTCATTTCTCCTTGTTTTTGCTTTTTCCATGTGTGCTGCATTGTGAGAAAGGCAAAGGGTCAGATGAACTAACATTTTTTGCGGGCGCAAATGGGTTTTAAACCCATTTGGGACTGTAAAAAACATGTGGCCCATGTAGTAATCCTATTTTGGGAGTCACAAATCAATTTGCGACTCGCACAATTAGATTAAAAACCCGCTATCAGGAAGGGGCATTGCAAGGGTGTCCCTTCCTAATAGCGACTCCTGAAGCTATGTATGACTGTTTTGCGATAGCAATTGCAGTCGTAAAATAGTTGCAGTTTACCACCCTTCACAGAAGCGTGGTAAACCACTCACAAACAGGAAGGGGTACCCAGGGGACCCTTCTCCTTTGTGAGTTGCTCTCAAAATATTTTGTAAGAGCAGGCAGTGGTCCCCAGGACCACTGCCTGCCCCTAAAAAAGAAACTGAAAAGTTTCCTTTTACTTTTTTAAATGCATCCCGTTTTCCTTGAAGGAAAACGGGATGCAATAAAAAAAAAAGAAAACTGCTTTATTTAAAATCAGTCCGAGACAGGGTGGTCTGCTGACCCCAGGAGGCTACCATCCCTGGGAGTGGCAGCCATTCCTAATGGGGTCGCAAATTGAGACAGCCTCATTAATATGCACAAGGCATGCAATTTGCAACCCTATAGGTAATCGCAAACAGTGTCTCAGACACTGTTGTGCATCCCATTCTGCGCATCGCAAATTCACAAATGCGACGCAATTTGCAACTCACAAGTTGGTGGGTCGTACATCTGGCCCAAAAAGCATTGGATTATTTATGTACAGGAAGGTCCCCCTTCCTGCACATAAGCAATCTTTAAAAAAAAAGGCATTTTGTGACTTCGATGTGTGCTGTATTAAGCAGCACACATAGAAGTGACAAAATGGCATTTAAAGATTGTTGATGTACAGGAAGGGGGACCTTCCTGTACATAAAAAATCTTTCCCCTGCACACAGACACCCTTGCATTATGGTGCAAGGGTGCCTGCGTTGGCGCTACACTGCTAAGTGTAGTGCCAGCGTAGGGGGAAAAGCAAGGCTGCACCATATTCTCGTAAATATGGTGGAGCTTGTGTTTCTGAACTGGCAGATTGAGGCATTAAGTCATGACGGCTAACGCCTCATTCCGCCACTTCAGTTGTAAATATCCCCGCGAGTATGAGCATGACTGCAATGTTACAGAGATCTATACATACGCACAGCGAGTGTAGACATACATTTTTGCCAAACTACTGAAATTTATAATGTGTGAGGTGTGAGAAGTGATAATCACATTTTGCCTTGCAGATTCTTTAGGGTTATTTGTGTGATGGGGATTCTCAACAGAGATGGAAACCTTTCTTTGAGCTCCGTGGCACTCTCAGTGCGGATGCTCATTTAATATGATGTACTGGTGAGTTTTTCGCTGCCCTTCAGCTCCGGAGAGCGGCGGAACATTCTAGGATCATCGGAGAGTGTTTTTATCTTATTGAAACACTCAATTTGAAGCTGCGACGCGGGAGGTGTGGAGCTGAATATTTCTTCAAAATGGCGACCATCTGTAAAATTCTCCTCACAAATCAACGCATGGATGCTGTACTACATTACCATTGCGCATATTTGCTACATTAATGCTTCCTACAGTACTGTTTTCTATTATTTTAATTGCGATGCCTCGCTGTGACCGTACCATAGGGGTGTGGCTTATTGCTCGCTGATGGTGATTCCACTTTCTTCAGCTTTGCGACACTGTTGATTAAAGGACAGATGCTACAAAGGATTTTCATTTACCCTTCAACTCCAGAGATAGGGTGGAAGACCAACGTATGTCGGAGAGGGTTTTTTCTCTCCTAGAGCTATCTAATTTGACACTGCAACATGAACCACGATGCTGTTTTTTGTCTAAAATGGCAGCCATTTGCGCAAATCTCCTCATAATACATTATGGAGTTGCTAAATTTCACAATTAACATTCTGAAAGGCTCAGAGCTTAGAGACCGGCGGTGATAGGCGCTATACAAAAACTTTATAACATAACATAACAGTTGATGCCATGTAAAGTACCACTCTTCTTTGTTCTTGCACCACACAGAGCTGTTCATAGCTACAAACATATCTTATGCAGATATTTTCTCTTCATAATCTGAAGCTTATAAATGGCTACAGCTGTCTGAATTTTGTCACATATTAGTTTATTAAATTGAATGTATATAATCTGTCCCTGAGACTGGCCCTAGTGCTGCTGGTTGCCCATTCCATGTATTATAAAGTGGTGATGATAATATTCTGTTTTAATACTTCCTATTAATTTGGCCATGCGACTGAATAATTCGGTTGGCTATTGGAGAATATATCCTTCACTCTAAGGCCATACTCCGCTTTATCTGCTATTTCTACTCATCTTAAGGCTTTCTAATGACGGTTGTTACGATCTTACCCAATAGCGGAAGGCATAGGTGTTACTACCAAAGACAGAGACTCCAAAGAGAACTTGAAATGCTCCAAGCAGACCTCTCCTTCACCGGAATCACCAACTAAGGGGAGTCTTGAATCTACCTCAACTCTGGATGCGATTCTGCTTAAGCTCAATACTGCTCATGATATCACACAAAGTATCAACACAAATACTGATTTGCTTCAGGTAGAGGTAGCTGCAATTCTTAATGATCTCAAATCTCTTTCACTGCGAGTTTCTAAAGCAGAAACTAGGATAAGTATGTGGAAGACTTTACAAATAAACAAAAGGAACACATTCAGAGTCTGGAATGTTCCATTGTTTCATTGAGGAGAGATCTCATTGAACAGGAGGATTAGAATGGAAGGAGTAATCTTTGTATTTTTGGATTGCCGGAGACTTGTGAAAAGTCTGCTCCCTCAGTAATTGATTTCTTGCTTACATGGATCCCAAATACCCTGAATATTTTCTTCAATAAAGCCTTAGAGATAGAACGCACTTGCAGGGTTCTTACCTTCAAACCACGATCAATGTCCTCTCCAAGCCCCTGATTTTTAAACCTTTGTGCCATCAACATACAGAACTAATTCTGGCACAAATGAGGAAAATTAAGTCAATACAATGGGAGGATCACATAATATCCATTTCAGAAGACTTTGTGAGAGACACGGTGATCCACCACAAAGGCTTCCTGAACCTACGCAGAAGATTCACTGATTTAAATATCCCATTCTCTTTTGCTGGTCCCTCAAGATTTCGGATAACTTTCAAAGGTCGATCACAGATTTTTCATGAACCTTCGGATCTTTCGACATTCTTGGATAATCAATCTGAATCGCAAATGGATTCAGACACTCTTCCTGTTACTTTTCATCTCTAATGTTTTTGTATTATTGACATGGTGCTTTTCTTCATCAATTGTTATTCTTTCTTATAAAACAGTGCAAATCTTTGTATTGTATTTAATCCTACTTGGGACTACATCACTAGTTTTGGCTTGTACAGTGTCGGTTGACCAAACTCATATCGTTTTTTGCAGGATGATGCCCTTTTTCTGTATTATTTTTAGTATGATTTGGGTTTACATTCCTAGTGTTGATCGGTACTATGCTACCTGACCTAATTTATATGTTTTTATGCAGTTATGTTGTTACAATTGACTACTGCTAATATATTTTGAAATTCTTCAAATTTCAATGTTTTTCTCTTTCCTTTATTCATTTGCTTCTTCTACTTTCTATTTTATTCCTTGTTCTGTCTTCTCTTTGTCCAGTGGTCTTTTTAAGTGGTAATATATTCATATGGATATATTAGTTTGTGATGTTATTGACAACCATCGACCTGATAGTGTTGCGTGTTTATCTAGGTTCCTGATCGATACTGTGACCTTATGCCCCTATTCGGCTATAAATCCATTTATTCCCTATATTGGCATAACCGTTCAAATGCGATTTTCTGAAAAGTCATCTCTGGCCTCACACGAACAGAGCCACATTCCAGCATAGTTCTCTCTGCCACTTCCTTTGCGACCAATTAGTGCAATGACAGAGCAGTAGTCACTATCTGATATTCCTAGATAACACTCCGAGTTCTTCAACAAGATAAAAACTCAGCAAACCTGGAAATCCCCGCTTGCTGTGTTTTGATTAGTAATGGAACTCTAATGAGCAACTGATAACTATCACTTCCTAGTGACATCTTTAATTGACGTCTTATGTCCAGCAAACTTGCGTCAAACCCGGCACCTGTTAGGTATAAATATTACCAACGTTGCCTTAAGCAATGGGAGCTACTGTTGCTGATGCCAGCTGCCTGCAAGACCCCGTGTTGGTAAATCTAGCACTCTGTCGCTGCAGCCTGCTGTCCTTGTGGTGGTGAAGCTGCTGATACCATTATCGCTGCTAAAGTGCGAACTATGGTACAGTACGCTTAGGAGCTGAACAGCCGTCCTCTGCGAAGACATCCAGCAGATTCCAGCTGCCCGCGGACGCTGTCCCCCCTCCTTCCTCGACGCGCTGAAGAGACCCGCTTCCTTTCTCGTGCAGAGAAATCCAGCCACGGCGTTTCCGGTCTACCCTCGCGGGTGACTGGGATATCGAGAGAGACCCCTGAAGGAGATACCAATCCTCCATCATTCTATTCAGAGGTATGGTGTTGACTAAACCCTTAGACGAGAATTCTTGAAACAAACCTTGGCAAAACCAACTTAACTTAAAGCTACTTACTTACTCCCCTTTCACGTGTTAGGCTTAGGTCAGGCACACTGGGGTAGGCTTAGTTAGAAGCACCAGTTGAGTATGTTAGCCTAATGTATATATGACTGTATATATGTTTTATTACTTTTAAACCATTGTATGGCTAAGAAACCATATCAATGCTTTTACAGTTCTATTTCGCAATACTTATCTTACTGTACGTACTTTTTATAATAACAATTCTTGCAATTGTGGCAATACATTTCTCTTGTACGAGAAGAAAGACTGTTCAATAAATGTTAACCTTTTATTGACAAACGCCCGTCTCTCTATTCTCTACATCTCGTGAAAGTAAACTGCACTAGACTGACTGAGTGAAATACATGTCTATTGTTTCACACGACCCTAGAGATTGACTCTTGATCTGAGGAGCAAAGTTGTCATGTTGCACGGTTGTTGGAAAGCTGAATCCCTTCTTGTCTGTCCCAAGGAAGCTGATCACTTCCTATGCAGAGAAGAAAGTTTCCAGTGACCTCTGAGCTAGTTGGTAACACAACCCAATTAAGTTTAGCATAGTCAGTGGAGGCCTGGAATATCCGCAGTTCCACGTCGATACTACTGTTTATGTTATTCCAATGCGCAGGGCCTAGTGGGAAACTAGGAACTACACTACATGGCGCCCTAACGTTTGGTAAGGCGATAAACTAACGCAAGACTTTTAGAGTAACTCAGTCGTGCATATTTCACACCCCTTTCTCCCGTAAATACTCCAATAGACGTCTGGAGTGGGTGAAAGGTTAAAATCCGCCCGACCTTAGTAGGAAGAGATTCCTATGTAAAGCTCTGGTTTATTCAACGTTGAAGGATACAGTGTTCCAAAATATTGTGCACCTAATCTTTGTCTCCTTGGAGACCTACTCTGCAAAGCCTGCATTTATAAAAAAAATGTCAGACAGTGAAGAAGAAAGGGAAGCAGCTAGGCTGGCTTCCCTACTAATGGAGGAGGACTCGAGTCTCCTACAGACAGACCCGGATGCTATAATCATCCCGGTCCACTTAAGAAGATCTATAACGTTAAAACTTATAGAAAACGGACTGACACCACAAGGTGGTACAGTAATTTTCGTGATAGAGGCTCACGAGTATCGGCAGACAGAGGTATTCTATTCATGGATAAACTTTCCAGCGGTAAATGCTAGAACAAAAGAGTTTCACTATTACAAAATAGAGAAACCTCCGGAAGAGTACGCTCCTTTCGAGGAGATTGAAATTCCACTTAAATTTCAAGAGCACCTGCTCTGGTTTAATGGCGCCCTAAAACACAATGATCACATAACTAGGCTCGGTCCACTAGGTAGACCAGGAGCCACGTGGCCGGTTCTAGCCAGCTACACACCACATCCTGACATTGTAAAAATGTCTAGAGAAGAGCTGTTAGTACAGCTAAACACATTAATAAAAATACATAGGCAATTAGTCCAATATGTAATGCGGACTGCAACAGTCCAGCCAGCTGTTAATACACCACAGCTGACCTCTCATCAGGGGAACACAAATAAAATTACACCACAGAACATACAGTCATGTCTTGGTAAAACACCCGTAAAACGGGAACAAATTCCTTTCTGGCTAGCACAGAAAATCACTCAAATAGAGGCAGTATTTCCTGATACTACCCCTATTGAGAAACACAGAATCTTGACCATCTGCCTTCCTATGGGAATCGCACCACACGTGGAGGACTGCGACACTTGGGGTACAGTCTTTGCTTCCATTTACACAAAAACACACGGTGTTCCGTCTATGGCGGTAATACCAGAAGTGCTAAAACAGATTCAAAATGAATTCGGTCCAGAGCCCGCTTTAAATCTAGGTATGAAATTACTGAAAGACTTCAAGCAGGTCTCGGCTATATTATTAACCAATATAAGAGGAGAAGCAGCATCTGTGGCGATTCGCCAGAAGTTGAAGGAAACAGTTATAAAAGATCCTGTTGAGCTTGCAAAAATCATAGAAAAATGCTATGAAGAATTAGGTAGAGACAGCTTGGGTGGGAAACCAGTAAAGCCCCAACTGCTCGAAAATCCTGAAAAATTATTTATTAAAAATAATTCAAACACTCCTAAAAAGAGCTGGGATGGAAATAAACAATCCACTCCCAAGGAAAAAGTTTTCCAGTCCAGAGGAAGGTCTCCTCGACGGAGGGAAAGAACTCCGACTCGAGAACGCCAGTCTCCCCAGAGGGAGCCCTCTGAGAAAAGATATAACCTTAGAAATAGGGATAATCTGAAAAAACCTGATAGATATCAAAGTATTGATACACGTCCCTCTCGATCTCTTCCACAGAATTCGGAAAGAAGAGGACAGTCAGACCCAGGAGAGCACACCAAGTCCAAAGACAAGGAACCTGCTCAGAGTAAAAAATCTCAATTTCAGAAAAAGAAGGTAGCCAGTATTAGAGTAATCAACCATGCCGAGAATACTGAGGACACAGTTGAAAAACGGGGCGTGGGCATTGACAATGTTGGACAGTGCAGCAGAAATCAGTATAGCGCGCAAGATCTTGATGAGTCATCTGGAGACAGTGGCCACGAATGAATACATTCAGGTTGAAACTGCCGACGCCAGACTTAGCGAGCCCCATAAAATATACGAAATAACATTGCGTATAGAGGGTGATAAGACTAGGAAAATCAAGGGTCTATTTTGGGATAAGCTCTCAAAAGGCTATGATATTCTGTTAGCTGAAAAAGATTGGCCCCCAGAGTTTGTCAGGGAGTGCCCTCGAGGCGAAGAAGTGATTATGCCTGCCTTCTCGAATCACATTCCGATTCACAAAAAATACACATATGCAAGGAAATGGGCAGTGGCCCAGGCACCTGCATTATATAAAAATCATGTAGGATGGGATGAGGATTCACCGCCTCACAAAATCCAATTAAAAAGTGAACCAACTGCCCAACGGCAGTATCCCATAAAGCAAGAAGCTAAAAAACAGGTCAGGGAGATCTTAGATCAACTTGAATACCAGGGGGTGATTAAAACATGCACCTCTCAAATGAACAATCCTTTGTTTCCTGTCTCCAAGCCAGACAATTCATATCGTCTAGTTTTGGACTACAGACACCTTAATACATGTTGCAAAACTTTTGCAGTACAAAACTCGCATAGTGCAGCCCTAATGAATAACATAGTTAGGAAAAAATATAAAACGACATTAGACATTTCTAATGGTTTCTTTTGTCAAAACATTGCACCAGAAAGCAGATATTTGACCGCTTTCTCTGCATTTGGGTCGCAGAAAAAATTCTGTCGACTCCCACAGGGGTTCAAGAACAGCCCAGGACTATTCTCAGCTAGGGTAACAGAGTTACTACAAATCTATGATGATGAAGCATTATCTTACGTAGATAATATCTATCTCACAGACGACGACTTGGATACTCACTTGAAAAGAGTGAACACCATTATACTTGGGGTCGCAGCAGAGGGTTACAAATTCAACTTTAAAAAGTCTCGAATTGCCCATCTGACAGTACTGTTTTTAGGGTACGAATTATCAAGTGAAGGGAAAAGCCTAGCGGACAACTTCTTAGAGAAGTGCGCTGTACTCCAAGCTCCAAAAACGCTGAAGAATTTACAATCCATTCTAGGTTTTCTGAATTTTGGAAGAACTTACATTCTAAATTACGGAGAGAGGGTTAAACCTCTCTATGAACTAATTAAACCTGATTTTAAACAAATCAATTGGACTCAAAAACACACAGAAATTTTGAGATCACTGCAAACAGACATGTTAGCAAAAACTAAATTAGATACACGTGACAACACACGTGATCTTGTAATCCGAGTCATCCCAGGAAGATGCGGATTCACATACCTAACCTCTAATGAGGGAGAAAAGTTACCTATTTCAATTAAATCTCACTTGTACATACAAGCAGAAAAAGCATTCAGTCCCACAGAAAGAACTGTGAAAGCAGTGCAAATCGCATTAGCAAATGAACGAGAACTAGCACACGGCAAACGGATTAATATCCTTACAGCGGAATCCGCCTTCGAGGCGCTATTCAGCCCAGTAAACCTGCCTACAGTGTCACTGGATCCGAAATGAATACAGTGCATAGATTCTCTAGGAGCGGAAGATGTGAAATACTATTTCGCCCCGCAATTTGAAGAACTGAATGATTTAGAATATGAAGAAGAATATCCTCTGCCAATCGAAATTCTTCCTCTCCCACAATACGCCTGTATAATCTATACAGATAGCTTTGTACAGCATTTCAACGTAGAGAGAAAATCCTACGATGCAGCATGTGCGATCATTAAAGGTCGTTGGCTGTGCGGTAAATTCAGACCGAAAGTAACAAAAACTGAATCTGTAAGAAACTGTTCGGTTCAGAGAACTGAAATCAGATCTTTAAAGATGGCGCTCGAAAATGCAGAACGTGAATTCCAGACACTTATAGTGTGCGATTCTCATTTTTGCGTCAACTCTTACAACAATAAACTGCAGAGTTGGATCGAAAACGACTACAAAGATGACACAGGTGCCACAATAAAGCATAAATTGCTCTGGAACGAGGTAGCTCTTTTACACAAAGAACTACAAAAGACTCACGTGATTCACGCACAGAGTCTTCGACGTGATGGCGTTCACGTTGCAGGGAATTCATTGGCTAATACAGCCATAGCGGAAGCAACTAAACCGGCTTCCGTAGCCACAAAAAAGTGTACATATAAATACATAGACGGGGAAACCTTGCTGGCAGTAAAAACGACCGTAAAAGGCGACTGTGCAGCACTACCCGTGAACTATCCACTCAATTATGCATACATAATCGATGCAAACTCCGTTCCTTTTGCTCGAATCCCTGGAGTGGGGGACAGAGTAATTCCAAACATGAACAGGAGAATATTTTTAATAGCAGACGCACACATGGGTTTGGGTCTTAGGCACAGAGAGATCAAGGAATCACTGACTGAATTACAATCAGTATTCTGGTGGCCGGGAATGAGTGTAGAACACCAAATATATGCAAACAACTGTGAAAACTGTAATAGGGATCGCAGTAGCGAACCTTGCTACCGGCTACCAGTCAGAAAGAGCGTAACGCTGCCTACACCCCATCCTGCGTCCTATTAATAGTTAAGGCGAAAAGCACTTAAAAAAATGAGGCCTCCAGCGCTCGGCTGACGCTAGAACGGTTATAAAAGATTTGCGAGTCTTTATCGGCACATACGCAATTACCACGTTCCATTCTGACCAGGGTCCTGCTTTCAGCTCTCGAGCCTATAAGGAGGCCATGGCCAGCCTGGGAATTGGGTTGCGGTATTCTTGTCCGTCATACCCCGGAAGGGAACAGTGTGGTAGAAAGAAAAAACCGTGACATAAAGCAATCTATAACAGCGAAGGTATTAGGTTCAGGCACTGGGTGGGTCAAACATTTAATAAGTGTCCAGACTAGTCTTAACAACATGCCAAGAAATTCTCTAAAAGGTTTCAGCCCATACGAACTATTGTTCGGAATTAGAATGCGAGTTCAGGACCTCGATAGTCAGATGTCAGTGGTACAAGAAGAAACAACGCACTTTGATGTAAAGGATCGTTTGGCTGTTTTACAGGAACTGAATGAAACAAGAAAATCATTAAGCAACATAAAGTTAAAGCAACAGCCAAGTACCACTGACGAGGCACCACCCGCAACAGCCCCAGCAAGGCCTGTCTGGATTCCAAAGATTGGGGATCTAGTCAGAGAAAAGATCGCGGTGAAGAAGGAATTTGGGCCTTCTTACAGAAAAGCAGTACCTGTCTTGGCAGTCACCGGAACAAGATCAGTTGTGCTACCGCCCCTTGCTGGTAAAAAGGAGAATAGAGTCGTGTCTATCGATCTGGTAAAACCACAAGCATGTGGCCTATAATCAACAGTAGGCCCAGTTGACTTCCAAGAAACAACAGAATACCCAAACTTGCAACAATCCAAGAGGTTCAAACTGAAAGACTAATCATATGCGATCAGCCTGCAGTGCACAATGAAGGACTATGCAATAATGCCATGGAACTCGTGCCTCTTGAAACACAGATTGAAACAGTTCGTCAAGAAACAACACCAGTCTACAATGATGTGGCATCAGAAAGTGCTACCGAAAGACAGATTGAAAGAACAATCCCATCAATTGACAGAACTGCCTCTGGTTATTTCATCAACTTCGACAACTTCTCTGAAGATTTAAACGACCCCGAAGTGATGCCAGAAACAAAAAAGACTTTTAAAGAAAAAGCAACGGAACTCTTTCATCAACTGAAGGAAATCTACCTTATTTCCCCTTGGCTAGAGTTCTGGTTCGGTCTAGGTGTATTTTTCCTCCTGCTTTGGCTCATCATGGTACTGTGTTTGGGAAAATTCATTGAAGGAAAATATATTACAATGGACACAGCAAGTCAGAACATCAACCTAGTCCTGAAACCACACAGATCATCCCACGTGAAGAAAAGAGAACTATCAACAGTAAATGTCACAGCAATTCCAATACCTGGTGGGGTAGTATGGGAGAAAACAGACTATGAGATCTATGGTCCGGTCGAAATCCTGAAGTATCCCCATCAACTTAAGGTTTCCTTAAGTGACTTTGTGACACCTAGTACATTCTCTGATGATTGGGACTTTATCAGTATTAATGACATGATGTCTGATTTAGTAATGTCAGCTAGATTCACAGATCATGATTATTTACAAGGTTCATCTAGTTATGAGCAGTTATTCTGTTACACCCACTATGGGGATCATTACTTGCATAAATCTGCACAGCCTAGAAATGTTTTTATGTATAATCAATGGGAACATTGTTCTACACCACCTAAAAGCAGTTCTAAAGCATTTTTTGAGAAATTCAAATACTTCTCAGGGTTTAACACCAGTGATGCAGAAACGTTTTATTACAAACTGTTAGATAAAACAGGAATGAAAACAATGCTGACAAATTCTAAATTGATATATTCAGAAGCATTTTATGACAAAATGATGACATTTGGTTTTGATTATTGGAAAAATAATATTGAAACGAAAACAATTTGGGGTACAAAAGATTGGCAGGTGCAAGGCATAGAAGCACTATTTAGAACCTGCATGATACCAGAACAAATGTTATTTTTAAATGACACAATACACCAAACATCTTGTCTTGGCCTAGCTAAGATCAAAGACCTTAAAACACCGTCTATACCAAAGCCAATACCTGAGAATACAACCACAGATATTGAGTTAGACGTGTCACAAATTTTACATTTCAACAGAACACATCCTGATTGGAAAAAGTGGTTAATCTGGCCTACAGACACAAACAGCTGTCAAGATCGATTCCTGAATAAAACACTGGGGTTAAAAATGACCAGATTAGACCCTAGATACTCCCAGAGACAACATCCAGGGATTATAACAACATACAGTGTAGGGAAACTCTGCCTTGAATGGCTAACTTCGTCCACACTGGCTGAAATTAAGCAACACTTGTCTTTGCTAAAAGATGGTGCTGATTTGCACGATTTCATTCTTGGACCACGCAAACAGCGTCAAAAGCGTTTCATAGCGACCAGTATCTATGCTGCTTACAACGAGGCTTGGAAAGTAAAGCAAATTGAAACTGCTGAAAAAATACGAGAAATTGATCGTATTAATTGTACAATTGCCTTATGTTATAGTTATGATGTCTCTAGTGTAAATACCAGCGTTTGACAGACATTTTATTTAATGTTTCTATAACAACTGTTCTAATCAAATGATATGGTTCATGATATTTTTATTCCATAGCTTTACAGTGGTCGTTTACGCTTGATATAATACGTACATTTGTTGATAATAGTATCATGCATTGCTGTGTTTTGTATTGTCCCTCTTGGTGATTACTTCCTTTATCAGTTGTACGATTGTTTGTTTCTCTTTATTCTTTGACTTATCATTACATTTTCCTCTCATCATTCTCTTGATAAGGTTAGTATTCTATTTTCTATTCTCTATATTCTATTCTCCTTTCTTTGTTTTACTCTACCTTTTAATTGTTCTTCTGTTTAGCTCGCTTATTCTTTCTTTTACTTTATCGTTTATCTTTTCTCCGTCTCTAAGTTGGTGGTAATTCATTTACATGCATATACTCTTTATTGATATTATTGTTCTTCATTGAAATACCAGATTATTTTCATGATTTGTGTCATTATATGCTCCAACTCAGTGTCTATTTATTATTTTCCTGTGGTACGCTTTTTAATGTATATCTAACCAGAAGTTCTATACTATTATACCCATAATGTTTTGCTTATGAATTACATTTTATGTTAGATACCCTACTTATGTTTAATTTGTATCTACTATGTGCTTAAATTGCATGAGATTGTTCCTTTTTTTTAATTCATTTAATTTGGCAGTGGAAAGTTGTAGAGTACACATACACAGATAATTCATAATGAAAAATAGAGCACTGTTACAAATAAAAGAAAAGAAAAAAGCATTACAGAATATTGCATTGAGCACAACGAGGTTTCATACAGCAAGAAAGAAGAAAAGCAAGTCCCCTTTGTTTTTAAAATCATAGTAAATCAACCAATCAGATCTAATTACAGATAGGTGACCATAGTTTTTGACCGTATATCCTCTTACGCCGGCCCTTCAGTCTATATACCGCATTTTCAAGCCGATAGACATTTAATAGCTTTGACTGCCAATGATGGAAGGCCGGGGGATCCACATCGAGCCAGCGAGAGGTAATACAATATCTGTAGACTGGCATAGCTATAAATAAGAAGCTTTCCTCTTCAAGCATTCTGGTACCAATTTGGGCAGCCTGAATTCCTAATATCACTAATTCTGGTGATAGAACAGGTGATGATTCTAAGATACTATCTAAGAAGCCTTGAACTTCTAGTATAAATTGATTCAATTTTGGGCATTGAGCAAACATGTGAATTGAATCGGCAGCTACGTACCCACAACGGCTACAATTAGTACCCCCCTTAGCTTTCCATAGCACCAATTTCGACGGTGTAAAGTATAAGTCAAAAACGGTCATGAAGTGCTGGCTTTTAAGAGACCCATTGAGTAGCACCGTACTGGCCATTTCTAAAGATCTAGATATATCGACCTTTTCTATTCCAAAGTTCTTTTGCCATTTATCAGTAAATATCTCAAGATCGTCTTTTGTTCTATTTAGCATCAGTTGGTATATCGTGTCAATTCTATTTTTTCTAATACAGCTTTCCAACACATCTATTTTATTCATAGAACTGGTATTTAATACATTTTTAGACTCTATAAAACTTCGAATTTGGAGATATTTGAAAAAATCTCTCCTTGTTAGGCTATATTTGCCCTGCAAATACAAATATGATACCATTTTCCCATTCTGAAACAGATCTCCAAAGGAACTAATCTTAAGAACGTTCCACCTCTGCATCACGGGATCCCTGAAAATGTCGGGAAGCGAAAGATTTTTCAGAAATGGTGTATAGTAATTCAGCTTCATGTTAAAACAAAACCTTTTATTAAATTGTTTCCAGATTTGAAACGCTGAAATCAAAACCTTAAACTTAGTTTTTTTATAATAACTGGGTTCTATCAACCTAAGTAAACACTGTCGGGCTTCTGCTCCTAACAACATTTCGTAAATAGAGGGCGCCATTGCTTCATCCAGATAAAAATCTGGAAAAATCATAATACCCATAGCTTTTAAAAAAATTGCCCAATAATATAATCGGAAGTTTGAGATTGTTCCAGACATGTCTTATTCCATAATTTTAAAGTTGTTTATTTATTCCAAATATTGTATTTACTCTTTTTAGATCTTATTCATAGAACTTTATGGGCCGGATTATAGTATCTTAGATTGATATTTATCTTCTAATATAGGCTGCTTTATTTATTTATGAAATGTTATCTATTCTCTCCTTTTTCTCTAATATTCGAGTATACTATATTTATCGAATTTACATTATTTATTCTTAGTAGTAAGATGTAGTAATATGGTATTGTTATGTTTGTTTCACCGTGCCACGACCTGTTTATCCTTGAGTTGTCCATACCGAAGTTGATAGCCTCTGCTGTTGCTCCTCCACGTTGTCCCCCCCCATGCAATTTGTCTCCTCCAGGCATCCACTGGTGGGGTTGCATTTGGTTGATTCTCATTTTTTCTCTGGAGTATTTCTGTTCTTTCGTTTCTTTCTTCTATTCCTCGGTCCCTTCCATGCGCTTCACCCTAATTTGTGGGATATCTGCTTTCATTTTATTTTGGGATTCATGCTTTATTTCCATTAGTTTTTTATTCATCTTGGTTGCCTTTCTCTTTTTATCAGATGCATTCACTCATGTTGTTTCATATAGATCTATGTCTGGTTTAAATGTAGTTTCACTTAATGTTCTCGGGTTAAATCAAAAATCACCTTGTTAAGAGGGCCACAATTTTAGATTATTGTAAAAGTTTATCTGGTAGTGTGGTTCTACTTCAAGGGACTAAGCCTTTAAAGAAGCTCTTCTTTTGCGGAAATATTGGGTTCTTGTTGTTACTTGCTCTGAGGCCTCTGTAAGAATGGGGTTGTTACTCTTATTTCCAAAAGCTCGTGTTTGTACATTGTTACAGCTGAACATGATACCAGTGGCAGATGGCTACTTACTCGCTTGACTAATGGTTCGGACGATCTATATATTATGAATTTATATGCCCCAAATATTGATGACCTACTTTTTCGGCATACCATAAATAAAAAATGTTCTGATATTCCACAGAATTCAAGGACAATTGTTGGCAGGGATTTTAATCTTCTCCTTGATCCTATTTTAGATAGGCATTCTGCTTTTAAATTTTGACCTACTAGAGCGCATAAACACATGCTCAATATGTGCTCGTCTCATCATCTTGTTGAAACATGGAGATTGCATCTACCTACGGGTAGTGATTTCACGTTTTTCTCCTCTCCACATTCTAGCTTCTCTCGTATTGATTATCTTTTGGCAGCTGCCTCTTTTTTAAAACATACTATAAATGTTATGATTCATCCAGTAGTCGTTTCTGACAACACAGTGGTTTCTTTAACTATCCTTAGTCTTACAGATATGAGAGGCCCTCGTAATTGGCATCTCAATACAGAAATTTTGGAAGATAATTATGAGGTTAAAGAACTTAATGAAGAGATTGATAATTCCTTCAAACATAATGAGTTTTCGGTGAACTCCCCAATAGTTTTGTGGGACGCATTTAATTGTACTATACGGAGTTGCAATATTAAAAAAATTTCAAAAAGGAACAGCGACCTTAGAAAATGTCTTGAGTCTATGTGGGGATATATCAAACACAAAGAGGAGTTATATAGACACTCTAACAACAAGTCTCTCCTACAGGATATCAAGCATTTGAAATACTATTTTAACTCTATAGTCACTAAAAGAGCTTATAATGGTGTACATGCAAAAAAATCTCAGCATTTATTACAATGAAATATAGATGGTAAGTTGTTGGCCGCCACCCTAAAATATCAAAATATGAATATTAAAGGTACTCATATTTCTCATATTATTGATAAAAATGGTTCAAAGAAATTCCAAACTCAAGAAATACTTTTATGAAACGTTATGCACATCTAAAGGTCAATGCTTCAAGTTTCCTTGTCAACAGTTTCTTAACTTAATCCTTACTAATACTATTTCGCATTCCAACATGATCGAATTGGGGAAACCGACTGATACTGACGAGATCATTCAGGCTATTACGAATACTCATTCGAGAAAGGCTCCAGGACCAGATAGGTTTCCTATTGTCTTTTATAAAACATTTACCCCCTCAATAGTCGAATATCTTAAGAGAATTTTTGATAATTTTGTTCTTTCTGGCAAGGTTTCTGGCTCAGCGGCTAAGGCTACTATAGTAGTGATTCTGAAGGATGGTAAAGGTCATTCTGATCCTCCCAAAATTTGCCCAATTTCATTATTAAATATGGAGGCTAAAATCTTTGCCAAGATCTTGGCTAGGCGCTTAGAGAGTCATGTTCTCAATCTCAACCATGATTCCCAAACAGGTTTCGTTAAGGGGAGAATCGCTAGAGATAATATTCAGACCGTTTGCCATATTTTAGAAAAAGTAAAACGTCAATTTTACCATCTGTGGCGATCGCACTTGACGCCGAAAAGGCTTTTGACAAAGTCTCTTGGCCTTTCTTACAAGCAGTATTAGAATCCCATAAACTTGACAATACTTTTTATTAATATGGTAATGTCTCTCTATGCGCAACCTAAAGCTAATATCAGAATTATTGGTGCTATGTCTTCCTTTTCTAATCTTCGTCAGGGCACTAGACAAGGATGCCCTCTCCCACCTCTTCCTTTTGTCTTGTCTCTAGACCCACTCCTTTGTATACTCAATTTGAATCAGCATGTTAAAGGTTTTCAATTTGGATCGCATCCACTTAAAACAGCTGCTTACATTGATGACGTCCTTATGTTTTTTAGAGGATATTGCAACATTGATTCCTGCTATTTCTAACATCATTAGGGATTTGTTGCTTGTTTCTGTGTACACTCTTAACAAAGAAAAACTGAAATGTTCCCCCTCAATTCGTTGTGCTTTCCTTCTCTCGTGGGTGACTCAGGTTTTAAATGGCAATCAACTCATATTAAATACTGAGTGATTTGGTTCTGTAAGGACCTTTCAGATACTCTCACTTATAACGAATCCCATATCATAGCTAAAGTTAAAGATCTTTTATCTTCCTGGTCTCCTAAATATATTTCTAGGTGGGGAAGATTACAAACTCTTAAAATGAAGATAACCCCAATTATTAATTTGTTATCCTCTATGTTCCTATAAATCTTTCTTCAACCTTCTTCCATGAAATTGATTCAATCTCTTCAAATTTCTATGGAATGATAAAAGAGCTAGAATCACTTATAAATACCTTAGAAAGCCCTCTATCCTCGGTGGCTGTAATCTTCCAGATTGGCAGTTGTATCAAATCGTCTTCCTAGCGTCTCAAGGTGCACTTTGGCTCTTACCGGAATCCCAACATATACCCCCTTGGATTTATATTGCATGTGAATTGTGTACTCCTTTTTCTACTCCTTCCTTTCTCACAGCTTCTTAGCTTGTCTTTGATCATTCTCATTGTATTATATTAGACACGATTAATGCACTAAATTATGTTGATAAAAAAATATACAAACCTATTCATAAATCAAGCTGGTGCTCTTTATGGTGCAATCCTAAAAAATTGTTGCTGACATCGATCCTGGTATGGCCTCTTCTTGGGTTGCTAATGGTATAAGACTGGTGAAAGGTCTTTATGATTCTAATCATGACCCTCTTCCCTTCTCTTTCTTAGCTAGAAAATATAATCTTACCAACATTTTCTAAAAAATCCCTCTCTACAGATTCGGTTACTGTTTCACTTCTTCCTATGTGGTTACACTAATGCCATTCTACATCTAAAATCTATAAATGTGCATCTGCTCCACTATATTCACTGTCTACATTTATATATGATAAATGGTCTCATCATTTTGAAGTTGAAATTTGTAAACATATTTCACAAGAGACCTGGAAATGTTTTGGGTAGTTATCCCTATGAAATAAGATTCCTTCTCCTATTCAATCCAAATTGCTTACTTTGAATCTCCTTTACTGGACCCCTGCTTGTTTACACAAGTTGAAACTACGGGATAGCAATCTTTGTTCGAATTGTAACTTAAAACCGGGCACTCATCAACATATGTTTTTTTAATGTATGTTATTGCACTCTTTCTGGGGCCTCATACGGAAACACTTATCATCAATCTTTAATATATCTATAGAGCTTTCTTCACCTATGATTTTTTGGGTCATGGGCTACAGTTATTCCTTTACCCCTTGACAATATGGATCTGGAGCTATTAGATTTACTTTTATCCATTGCTGTTAAATTATACTAACAGAATGGAAATCTTTTCATCTTCTATCTTATTATACCTGGTGGGCATGGGTCTCATACCTTCGTGGAGCTCATACTTTTGTTGAGGAGAAACATTACTCGCCTTCCATTTCTAGTATTGTTTGGCAGTCTCTGGACAACGATATGAATCTGTTCTCTCAGGGGTGGTAGCTTGGTATCCTTTTGATTCCATTTCTTAATTTATTTCCTTCATTGGAGCAGATATCCCCTCCCTTCTCTTTGATTCCTCTCTTTTTTCTGTCTTTTCCCCAGTATTCCTTTTTCTTTTTCTTCCTCCCTGTTTTCTTTTGATGTTCAATCTTATTTATCAAACATTACAATGATATATGTCTTTATCATGATATATGTTGTTGCTTTGTCTGATCCATATATCTGGGATTGTATTATTATTTGATGAATTTTATAACATATACTACGTGTCATATATGTATTTACTCTCCTGTTCAAATAACGATCTGTTTACAACGCTTTTTATCCCAGTCCAATAACTCTTGGGTATGAAATCTGTTTTACTCTGAAATTCTTTAATATTAATTTAGTATATATTTGATTCTGATATGTTGTATTGCTATTGTATTACAAATGTATTTTCTCTTTTAAATAAACAATAAAGACATTTGAAAAAAAAGGGTTATCTGTGTGATATATGGGCTGGGCCTCCCAATGGGTGGAAGGGAAGCCTGGTGGAGAGGCCCTGGGTGGAATCTATGTGAAAACATGTAGCCCAGAATCTAGCTATAATAAGGCTTGTGATGATACGTGCAAGTCACTGATAGGGTTAGAGTGACTTGATATGGCTTAGAAAGTACTATATCTTGCATTGCCAACTTCAATGAGTGGTGCGGCTAGTGTCTTGTTATTGGAAATAAGATTTTATGTGGACTTATTTTTGCACCATTTGCAAAGGGATTCCCTTATCTAAGTTTAATGGAGCGAAAGTTAGATGAGATCAGAGCTTTGATCTATTTATAAGCACAGCGAATACAAACATACAAACATACATTCCTACCAAACTACTGAAATTTATCATGTGTGAGATGGGAGAAGTGGTAATCAACCTTAGCCTTGCAGACTCTTTAGGGTTATTTGTGTGATATATGGGCTGGGCCTCCCGATAGGTGAGAGGGAAGGCTGGTGTACAGGCCCAGTAGGTGGAACCTATATGTAGCACACTATTCAAATGCTGCATAGATTCTAGATGAGGTTATATCATGTGAGATTGTTAGAATGTATGGCTGAGATACCCGCCACCCCCTCTCAACACAATCCCCAAGAATGGGAATACGGAAACAGTGCTGAACTTTTGGAAGGCGGGAGGGAGTTACCCTCCCGGCCGTATTTATTAAAATATGAAACAAAATTAAAACATTCAAATAACAGTTTCATATCATGTACAATTTCATTTCCACATTACGATGTTTTGGCTGACCTTAACACATTTCTAATACAAAGGTTCTCCTAGCCGATACTAACATCCTACAAATGCATTTTCAAATTGAAATTGTACATCCTAACGTTAAGGGCCAACGGCAAGGTTGTAACCGGTGTCAGATCCCTAAACCAGAACTCCCCCCTCACTTGTGAGGGGCGGCCGCACAGAGGACTGCACCTCATGTGCACATACCAATTTCCCTTGTCTTGATGGGGGCCCCAATTAACTCGACGCCATCTTAATGGTCGTCGGAGGACTCGTGTGAGGTGTCTAGAAGGTAGCGTAGACCCCCCTCCCCACCCCACACAACTTACCACATCTGCCGTCGCAGATGTCCTGGCCCCGGGAAATTCCCAGGAGGGGCCCGTAGCCCCTCCTATCCAGGGAGGGGCCTTGACCGCCTTCCCTTTCCTTTCGGCGTCCCATCCTTAGAAGGGACCGCCTCCCCGTTGAGGGGCCAATGGCCACCTCCCCCCGGGCGCTCCCATCCGTAATGGGTGACGCCCCCCCCTAGGGATCTTCCAATTACTGCTCACCGATCATGACCTTACCGCCCGACCAAATAATAAATACGACAAACTAATTACTAAAGAGGCTAATTACTAAAGAGGAGAAAGACAATAAGACATTCACAGTATGAACTGTCTAAAACATCACTGATCAACTCTGGTGCAACTACTTTTATTCAATAAAGCATACTGTAAAGAATTATCCACTTTATTGCATACTGAATCACAACTTTATTCAGAACAACCTGTAAGAAAATTAATTACCACGTCAAATGACTTTATTTCAAAAACAACTTGCTGTCCTCAGGGGCTGGTGGGTGGTTCAAAATTGGCTCTTCGTTCCGTCTCGAGCTCACGTGCAGCGGGGAGGTGCAGCTTCAGAGCACAGGAACAAGAGGATGCTTCCTTGGCTTGTCGCTCCTTTTATCCTTCTTCGGGCGGGCGTAAACCCGCCTCCACCCGCCTCCGGGGGCGTGGCTGGCGGCTTCAGTGTCTAGGACAACCCACTCTTGGGCGGGAAAAAGCACGCCCCGGCTACGCCGCTTTGGGCATACCAGCCGAGACTAGCCTCCCGCCCAAGATGGCTTCCCGGGGGGGTCGGGGCACTCCACCATACGTTCGGGGGGACCGAGTGGTCGCCCCTTTCCATATGGCTGAGATACCCGCCACCCCCTCTTAACACAATCCCCAAGAATGGGAATACGGAAACAGTGCTGAACTTTTGGAAGGCGGGAGGGAGTTACCCTCCTGGCCGTATTTATTAAAATATGAAACAAAATTAAAACATTAAAATAACAGTTTCATATCATGTACAATTTCATTTCCACATTACGATGTTTTGGCTGACCTTAACACATTTCTAATACAAAGGTTCTCCTAGCCGATACTAACATCCTACAAATGCATTTTCAAATTGAAATTGTACATCCTAACGTTAAGGGCCAACGGCAAGGTCGTAACCGGTGTCAGATCCCTAAACCAGAACTCCCCCCTCACTTGTGAGGGGCGGCCGCACAGAGGACTGCACCTCATGTGCACATACCAATTTCCCTTGTCTTGACGGGGGCCCCAATTAACTCGACGCCATCTTAATGGTCGTCCGAGGACTCGTGTGAGGTGTCTAGAAGGTAGCGTAGACCCCCCTCCCCACCCCACACAACTTACCGCATCTGCCGTCGCAGATGTCCTGGCCCCAGGAAATTCCCAGGAGGGGCCCGTAGCTTCTCCTATCCAGGGAGGGGCCTTGACCGCCTTCCCTTTCCTTTCGGCGTCCCATCCTTAGAAGGGACCGCCTCCCCGTTGAGGGGCCAATGGCCACCTCCCCCCGGGCGCTCCCATCCGTAATGGGTGACGCCCCCCCCTAGGGATCTTCCAATTACTGCTCACCGATCATGACCTTACCGCCACAGGCCGGATAGTTGACCGGCTATCCGGACCCCCCACAAAAACTCCTACCTAAAGGTCATGCTGTAAACTCTTTAACCAGGCTACGAGGTCTCCTATGAGTAAAGAATTCCCCACCCGGGACAAATGGACCCCATCTTCTAGATACATATGGTCCCCCCTGATACATCCATGAGGAATCGAATGCAATGTACTTGTACGGAACAGTCTACCAAGCTTGTTATTTACTTTCTTCACAGAATGATTTACAGCAGCCACCGAAATAGCCCCCCGCCACACTTTCCGTGGAATCATATGGGACCATGCAATCGTGCACCCTGGAACCCTTCTCGCCAACCAACTTACTGTGGATAGTATCGCCTCGAGAAGTAGTCGTCTACCAGTGGTCACCAAATCATTGCCCCCAAGATGCACTATGATTATAGCTGGCGGTGACCTTGTCCGCCCTAACAAACCCTCCATAAAAGTTTGAAACTGGTCAATACAGAGCCCGCCCCTTCCGTAGAAGGTCACCCTGTACCCGTATTCCCCAGCCATGTGAATCATGTCACCTGCTTTGAATACGTCCGTGGCACGCCTCACGTATGAGTGGCCCACGACCCACACCACTTTTTCCTCAGCCGGTGATCTTTGACTGCTGGTTCCCAGGTGTCGGGTCGACTGCACAGTCCGCCCCGCCTCGTAAGCTTGCGAAACTGTAAACCAAACAAAAACAAGAAGCGTGAGTACATGATATCAGCTTCACAACATGTGCAACCGCACATACCTTTTGTAACAATTCGAGGACCAACGCCCCAACTGTTTTACTTTTTCCACACTCAGACCCCTGGCTGTAGCCTCTGTAGCAGCCCCTATCCGGAAGGAATGGGTCCCAAACTCGCCCGGGTTCAAGCCCGCGGCCGAAATTGCCATAGCAAGCACCCGCTGGAACTGAAACCTCGTCAGTGGGGTGGCATCAGCGTGTCTCAGCAAGGTCCCCCCCCATGATGCCGCCCTCTGCGCCAAATACTCCTCAACGCATGCAACAGGGCACATGGGAGATCCGGGAATCCGCTGGACTACTACACTGTCCCCGATCGCACCCTGATCGGTCTTGGACCTGGCAAACGAGACAATCATCGTCTCCCCCTTAACTTGAATGTGCTCTCGGCACAGTCCACCCCCCGTATCCTGCTTGTTCTTCGCCACCAGTTCGCTTACCCGCATAGCCCCATGGAATGCTAATGCAAAAGCGGCCCGGAATAACACTGTTTCTGAATGAGATGAACATGTCGCAGGGAGTACGGACAGTAACAGGGCCAACCTTTCCAGACCTATCGGGTAACTTTCATCTACTCTGCGACCCTCAAGGCGTTGCCACCCACGCAGCGCTTTCTGTACTACAAAAGACGCTGTGGGGTCCTGGATACCATGAGCCCGTGCCATAAAGGAAATGGCGGCCCGATGCCTCTGGGCCGTAGCTACCGATTTGCCTGCCTGATGTAATGACAGCAAAAACTTTAAGACATACTCTTCTTGGCCCCAAAGCTCCCCCCTAGCAGAACCCAAAAAGGACCAATAGGAACGGAACGCCCCTTCATATGCCTTCCTTGTCCTGGGTGCTAAACTCTCTCCCACGAGGTTTTGTAGTTCGGGGCACCGAGAGACCAGAGAGCTTCGGGAAATGGTGCCGCCACCGGGTCCGCTGTGGGCAGAAAACCCCAGAAGGCCTGCATACGGAAACGAGAAAGCGCATCAGCAGCCTGATTCAGCACCCCTGGCACATGTCTTGCCCTAAAGAGCACGTTCAATTGCATACATAGTAAGACAATTTCCTTGAGCAATCTCAGAATCCATTTGCATCGTGCTGCCTGACTATTGATACACTCAACCACGGTCATGTTATCAGACCAGAACACCACAGAGTGATCCCGAAACCCCTCAGGCCATGTTTTCAAGGCCACCAGAATAGGGAACAGTTCGAGAAAAGCGATGTTGCCTGTAAGCCCACTCTCGTGCCACCATGACGGCCATGTTTGAGCTGACCAGTGATTACCAAATATGACGCCAAAGCCTATACTCCCCGCCGAATCTGTCCACAACCCCAACTCCTCGGAGGACACCGCCGGCTTGTTCCAGACAACCCGACCATTGAAATCCGCCAGGAATGCCAACCAAATGCGCATGTCCTGGCGAATCTCTGCCGAGAGCCTCGTGCGGTGGTGCCCCTCTTTAAGACCGACCATGGCTTGTGCAATCGAGCGGGAAAAAGGGCGGGCCATTGGCATCACTCTAAGGGCAAAATTCAATTGACCCACAGTCTGCTGCAATTGATGCAAATTTACCTTAGTCTCGCTAATACATGTTTCATCGAGGCCCTGAATTTCATTACCTTTTCTTTGGGCAACCGGAAGCAACCCTCTTCGGAATCGAGCTCTATTCCAAGAAACTCGAGCGAAGTAGATGGCCCCACAGTCTTACCTGGCGCCAATGGCACACCAAACTGACTCATCAGACCACAAAATTCATTTAAAGCCTGTGCACATTCTGGGTCCCCGGCTGCCCCCAGGAACAGAAAATCGTCAAGATAATGCATAACATGCTGAAACCCCGTCATTCTTGTGAATGCCCATTGCAGAAAACTACTGAATTTCTCAAAATATGCACAAGATTTGGAGCATCCCATTGGCATACATTTATCCATGTAATAGCGTCCCTGAAACATGAAACCAAGGAGACGCTGATCGTCTGGGTGTACCGGGAGCAACCGGAACGCTGACTCGATGTCTAACTTGGCCATCAGCGCTCCGGGCCCCAGGCGATTTAACATGGCGACGGCATCATCGAAAGATGCGTACCGCACCGAACAAACTTCCGGGTCTATCGCATCGTTCACCGAAAGACCTCTCGGGGCTGACAAGTTATGTATCAATCTAAACTCACCCGGGTCCTTCTTGGGGACCACTCCCAAGGGTGAACAAACAAAATTAGCAACTGGTGGCATGTCAAATGGTCCAGCAACCCGACCCCGGGTCACCTCCTTCCCAATCTTTGCTTGTACCACCGCCGTATTCTGCAGGACCGACAGTTGGTTCCTACACTGTGCTTTACCCTGAAAATTCCCCACCGGGATGCGGAAACCATACGAAAAACCGTCTCGCAACACCCCAGCGGAGACATGATCCGGGTATTCATTGAGCCAAGGAATCATTGCCATGGTATCAACCGGGGTAGGTAAAGGCGCCCCTCGGACTATTTCAGACCTGTTTGGCGCTTCCCCTACTTCCGTTATCACCCGTTTTGGCTCTGCACATGGTCTCGGGATGCGAGGACTGTCCACACCCCCCACATTCGTGCCTAAACTTGCATGACCCCTGGGGCCTTGTACACTTTCCCCTGTTAAAACTCCAGCAGACCCCTTTTTTACCTGTATTGCCATTCGACCTTGAATGGTGCTCGTTACTTGATCCCGCCCGAAAGGGCGCCCCTGATGAGTGGCGGGAAAACTCGCCCCCGTTCCCCCCCAACAATGGCGCCTTTGTCATGCCTGATATCTCCATTTTTTGCCAGGAAATGGAGTCGTAACAATCCCACGTCAGAGATGTGTCGAACTCCTTGGCCTTACGAAAAATATTATCATAACAAAACCACTGATTGCCCTCATATGTCTGAGAAAACTCCATAATACGTGTCTGGTACACGGGTAACTCGGCCAACAGTTCAGGCCTCCGTTCCCCCATAATTGCAGTGAATATCCCAAACGCTCTGCCCCAATTACCTATCGTTTCATCAACTCTGAAAGCGGCCATCTTGGCGCGCCAAACACTCGGGTGCAGAAACTCTTTTTGCACTTTCACATGCTCAATCTCGTAATGATCAGTTAATAAAGAAAACATGTTTATATATTTCTCAGCCCATATCCTCTCTTTGATTTCCATCGGAATATGCTGAGCCACTTTCTCCCTTCTCGAGGGTACTGACCCCTCCCCCGCAATCGGCAATAGCTGCTTACCTGAACCGGAAGCTGTGACCGTAGTCGCTGCCGAACTCATGCCCGCTGCGGGTTGTCCCACTGGAGCCTGCGGGGGAACAAAAGGACATGGTGCCTTTGCAGCCTCTCTTGATTGCCGCAACTGCTTCATTACTGCCCTGGCGTCATCTGCCGTTGCCCCCTCACTCTCTTTCCCCAACCATGCTGCCAACTGTGCAGCCAACTCGGGAGGCATATCCTCCCCGTTCACTGGGGTAACTACAACGGGAATTCGTTGTCCCTCGTTCGGGACCGGGATCGGCGCCTCAGTCGGTGTATAAGGGTGCGCCGGCGGCGTCTCGGGAACCGGGGCCTCTCCCCCAGTTGCTCCCCTCTTGGCCCTTCTACCTCTCCCGTTAGGGACTACTCCCGGCAATGCTGGTCCGACGACTCGCTTAGGGCCCCCTACACCGTTCATTGCCGCCATCTGTTTCTTCATCTCGGCCATGTCCTTCACGAGCATGCGGAGCATCTGATCGGTACCGACCCGCTTTCCGACCTTCTTGCCCGGCATTGTCCAACTCTGATTCTCTGAAAGAACAAAGACAAAAATTAAAACGCTCAAAATTGGCTCTTCGTTCCGTCTCGAGCTCACGTGCAGCGGGGAGGTGCAGCTTCAGAGCACAGGAACAAGAGGATGCTTCCTTGGCTTGTCGCTCCTTTTATCCTTCTTCGGGCGGGCGTAAACCCGCCTCCACCCGCCTCCGGGGGCGTGGCTGGCGGCTTCAGTGTCTAGGACAACCCACTCTTGGGCGGGAAAAAGCGCGCCCCGGCTACGCCGCTTTGGGCATACCAGCCGAGACTCGCCTCCCGCCCAAGATGGCTTCCCAGGGGGGTCGGGCACTCTACCATACGTTCGGGGGGACCGAGTGGTCGCCCCTTTCCAGTAGTCAGGCGCTAAGTCATGAGTAGCTTTAATACAATTGTTCGCAATTCAAAAAGGGCTCTGTTAGAGAAGGTTTGATGGCTCTTGAACTGATAAGAGTGCTTGAAAGATCAGCTTATTTGATAATAAGGATCAGCTGATGAAGATATGGGGAACTTCAAGGGTCTGGGAAGTAATGGGAATGCAGAACGTATAGGTGGAGACATTAGAGCAGCCGCGGTCTGTGCCAGTAACAGCGGTAGGGCCGGGTAAGGGGGGATTTTGAGGGCCAATGCAGAGGGAAAATTAAATAAATAAAAAATGTTCCCACTGCAACGTCCCTCGAAATCCCCCCTTACATGACCTCACCGCTCCACTGCTGTTACGGGCATGAATCCTGGCTGGATTAGAGCATCTTGGGCAGTGATTTTAAATGAGACGTGTGCTGCAAATGAATTGCTGAGAGTGAGCATGGTGTTGAGATAAAACTTTAAATGTATGTGAAAGTCACTAAGACTAGGGTTATAGTGAGTTGATTAGACTTAGGAAGTAATATGTTTTTCATTGCCAAGTTCTTGGAGTGGTCTGGTAAGTGCCTTGTTATGGGTCATAAGACTTTGCATGGACTTATTTTTTCACCATTTGCAAAAAGGATTACCTTATCTAAGTCTAGTGGAGCAAATGAGATCAGAGCTTCAGGCAAGAAGAAGCCTAGGGGATAACGTGCATCCCAAACAAGTTTTAGGGCATGATTAGAAAAGTTGACGGATGAAATGCAGCACCGGAAAAAGGTTGTGGATTTGGTAAAGGTATGCTGAGAGTGAGTCTGAATAATGTTTCCATTAGGAGATGATCTGTGATATTGATCTTAATTTTTTAAGATAACTTTCGGGAATCAGATTCAACACAGACATGAGATAAGACATATGGTTGCTCCGGCTGGAAAGCAGCAGTGGTTCTTTTACAAGGGCTCAGAAGTTTTGAGCCCCTACTGCTGCGAGCCACAACCAGGCTCATTTGGCAATTTAAATTAGCCCTATACGTTCTTCCTTAATTTTATTTCATTATTTGACAGGGCTACAGAGATCTCAGTGGGTGGGATGAGCAGCTGAGGCTGAAACTGAGCTGCACATGTCAGATTGGCTGGTATTTCTGCTCTGGCCAGCCTGACATGCTTAAATCAGGCATTCACATTAAATAATACCATGGAGAAAAGACACATCCCCATCGGTCTTCAGTGGAGCGTTGTACTTGCATACCTCAGCCAATCCTAGCATTGCTCCTATGCTTTTTAGTATTATGAGCAGCATAAGAACAGTTCTTAGAGTGGCTGGAGAGGGCCAGGAGGAGTCGGAGAGATATGTTTGACTGCCTGTGCATGAGGGCGCGGAGGCAGGAAGATCCAACCACTGAAGGGATGTCTCCACCCGGGACTAGAATGGAGCGGAGTACAAGACTTAAGGGCCATATGTATCAAGCCGTTTTTGAATCGCAAAACGGCTGTTTTGCACATTTTGGAATGTATGAAACATTCCCAAAATAAGGAATTACAAACTTGTGCGATTCCTTATTTTTCCATAGCATTTAGGGAATCGCAACTTTGCGATTCCTTAAATGCTATGTATGTAGCAATTTTAGCTTGCGAATTTTGTTTAAGAATTCACAAATTACCACCAACTTTCAGTTGATGGTAACTTGCGAATTCTTCCAGAAATGCACAAATTGGCATTTTTAAAGGTGGCATATTATGCACACACATGCCTATAGGGCATGTATGTGCGCCATATGCACACACATGTTCTTTTCAGGGGTGCAGCAGGGTGTCTTTGAGACACCCCTGCACCCTTGCAATAATTCTCAAATTGCGATTAGCAAATTGCGAATTCGCAATTTGAGAATTATTTTGCATTCATTCCTATGGGCCTCCTGGCCCATAGGAATGCATTGGAAATTATTCCTTAATTGCGAATTCGCAAAATGCGAATTCGCAAATAAGGAAGCTTAAGGAATCGCAAATAAAAAGCGATTTTGTTCATACATACCATTTTGCATTTCCTAAATAGCGATTCCTTAAAATTTGCTATTTAGGAAATGCAAAATAGTTTGATGATACATATGGCCCTATGTCCGGTGCGCAAACTCTCTTTACCTCTCTGTTTATCCTTTTCTTTGTGCTTGTTTTAATAACGTTTTCCACCTTCAATCACCCCTTACTCTTTCCCTTGCCTCTATTTCTAATGCTCTATCTATTTTATTTCCCTCGCTTCACCATTACTCTCACTCCACCCTTATTCATCATTCAACATTACACTTTTCAAGCTCTAATGAATCCATTTTACCCAATGGATTCGGTGCAATGCACTCTGTAATCTCAGATCTTTGATACAATGAAGCGGCCAAAATGATTAACTGATTTCTCAGCATTTATAAATTGCTAGAAATTATTACATTTTGGCAGCATTATTCTACCAGGCGAAGGAGACCCATTATACATTATTTGGGTCATATTTGACACATGTTTAGTTATATATAAGCTAACTATAAAGTATGCATCTAAAGAAATGATTTCCTTGATTTTACAAATCACTTAATCTCCCTGTGCCTAATAAAAATAATGTGTCCTCATGTAACTCAACTGGTGCTCGTCTGATACCGGATACCTTCGGATCAAGTTCGCCCTATATAAAACTACGTAAAAAACAACAACAAAACATTGAAGAGGCCCTTAATGTTATAAGCAGTCAACGTGCATTTGCCAGATGACTTGCAGCTTACGTGGCTCCGAGATGCTGCACCACAATTTGCTGCACCACAATTTACAGCACTACACATTTTCTGACCCCCGAGTAAAGAAATTAAAGTGTTTTTTAGTAAAAAGCATGGACTGGTGCAGATTTGTGTGACCGTGTAAAGATGTGTATGAGGGAGAGTACGTATGCCTGCTCTGTCTTTTGAATATCCTTTTTTTTTACGTGATTCACCTGAATTTATAAACATTCCTGTCTACCTGCCCTAATGACAATACTATTAGTCAGTTGTCATATACACTGTATGTTTCGGGGGCCTGGGCAAAGTGGGCTCCGGTCCAGGGCCCCAGCCTTTCAGGGGTCCCACTGACAGACCCCCCCTCTTACCCGGGGGAAGCCAAGAAAAAGCGAGCACAAATGTACTGTATACAAGAAATGCCAAATGTATATTCCACTTATATTTTTTATCAATAAAAATGTATTAAATAAAAAAAAAAGAAATGCTGTAATCCTTTCATTTATGTTTAATGCGGGTGAGGTGTGAGAGTCTATTGTAGACATTTTGCCAGGAAATGCTGGGTTCATGATTCATGCAACATCCATTAAAAAAAGTTTCTTTTAGATCAAAACAGGACCTCACATATAAGAAGTGGGAGGGTGTCACAGAGATTATTTGCAGTAATATTCGTGAGATTCTGCTGCTGCTGTTTATGAAAACAAGTCACTATCCATGAATATTATATGTGAACACATTTAGAATTTACACAAGTGCTTCTGTCCACTATCAGTGACCTGGCCAAAGAGGGAATGAAGGAGTTAAAATTGGATCATAAAATCAAAACTGTCCCGAATAGTGCCCCACAAAATACCTGTGCCCCAGGCCCCCAAAAATCCTTAAGACATCCCTGCCATATATGTGGCCAAGTTTCTTATGCTACAAGAAACAGCATTATTTTTGATGGAATCAAGCATAACATGTCTTTTTACAGAGCTTATGCTCCTAAACTTGTGTATTTTGAGGTGCCCTCTTATATGATAACGAAGAAAAGGGAGGCTAGGTGAAATATAATATTTGCCTCGGATCACACATTTTGGTCAAGTAAGGAAGTTCGAATTGGTCCCAGGATTAAGGTTTTTGCATTGTACAGTTAAGATCTTATGGCTGCCTCGCTCATGCCATGAAAGTTGAAAATAGCTTTTACACCCCACCACTTTCAAATGCAATAAAATTAATGAAGGACGTACAAGCTCATTTAAATTGCCAAATGAGCCTGGTAGTGGCTCGCAGCAGTAGGGGGTCAATGCCCCTGAGCCCGTGTAAAAGCGCCACCACTGAACCATACAATGTAAAACATCTGCATAATCTGACAACATCCGGATAGTCACAGAATTTCCGGATCTTGCAATTAAGGCGAACCTATCCAATATCGATTGGTTCTCACAATTTTCCAGATACTCCCTGAACAGGGACAAAACTGAGATCATCCCTCTCAATGTCCACTGCCTCCCCTCAGTAATTGGCTCCTTCTACTTCCAATGCAAGTCTACGATCACATACCTTGGGATATTGTTTTGTAATGATTTTGCTGAATCTGCCTCCATCAATGAAAACAAAACCCTAGATAAAATCAAAGACTTACTCTCAGCACAGTCAGCGAAACAGATATTCTGCTGGGGTAGACTCAAAACAATCAAGATGACGTACTCACCTCTGATCAACCTTTTATCCAGCATGTTTCCGGTTTGACTCTCCCCTGACTTCTTTCTCAGGATTGATAAGATTGTTTCAAACTTCATATGGGAGAACCAAAAACCTAGAATTAGCTTTAAAAACCTGAGAACACCCACAAAAATAGGAAGTTGGAACTTTCTTTAAAAAAAATGTTTTTATTGAAAACAATGCAGGGCACATGACAGTCAAATGGCATAGATATTGGGTTGCATAGGTTACATCAGTCATTGGCAACATTATACTCATCAGCAAAATCAGTGGTAAGAAACACATACCTACTGGTACTTCCCATGAGTCCCTCCCTCCCCCCATCCCCTACTCAGATTCACTCTCCCCATCTAGCATTGGTGGTTCACATAAATAACCTCTGTATTTGTTCCAGGCCCCCCAAATTTTCTTCCACTTCCGGGGGCATCCACGGTGCAGATAAATCACTCTCTCAGCCATCATTGCTGCATCCAAATCCATGCACCAATCCTTAAGTGTCGGTACCTTTTTGGATCCCCAGTATTTGTCTATGTTTCGTTTAGCATACATCACACCCAGCGTCATCCAGTCCTGAGCAGGGTGGGTAAGATCATTTGGCTCCCAGAGGTTCAGGAGGCAACATCTTGGTTCCGGGACAACTGACACCTCGACCACCTGAGACACCGTTCTCATAATTTTAGCCCAATGCGCTACAATCTGGGGGCATTGCCACAGAGTGTGGAAGAATGTTCCTCCTCCCCGCAACCCCTAAGGCAAAAGCGGTGGGCAGCCCTCCCTATGGTGTGAAGGGTAACCCTCGTACGGTGTAATATCTTTAGCTGTACCAGTCTGAGTCTAGCGGGTATAGCCACCTCTTGCGGGGAAGACAGTGCCGTCTGCCAGTCCGCTTCATCAAATTCCCCCAAATCCGTGGACCATTTGTACTTTAATTTTAGTGTTGGGTCTGGTGTGTTGTTGACTACTTTACGGTAGGTAAATGAGGTTGCCTTCTTGGGCATATGTTCAGTAAGCAATCTGTCCTCTAAAGGAGTGGCTTCAGGCACATCAGTGCCTTGTGGGAGAACTGCTTCCAGGGCATGTGAAGTTGGAACTTTTTTTATTGGATTTCCTACCAAACTGCCTACGTGGCAGACCAAGGTTCACAATGTTTTGAAACTAACCTATTACAACAATGCATAGTTTGACATGAAATCCTCCATTTTGTTACCCTTTCTCTATCTTGTCTACCCTGACGATGGTGTCCCGATGGTGTACTGTCCCTACAGCCAATGCCACAAAATCTTTAAATACAATATAGCTGCCATTCTCTCTTTAGACACGATTCTGGCAGCCAATATTCATAAGGTAACTCTTACGCCACCGAAAAAATCCGTAGGGTGGTAGATAAGGGAGGGAGAGCAATTCTCGTGCTTCTTGATCTCTCAGCCGCATTTGATACCATGAATTACACCACTCTGGTAAAGCGGCTGGGAGATGTAGGGATAGGGGGTACTGCCTTAGACCTCCTGTCCTCTTTCTTGGAGGCGAGAGAACAGCGGCTGTTTTGGGATGATTTAAAATCAGACAGTTTCATCCTTTCATGTGGTGACCGCAGGGCTCCGCCCTCTACCCCACCCCGTTTAATCTATACGTCTCCCTGTTGGCAATTCTCGTCAGAAGGCATGTCTTTGATCTTGTCTCGTACGCCGATGATAAGCAACTTGTCATCTCTATAAGCGACTGGCCAGAGCCCACAGCAGCCAGTTTTCACATCTGCCTCTCCGAGATCATGGCCTGGATGAGCCAGAACCATCTGAAAATTAACACCAATAAAATGGAGTTGATGGAGTTCGGGCCAGGACAATCGTTGTGGAACCAGTCCTGGTGGCCCCTGGAGGCAGGAGACTGTCCCTCTCCAGTAGAAAAAGTTAGGAAACTGGGCATTATTCTTGACACCAAACTGAACTTTGGTTCACAGATAAACAGCCTGATCTCATCATGCAGTTATCTTTTAAAAACTCTGAGGAAAATACTCCTGTACATTCCCAATGATCTCCAAAAGACCGTGATGGGCGCGGCGGGAACCGCGGCAGGAGGCCGGCATTTTGCCCGCCAGAACTCCGGCCTGTAGAGAGAGTGGCGGAGCTCGTCGACCTGAGCGGGGCCCTTCAGAAGAACGGAGGGGCTGCTTCACCCCCGCACATCGCAGACAGTGAATACGGGCCACCCTGGCACCTTAGGGATACCGACTCCCCAGGAATCGCCCACTTCATAAGGTGAGGAGCAGTTGAGGCTCAACGTTGGAAGCGGGAGACCCTGTATGTCCCTCGAGACCCCGGCTGGGGCAGACACAAATTGGACACCGGTGGGGCAAGGCCCTCCTAGGCCCTCAAGGGTCGGAAAAACCTGCCATTCATAATGTGCAAGCCCCCACACTAGAACTAAACCCCCGAGCGGGGAAGAGTGAGCTACGAGTGGGCAGCGCGGGGCCTCCCCCGGGCCCCTTTCTCCACGAGCGACATCCAGCTGCGGGCCCGCTATTGCGGGCGAGACACGACCCCCGGGCTGCAGTAACAGCGACAAGCCCCATCATTTGGGAGCACATCACCCACTCGCCTGAGGCTCCAGCACAGTGAGAGGCGGTGTGGTGGCCGTGGCCTCCGGTCTGCAAGGGCGGAGTCGACGGTGGGGTTCCAGCTAACGGGCCCGAGCAACGTTCTGCCTGGGTGACCCTGAGCGACCGCCCGAAACCGGTGGCACAACGCCTAAAGACCCGGGGCCTAAAGGGTGAATGGACCTGCACACACGGAGGGGGCACCAATTCCCTGCGGACTGGTGTGGGAAAGCGGGGTGAACGGCGGCAGAGGATACGACAAAAGAGTGGGGGCACTGCACTCGCGCCCTGATCTGAGAGGGAAGAGACACGTACCAGGTGGTGGCGGAGTGGGGAGCCTCCACCTGCGCCACACGACGGACAGAAAGCACGTAGGAAGAAGACGGCGGAGGCCGAGGCCACATACGGACACACAGCGGGTCCGGGATGGCGGGGCAGAGGAAGAAAGGGGACCGCACCCTCCCTGAAATGCTGAGCAAGACCCAAAACAAAGGGATCAGGGGCCAGTCGTCCCCGGGATCCTCCAAAACACAACGGGACCCAGAAGAGGGAGAGGTGCCTATAATGAGGTCCTTCATGGAGTCTCTCTTCAACTCACTCCGAGAAGACTTCAGCGCCTTGAAACAAGAAGTAGCAGGCGAGGTACGAGAGATCAGGACGGAGGTGGACGGCCTCGGTGAGAGGGTGGCTAACATAGAGGACACGGGGTGAGCTCGGGATGAGGAGTTGGAGCACCTTCAGCAGGAAGTTATACGCCTGAAAGACCAACAGCTAGACCTGCAGGCCCACAGCAAAGACCTGGAAAACAGGTCTCGGCAGAATAACATTCAAGTCCGGGGGGTGCCATCCAAAGAAAAGGGCACAGACATGGCGGCGGATTTACAGGCCCTATTCCAGGACATCCTCGGGGAGCCGGCGGACTTCCCCATCAGGATCGACAGGGCATAGAGAGTGGGGCTGGTGAGGCGGGCCCCTGCACCGCCCCCGGACATCCTAGCCTTCTTACCTGACTACCCGCTTAAAGAGCGCATCCTCTTACTGATATCGAATCACTGCAGCGGGCGTTGCTGTGGGATGGTAGGCCGAGAATCTCGTTGGCTAAGTTGACTATACCAAGTTATGACGGGGGCATTGCCCTACCTGACGTAAGGCGCTACTATTGGGCGTCCCAGCTGGCGGCAATCAATCATGGCCTCTACGGCCCGGCGGTCAACCCGGGCTATGCTATGGATCGGTGGCTAGTGGGAGATGGGAATTACTATAGAGCGTTGTACTCCGGATCTCTGGATCGGAAGCTGACAGGTCCCACTATGACGATGGTGCGTATATGGCGCACAATTACTAAAACTCTGGGCTGGCATAATAAGGTTACTATGGCCACCCCGCTGTTTGATTCGGATATACTGGGGAAGCTGTGGCATACTAAGGGCTTCGACAGGTGGGACACCATTGGGATTTCCAAGGTGGGGGACATGGTGGCCAGAGGACGGGTCAAGTCGTTTGAAGTGCTGCAGTCTGAACACCAACTGGCGGCGACGGAATACTTCCGACACGCCCAGCTTAGTCATGCCCTCTCTCCCTATGTAGTGGAAGGGGAGCCTATCCCTGAATCATCCCCCCTGGAGGATCGGGTGCTGGACGGCCATATGCCGGACAGCGCTATCTCCCTAACGTATAAAAAACTTATTAATGTACGAGTGGACTTGCTGGTGCGACTGAGAGAGCTGTGGGTGCATGACGGTATAGAGGTGGATGACGAGGAGTGGCAATCGGCGATCTCCTCCCCTAGGGAGGTGGCCATATCTGCACGGCTCCGCCTGGTGCAGCTGAAGATACTGCACAGAGTGTATGTCACCGGCCCAAGACTTCTACGTATGGGGCTTTCTATGGACGGCATGTGCCGGCGGGGGTGTGGTATGCTTGGGACCTTCCTGCACATCATATGGGAGTGTCCGGATGTGGCCCGTTATTGGAAACGCGTGCATGAGGTTATGGAAGAAGTGACTGGTGTGGCCCTGCCGGCAGAGGCCCGGAGATGCCTCCTTAACATCTGGGGCCCGACCGACTACAATGTCGCACAGACCCGCTGGGTCACCCTGAGCAATATGGTGGCTGAGAGAGACATCGCCCAGAAATGGGGTGTGCCTGCTCCTCCCTCGCTCAGCCTATGGGAAACTAATATGGACTGGTGCATGCTGCGTGAAAAGACGGTGTATGTAGCCAGGGGTAAACCTAAAATGTGGAGATCTGTTTGGGGTGCCTGGAACACTTATAGAGGTGATATTTGCGACCCCCCCGTTGAACTTGATCCCGAGATCCAGCTTTCCCCGTAGTGCCCCCTACCTGTGGCTCCAGATTGTTTATCCTGCGGTACTACTTCCCACATGCCTCATTGTTGTCATTGTCAGTGTGTTACCTTGGGTGTGCAGCCCCCGACCTCCTGCCGCCACGCAAGTCCGCTGAATCTGTATTGTCCTCAGCCTACCCGCTCTTCCCTTCTTTTTCTCCTGTGCCTCTTGCACACTTCTTTTTCTTGGCCTTCTGGGCCCTTTTACCTTATGGTTTACTTGTTTCAGCTTTGATGTTATTTAAAAATTAAACCTGATTGCTCCTGCTTCCGATATGGTACATGACCTATCCTATTGCCTTAATGCTGCCTGGCCTCCGGGATGTATGGCTGAATAGCGGTGTACTTTTTCCTATAAATAAAGGTTTTCCAAAAAAAAAAAAAAAAAAAAAAAAAAGAGCGCATCCTCAAGGAAGCACGTAAACGACAGTCCTTGCACTTCCGAGGCCACCCAGTGGCCCTATTTCAGGACCTTTCCTCAATTACGCTACAAAAACGCAAAACCTTTAAACCCGCAACAGACTACCTCAGAAGCAAAGAGGTACCATATGCCTGGGCCATCCTTTTTGACTGATATTTAGATGGAACGGCGTCCTCTACCAACTCCGTTCACTTCAGGACACATGCTCAGTGCTCGGCCTAACACACGACGACGGAGAGACTCTATTGAGATCGCCCCGATGGGCATCCAGGGATGGCTGGTAGCAAGTGGGGAGACGGCGCTCCCCTGCAGAACACTCGAAACCTGATGCACACACTATCCAATCGGAAAGAGCCAATGCCATCCATGAGGTGGCTAAAGACACCTCGTCCTCAGAATGATTGATCTCCGGGGGGAGAACACATTAGCATGACTCACTGAAAGTGGTCCGGGGGGGGGGGGGGGGGGGGGGGCGAGAGAACGCAGTGGCTGAACGTCCACACAGGTACTTACCACAGCCTGCACCTCAAGAGGGCAGGTCTGGGACTACATTCTTCATGGGATATTGGGGGAAGTTGAGATGGGGTACGGGAGGGGGAGAGCTGTTGGGGTAGGTTTGAATGGGGTGAGAGGGATGGCGGGTGGCGGGAGGTGGTTGGGGGCGGTGGGAGGGGGATGGGATTGTTTGGGTGTTGGGACTCAGGGGAGGGGGGTCCTCCTTGTCCATGGGGGTTTTTTGAGTTTCTTTGGTCACTGCATGCCGGTGCAGCGTGTTGCCATCTCGGCTACCCACTTAAGATGTCACGCCCATTGAATATCCTCTCTCTTAACGTGAGGCGCCTTAATAACCCAATCAAACGCCGAGCGATACTTTCCCTTTTGGAGCACTCTGCTGCAGATATCTGCCTCCTACAGGAGACGCATTTATTATCCAAAGACCACCACCGACTTAAGTCCCGGTCCTTCCCCCTGCAGTATTTCTCGTCCGCAACCAAGAAAGTGGCGGGAGTGGGGATCCTGGTGTCTAGATCCTTTGAAGGGCGAGTTCTGCAGAAGGAGGCGGAGATCAAGGGTAGGATGCTGATACACCGCTTTCTTATCGCAGGACAGACACTCTTAGTGGGCACTATATATGCACCCAACGAGGGACAAGAGAAATTCCTACACGCTGCACTAGAGTCGGCCACAGCTAACACCCAGCTACACTTGCTGCTAGCGGGCGATCTCAACTTAGTCTTTCACAACACAGCGGATCGCTCAGGACAACGTTACGGTCAGGTGTGGGCACTCTCCAGGACAGGCCACGCACACCTCGCCGACCTGGGCCTTGTTGATCTTTGGAGGCACCTCCACCCACAAGCCACAGCACACACCCACTAAACTTATGCACGGCTCGACTACTTTCTGTGCTCCTCCCGGCTGGTGCCCCGCGCGCGCGACGTGGACATCCTCCCGACTTTCCTGTCCGACCACTCCCCGGTGATGGCCTCCTTCCTCTTCCTGCCCACGCCTGGCTCGCAGCGTCATTGGCGCCTGAGAGACACCCTGCTCCAGAGTCCCGCTATAACAGAGCGGATCCAAACCGCCATCACCCAATTTCTTGTTCATAACGCCAACGCGGACACTACCAAGGCCACACAATGGGCCGCACTTAAGGCGGTCCTCCCGGGAGAATTCATCTCTATCGCAACAGCTAACAATAGAGAACGCGCTCAGAAACGGGCCGAAATCGCCCAACGTGTGGCAGAGCTGGAACAGATGCACCAGCGCACTGGCGCTGCTCGGGCATGGCGCTAACTTTGTATGGAGAGAAAGATGCCAGCCGAGTACACAGCCCTGCGCCTCCGACACATGTATTACACTGGGGGGGTCATTATGGGAAACTCCTGGCGAGTAAACTGCGGGAGCAATGCCAAAGGCAGGGCATTAGAACCATCCGGTCCGGTCAGGGCGACCTTGTCACTCAAGACGATGCCATCGCTGCAGCTTTTGGGAATTTCTACGGCGACTTATATGCCACAGACTCGCTTGACATGCAGGTGGGCCGGGCCTACCTGAGAGAAGCACACCTCCCGTCCCTGAACGAAGCACAGGCGGAGTTCCTTGATCGACCCATAGGTCTGGAGGAGGTGATCTCGGCGATATCTCGCCTTAAACTGGGGAAATCGCCGGGCCCAGATGGCTACTCAGCAGCCTTCTACAAAACCTTTTGTCATCAGGTGGCCCCATTGCTGCGAGGTCTCTTCAATACATTTGATCAGCCCGGTGCCATCCCTGCGGACCTGCTAGAGGCGGCGATATCAGTTATACCCAAACCTGGCCGGGATCCCACCCGGTGTAGCTCCTACAGACCGATCTCCCTTTTAAACATTGACCTTAAGCTCTACACGGGCATTCTTGCAGATAGACTGGCGCCCTATATGCAGCAATTGGTGGAACCTGATCAAGCAGGCTTCATTCCCCAGCGGCAGACCAGTGATAACACCAAGCGTGTCCTCCACCTCATAGAGGCCGGGTCACGGACAAGGCCTGGCTGCATGTTGCTCGCTGTCGATGCCGAAAAGGCATTTGATAGAGTGCACTGGCCCTACCTGGAGCTGGTCTTGCAGCGATTCGGGGTGGGAGAAACGCTGCGTAGCCGCATATTGAACTGCTATGGCCAGCCTAATGCCACAGTCCGGGTCAATGGGCATACCTCCCCGCGCTTCCCAATTGGCAGGGGCACGAGGCAAGGGTGCCCGCTCTCCCCAATCCTGTTTGCCCTCTACATGGAGCCGCTAGCACAGCGGATCTGGCACCACAACCTCATCAAGGGCATTCCCTTCGACGGGGACGTGCATAGGATTAGTCTTTATGCGGACGACATTCTGCTCTCCCTGACAGACCCGATGCAATCCCTCCGAGCGCTCTTTATTGAGCTTCACACTTTCGCACTAGCCTCAGGTTTTAAAATCAATGTGGAGAAATCGGAGGCCCTGAACATATCTCTGCCACCAGAAGTGCTTGCGGAGGCCCAAAACGAGTTTGATCTACAATGGTCCAACTCCACTATCCCCTATCTGGGGGTACTGCTGGCCCCCACCATTCAGGCCACTGCGAAAGCCAATTACACCAGCCTTCGCTTACGCCTCGGCGACGAACTTAGGAGGTGGAAGCGACACTCACTCTCCTGGCTGGGACGGATAGCAGCCGCCAAGATGACTCTGTTGCCACAGATCCTTTACGTGTTCCAGACACTCCCTCTGCGCCCCCCCGCGGGCTGGCTTCAACGGACGCAGTCCGACTTGGCTCGCTTTGTTTGGAATGATCGTCGTCCGCGCTTTAAGCATGCGATTGCAATACTTCCCCCCGCACACGGCGGGGTGGGAGTGCCAGACCTCACCCGATACTATTGGGCGATGCAACCCCGCACCCTCGTGGAGTGGCACCAGCTGGAGTCAGGCAAGCACTGGCTCTTCCAGGACCAGGCTGTGGCGGGCAGGCCCCTTCAGGGGATTCCGTTTCTACCACGATGCCATAGACCCCCAATCTCTACGCCTCATAGATCACGAACACCGTGCTAGATGTATGGGACAAAGTAGCGGTCACACACGACCTTACCTCGTTCCCTTCCCCAAAGACCCCGCTTTTTGATAACCCAGACTTCTCCCCGGGTCTAGACCCCAGGGCGTTCGTTACTTGGAGACGTTCGCCATGTAGAGCTCTGGGAGACCTATTCCATCTAAATGGCATCCTTCCATTTCAGAAGGTGAAGGAGGACTATGGCATACCAGAAGCTGACCGGCTGCACTATCTACAGGCTTGACACTGGGCCTTGCAGCCGGCGGTCAGGCCCGGCACCCAGCGCTTCCTCACCCCGTATGAAAAGTGGCTAATGACACGTACCTCGGATAAGAAACTGATTTACGAACTGTACCAGCACCTCCTCCTCACCAATATACACACATACAATGCGGGGCAGGCCAGGTGGGAGAGAGACTTAGGGAGACAACTCACACGCAAAGAATGGGAAGGCATATACCACAGAGCTAGACACTCCGCTTACCACTCTGGCCTTACCGAAACCCTGACCAAAGTGGCCACCTACTGGTACCACACACCAGATCGCCTACACTGATGGGACCCCCGCATTAGTGATCGCTGCTGGAGGGGATGTGGGGAACTTGGCACGCTAGAACACCTACTGTAGAGCTGTGACTGCTTGCGACCCTATTGGAACTCGATCCTAGATGAAGTAGACTCTCACTTAGACACCCAACTTCCCAGATTCCCCGCTTATGTTCTGCTTGGACTCCCTAGCACTTTGATGTACCCCTTGAAGTCCAAGAGAGGGAGACTCATAGCAATTGCGCTGGGGGCGGCCGTCCAGAACATTGTGGCGCACTGGAGGACCACTCAACCTCCCCCACACACTGGCTGGCTCCACAGGCTGTGAATGATATTGGGGATGGAGAAGTTGACGCTAGCGAAAGAAGGGAGGGGAGAGGACTTTGCAGAACTATGGCGGCCATTTTTGACTCTACTCAAGGGAGAATTTAGGGAATTGAGCTGCCCGCGCTATTTGCGCTTGCTACGCCTCTCTGACACTCCACTCAAGGAACCTAAAACCCAGTCGTGGCGGAGCAGTGATCTCTTTTTACCTATTCTTTTGTTTTGTGGACAAAGAGGGGGGTGGGGGGTTCGGGGCCTGGTTCTCCCGCTGCAAGACCCTACTTTTACGACACTGTCAATATAATTGCTACCTTAAGCCTGGGGTTTTTGCCATACGAATTAGTACTATTGCATCTGATTGGGAAATGTGGCCCAAATGTTTTTCTCTGTTCTGAAAACTCAATAAAAGATTTAAACCACAAACCCCCGTGATGGTCGCTCTTCTACTATCCAAGCTGGACTATCGTAATGCCCTGTTTCTGGGAATAGACAAGTACCAGTTGCAAAAACTGCAGTCTTTGCAAAATGCTGCAGCAAGACTCTTACTGGTTATACCCAGAGGGCAGCCAACGTCGGCCGGCATAAAAACTCTGCAATGCATTGGCTGCCGATTAAACAGCGTGTTGAGTTTAAAGCTCTAACTGTGGTACACAAAGCAATCTATGGCGGAGGTGCCGAAGATCTTCAAGCTCTTTTTACGCTCTACATCCCCAATCGTCCCCTCACATCAGCCAACCAGGGCCTTATTGATACTGTAAGGATAAGACGGGCAAGATGGGGGGTAGAGCAATTACGCACTGTGCATCCAAACTTTGGAACAAGATGCCACTCCCTCTGAGGACGCAACCCAACCTTCAGCTTTTCAGAAAGAGCTTAAAGTCCTGGCTGTTCACAGCTGCATAGGATCTCACCCCCCAGCTCTTTCCCTCTACACACCTCAGCGCCAAGACGCTTCGGCATTCGAGCGCTTTATAAGCATATATAAACATAAACATGTCATTATGGCACAATAAGAAATTACAGATTCCCAACTCCCGCACAATTGGTCCAATTTGGACTGCTGAGGGGATTTCAATGATTTCAGACCTCTACACTAACTCAGAACTGCTTTCATTCACTTCTCTACAGCATAAGTACAACCTCTCCAACATGGACTTCTGTGACTTCCTTTAAATTAAAGCTAAGATATCCAAACTCAGTCCCATTCATCATTCTTCCATACTCCAAAAACTCTGCATTACAATCCTGAGTGAGCAGGCTGCAATTCTTTGCTGCACAATTCATTTACTGGACCCCTGCAAAGCTATTCCGGCTTAAACTCATGGACGCAAACACATGCTAGGCATGTGACTCATCACCCGGCGATGAAAGACACATGTTCTTCTCTTGCCCCCATCTATGCATCTATTGGTGAGACAACTCCCTCCAACTACAAAAAATATTCTGAATATCAATTTCATAGCCCTTCCCACTTATTATGCTAGGTCCACATTTTGCAGATCCCCAATTGATCTCTCAGACACAGATCTTTCCCACCTTCACCTTCTACTTACTATTACCATCAAAGTAATATTGATCGATTGGAAATCTAGTAAGAATGTATCATATAAGACCTGGTGGGCCTGGGTCACTTATCTAAGTTTACATTTGTTTTTATTGTTAGAATCAGAAGCCAGGCAATACAATCACACTGTATTTCTTATCATTATACATCAGTATTGGACCTCTCGGGCAACTTCTCCATATACAACGCAACACCCCCCTTCTAGCTACTCTAACCCCATTCTGGGTGCTCTTATTGATGTTGTATTTACAAAAAGGATCCATGACTGTGACATTTCTCCCGATCTAACAGACTACAGGATCACTCCAATTGCACCCTAAGGCAGAGCAATCGCAGGTATCTAGGGCATGTAACCTCTGTGACTTCCTGTAGGAGAAGCCTTAGGAATGGCTTCCATAATTCTTGGTATGCGTCACCTTGCTGTGTCAAGGTCACGGAAAGTCTCTCCATCCCCAGGATATGGCACAGCCTGTGTAGTCAGTTTAATCGAGTTGGTGCCCTCTCTGTTCTTCACATACCCAATATGGATTGCTGTGCCGCCCCTAATGCCAAAGCGATTTGTTTGCCTCATCTAGATCTACTCGGGAATGTAAGTGGGTTATGCAGACCTAACACTGTGTAAGAGGGAAACCTAGGTAGCCGGGTGTCAAAATATGTATCAATGTCAAGCAACACCTCTTCCAAAAACTGTTTCAATTTGGGACACTCCCAGAGTATGTGTATCAAGGTTCCCAGGGAATCACAATCCCTTTAACACATATTGCTTCGTTCCGGGTTCCCTAATGCAAACTTTCAGGTGTCAGACATCAGTACATAACAATTTTTGTCACTGTCTCCGCACTAGTAGAATTTGAAGCTGTGTGTCGTGCGCAATAAAAAATGTCATACCATTCTTTTTTTGAGAATTGTCTGCAGATCTCCCATTCCCACTGGAGTTGTGTGGGGGACTTCAGGTCTAACTCCCCCTCTCGGAACAGCCCACCAGTTCAGTAGTTAGATACCTATCTGTGTCCTTTTGCAACAGCCACCTCTCAAATTGGGTCAGGGGGCGTTGTGCCGCCTCCTTCACTGCAGGTTGCATCAGCCAGTGCCTTATCTTTGTATAAAGATATCTCTCCCCTTCTGGTATTGCAAGTTCGGCACTCAAGGTGTGGCATGATAAGAGGCCCTCCTCGATGAAAAAGTGTTCCACTGATCGGCACTCTGGCCTATGCCAAATCTTGAACCTATTGACATTCAGGCCTAGAGTAAAGTCCCCATTTCCCACCATAGGAGTGAGGGGAAAGGAAAAGATGCAAACCCTCTTTGACTTGCCACCGCATCCGAAGCTTGCAGTGTGGGTGAGGAGACCAGGGATAGGTAAAGGTTCATCGGGCAGTGAATATGTGCCAGAAAAGGAACCTCCCACAAGGTCATTCCTGCTTAAGCCCTGTCCATAAATAACCATTACTTTTTGGATTCCGGACGCAACCATTCCAATAGCTACCTAATCTGCGAAGCCTGATAATAGTGAAGCAAACACTGAATCCCCAAGCCACCCCTCAAGGGCGAGCACCAACTATGTTCTTGCCTCATCCAAGGGCATTTACCAGCCCACATGAATAGCTGCAGCTCACCTTAAAATTGCCACAGCATCCCCTTTGGTGGTTTCAGTGGAAAGGTTTGGAATAAATACAGAATTTTGGGTAAGATCGTAATTTTTAAGGTGGCCACCCATCCAATTCAAGAAAACAGATAAAGCTACCAACATGCTATGTCTGCCTTCACCATTCTCAGAAAATCGCGATAGTTCAGGGCAGTCATCTCTGCTACAGTCGGGGTGAGCTGTAGGCCCAGGTAGTAGATGAACCACAGGGCCCGCCAATTGAGAGCACCTGGGAGAGACCCTCCTGGGCCTCTGCAGCAACGGTGAAGTCCAGGGTCTGAGATTTGGAGAGGTATATGTGAAACCCCAAACTACTGCACCTCCTCTAAAAAGTTTGGAGCATCCTCCCAGGGTCATCTGATGCAACCAGTACTTCACCAGCGTATACTGTTATAAGGTGCTTCTCTCCCCTAAAGCTCAGTCCAGACACCCCTGTGTCATCTCTGACTCTCTGTGCAAATGGCTCCAAATAGAATTTACTGAGGCCACTGGTGTGCCATATCTGCTTGAGACCCAAGCACGGAAGCTGAAGTGAGCTAGCTTCTCTGCTAAATAAGGCCAGTGGACACAGTCGAATACTTTCTCCGCGTCTATGGAGAAAAACATAACTTTGTGGTGCAAGCGGGTGATCTTGTCTATCAAGTGCAATTTCCGCTTTCAGTTGTCCGCACATTGTCTGGTCGGATTAAACCCTGCCTGATCAGGCTCCACTAATACCAGCATGAGAGGTGCCAGATGAGCCACTAGAATACCTGTCAGCAGCTTCAGGTCCACATTTAAGAGAGAGATCGGCCAATAAGACCCACATTGATATTTATCTTTCCCCGGCTTTGCTATGACTGTGATTGAGGTCTCTACCATCTTGGGGTGGGAGGGTGTCTGGGCCCTTTATATAATTAAACACCCTAATAAGAAGAGGAGCAAATGCCCTACAAAAAAATCTTTTAAAAAGCTGTCAGAAAGCCGTCCAGATGACTTGCGTGTCTTCAGCCTTGAGATAGCTGAAACAACCTTGTCTATTCCAATCTGTGTCTCCAAGGTGTTCACTTTGTCCACCGTAAGGCGGGTCACCTTGGCCCCGGCAAAGTAGCTATTAATGTCTGACACAGAATGAACTTGTGGCACGTACAGGGTTGCATTGAATGACCCGAACCTCTCCACAATCTGCTCGTCTCCCGTGGCCAGGGTGCCCTCCTCTGCTTGCAGAGATACCACTATGGTGGCCTGTGTCTGCCACTAAGCTTATTTGCCAATAACCATCCACATTTGTTGCCCCCAACATAGAAGGTATGTTTGAGACAAAGGAATGCGTATTCTGCATAATCCAGATCCAACCCCAGTAGTTTATTTAATGTATTTATTTAATTTCTTGTATCGCGCTGGACTCGACCCCGTAAGGGGTACCTCCGCGCTTTGTTCGCCCTGGATAACAGACTTCAGTGCCTCTGCGGGAAAGCTATAGGGGGATTATATTTCTTGGAACAGAAGGGTTTTTAAAGTTTTCCTTAAAGAGAGGTGGTTGGTGATTTGTCTAAGACTGATGGGAAGTTTGTTTCATAGAGTCGGTCCTATAAGTGATAGGGCACGACCCACTTGTCTGGTCTTCTTAATTAATAGAGTTTCCAGTAGAAGTTGGTTGCTAGATCGTAGAAGACGATCCGGTTTGTATAAGTGAAATTTTTGAGCAAGATATTTGGGGCCATCTCCAAAGAGGCATTTGTGCACTGTACAACAAATTTTAAATTTAATACGTTGCCGTAATGGTAGCCAATGGAGGGGTTTAGACGGAGTTCTTGTGGGGGCATTAAGAATTAATCTAGCCGCCGTGTTTTGGACCACCTGCAATCGGTTCAATGCATCCTCATTAGCTGATATTAAAAGGCCATTGCAGTAATCTAACCGACTTATCACCAAGGCCTGTACAAGGGTCTTTCTGTGGATGTCAGGTAGAAGAGGGAAGACTCGCCTCAACAGACCAATTGTTCGAAAACATGCTCCTGTAATAAAATTTGCATGCTCTTTTAGGGTGAGGTTCTGGTCAAGCTTCACTCCCAGGTTTTTGACTGACGGCTTTGGGCAGGGTACAGGTCCTAGATCTGAGGGCCACCAGTCAGCAGACCAGAGTATACTGGGTTTCCCAAAAAGCATTACCTCGGTCTTCCCGACATTGCACTGGAGGCAGTTAGAAGCCATCCAGTTGGACACTGCTCTCATGCCCTCAGCAAAGTTGTTCTTATCGTCAGAAGTAAGAGAGTGGAAAGGAAAGAGGAGTTGGGTGTCATCGGCGTATGACACCGGTGTGAACCCATACTCTCTCACAATCTCAGCAAGGGGGGCCACGTACACATTAAATAATGTGGGGCTTAGGCATGATCCCTGTGGCTCCCGCTTAGTGAGCACCCTAGAGGTGGAGCGATAGGGGCCCAAGCTGATAGATTGTGAGCCGCCGGAGAGGAAGCTCTCTAGCCAGGACAGTGCCACACCTCCAATACCCATCTTCCGCAAACGGCCAAGAAGAATGTCATTAGACACAGTATCAAAGGCGGCAGACAGGTCTAACAGCACCAGAATCATCGACCCTCCTCTATCCTGTGACATCTTGATGTTATCGGTCACGGAGAGGAGTGCAGATTCGGTGCTGTAGTTGGGCCTGAACTCAGATTGTGAGGGGTCCAGACCCCCTGTCGCCTCTATGAAACTGGAAACATGGATGTTTACATGCGTCTCTGCCAGTTTGCTCAGGAAAGGCAGCAAGGAGATGGGACGGAGGTTGGAGAGTTCTGTCCATGGCAGTGCCGAGTTTTTCCGTATGGGATTCACAACTGCCTCCTTCCATTGTTGAGGAAGTTGTCCCTCTTTAAAGGAGAGGTTCAGAATCTTATGAATCATTGGACAAAGTGTCTTGCTCAGTGTGGCAGTCAATTTGGCTGGGATCAGATCTAGGGGAGAGCCCGTTTTCATATTATTTATTAGTGACAGAATATCACTATGGCTGGCTTCAGGAAAAGCAAGTAGGGTGTCCCCTTGTGTCTCAAGGTGGATTGTACTGGGGGCCTCAGTGTCCTTAGGGCATTTAGCTGAGGTAATTTTCTTGTAAATGGTTTCAATTTAGTCCTCAAAAAATAGGGAGATATTATTACACAAAATTTGGGAAAATTCATCTGGACTTTCACATGCCAATGGTTTTGCAAAGGTCTGCAAGATTTTATGCAGCTCTCTAGTAGAGTTGCCAGCTTCAGCTAGTTGTGATGTAAGACTATTCTTTCTTGCTTTCTTGATGTTTTTATAGTAGATGGACATGGCCTTTAGATAGTTTGCCTTACTATCGCTGGTGTGGGTTTTTCTCCAGAGTTTTTCCAATTTCCTATACCCTTGTTTTTCTAATTTTAGCGGTTCGGTATACCATATCTCTCTCTTGACCACCAGGGAATGTTTCGTTATTTTTTGTGGGGCCAGAAGGTTAGTTGTATCCAGGAGGGCGGCATTGAGTTTGGACAGAGCTGACTCCGCATCATCTGAGTCTAGTACTACTGGCTCTTTCCAGACTTTCTTGAATGCATCCGAAGTAATCTTATGCCAAGGTCTTCGCTTGATAGTCAGGGCAATGGGAGGTTTATTAGGTTTATCCAAGCCCATGAAAGAAAATTCTAACATGCTATGGTCTGACCAGTTTACAAATTTAGGGGGGTGGCAGTGTAGTTGTTTCCTGGCGGCCTCTAGGTGTCTCCATACTATAGGCGCCCATGTGCGGTAGTGGATGAGTTTAAGTTCTCGCACCTGCCGCTGAAGCTGAGAGTGCTTCACTCACCTTTTCTTGTTCTCCGCAGCTGAAATGGTGATAAACTCCCCCTTTAGCACTGCATTCATTGCCTTGCATACTGTCGAGACACTCACCTCTTGTATATCATTTGGCTTTAAATAATCCTCTCTTGCTATTCTTAGCTGCATGACCACTTCCGGTCAACTAAGGAGAGGCTATCATAGTGTCTCCTGGTAGGAGCCAGGGGTTTGCCCTGTGGGATAGACAGGTCCATAAGGACCGCAGAGTGGTCTGATAAGGCATGTGGCTCAATCTCTATCGAATGCAGCACAGCTAGTACTTCGCGAGTGCCTAAGAAGTAACCAAGCCGAGCATGAGATTCATGGGCATGGGAGTAGAAAGTGTAATCACGTGTGTCTGGGTGTTTGTCTCTCCATAGATCTCTCAGACATAACTCCTGAATCGAGCAGGACCCTCCCTTGGATAGTGCACCCGTTGCCCCCTGTCTCTGTGATGATCTATCCAATTCATTATGGAACACTAAGTTAAGGGAAAACACAAGTTTCACCCAACGGTTTCTAGTTGACATATTATCGGCCACGGTCCTCTGTAAGAACTGTTCCTGCCCTTCGTTAGGGGGATAGATAGACCTTTGTTAAGGGAGTGTTGGCCAAGATGGATACGACATCCCAGAAGGCAGCCTTTGTTTTCTGCAATCTTTGTCCCCACCTTCTCTTTAAAGAAGCGTGAGAAGAGCTGTGCCGCTCCTGCTGCCTTTCGTGGTAGTGAACAGAAAAACTGTTGGCGGAATGCACTGGATCGTAGTCTATGCCAATCACTAGACTGAAGATGGGTTGCCTGGAATAAGGAGATATCGGCCTGTGAATGCTCAATGTACAAGAGTATGACCTGTCTCTTTACTTGGAGTATTAAGTCCTTTGACATTGAGGGTCAATACTTTTAAACTTCCCACCATGGATAACTTAGGGAAAGCTGCTTGTTCATGCCATCTTCCTCCCTCCTGCTAGACTTTCTCCTCCCTGCCCTGCCCCTGTAAGAACTCTCCTGAACCGCACCTGTATTGTTGAAAAAAATATATAGTATCATGTTGAGCAGCCTGAACCCCCCCCTAGTTCAAAAATAGTTGACAACAATTGTCCCTGGAATGAGTAATGGGCTAGAAGATCCAACCCCAGTCCAGTGGAAATAATGCAATAGGGGAACGTGACCATCCTCCTCTCCTCTCACCCGCCCCTCCTGGGCCACACTGCCACCCCTAGCAGCGTATCTCTTATCTTCAGGTGGGTCCTTGAGTCCCTGAATCTTCCAACAGCTTATCCAGACTGGTATTGTGGTCTGTCATGAGCTCTCCACAGCAGCCTCTGCTGCAAAGACCAGTAAACCTGATTCTCTCTTGCACTGTGTTGTCTCAGTCTGGTATATAAAGCAATGCTGTAGTAGCATAATAGTAGGAGGGCACTGGGACCTCATAGGTAGATAGAAGACAGGGCAAGGGAAGGGAGGAGTCCGGTAGATAGGAGTAGAAGAGATAGATTCAGACAAGGTTGCCATTTACTTACTCATTCGAGCATGGCTCTTTATTGCATTGTCCGGATATTACAACTGGTGATGAGGGTGGGCTATGACACCCTCCAGCTGTGCCCATTCATGCTTAGTGACCTCCTTAATCTGTGGTGCGGCGTCAAGTGCCCACATCGATTGAGCAGAGGACAACCTGCCTGTATGATGTTCCTTTGGGAGCCTACCCCTGCAGAGCCCGCCTGACCAGTGAAGCAGAGAATTAAGATTACCACAGACTGCATGATGTCGGGAGCCTGCCCTGATTGTGTAAAGGAGTTCTATACTCAATGTTGGCAGTCTACCCCAGTCACGTGAAATCACTGTGGGCCAATACCTTCCAGATGCCTGACCTGAGGTAAGCAGAGCCCTGCCTGTCAACAGTTTTCCCCTGCAAGTCTCCCAGGTTGCCTAATTCATCCAGCAAAGTCCTGTGAGATTACAGCTGCTCTTGGTGGCCGGCTCCTCCAATGAGCTTCGAGGAACTGGTGACAGCCATTTTGACAACCGAGCCATTGCAAATCATGCATTTTGAATAGCTGGTGTGCTTCTACTCCGTACAGTCACTATTCCCAGTACAATCAACATCAATAAAGCCTTCTCTCTGATTATCTGTACCCCCAAACATGTCCTGGCAGTGTCATTACAATATTACTAACATTAGACTACCTACATCCCATGGTTTTTCCTGGTCATCCCCTCAGGGATGTTTTTTACACCTCCTGTCCGTTGCTATTTTGGTGGACCCATTCATCTTACCTTGGGATATGTTGACATCACTGGACTCACTGGCTGCAACCCAGATGGGGCCATGTCAGCTTCGTTTGGTTCTCCGTCCAATGCCGTACACAGACCAGCCATGCTGGAAGTTTCCTTTCTGTGCTTGCTGGAACATCTGGCCCTCGTGTGAGGTGGTGGTATGGGTCTTCACTGCCAAGAATGGCTGAAAGATTTTGAAGATTTCATGAAAGGGTCCCAGCTCACTGAACGAGCTCAACAGCTCATTCAGCTCATTGTTCTACAAAACCTGATTGAAAAAGAGGTTGGTCAGATCATCAACAAACTTCCGACAGATGTCATGTCCTCCTATCTAGAGGTCCGCAAAGCACTTAACAGGAAATCTCTTCACAAAATGAACATTGACTATGAACGCTACACCTTCAATTTAGCCTCCCAAGAGAAGGATAAACTCATGGGGAATTCATCTTTCGACTCCAACGTCTAGCTCGATCCTGCGCTTTTGAAACCTACACAATTGAAGATGCTCTTCGTCTGCATATTATTGAGCCATGTCAATCAGAGTCCCTGCATGGACCTATCTTAAAGAAAAACTACTCTCTGGATGTAATAGATGAAATGATGAGAGTCAATGATCAAGCTGAAGAACATGTAAATGGAGGCAGGAAAGTTAAAAAAAAAACTTGTATAGGTTTTCTGGCTTCATGCTCGTCATAAGGAATGTTGTTCATCTGAATGCTGGCAAACACCTAAATCCATGGATAATCCTCAATGAGCAAGTCATTGCTGCAGTCCCAAAAATCCCGACAAGAGTAGAAAGTGCCAATTAATATGTTATCGCTGTGGAAAAGACTTCTCACATGTTGAGTCATGTCCTGCTATAAATCAGAAATGTTAAAGATGCGATAAAGACAATCACTTTGAGAAGGTATGCAGAGCATTGCAAAAAGACATTAGAATAAAGTAAAGGAAATCTAGTTCTCGCCCCCATGCAAAGGCTGTTTGTGACCAATAGGAATGCTCCACCAGCTTGTCCAATGCTGAATGGTTACAATTGGTAGAAGTACTTTTACAGATAGAGGATGAACCAGACATTATACCCAAATTTCCGAAATTGTTTACAGGACTTGAAAAAATAGCTTATTTTCAAGTCCAACTGTACCTAAATGAAGGAGTGACACCAGTGGCTTAGCATCATAAGATGGTGCCTTTTCATCTCAAAAGGCAGTGAAGGATGAACTACGGGATCTCTTCTGGGCTGATATTATTGAGAGAACATCAAACTCCAAGATCGTGGTACCCAAACGAGGATAAGACTGCAAAGTGCGTCTATGCATGGACATGAGAGCCCCAAAGACTGCCATTGAAATGGAAAGGCACCCAGGACCCCACATCATTGATATGATCACTCTGTCAAATGGGGCGAAACTCTTCTCTTAGTTGGACCTTAACAAGGGTTATCACCAGCTCAAACCCTATGAGACTTCACATTACATCACCACATTTTATCAAGGCGTATTCAGGCATAAATGGTTCAGCTTTGGCTTTTCATCAGCAGCTGAGATGTTCCCAGAAGCGATCAGGAGATACATTTGTCACATTCCCAACACCCTTAATTACAGTGATGACATCCTTGTTTGGCGCCACCATCAAAGCACACAACAAAGCTCCTGATCGGGTATGTCACATGCTCCTGGAAGCAAACCTGAATCTTAACAAATCCAAGTGTACATTTCACAGATCCACATTGAAATTTTATGGAGACATGTTTTTGGGTGAAGGGATGAGGCAAGGTCAGAGCTCTGAATGACACCCCTCGTCCCTGAGAGGCTGGTGATATTTGGTGCTTTCTAGTAATGGCCAGCTTGTTGTGTCAAGAACTAAGCCAACATCTTCTATTCTCTTTGTGAACTGCCAAAACAAGGTTAACCAATAAAATGGCCTGTGAGATTTCATCAAGCTTTTAACACAATTTTGGCCACAGCTGTGTCAGCCAGCAATCTGGTCTACTTTAACCCTCACAGGGAGATCAGAATCACTGTGGATGCTAGTCCTGTGAGGCTTGGAGCCATAGTAGCACAATATGACAAGGAAGGTGATCAAAGACACATAGTGGCATACGCTATCCGCCGCCTGACTGATACTGAGAGGGCATACTCACAGCCAGAGCAGGAAAGCCTGGAAGTAGTCTGGGCTTGTGAGCATTTTTCAATCTTAATTATGGAAAACATTTCACGCTCATTACGGACCATCAGACGCTAATAACCATAATCTGAAACCTCCAAGCAACAATGCCACACAGGATCAAGCAATGGGGAATCTGTCTACAGATATACAATCACCCACAAACCAGGAAAAGCAGCAAATCCAACGGATTACATGTCTAGGCACCACAGGGCATTTTCCAAAATGAAACACTTTAGCGGAGGAATATATACATTTTGTCATCGAACAAGCAAGACCACCTGCAGTTCCCCTTGTTCCCCTTGAAGCATCCATCATTGAGGCCACTGCAGCGGATTTCCCCCTGAAGGATATGGAACCTAACATCCGAACAAACGTGTGGAGACAATTGAAAGAGCCCAAAAGTAACTGACACATTGACATCATAGAACGGACTTGTTTTCGACATGTATAGGACGAATTGTCCATTGCGAAAGATGGACTACTGCTAAGGGAAAAAAGGATTGTCACTTAAAAAAATCTGGTCAAGAGGTGGTTAACCTGGCACAAGAAGGGCACAAAGGTATAGTAGCCACTAAAAGGGTGTTATGTGAACGTGTCTCATTCCCCTCCCTTGAATTGATGGTTGAAGCTACACTAAAAGACTGTCCTCAATGTCAATTGATCAGTCTCTGCAAATGTCTGAAAATCTGGAAGGTGTCTGGCAATAAGTGGTGGTACACTTCTTTGGCCTTGTGCAGTTAGGGAAATACATCCTGGTTATAATGGATGAATACTCCTGACACCCAATCGCTCAACAAGTATCATCCACCAAAGCAGCCAGTACCATACCCATGTTGGATGAAGCTTTTGCAACATGAGGAACAACAGATAATGGTACTCCTTTTAACAGACATGAGTTTGTTGACTCTGCTAGTCACCTCAATTTTCAAAATCAGAAGATCACTTCTATGTGGTGTCAGGCCAATGGCATGGTGGCGAGGTTTATGGCCACGTTAAAGAGAAACATACAGCAAGCCGAACTATTCAAAGCGAGATGTCCAGATGGCTCTGAATGAGGTAATGCGTGCTTACAGACCCATGCCTCAGAGCTCCACAGACAAGTGTCCAGCCACCCTGATGTTGGGCCACACCATGTGAATGAGAATACCCATCTAGGAAAACTCAGCTAGCTGTGTCCATCAAGCTCCAGATCATGAAGAGCTGGCAAAGTTAGACAGGTAAAAATGAAGGATTATGCGGACATTCATCAGAGGGCTGAGCCATCAACTGTCCAGGAAGGTGACTGTGTGCTTGTCAGGCAAGAACAAAAGAGAAAGCCTGACATTCTATACCATAACACCTATTGCAAGTAACAAATCTAAAAGGTTCCATGGTAAATTTGTCTCTGATGACAAGAGGATAACCCGGAATAACGCTTACTTCAGAAAGTGCAATCAATGCCCGAGAAGTCAGTAGGTGTGTTGGAAAGTGACATCATTGAGGACACTCATGTACCAGCCAGTGGATCTGTTCTTCCCTCCTCTTTGGCTGTGGGGGAGTCTTATTAAAGAATTCTAACTACTGTGATTAATCCATTCTGAGCGCAAACTCTAATCCAGGGGGTTTCACTTTCACTGTCCTACGTGATAGTGTGAGGCATGTTGATGGGAGAATGGCCTGACAAGAGCTGAGAGAACAAACAGGGTGTGCTTTAGTGTATTTTACAAACTAATTTTATCACAGAGCTCGTCTCACCCCTCCTCTCATGCCTGAAATGTCTTTTAGAAACAGATTGAAAAGCAGCTGGAAAGTTTAGTCTTTGGGGAGCATGGCTGTCCTGAAAACCGCTGCACATCAGCTGTTCTCAGAACTGATATTGTCTCTGCAGCATTCCTCAGAGTGAGACTATGTGCAAAGTTGACAGTGAGCTCAATCTATCAACGGATGGGCAGTCTTAGTCACACTGGAGCCTTGTGACCTTGAGTTGATGCCATGAAATCTTTGTCCACAGGCATCTCCTGTTTGGCGGATGACTGCACCTAGGGATTTCTTCAGTGAACAAAGACGGCGGACTGCAAGCCAAATTCCCAACACGTGCATGTTAGGTGCCAGACATTCTATGGCACATGAAGGTATCTGCATGGAGGCAGTCTCTAACAGTAGCTGTCATTTTCAGCTTTACTTATTTTGCTTGGTGGTCGCAACGAAGCCAGTGTTAAAGGTCTGTGAGATTTGTGTTCAGTGTACAAATACATTTGTTTTTAAAGCTACGCTTGATTGTAATGCACACTGTGAGACGCTCTAAATATCCCTGAATGCAAGATTGTCCCAGAACGTTCCTGATGTAAGCCATATACAGAATATGAAAAAGGGGAAATAAAAAGTTTTTGAAAAGATATACAAACTATGTGCAAACCCCCTACTTTCAGGTTATGCCAAGCTTCAACTAGAAGCTATACCCAGTTTTGTCAGCAGTAATCTCCAAACACTGCATGTTGTTATCAGCTGCTCATCTTAACCGGTAGCGCAAAGTTGATGTTTATGGGATAACACAAGGAAATGGAAGCCTGCACAGAAGTATTGTACAGTACATAACATCGTTCTTGCCTATATACTGTCTGTGCTTGTTTTCCTAAACTCTCAACGTGTATGTTAAATTCCAAGTAGAACTTTACCTAAATTATAAAATATAAAAACACTTCCCAGAAATTGTAGAATTCCTCGAAAAAAACAGATAACTCACTTTCAGTCACTTTTATAGGAGCAAGGAATTCAAAAAACATGAGCACATTGTCATTATAAGGTTTGGTGCACATACATACATTATGTATTTACTTACTGTGTTGCACGATTATGAATTTGTGACACTTTCAATCTGGAGCCAGATTACATACATTTGCTATTGTGCAGGATACTTTTGAAATGACTCAAGCCATGTGTTGCCAGTTCAGAAAGCTGCATTTGGGCCACTCATTCAGTGCAAACGTCTTCTTTGCACGGACTGATGACTGCAAGTGTTAGTACAAAACTGACCTTCTCTGGTGAAATTGTGAATGCTATGCCCCAGGCTAGAGCACAAAACAAAGCTCATAATATACACAAGGACTGATACTGCACATATTAAAATATGGATTGCATTTAGTGCTGTGTGAATCCATCAAATGCTGAGAGTTATTTAACTGATTGTGAACTCTATGGAAATACTCACCAGTCACTCAGACCACCATTGTCCAGCAGATCTACAAACCTAAACCCAGCAAATCCTACATTGGTGACTTCACAGACTACATCAACTCCTCATACATCTTCTAATCCAGCATATATTTCTGAAAGACTTCAAGATCTAGGTGATTCCTTCAAACAGCCCTCGAAAGAAGAAGTATTCAAACTCCTCAAACCCATTGCTGATCTAACCCACACCAAAGTCATCATTGACCAAAGAGAACATTCTCAATCTAGTCTTCACAATGATGCTGTCTTCCAAACGTCATTGGGATAGTCCGACTACGCTGCTTTTCAGATCATCATCCAGCCTAGACCATTCACCGTCAATCAAAATCCAGCAAACCTCAATATTCACCTTAGGAGATTTAGACTTAAAGACTCTGTCTGAAAAAATCACTCTCCTCAAGATCATCAATGCACCCCTTCCACAATGCAATTTCCAGATACAATCATATCAACTGTTTCACTACTGTAAAGCAAACCTCAGCAACATTGTCCCTGCCAGATATTGACCCATCTTACAACCAATGTTCCCTCTATTTTTTTTTCCTTTGTGTGCTGCAGCGTAAGGTCTCTGTGCACTGCAGCCAAAGCTATGTGCACCAGGAGCCAGACCTCGCCTGTGGGTGCAGTGACAAATATCAGTGCAAATATCACTTCCAACGTTTGCTTAAAAAAGTGAAAATACGGTGCACATCCACACATACAGCGCCATGGGTCTTAAGAAAGGTTTGCAATTTAGATACACCTGTCATGACATGAACTGATTACACAAGCAAGTACACTTCAGGCTTAGAAAAGCACAGGGCTCCAACTGTGGTATCATTATAAGATTTTTCTAAAGATTCACAACGGGAGAACTGTTCAGAGGGTGGGGACATGTTGGGAGCCTATACAAGATTACATATACAAAATAAGTTACACAATTACATAATATATTAAAATTTTGGTGTGCAATCTACTGAGCAATGTCGGGATAGCCTGTCTTAGAGATAGTTTGTGAAATGTGTGACATACAGGCACACATGGACTGTGGGAGAGGGCCATTCACACAAGTCAAGTGCCATCTCTAGCTGGGTGGCATGGTTGCTTCTTAAATTGAATCTTGCATTTTTCCAGTGCTTATAAACTCTATCAAGGTTAACTGTACAATGCAGGGGTTGGCCTTTGTCCTCATCAGCATATCCAAATGCTTCTTATCTAGTCTATTTCTCAATGTACTCTTGATAGTATTCATGAGGCTGAATTCTCATTCACAACCTGCATGCTTGAAGTGTAATGCAGACATCCACAAGCTGAGACATCACACTAAATTGAGCAGCATTGTGTACAGTGAAATGTACCATGCCACCACATATTTATATTTTCTGTATTGCCAATCAGCATCTTCTGGTGTTTCACAATCACCCAAGACCAATACATGTTTATACTTTTCAACAAGTCTTTGTATAATCTCAGTCCCAAAATTAAAATGTGATTGCGCTGCTATTGTCTGGAATTCAAAACGTGCCTATTCTTTCAGTTCATCTTCAGGGAACCTTTCTTGCATGTGCTCACAAAGAAGGTTAACAAAAACAAAAGAGGCCCACTGTCAAACCTTTGTCCTTCCCTGTACAACACCACTGTGCTGCTCCAAAAGTACAGTATCCCCTCAAAGTACTGTTCCTTAATTTGGCCAATCTTTGCTCTTGCATACTGTACAGCTTCAACAGTAGTCAAAGAACTTTTTTGGAATAATCATACAAAGATGCAAAATCATCCAGAATGTCATTAAGTACTGCAAGGGAAATATGGTAGTTTAAGTCTGATAGCTTTTAGTAACAATATTTAGCTATTGGATCATTCTCCTCACCTTTCTCATGCTCAAAGTTCTTAAGAACAGCCTTGTAATTATGAATTAGTGCACCAACTGCGAAGTGCCTTGAAAGCCATCGGACTTCATTTAATGGCTGAAAGGAGACAACTTCACATTCAGTAACCAATGTGATTTGATCCATCTTGGACTTCTTTGCAGGAGATCTGGAGAACAGTGTAGACAGGCCTCAATAATGTCTCCATCTCTTTAATCAATGGAACTCTCTTCCAGGCATCAACTCCCAAATCTTCTCGATGGGCGACACAATGCTGCTCAACTACATGAGGAATGGATTGTTTAAGGCGAGTAGCAACATCATTATTCTTGCCCAGCATCACAGACGCACCATCAGATGTCAACATTGCCATTTTTATAAGGTCAATATCATTGGCAGCTGAGATTTCTTTCACAGCAGTAATGATTGCTGCAGCAGTACAACTAGTCAGCTTCACTATGCCCCCAAACAGTTGTTTTTGCTCTGTTGATATTACAGGTCAGAACTTGAAGTTCTCCCATAGCATCACAGTGTATCGCACTGTTGATGGCCTCAAGGAACTCAAAGACATAGTTCTAGCTCCTCCAGCTGTCTTGTATCTTCCTATACAAAGCCAGGTGCTCATGGATGTCTTGGACAGACAACATTGAAGTATTCATCCTGACTGCCAGCAACACATTGTTGAGGAGAATCTTTATCTCATCATGCAGGGATCTTTGTCGTTCAACCATTTCTATTGTGCTTGGATTGTCGGTGGCAGTTCCTGTCAGCATTTCCCGCACTCCATAACCAAACCTGGCAGCAGTACTTTTGATTCTCAGTATCACCAAAGCAGACTCATGGACTTTGCTAATTAGATGTTTTTTCATATAATCCAGTTTCCAGACATCACTCCACTTCATCCCTGTAGAAAGGCCACCAATAATCTTAGCTTTGGCACATGCTTTGCAAATCAAGCCTATGTCTGGACTGTATTTAAATAGTACCCCCGGTTGCACAGAAGCCTTGCTTTATGATTTCTGTGTCTCAGCCTCCACAATGTTTTTCATCCACTCTTCCTTGAATACAAGACAACATTACTTCCTTTGTGGTGAAGCGACGCACCTTGCAGAAGTCACAGCTTTGTGCTTGAACATTTTTGTGATAACCGGCTTTAGCCTGCTATGCCACAAAGCCTCCAAAATAAAGGAACATGGCTAAAGTTGGTGCCTATGCTCATTAATGTAATCTGTCACAGAGTACAGAGGCATCGCTGGCAAAACATAGTGTGTAATTACTTGGATTTTTCTGCTCTCTGTGCTGCGCTTCCAAACTTATATGTAGCACTATCCGCACAGCCTGCAAAAGAAGTAAAGATTGTTACAACACATTGTGATATAGCAATATACCATGTGCACCACAAGGGACCTCTACTAAAACAATCACCTTTTGTTGTGCTTGCAGTTGCGTATGCCCATTCATGTGTGCGTGTGCGAAGCCTGCAACAGAGGAAAACATAGGTAAGTTATGTTGTTACATTACAATGTACGAGGTGCACCACAGTTTTCCTCTAGCAAACAATTACCTGTTTTTTCTACTTATTCTCACATATGCCCGTTCAGATATGTGTGTGGTACTGTCTGTGAAACCTGCAACAGCAGAAAACATGGGTAAAATATGTTATGCTACAATGTGCAAGGTGCACCACAGTTTAAATCTACCAAACAATTGCCTGTTTGTTCAACTTGTATTCAGTTATGCCTGTTCAAATATGTGTGTGGTACTGTCTGTGAAACCTGCAACAGAAGAAAACACGGGTAAAGTATGTTGTTATACTACAATGTACAAGGTGCACCACAGTTTACCTCTACCAGACAATTACCTGTTTGTTCTGCTTGTACTCACATATGGCTGTTCAAATATGTGTGTGGTACTGTCTGTGAAACCTGCAACAGAAGAAAACAACATGGGTAAAGTATGTTGTTATACTACAATGTACATGGTGCACCATAGTTTAAGTCTACCAGACAATTACCTGTTTGTTACACTTGTACTCATGTATGACCATTCAAATAGGTGTGTGGTATTGTTAAAGATTAGACTGCAAACGTCAACATTATCGGCGCCATCTTGCCCCTTTCGAGCCCATTCGTGCGCGTAAGCAGCAGCCATTTTGAGCATCATGGTCTCCCGGCCCCTCGCTGATAGCCAGCGCGTCTCTCTCTCTCTCTCTCCTAACCTCGCAAACATCCCCCGCACGTTGACAACCCCCGCTCTCTCATGCCTTGGGTCATAAACCCCTCTTCAGCGCAGCTCCGCCACAGAATCCCATCCTGTTCCCAGCGCGACACCTCCCTTCATTCCTTTCATGATCTCAGATCCTTTTGATGCAAACCCCCTTTTCCTGTGTCCCCGTTTGTCTTCCTTATTCCCAGGCCACCACCTGGCCCTGCGGATACTGTTTATTACCCCGTACAGTAGGAAGCTTCCCCTTCCTCATCAAAAGACCCTCGAGCCGATCAAAGCCCCCACCCTATGAGATCCGATCAACCCCATGCATTCCGTGAATCGGCGGAATGTCCTGCTGCGCGACAATCATCACCTGTTGTGACCGGGGTGGGGAATTCAACTGTAAATGTATGTGGGAACGGGCCTGTAGGGGAGATTCCGAGGATGTTCTTTCAAATATCAAAATGTGGCGAGAATGTGTTACGTGCAATAAAGGTCATAAACCCTAGTATAAGAGGCCAGGCCTCAGAAATGTGGTTAGAGCACCTCGTGATGATACTTGCTGTCTGAATTGATGTGTTCTCCTCCGGAGAGAATAAAATCCTCGTTTCCTGCCTTCCAGTCTCCAGCGCCTGCTTCTTCGTTGATTAATATTGGTGGGTCATAGAGGCGACACCGCCGGGCAACATAAAAGGGTCTTTGGTTACTGGTTGTCTTTGAACCCCTTTTTACAATTGGCGCCCAACGTGGGGCCCATCAGCGACTCGTGGATCCAGTGGGAGAGGTCCTGACGACAGAGTGAACGACTGCAACGATCGGAAGGTACCCTGTCCGATAGACCCTCGTCTGACAGCCGATCATCCGAACTTCACTGGTTCCGAACAGACCTCTCCCGAGTGATCTGCGGTCCTGACTGGGAACCATCAGGAGTGCCACGTGGATTACGAAGAGAAGAGGACGATCGGGCGCTGGATTCGGAAGACAAGAAACTGTCCATGCGGTCCGGGTAAGGTCGTGTAAACACGACGAATTGCGAAAGTGATTGATAATTGAAAGTGATTGATAATTGATGAGAAAATACTAGTATTACTTTTTGTTAATTTATTTGGAGATTCGCTGTCTGCAAACGGAGAAACAACAGGCTCTCCCTTTATAAACAGCGAAGGATAGGTACGCATCCGTCGGACCTATCTTTCTCCCCCACTGAACAATTGCCCCTCCCCCATTGATTAACTGTTATAGATTGTTTTCTGGAGATTCTCTGTCTGCAAACAGGGAAGAATAGGTCCCCTCTTTGCAGATAGTGAAAGGGTAGGTGACGCGGACCTTTGCGAGCCTACTTATTCTCACCATTGACCATATTGATTTTTTATTTTTGACCTAACATTGATTGCTCAAGATTGGTTCATGAGGTATTCACTACCTGCAAACAACGTAGAATAGAAATATTCTGTCTAGTCTTTGCAAGCAGTGATAAGATAGGTAGTGCTGACTATTATCCCATTGTGATCCGTCATGCCTGTCTTCTCCCCCCTGGTTAGTAGCCTGTTTAGCCCGGACCGCTTATTAGAGATGAACCATCCGGCTCCGCTGGAAGGCACCCCTAATAAGGACATGTTCATGAAGCATGGATTAATCGCTATAGCCTATAGCCAGCTGTGGCATAAATATACGAAAAAGGATCGAGAAAGTCAGTGGCCACTGGTAGGATCCTTTGAAGACGATAAAATAAACGCACTAGAAACAGCCCTTGGTAAAAACAAGACGACGCCCACTATGCTTGACAGCTTCGGCATGTGGCGAAAAGAAGCCGAACAACGTAAAAAGAGAACTGAGAGTAGGTTGGGAAAAGAGCTGCGGAAAGCAGCCCACCTAGCGGCCCAGAAACTAGAGAAAGAGATAAAAGAAAGAGAGGATACCAAACAGAAACTAGAAATAGAAACGTCAAGCCAGTGTCTGGTTAGAACACCCTCCACGCTCTACCCTGAATTACACTCGAAACAGCGAACCAACGATGATCTGCTGCTAGGTCCTCCGATCATCCACATGCCCCCTCCATATGCCCCTTCCCAACCCTTAGCACAGCACCCACTACCCCCAGGTACAAGCGAGAGTAGCACCACGGCTTCAGCCCCCATGGCCTCTGTGCCGGCTGAACTCCTTGTATTAGATGCTACGCAAACGACAACGTTGGGCGACCCAGAGGCCCGAAGGGTTGGTCCTGCAAGAACATATAGACTAAACAAAAATGAGCGAGCAGGGGTCGACAAGATAGCAAAGATACTGGTAGAGAAGAGGGAAGATGAAGAGTCCGTCACGGATGTGTTTAATTCTTATACAGGGAGTCACAGACGACACTTTACTGTACAACTGTGTTACCACGTCTTAAACGCATACGAGGACCGATATCAAGAAAAAGGTCCCCAGAGCCTAACGACTCTGTACCGGAAGGTCGATATCGGGGATGAGAGTGAGAGTGATGTGACGGACCTCCTTACGCGTACGCTTGAGGTTTTCCGCCACCTCACTGAACAAAAGCCGAAAATCGAATCCACAACATCCATAGCAACCGAACCACAGACTGAACGATCTAACACCATGATGCCGATACGAGAGGCTGCCCCTTACTGGGTTCCTCCACGAGGTGAAGGGACTCACGATGACGCAAACAACAAAGACGCAAAGGGACGGGTAGTGTACAATTGGGTCTACCAACCATGGGACCGGCAAGAGATTCTGACCTTCCGGAAATCTCTGCCTGACCTACGTAAAAACCCCACTGCCTTCTATACTGAGTTGGGTACAGCCCTAGGATCGACGATTATGACTCTGGCTGACATCGACTTGTTTTTCGGGTTATGTCTACCAGCTGATGTGTGGAAACAAATCCGGAAAGTCGACCACTCTGAGCTGTTTGGACATAACTGGTCACAACTCGATGGCATAGACAGACAGCGAGAACCCGGACAAAAGCCTTTGAAAGCCATTTTAGACCTCCCGGATAAAATCGTACAGAAATTAAAAACCCTGATCCCAGAAAAGAAAGTGGACTGGTCGATAGTAATGGCTTGTCGCCAGAAACCTCAGGAGGATGTATCGGAATACTTCTCCCGGTTTGAAACGGTGTTCTCCGATTACAGCGGCCAGGACCTGACCACTGCAACCGGACACCATCTGTTTGTCCAGAATTACGTTAAGGGTTTATCACCGGAGGTCTCGCAGAAACTACAGGCCAGCGAAAGTAGTTGGGCAGCCTCCAAACCTACGGCTATCCTCCAGATGGCCCAATATTATGAACATCAGAAAAACGAAAACGATAGGACAACAGAGAGAAAGAAGAAAGATTTAAAAGAGAGGGTGATGATGGCTCAACTGCAAGGGGTGACTCTGGGACGAGACCAATACCGGGGAAACCATCAGATGAACGTCCCTAAAACTGCACCTCCCAAAGACCGTACTTCGACTCCCCACATTGGACGTACAGACATTAGAGAGGACCAGTGTGCTTTCTGTAAAGGAACGGGCCACTGGAAATCTCAGTGCCCAGTTCTTTTGGAACTCATCAGAAATAGAGATCCTAGAGATACAGCAAGCGACCCAAGAAATAGGGGACCACAGCGAGGGCCCCCAAACAACGCAACTAATGATAGATCAAGTAGGCCAAACACATTTGATCGACCCCGACAGAACCAATGCCAACAATCTGACTACGATGATGTTCATGACTTTGCATAGGACTGCCTAGGGCAAGGGAGGGATCCAGTCGAGCTCCATGTTGACCAGCAAGGCCCTTATGTCACTGCTAAGGTCTTGGGTACAAAGTCACCATTCCTGGTAGACACTGGCGCAACACGTAGTGCATTATCTAAACGACTGATTCCAAGGGCACCCTTGTCTGGCTCACTAATAACATCGACAGGTTTCGATGGAACGACCTCCACTAACCCTTTGTCCGCCCCGATCCTCTTTGACTTAGAAAACAACACCACTGACACTACGTTTTTGCTTTCCTCCAACAGCCCTGACGCAATTATGGGACTTGACTTATTGAAACACTTCCGAGCAACGATTAGATGTTCCCAAGATGGAGTCCGAGTTTTCCTTTACGACAATCCTGTTCTGCTTAGACATTGTCCTCCCAGACACATGTTTTCCATCACCGACGCTGACACTTCCCTGCTTGACACTCTGCCTCCGTATCTGTGGGCCAAAACGGATTCGGATGTAGGGCGCATGATGATTGACCCAGTGCACATTACTGTTCGACCAGATGCAACACTCCCAAAACTTCCACAATATCGGATATCGCCCGAGGGCGAGAAGGCATTGGTAGAAATCATCCAATCACTGATAGACGCAGGAGTGGTAGAGGAAGTGGTTAGCAACGTTTGCAACAGCCCAATCTTGCCCATCATTAAGAAACAGGGAGAAGGAGATGAGAAAGCATACCGCTTCATCATTGACCTTCGAGAGATCAACAAAGTGGTGGTACCCCAGTACCCTGTGGTCTCGGACATTACCACCATCCTGACTTTGATTCCCTCCACTGCCACCACCTTCACTGTCATTGACCTCAAAAACGCATTCTTTTCCATCCCCATCCACCCAGACAGCCGATATCTCTTCGGTTTCACCCTAAAAGCCCGCTCGTATAGGTTCTGCCGAGCACCCCAGGGCTACACAGAAAGCCCTAGCATCTACAGCCAAGCCCTCAAGAGACAACTGGATCAAGTCCAGTTACCCGATGGAGTGGTGTTAGTGCAATATGTCGATGACATCCTCTTGGCAGCCGACACCACTCCACTAGCTGTCACAGCCACCATTCAACTCCTGCACTTCCTTGCAGAAAATGGCCACAAGGTCTCTAAGAAGAAGTTGCAATTCTGCCAACCCCAGGTCACTTACCTAGGCCACCTTTTGTCCAAAGACGGAAGGAAACTGACTCCTGACCGAATCCAAACCATTCTCGACACCCCCATCCCTAGGACCCAGAAACAGGTCCGCTCCCTACTAGGCCTCACCTCCTTCTGCCGACAGTGGTTACCCAACTTTAGCCTCGTAGTAAAACCACTGCTTTCACTGCTAGCTAAGGATATCCCTTTCCCACTCCCTTGGACCCCTGAGTGTCAGGCTTCCTTCATGCAACTACGAGATGCCCTTTGCTCGGCCCCTGTGTTGGGTACCCCCGATTACACAAAGCCCTTCTCCCTTTACACTCACGAAAGGGAGGGGTGCGCCTTATCTGTCCTGACCCAGTCCATCGGCTCAAAGCAACGACCATGCGCTTACTTCTCAGCCACCCTTGATCCTGTAGCCAGAGCCCTGCCTGCTTGCCTTCGAGCCGTAGCTGCTGCTGCGATCTCTATCCGACAGAGTGAGGGGATCGTGCTCTCGAATTCCCTCACAGTACTGGTACCCCATGCAGTTGACACCCTCCTAAACCAAACCAAAACGCAACACCTGACGAGTGCACGACTGACGGGATACGAACTGACTCTGCTCGCACCCCACATCACTCTGAAGAGATGCACCACACTGAACCCAGCAACCCTGCTGCCCTTACCAGAAAACGATCCCAATGTGCACCCTGTACACGACTGTGTGACCCTCACAGACGAACAGACCAGAAGTAGGGTTGACCTCAGAGACACGGCCTTTCCCGACCCCGACGGAGAGCTGTGGGTGGACGGTTCTTGCATCAAACTCCCCGATGGCACCACTTCAGCTGCCTATGCAGTCACCACGGCTCGAACTGTAGTCGAGACAGCCCGCATAACGCAACGATCTGCCCAGGCAGCGGAACTGATTGCCCTGACACGGGCCTGTATTCTAGCAGCAGGAACCACAGCAAACATTTACACCGACAGCCAGTATGCCTTTGGGGTGGTTCACCATTTTGGGCTCCTTTGGAGGGAGAGGGGATTCTTGACCTCACACGGCACCCCCATTTTGCACGGGGATCTAGTCTCCGCCTTGATCGAAGCCGTCCTTCTCCCCAAAAAGCTTGCAGTCATCAAATGCCAGGCACACAAAAGGGTGACAGACATTATTGGACAGGGAAATGCACTAGCCGACATCACTGCCCGAACGACAGCTGAAAATAGGACGACAACACGCATGTACGCGACTATGGTCACAGCAAAAGTACTGTTAAAGGAGTTTTTCCCCCGTTACGGCCTTTGTCGAATTTTGTGGAGCGACAATGGCCCCCACTTCGTAGCCGAAGTTATCCAACTCATTTTGAAGGGGTTGGGTGTAAAACAAAAGTTCCACGCAGTCTTCCACCCCCAATCTGCCGGACTAGTTGAACAACATAACGCCACACTGAAACTAAAATTGGCCAAAATAGTGGCTACCACAGGACTGAAATGGCCAGACGCACTCCCCCTGGCATTGCTCTCAATGCGTTCCACCCCTACCAAACACCACTTGACACCATACGAGGTTGTATTCGGCCGGCCTATGAATGTCTGGTCTGCACCGAAACCAACTTCCATTCATGACGTCCCGGACGTCCTAATGTCTGATTACTTATGCCAGTTGACTAAAACACTGTCTGTTATCCATCAACAGGTGCTGCATGCCATCCCTGACACTTCCAGGGGTCCCGGACACACCATCCAGCCTGGGGATTTCGTCCTGATCCGGAACTTCCAGCGCGCCAAGAGTCTGGAACCCCGGTGGACGGGCCCCTGGCAAGTCCTCATCACCACCCGAACAGCACTTCGAGTGGAGGGAAAATGCAACTGGCTGCATGCACACCACTGTAAGAAGGTCTCCTCGACCCTGACCTCGACCGAAAACATCGACAACCAAGAAGAGCTCCTGAACAAGGACCGACCGTCACTAACCTGCTATCCTGATACCGAAACGCTTGAACTTTCAAAATTCTCTGATCCCACTGTGCCATCGAGAGAAGGGTATTTCCTGCGTCGAAAGGAGGGAGCCTCGGCTAAGTAGACCACGGACTGAGTTAAATCTCAGAACGGTGACCTAAACACTACCAAGGGTTACCCGGAGAGAAGCAAAACAAAATCTGTGGTTCTGCCCGCTACCGAGCACCTTGAAGATGATGGAAGCGCCAGATAAGAAGATGATGGAAGCACCAAATAAGAAGATGATGAAGGCAACAGGAAATACCCACCACAGAAACCCAAAAGCAGACAGACTCCACAGCTCAAAGACAATTGCACTCTTCATCACAATCCTTTTCTGCTTTCTCCTCATGACCACACTCTGGATTGTGGAAGAAAATGCACCTGCTCACGAAACATTCCTGACCACTGCTCAGCCTACCACCATGAAGGAACATTATCTGATTTCGCTCTCTCCCCAACTCAGAGAGAGGCGAAAGGAATTTTGGAATAACTCTTTCGTACAACTACTTCACCAGCACAACCTCGCCACCAATGCCACCGACTGCTGGATCTGTGGGTTGCTACCCCACGCCACTGGACACTCGATACCATTCATCCCTTCACCTTTCTCAGTTCACGGCTCCTGTCTTGCTTGGCTGATGCTTCTGCAAGAAAGCTTTAAGGACAATGCCACCTCCAGCAAAACCGTAACGCATTTCTACCATGGGGTCTGGCGGAACAGAACAAAGACACACTTCTGCCCACAGACCACCAACAAAACAATCCACTTGGACATCCCGGCTAAAGAACAAATCGAAATGCAAGTGTTCAATAATCCAACCAGAACCACCTTCTCCTACCTGCGAAAACGAACGGCTGCCACTCTGACTGTGGCCCTGTCAGTCATCAACGTCACCGGCCACATGTGCATGGAAGGGCTTGGGACTCAGCTGGTAGGCCACAGTGCTTGCCGGTTTTCCAGAACTCTGGACTCCACCGACCCACCTTCCTTTGTGGCATCTCCAAACACGTATTTCGTCTGCGGCACGAAGGCTTACACCTGGCTCCCCAAAGGCTGGGGGGGCACTTGTTTCATTTCCTTCATCCTTCCTCCGACATATGTGGCACCAGCAAATCATCACAGACAAAAACGAGCCAAAGACATTGAACAAGCCGACTCAACAGGAGCGCAGTTCCTCGATGCTATGAAGGGACTTGTCCCCCTCTGGGGCCCGATGGCGAACAGCCGTGCCATCCGACATCTGACTCAAGCAGTTGAGACAACAATGAACATCACGGCTGGTATCCTTGCTAACAACACCGCTGAACTTCAAGCGGTCCGCTTGGTGGCCCTCCAGAACCGCCTTGTCCTGGATGTGGTTCTTGCGGATCGAGGTGGAGCATGCCGCATTATTGGGTCCAGCTGCTGTACGTACATACCGGACAACTCACCCTCAGTGTACAAAGCCATCGAACATCTTCATAGGCTCTCTTCGGAAGTCCACCAAAAACAAGAAGAATGGTCGCTTGGTGGTTGGTTCTGGAGCACCGTTAAGAACTGGGGCTGGAGACTATTCACCATTATCCTGATTCCTATAGTTGTAATATGCGGTCTATGCTTAGGAATTCAATGTCTGCCACCTCTGTGTACATTATGCGTAAATTATATTTGCCCTAAGACTGTGGACTTTGGGAACGAACATATGAGAGCAATATATGATGCCGAGGTTAGGAATTTGATGAAGATTGACATTGAGTAAGCAAGTTGGCTAAGATATGTTGAAAAGGGAGGACTGTTAAAGATTAGACTGCAAACGTCAACATTATCGGCGCCATCTTGCCCCTTTCGAGCCCATTCGTGCGCGTAAGCAGCAGCCATTTTGAGCATCATGGTCTCCCGGCCCCTCGCTGATAGCCAGCGCGTCTCTCTCTCTCTCTCTCCTAACCTCGCAAACATCCCCCGCACGTTGACAACCCCCGCTCTCTCATGCCTTGGGTCATAAACCCCTCTTCAGCGCAGCTCCGCCACAGAATCCCATCCTGTTCCCAGCGCGACACCTCCCTTCATTCCTTTCATGATCTCAGATCCTTTTGATGCAAACCCCCTTTTCCTGTGTCCCCGTTTGTCTTCCTTATTCCCAGGCCACCACCTGGCCCTGCGGATACTGTTTATTACCCCGTACAGTAGGAAGCTTCCCCTCCCCATCAAAAGACCCTCGAGCCGATCAAAGCCCCCACCCTATGAGATCCGATCAACCCCATGCATTCCGTGAATCAGCGGAATGCCCTGCTGCGCGACAATCATCACCTGTTGTGACCGGGGTGGGGAATTCAACTGTAAATGTATGTGGGAACGGGCCTGTAGGGGAGATTCCGAGGATGTTCTTTCAAATATCAAAATGTGGCGAGAATGTGTTACGTGCAATAAAGGTCATAAACCCTAGTATAAGAGGCCAGGCCTCAGAAATGTGGTTAGAGCACCTCGTGATGATACTTGCTGTCTGAATTGATGTGTTCTCCTCCGGAGAGAATAAAATCCTCGTTTCCTGCCTTCCAGTCTCCAGCGCCTGCTTCTTCGTTGATTAATATTGGTGGGTCATAGAGGCGACACCGCCGGGCAACATAAAAGGGTCTTTGGTTACTGGTTGTCTTTGAACCCCTTTTTACAGTATTGTCTGCGAAGCCAGCAACAGAAGAAAACATTGCTAAACTACGTTATAATACAATGTGCAAGGTGCATAACAGTTTAAATCTACCAAACAATTGCCTCTTTCTTCAACTTGTATTAAGTTATGCCTGTTCAAATATGTGTGTGGTACTGCCTGTAAAACCTGCAACTGAAGAAAACATGGGTAAAGTATGTTGTTATACTACAATGTACAAGTTGCACCACGGTTTACCCCATCAGACAATTACCTGTTTGTTCTGCTTGTACTCACATATGGCTGTTCAAACAGGTGTGTGGTACTCTCTGCGAAATCTGCAATAGAAGAAAACATGTGTAAAGTATGTTGTTATTCTACAATGTGCACCACAGTTTAACTCTACTAAACAATTACCTGTTTGTTCTGCCTGTAGTCACATCTGCGTATGCACTTGTATCCGTAGTATGGTCTCACAAACCTGCATAAGAAAAAGAGTTCAGAATTGTGAGTCTATTTACCCAGCAACCCCTAACTCCAACCAGGAAAGTAAACAGAATTACCTTGTTTTGTGGGCACTCAAGCCTGACCATTCAAATGCAAATACCTTACAGACTGCAAACCTGCAATTGAAGACAAGATCTTTAGCAAAGGCTCTAAGAGTTACAAACAATGTTTGTGACTGTTTCAGAGACTCCAATAGGAAAAGCGACCAAATAGTAACCTGTGATTACAGTATAGCCAAACAGGTATGTGCCTATTTGCTTCTTTATTAGCATCCATTTCACTAAACCAGTCTATAAATCTGCATTGTGGGTTAAACTTTCTGTGATTCAGCTTTTCCCTGCCATTCAAACTGCGCAAGTGGTTGTGTTGGGTGAACTAGGACATTCACAAGGAGGATGGCGCCACAAGCCTTCAAAAGATCCCACATGGACATGATGCAGCAAGTGGTGTGCAACAAATATGATACAGACTTTCTAATTAAAAATAAGTTACTTCTCTAACACTTCTATTTTCTTGGATCACCTTCTCTACACTAAACCCCCCACGTACAATCTACCCACTCACTTGCATTTTCTTTACCTTATGGCATGTCAATGTTTTAACAGCTGTGCATCTCTTTCACACACATTTGCATGTATTCACAATTACAATAGAAAATGGGTACTCGCAAATATTTTCCAAGGGGCCAAAAATGTTTGGTTGTGGTGTGACTTAGGGCCACACTGATGCTGTCAGCGTGGTGGTCAGGGAGTCGGGAAGAGTTGTTAAAGTGGGTATAGGGGAAGGGAAGCATGCACCTTTAGTGGCTGAATTAAATTGCACAATGTGGTACCAGAAAACTTGGGATCAATCCTGGCTTCCCTGTTTGACCAAACTGTGTCACCATAGGCAATTGTTATATATCACTTTCGCTCTTGCATATCTCTCTGTTGCTCATTGTGTGTTTAGTATCACATGTGCAGGACATAATCAAATAGTGGGAAAATAATAATTTACCAACCAACTCAAAGCATGTTGTATTCACACAAAAAATGTGGTTGCTAGATGTGTTTTTTTTTTAATTCCTCTAAATTCATAACATTTTTGGTAATTGGTTTACCACAAATTTAAAAATTGAAACAAAAATCTTCCTCCCCTTTGCTGAAGTCCTATACAAAAGAGCTGTGTCACCTATTACTTCTACCTTAGATTTAGAGCAACAATGGCATAACATCACATCAAAGGGCTTGAAGGCAGGGTTCAATACAATAAATGCAAATGGGATTTAGATGCAATTAACAATGCCTACCACTAAATTAACAGGATTGAAAAAAATAATGCTGCTCTAGATAAGTAAATTCAGATTCGGCAGGCCACAGCCGGTGGTATAAATCCTTTAACAAGAACCAGAATGTGATATGTTGTAGAGCTCAACTGTTTAAGACAGGTGGTTTGTGCTGCTCATACAAATCGCATTTCACTTCTATCGCTACTTCTAAGCACTTTCAGAAATAGCACAGATGGACTGGCAAGGCACCCCAAGGGCATATCTTATGGAACGAAATATTTGTGATTTGTATATCAAGTATCATGCCTTGTTACAGAGAAGTTTTAAGGCATGAACAAAGTGGGCTCTAGACCAGGCCACCCCCCCCCCCCGATAGAGCCAGCTATGTTCTGCAGAGAGTCTTGCCCTGAGTACCTTGAAAAAGACTTTTGCAAATGGCATTTTTCCATCATTTATTGTTAATGTGTATTAACTAAGTATGGATCTCCCAACGATCCCTGCCCTCCAGCCACTCTACACCTGGTCTCAGAAAAGATCAGTTCCTATCTAGCACCACTTCTAAACAGAGCAATTAACCTCTGGAGGGCAAGATGGCCGCTGACAGACCGTAGGAGTCGGTCGCTACCCACCGATGCTCCTGCCTGGTAATGTAGTAAGAAGTAAGAAGGAGGGAAAAAATGCCGGTAACTGCGTTGTGGATATCTACGGATGGTTGCATTTAGTATGCTGCTGCTTTCTGCAAGCCTTTTGAGCCGACTTCGTAATTGGCTTTTAAAAAGTACTCCGGATCTGCAGACTATTCTCTCCTGGTTGGGGTCTCCTCGGCGCCACCTGAATCAAAAGATGGCTCCACGCGGACCAAGACCTCAGAAAGAGAAGGAGAAGGATGCTGCGACCTTGAGCGACCCGGGGGTCTCAAGCCCTAATTTTCGAAGAGCAGCAGCACAGACCCGGACACGGAGAAACCTCACAAAAGAAAACGCAGAGAAAGCGGGACACGAGGATGTATTTGACCCGCTCGAGAAAATGCAAGCCAGTTTAAAATTGAAAGTGAAGGATAAAAAAGAAAAAGAAAAGGGTCAGTCAACAAAGAAAACGTTGAAAAGAGTAAATAACGAGACTGTCGGCAAAATGCTGAGTAAGGAAGGGAACATGCGCCAGCCTACCCTCAAAGAATCGTTTGCAGTACCGGTTACGATTCACCCCTCTACCATCAGGAATGAAGCACGCACAGAGTCGACATCGGAAGCAGCACACGCCTCACTACAGGCAGGCACAGGACCCGACGGAACTGACAAGGTGCGTGGAGCTGCGCTGGGGCTGGGGCTGGAGCTGCCAGAATCAAACACAGAGTCTGGAGAGGATCGTACGGGGAAGGCAGGGAAGGCAGTGGAAACTGACGGTCGGACAACAACAGAAGGTTCCTGCACATCGGGGATGCAGGAAAATGGAAGTGTGGTGAGTCAAGGTGGTGACGTGCAGGAGAATCAACAAGCTGCCGCCGCACTGGAAGCCCAAGAAGTAACGAAATACCCCGAAGGACACCACACTAATCCTTATGATTTGGCTGCCGGTAAGGTGGGAAGAGAGGGTGGTGACAAAAGCTGTAACGTGCACAGTGGCAAGATCATGACTCAGACTCAGACGCTGGAATACGAGGGGAGAGCAGATGGAGCAGATGGGTGGAGTACAGCTCTGAGTGCGTCGGTGGTAGAGGCAGAGACAGTGGTTGTGGCCCTGAATGAATCTATGAATGATGAACCACTGAGAGATGGGCTAAAGGTGGTCTCTCCCCTTGACTCTAATGACTCTAATGTTATAATAGAGGGGGGTTCCCCGCCTCTACAACAGAGCTTACAGAATGATGATAGGCGGAGTCTGGTGTCTGCAGGGAAAGAAGGCGGACCAGTATCTATTATTCAGTCCCCTCTAGGCCCCTCTACAAATCTGGGGTCCCCCAGTGACGAATGCTTCTTTTCAGTCAATGATGAGGAGGGCAATAATGAGAGTGAGGACTCCATATCAGAGAGCGAAGTGGGGAACTCAGAGACAGCATCTGAACTAGAGTCTGAAGTCACAACCTCGGATAGTGAGGTAAATCGGAAAGCGAATACAAAAAAAAGAGGGAAAAGTTTAAGAAACAGATCTCGCAGATCGCGCAGTATGTCAGGAATTAGTATGACTATGTCACATACAGATGTCTCTAAAAGATTGGACTGGGATTATGCAGCAACCTCACAACTCTATCAAGAAGGGGCAGCAGCGCCAGTAGTAGCACCAAGTACACAGACGCAAAGTAATACCTCTGCACAGGAACAAACGCAAGCCACTACGATGGATATGTTGTATTCAACATTGAAACAGATGCAGGGAGAAGCGAGAACGGAGTCTCGGAGAGCAAAGCACGCCAATCAAAAGATACAAGCATCTTTACGTAAAGTTAACAAGTTATATACGGACATGGCATCAAGGGTTACTGAGGTAGAATCAAGAACTGAGAAATTGGAGGAAGAAGTAGGGAGCTGGAATGAGTATCGGAAGGAACAAGAGCAGTTGACAACTGATGTACAATGGAAGCTAGAGGATTATGAGAACCGCCAACGGCGCAATAATATAAGATTACTGGGAGTGGAAGAAGGGAGGGAACGGCAGGATGTGCGGACCTTTGTTATTGAGCTGCTTAAGGGGGCTTTTCCAGAGTTAACAGGCTGGGAATGGGAGAAGGAGGTACAAAGAGCACACAGGTTTCCTATGTTTCAAAAAAGAGCACCACCTACAGATAAGCCCAGGGCTATTCTGATTTTCGTAGGGAATTTTCTTTTAAGACAGGAAATTATGGACAAAGCAAAGCCTCAAGCAAGACGAACATATAATGGTGTAACATTTTTCGCCCGCCCCGACTTCTGCCACACCACAGTGGAAAGGAGGTGGCGTATGAGGAAATTGATAACTCCCTTCCAAAATTTGGGATGCGAAGCATATCTCATGTTCCCATCTCGGTTAAAGGTAATAGACAAGGGACAAACTAAAATCTTTTTTTCTGAGATAAAAGCACAGGAATATCTTGAGGAGATTAAGAAAAGAAAAGAAAGTGCAAATAACATGGCGGTTGCACTAATCAGGACAAAGAAACCCTAATAGCAAAAAATGTACTCTCTTAATGCTTGCAAATAGTGGGGGGGAAAAAAAAAAAAAAAAAAAAAAAAAATCCACGTGTGAATTAAGATAACAAATGGTAGAATGGCATAAGGATCTAGATGGTAACCAGAGCAGGGGGGCGGGGGGGAGTAGCGATTGACACCTGGGATGACAGCTGTCACGTATAGGTCAGGACTGACCTATTTGCCTGTAAGGGGGGGGTGGGGGGTGGGTGGGGGGTGGGGGAGAAAAAAAAAAAAATAAAAAAAAAAAAAAAAATGAAAAAAATAATGCTGCTCTAGATAAGTAAATTCAGATTCGGCAGGCCACAGCCGGTGGTATAAATCCTTTAACAAGAACCAGAATGTGATATGTTGTAGAGCTCAACTGTTTAAGACAGGTGGTTTGTGCTGCTCATACAAATCGCATTTCACTTCTATCGCTACTTCTAAGCACTTTCAGAAATAGCACAGATGGACTGGCAAGGCACCCCAAGGGCATATCTTATGGAACGAAATATTTGTGATTTGTATATCAAGTATCATGCCTTGTTACAGAGAAGTTTTAAGGCATGAACAAAGTGGGCTCTAGACCAGGCCACCCCCCCCCGATAGAGCCAGCTATGTTCTGCAGAGAGTCTTGCCCTGAGTACCTTGAAAAAGACTTTTGCAAATGGCATTTTTCCATCATTTATTGTTAATGTGTATTAACTAAGTATGGATCTCCCAACGATCCCTGCCCTCCAGCCACTCTACACCTGGTCTCAGAAAAGATCAGTTCCTATCTAGCGCCACTTCTAAACAGAGCAATTAAGTCAGGGACTTTTCCTCAGTCTTGGAGAAGGCCTGTAACAGGCCGATTTTGTAAAAGCCCGCCCTGGATCCAACTGAGGTCAAAAAACTACTGACCGATATCATGCTTACCAATAGCAGCTAAAATCCTTGAAAAATCACTAAAAAGGGAGTTAATTCAACATCTTGATTCTAACAATCTTTTAGATCCTAGCCAGCATTTCAACCAGGTCATTCCACTGAGTCTGCCCTGATAATGGCCACAGAGGAGATTCGCAGACAGATCGATGAGGGGGGGGGGCAGAGCCGTTCTCATCCTACTAGACCTATCAGCAGCATTTGACAGCATGAATCTTGCGGTGTTAGTGTGGCTGCTGTAGGCAGTGGGTATAAAGGACACAGCTCTGATCCTCTTATCCTCCTTTCTAGCCTTTAGGGAGCAAAGGATACACTGGGACAATCTTCAATCTGACATTTTTCATCTTCCATGTGGGGTTCCTCAGAGATTGGCTTTATCACTGACCCTATTCAACATCTTTGTCATCCGGTTGGCCAGACTTATCAGAGAGCATGGTTTTACTCTGGTTTCGTAGGCAGAAGACTCCAAGATTGTCATATCCGTATCACAAAAACCAGAGGTTACAGCCACCAGCTTCCATAACTTCCTGACTGACATCAGGAGCTGGATGTATCAAAACTTTCTTAAAATCAACACCGATAAAACAGAGGTTTTGGAGTTTGGGAAGGGTCCAACCCTGTGGAATCAAACATGGTTGCCAACTGAGGCCGGTGAGTGTCCATGCCCGACAACTAAGTCAAGGAACCTAGGAGTGATTTTCAACAATCAGCTAAACTTTGCAGGCCAGATCAATCGCCTGACGTCCTGTTTCTGTTTACTGAAGATCGTGCATAGGATCATGCTGTTCATTCCACTGGAGCTCAGGAAAACTGTTATAGTAGATCTCACTATTCCTGGGCATTAACAAGGGGCAGGTGGCCAAACTACAATCCTTACAAAACGTCGCCGCCCGACTTCTACTAAATGTTCCTAAAGGTCATCCCACTTCTGCAAGCCTTAGGCTACTACACTAGCTGCCTTCTAAGCAACGAGTTGAATTCAAGGCCCTCTGTTTGGTTCATAAGGCATTGTACGGAGGATGCGCCCTGGATATGCAGAAACTGTTTCTCTGGTTTTCGCCTACTACAAATCTCAGATCTACTAACATGGGCCTGGTTCAGATTCCTAAAATTCGCAGAGCAAAATGGGGAGGCAGGAGTTTGTCCCATTGTGCAGCTAAACTGTAGAACAAGCTGCCGGCTGCCATGAGGCTACAGCCAAGCAGGCAGCATTTTAGGAAAACAGCAAATCCTGGTTGTTTCCTTCCAACTAAGTTCACGTCTAAACTGAGCAGCTCCACTCTCACCTCCTCAGCGCCAAGACGCCACGGCATTCAAGTGCTTTATAAATATATTTACTTGCTTACTTTTACTAATGTGTGAGAGTCTATGACAGACATTTTTCAGACAAAATGTGTTTAATGTTTTATGCAACATCCACATGAAACGTTTCTATTAGATCAATACAGGACCTCACATATGAAAAATGGGAGGGTGGCACAGAGATTATTTGCAGTAATATTAGTGATCTGCCGCTGTGTTTCAATACTGAAAACACAAATCGCTATCCCTGAATATCAAATGCACACACATTTAGAATTTGACCAAAGAGGGCATGAAAGAGTTAAAAATGGATCATGAAATCAAAGAGGCTCCGAACAGGGGCCTCCAAAATATATTTGACCTATAGCCCCCATTATGGTTCTGTACTTGATGCATTCCTTTTACTAATAGGAGCGTGGCAGCGAGACAGATTGTGTGCCTTTTTTAAAGTATTCATGTTAATGGCAGCTCCCATCATGCACTACAATTAACATGAATACTCATAGTAACGAAAGAAATGCAACACGTCTGATTCTGAAAGCACACGCCATGCTTCTACACTTGCTGCATCACTATAGACTGTAACCATCTTTTTTCCTTCACTTTCGTGACACAGGGTTCAAAGCACTTCTGCCTCCTCACCAGGGACTCTAACCACCTCTTTACCTTTACTCAGAAACACAGGGTTCTGCCCTCTCACCAGGAACTCTAACCACCTCCTTCCTTCACTCTCATGACATAGGCTTTTGAATGGCTGCTGCTCCTGCACAATATACTCCAAGCCATCTCTTTCCCTTCACTGTGATGTCTCTAAAGCTTCTCTTCCCTTCATTCTTCTGATACAAAGCCCAGGCCATCTCTGTTCCCTCACCACAGATTCTAACCATCTACTCCCTTCATTCTCATGACACATACTTCAAGCCACCTTTGCCCTCTCACCAGACTATAAGTTCGTCTTTTCCTTTGCTTTGCAGTACTTCTCATCACTGCCGCTCCTAGGTTCTTGTGAGATAGGCTTCATACCATGCTCCCTCTCTCAACAGACTCTAAACTGCACTTACAGCTGCTCCCATGAAGCACGCTTCATGACAGGTTTGACAGCTCTGCCCCTGCGCTACAAACTAGAGCCCTCTCTTCTCCTCTACCTGATGTCATGATGGACTCTTCACATACTTTCCCATGGATATTGTGCCACATGTTTTCAAAACCTGGCCCTCCACTTTCTATTGGAGCATACTTTTCCTTTGCCCTCGTGACACAGGCTTCATACACTCATTTGGAAAGTACCTCTTGCCCTCTGCTCTCTCACCATATGCTCTGCAGTCTCCCCCCCCTTATGATGCGGTAGTCCTCATCTCTTCTTGTCTTAGGGTTCCTAACCCTCCATCTGCTCAGCTGCCATGCCATAAGCACTATGCCCGCAACACGCTCTCAGTATCGGCCCCAAGCCCCTCCACGACAGATTCAAACGACCCTGCACTTCACTGAAAGATCTGGCAATCTAAACGGCAAAGAAAGCCTTTAACACCTCTAGGGTTTTTTGGGTCGGATCACCAGCAGGATGAGCTAATATCCCACTGGTTACCAAGCCACATGATCACAATCTGCAAATGCACACAGCTTGCCGTTTTCATACATCCCAGCTATGCATTTTCTTACTAAAATTGCTATGTTCCTAAAAACAGGTGACCCCACACAGCAGGACTGCAGGCCTCTCACTGTTTGACCCCATGCATGCAGTTTTCGCTGCTGCATGTAGGTGGCTGTACAATGGTGCACCTGTCAGGGCTTGTCTGAGCATAAGGTACAGTAGGGCTGCTGCCTTGAAGCACCAAAGGGTGAAACCACCCAGAGAATGGATGTGGCTAAAAGAGCTTTAAACAGCTCTGAAGACAGCACTGGGAACGTCAAATAACGAGGCGACAAAGGATGAAATGGTACAGGCTAGTTAAGGGCGTCTGATCAGAACACAACCACTACACAAGCCCAAACATATGATCACACAAGGCTGGGGTGGGTAATCATGGGTTAAAGACAGCAAAGCACACGTAGGCCTAGATACAGGAGGTATTTTCAAATGTATTCATGTTAATCACATCACCCATTATGCACTGCAAATTACATGAATACTTTCACAAATCTGCCCCGCAGTTGAGGTCAACTAACAAAAGACATGCAGCAAGTCTAGAAGTACAACGTGTGTTTCAGAGTCATCTGAAAGCACACTGTGCTGTCTCAACAAACTTGCTGCATTTTTTTTGTTGATAGAGCGCAGGTGCTGGGCAGATTGTGTGCCTTTGTGAAAGTATTCCTGTTAATCGCCCGTCATGCCCTGCAATTAACATGAATACTTTCAAAAGGACGCACAATCTGCCAGCAGCTGCGCTGTAATAACAAAAGGAATGCAGCAAGTGCAGGAGACACTTGCTACTGAGCTTGGTTTGCAACTTCTGACCCCCACAGGCTGCTAAAATATTGCATTTTTTGTTTTTTGATAATATAATTTTGAATATATATTTTTTAAACAATTGAATATTTTTGTAACATTTGCAATTTTTTTGACAGTGAATAAAAATAGAATTATTTTTTTGCAATTCAGAAATAGCCATTTTTTTCAAATTTTCTCACTTTTCTATCAATCTGTTTCGTTTTGAGGTCATTTTCGAAGACGGAACCTCGCGGCTGGGATCTGCGTTTTACTGCTTAAGGTAAGTTTGATTTAATTTATTTTTAAGGTATTTTTAGAGTTGGGGCGAGGTAGCAGTAGTGTAATTAGGTGTGTTTGAATGTTATTTGTTCGTTTTTGGTGTAGTTAGGTGTTGTTTTGGTAGTTTAATGTTTAATGTTGGATAGGAGTAGAGTGTTATGTAGTGTTAGTTATGTGTTGTTTAATTCTATTATGTTGTGTTTATTGTTAATGTTTGTGGGTTTGTACGTGTTATTGCGGGTGGGTGTTCTTTTATTTTCTTTACAGGTTTTCGTGAACGGATGGTGGTGTCGACCAGTTTTTTTGATAAAATAAGAAAAATTTATTTTGTTTATTTAAAACAAGATGTTTTAGATTTCCTTTTATTTTTCGGGTTTGTTGGATCATTTTGAAGCTATTTCTCGGGTTTTTGAAGGTTTCGTTATTGAGAGGATTGCTTCGTTGGAGCCTTTTTTCTACAGTTTAATTTTTGCTTTTTTTTAAAACAAATTTTTGGGTTGTTGAGAGTTTCGTTTTTCATGAGGATTTCGTTGTTGTAGCCTTTTTTCTATAGTCACATTTTTGCATTGTTTTGGGGGTTCTTTTTCCAAATGAATTTGTCTTTCAATTTATCAACTATAGATTTATTGGATTTCCAGGATTGTGTACTGCTACAAATCTGGAAGTTATTTTTTATTATGATGGGTTGGAAATGTTTCTAGTTACATTGATTTCTTTGTTTATTTTTTACTTTAATAATTATATTATGTCATATCTATTTGTGTTATGTTTTAAATGTTACATGACATTTATTATTTATTTATTTTTGAAATAATTAATTTAAAAAATAGTAGAATTATGTTGTTTAAATGTTTGGATATTTTAAAATTTGTATGGTGTTTAGAATTATTTTTCTTTACAGTATAGATTTAGATTTCATGTCTTCTTATTTTAGATAGTTAGTATTTTTCCAAATAGTGTACTTTTGTGTTCTAGGTATTATTACATTGTTGTAGTTTGTTTACTTAGTATAGGGACGATTTTAGAAAGGGATTGTTCTAGTCTTAGCTCTTGATATCTTTGTTCTTTTTTAATAGCTTCTGTAAGTTTGTTTAGGGTTGGTTGTCCTATTTCTTTTGTGGCTTGGAAGACATTATGCCATCCTTCCACTGCGTTGTTTGTTTTAGCTTTTTGAGCTAGAGTACTGTGGCAGAGGTTCCACCAGGGTATTTGGAACTTGGGTTGTCCACGGTGCCCTGATCTATGTAGCCCTCCCACCCAAGTATCTTTGAAGTAGTCTAGGAAGTGAGTTAGTTTAGTTTAATTTGCTTGATAGAAGGGGCTTTTAATAAGTAGGTTATGATGGTTTGCTACTTCAGCTGTTAGTACATAGGCGAGGGCTACTTATTTTTTTATTTGATAGGCAAAGTTGCTATTGGTGGCATAATCTATACTTAAAGTAGACTTTTGTAGGTGCCTCCAGATACTTTGTTTAATGTGGTAATAGCAACCTTGTACTGCAGTGTGTGGGTATATTTTTAAAAATTGATTGAATCATTGCTTGTTCAAAATCAATTATGATTTTTTTGAGGGAAGTAGTTGTCATGTATTGTTTAATATTGTTAGGAGCTCTATGTATGTGGTGTTTTGTTTATTAGGGAGTAGTGCATATATGGAGGGGATGTTAGTATCTTCATATTCGCCGTGGATTGTATGTAGTTGAGCAAAAGGCTTGGAGCAAACTTAGAATGCTTTATCCATCTTCCACGTTTTGCAGTTTTTTAGTTGTTGTTTGTTGCAAAGCAGATAATTCCTTTTTCATGACTGTTGTTGTCATGAGGAAGGAATTTGTATTTCTTCAAATGTTTGGGGGAGGGTGGTGTTTGACCTGTAGCTCTTTAAATTCGGGCAATTAACCTCTTCAGAGTTTTAAGTACTTGGGTACTTGTCTGTTGGAAGCTTGTACTTGCTTCTCTGATTATCTCAAGAACATCTCTAACTTCAATTTTAGTTACATTGCGGGATGGTTGTGTTCTTTGACATTTACTACATTGGTTTCTATTGTAGTGTCTCTTCCATGGCAAGAGTTAGAGTAATATTTACTGCATTTCCAATGTGTTTTAATTCCAGTCATTTTCTCTTGTGTGGAAGTGTAGCCCATGTAGCACATAAGTAGTTTTCCCTTTTTGTGGAGTGATGAATTTAGCTCCTTCTGCCATTTTGTGTTGTGCCTGTGAATATATATATATATTTATATATATATATATATATATATATATATATATATATATATATATATATATATATATATATATATATTCACAGACATATATATATATATGTATATATATATTACGATTTTGAATAGGAAATATTTTGTATAATTAATATATTGATTTTCTAGATGGATTTCTTTTTTGATTGTTGATGTTTATCCACTAGTTCTTTTTTCTGTTGGTTTAAAAGCAAAATGTTATTTTATTAAAGTGTTACATTTTATTGTGTTATTTTAATTATTTAGTTACTGTTTTTATTTAGTTGAGGAAAAAAATACTTACTATTTTTCGTTGATGATGTTTATTTTGATGATCTTGTAGGTTGCTGTTTGTAGAAGCTAACAAGAGAAACATATTTGTTAGTTATAGTTGCTTTTTAATTTATTAATTTTTTTAAATGAGTTTATTGTATTTGTTGGTTAATTTATATAATTACTTAGTTTTATTTTTTTCTGTAGTGTTGCTTTTGTCTTTGTTTGCGAAGTAAATCCTTGTTTTTACTTTTTTAGGTGGAATTTTATTCAGGTGTATTCTGTGACATATTAAATAAATGGTTTCTAATAATAGTACATTTGTTTATTTCACTTTTTTAGTCTCTATTTGATGGAAAAAAATAGTTACTGAATGTAGTTAATGAAGTTTCTTTTGTTGAGATTGATTTTTGTTGAAGTTTGTAGAAGCTGTTAAGAGAAAAGTATTTGTTAGTAATGATTCCCTTTTTATTACATTTATCGATTTTTCATAGCTAGGTTTATTTGCTGGTTGATTTGTATGCTTACTTTGTATTGTATTTTTCTCTTATTTTGATTTTGTATTTGTTTTCTAATGTAATATTTGTTTTGGGTTTTTTTTGGTGGAGTTATTGTGAAGAATAATCTGTGAAACAAAAGAATAGGTTGGAATTTGAGTTAATGTGATTATTTATATTATTTAGTGTATCTTTTTATTTATTTGTAATTAAATAAATATACTTACTCTTTTAGTTGATGGTGTGTCCTTGGTAGATGGTGTGGTTATGTTGAATTTGGTAGAAACTGTTAAAAAGAAAAACATTTGTTAGCTGTGTTTTGTTATTGCATTACATTTGTTACTTTTAAATAATGTAGGTTCTTTATTGGGTTAGTCATATACTTACTTTCTGGTATGTTTTATTGTTGTGTACGTAAATCTTTGTGTAGGATTTTCTAGGTGCAATTTTAGTGAAGTTAAATCTGTTATATATAAGATAAAGATGTTATAATATTTTTAAAAGTGTATTTCATTTATTTAGTTACAATGTTTTGTGCTTACCTCTATTGCTGGATGTTTGGGATAGTTATTGGTGTAGTTATTTTTTGTTTACTCTTTTCTCTCTCATAGGCTCATTCTTCCCCCTTGGTTGTCCATTATACAGTAAATTTTATGTTAATTATTTGATTGTTTTTATAGTGTTTGTTTAATTAGTTCGAGTTTTCTATTGGTTTGTGTTTGAGTGTTTTAACTTTATTGGTCGAGATAGCTTTTTTGAATTTTTTTTAGCTATTACAATTTAATTTGTTTAATAATTATTATGTTTATTTATTGTTTGTTTTTATATTGTTCATTGTTGTTATTTAATTGTATATGTAGATAAATATTTTTATATATATTTATGTTGTTTTATTTTCGTTATATGTGATATTTTTTTATGTTGTATTGTTTGTTTTTGTATTTTTAATGTATTTGTTTTAATTAATGTGATAACATCCTAATTTCTTTTATTGTTTCTTTAAAATATTTGGTATATGTTATTATATTATATTATTGTAAATTGTAATATTTTAGGTTTAAATTGTATTTTCGATATAGTTTATATCTATTTGTTTTATGTTTGTGTTGTTGATATTGTTTATATCAATATTTTTGTTGTGTTTCATTTTATGTTATATTTATCTATATGTTTGTGTTCTATATTTTTGTCGTCGATATTTTTGTAATCGATATTTTTTTACACAATATTTAGTTATTGATGTTAGTGTCATTTCTTTTTTGTGTATTGTGTATCAATATTTTTGTTTACGCTTTTGTTGACTCAATAATTTCATAGTTCGATCTTATCAGAGTCGATGTTGTATCATTAAACCACATCCTGCATTTCACTGCTTATTACCAGACTAAAGGACTATTAACACAACACTGCCATTTGTGGGACTTCAGCTAATACCTTCTGAAGGCCCTGCAAGCCAGCATTGCTTTTATGACCCTGCGTCAGCTATGGGGTAGTAACTAGTAGTACAATAACCTACCTTGTGAAACTCATTCAAGATCTGAGAGGCCAGGAAAAACACACAAACATGGCACACCTAGTATCAACATCATAAAATGCAAAAGACAACTACCAGCTAAAAAGCCTTCTTAAGGTATGAATTAAGCTTTTGGAACCCCACTGCATCATTGATTAGTCTTGCTCCTTCACTTCCAGAAAGGACTGAAAGGTCATCTCTTCAAAGCACATGTAATTAGATGCTGAAAAGGAAACTCACAGCTCCTTCTGGCCCTGTGGCCATACCATAAGGAGAATTCCACAGCACTGCCTACACCAGCATCTTCGCACAATCTTTAGTCTTTTCATATCTCCCTACATTGTTCTATTGCTCACTACCTACCATCAGGCTACAAGAGAGCTGATATGTTGCATGCTTTCCATTTCCCCATGCAAATCCTGGCTTAGAAAAAATGACTACAATTTGCCAAAGACCATTGATATAGAAGTCCTGTAGTAGACATAGTAGACAGATTGGAATGTTGGTCCGCAGACACAGAAGAAAGAGTACTTAAGAGTTTTATCTAATTTCAGCTACAAGATGAAGGTTATATTACAGCTGTTCAGTAACGTTTTTGTTAGATATATCCATTTCGTGAAAACACTTAATACTCTAAACCTTTTTTTAGGTAGAGTTAATTAGTGCAAGGTTAGAAGTCACAAGTGTTTAGTTTAGAAAACTGAGCTTTCACTCAAGGTACATGAATCATACACATTCATGCTTTCAATAGCAGAGTGATGCCTCATGGTATGTAGATTGGAGTATAGGCTCATGCTTCACGTATGAAAGACATCCCTCTGGGTACACCTACCTTACGTGCTCAGGCAGTAATATGTCATGTTACAAACATCTGATAGTCTCAGGCCCACTAACTGTCTCCAAGTTTCTAAAGATTATTAAAGCTATGAGTGTATGTTGCAGAGTTAACCCCCATGTTTCACAAATTTCACAGGGTTATACTATAGAGAGCAAAATTATCCCTTATGATAAGCATAGCTTACAGGCCCAGGCTAGCGTTAGCATTAAGCAGATTTAATGGCTCAGACATATGACAGCAAAGGTATTAAATACCAGATATCTTACGAACATAATTCCATATCAGCAAATCTATCCCTAAGGTTGTAAAGATCTTACATGGTAAATCAAGCTTCAGATAGGTGAGATATTTCATAAATGACAATGGTTGTTTAGTCACTGGCCTTAGACGGCAGAGTCATTCCTTAAGTTTCAAAACTAATATCTCAGAAAAAAGAACTATCTGTAAAAAGCAATATGTTAAGATTCACATATTTTATGGGCACAGCCAACTTACCTTAAATTTAATTGTTAGATTGTTAGCAAATATACTGTGATGAAAAGGGGGACTTTGACTTTCTCCTTTATGGATTGCAGTAGTGCCTACGAAAGGGTTAACCAAGTGAACTATGGAATGAATATCCGTATCCAGCTTGGTCTGGACAAGGATTTGGTTGATTTTTTTTAAGGGCACTGCACTGTGGGGTTTCCGCCTCAGTCAGATTTAGGTGGGGGAGAATGCTCTGAATAATGTTTTCTGGCGAGAGCTGTACACCAATGTCTTGGCATCAATATTGATTTGAATGTATATTGCTTGATTTCCTCTGAGAAGGATATGCCCATGATTAATTCAAATTCAATCTCTGCCCCATTGTATGCTGATGATGCAGTTTTGCGTTCATGCACCCCAAATGGTCTGAGAGGCTTGATTAAACATGTTGTGCAATTTATGGATGAATTGGATTTAGAGATTAATACCTTGAAAACTAAATACATCATCAGAAAGTAAAGAAAACATGCTCTATCATAATTATGGGAAAGCCAATAGAGATGGTAAATGATTTCCCATTCTTAGGGGAGATATTTGAGTCCTGTAGCACATGGTTGCTCTGCCATTCTTATAGATGTTTGCATTTTGCCTGCTCGGTGGGTGCATTGTTTGATTTTGCCAGCAGTGTAGGAGGTCAACCAATTTAGCCCCTTTATTGCAATTTTTAATTGTAAATGGCTGGCTGTTTTGACTTATGGGGCAGGTATCTGGGGATATCATGATGAGTCAAAGTTGGAAGTACAGGAGACTGTTCCTGTAGGTGCTTATTATGCCTTCAATGACTTATGTTTTTCACTTATGAGGAACTAGGTATTCCTTACATGGAAAGTCGAATTAAGACAGCATCCTTCCTGTTTTGGTTATCAATATAGGGTAACCAGCATGGGCCTTTAGCCATGAAATTATAGTCGACTGTATGTCATGCGATAGGGTACAAAAAGAACTGCCCTGTACATCGCAACAAACAGGGTAGTACTCCTCAGGGTGAAGATGCTGCTGTGAAGGGGGGGGCCTAAAAAAAGGGATCCACATTGAACTTGGACTGAAAGACAAAGAAAAGGATGAGTAAGCACCCCAAATCCTTAATTTCCACCGGCTTGAAGCTGGCGGTCTGACCGCTGCGGTGTGCTCTAGGAAAAGCAAACTCGTAGAACAGACAATGGTGAAACTGCCCTGCACCTCAATATGAAAGCTGCTTTCCCTTGACCGTGAGTACGGCGGTGTGCTGGAGGTGTGAGTGGTCCTCTTTCGTTCGCATGCTGTAGATTCCTTGCATAAAATCCTCAAGGTGACTAACATTGCTTGGACGAGCATGCACTTTTCTGAGTGGCAATTGTAGACAGAATTGAAGTCTGTCATGTTTTCTAGAAATGGAAAATACAAATTTGCAGAGGGATTGTTTGGCATTACAGCAGGTGCATATAAAAGTCAAGCTTATGAAACAGTTAGGAGAACTGTTATATTTCAAAGTACACCAGAATGCCAAATCACCTCAATAATAGACCTTGGACTTCTAAGCAAATAGGTAGTACTTTACAGCGACGTTATCAGAAAATGTAACCATGGCTGATATGCACTAAAAAGGAAGGTGTCAACACTTCTTACCAAGAGCATGTAGTAACAAATAACAAGTAGGCACCATTGCTTATCATTTATCAATACATGTATATTTATTCAGTTGCTTTCATCATTATGTGGCCTGATTATGGGTTTCACAACATTTGTGTTATAACAGCACTTTGTGACATGGTAAGCTATATTGGGTCATTTCAGATTCGCACTACTGCTAGTTAGGGTGTTTGCAGCCCTCTGCAGCAGGCACATTAAACGAACCAACTATCTGGCTCCTGCAAACAAAAGAAAGCAGGCATATTATCTCACCATGCCATATTTCTTAACAGGCCAATGCCCCCAGGAAATGCTGTAGAATGGAGCAATATGAGTGAAATGCAAGTTGTACCTGATACTTGACTTGTGAGGGCTTGGCTCTAGCCCAATTAGCTAATCAAAACACTATGCCATATTGGAATCTTTTCTGATTGGACATTGCTTCAGAATGGATGGTAGGTTTAGATAGTGACAACCACTTATGGCTCTGAATAGGAAAGATTATGGACTTTGCTGGTTTAAGAACAACTCAATATCCTGCATAGTTGTGCAATCTTTCTACAAAGCTAATGCTTTGTTTGAACTGCCAAAGAAGGGAAGGGTAAGAAGGGAGTTCAGCTAATGCCCATTGACTACAAACTAGTGTTGGCAACACCTTTCAAATTAGCTTCTCCTACATAACACTGTGGTGTTCTTCAGGGGCCAATCATAGCCCCACTATTACTCAACATCTACCTAACCCTCTTACGAAACCTGCTTAAATCATTTACCTCGCCTGTCGATGTAATAACCCGTTGTGCAGTTTCCACTTCCAGCAGGAGCTGCGCTTTGTTGGGCAACATACATGTTGGGATGGTGCCAGACTGATTATGTGTACCCCTGCAGGATATGCTTTCCCATAGAGCAACTAGATCACTGGGCCACCATAGATCACAGGGCCACCATAAGCACCCCTAAACCTAGACAGGTAGCAAATGGTTCTGGCAACCACAGAACATGACAACCCTGATTTCCCCAGGAATCGTGGTAACAGATATAGAGCCCATTCGCTCATTCACTTGTGCTCTCTCTTGGAGAAATATATAATGAATACGCAGAGGGGCATTTTCAATATTTATTGAACCATTGTGATTCATGTATAGAATATATGTGCTGCAATGATAAATAGACAGAAGCAGATAAAAGTAATTTGCAGTATGAGGACAGTGAACAAAATAAATAGTTCCACCATCTTGCTGAGCAATATATATATGAATATATTCAAGCACATAAAACATACATAGCGTACTCTTACTATGCGTTCCCTAACCTAGATGGTCAGAGACCTGCACTCTCCCCCAGCAGCTCCGCTAGGGTGCCACTGAACCCCATTCACCTCAGCTGGTAGGTGTTCGAGGCCCTGATGGTCCAGTAGGAAAGCCGCGCTCTCCTGCTGGTCCAGCTGTTGTCTGTATTGTGTTGAGCTTGTTTTCTGTGTATCTGTTATTGGGTGCACTGCCAACAATCCTTCACCATCCTCTGCAGCCCCACGACAGCCGCACCCATGCCGCACGCCAGCACCACTGAAGCCCTGAAGTGCATCCTGCTCAATGTGCGCTCCCTACACAGACATGCTGTAGAGTTCTGGGACCTCCTCAACACCCTCTCGCCAGACGTCACCTTCTTCACGGAAACCTGGACCAATACTTCTTCCGCCCCCGACATCGCCATTCCTGACGGATACAAGATCCAGAGGAAGGACCGCCCTAACCGCCCAGGTGGAGGACTCGCCATTGCACACAAGAGCTCTCTCCGACTCTCCACCTCCAGCACATGCAACTGCCCCTCCAACACCAAACACCTTCACCAGATCCAGACCAGCCCCGGAGCAACGCTTCGCGGCACTCTTGCTTACAGATCCCGTGGGATCACATTTCGTTCACCACTACCATCGCCGACCTCATTGCACCCCACACCATCGCCTCCATGGACTACATACTCATCGGAGACCTGAACTTACAACTCGAACACCTCAGTGACCCCAACTCCTCGCCTTCCTGGACAACCTTGCCAACATCGGAATGAAACAGCTCATCACCACCCCCACCCACAAGGCAGGACACACCCTTGAGCCCTTCATCGCAGGAGGCAACAACACCCACTTCAGCCACACCATGCGCCCATCTGGACAGACCACCACTGTGTACACTTCTCTTTCAGCACTACCACAGCTCACAAACCCACTCCGCACACATCGCGCAGGAACTGGAGCAAGGACACAGAGGAACACCTCAACCTCCACCCTCATCCACGACCCCCTCCTCGACCGACACCAACTAACTCTGCAGCCAAGGAACTACACTGCTGGATCTCCAACTGCACAGACAAGCTTGCATCCCTTCGCAACGCCGAAAGACAATGCCCCTTGAAGGCCAACTGGTTCACCAGTGACCTCCAAGAGGCCTGATGCTCCTGCAGACTTTTCCAAAAATGATGGAGCAACAGCAAAATCATTGAAGACCTGACCTCCTACAAGAACGCCATGACAGAATACCACCAACTCATCAGACCCACCAAAAGGACCGTCATCCTGAACAAATCCTCACCAACTCCAGCAACTTAAAGGAAATCTTCAGCATTAACAGAAATTCACCAAACCCCCCAGCGAAGCCACAGATGTCACAACCTCCCAGGACCTCTGCAACACGCTTGGTTCCTACTTCCACTTGAAAATCAAGGCCCTCTACGACAACTTCAGTGAAAAGACTCCAGAAACCAATTTTCCCTCCAGCGACGACAACCAGCCCACCATCACCACCTGGACCCATCGAAGACACCACCACAACCATGATGAGCACTCAATCAGGATCTCCAGCGGACCCCTGCACATCTTCCACAGAGCTGTCGCTGCCATAGCCCCAAAGCTACGATGTACTGTCAACACCAGCTTTGAATCCAGCACTTTCCCGACGACTGGAAAGGAGCAGAAGTCAAACTTCTCCTCAAGAAACCCTCTGCAGACCCGACGGATCTGAAAAACTACCGAAGCATCTCTCTCCTTCCCTTTGCAGCCAAGGTCACCGAGAAGAATGTCAAAGCCCAGCTGACCACCTCCATAAAGGAGAAACCATCCTTGACTCTTCCCAATCCGGATTCCTGCAGTAACCATAGTACAGAGACCTCCCTCCTCGCCGCCACAGACGACATCTGCATGCTCCTCGACCAAGGCCACACTGTGGCACCCATCCTGCTAGACCTCGACGCAGCCTTCGAAACAGTCTCCCACGCACTCTCGCAGCCAGACTCCACAAAGCCGGCATACAAGAAACCACTCTTGACTGGTTCCTCTCCTTCCTCGCAGGCAGAACACAAAGGATCACACTCCTGCCTCTTCTCTCCGAACCCACCAAGATCAACTGTGGAGTACCCAAAGGATCATCACTCAGTCCTATGCTTTTCAACATCTACATGGCACCCCTCGCTGCCATGGTCAGACAGCATGGACTCAGCATAGTATCCTATGCCAACGACACCCAGCTCACTCTCTCCCTCATGAAGGACACCGAAACCTCCAGACCCAGCTTCCAGGAGTGAATGAAAGACATCGCAGCTTGGATGAGCAGCAGCTGTCTGAAGCTCAACTCGGAGAAGACAGAATTCCTCGGCCTCGGACCAATCCTGGGACAACACCTGGTGGCCCACCACCCTTAGCAATCCCACACCCCCACAGACCACGCCCGGAACCTCAGCATCATACTCGACTCCTCCCTCACCATGACTTGCCAGGTCAATGCCATCGGCTCCACCTGCTTCAACACCCTCTGCATCCTCTGCAAGACCTTAAAGTGGATCCCCCCAAAGCCAGAAAGACAGTCACTCACACACTCATAACCAGCAGTCTGGACTACAGAGACGCCCTCTACGATGGAATCAACAAATCCCTGCTACGCAAACTCCAGACCATCCAGAACACTGCGGCCAGACTCGTCCTCGGCATCCCACTACATGAGCACATCACCCAACACCTGCGAGACCTTCACTGGCTCCCCGTTGAGAAGAGAATAACCTTCAAGCTACTCACCCACGCCTCAAATCCCTCCACAATACCGGACCCAAATTCCTCAACAAAAGAGTCTCCTTCCATGTGCCCAAAAGAAACCTCCTCTCCGCTGACATGGCCTTAGCAGAAACACTACGCATCGACAGAACCAGAGTGGGTGGAAGAGCCTTCGCCTACATCGAGCCAAGGCCTGGAATGAGCTCCCAGTAAACATCAGACGCTCCCCTACTCTGCACACCTTCATGAAAAACCTCAGACCTAGTTCTTCTGCTGACTCAGAGCTGGACCCCCGTGCCTTGAGACCCTCTCGGTGAGTATTGTGCTTTAAAATTCCCTGATTGATTGATTGAGATGCCTAGGGTATGAGTATGTGTTCTGCCAAGAATACCCTAATGGATGATTCAACCCTCATTACCTGAAGGGAAAGTGTGTAGGTCCCCATCTTGGTCACAGGTTGGACATCCCTCCTGGCAGTGGGATCAATAAGCAGCTGGGCTGAGGTTTCAGCATGCAGTGACCTCGCAATTGCAGAAAGTTCTCCTCTACCTCAACCAGGAAATGCTTATTTATTTATAACAAAAAGCATCCTTGCTCCCAAGCCGAGCCCCTAGTTGGGGCCTGTGAGAAGCTGGCCTGGTATATGATGTCCTCTAATTTAAGTGGGAACCTTGCACCAGTCAAGACAGCCCTAATGGTGATTTAAGAGGTCTCAGACAACTGTAGAAAGTTATCCAAGTGGTAGCTGTGGAGAGCAGCCTTCAGGCTTAGTCTCGAAGGAGTTTAAAGCAGCTTGTTTTACCAGAATGTAATTTCCTAGTATAGATTAAATGAAAAAGAAACACACAAAGTATTTATACAAATATGTATTTATTATATAACACTCTCTAGTACGTTACAGTATCTCCTACATGGTGATAGACACAAAGCACACAATACTTTAGCAAAGAAATCACAGTAGATAGCACTAATACACGGTGGGCCCCAGGGGCGGACCAAAGAAAGTGGTACAAGAACCAAAACTTGAGTCAAGAAGAAAATGTCAAGAGGACGTAGAATTGCTGGGGACCCACGGAACCAACCAAGGTAAGTAGATAGGGAGAGCTTGTGCAGTGTGTGAACACAACCACATGCTCCGTACAAGTATATGTGCAAGACTCAGTTGTAATTTTAAAGATAAGTGACCTTCCCCAGTGGACCCTGAAGAAACCACATGGAAGACAGAAGTTTGGAGAGCCACCCCACCCGTGGATACTGTGATGCCCAAGTTACCACTCCCAGGGAAGCCGGGTACATAGATGTGAAGTGGCGTCAGAAACCGCCGTCGAACCCAATGGAGGACTTAAGGAAAGTGCCTCTGCTGGAAGAGGAGAAAGTGTGCGGAGGAAATGCAAATGTGGATTATTGAAGATGAGTACCTGAAATCAGAGAGGACAGAGCCTACTTCACTCAGGAGTGACCAGGAGACTTAAAAGACTAATGCCCTCCAATGTCGATTGCTTCAGGAAAGATGACAGTGACCTTCACTCGGCAGCTGCGAGGACCAGGCGATGCGGAGGATGACCAGGACCCAGATACAAACTGTCCCATAAAGGATGTTGAGTGTTAAGGGGTCAGTGTCCAGCGGCAGCACCAACAAGCCTTTGCAAATGCAACCCATGCATGAAGTCAAGAAGGTGCACGGTTGGCACCAGCAAGGCTTAGGAGACTCACCACAAGAAGGGGTGTCAGGGCAGGCCCCAAGCAATCAGAGGAGCCCAAGTAACACCAAGGTGACTCTCAAATGGACCCATAGGCCAAAGACACAGGAGTCGTGAGAGGACCTTAAGCAGCTCACTAAAAGATGCAGGCCACGATCAACACAATGTGGTGTGGCAGAAGATTCTGGTCACTGGAGGTGCTTGAGATTGGGCTTCTTGGAGCCAGAAGATATTCTTGCAAAGGTGTCAACAAGCCTTTGCAACAGCAAAGGGACTAGGTACACAGGGATTTGGTTATTGCAACCCCCACAAGGACTACTGGCCCCAAACTTGGTGAGAGGATAGAACAGGCCGTGGGAGCTAAGGAAAACCACCACCACTGTTGCAGAGCCCACGGAGTTTGGGACCTGCAGGCCGGTCGTCTTCGTTGCTTGATACTTCACAGGCCTTGGAAGGTTCCTGTATGATGCACAGGCACAGACGATGCAGCAGACAGAAGGGAGATGAAGTCAGGCCCAAATGAAGTCCAGCAAAGTCCAGAGTGCCCAGACAGTAGAAGTGCAGTGGTATCAGTTCTGAATATTATCCCACGACGAATTTAGAGACCTACACCTAGGTAAGCCCTTAAGTACCTTAAGGAGAGGGTTGGAAAGATTCAGGGGACCCTCCCAGGGGAGGTTCCTTTGTCCAGTTTTGTGCCAGAGCGGAAGCCAACTTTTCCCAGGACTTGGTTTGAACTGGACTATGCACAAGGACACCAAATAAGCCCCTCTTGCAGACTTTCAGGTGCTGGCAAGCACACCCACCCAGCCCTAATACACTAAATCCTGTCTGGGAGGTAGTCACACCTCCCTGTGACAGGATGCCTATTGTACTGCCTTCCCTTGCTCGAGCTTGGCTCAGCAGCAGGAGGGCAGAAACATGTCTCTGGTATGCAGCAACCATTTTGTGCCGTCCATGGCGAGAAGACTGGTACCAGGAGCCTAACGGAGGTCTCTTCCAGTGCTTGGAATCACATTTTCCACACAGTGTACGGTGTGGGGGTATGATTCCAACATGTTTGATACCAAACATGATAGGATTTGTTGCAGCCATTTTCGAGACGGTCATAACGCGATTATGCTGTGCCCCTCTAAATAGTAGATGGCTGCTTCATTGACAACCCAGGAGAATGGACTCCGTAGAATGCAGGGGTGTCCTGCTCATGCAGGGGTGCCATCTCACTTAGGGCCATATGTATCAAGCCTTTTGTGAATCGCAAAGGCCGAAATTGCGAATCGAAAAAGGCTATTTTGCATGATTTGATATGTATGAAACAATCGCATCTTAAGGAATCGCAAATACTTGTGATTCCTTAATTTGCCATAGCATTTAAGGAATCACAATTTTGCGATTCCTTAAATGCTACGTATGACGCTTTTAAGCATTGCGATTTCAGGTTTAGAAATCGCAAATTACCACCAACTTGTAGTTGGTGGTAATTTGCGATTTCTTGTAAATATGCACAATTGTGCATTTGTGAGGGTGGCATATGACGCACATACATGCCCATTGGGCATGTATGTGCGCCATATGCACACACATGTAATTTACAGGGGTGCAGCAGGGCGTCCTTGAGACGCCCCTGCACCCTTGCAATAATTCTCAAATTGCGATTAGCAAATTGCGAATTCGCAATTTGAGAATTATTTGGAAATCATTTCTATGGGCCTCCTAGGCCAATAGGAATGCATTGGAAATTATTCCTTACTTGCCAATTCGCAAAATGCCAATTCGCAATTAAGGAAGCTTAAGGAATGGCTAAAAAAAAGCGATTTTCTTCATACATACCATTTTGCGATTCCTAAATAGCGATTCCTTAAAAATCGCTATTTAGGAATCTCAAAACGGAACTATGATACATATGGCCCTTAGAACCAAGCACCCTGCCTTCAGGATTGTAAAGGCCTGCTATAGGGGTGACTTATAGGTTATAAGAGCAGTGACCCTTAGATATAGTAAACCTATATCGTTAGTAAGTGGAGCATACATCAACTTACATAGGCTGCAATATCAGGCCTGTATTTCCATTGTGCATGGTCTGGGTGGCATAATACATGCTGCAGCCCATGGGAGACCTCTGGGGTACCTTTGCCCTGGGTACATGTGTACCATATACTAGGAACTTACAAGGGTACCCCAGTATTCAATCTGGGATGTACCTAAGTAGAGAACACAACAATTTAGGGAGAAAGCAGATAGACTGGGGTCCTGATTCTCAGGATCCCAGTCAGACTAGTCAAAAACAGCATCACACAAGCAAAAAGTGGTGGTAACTTTAAGAAGCAGATCCTACTTTCCTACAGGGCCGCCATTGTTTATGATCTATTGATAGCTGCATCACCACATGGAAGAGTAACAAACAATCAAATTTGCACAATGTGTGGTCAAACATTGTACAAGAGGTTCAATGTGTCCTTATAGTGTTCTTATGAAGTGAAATTTGTAAGCAAATATAGTTTCATGGACACAAATCCTACACTGTCACGCATGTAAATGTGTGTCAAAAGTCAAAGTCGTGTAAAAGAGAGGCAACTTAGGAAAAACTGTGCGTGTTAAAATGGCAGCGTTTCTCCCTGGGCCCAACTGAGCCCTAGTGTACAGTAAGCAAGGGTCCCACATCCTTAACACTTAAGGCGTTGAACTGAGGAATAATAATATCTGCTATCCTATCATGTTAATTGGATTCAATCTTGAGCAGAACATCCTGGAAGAGCTCTTCCATCTTCTCCTCCCATGTGTTGCTATTTCTCATGTTCCTGCTGCCTAGCATGTGCCTGTATGAGCAATATCACACCAAAAGCTTAAAAGTGTGCTTCTGCTGCATTCATTGCCCATTGGTTTGTGCAAGGTAGATTGATCCTCTTCGGAGGTCAAGGAACCATGGTTGATGACATTCAGGTGTTGTCACTCTATTTATTTCTTCCATTCAGGTGCTGCAAATTTAATCTTTTAAAAACTAGGGACCAGACGTATGAAGCTCACATGGGTTCGCAAACTCCTAAATTTGCAGAATTTCAGCGTTTGCGAACTCATTTGAGCAAAATGGTATGTATGTAGCAAATTTCAGTGCAAAATAAGGAATCGCAAATTTGCGATTCCTTAATTTGCGATTCCTTAAATGCAATGTATGATGCAAAAAAATTACTAATTGTCCATAAGGAATCGCAAATTACCACCAACTTCAAGTTGGTGGTAATTTGCGAATTTCTTGAAAAATGCGCATTTTAGCTTTTTTCAAAGTGCCATGTGATGCACCACATGTCTTTAGGGCATGTATGTGCACCACATGTGCACCCATGCTTATTTCAGGGGTGCAACAGGGTGTCCTTTGGACACCCTTGCTCCCTTGAAATTATTCTCAATTTGCGATTAGCAAATTGCGATTCGCAAATTGAGAATAATTTCACATTCATTCCTATGGGCCTCCTGGCCCATAGAAATGAATGGGAAATTATTCCTTAATTGCGATTAGCAATTTTCTAATCGCAATTAAGGAATTTTCAGAAATCGCTAAAAAATAGTGAATTTCTACATACAGACCATTTTCCAATTCTCAAATAGCGATTCCTTAAACATCGCTATTTGAGAATCGCAAAAGTGTATCCTGATGCATCTGGCCCTATGTGCCTAATTTAGAGTTTGGCGGAAGGGTCATCCTGTCACAAATGCGATGGATATGTGCCTGCTGTATTACAAGTGCATTATATAATGGAGTAAGCTGAACTCTAAATCAGGCCCTATGTTACTTCTATCATTAGCCATGTCTAAATTTGAGTTTTGTAACAAAGTCCAATATTCTGTCAGAAATACCGCTGTAACAGTTACCCCTGCAGTCTGGTCTATTTGTTGATCTAGCAAGATACTGGACAACATGTAGACTTAGTGATCTATAGTGCAATCTTAACAACTTAGGGGGAGATTTACAAACCCCTTGCGCCACTTTTGCGTCACTTTTAACATGGGAAAAGTGACGCAAAAGTGGCGCATGAGGCTTGTAAATCTGCCCCTTAGAAACTTCATCACTCTGAATCAGTCGTATTGAAAACATATGCAGCAAAATTAAATGAAGAGCTTTGTGATTTGGGAAACAGTATTTTCTTATTGCAATGACAGTAACACAAGCCTCTTCCCTGTCTCTTGTATTGTGAGGTACAATTGAAATGGCTGGTCCATGTTCTGGTCTCAATCTCCTTGGTAAAATTCTCCTCAAGAAAGTGAATCAGGTGCTTACTGTAAACCAACAAGTCTATCTTTTTTCGTTTCACATAGCTGATAGAGATCCATTACAGAATGCCAGCTGATTTGATGTGGAAACATGCCCCACCTGAATTAGTCATACAGCAAAGCCACACTGTTTACCAACTATAACCTTCAGGCTGCTGTGTTCAACCTCTGGTGCCTCAGCAGCTCGCACGACACTTCCATCCACATCTAATACATAAATGTTGCATTTCAGTGTCTTTAACATAATTCTCTCCTCTGAAGATCGCATCCACCAGTCTCAATACATTTTAGTAGTATCCTGAGTTGGATCCTGTAAACCTTACTCTGCAGTGTTCACATTTGTTGGCTGTAAATTGCACTAGGATTGTTGTTAGCACCAAATCCCTGCCTTTTGGGCAGATTTACTAACATTTCGTGTCGGGTTTGCGTCACGAAAGTGATGCCAATGAAACAAAATATTTATTTGAAATTTACTTGCCAAGGCATAGCATGTTTTATGCTGGGAAGTTGTCAGAAATTAACACACAACACTTTGTGCTGCTTTGCAATACTTTGTGTCAAGAGAGCATTCAATGGGTGGTACATGGGTGTTCTCATGTAACCACCCATGATTTTTAACTCAAAGCCCTGTCTACTAACAATAGTTGAAAGGGTTTTGCACCAAAAATAACTACTCTTTGAGGCAGGAGAAATGCTATTTCTCCTAACTTTTCCCACTTTGCATGTGTGCTGCACGGTACAGCACTCATAAATAGTGGGAAGATTGTAAAATATTTTGGACTGTAATTGTACCCTTCCATTCAAAGCCGATGCAACAGATGATGAAGACACCTTTGCAGTATTAAGCAAAGGTGTGTGTGTGGCACTCCGCATCCTTATTATGTGCCAGTGCAAGACAGCACCATATTTTAATACCCATGGCACTAACCTGCTCCCTCCCGCTTCCTCTGTATTGGCACTGTGTTGCATGGCAACTTTGTAAATCTGGGCCTTCATGTGTTATTCATTGCTGTAGGTGGCAATTCAGGAAATAAATATGTCTTCACTATTGAGGTAAGAACAGCAACTTAGTGTACTATTCAGTATCAGTTAACAAACAAAGGAAAACAAGTGTACAATCACAAACAATTATACTCAGTATTATCCTTGAAACTCTTGAAGGGCGAAACACATTCCACTTTCCATTAAAACAAAACAAAGACACATTTCAAACATTTTGTAGCCAATGACATGTTGACATGCATACAGATAGAAAGAAAATCCAGAAATAATCAGAAAACGAACATTAACAATGCTAATCTTTCAGGCTTTTGTATAACATGAACGTCTTAACCAAATATTTGTAACCTAGAACACTGGTACAGCCTAGTCGGCTGCAGTGAAGACTTTCATAATGGAAAGAGAGTGTTGTGGACACATGGCAGTAGTAGGGTGAGTTTCCCTGACAAACACAGAAAATGTACCACCCATATCCCAGCATCGCACACTTCCATACAGTGAGAAAATGCAAGCTTCCACAAGATACATTTATGAATTTATTATCATTAAAGTGTGTAATAGGTATACAGGTTACAGGGGTTAAAATGGCAAAACTGGTCCGAAGTCCTATGTAAAAACTAAGAGCCAGATTTATCATAGGATTACATTTCCCTTGCGTCAGTGTCATATTTAGGAATGAGCTGAATAGAAGAGGTTTTCGTACCAAATGGCCTGGCTACTTTAAGGGCAGACGAAGGAAAGCCAGCTCCACGCAGAACAGTATGGGGAGGAGAGCAGGGCAGAAGGTGAGGAAGATGAGCTAAAAATGTTTTTTAAAAAGGGGGGGTAACTGTTCCTAATAGATATAAGAAGGAAGAGTCAAAATACTTGATAGTTCTTAAGGGAGAGTCAACAAGACTGTTTCCTGTTGCCCTCACAGATTCCTTTGGATGTCTTTCTACATCATAGGGTGAATGCTCCTCGTCTGGCCGGAGCTGCCATGCCCTACTGGTCCCATGAAGGGTCACTTTTGCAGAAATGGTTTGGTTTTATCATCACTTGATGAGTGTGAGAGAGTCCTAATGCGGTGGTGAGTGATGTATGTGGAAAAGTTAAATTAAAATTGGCAAGGGAAAATTGATTCTGTGTTTAATGAGTGGATTCCCCTGTCAGATTAAAAAACCTGGTGTGTTGGTGCTACTGTAGGAGTGTAATGTCCCCTAGTAGCTTAATGTAATATCATTAGCGAGATAAAAAATGGGTCAGCACGTTTGCACCCCTGTAGGTCTAGAAAGATCCCTGGGACTTCTTCAGGACCAAAAAACCAAGGGAGGGTGAGTAGCCTACCCCATATGTCATTCAACAGTGAGTTGTCTCTCTCTAAGAGGGTGGTACTGTCTTGTGATTAATATCACTGGTTGTCCAAACTAGTTGTAATTGAAATTTGAACAGTGCACTGCTCGTGGCGCCTACCCTTGCTTCTCAATACCCAAATGCATATTGTAGCACCAACCCACCTGGCTTTTCTCCCCAGCTTATGTTGTCCGTCTTCCAGGATGATGACTTGAGTACCGCCTCCTCCAATTCCCAATAATGGGATTGACAGGAATACAGGCCCAGATTGGCCTGTGAGGGAGGGATAAGGCTGCTTTTTTAATCCCGGGGTACAAAGAGGATCAGAGCAACTTGTCCTCCCTGTTTCAGGCTCATAAATGGACTAAGCTTATGGCTTTGTTTTATCTTTTTTACACTATTTATTCTCATGTCTGATAATGTCCTGGCTGCCGGTGTGCTGAGAGGTACTGGAGTTGATAAGTTTGTCAGGCAGTTTAATGGGGGTGCAGTTTGTGATGGCTTTGTAGATAATGCAGTTGTTTCGAAGATGGTGTGAGTCAGCAAAGAGAGCCTGTATAGTCCATCAGTCTGAGGGTGATGAGGTCCCTTGTGTGTCTTATACTGCGGCATGCAGGATGTCCTGAAGCGGGATGTCCTGAAGCGGTCCAGTGTGAAATCTAGGAGGCCAAGAAGCTGGGTGTTCATATATATATAGTATGAGGGCATTGGCAGCACTTTGGACGTGGCATTCTGGGAGTATTGTTTTCACATTCTTCAGTAGAGACAGGCCATTTTGTTTTTCTTGCACATGTTGTCTCCAAAGAGAGAAGTCAGCATACAGGATCAATCCGAGTGACTTGGCCTAAGCTGAAGGCCGGGGATGAATCTGTTCAAATTCATGTCACTGAGTCATATTTGGGCTAGTTGTTACATATTGATCTTGGTGAAATATTTTCAGGTAGGTGCTAGACATCTAGGTCTGGCATCTATGTCTGGTTGAAAATCAGGCATTGGAATTCTGAAGCAGAAGAGACTTTCAAGTTAAGTTGTGTCTTTTTCGATTGTCCGGGAATTTTGATATTCTCATGGGTGAGTGGAGTCCTCTATACGAAGTTTGAATATTATAAAGATAAAGGAAATCTGAAGGATGCCACAGATGATAGGGATCTTCTGGGACCTAAAGGTGCCTATCTAAAGAAGCAGGTGTCAGTTGGCTAGAAGACGGGGGAAAATTACAATTAATTATATACAAGGCTTCAAGGTGTGGGTAAGGGTACGATGGCAGGGGCGGTGGGTGACATTTCAAAGTGGTGGGGCTCGTAGTGATTTGCATACAGCACCGTAGCGAGCGAGCGCAGCGAGCGAGCCCGAACCCCATAAGGGGGGTTTGAGGGGATAACCCCCCCCCCCAAAAAAAATTTTGAAAAAAAAGAAGAAAAATTGTGCATTTTCAAGCAAATTTGAGAAAGCAGGAAGGTTAATAAAGCAATTGTGAAAGTGCAGTTATTACATTAATAGATGGCATAACATAGGTAGCTGCTTATTCAGTATAACCACAGAGCTTCATACATTCCGTCCTATTACGCTCAGGTGCTGAATTCAGACTATAAGACTTTCATGAAAATCTCAGCTCTAAGAGTAGAAGAATTTGTTGTGGGTGATGACACAAGGAACGATCAAATCATTGCAATTGGTGGCACTGACAGAGTGAAGTTATTCTAAGATGGACTCAGCAACCATGGATAAGACAGCATGATGGAAGGATGGCAGCCATATCAAGATCCTGCCCTACAACATTGGTACTGACTGTTACCCCATTACCAATAAACAGTATTTGATGTGGAGTAAATAGATTCCTTGTGTTTTCACAGCTTTAAATCAGAATATTTAGCAACTAGAATGGGATGTCAATGACCCATGGCTGATGCCAAGCAAGCAACAATGGTACATGCAGAGGAGTAAAATGTATTGAATCGTTCTCAGACCATCCCCAAGGATTGCTTATAGACTAGCATCTGTCCCACCTATTAGTCATGAAAATGCACATGAGCTACCCAATTATAAAACTTTGCCCACAACCACAACAGGAGGTGCCACTGATGTGAGTAGTAAAGGCTAAATTTAAGGTGAGCATTACATAACAGAGACACATTTCAGTCTCAGATACTGCTGGAAGGGGATACAGTTGTCTTTTGGCTGGGAAGTCACTGGGGAAGCAATGAGGCAATGAGGAATATATGTGTGACAGATTCATTACAAATCACTTAATCAGGATATTCCCAATAAACTCTGAGTGAAAGCGACAAAACGGGAGAGATGAGCCTTGTAATTCAAACGCACCAGCAGAAAAGATGTGACTGGTTTCCTTGCCATCAACATACAATAAGCCTTTTTTTTAATGCAGATTTATATAGCACAAACTCGACCCAAAGGTATTGGAGCACTTTACATGAGCACCGGTTATGTTACACAGGGACACATTCAGGCACAGGGAGATTAAGTGATTTGCCCAGAATCACAGTCCTTTTAAACCCATAAGTAATTTAAAGTGTGCCCCCCACCAAGGTCAGCAACAGGTGCTGCTGCACCCGTCTCACCGCCCTACAGCCGGCTCTGTATGTACTCCTCCAGGTGCTCGGAGGCCAATTTTGGGTGATTAGCAGTGGCTTACACGCACATCAAAAACAAAAGATGTGATGGATAAAGAACAAGTTGTGTTTTACTCCCACCACACATACAGCTGAAGAAGAACTGGTCCTTCGAATAACTCTCCCTAGGTCCTCTAGGCGAGGCTGGACCCATACACAGCGCCTGGATACCCTCGTGGGCGGTGGAGCGCTCTACAAATACACATAACCTACCCTTAAACATGAATAAATGTGGAGGGGCAGTCGACATGTGGTGAACTGTGAGAAACCACCATGTGCTGCAAACATTAATGGGTACTCGAGCCTTCAGATCAGCAAGTTAACAGCTAACACTGAAAGCCTATCAGAAGCCAGACTTGGGCCAAGACAGAAAAACAGAAAGAAAACACTGACAAACGACACCATAGGGCCAACAGTTAGGGCGCAGATAAAAAACAAATCAATAAAAAACCAGCCCGTGAATTCACCACTATCATTTTTCAGACTATCGTTTGTTTAGCGACTATTAGTCATCATCCTCAAGTTATTTTCGGATTTAAAAAATCCTTAACACCACATACAGTACAGTTTCATAATTCATCAAAACAATTAAAACATTGTTAAAATAGCATCATGATTAAAAGCAGAAGAGAATAGCAACTACACTGCCTTTGTGAATGATACAGGATAAACAATATTTCATTAGATAAAAACTACTCTTACAAATGTGTGTAAAGAGTTCACGACACGCAGCACCAATGTATGATAAAGTGCAAGTAACAATCTATAAGGGAATAAACCTCGGGGCACATGAACAACATTTAAAAGTAAGACAGGCCAGGGCTGGTGACGCGGCCCCAGATGCACAAAACACAGAATTAAAGAATCCATATTATAACAGCGTTTTGAAGCCACATGAAAAAAGGCGGACTAGAACATACAACCTTTCAAATGCCCCTGCGGGAATGTATATCATAATGACCCTCTAGTATAGGCTGTGTATTTCTGAGCAAACATTGCTGGAAATTCTCTATAAAGTCATAATATCAGTTATTGGATTAACAACATGGTAAAACAGTCACAGTCCGTACTCATGCATCACTAGTCAAACAGCATACTTGTTTTTAACATTCCAATGCACCACAAATGCAGAGAAGGTGGTGTAGGCAATATGCAGTTGCCTTTGAAAAAGTCAACAGGGTGCAGGCCACGTGAAGTGCATACTGTACTCATCAATTCTATATTACTCTGTAACAAGCTGTACCACCCTAAGTAACTGTGCTACGCCCTCTTAATACACTGCAGTGATACATTATGCAAGCAGCCCCATATCTCCCTCTACACAACGTCATATGGCACTGGCCAGAGCTCCTTGCCGCATTATGCTACAGCTCCAAAGCAAACTGCATCAGCCCTGTGATGTTGAGTGCCTGCTCCATAACACACAGCCCCGCTCTGTACCACAGCCCCATAAGAATGGTTCCATGTAACCCTGCATCAGCAGGCCTACATCTTATGACACAAGCAGTGAGAGTGGGGTGTTAGACGGTCTTAATTACCACTTATAACACCACCATCCTATCATTTTTTAATCCTGTCCAGGAACCTAATAATAAAGTTGGCTTTGGTATCCATGAGTCAGTTTTAATATTACCTACTGCAATTTGAGTTGTCTTTTGTTGTGTCCAGTCTCGAGTCATTGCATGTGGACCTTATGGTCACGTCCAGTGTCTGTGTTTGTGTGTATATACATTTTCTGTTCCCCCTCCCTATGCTCCGTCCGTTGTGTGGCTACGCTTGGACGTCGCAGCAGACCCTATGATGAAGCATGTCACACACATTGTGTGTGAGTGAGGGCAGTTTTTCACCACCCAGAAGTGTGCCAGTACTTGCACGTGGGTGTTTTTTGGTTGTTGTCTCCGCCCCTCTTTTGTGTGGGTATTGTAGTTGTTACTGGGGGTTCGGGTGGTAGACAGGTATTTAGACCCTCTCCCCTTTTGTGTGTGAGATGACTACATCTTATGCTCACACCCTTCATGCCAGGCGACTTCAGACCCTGTTAGACGTGTTACAGACACAGAGGTGAGCCAGGCAGACAGGCATCTTTAGAATGTATGAGATGCGTTACACAGGCACACAGAGGCGAGCCAGGCAGGCAGGCAGTCCCTGTGAGGTGTGTTACAGGCACACAGAGGTGAGCCAGGCAGGCAGGCCTCTTCAGACCCTGTAGATGTTGCAGGCACACAGAGGCGAGCCAGGCCTCTTCAGACCCTGTGAGGTGTGTTACAGGCACACAGAGGTGAGCCAGGCAGGCAGGCCTATTCAGACCTATTCAGACCCTATTCAGACCCTGTAGATGTTACAGGCACACAGAGGTGAGCCATGCCTCTTCAGACCCCGTGAGGTGTGTTACAGGCACACAGGTGAGCCGGGCCTCTATAAACACACAGGTGTCCTGCCCCGGTGGTACCTCACCTTGAAGGTGAAAAAGAGCAGAGGTCACTTCTGGCCCAGAGGTGCAGCAGAGCAGAGAGGCCAGGGCCCTCCTCGGCGAGGAGGGAGTCCAGGGGATAGAAGATACGGGAACCTGACAGACCCAGTCTCTAAAGCCCACCCCACCACTGGTCGTGTAACCTTCCCTCCTCACCCTTCTATCCTTTCTCGCGTGCCTTGAGTCTGAATATATCACGCTCTCCACATATTAGGGCAGCTCAGCAACTAAACACTATCATTCTGGTCCACAGTCATATTGATATCTGGCGTAGCAGAAATCCAGATGCCAGAGAGGGTACATGCATCGCTTTACATCACTGCACCTGGTCCAGACTGTATTATTGGCTTGTAACAAGTGATATTGCATTCTGGACCATAGACGCACTGCACCTGCTGCACACGTTATCGGACCATGCAACGGTAGTATTGCACTGGATGATACTGCAAACATTACCCCGCGTGTTCAACATCTGGACATCTGGTCCATAAACTTTGTCAAACTCTTGGGCTGGTTGGAGCGCAAATCAAAACTCTGGGCGGGTCTGCCATTGTCCCTGGCTGGAAGTATCACCATAACAACAAGCATTTGCAATCCAATCAGTCTAGCCTTTGGGACCTTATAAGTATTTTGCTATGCAGCACATTATGGTGGGTGCAGCAACATTTACTGTTGTACTGAGCAGGAAGCAGTGAAAATGTGCAATGCCACAAGCCACATGTATAATTAAACGCAACCGAAACAGAATAACTAGTGCAGTTGGTATGAAATGACTAACAAAATCTTCACACATCTGCACACAAACAAATGTGTTATGTATGTACACATTGCTCCCATGTATCTGCCTCGTGACAAAGATTGGGGCTCAGTCATGCATGAGGGTGTGATGGAGCAAATGCTATTCAGAGGGGGATGAACCAAAATACGTGCCAATTACATCCACAATCACAGATCTGAAAGTACGGAGTTCTGCCACAAGGGAAGTGCAGCGCAGACAGGTACATAAATGCCCACTGCCTTCTTTGATGATCACATAATGGAAGCTTATGTGTTACTTTATAGAGGCCCTCCAAGACTGATGCATGGAATTGTGCAGTCAATTTTACATGGGCGTTGAAATCAGCAGACCCTGTAACATATAAACATGGCTCATGGGAAGGTCGAGTTGGAAGCGCACCATGTGTAAAATATTCCGAGTCTCTGCAACTTATTGTGCCAAATAAAGTTCATTATTTCACAGTCAAGTGGTTAAAGCAAGATTTGTTTGTCTGAGAAAAACTGTACTTTTTGAAAATGGAGACACCCTTTGATTTGTTCCTTTTACACTACTTCTGTCTTCTTACTCCCACTCGCCTCTATTTAAATGTGAACTGATTCCATAAGCAAACTGAAACCGACAGCTCTTTCTGCCCGACTTCTTAAGGCAGGCCGCAGGCATAAGGAGATGCGGATTTGGGCAAACTTTAGCTTATATTACTTTCCGTAACAATATACCCCACTCACTCACCTCCTGAAACCAGGGGCCGCTCTTGCTAATGCAGGAGTTGTTCTTTCATATGCCGTTGGACGGACGTGCTACTGCCGCCGGTGCTGCCACGAGACGAGAGACAGAGAGGAGAGGGAGCCCCGGCCCCTACTAGAAACTTCTCTGCAATGTCACGGCGCACGTCCCCAAATGGCCAATCACTGAATGGCTTCACATCCTGAAGTCACAGTGATTGGCCATGATGTGCTGAGCCTAGCCAGTGTGCCCCACCCACGCGTGGCATCCAATAATGGATTGCCTGCGGTGGCCCAGCCAATCCTGTCGCTGCATAAGCACCAGGATTGGCTAGAGAGGTACACAGACTACTCGCCCTGGCACCTTTAAAATGACGGGGCCCGGATAAAACAGCACCACCCCTGGCCCCTTCCAGCCTCTAATGGGAACTGCAACTTCACGCTAACGCGCATGCTCCGGAAAGTTTCCTCCTAAATTCCTCATGCGCAGACTGTAGACCACCAGCCAGCCAGCCCCACCCCCTGCCACTCCCTATTCCATCGGGTGTTTCCCGCAAGCGGATTCAAGCGGCGCTTTATTTTATTATCGTTGGTGCTCTCACAATGTCACGCAGCGCAGGTGCGTCCACAGGCTTAGTGGGGCTACGCCCCTACGCCCCAATGGACGCACCGCTGCTGTACTATGGTCAACGGTGTCAGGATGCAGACCTAGAGGTATTGCCTACCACTTGGAACTTGATGAGTGCAGGGAAACTATTCCCTAAGCCTGCCTCTGCAGAGCTTTTCTCAGGGAAGAAAAGGCTGACAGTCCCTGCGGAATGTTTGCAGTGTCTGGACTGAGACTTCAAATGCATGGAGAAAGCACTAAATGAAGAATTATGACAATGAACAAACATTCCTAGCAGGCCATGAACTCTCACTTAGCGGCCATCAGGGTGTAACTTTTCTTGTGGCCCACAACATCTTTCATCTTTGCTAGGCAATCATGATATAGTTATGTTGCAGTTGTGACCTTGTCACGAGGATTCAGAATTTCCTTTGCTACAAAACATTTGCTTTCAGAAAGTGGGGCTGCAGATACAGTTTACCACTTAGTGTGGCTTAAGTGTGAAGGAGTAATACCCTAATCCTGCTTGCGCTAAGTTTCTTTCAGCAATGGAAAGACTTTCAGAGAGTTATAGAGTGACTAGGTAGTCTAGATTTAGGCTGTGTGCACATGGAGAACATGCTGTGTGGCAGTATAATGACAATAAACCGCAATATGAAGTAGGCTACAAACACCTGCATATTTTGGAGAGTGGTTGTCAAATTGGATTATTAAGTATAACTAGTCTTGTCGTTAACCTTGCCAAGATTTATCGCTTCCTAAGGATTGTTAAGATGAACATCAGAAATACAGAGAAGTATTCTGAAAGTCTTGTTATTGATCAAAGCGAAGGTTGATCTATTTTCTTGAACATTTATCTCAACTCTTAAAGACTGGGATTGTTACATCAAACTAAGGATTACCTTGTGATCAAACAGGAAGGATTCTTGGATTGGACTATATTACATATATACTGTGAAGAAATTGAATCACAGGTTGAGAGAGGGTGAACCCCTACTCAAGCAGCAACCACAATTCTTGTCAGGGTGAAACACAAGCAACCTCAAATTAACATATGCTTCACCCTGTAGTAGCTTCACACAAAAGCAGTCAGGCTTTACTTAGAGGCAGTATGTACAGTATGTATACAGCACTGTTAGACTTGGCTTTTTCAGCGGGTTTACCACCAGACGTTTTGCTTTTTTTGCCTCCTGTTTTTGGCCCTGTTTCTGTTGGTTTTATGACTCTGGGCACTTTACCACTGCTATTCAGTGCTAAAGTGCATATGCTCTCCCTGTAAATTGTGTTTAAGTATTGGTGATGCCATGATTGGCATATTTGATTAACTAATAAGTCCCTAGTAAAGTGCACTGAAAGTGCCAGGGCCTGTAAATCAAATGCTGCTAGTGGGCTTGCTGCACTGATTCAGCCACCCACACCAGCAGCCTTGCAAAAGGGTCTCGGGCCTGCCATTGCAGTGTCTGTGTGCAGCCTAGTACTGTCATGTGCACCCACTTGTCAGGCCCTAATCTTCCCTTTTCTTTCATGTAAGTCACCCCTAAGGTAGGCCCAAGGTACCCCTGTGAGCAGGGTGCTGTGTATGTTAAAGATGGAACATGTACTGGTGTGTCTGACATGGCCTGGTGGTGAATTACAGTGTACTTCATTTTTCACCACTGCAAGGCTATCTGTCCCATAAGAAAGAATGGGCGTTTTTACTTATACCATCTGATAAGCATAACTTTCCATTGGGACACTATTGGGAAATGGTGTTTAGTGTGCCCGGACTCGGAATGTAAAAATGCATCTTTTAGTATATGATTTTAATGTTCTGTGTTTGAAAATACCACTTTTAGAAATAGGTATGTTCTTGCTTAACCATCCTGTGCACCTCTCCTGGGTTTGTGGATTGACTGTCAGATTTTGGAGTGACAGGGGCTGGGGATGTTCATTCTCTTCAAACAGCCACTGGGGGTCAAGGTGTATCCTGCCTTTCCTGGATGAGTCAGCCCTGGGCTGAATAGACCTGGGCTGCATTTAAAGTAGTGGGAGGAGATTTCCTTGCACCTGAATGGGCCTGGTCTACTTTAGACAATGATGTCTCCACCTCCTGCAGGGAAGCTGGGCCAGAGAGGACCAAACTGGTTGGACTAAGCACAGACACTCTCTGGCTGAGATAACAAATACATTTTGAGTATAAATAATGGGGCCCAGACCCCAGAACTGTAGAACTCATTGGAATCAAGGAACCTGCCAAGAAGAAGAGCTGGAAAGCTGCCAGGAGGAGTACTGCCCTCTTCTGTGTTGTTGCTTTGTTGGGTTGGCCTGCAGTTGCTGCTTCTGCCTTGGCAGTGAAAGGACTGAACTGAACTTTCTCTTACTTGTTGCTGAGTATCTCAAAGGGCTTGCCTCCTGTTCACAAAGTTCAAGGGACATCAAAGACTTCACTCTCCTCTGGGCACCGTCTCTGGAACCGTGGGTTTCAATTGCTGCAAAGGGGAAAAAGTAGCAGATTCCATCACTGACTCCGTCTCTTGCTCTGTGTCCTGGAGACACCGCAGAAGGTACCGCAGCGGGCACTGCCGCATCTCACACTGCAACCCTGATCTCATCGATGCCATCACCACCGAACTGCTCCTTGCACCGTGACCTGTGGGCAGCACACTCCACAACGCCTCGCTTCAACTAACCACCCTGGTCTCACCAATGCCGTTGCTACTCTTCAACCGGCTCTGTAGACTGCACCACAATCTGTCAGCACCGCATTGAGCACCAACCCACTTCGCACCACAGCCCTGGTCTCACCAACGCCGCTGGATGACCATCAAAGAGCCTCTTCCTGCACCGCGACCCGAAAACAACACACGGCGCACCAGTACGCTTCGCATCGCAACCACGACGGTTGCCACATCCGGCCGCAACGAAAAAGTACTGTTTACGAGTCTGTCAACCCTACCACTGACCCGCTCTGATGCTGTCAGCAGGAACTGTTGGATTCTGTAGTTTTCAGTATTGCTGTAGCGCTACCGACTTCAAGGAACTGTATTTTTAATGTTATTTTTGCAAAGTGCATATTTTTAAGTACGGTATGTTGGATTTTTGTCGTTTTGGTCTTGATTTGAATATATATAAAAATATTGGATATTTTTCTAAACTGGTGTGGTGTCCTTTTGTAGGGTTAGGTGCAGGGTTTTTTTTAGGAGGGTAACTCCCTTGCCCTGGCTAGGAAGAAGGGTCCCTACTTAGACAAACCTACCTACCTGTGCCAACTAGAGACCACCATTTCTAACACAGACACAAAGAGAAATAAAGTGAAAACAATACACAAGAGAAATCCAACACCAATTTTGAAGAATAGAGCACCATTTAGTACATTTTTTGACACCAAAGCGACAAAACTCCAACCGAAGATATGCAATTTTAAATGTTTTGAAGAAATCAAGCTCCAAGAAGCAAAGAGTGCCAACCATAGTTATCTAGTCACAGTGGACCAGGTCCAAGTCACAAGTTCAGGCCGAAGACAATGGAGTGCAGGCCAATTACAGAACTGAGTTCAGTCTGCGGACAAAGTACCTGGTGCCCCTGAGTGGCAAGAGTCCTTGTGTTGAGCAGGGCAGCATGCATTGAGGAGTCATCAACAAAGAGCTGCGATGCGAGGTACAGCATTGAGATGCATTGCACAATGGCAGAATTGATTAAGCTGTAGTTGGGAGCTTATGAGGGCTTGTGCTGTGCTGCATCGTCGCTGAGCACAACATGATTTTCGCTGGGTCAATGCGGGCATCGATCTGCGTCATTGTCAGAGAAGCTGCCTGGGTTTGCGGAGTCTTATGCTGTGATGCTTCGGTGCCAAGGATGAGACATGCTGCACTGTGAGAGTGCCAGTGGTGAGGTGAGTTGCACTGTGTCATGATGCAAGGAGTTGTATTAAAGTCAAAGAAGCCTGTTATGCTCCTGTGGCTTTGAAAAGGGGACTGGCCAACTGAATCTTGGAGATTTTCTGGAGTTCTGGGTCCGCAAAAGCAGGCTGGATTCAGCAGGGCAGCTAACAGCAGCAGAGGTGTCCTGGTTCAGCAACAGCAGGCCGTAGGGAGAAAAGCAGTTCTTGGTCACTGACGCAGGGTTTGGGCAGCTGGGTAGACTTCACAGCAAGGCAGGACTTTTTCCTGGCAGAGATCCAGAAGTGACCTGAAGAGGTGGGTCTGAGGGTCCGCTATTTATACCTGGTGTCCACTTTGTAGTTTCTAGAGTCCTCACCCTTCAAAGGTGTCTGGAATATCCTGCCACCTTGCCCTGGCTCCAACTTGTCTGGAGCAACAAAATACTAGAATGAAACCCTTAGTGAGTGTGCTGAGATGGAGCCTTTGTGATGTGAAAATGTAGTAGGTGACAGCTCCTCCCCCTAATCGGGAGAGAGATAGCCTATCCTGACAACACCTACTCTCACTGTCTGAGAGTAATATACAAAGGCCAATGGCTGACTACATCTAGTCATGTGAGCCAGAATACAGGCTGCAGGCAACAAATGATTAAAACAAGAAAATGACAACTTTCTAAAAGTGGAATTTTCTGAATAGTGACTCGAAAACCAACTTTACCTTTAAATAGGGTTTTATATTACAAATCTTTAGAGCCCAAACTCGACTTTCCTACCTGCTCCCAATTGAAAAGTATCACTTATGAAATGTAATATGGTAGCCCAATGTTATCCTTTGGGAAAGGCAGGACTTGCAGCAGTGAAAGACGAATTTAAGAGTTTATTTTTACTATTAGGATGTAAAAGGTAAAAGTACATGTTTAACTTTTTAAATACACTGCACCCTACCCCCGGGTGATGTATATGTATTGAAAAGGGAGGTTTGGACCTGGAAAAAGGTTTATTATGCCTGTTTGAAATGGCCGTTTACAACTGCACACACGGGCTGCAATGGCATGTATGTTATATGCTTAAAGGCCTACTTAGGTGGGTGGCACAATGAGTGCTGCAGTCCCACAATTTAATTTACTGTCCCTGGGAGCACTTAGTACCACTTTACTGGGGACTAACAAGTAACATTAATGGGCCAAATGAGTGTAAGCCAATGTCATCATGTTTAAAGGAGAGAGGGCACATGCACTTGAGCACTGGTTAGAAGTGGTAAAGTGCACAGACCTCTAAGGCAGGGGTCTTCAACCTGTGGGGCGCGACCCCCAGGGGGGTCATGGAGTCCTGGGAAGGGGGTCGCAGATTGTCAGTTTGCCTTAGTGGCGTCGGGCTGATTGAGGGTGCTCACGGCGGAGGCCTTCACACCGAGGAGTGAAAAACAACAAAGCCTCATTAACAAGTAAAAGGTCTTTTAAAGACCTGTGAAGTACTGGGGTGCAGCTTTGTGTGTGTCCCTGAAGGTGTTTAAGCCCGGCTCACATACACGAGGAGGGGAAGGGATGGGGGCAGGAGAGGGTGGCTGGGGGAGGAGGCTGTAGCCCTTTGAGTTCAATGGACGTTGCACGCCTGGAGCTGTGGGTCCTGCCTGTGAAGCACAATGCACGAACCCTCATACCTGGCGCCTGTGCAGGAGAAATGTGCCTGAGAGTCTGTCCTTCAGGTGAGATGTTGTTACAGGCTGTCCGCCCCCGCCCCCAGCAGGGAGGCACAGAGATGCCCTCCCATGAGAGAGGAAGAAGAAGGAATAAGACGCAGAGAGATGCTGACCCCCCTCCGCTCCCCCATGAGAGATGCAAAAACCACAGTTGATGGACAGAACGCAGAACAATGTCATACATTCACCCCAGTACAGAGATCTGGGCCTAAATCCATCGTTTTTTTGCACTCCACACCACCCCAGTTCAGACATGGCCATATGCAAATCAGTCTGACCCTGTGCCTCATGGGAACAGTCCAGCCCGAACTGCCAAGCCATGCCTTCCCTGGAAGCTGAGCTAGGGCCCAAAATCCACAGCTTTCCACATTGCAAAAAATGGTCAGTTTTAGGTAGAAAATGTGATGTGTCCATGTTCAGGTTTGGTGCCATTTCCTGTCACGGATACTATGCCTAACCACACAAGTGAGGTTAAGTTTTTATCAGGAGACTTTGGGGAATACTGGGTGGGAGGAAATTATTTGCTTACGCAGATTTTAGATGTTTTTCTAAAAAGAAATGTGAGGAAAATGTGTTTTTGTATTCATAGTTTGCGGTTTGCAAAGGCTTCTGGGTAAAATTACCTGATTAGATCGATGCAAGTCACAGACATTTGAAATACTCTTGTTGTTTAGTTTTCAAAAATGTGCAGGTGTGCTACAATTTCCTAGTTGCCAGCTGAACCAGGGTCCAAAATCCAAAGCTACCCATATTGCAAGAAAAGGGTCAGTTTTCAGTGGAAAATTTTGAAGTGTTTATATTTAATTTTGGGCCCTTTCTTGTCACAAGCACTGGGCTTACCCACACAAGTGATGCAGTATTTCTATCCGGTAACTTGATGGAATGGTGGGTGGTAGGAAATGTGTGGCTTCACACAGATTTCAGACATTGTTCTCAATGAAATGTGAGGAAATGTGTGTTTTAATCACAATTTAAAATTTGTAAGGGCTTCTGGGAAATAAAACCTTGGTAGAGCCACTTAGGTCATCCACACTGGTTTCCAGTGGGTGTTTCAGTTTTCCAAAATTTGCAGGTTTGGTAGTTTTTCTAGGTGATAGCTGAACTGTGGCCCAAAATACACAGCCCCCACATCCCAAAAACATCGTCAGTTTTCAGTGCAAAAAATGTGATGTGTCCATGTTGCGTTTTGAGCCCTTTCCTGTTGCGGCCACTAGGCCTTGCCACACAAATAAGGTTGCATTTTTTGGGAGACTTGTGGGGATGCTGGGTGGTGGAACGTTCATAGCTCCCCACGGACTACAGGGGTTTTCCTCACAAAAATATGAGGAACATGTGTGTATCTAGTCAAAATTTGATGTTTGCAAAGGGGTTTGCGCAACAAAACCTGAGGAGAGCCAAGCAAGTCACCCTGCTCTTAATTCACCTAGTGTGTAGTTTTCACAAATGTGCAGGTTAGCAAAGTTTCCTTAATGCCCATCTGAGTTTGGGCCCAAAATCCACAGCTACCCACATTGCAAAAAAATGACCAGTTTTCCGCTGAAAAATGTGATGTGTCCATGTTGTATTTTGACCCCTTTCATGTCGCAGACACTAGAACTACCCATACTAGTAAGGTTGTATTTCTAGTGGAAGACTAAAGGGAATGCTTGGAGGTAGGAAATGTGTAGCTCCCTGTAAATTCCAGAAGCCTTAATCACAGACATATAAGGGAATGCGTGTTTTAGTCAAAATTTGAGGTTTGCCAAGGCTCTCTTGCGCATAACTCCCCACAGTGATAAATTACAAGAATTCATGTCTAAAATACTCATGGGATAGGGGTTTTCAGCATGTATTCCCAGATAACTATTGAGAGCCTATACCCTTCTTCTTTATCCCCAGGGCACAGGGATATTCTGGCCTGTTAATCATGTGGCCGGGCTAGATATCGCCAACGCACCTCACCCCTCATACCTATATCCATATGTCCCATCCCTGACAGAGACTCATGGATGTGTGATATTCTTACAAGGAGCTAATCTCCCAGGGGGCTGAAGTGTGGTTTCTCAAACTCAAAGTCCACTGTTTCTGGATTCTGGTAACCTGGAGGTGGAACAGGAGGACATGATTAAGTGATATTGCTGTATGATGCACGTGTCCTTTTGGGTATGGATACTTGCTATATGGTTAGGAATATGGTTCCCTTGACCAGAATTCAGAATAACAATGCTTCATCGCAGGATAACAAGTAAGCTGGCCATTACTAGAAAGTCAAAACGCTACCATAGTGAGGCAACTATGTTGTGAATATAATGACATATTTGCACTGCAGTTTGTAACTGCTTGCAAGAGTAAAAATTTCACAGTTCACCCTCTGTGCTCACAGTGAGATTCCGTGGGGCGACTGCAGCACAAACCTGAATTTTTACCACTTTGGTTAAACTGCTGCTCTGTCTACAACTTGAATTTCAAAGACCTAGCAGCAAACAACAATGAGAAAGCCTCCTAAAGACATTATATTGCCAAAGTCAGACATATATCGACCTACAACTGGACAAGATCAAATTAGAGTAAGCATTTGCTGTAAATAAAAAAGATAATTAAGAATACGCAGGGTAAGCCTGATAATGCGCATACTACCTCAATACCTGGGTACTTCCAAATTCATCCTATCCTTCCACCTTACTGTCAACTAGAAGGAAATATAAGTCTGAATCCTGCTCTGAATAGGACCATCCATTTAATTGTTTGATTTGGAGTGCTTAACACAACCCAACAAACATTGGTAAAGCTGATAGGCTTGGCTTGCAATTTCAGAATAATTCAGACCTACTGGTTTTGCCAGAGCTTCCAAAAACCCTGAATCTTATCAGCAGTCCAAAGGCTGGCTATGCTCCTATTGATGCCAAATAGTTGTTCCTGTAATGGACACGATGAACAATCCCTTTGCGTGTCTCACAGTTAATTTGTTTTTCCATAAAGATAACCAATGTGTCTTGAAGTGATAAAAAGTAATTGTTTTTTGTCTACAGTTCAGGTATATGGCCCCTCTTTCCAACATTGGCAGATCCCACGGTCTCAACATAATTTCTTACACAGACTCACTGATGACACCACCACTACCAGAAACAACTTCCACAGATGCATAAGAAGCATTGCTGACTGGATAAAGAACAATTGCCGGCAGTTGAACACAGACAAGATGGAAGTACCGATCTTTGGCAACAGCAGCAACACATTGAATGACTCCCAGTGGCCATCAGCCCTAGTACTCGCGCCCACTCCCTCCGACCAAGCCAGAAAGCTCAGAATCATCATTGACAATAATTTCACCATGAAATCACAGCGGGCGCCATCTCCTCTGCCTGCTTCCTCACTCTGAGCATGCTATGAAGGATCTTCAAGTGGCTGCCCCTACACACGAGACACACCGTGACACAGGCCCTCATCACCACCTGACTGGACTACGGCTACACCCTCTATGTAGGAATCGCCCCACACCTCCTACAGAGACTGCAGACCGTATAGAACGCCACAGCCAGACTCCTCCTTGGCCTTCCAAGACCCACATCACACCCCACCTCAGGCACCTCCACTGGCTCCCTGTACAGATGAGATACAAATTCAAGCTGCTGGCCAATGCCCCACGCAACTCCGGACAATCACCTCACGTCCGGAATTCCGAATAGCTCTCAAGACATGGCTATCTAAATAAGCTTATGGGACCTCAGAGTGTCTGGATACCCTATTGGGTGATTAGCCATTCTTTATACATCTTGATTGATTGGTTGACTGATTGATGTATTAAATAAATAAGTGAGTGTGGCAAAAAGTGGGATCATTGAATGTGCTTTACAGATGTAAAATAGCTCCTCATGCATTGAAAAGGAACCACATCGTAGTGGGAGAAAATATTTGCAAAATAGCCAACAGCATGAGGTGAGAGATGAATACTACTCAGCGCTAGTACAGGACATGATTGGTTGTTTACTCAGAGAAATAGCTGACAATGGCTGACCCAAAACAAGCCAGTACGGGGAAAGGAGCTGGCTCTGGGAACACTCAATGTATTGTAAACAATAGCTCTGGTAGATAGATGTGCTATCAAGCCAGGCCAAACTAGCAGATCAAATAAATTAAAGAAGTTGCATATTTTAAAGACACGAGAATGAAATGCCTCTGCAAGGCCATTCAAAATATTTAAGGATTTACACTGATTCAGTATTCAGGCACATTAAGTGATAGTAAAAAAACAATATACTACATTTAAACAGGGCAGAGCACTGTGTCTTAAAATCGTCTATCATCGTTTTATTTGTAGACTTTAACATTTTCATTGGGTATGTTTTGGGGATTTCTATCTCTTTGGAATGAACGTGTAAAATGCACTCAAACACTGATCAATCAAATTAAACAAGTACCTTTTGTTCTAGGTATGGGCTAGTCTCTGCCACACTACTGCTGGCACAAACCCTACCAGATACCAGTGAAAATGCCAGAGAGCTCCTTCAATAACGTTGATGCTGATGCAAAAATGTATCAAATGCTATTTTTCGCTATTTTTGCTGCTTCCATGTTATAGAGTGGCGCAATAGACACATTTTCGCACAAAACAGAGAAAACAGAATGTGAGACAATTGCAAAACATATATAATATTTCCTTTGCTTATACATTATTTTACCTATGTAGCAAACTTGCCGGCATATGTACAAGGGCTTATCCCCACCAGAACTTCACTTTTTATGGCGTTCTGGTGGCAATAGGCCCTTTGCCTCATTTACAGGGCAGCGTTAAAGCACTTTAAGTAAATAAGACCGCTTTTCACGCAGCTCTTAGGGTGAAAGGGGCAGGCAATGGGTGTTGCGTTCGGCATTCAGCTGCAACACCCATTTGCTTTTGATGCTGCCCCCTATTTACAAGGGTGGCGAAAATATGGGGTATCGCCAAAAATAAGACCAGGGAAAATCTGGTCTTAGCCTGGCGAAACTAAAAGAAATTATTATTTTCTCCTAATTTTTGCTGTTTCTTTGTTTGCTGCATTATGCCGCAAACGTAGAAAGAGCAAATCGCCACTAGTGATTGTTCATGTGCAGGAAGAGTTCCCTCTCTGCATATAAAACAATCATTAAATAGTGACTAATTTCAAAATCTATGTGTGCTGCACAATGAAGCACACATAGCTGTTACAAATCTCCATTAGTGATTGTTTATGTCAGGAAGGGGCACCTTCCTTCACATGAACAATCATTCCCTGCAACACAGACACCCTTGCTGTATGGTGCAGGGTTGCTTGCGTTGGCGCTAGGCAGCTAGATTTAGTGCCAGCTCTAGGGGAAACCCAGGGGTGCCTGCATTCTTGTCGCCCTGCGCATCCCTGCATTTTTAAACTGATGGAGTGAGACGGTAGCAATTTTGGAGCTACACAGTGCTCCGCCAGTTTATTGTAAATATGCTCCAAAGTGTTTTCATAGAAAATAACTATTCTGAATAAGCTTTGGTTAAAAAAAAAGCAAAAAACAATACAAAGAGCCACAATGATTTCCACTGGTTATGTTGCATTCATAATATGAATGAGTAAGCATTTACAACCCAAACTTGTTTTTGTTTTTTTCATATTTTAATTGTGGCTAAAACTATTTATTCCAAAGTAAAGGTAAATATGTTTGGAATGCACAAAGAACAAAGTTTATGTAATTTTGCCCCCAAAAATAAACAATTGTCAGCACCCTAAAAGGAATGCTGAGCTTGAGTCAACCAATCGTAATGCTTACAATGCCGGCTGTGAATTATATTGTTTGCCTTCATTGTAGGTTAAGCAACCGGAACGTGAAGTAGACAGACCTTGGACATGCTTACTACTTCTCCTTGTTGTGTTAGAATAGGGGAGTGAGTGCTAATAACTTTGGGGCATATTATCAAGGGGGTTTATTTACGCTTTTTTGGCTTTAAAAGCCAAGAAAGCGGAGATAAAATTATCTCCCTATTACCTAGCTGCTGCTAACACCAGTTAGCGACAGCTAGTAGGAGATAACGACCATCTTCGGCCCCACTTTGCATGTCAGTGATATTTATCACTAATGAGATGCAAAGTGGGTGTGCCAAGATGTTAGCGACTGAAAACAGTCGCTAACATCGCTATCTCCTATTATCAACTTTTGGAGATATTCGCGCTAAGCGGGAATATCTCCAAAAGCTAACACCTGCCCTGAGCAGTTCTTAGCCATGTTATCCAATGGGAGGTGGATAACATGGCTAAGAGCATTAGCTCGCTAATGCATGAATATCGCTGACTTTTCAGCGATATTCATGCATTGCGGCCGTTTTTTATCGCATTTGCGATAAACCTTGCTAATAGCAAGGTTTATCTGCGATAAAAATCGCCGATGTGCGGCGATAATTTTTGTCTCTAAACAAGTTAGAGACAAAAATTATCGCTAGTTGTTGGTAATATGCCCCTTTGTTTCTTACATGCTGTTGGGTGTTACACGCTTTCATTGACCACCCTTTCATTATGTTTGGTCATTATAAGCTGGGGCCGATAGTGCGAGTGGGCTATTAACTACAGTTAAGGAATACTGCAGAGGGTGCTCACCATTATTAATTGCACAGAGGACAACTCTGCTTGATTACTACCCAGTTTGGGATATGAAAACCTTTAAACTCATCTTATGCTTGTAAATAACGCCAGAATAGTTTGTTGCTGGTCATAGGGCTTGGTTCCAGTCGACGTCCCAAAAGGGCCATTTGCATTAGCAGCTGGAAAACATATTGTGCTAATCAAAAGGGACAAGATGCCAAGTATTTCATAAAACAATCCACGACCAAAATAAGGAGATGAGCTTATCACTTAAAAATGCATCCCTGTGATACTTGTTCTCTTTAACACTAAATAAACAAAGAGTCAAGCATGTTCTGGAAATGATACAAAAATAGAACAATCTAGCTTCAATAGAGCATTTCCTTCCTAAGCAGTAAACTATACCCTGAAAGAGTCACAACATGCTTGGCACTGTGTGTTGTGGTTGCAGCAGAACTAGACGATATTTTTAAATGAAAATCGTACTGAAGGCCAATCGGACAAGCCGTTACAAAGAAGTGAGCACAAAATATGTATTTTGCTTATTAGTTATTGAAGTTTCTCTAGTTGTACGCATCACTGGCCTATGCCCCTTTGAATGTAGCAATAAAAACGAATAAACATATTATTAATCTTAAAAAAGCAGAGCATATGGCTGAGATACCCGCCACCCCCTCTCAACACAATCCCCAAGGATGGGAAACCGGAAACAATTCTGAAGTTTTTGGAGACGGGAGGGAGTGACCCTCCCGGGCCGTATTTATTAAAATATGAAACAAAATTAAAACATTAAAATAAACAGTTTCATATTATGTACAATTTCATTACCACATTGCGATGTTTGGCTAACCTTAACATATCCTCTAGTACAAAGGTTCTCCTAGCCGAACTAACATCCTACCAAACATTTACTTAACTTTTGAAATTGTACATCCTAACGTTTAAGGGCCAACGGCAAGGTCGTAACCGGTGTCAAGATCCCTAACCCAGACATATCCCCCTCACTTGAGAGGGGCGGCACGGAGGCATACCTCAAGTGCAACTACCAATTTCCCTTGACTTGACGGGGGCCCCAATAAAACTCGACGCCACTTAAAGGTCGTACGAGGACTCGTGTGAGGTATCTAGAAGGGAGCGTAGACCCCCCCCCAAACCCCACACAACTTACCACATCTGCCGTCGCAGACGTACTGGCCCCGGGAAATTCCCCAGGAGGGGGCTGTAACCCCTCCTACCCATGAAGGGGCCTTGACCGCCTTCCCTTTCCTTTCGGCGACCCATCCTTAGAAGGGACCGCCTCCCCGTTGAGGGGCCAATGGCCACCTCCCCCGAGCGCCCCCATCCGTAATGGGTGACGCCCACTCATAGGGATCTTCCAATTAGTGCTCACCGATCATGACCTTACCGCCCGACCAAAATAAATACGACAATGATAACTAAATAACTAAAGACTAAATATAACAGACAGTAGCAACAACAACTTTATTCAAAGCATGCCTACTGATGAACACTAAAGCAGAATTACTTTATTTGCAAAACATAACACAAAACGATCATTCTTTATTGCATACTCAAAATCTTCACGATAATACCGCAACCTGTAAACGAAAATCAGAATTATCAATCAAACTTTATTTAAAACCACTCGCTGTCTTCAGGGGCTGGTGGGTGGGTCAAAAATGGCTCTTCGTTCCGTCTCGAGCTCACGTGCAGCGAGGAGGTGCAGCTTCAGAGCACAGGAACAAGAGGATGTTTTCTGGTCTTGTCCCTCCTTTTATCCGTCTTCAGTGCGGGCGTAAACCCGCCCCTGCCTGCCCCAAGGGCGTGGCCAGCCGCGTCAGTGTCTAGGCCAACCCACTCTAGGGCGGGAAAAGGCGCGCCCCAGCTACGCCGCTTCGGGCATACCAGCCGAGACTCGCCTCCCGCCCAAGATGGCTTCCCGGGGGGATCGTGGTACTCTGCCATACGTTCGGGGGGACCGATTGGTCGCCCCTTGCCATATGGCTGAGATACCCGCCACCCCCTCTCAACACAATCCCCAAGGATGGGAAACCGGAAACAATTCTGAAGTTTTTGGAGACGGGAGGGAGTGACCCTCCCGGGCCGTATTTATTAAAATATGAAACAAAATTAAAACATTAAAATAAACAGTTTCATATTATGTACAATTTCATTACCACATTGCGATGTTTGGCTAACCTTAACATATCCTCTAGTACAAAGGTTCTCCTAGCCGAACTAACATCCTACCAAACATTTACTTAACTTTTGAAATTGTACATCCTAACGTTTAAGGGCCAACGGCAAGGTCGTAACCGGTGTCAAGATCCCTAACCCAGACATATCCCCCTCACTTGAGAGGGGCGGCACGGAGGCATACCTCAAGTGCAACTACCAATTTCCCTTGACTTGACGGGGGCCCCAATAAAACTCGACGCCACTTAAAGGTCGTACGAGGACTCGTGTGAGGTATCTAGAAGGTAGCGTAGACCCCCCCCCAAACCCCACACAACTTACCACATCTGCCGTCGCAGACGTACTGGCCCCGGGAAATTCCCCAGGAGGGGGCTGTAACCCCTCCTACCCATGAAGGGGCCTTGACCGCCTTCCCTTTCCTTTCGGCGACCCATCCTTAGAAGGGACCGCCTCCCCGTTGAGGGGCCAATGGCCACCTGCCCCGAGCGCCCCCATCCGTAATGGGTGACGCCCACTCATAGGGATCTTCCAATTAGTGCTCACCGATCATGACCTTACTGCCACAGGTCCGGATAGTTGACCGGCTATCCGGACCCCCCACCACACTCCTACCTAAAGGTCATGTTTAACGTCTTCAGCCAAGCTATGAAGTCTCCTATGAGTAACTCATTCCCCATCCGAGACAAATGAACACCATCCCCCAAGTACATACTGTCATCATTAATACATCCATGCGCGATAGAATGCAGTGCATTGGAACGGAACAACCTACTTACTTTGTTATTAATTTTTCTCACAGAGTGATTTAAAGCAGAAACCGAAAAAGCCCCCCACCACACTTTCCGTGGGATCATATGGGACCACGCAATCGTGCACCCTGGAACTCTCCTCGCTAACCAACTTACAGTGGAAAGCATCGCTTCCAGGAGAAGTCGTCTACCAGTGGTGACCAAATCATTGCCCCCAAGATGTACTATGACTACAGACGGCGGTGACCTCGTCCGCCCTAGCAAACCCTCGAAAAATGCTTGAAACTGGTCAATACAGAGACCGCCCTTTCCGTAGAAGGACACACTGTACCCGTATTCCCCAGCCACGTGCACCATGTCACCTGCCTTGAATACGTCCGCGGCACGCCTCACGTATGAGTGGCCCACGACCCACACCTCCTTTTTAACAGCCGGTGATGTCTGACCGCTGGCCCGGTGTTGGGTCGACTGCATAGTCCGCCCCGCCTCGTAGGCTTGCGTAACTGAAAACCAAACAAAAACAAGAAGCGTGAGTACATCATTACGGCTTCACAACATGTGCAAACGCACATACCTTTTATAACAATTGGAGGACCAACGCCCCACACGTTTAACTTGTTCCACATTCAGACCCCTGGCTGTAGCCTCTGTAGCAGCCCCTATCCGAAAGGAATGGGTCCCAAATTCGCCCGGGTTCAAGCCCGCAGCTGTAATCGACATCGCAAGCACCCGCTGAAACTGAAACCTTGTCAGTGGGGTGGCGTCCGCGTGTCTCAACAAGGTCCCCCCCCATGATGCCACCCTTCGTGTTAAATAATCCTCTAAACACTTCACTGGGCACATGGACGACCCGGGAATCCTGCGAATAATTATGCATTCACCCATCCCACTCTGGTCGGTTTTGGACCTCACAAACGAGACAGTCATCGTCTCCCCTCTGATCTGAACGTGCTCTGCGCACAGTCCTCCCGTCACATCCTGCTTGTTCCTTGCCACTAATTCGCTTACCCGCATAGCCCCATGAAATGCCAGCGTAAAAGCGGCTTGGAATAACACTGTCTCAAACTGAGACGAACATGTTGTAGGGAGTCTGGATAATAACTGGGCCAACCTATCCAAACCTATCGGGCGCCTCTCATCTACTCTGCGACCCTCAAGGCGTTGCCACCCACGTAGCGCTTTTTGCACAACGAAAGACGCTGTCGGGTCCTGGATCCCATGAGCCCTAGCAACAAAGGAAATGGCAGCCCGATGCCTCTGGGCCGTGGCCACCGTTTTCCCTGCCAGATGTAATGACATCAGAAAGTTCACGACCCCTTCCTCCTGGCCCCAAAGCTCCTCTCTAGCAGTCCCCAAAAAGGCTAAATAGGACCGGAACGCCCCTTCATATGCCTTCCTCGTCCTGGGTGCTAAACTCTCTCCCACGAGGTTACGAAGTTCGGGGCACCGAGAGACCAAAGAGCTTCGGGAAAGGGTGCCGGCTCCGGGTCCGCTGTGGGCAGAAAACCCCAGAAGGCCTGCATACGAAAACGAGAAAGGGCATCAGCCGCCTGGTTCATTACCCCAGGGACATGTCTTGCTTTGAATAACACATTCAGTTGCATACACAGTAATACGATTTCCTTGAGCAGCCTCAAAACCCATTTGCATCGTGCTGCCTGACTATTGATACACTCAACCACGGTCATATTGTCAGACCAAAATACCACAGAGTGATCTCTGAACCCTTCGGGCCACGTTCTCAGGGCCACGAAAATGGGGAAAAGTTCCAGGAAAGCAATGTTACTTGTCAGTCCACTGTTATGCCACCATGCCGGCCATTTTTGTGCAGACCAGCGAGCACCGAAAATGGCACCAAAACCTACACTCCCTGCCGAGTCCGTCCACAGCCCCAGCTCGTCAGAGGACACGGCTGGTTTATTCCAGACGACTCGACCATTGAAATCTGCCAGAAATGCCAACCAAATGCGCATGTCCTGGCGGACCTCGGCCGAGAGCCTCGTGCGATGATGGCCCTCCTTCAATCCGACCATGGCTTGAGCGATCGAACGGGAAAAGGGGCGGGCCATAGGTATAACTCTCAGGGCAAAATTCAACTGGCCCACTAACTGCTGTAACTGATGCAGCTTAACCTTAGCTTCACTCAAACACATTTGCAGGGATGCCCTGAACTTAAACACTTTATCACTTGGTAAACGGAAACAACTTCTCCGGAGTCTAACTCGATCCCCAGAAACTCGAGGCAAGTCGAAGGACCCACCGTCTTACCTGGTGCCAATGGCACGCCAAACTGATTCATTAATACACAAAATGCAGCCAAAGCTTGCCCACATTCCGGATCCCCGGCTGCCCCCAGGAACAAAAAATCATCGAGATAATGCATCACATGTTGAAAACCCGTCTTCTTTGTGAAGACCCATTGTAGAAAACTACTGAATTTCTCGAAATAGGCACAAGAAATTGAGCATCCCATCGGCATACATCTATCCATATAATACTGACCCTGAAACATGAAACCCAGTAGACGCTGATCGTCTGGATGTACCGGGAGCAACCGGAACGCTGACTCGATATCAGATTTTGCCATCAGCGCCCCGGGCCCCAGGCGATTCAAAATGGCCACGGCCTCATCGAAAGATGCGTACCGTACTGAACACATTTCCGGGTCTATCGCTTCGTTTACGGAAAGACCACGTGGGGCTGACAAATTATGTATCAGCCGAAACTCACCCGGGTCCTTCTTGGGAACCACTCCTAAAGGCGAACAGACAAAGTTAGCCACCGGGGGTACACTAAACGGACCGGCGACTCGACCTCGAGTAACCTCCTTCCGGATCTTTTCCTGTACCACGGTCGTATGCTGCAAGACCGATATCTGATTTTTGCATTTATCCACACCCTGAAAGTCCCCCACTGGGATGCGGAAACCATATGAAAACCCGTTCCGCAACACCCCAGCGGAAGCACGATCCGGGTATTCACTGAGCCAGGGAATCATTGCCAAGGTATCAATCGGGGTAGGTAAAGGCGCCCCTCGGACTATGTTAGACCTGTTTGGCACCTCCTCTACCCCCGTTATCACCCGTTTTGGCTCTGCACGTGGACTCAGGATGGGATGATTGCCCACACCCACTACATTCGTGTCTAAATTTGCACGATCCCTGGGGCCTAGTACATTTACTCCTGTTAAAATTCCAACAAACCCCCTTTTTACCTGTATTACCGGTAGGCCTCGAGTGATTGTCGGTACCTGTACCTGATCGAAAAGGCGTCCCCGCATACTGACGAGAGGATTCGCCCACATTACTCCCTACTAATGGCACTTTCAACATACCAGTCTCCTTCATTTTGGACCAGGACACAGAATCATAACAATCCCAAGTTAAGTTTTTATCATGTTCTTTTGCTTTTCTGAAAAGATTATCATAGCAAAACCAATGATTACCCTCGTGTGATACCGAGTACCCCATGATCCGTGACTGATAACTCGGCAACTCGGGTAGCAATTCGGGCCTCCGTTCTCCCACGATCGATGTGAAAATTCCCCATGCCTTGCCCCAATTGCCAACGTTTTCATTAACCTTAAAGGCGGCCATCTTTGCGCGCCAAACACTCGGATGCATGAGATCCTTCTGACCTTTAACATGCTCCATCTCATAATGATCAGTAAGCAACGAGAAGATGTTTACATATTCCCCTGCCCATATCTTTTCTTTAATAGCTAAAGGAACATGCTGACCCAACCTCTCCCTTCGAGAGGGAGCCGACTCTTCCCTCGCAATCGGCAATGGCCGCTTACCTGAACTGGACGCTGTCTCTGCGACTAAAACCGTCCCCTGTGGCTTCTCTACGGCCGCAGCCGGCGTGGATACCTTCGCTGCTTCACGAGTTTCCCGCAGTTGCTTCATTAACACCTGCGCGTCGACAGCCGTGGCGCCCTTGCTACTTTTACCCAACCACGCTGCTACTTGTGCTGCCAGCTCGGGCGGCATGTCTTCCCCGGACACGGGGGTGACCACTACGGGAATCGGATTCCCTTCCTCCGGCACAGGAATGGGTGCTTCGAGCGGGGCACTGGGACCCGGAGTATCTCCCCCAGCTGCTCCTCTCCTGGGCCTCTTGCCTTTTCCTCCCGGGGCCGTTCCCTCCAAAGGACGTTTCGGGCCCCCTTCCTCATTTTTATCCATCCGCCTCTTTAGGTCGGTCATCTCCTTCATGAGAACACGCAGCATCTGTTCGGTAGTCATTCGCTTTCCCGCCTTCTTCGGCATTCTCCGACAGAGTATCTGTAAAACAAACGAGAAAGATTACAACGCTCAAAAATGGCTCTTCGTTCCGTCTCGAGCTCACGTGCAGCGAGGAGGTGCAGCTTCAGAGCACAGGAACAAGAGGATGTTTTCTGGTCTTGTCCCTCCTTTTATCCGTCTTCAGTGCGGGTGTAAACCCGCCCCTGCCTGCCCCAAGGGCGTGGCCAGCCGCGTCAGTGTCTAGGCCAACCCACTCTAGGGCGGGAAAAGGCGCGCCCCGGCTACGCCGCTTCGGGCATACCAGCCGAGACTCGCCTCCCGCCCAAGATGGCTTCCCGGGGGGATCGTGGTACTCTGCCATACGTTCGGGGGGACCGATTGGTCGCCCCTTGCCATTTGCATCGAACTATATGTATGAATCACAGTATAACGCGCAATTGTGCCGGATACAATAAAAGTATCACACAATGGGTTTTGCTCAGGGCGTAATATTTTTAATTGTGCCCTCCCTTCAAGTTACATAAAGTTCGCACTGTTTTTCAAAAACGGAGAAAATCTGTTTAGCTAGTACCTCACCACACGAAACCAATCCATGTATGTAGCTGTTAGCGAAGCACAGCAATAGTGCAATGAAAATTATTATTATTTTTAACCGAATGTAAGTATCGTTTCCTGGATTCGTGAGCCCTGAGATGCAGGGGTTTCAGGAGTCACGAATTTACCACTGACTTTGTGAATCTCACAAAAAAAATCATTATTTTGAGTATTTTTTTAAGGCCTATGAAGCTTCTTTGGAGCACTCCCACATGGGCATGGGGGGCAGGACAGGATAAATATGCCTCCTTATGCCCTTTTTTCTTCTGGGATTTCCCAACATGTTGCAGAGTGCACTGTGTTGGTGATAAAAAGTGGATTCTTTAGATGAAATGAGAAGAATGCCGCTGGCCGCGCGACGCGAAGGGGAGATAACGCGAGACAGCGTCTTAGTGACACATGCCTCACGAGCAAAACGTCATCAGCGCGACAGTCAGGGCGCCGCCCCCTTTAGGGGTGGCCAACGCAGGTGCGAGCATGTAAGGTGGTGGGCGGTCCTAGGGCCTTTATCTAGGCCAGCCCGGTTTCAGTACTTCCTCTTTTCCGCCGCGTTTCATCTGGACTACTCTGCGCTGTTCGTTCTGCAGGCGCTGTTCCAGTCTCTGCCTCGCTGGTCTTGCGTCGGGTCTGCTTCGATGAGTGTGCGGTGAGTGCTGGTATGGGCTCTGTCTTCGACGGGGGCCTCATCCAGAGCTGTGGCGGAGTACAGGGCGATCTGGAAGCAGATGGACAGTAAGGGTACCTCTGCGGCAGAAGGAGACAGCAATACCTCTGCCTGGCACAGTAGGGGTGCCCGAGCCAAGAACCTGGAGCCGAGGGGGTTCCAGGAAACAACGTCGGCGCCCCGTTAGTCCTTCGGGCGGTCGGGGGGCCTAAACCGACCGGGGGTGTGCCTCATCGCTCCGCCCCGACAGGGGGGGCGGGAGTAAACGAGATAACTATTAAAGGTATTGCACCGTCAAGAGCATCGACTTACCGTGCAAATTGGCTAATTAGGCAGGCGGGTCAGCGAGGGGCTGCCGTCTTGGATCGCCTGTAAGATGACCCACCTATCTGCTGTTGTATGCAAATAAACCTGCACCACCGTTTTCCCACAATTATGTCTCATGAGTCTTCTTGGTTGTGAATGTAGTGGGTACAAGTGGAGCGAGCGATGGCGGTGTGGGCACTATGCCGCTGGCCGCGCGACGCGAAGGGGAGATAACGCGAGACAGCGTCTAAGTGACACATGCCTCGCGAGCAAAACGTCATCAGCGCGACAGTCAGGGCGCCGCCCCCTTTAGGGGTGGCCAACGCAGGTGCGAGCATGTAAGGTGGTGGGCGGTCCTAGGGCCTTTATCTAGGCCAGCCCGGTTTCAGTACTTCCTCTTTTCCGCCGCGTTTCATCTGGACTACTCTGCGCTGTTCCCGCCCTGGCCCAGACCCAGCGGCAGAGCAGCGGGTTGGTGTGAACAATTAATGGTCTGTTTTGTGTTGCAGGTGGAGTCACAGGGCGATCTGGAAGCAGATGGACAGTAAGGGTACCTCTGCGGCAGAAGGAGACAGCAATACCTCTGCCTGGCACAGTAGGGGTGCCCGAGCCAAGAACCTGGAGCCGAGGGGGTTCCAGGAAACAACGTCGGCGCCCCGTTAGTCCTTCGGGCGGTCGGGGGGCCTAAACCGACCGGGGGTGTGCCTCATCGCTCCGCCCCGACAGGGGGGGGCGGGAGTAAACGAGATAACTATTAAAGGTATTGCACCGTCAAGAGCATCGACTTACCGTGCAAATTGGCTAATTAGGCAGGCGGGTCAGCGAGGGGCTGCCGTCTTGGATCGCCTGTAAGATGACCCACCTATCTGCTGTTGTATGCAAATAAACCTGCACCACCGTTTTCCCACAATTATGTCTCATGAGTCTTCTTGGTTGTGAATGTAGTGGGTACAAGTGGAGCGAGCGATGGCGGTGTGGGCACTAAGGAAACTGAATATCTTCAGAAGCAGGTTTAATCTTCAAGTAGTGGAAGTAAAACAGCTCAGCCACCAAACTGACAGCATGCTCTTCTCCATCTGCTTCCAATATTCCAACTCAGAGCCAGAGTAGCTATATTTTAGAACGTAAACATGTCACTAAAAGATATGGAAAGATATGAATAAATACGTAGCATTACAACACATCTCCCTCCTTTATTAAACAATGAAAAAAGGAGAAAAAAATACATGTCATAAAAAAACATTATGCAACATAGTCATGCAAATATGAGGGAGCACGAGTAATCCTATGAGACTTTCTTACAACTACAGGAATAGTTTTATCTCCAACAGTTTCTGGAGAGCTATCCATAAAGTCCCTTTTAGCACTCACAGCAACATGGTTTAAATTCCAAACTCTAAGATCGGAAGTTCTTATGGCGTTATCAAAAAACCTTAATAACTCTTATAGTTTTTGAAAATTTAGTACCAGTAACACAGAAACCAGGCCTTTTGATCTTAACAAAATCACCAAAAGCAACTTTGGTTGCTTTACCAGCATGCCTCACATCATAGTATTCTTTACTCTTTAAACATGTTTGATCTTCCTTCTCTTGCCATGAAATAGAAACTAAAACCCCACTCTTTAAAGTAAGAAATGTATTAACCTATGGTGGTCCTAGAAAGGTATCAGGTTGTCTCCCACGAAACAAAAGAAAAGGAGATTTTCCAGTCATAGAATGAGGAGCAAAGCAATACACACAAACTCTCTTTGAAACTTCATCTTTCCAGTTAAGACCATACAATTTTCTAAAGAAACTGTTTCTTTTAGCACTCGGTTAAATCTCTCAACGGTACCGTTAGCCTCAGGATGATATAGGGCACACTTTTTATGAACAATACCACAATTGTTAAGCAAATTTTCTATATCACCAGAGACAAGTTGAACACCATTGTCTGTGAGTAACATTTCAGGTATTCCTTCTCTGGAGATAAGTAATTTTAAGAAATCAATCACAGTATTTGTATTTACATTCTTTGTAAAAGAAATTTCTGGCCACCTTGAATAAAGGTCCATTGCAACAATGATAAAAGTGTCAGGCCCGTCACCATGTACAGGTCCTAAAATATCAAGTGCAATGTCCTTCAAGGGACCAATAGGACGAGACCTCTTTTCCATGGATTGAGTCCTAATCTTCAAACTTTTCTCACTAAGAGAACATTGAACACATTCTCTAACCAATCACTCTATCTGTAAATCAAGACCAGGCCACCAATAATTGGAGCGTACTCTTTGTTTAGTTTTGGAGATTCCTAGGTGTGCTTCATGAACTAAATCTAATAACTCTTTCCACAAAGATAAAGGTGAAACTAATCTGTGACCTCTTATAAGTAAACATTCACAGCAAGAGAGTTGATCTCTCACAGTCCAAAAATCCTTTACTGATGAATCTCCCTGATCTTTAGGTTGCCAACCATCACGAATCAGCTTAAAAACATTTTGAATAACTTCATCATCTTTACAGGCTTTTAACCATTGTTCATTTGAAATTAATTTATAATAAACCTCACAAACAAAATCATGAGGGTGATCAAAAGCCAGATCAGTACAATTATCAGATTTCTCTACAGGAACTAACCTTGTGAGTGTGTCCACAACAAAATTGTCAGAACCAGGAACATGCTTGACAGTAAAGTTAAAACCTTGTAATCCAACAATCCATTTAGAAATTCTTGGAGAAATAGAATCAATGCCCTTATTTGTTAACACTTCACACAAAGGTTTGTGGTCAGTACTTACTACAAAGGACGTACCCCACAGAAATGTTTTGAGTTTCTTAATGGCTCAATAGAACGCAAGAACTTCCCTCTCGATTACTGAATAACTAGATTCAGCACCTTTAAACTTCTTTATATAAACATAATAGTGTTCTCTGGAGACATACCACCTTGGTATAAGACAGCACAAAGACCTTTAAGACTGGCATCAGTAGAAAAAAATGAATTTTGTGTAGGGTCAAAATTGTGAAGATTAAGTGTACTTTGTAACCTCCTTTTTATTTCGACAAATTCCATATCACATAAATCATCCCACAAAAATTTGGTACCCTTTTTTAACAAGTTCCTCATATTAAAAGTAACGTCTGCAAAATATTTGATAAATTTATTATAATATTCGGCCATCCCTAAAAGCCACATGAGCTCTTCTTTAGAGATGGGTGCAGCTAAATCTTTTATGGTGTTAACCAACTCTGCCTTTGGAACCACACCTTCAGCAGTTATGGTGTGACCCATATAATCAATTTTGTCAAGACCAAATTTGCATTTCTCACATTTGATAGTAAGATTGTGAGTTGTGAGTCTGTCTAACACTTAACGAACTCTCTTTCCATGTTTTAAATCATCACTCCCATACACCAAAATATCGTCCTGATAAACACAGAATCCTGGAACATTAACTAGCACTTTCTCCATAACTTGTTGAAAGACGGAGGCAGCAGAGGGGGCGCTAGAGGGCGCACAAGCAGAATGGCCGCCTTCTGGTGAGGCTCCTGCTGCCTGGACCAGTAATCCTACATTTATATGCTCGTAAAAGTTGCCCACACGGCTGAAACACAGGACACACATCTCTGATGCATCCATCTGGCCTCGGTGAAATTTTGGGAACAATCGCACCTCTTGTGCCTGAGAACGACTACTCTGAACTTTGCCCCGGGTGCACGCTGGAGCGGAGGGGTCTGCAGTAGACGGCTGCCTGACACAGGAAACTCCGAGGCTCGCCGCAAGGGCTCTGGGCCCAAGTGGCGCTGTCACAGGAGTGGACGGCCAAGGCACATACTCCCATGCTGTCCGGTGCCACTTCCAGGACAGACAAGGAGACGGCTGCCCCCCCCCCCCCGCGGCACCCGCAACTTTCATAGGCAGCGCGTTGAAGAGTGCTTGGCGGGACAGGCTGCGCGGAGGGCCAGGACAGGCATATGTGGCAGAATAAGCCAGGCCATCTAGCTGTTAATATCTGGAGCCCGGCGGAGGCAAGTAAACCACTGGCTGCCGGATTGCTGCCCAACGCACTGCTGGAGTAGCAGCCACTGCGTAAGACGCTGCCCAAGTGACTCGGACACTGGTAATACCATCTGGGCTCCATTTAGTATTGCGATGGCGGAGGAAGTCAGCTGTCAGAGCTGCGGTCATTCATTACTGTATGCAGGACAGCCCGAGGCAGGCCAGCGGATTGACTGGTGTGTGTATATTCATCTAAGGTGACGCTGCACAAGCAAATGGCGAACTAACACGACCACTACAGGATATATCAGATCTACTTACTGTGGGGCAGGGCTGCCTGATACATTGCTCCCTTCATCAGATGGTGTGACAAGGAAAAGACGCAATTCTGAGTGGAGTGGTGCGCTAAGAGCTGACTGTGCAGTCCCAATTCACTTACACCCTGGTAGCGCCATGGGGAAACCAGACACCCGGCAGCCCAAACTTACCTTTGATGCCACCAGGAAAGGACCCCCCAAAAATGCCCGGGTGGAGGCTGAGGCGCATGACGCAGCTGAGTCGTGTAACGGTACAGCACCTGCACACTCAAATATGCGCCAGATTCTACAAGAGATGCGACAGGGATACGCTGCGATGGTGGACAAGGTGGACCGGATGTCATCCAAGATGGACGCCATAGTTCATAAAGTGGATCAACACGAAGAACGGCTGAAGGAGGCGGAAGGTCGCATCTCTACTGCTGAAGACGAAATGGCTGGGCACGCGACGCAATTAGCGAGAATGAACAATCTGCTGCGGGTCATTGCTGCGAAAAATGAGGACTTGGAAACCCGCAGCCGACGCAATAACATACGCGTCACGGGCATGCCGGAATCAACAAACACTGGGCGTATGGAGGATTATATTGAAAAGCTGCTATTGACGTCCATTGGGTCTGAGGCTTTTTCTATGCAGTTCATTGTCGAGAGGGCGCATCGGTCCCTTGGGCCCAAACCGAAACCTGGTGCTCCGCCGCGACCCATAATAGCGCGACTCTTGAATTATCGTGATCGCGTTGTGGCGCTGCGCGCACCCACCAGAACTTAGTTTATGACGGAGTTGCCTTTTCGATATTTCCGGATTTTACACCTTTGGTCCAGGAAGAACGGCGCAAGTTTGGGGAGGTAAAGAAGAAGCTTCCTGCAGCACAAATTGACTATGCATTGCTATATCCCGCGAGGCTCAGGGTGACGCATCAAGGGACACAACAATTTTTTACGAATCCGCAGCAAGTGGAGGATTATCTGCGTGCAATGAAACGCGCCCAACACGCTGACGCTGATCGCAATCCGGAGCGACGCGGCAATGCAAGGGAGACGGATGAAGACGCTTGACCAGCAGACAGTGAGACTTGGCTCTTGTTTCATGATTACCGCACAAACTGTTGGATTGTACCGGGATGTATACGGGACTGGAGGTGACACATAGTTCACTGCCCAATAACCTAGATGCCAGTTCCGGGGGTAACGTATTCCAGGCTCCCACTACACCTCCTCAGGCGAAGCCCAGAGGGCGCTCAGGTACCGTGGCTTGAGGAGGGGTAGTGGCTGTGTGATCTTCTATTGCTGTACCCCTGTGGGTATTCCCCATTAATGGACCATTACAGTGGGGTGCTTATGTTGTTTTTGTTGGGAGGGGTGGGAGGAGGGAGGGCAGATACCCCTGGCAAGTTGGGGTTGCTTCAGTGGGAGGGGGGTGGATGACGCATGAATGCGTATTGCTTAGTTGTAGATATGTTGCAAATAAGGAAGGGAGGCGAAAGGACTGTCTGTTGCAGCAATGAACTCTGGGAATGTTATGATGGTACACGGGGGAAGGTTTGAGGGGTTGGTTTATTGTTATGGATTGCGTGGCACATAGGGACACTGCTGATGGTTACGGTAGATGTGCTGCTGGGATAGAGTCCAACATATAGTTATTTTTCTTCCGTATTCCTTTTTTTTTCTGATGGCAGACGAATCACCTAAAGAAGTATTAACGGTCCTGTCTTGGAATGTCCGAGGTCTTAATAATGCACGCAAATGTAGACATATTTTAACATATATTGACCGACACCAGGCACAAATAGTGTTATTGCAGGAAACACGCATCCCCCCCCCGGAGTAGTCCCTCCTTTGCACGCAGGTGGGCTGGTCATAGGTATTTTTCTTCCTATGCGGGCAGACATACTTGAGTTCTTTCCACGCAATAAGGGCTCTGTTGCCACAGTGGAAATGGTGTGGGAAGCCTTTAAAATTACTATCCGAGGGTGGTGTATAGTGAAAAGCTTTGGCGTCCTCCGTGACATAAGGTGCACAATACACAAGCTGGAGGACGAATTGAAAGAACTGGAGCGCAAAATGCAGGGGGGTGGGGATGCCACAGCGCAGGAGTCCTTTCGAGCTACATTGTCCGAATATGAGGATTCCGCGGAACGCGAGTCGAAACTCCGAGAGGAGTACTGGACTGCTATGAGGTATGGTGAAGGAGAGAGGCCAGGTAAAGCTCTCTCGATGGTCATTCGCAATGATCGTGGCTCTAACACTATTATGGAACTTATTGGCTCTAATGGGGAGATGTGTCGAGACAATGCCCATATCATAGACTCCCTCACATCCCATTATAAGCATCTATACGCTACTTAGGCTTCAGGTACTTTGGATTTTGATGGGTTTTTGGGGGACTTGGCCCTATGTTGGTTAAGTGATGTCCACAGGAAATTCCTGAGTGCCCCTCTGGAGTTGGATGAGATATGGGAGGTAATTATGTCCCTGAAAAATGGTAAGGCGCCAGGGTTAGACGGCATACCAGCCGAGTTCTACAAATGCTACATAGATATAATGGCGCCGGTCTTGCGTGAGGTCTTTGAGGACTCCCTGGAGGGGGGAATTCTGCCACACTCCATGCGCGAGGTGGTGATCACCTCTCTCCTTAAACCGGGCAAGGACCCTGCGGTGTGTGCGATTCCTACCGACCCCTGTCACTCATTAACTGTGATGCGAATATCCTTGCCAAGGTTCTTGCCACTCGGCTGTCTCTGCTATGACCCAAATCGTCCTCCCTGATCAGTCGGGGTTCGTCCCATCCAGAGCGACCAGTCACAACCTCCGTACTCTTTTCTCGGTGATACAAACTGTGGCACCGGAGTTTCCTCTATTGGCTGTCTTTCTAGATGCCTCCAAGGCATTTGACTCCATAGAATGGTGTTACCTTTTTACGGTGTTAAAAGGTTGGGCTTTCCCCCCATCTTTCTTGCATGGGTGAAATTGCTATACAATACTCCTACTGCAAGGGTTTGGTGAATGGACATCTCTCACCTGCTATATCTATTTCCAGGGGCACCCGGCAGGGATGTCCTCTATCTCCCCTCTTATTTGCGATAGCAATCGAGCCACTGGCATGCAGATTGAGGCATTGCACCAGGATAGCGCGTTCCGATGCTTGCAGAGACAGATATCTGTATCGCTATATGCGGACTATGTGACGCTGTATGTCGCGTACCCGCAGACTAAGCTTAATGCTCTGCTGCAAGAATTTTTGGTTTTCGGGAGAATATCGGGCATAGCTATCAACTGGAGCAAGTCTCAACTTCTTCCGTTGACGCCCGCGGTAACTGAATTTCCCCTAGATTATCCTGTGAAATGGTGCCACTCTGATTTAAAATATCTGGGGTTTAGGGTTTCCAGAGATTGGGAGGAAACGCTGCGGATGAATTATGGTACTGCCATATCGAAGCTTCAGGACAGTGTCACTCGCTGGATTGCTCTCCCGTTGTCGATGGCAGGTCGAGTGTCCCCGATTAGGATGATTGTGCTACCGCGCTTCCTTTATCTGTTCCTCAATATTCCGTACCATCCAGGGGCCTTTTTCTTCAAGACCTTGAAAACAGAACTGATCCGGCTGGTGTGGGGACGGCGACAGCCGAGGTTTAAATGGAGTGTTATGACTCAGCCTTATGGTAAAGGCGGCTTTGACATCCCTGATTTCGAAGCTTATTACATTAGTGCCCAAGCAAATTTTTTATACCACTGGCTTAAACCCACACGATATATGCCTCAGATAGGCCTGGAGGACTGGATTGCATGACCTTTGCCCCTAAATGGTATTGTGCATGGGCCAGCGGCGGTTGTGGAGACACCACCGACAACGGTATCTTGCACTATTGATGCATGGCATAGGGTATTGCGCAGGCTACGGCTTCCTCTGCTTTATGCGCCTGCCCTGCCCTTAACATATCACCCACGCCTGGCGGTTCTACATGAGACCGGCTTTCAAAAAATGTGCAGACACCTACAGGTGTCGGTATGGGGGGACCTGTTTTTCAATGGTAGGTTCCGTACCCAGGAGCAGTTTTTTGGTGGCATCGTCCCTACCCCACTTGAAATGTTCTACTACATACGCCTCCAGGAGGGATTGAAATGCCTCGTCTCTGACTACCCGAGGGAGCCGGACGTTGTCCCTCCCTTAAGTGTTGTGCTTAATAGCACAGATGGCACCCATCTGGTATCCAACATTTACAGCAGTATCAGAGCACAGACCCAGGAGGTAGAGGGCACGGCCAGGAGTCGCTGGGGTACTGATTTTGGCAGGGATATCATTGATGAACAATGGTTATATTGCTGTGGGGTGACGGAACGCATCACCTCCAGCTGTAGGTTCAAAATGATTCATTATAAATTTTTACATAGGGTGTTTTACACGCCAGCTAGAAAATATAGATTTCAATTGGCTGATACTGATTGCTGTGAACGGTGTAAGCAACCGGGATGGACCTTTTTCATTTGGCGTGGACATGCCCACAGATCTGGTTGTACTGGGAGCAGGTCCATGCTGCATTATAGAATCTGCTGGATCTACATTTTGAAATGGACCCCTTGACTCTTCTTATCGGGCACACGGCACATGTGCCTAAGGGTAGCAGAAAATCTGTAGACACTGCCCTGTTATTGGCTAAACGGAGGCTTGCATGTAGATGGTGAAGGGGGAGAGCCCCGGAATTTAAGAAATGGTTGCAAGACATGTTATACTGTCAGGATCAGAATAGCATTTATGCTGAGACACAGCCTATGGCATCTAGGCCTAAAGACATTTGGGGACCACTCCAGGAATATGTCCTGCAACAAGGGAAGTCTGATGGGGATATCCGGGGTGGGGCGGATGATGGAGGGCAAGGGTGAAGGAGGTGTTCTATTCATCCATGCAATGGCCAAAATGACTGATTTGCTGGTCAATTGAAGCTATGGTGCAGAGTTTCCTAATGGTATTTGTAGGACAACACTGTGCGGGTATACTTGTGCTGTACCATGTATCTGATCGCTGTCTTCTTATTTAGATCTGCATGTATACGATTATTTCGGTTTTGCTTCTATATGATTTCTAATACCTGGATGGACTCTATTTCCTTATATTTGATTGTCAACCTAGTATATTATTTCTGATTATGCGTTCATCCTGTCGATGTGTTGCAGTGCTGTGCTCTCTTTGTTGTTTTTTTTTTGTTTGACTTGTTTTTATTGACAAAATCAAAAATAAAAATATAAAAATTAAAAAAAAGACGGAGGCAGCAGAGACCAAACCAAAGGGAAGTCTTATGAATCTGAAGAAACAAAATCTTCATTCTCAAGGGTCTTACTAATAGAATAAAGAACTTGGCACAGAAGCTGAAACCAAAAGACATCTTTATTATGTGAGGCTACGTCACACAGAAGCATTAGCAACTGAATGAGGCAGTCTGAGGAATACAGAAAACAGAGACATTATATAGGCTTAGGGTTACAAAACTCAGCATAAAAGAAAGGGGCAGTCCTAGCTTTTGCAAGCATGCAAAATGCCTAACATGGATCTGCAGGATCTGCCAAACATTGGCCAATAGGAAAACATTCAAAACAAGGCATCATGTAACCAGAACATCCCCCTTGAGTCGTGTCTTTGCCCAATCCCATAAGTCAATAAATGACAGCACCTATAGGTCAATCAGTACTGGCAGAACATGTTTGCGTGCTTCAAAGGGAAGGTTTGTGGAATAGGAAAACACAGGGAGAGAATAGCGAAGGCCAAAAGATAAGATACAGTACGAAAAAAGAATACTAAAGGCTAACAGATAGTTGATACAGGGATTAGGTGGTCCAGACAAGAATTAGTTTAGGCCAGCTGGTGTCTGAGATGAGTTTCAAGACAAGGACAGAGGGAGTTTTCAACACATTGCAGTCCAAAAGGGCAGAAACACTTCGTGAATCATGCAGCCTGTGTAAAGGCAACACAAAATGGAGTTTGAATGTAAAATGGAGTCAAAATTAAAGAACCTCAGACCCTCCTTTTGCCATTACACAGGCAAATCCTAATTAATTGCTAGGCGAGCATTTTCCATTCTAAACATTTCATTAAAGGTATGAGCAGGAATACAAAGAGGACAGGGCATTGGGTCATAATTAACATAAAGTAATGACCACTATTACAAACAAAATTATAGTTTTTCACAACCCTAAGTAAAAAGAAAATCCTAAAATTCTCTAGTAACATTTTTAAGACTCCTATGCATTTCAGCAACTTATTATATATTCAGGTGAAACAGTGGTGATTCTTATCAAGGCTCTGAGGTGAAAAGGGAATACTCTTCCACAGAGAATGGACTTTATTCTGCTTTTACTAAACATAATACTACTTTAAAACAATGCCAGCAAAACAATTCAAATCATTCTCCTAACACCTAGTCTATGCAATCACACGGAAACCACTTGTACAACCAACTATGCCCAGAGTATGTTCAAAAGCCTCTCTGGCAGGCTTCTATTGTCCATCAAATCTGCTCCTGTTGTTGCATGGGCCTCTTAATTCAGGCCTCCCATGAAAAATAGTGTTTCTCAGTATCCGTTGGAGTGCCCTCCTGGCAAACACGATTCAGAAAAAGGGGGTGGTGATGAACACTCACAGCTCACTTGAAAGGTCTCAATGTCTCAATGCAGTGCACCATTTTCTCTCCTCTACGGCAGACACTACAGATAGTATGATCTTCATTGATCATGAGCACAGATCATCTCGTGCAGACCCGGGACCATTCTCAGGCTCCAACACTCATCATTCAGTGTCAGAGGATGCTCAGGCTGCTCTTTCATGGACACCAAAATGTAGTTCCTTTTGCCAATCTTGGATCCTCCGGTGCACTGCATTTCCGTTGGAGCAAAGGAAAAGGGGTATGTGTGTGGCCAAAACTCAGGCCAAGGGGCTCAAGGGACTGCACACTGTCAGAGGTTACCAGCACATGACAGGTGGAAATCTGAAGCCTCAAAACAAGAGGAATCCTTCTCTTTCGCTCTTTTGCACTGAAATACTGGTTCTGTGATGTCCAAATGCCGTCTGATGGAGCAAGTGCGATGCTTTAAATAGTTCATTGTATAACAAAGGGACTGCAAGCAGGTGGCCTGCAATCTTCAAAGGAGTGGCCTTACGCCATGGGACAATTCTGGTCTAGAATACACTGTCATTCTCAAAGGCAATACAAAGACAAAGGCAGTAGGCAAAACAGTGCCTCTAGGCTCTTCAATTGGGTTTCCGTGTGAGAGCATATCCTCCATCATCTAAGGGTAGATAGCGACATGATTAAGTCTAAAGAAAATTCTTAAAAACCAGTCTGGTCATACAAAAGGGAATTATACATAATATAGGGGTTCCTGGTACATTACTGCAGTCTGGAAATGTGAACCTGAACTATACACCAATAATAATAAAAGCTGACTGGTAAAAGGAATACAGAAAAGAGAAATGGGACTAGGACACAGCTAAAATCCCCAATAACTAGGTACAATGCGACATCGGTCAGGGGAGAAGCGACAAATGAAAAATCTATAGAAAGAACAAGAAATTACTTGGGTGATAGTCAAGCATGTGACATAATACCAATAGTCTGAGTGATACACAAAAAAAAACAAAATAGTTCACAAAGGTTAGCTCTACTGCTGGCCGCTAAACCATATACGGTAACCTCAGCTAATGTTCCAGTTCCGTCTTCAGGGAAAAAATGAAACCTGGTTTCCTTTATGGTGCAAAGCCATATACTACTTAGGAAGCAGAACAAAACTGAGTAATGTAATATAGAAATTAGGTCACCATGTACAAGAGTCACAGATCAATAATTTTATCCTTACGTCCAATAAGGATACATAAATCTAGGGCTGCCTGTTCCTTTAAGGGAAGGGGGCAGTAAGTGACTAACAGCAGGTGACACATTTTGATCCTGTATATCTCTTTTATTTTTCTTGAATACTATTTATAGCCAAATTTGACATACACTGGTGAAGTGTTGTCTGTGTCGTTCACAAAAATGAAAATATCATATCTGTGAAATTTAGCAAATCAACCCAACTGTTGTGCAGCGATACGCATCGTCATGTATATCCCTTCACAAGAAAGGTAAACTTGTAATAGTATCAAAAGCAGCAACATAAAACAACAACATGCATAAAATAAAAAAACGCACAAAACGCACATGTCAAGCCATCAGATATACTTGCAGTATATCAAGCACAAAAAGCATAGACAAAACAATAGCATATATAAATGAGCAGTGACGCACAACACCATGTCATGTACTTTATGCACTGTGAACCTGCAGCCCAAAACCCAATATTCGGGCCTGCTTAATTTGTCAGGTTTAAAATCCTTACCCTCCTTTTGACAGTAGATTACCAGTTAGTGGATATCTGCTGTCAAATACAATTTTACTGTCTCTCTTCTAACATACAGGACCAGCAAGAACAAGTCATGATAGGACTAAATACACAAACATAAAATACACATGAACATTTCTTTCCAAAGGTGTTACGCAAAAACACATCTTGTTTCAACCAACCAAACTCACGTGTCTCGTCAGCCTTAAAATCACCCAGAACAATCCATGAATGATCTGTGGGCAGAAGCAAAAAAATACACAACACACAAAAGAGAAACATTTCTCATAACAAACAAATATAAATTATAACTTTTAATGAGAAGACAAAACATGATACACATTAACAAACACAAAAATAAATTTCCATTACTTAATCTTGTCAGTCAGCTTGCAGCATCAAGCCACCTCAGTTTTACCTTTCTAAAAATAAAATTGTTACACTGACACTCCATATTAATTTGGCACCTACAATTTCCACTGTGGAAAAAATAGTTCCTAATTAGCAAATCGTTCTCGCTTAGGCATGTAGCTTTCAAAATTTTAGTAAAGGGCTGCGTCTTATTTTTTGTCTAAGACTTAATGCAACACTTCGTTTTCTGTCAAATAAAAGCAACTAGCAGACATTATTTTTTCAGAGCAGAGATACAATTGTATCAGTTCTGCAGAGCATTTAGCATGATATTGGGACTTTCAAAGAAACCCTTTTTTTCATATTTTCCCTTTGGAATTAAGTTCTTTAATTTTATTGATGTTCTTATGGAGAAACCAGAAACCCTCCCTTTTAGAGGCCCGTTTAGCAAGGTCATTCTGCATTTCACAGCGACAAGGCCCTAATTTAAAAGGTCACAAATGTCAAGATGACAGCCTCCTTCCATTGTTTACAGGGAAACTAAAGATAGCACCTCAGCGCGACTTGAGCCAACCTCTGCAGCTCTCCTAGCCCCCAGCTCCTGCTCACTGTGAGGCTGACAAAGACAAAAAACCTTCCTAATTCCTCCTAACCTGCAATATTTCACTCTATTTTGAAAAATAATTTCTCCTTTATAGGCGCTAAAAAATTATCTCTATTCCCAGATTATTAAACAACATGTACTGTGAATAATTCACAGAACATAATAACACACATACCTGTTTTTAGAACAAATGCTTGTTGCAATGGTACTCATTTCATCAACCTTAAATGGATCTCACTGGGTCATTTAAAAGCAAACCCCAAATGGGGACAGCCTGCAAATATGTATATACCTAAATGTATGCCTTTACTGAAGCCTAAAGCACTTAAAAGCTATTATAAATGGCAAGAATTCTTTTTTAAATGGTCTATTTTACCCAAATTCGACTTTGATATTAGGGGCACTTAAAATAAATATCCTATAATTGTGTTACATATTAATCATCCTCAGAATGTTCTTTACAAATTACAGAGATTGGACATTAGACATATCCCATGTAAATCCTTCGAAAAATGAGTTTTTTTACACCTGCGCTAAGTAAAATTCCATATGCTAATGTCCTCATTATGTAGCCCAACACAACTTAAATTAAATTTAAATGCTAGGAGGTCACAGTATGAGCATTAAGCTTCATGAATAGTAAAAAACGAATTTTGTAGCACCTATTTTTAATAATTATTTTTCATAATTAATAATTATGTTTAATAAACCCAATCATTTTTTATGCTTTCCACATATAAAAGCAAGCTGCATCTCTTGCCTATCATTTTAAGACGCATTCATTTATAAGCCTAAGCACAGAAGCCTAACTTAAAACATGACAAAATTTTGCGCCACATTTTTTCTTTCTAAAAAGGACAATTTTATTTAGCAACAGACCCAAGAATATGCTTACAAAATGCTTAAAGAGAGGAAGCCCTTATTTGAAATGTCTTCCTGTAATACAAAATAATGAACCTTGAAAACAACATTCTGAAATGCAAAGATTCACCCGCATTTAACTGAGGACAAAGTCCTGACTAAGTAAATATTCCTGTTTATTTAGCTTGTCTCTCAGGGTTTGTAACATGAGCACGGAGGCCATCTTTTTCAAACTAAGACACATCAATGCATGTTCTATAATATGTGTCTGAGTTCAGCAGAATTTTACTTCAGCTGAAGTGTTTACCTGGAAATTTCTAATACAATGTATGTAAGTAAAAATGCTATAATTTTGTTTTTCTACAAAACACACCATTCATTTTTGGGGGCCTTTTTATTCCTAGTGAATGTGAATTTTTAATTTTATTTTTTTAAGCATTTAGACATTTTGCTTAATAGACTGAAAACATAAAAAAAACCACAAACAAACATTTGAGCTCATTGCAGACATAAACAGAAAGGGGTCAAAACACTCAGGACACAAAATACAGCGCGCTTTAGCCATGCATTTCGTGAATAGCGCCATCGCTATTCACTTACAGAAGTTTACACTAATGTGAAAACCACATAGACATTTGAACACACATTTAACCCACAAATCAATACTCAGGACAGAAACAAAGGACAGTCCACAGACTGTACTTAAACCAAACCATTTGCAAATACTAGTTGTAAGTCATATTTACAAGAAACGCTTCTCAATAGTGTTCCAAAAGACTGCAAAAACAGCCCAACAGTCTGATGTATGTCCAAGAAGCGAAAATACACTCAATTCACTAGCTTTGGCTAGAAGAACACCAAAACAAAATCGTTCTGCATATCTTCATTCATAAAATTGTGCAGAACAAAGGATCCTTGTTTTGTATTATGTCATATTTTAATTCCCTGGGGATACAAAATCACCAAGGAAGAAATATGTTTCTAAATCTAAACCTATTTAGATATTCCTTCTGGGGGAGCCGGCTAATTTATTTCACATCACACTATGGTACCTTTCAAAAAAGCAACACATTCTTTAATATGAGCTTGAAAACAGGCATGCCAAAAAATACTCATTACCTGCCTACACAAATTGCAATTTGCATATCCAAAATCCAAAACATATCTAAAGTTGCCAGCACAAATTCCAAAATTTCAAAGCTACAGTCCTAAATTTGCTAAGACCAAGCATCTTATAGCTCACTAATCTAGCTTCAAACTTCAAGGGGTTATCAAAAATGAGATACTCGCAAATATACGAGCCCCTCGGCTTTGGTAATTGCAATAACCAAATCAAAACCAAGAAACCAAACAAAATCGTGGGAGCGACCAACTTGTACTTCTTACTCTTACTAATCAAAAGGTTATCCAAATTCTAACTGTCAAGTTCTACATGACCTAACGGTCTTTTTTAGAATACTCACGCCAAAAAGGTTCTCAGTCAGGAGTGACATCATGTGTAGGATCAAAATCAGGAAGATCAGAAATATACTGGGCTGAAGAAACAAAGAATCTCCAGAATCCCTGTGCACAGAGTACCTTCTTAGTAGAATCCTGTTCTGTCCTCCTTAGTAGATTTCAGTCATCTGACAAGATCACTCCCACAGATAGTCACTTCTCTGATGAAGCCCACGTTGGCAGCGCCATTTGAAGAAACAAAATCTTCATTCTCAGGGGTCTTATTAATAGAATAAAGAACTTGGCACAGAAGCTGAAATAAAAAGACATCTTTATTATTTGGGGCTACGTCACACAGAAGCATTAGCAACTGAATGAGGCAGTCTGAGGAATACAGAAAACAGAGGCCTTATATATGCTTAGGGTTACAAAACTCAGCATAAAAGAAAGGGGCAGTCCTAGCTTTTGGAAGCATGCAAAAGGCCTAACATGGACATGGAAGATCTGCCAAACATTGGCCAATAGGAAAACATTCAAAACAAGGCATCATGTAACCAGAACATCCCCCTTGAGTCGTGTCTTTGCCCAAAGCACCTATAGGTCAATCAGGAATGGCAGAACATGTTTGCGTGCTTCAAAGGGAAGGTTTGTGGAATAGGAAAACACAGGGAGAGAATAGCGAAGGCCAAAGGATAAGATACAGCACGAAAAAGAATATTAAAGGCTAACAGATAGTTGATACAGGGATTAGGTGGTCCAGACAAGAATTAGTTTAGGCCAGCTGGTGTCTGAGATGAGTTTCAAGACAAGGACAGAGGGGGTTTTCAACACATTGCAGTCCAAAAGGGCAGAAACACTTCGTGAATCATGCAGCCTGTGTAAAGGCAACACAAAATGGAGTTTGAATGTAAAATGGAGTCAAATTTAAAGAACCTCAAATCTAAAAGTTCCAAATGGTGTTACAAAAGCAGTTAAATCTCTGGAGGACTGGTCAAGTAAGATCTGATTATATGCGGATGGCGGATGTATGTCGTTACAACGCATACTTTTACAATGCATACCTTTACAACGCATTTTTACACCGCAAGATCCATTACAACGCATTCCATTACAACGCATGCCATTACAACAAATTCTTTGAAACTACCTTTACAACGCATTCCACTACAATGCATACTACATTTACAACGCATACCATTACAACGCATACCATTACATTGCATGTATGGTAAGTATTGGATAGTGTAGGGGTAAACATTACTATTCTAACTCCAGGGGGTGCAACAGTAGGGTAAGTGTTGGATAGTGTAGGGGTAAAAATTACTATTCTAACTCCAGAGGGTGCAACAGTAGGGTAAGTGTTGGATAGTGTAGGGGTAAAAAATACTATTCTAACTCCAGGCGGTGCAACAGTAGGGTAAGTGTTGGATAGTGTAGGTATGCGTTGTAATGGTATGCGTTGTAATGACATGCGTTGTAGTGGTATGTGTTGTAGTGACATTCGTTGTAATGGTTGCGTTGTAATGGCATGCATTGTAATGGATGTTGCGTTGTAAACGTTTCATTGTAAAGGTAGTGCATTGTAAAAGTTGCATTGGAAGTCTTGTTTCCCGCGGATGGCAAATCAATTGTGCTAAACATCTTCGCACCACACACCATGCTAAGAAGTTCTGAAATATTTGGGAATGGATATTTGTATACCAGAACACATTTGTTAAGTTGTCTGAGATCCACACATAATCTTAGAGACCCATCAGCTTTCCTGGCTGCTACCACCGGGGCCAACCATGGTGTTCCTTCAACTACCTCAATGATCCCTTGAGATTTAAGCTTTTCTAATTCTTTTAACATTTCATCTCTAACAGTGAAGGGAACATTTTGTACTCTACTAGACACAGGAAAAGTACCTGGAGAAAATGTTATCTTATGGCTGTAACCCCTCAAACACCCTAACTTGGCGCCAAAAACTTGCGGATATTCTTCCATCAGCTGTGTTTGTAAAGATTGATTCACAGATAAGGAAGAGTGATCCACAGATTTAACAGTCTCCTTGATAAGGATGGGAGGAGTGCTATTCGGGTCTAACATGATACCCAGATGTTTTTGATGGCACCAACTAATTATAATGTCACCTTTCTTGGAGACATAGATCTTACCAGAGGTAAAACGACCTTCACACTCAATTAGACCCACAAAATAACGTCTCCACTCAATAGGATCTCCACCATAGGCAGTAGGTCCGATATCATCTTTCAAAAGATTAACTTTAGAACTCAAGTTACCACAAACAAATTTGCTAGAAACAATTGCAATTTTAGCTCAGGAGTCAAACAAAACTTTTGTTGTATGGTATTCCACAAGTATAAAATCTAAAGACCCATCACTCCCGACCTGAACTACAATTTGTCCACATTCAAAATCATGTTAAACATTGGTATCCTCATGTGAAACTTCATTGACACTTCGTTTAGAAGCTTTGATTCTGCAGGCACTTACAAAATGACCTTTTTATTTACAATAAATGCATGTAGCATTTAAAGCTGGACAAGCCTTATCATTTGCCCAATGTCCAGTGCTGTTACATCTATAACATTCGTTTTCTTTGCCAAATGTAATCTTAAATTTGTTAATCAGTTTATTTTTACTTAGATTTTTTACCTGAGACTCTTTATTAAGATCTTTCTTAATTTCCTAAACACATTCCAGAGAATGCTCTATTCTTTTGGCTGTGACTAAGGCTTCATCCAGAGAGGGTTCATCCGTAAGCCATAGTTCATCAAATACTTTTTTCAGACGCACACCCAAGCATAAATTGATCACATATTCTTTCATCAATAAGTACATCAAACATACAAGTAGAAGCTAAACGGCTCAGATCAGTGACATCGTTTTCAATGCTTTCTCCCTCTTTTTGCATGCGCCCACCAAAGTGGTAATGCTCTAAAATAGTGCTGACTTTAGGCAAGTAATGTCTATCCAGTTTATAGATACACAGTTCAAATTCATTCATACTTGCTGTAGCACTGTCTGGAACATCAGGGAGATGGTCGAAAACATCTTGCCCCTCTGATACCAGGCAATGCATGAGTAGAACCGTTTTTCTCTCAATACTGAGAGAAGTGCCACAAACACGAGCTTAGCATTTAAACACTTTTTTCTATTTAGACCATTTGATTGGAGGATCTCCTGGAGATTGTAGGAAAAATGGAGCTGCAGTCACATTTTGCATGACTTGAATAAATTCTGTGCAAACAGAGAGTAAGGTTATCTAAGATATATCTGAGTGTTTCAGCGCTATATTAAAATTGGATAAATGTACAAAATAAAAAAAATACGACAGGTGTCAATTTAAAGTGGATCCACTTTAAATTGTAAATCAGCTGTGCAAATCAGCGCTGTTGGTAATGAAGAGAATAGAGCGTGGCACAAAGGATAAATGTTATTAATTCAAACTAACTGTGTGTGTTTTTAAATTGAAAATCCTGTGCTAGTTAACGTTGTCGGCAATAAAGAAATCATCAAACTGTCAAATTACTAAAGGCATGCTTTGTCATTTTAACAATGTCCTTGAGTGTAAACAGTGTAGAGATACATGACTGAAGACACGCTTTGTTAATGAAAGTGCTGTGCGTGTCAGCGTTGCCGAACATAACAGGGAAAGGGCTGTGCGTGTCAGCTCAAAAGTATATAGACAGCGTAAACCAACAAATCAGGACACGCTTTATAATTGAAGGTGCTGAGTGTGTCAGCGCTGTCACAACAAACCAGGACACGCTTTGTTATTGAAGATGCTGTGCGTGTCAGCGCTGTCACAACAAATCAGGACACGCTTTGTTATTGAAGGTGCTGTGCGTGTCAGCGTTGTCACAACAAATCAGGACACGCTTTGTTATTGAAGGTGCTGTGCGTGTCAGCGTTGTCACAACAAATCAAAACACGCTTTGTAATTGAAGGTGCTTAGCGTGTCAGCACTGTCGACTAGAGCAGACAAAAGCTGTGAGTGTACAGCACGTAAGCATCTTTTCTGTGGTTAAGAGAAACGCGGCGTGTAACCATGACACCAAGACGTCATCACAATGACGAGCACAGAGTCAGACACAGTGAGATCTGACCATTAAGTCCAGAAACTGAAGAACAATGGAAGCCTCACTTGACCGAGACGCTGCAAATCAGTGGCATGACAACGATTTTATAACGTGGTATCAGAGCGTGACAGCATTTGAAAGACGAGAGTGGCTTGAATAAGAAAAGAAAATACCAGAACTGTAGAGTTAATAGTACAGCCAAAACTGGGTATTTTAGAAGAAGTAATACAAGCCAAACAGCTATACAAGTCTTGTTGAATCTAATTAAGTGTATCAAGGCAAACTCCGATAGAAAGAGAAGTTTGACACGCGGTTTTACACACTGTTTGAGACAGTTGTCCTTCACGCTGTTTAAAAGGATTGTCTTGGTTTTCTCAGCAATGCCACAAACTTTAAGGTTATTTTAAATATGGTGTTAAGGAGGATTTCCTATACAAACATGAAATAGTATTACTTGATTATCTCGATGTAGAAAGGTACTTGCAGAACTCTGCCTTTTCTGTTGAAATGTCGAAGTCGAGCTGTAGTAGAATAACCCAATCGTCGCCAGTGTTAAAAAGTGGATTCTTTAGATGAAATGAGAAGACAGGAAACTGAATATCTTCAGAAGCAGGTTTAATCTTCAAGTAGTGAAAGTAAAACTGCTCAGCCACCTAACTGACAGCAGGCTCTTCTCCATCTGCTTCCAAGATTCTAACTCGGAACCAGAGTAGCTATATTCTAGAACTTAAACATGTCACTAAAAGATCTTGAAAGTTATAAATAAATAAATACCATTACAACGGTTGAGTAATAGCAGATGCAAAGTATGTTTCTGTGAAGGCCAGCCAATCAGAAAGTAGTGGATTTGCGGAATCTTCAATGTACAACAGGAGGCAAAGCTCTCAAGTTCAATGGGATGTTTTTTAATTTTTTTCATTGGATTTGCAACTCCACCGAGAATCTGTAAACTAACGGTTCAGATAGCTCTTAAATTTAATCTCTTGATGCCCAACATGAGAAGCTTTTAAATTTCCTGAAAACTACTGAGCAGATTTACATCAAACCAAGTATAAAGAGGGGCAAAGGATCCTAGGGAAATTAAATTTGGAAATGGCACTTTTGGGTTCTCCTAACCCTTCGTGTGGCTCCCTTGTGATAGATCTGCACAAAACCTGATACAAAGAACCAACAGTGAATGTTTTTTTGTTTTGAAATGGTTTGTGCAGATTCATCAAACAGCAGCAGGTACTAAGAAACTAAAATATGCTTTTCCAATGGAAACTCTGAGCTAAGCATAACTATGATGGCACTGTTGCCACCAGTGTAAGCAATAACATTTATCATAGTTTATGATATTGTGAGAAAATGCCTGTTATTGCATGATCATTCCCAATTTTTGGCCTGATGCTGCTGTTTTTTTTACCAAGTGCACTGGGACTCTATAAACCAGGCCCTGGTTCTTGTGCTCCGACCCCTAAAACATGTCAAAATTGGCTAAACTCCTAATAGGCATATTTAACCCACCGATAAGTCGCTAGCATATGGTATAAAATGTTCCTACGGCCAGTAAGTAAATCTCACTAGTAGACTCCTGCACGTATTGTGCCACTAACAAGTGACAGCACACAACATAACTACAGGCCGGTCACTAGATACCTTGCTGTGCAGGATTTAACTGCAAATTAACCTGTCAAAATAACCCTTTTTCTTCTTTTAAGTATTGATGAGTCACCCGTAAGTAGGCCTTAAATGCCCATATGCAGGGTGCATGATATTTAAAAGTAGGACATGAAAAAGTTTAATATTAAATATATCCCTACAGTTATGTTATGTTATGTTAAAAGAAATTTCTTAAGCGCACTAACACCTATTGGTTTCTTGGCGCTGTCAGTGTAAGCATGGGCGGAAAATCCGTTTCGCTCGCGGATTTTGCGGATTTTCGGTAAATTCGCAATCCGCGAGATTCGCGAATCTCCCGCAAAATCCGCAAATCCGCGAGCAGCGGATTTTATGGCTTGCTCGCACTGTTCGCGTGAGTTCGCGGCTTTCCAGTACAACTTCGCGCCCCGCGAATAAGCGCTAAATTGCAGAAATACGATCTTAGCAAAACTGAAACTACTTACCAGGTTCAAAAGTTCAGGCTCATCATTAGTAGCCATTTCCTGTAGTGCTTCCTGAGGGGCCCCTCCAGAGTTCAGTTGCCAGTTGCAACTATTATGTGACCCTGCTCTGAACCTCAGAATAGTTACACATATGCCACAAAGGTCCTGAATTACAGCTAAGGGAGACAAGCAGGAGCCAGGCTGGAAGTTCAAATCCTTTAATCAGTCCCTAATTCATTATTGTCAGTTGGGGCAGGGCAGGTGTTGTAACTAATTTTGCAACAATGAAAGCACTTAGCAAGTGCAAAAGATCACTAACCAGGAAGCACTATGGAAGCAGGTGCCAGCTAAAAAAATATTCTGTGACACATTAATCAGCCCCAAATTAATTCAGGTCACTTGAGGCAGGGAAGGTGTGCTTTGCTTTGCCACAATAATGTAAAACTGGACAACCAGAGGGTGCTGTGATGAAACAGAGGGTGGCATGAGTAGTCAGAGAGTGGCAGTGGTGACAGAGACTGGCAAACACAAAAAAAAAAAATCCGCAAATTCGCGAGAATTCGCGGATTTTGCGGATTGCGAGTTCGCAAATCCGCAAAATTCGCGAACGCGAGATTCGCAAAATTCGCCCATGCTTATGTCAGTGATAGAGGGAGTGACCAGGGAAACAGGTGGCCGAGATTTATTGGAATGCTTGCTGGAAAAGCCAGGTCTTTAAGGCTTTCCTGAATGACAGAAGGTCAGAGCAGAGCCGGATCTCCAGAGGAAAGGTGTTCCACAGCCGTTGGGCCAGTGAGCCGAATCTGCAACTGCCCGCACGTTTGCGCTTAAAAGATGGTATCTGAAGAAGGCCTTGATTGACCGAGCGCAGATTTCTAGCCGGGGCATACTTTATAATAAGTCTCTCAATGAATTTGGGACATTTGCAGTGTAGGGCTTTAAAAATCATGCAGCCTGCCTTGAAGGTACTGCGCTGAGCCACAGGGAGCCAGTGGAGTTTTTTCAGGAGTGGAGTGGCAGGTTGCCATCTGGGCTGATTTAAAATTAGTCCAGCTGCATGGTTCTGCACCATCTGGAGGCATTTCAGAAGGTACAGAGGCAGGCCCAGATAGATCGAGTTCGCGTAGTCTAAATGGGAGATCACAGTGGCGATCACCACCTGCGTCAGGGCCTCCCGGGTCAGAAGACGGCGGACCTTCCGTATTTTCCTCAATTAGAAAAAGCCTTTAGAGACTACCTGACCTACGTGTGCTTTGAGAGATAAGTCACTGTTCACAATGACTCCCAGTGTCCTTGCTGAGGTAGAGGGAGTCGGTGCTTGGCCCATTTCTGGCGGCCAGTAATGCGGGCCTCAATATTTAGCACTGTCACCTGTGAGGACCAGCTCCGTTTTACCTGGGTTCAATTTCAGGTGGTTTTGGTCCATCCATGCTTGAATGAACCTCAAGGTGGATAGAAAGGTGGATATAGAGGCATCAGAGTTATCCATTGTGAACAGTAATTGCAGGTCGTCCGCATAGTTGAGCACCGTCACCTGTCTATCTCTAAGAGCTTGAATGAGTGGAAAGATGTAGAGATTAAACAGGTGAGGTGACAGGGAAGAGCCCTGGGGTACACCACATGTGATGGTCTGAGTGGTGCCCACCAGGTCACCCATGAGGACTGCCTGAGTACGGCCCTCAAGGAAAGACTTCAGCCAGCTGGCTGCCCACCCCGGATGCCGGCCCGAGTGACGCGGTCGATCAAGATGGTATGGTCGACAGTGTCAAACGCGGCCGAAAAATCCAGGAGCACCAAAGCCTGAGGGGAACGTTTGTCTGCACAGTCACGGAGCAAGTCGAGTACCGAGACTACTACTGCCTCAGTCGAGTGGGCGGGGGGAAGCCCGCCTGGTGTGGGTCGAGGCACTCAGCTTCTTCTATGAAGTTGGAAAGGCATTTGGCCACATGGGCCTCCAATACCTTTGCCAGGAATGGCAAAAGGGAGATCGGTCGATAATTTGCATTACAGGTAGGATCCGCACCAGGTTTTTTCAGGAGCGGTACAACCGTAGCTACCTTAAATGCACGGGGAACCAAGCCGGAAGTCAATGAGTCATTTAGAAGGGTACATGCCGGGGCCGGGATGACTGAGAGGCATTCTTTTAAAATATAGGGCGGGCACTTATCAAAAGGGGCACCAGATTTCACTCTCACCAACAGCTCCTGAAATTGAGTCGGATTAATGAGAGGAAAGCTATTTAATGAGCAGATAGGATTAGACCTAATAGAGGCATCTAAAATGGGGTGTGGGTTTTGTGGGATAGTAGCTTTTATAATTGCAATTTTCTCAATGAAGAAGTAATTCAAGGAGTCACAGAGCGTCTGGGACGGGGCTGCTTTCGGATGTACATTGTCTAGACTTGTTAACTCATTGACAATAGCAAAGATGTCTTTTGATCGGTTCGTGGAGTTGATGATGTGGGAGGAGAAATAAGCCGCTTTAGTGGCTAAGACATTTTTCATATACTCTTTCCTGGCCTTAGTGTAACTGACTTTTAGATCCGGGGCATAGCTGCGTCGCCACTGGCGTTCAAGTAGGCGCAAGGCCAATTTCTTGGGTTTGAGGTCCGGTGAGAACCACTTTTGTGCATCCACACGTGGGGCCAGTTTGACCTTTTTAAATGGGGCGTGGTTGTCGATAGCTGCTTGCAGCCATTCATAGATATTGGTTTCCGCTGTGTTAATATCGGGATGGTAAGATGGAGTGGACATAGCCAGTGTGTGTAAGAATTCCGATCTATCTAAGGAGGTCCATTTTCTTGCATGCCCCCCTGCCGTCATGGCGGTAGGTCTTCTAAAGGCATGAACGAGGTTAAATCTAAGAAGAAAGTGGTCCGACCAAACACACAGGGTTGGTACCGGGTGATGTGACCAGTTGGGAATTAGACCAAACCTGGTCCAGCACATGGCCCTTACAATGAGTGGGTGAATGCAAATGTTGTGCAAAATTCAGGTTGGTAAGGAGCTCGGTGAGTTCACGAGAGTGGGGACCCTGCAACGGGTCTTTGAACCAATAATTAAAATCCCCAATCAGTAGAATCCTGGCATGTTCTACGACCAAATTGGCGATAAGTTCAGTAAACATAAGAGGAAAATTTGCATATTTATTGGGGGCCTATACAATAAAACACACACCACTGTTGCGTGAGACATTTCTAATTTTAGAGCTAAGTTTTCGGTATCTGGGAGATTCAAGCCAGTCAGGGCAGTGATTTTTAAGTTAGAGCGGAATATAGCCGCAACCGCCCCCCGCCCAGTTTGCCCGATCCACGGTCAGCATGGATGATACAATAATTCGGCGGAAGAGCCGCGATTATATCTGGGGCCGAGTCAGGGGTTAACCAGGTCTCCATCAGTAGCAAGATATCTGGATTGTCCATTTCCAACAAAAGAAAGAGGTCCAGCTGGTGTTTGACCATCGATCGAGTGTTCAGATAACATATGGACAAAGGTGGAGACTGTGAACCAGGCTCCAGCCGGTTGTGAGAGCCAGAGGACGACTGGTTGAAGTTGTCTATGGGGGAGAGAGATTAGATAAAATCCCCAGCTGTGGCCCCGGTTACGTGAGTCCCAAGGCAGGGAGCCCAGGCCATTGTTAAAGGTCAGCAAGTCCTCGCGAGCATAAGAGATCAAGCCGTTAGCGTGCTCAGTCCAAGGGCCCGACAGGGCGCGGACGGGCGCAGACGGGCTTGCCTTTGGCGCGCCTCCGGCGCACCGCCGGCGCTCCCTCTGCGCTCCCTGGGTAGAGTGGCCATTTTATGCCCACGAGGGCGGGAGGGGCCGAGCACTAGACCGCTCGCCTACTCCTCGCCCAAGATGTCGGCGTGTGAGGCGTCTAAGGCGATAATCCAGCCAGTGCCTGATCTGCTGTAATGGGGCGATTTACGGGTCAGAGAGCGGAGAAACTACCCAGATGCTCCTTCAATCAAGCACAGGATAGTGGTGACTTAAGTTCAGGTCAGTGAATAATTTAAAAAAACAAGCGGCGCAGTGAAGATACAAACAATTTTTCAGCTTGCAAAGCACACACTTCTCTTGTCCCGGCTTCCACCTCAGGACACACACACTCTATCAGTCAGAGCGCGCGAGGGGCAGGAATGGATTTTATACATACGAGGGCGGGAGGGGCCGAGCACTAGACCGCTCGCCTACTCCTCGCCCAAGATGTCGGCGTGTGAGGCGTCTAAGGCGATACTCCAGCCAGTGCCTGATCTGCTGCAATGGGGCGATTTACGGGTCAGAGAGCAGAGAAACCACCCAGATGCTCCTTCAATCGAGCACAGGATAGTGGTGACTTAAGTTCAGGTCAGTGAATAATTTTAAAAATCAAGCGGCGCAGTGAAGATAAAAACAATTTTTCAGCTTGCAAAGCACACACTTCTCTTGTCCCGGCTTACGCCTCAGGACACACACACTCTATCAATCAGCACAATGTCCTAAAAACTAATTTCACTCTAGCAGGGTTATCTGTTCCAAAAGAAAGCATTGGGGGGCAGAGTTACATTTATATCCACCTATGAACCAGATAAAAAGTTATTTCTTGGATTTTCTAAAATATATGTTATTAACCCAAATAGTGTTCCAAAGGTCATTGAACCCTTGAATGGTGTCAGAGTGTACTCCACCTACATAAGCCTGGAAAAATGGAACTTGTTATAAAGGTTTTGCTAACTTTTTGCCAGAAAAACCATTGAGGTACTAAGAACAATCTGCAGCTGGTTTGCCAAGGGCGAATATTCAGTGGGCTTCTCTTTGCCGCAGTTCCCTCTACACTATTCTCGGCAGCAGTAAATCAATTTCAGAAGGCCGGATGCCAACCTCCATCCAAGGACATCAAACTCTCTTTGGCTACAGCCTGCAGCCTTGACCCACTAATGAAATCTGACTTCCAGCAAAGCGTGTTAGTCTAAAGGTAGAAATTTCAATGGGCCTCACGTTGAGCAGCATCCAACAGACAGTGGCTTCCATAGCATGAACATCAGAATTGTCCCACTCTGTGCTTTTCACGCCTTTATCAACGGTTTCACTGAGACATTGTCCTTTGTTATCCTGTTGTCAATGAGCCCATCTTCGGATCTAGCTTGCAGCCTTGACCCACTGAGAACTCTACCATCTTGAATATTTTATAAGTGTGAAAGTAACTTTTTGACCAATTGACCAATATGACCTGTGCATCCAACCAACCCACTTCCAATCACATGTAGGCTTAAACCTTACTGCTGTCTTGGTGTAGTGTGACCAGTTTCCCATTGTTAGAAATTGGGTTTCCGGTTGGCAGAGGTATGCATTCTGTTCAAGTAGGAACCACAATACTATTCAGTGTAGGTGTAGTGCACGCTAAAAGTTTACCTTTGCTCACTCTCTGGTAACTTGACACAGAGCATAAACTAAAGAGTCAATGTGTAAAGTATTTTAGCACACACATACACAGAGTAACACAGTGAAAACATCACAAACGTACTCCACACCAGTTCAGAAAAGTAGCTAATGTTTATCTGAGTAAAGCAAGAAAGAAACAACAAACATCCAGCAAACACAAGTCAAGATATGAAGTTTGCAAGATTAAATCAAAGCACAGTGCTTAGAAGTCACTAGCTCCCACTGGGGCTATTTGGTCTCACTTGACTGGGGCAAATCCAAAGGTTGAGTCCGGACGTGATGCTGCGCAGGCAAGATACAGGAGTCATGCACACCCGCTCACATTACATTGGACATCAAGTATAATAGGGTGTCACCCAGAACCTAGGTATCTGAAATAAATGCTAAAGTAGGTTCTGTCGGGAGAAGAATGATTACTTTAATCTATCATAAACATTTATGCATGTAACAAGTAAGGGAGGACCTGGCTTGGCAGTTCAGGCTGGACTGTTCCCATGGGGCACAGGGTCAAGACTGATTTGCATATGGCTGGGTTCAAACTGGAATGGCATGGTGAGCAAAAAAACGATGGATTTAGGCCCAGATCTCTGTACTGGGGTGAATGTATGACATTGTTCTGCATTCTGTCCATCAACTGTTTTTTTTGCATTTGCCACCCCAAGTGGGACGGGTATGCTCAGACGTGATTCCCGTGCTCTCCATGCCACTGGAATCAAGCTATCCTGGCTGATGAGAGCTGAAAGCCCGAAACCGGTCCTAGGATGCTTGTTTCCAGTCCACGGAGGACCTGGCTTGGCAGTTCGGGCTAGACTGTTCCCATGGGGCACAGGGTCAAGACTGATTTGCATATGGCTGGGTTCAAACTGGAATGGCATGATGAAATTAAAATCGATGGATTTAGGCCCAGATGTCTGTACTGGGGTGAATGTATGACATTGTTCTGCATTCTGTCCATCAACTGTTGTTTTTGTATTTATAAAATGTAAATGCCAGCATTTGTAAAGTGCACAGCTACCTCCGGAGAGGTGTCCCGGCACTGGGGGCCGTCGGGAAGATTAAGCAAGCTATTGCCCAGAGTTACATGGTGCTGCGCTAACCTGTCGCCGGAGCCGAGGATCGGACTGTGAACCCTGTGGTCTGGAGTCAGGCACCCTGGTCGCTGCACCACACCTCTTCAATGAAAAAAGAATACACCTAGTTTAACGTAATCAAAAGGGATTGTATTAGCAACTTAAACAATTTTTTATTTGTACATTTTATCTGGTTGTAACTTAGTGAGGCTGTAACAAAAAGCAAAACAATATTGATAAACGACGCAAGTCAAACTAATCGGTGATAAAGTGATCTAGAAGTGACAAAGTGCTTTAAGTGAATAAAGTATGCACAGTGCTGTACAATATGTATCTAAAATGTTCGGCCAGCATTGAAGTGAACAACTTTTGAAGCCTCTGAGGCTGTTCACTTCAACCCCCGCCATCCAGAGCTTTTTGACTCAAGCCACAGCTGATGTGATTCATGAATATCAATGCTCCAAGAATCTGACTCGTGCCACTCCTGATTCGAACATCATTGTTCCTACAATCCAACCCTTGGTGGATTTACATTGATGCAATTCATCATCATCCTTGACAAGAATCCAACCCCTGGTGGATCACAAACTGAAGTACTCTACTGGCCTTTGGTTGCTAGCCTCCCTGGCAGTACCCTCATGTCCTGAAGAAGACCCGCTGTGACTCCTTCTTGAATCACGCCCTTCTCTGAGTCGAAGCGTCGCCTTACCTGCACAATCTATTCCCTACTCTCTCCGCTCCACGTGAAAAGCAGGGCAAACTATATATGGACTGGAGATTCATGTGTATAGGGATTGATGTCTACTGAATGAACATTTTAGGTATATATTGTTCAGCACTGTATATACTTTATTCACTTAATGCAGGATGTAGAGAGTAATGTCCAGTCCTCTCACTCCTGGACAAGAAGTAGGAGGCCAATAAAGCAAGCAGCAAAGTGATAGCCCCTCCTGGCAGCACAACAGCTCTTCTTCCTGGCAGAATGTCCTCGGTCCAGAAGGGTTCTGAGTATATGGTGAGAGAGGTCTAGTACTTATATCCATTTTTTCCTTAGGAGCAGGGAGAATCAACAGAAATGTCTTTGTACTGCACATTAAACTATCCTTCCTGGATTGGCTACAGACAGACTACAGAGGGATATGCAGCTCTTTTCAGGTGCAAGTGTCAGCTCCTCCTTTTCACTCTAGCTGAGGAAGACCCATCAGCTTGGTGATGGGCCATCAGGATATGTAGGGCACACCTCAGCTCCCTTTGTGAGTGACTATTTAGAGGGATTGCACTAAACCCACCTGCCATCCAACCCAGATGTGTATTCTAGGGACAGGCAGAGATACAGAATGGTTAAAGTAAGACAATGCTACCATTCTAAAAGTGTAATTTTCAGACCTGCAAAACAAAAACCAACTTCACCAAAAGATGTGTATTCATTTTTTGAAGTCCAGAGATACCAAACTCCAATTTTCCATCTACTCACACTTTGAAGTTACACTTGTAAAGTACTACAAGGCCGATTCACTGCTAACCTTGCTGTAGTGAAAAAATAATTTAGCAGTTTTTCACTCTCAGGACATTTACAACTCAGCAGCACATGTATTACCTCTTAAATACACTTCCATTGGGCTACAAAAGGACTACCTTAGGGATGACTTATATTTAATAAAAAAGAAGGTTTTGGGCCTGGCACGTTGGTGAACTTACCAGGTCGACATGGCAGTTTAAAACTGTACACACAGGTTCGTCAGTGGGAGGCCTGAGACAGTTTTGAAGGGCTACTCATGTGGGTGGCACAATCAGTGCTGCAGTCCCACTAGCAGCATTTGATTTACAGGTCCTGGATGCATGTAGTGCACTGAACTATGGGCTTATCAGTAAATCAAATAGGCCAATCATGGAGAAACCAAATGCCATTACATGTCAGACACAGGCACATGCACTTTAGCACTGGTTAGCATTGAAAAACTGCCCAGAGTCCTAAAACCATCAAAAATGACGATCAGCTCCCAGTCAAAATAGAAGGTCAGAAGGCAAAAAAAACAGGGTAAATCATGCCAAAAGGTGCCAGGTCTAACACCTGTGGTTGTCGCTTTGCGCTTTTTGGTACTATGACATTTTATATTTATATCTCCAGCTCACCATTTTCGTTTTTGTTCCATTTTGGTATCATTTTGTTTATTAAAATATTCTAATAATACTTTTAAATTGGAGTGGGATTTTATTGTGTTGAGTTTTTGACTCTGTTACCAGGAGATGAGGGAAGAACTCAAGTGTAAATTACTGAAAACTATACTGGACCTAACAACAACAGCAAACAAACAGTGCAAGGAGTTCACCAAAGTAAACAGATGCTGGAGCGGGACAGGGACTGAATCACAAAAAGTTAAAAAAAACACCTCCAATTAGATTCTATATATAGAGAGTCAAATAGAAATATGAACAAAGCAGAAAACGTTTTTGTATAGAAGGAATCAAATATGTGTCTTTATTTATACATTCATAATCATAATCAATATTTTAGAACACAGTAACTTATCCAGGATGTTTTAACAAAAGAGAACCTTCTCACTCTCACAAATTAAAACTCATCATACTCACAGATCTCATACATACCTTTCATATCTAACACATCATCGAAAACACTCATTAAAAATATCTTGTAGTGTGCCTCAAAGACATAGAACCAACAGGGATCCAAAGAAAATAAATCGTCTCCAGATACAATGGTAAGGAATTATTCTTTTTACAAATGAATAGCCTGACAAACATTTACAGGTCTCTATAGGTCGTATCTCAAACAATGTATTGTATTGTTATTAATACACTTTATGACATGTAATTATCTACGTCGTCCGAGTACATGGTATTTCATTGCCATGTCAGAGAGGCTGTAGTCAGAGAGGCTGTAGAGCAGGTGCCGACGAACATTTTAGTGTAAAGTGGCCAGCTGATCATACACCTTCTTCAGTGCACAATACAGAAGTTCCAATGCAGTATAAAAATAGGGAGAGAAAGAGGGGGCCACAGCCCCCTCACAGACTTTGTCCCGGGGAGCCCACCCTGGGAACTAGCAGTTTCCCTGCCCATAGCAGCCCAGGGAGGGTGACTGCGTAGCCCCTTCTTCTGAACAATACATCGGGCCTGAGGCACAGGACATGTGGTCCCTATGGCCAAAATCAGCCCTGGTAGGGGGGCCACGTGTGCCCCCTACCCTTTATCTAGAGGAGTGGCCCCTGGGCATGGGGGTCCCCAGGTCCTAACAATATTTTGCGAGAGGGTCCACATTGCCCAACTCCTCTTATTTAAATAAGTGGCCCTAGCCATAGGCCAGACCCTGCAACCAAGTACCCACCGCGCACAACCAAAGGCTGTCCATTTGCATTTGGTAATTAAGTATTACTTTATATTAAAAAAACTAGAAATTCACTGAAAAAACAAAGGTTAATGTAACATTATAGTTAGATGTAACAACAAATATCTGTTTTCATTTAATAACCCTTAAAAATTCACTGAAAAAAACAAAAGTTAAAGTAATGGTGTAGTTAGATGAATTTGTAAATACAATACAAATATTCACTTATTATAGTTAGTAGCGCTGGCTCTAACTAGTGCCCCCATCATACACTGCTCATGACCTCGCATATGACATCACTGATGACATGTTTTCTGACATCATGTTACATCATTGATGACTTCCCAAATGACATCATTGATGACGTCACTGATGATGTCATCCAAGCTTCTTTTGTACACATTGCTCTGTTGACAGGTATAGCATTAGAGCTATGAAAGTAAGTGCAAATTAGCTTAGAAGAATATGAGGAGCCTTTAATACTATCATAAATACAACTACCTTAGGTAAAGCAAGCTTGTGTTATTTGCAACATTTTCCCTATACCATACACTTCAGGGGTAGCCGAGTTCATGTTGACTATTAACCACAAATGAAAGGGTAGCCTATCCTTCACATAGTTTTCAATTTTCATACAACTGTTCAGGGATACCTAAATTCCTCCAGATACTCAAGCCCTGTAACATAGCGAATTCCCTACTACAGACCTGCATCAAAAAGAGGCCAATGTTAACACTGTTTACTCTATGGACAGAGTTTATTCTGTTCCACACTGTGCAGACAGTGAAACTCTCATGAGAAATCCACCACAGAGTATTAAAAAGTACATTCTAAGAACTGTGTGCGCTCTATGCAAAACTTATCAAAAGAGTGACTATTTACTTAAAGTATCCATGGTCTGAAGGTTCTAAAGATAATACTACCTGCAACCTTCATACGGTGGTGAAAACTTTACAGATAGCCCATCTTCTGAGGCAACACAAGCACATGTACATAGGTTAGTACCTGGTGCACACATTCTTCTATTTTACGTAGAAATTGCCTTGCTGAGACAATTCTGTTAAATACCTTATGGCTGCTTACAATAGTTAGTATGTCTAATCTTTGCCCTGCTGGAAACTTTTTCTGCAGGGCCATAACACTTGTGCGGAACGTAATAAACACAAGTCAACTGTTATCTGCACACAGAGTTAGTCTTCAACACAATACCTCTACACAACTAAACATGCGTTTATTTTAAACACTTATACTGATTAGTTGGACGCAAGCTGTAGAAAATTATATAGAAAAGTAATATAGTAAGTACCTGCCAATATGAACACTACAAAACAATCTAACACACTCATTGGAAGATGCCATGAGTGATGTCATATAGGAGGGCATAAGCAGTGCATGGCGGGGACACAAGTTACAGTTAACGCTTAGAGCGGAAGGACCAGCAATCTCCCTTGAAGACGTTGAGTGAGTATGAATGAATTTCCTACAGTCCACAGGATCAGCAAAGGTAGAAGTAATGTTTCAAAAGATAACACTTTTTAAGGTGCATGGATGAAACAAACCCTATCGTGCACCCAAGTCACGCAATGCAGGGCGAAGCACAAGGAAATCTTTCCATCGTTTAACAGGAGCCCTCGGGATATCTTGAGACAAGAACAACTTTGCACCAGACCGCACAATTTGTTTCTTAACTTTAGCTGTATTCAGGACTTGTAGAAGGTCAGTAGATTTTAAAAATTAAAGGATCACAGTACGTGGATTTGTCAGAATAGATGTAGAAGACAGACAAGGACCCAGTCTGTGAGCATGCTGGATATTTAAACTGGTAGAAGCAGGGAGATCCTGAATTTTTGGGAGAAAGGAGGTAAAGAAGGAAACAGGGTCCTTACCTTCAATATCTACCGGAATACCATAAAAGCAAAGGTTGCTACGCCTGTTTCTGTTGTCAAGATCCTCCACAGACTTCAACAATAGAGCATCTTTCTCCAAAGTCGCAATTTTAGAAGATGCATCCTGCTTATCTCTGACATGTTGCTCTACCAAGGATATTGAAGACTCCATGGAGGACCATTTTTTATCAAGGACTTGCAAAAGGGTATTGGTTTCGTCAATGAATGGGCTTAAAGCACGGATTTCCTCCAAAACAGTATTCAGAGACACAAGAGATTCAGATTTTGGTGGAGAAGGAGAATCTGAGGATGTTGACTGCACTTTTAATATGGTAAGCGAATAAGCCACAGATCTAGGAGGAGCCAGGGTGAGCCATATCACCCTTGTTACGAAAGCAGTTCATTGAGGCTTAACAGAAGAAAGAACATTTGCCTGCAAGGTAGCAGTGTATCTTTTACCTGAATGCAGCACATTCTCGATCCTGCCCATTTAGCAACTATCCACAAGAAGCAAAGGAATAAAACACGGAAAATTTTGGTGACCATGAGCAAAGCTGGCAGGCACCTCCTGAACCACTCCTCCTTATATGTAAAATAAACTGCTCTCCCAACTGAGAAATGCTTCAAAACATCAAGGGAGGCTAAAAACTGCTGTGAAAAGCAAGTACCACATGAAAGACAAAAGCACGGAGGAAACGCGTTCAGAGTGCTGAAATCCAAAATGTCGGCCACAATATAGCTCACAAAATTAAGCCAGTCGTTTAATGATGAGGAGGCAAAAAAGAAAAGAAAACACTGGTGTTCTCTGCAGGAGGTAATCCGTTCCAAATGCTGCCCTTTTCAGTCTTTTAGCAACACGGAAGCTGCAAATAAAATCACAGCATTTCTGACAAGGCACTGAGCTTCAGAGCTAGGCGGCCAAATTGAAGGGTTTTGTGCGCGCTCCTCCCGACATCTACATTTCTAATTGGCTTTCTCATATGATATGAACAAAGATTTACATACTGTGTGCCCTCATAATAATGGTCTACTAAATACCAGCAAAGCATAGTTTACTCAAGAGACTAAATATACAAAGAGAAAATCTACCTGACACCAGGATTTGTGGACGTTTAAAGGTTGCAGCACATGGATGGTTCATTGCTGCATTATTAACAGCATTGAGGTGGGTAATGATAACATCTTTTATTAGGTTCTTGAGGTCATTCAGTTTGTAGAGTTTGCATTATAAGGATATTACTCGTCACTAATGAGTCCCAACAGTTGCAAGACCACAGATTAAATGCCTTCGATAGGTCGCAGAACGGCAAGGTGACTTGTAGTTTCCATCTTATGTATGCTGGGGACATTGTATACCTATAATAAAAAGCTATGGGGCATATTATCAAGGACCGATGTTAAAATTATCGCTGTTTTATCGGCAGGAAACTGCAGATAAAATGGCGATAATGGGCTTGATAATATGCCCTTGTTAATTCCCATAGAAGCCCTTCTTCTGATGTTAACGTGGGCTTCTATGGGAATTAACAAGGGCGTATTATCAAGCCCATTATCTCCGTTTTATCGGCAGTTTCCTGCCGATAAAACGGCGGTAATTTTAACACGGGTCCTTGATAATATGCCCCTATATGCTTTCTTGAGCTCCTTCGACAGCTGCCAAGTGGCCCAGTGTCATGTTTGAAATTAAATGAAATGAGGGTTTTTATAAAGCGCGTGTATGCCAAAGGCGTCTTAGCGCTGAGATATCCAAAACACAGGGTACAAGGCAGAGGGGATGAAATATAAGTGCAGCTAAAATATTAAAACAGCCAGGTTTTAAGATCCTGCCTGAATTGGGATAAGCTTTTCTGAGTTCTAAGATGTAGGGGCATAGAATTCCATAACTTAGGGGCTAGATATTGAAAACTTCTACCACCCCATTTCAGCGTTCTTATCCTAGGGACTCTTAACAAGGATGCTGAGGCAGAACGAAGATTTCTTGAAGGAACATATCACTCAACATATTGTCTAATTTGTCCTGGTCCATTACTGTATAGGGCCTTGTGTAGTATACACATCAACTTGAATTTAATTCTAGCAGTAATCGGGAGCCAATGAAGTTGCTCTTGAATCACCAGGCTGATGGAACTGAATTTAGGTAGGTTCAACAGTAGGCGCGTAGCTGCATTCTGTAAAATCTGCAGTTTGTGTATGACACTTTTTTTGGCACCAAGGTATAAAGAGTTACAATAGTCGATTTTCGACAGGATCATTGCAGTGACTACCCTTTTCCTGAGAGACATTGGAATAAAGGGAAGAATTGTTCTAAGAATCTTAATCATATGGAAGCAGGAAGACGTAATACTATTTACCTGGTCGGACAGGGAAAGCTGGTTTTCTACTACCAGATTCTTTACCTTTCTTACGGGACTAGGGCAGAGTCCTGCAGAGTCTGGCCACCAGGTTATATTCCAGAGAGAGGAATCCCCTCCAAAGGTTAACACCTCCGTCTTTCCAGTGTTAAGCTTTAAACAATTGCTCTTCATCCAATTGAGGATGTGGCCCATGCATGATTTAAAGCGAGCTGCTACATCCTCCAATGGGTCCACCAGGGAGATGACAATTTGTGTATCGTCAGCATAACAAATTGCTATAAAACCAAAGGAGCGAATAAGCTTTGCCACTGCCAGAGGGGCTACATATATATTAAACAGCGTGGGCGAGAGTGCCAACCCCTGAGGTACTCCACATGGTATAGGAAAGGAAGAGGATTTGTGTTCATCCAGAATCACTGTTTGTTGTCTATCTGCCAAGTATGTTTTAATGGTATCTGCTGCCCTATCTATAATTCCTATTTCTGCCAACCGCTGAAGAAGTGAGTGGTGGTCTACCATGTCAAACGCGGCAGATAGATCAAGCAATATCAGTATTGCCTTCCTGCCCTGATCCAATTGTATACGTATGTTTTCAGTAGCTGCAATTAATGCCGACTCAGTACTATGACGTGGTCTGAAACCGTGTTGTGCTTGATCTAATATTTCTATACATTTTATTAACTCTTCGTTTATTGCTTTTTCCAACACTTTAGAAGGAAACTGTAAAGAGGTGATGGGACGATAGTTAGCGACTTCAGTTGGGTCCAGGTTAGGCTTCTTCAGGATAGGTTTTATCAATGAGTTTTTCCAGTGCATCGGAAAATGCCCTTGTTCTAGAATATTGTTTAAGAGTGGTGTCAGGACCTTAGCAATGACTTCTGAAGCCATATGGTAGACTATAGCAGGGCATGGATCCAGGGGTGATCCTGAATTGATTGTCAGGATAAGATTCACTTTCAGCTATTCCTGGATATTCAGCCAAGAGCAGTGAGCATGCTAAAACTGTGGACGCCATGTTGTAAACTAAAAGGCAAGGACTGGCTGAAGGTGTCACACTTGATGAGGACTATTTGGCAGCTTTGGAACAGCAGTATACAACAAACACGTGGATGTGTTAACCAGAGCATGCTTCTGCCTGAAGCATGAAATATATACATAGTGAAACTGCTTTCTAAGACGTTATTTGTATTCAACAACCGCCGCACAAAAATACAAATGATAACACAGGAAAGCGGTTCCTGCTATCAGCCTCACAATCGAGTGCTAGCGCTGCGGCATTAAGTAGGAAAACGTGTAGAAATGCTCTTCGAATGTGTCATCTGCATTTAAAGCTACATTTGGACCATATCATGATTACCAAAAGAGGAAAATGCTACTTGCAATTTCCGTTCCTACTGCAAATGTTCCGCTTTAGTCTAAATGATGTTTGTGTTTTTTTAGATTACACTTATTCTTTCATCAGTCATCGCTGCTAATGGGTGATCCTTACCCTGGCACTGTGCACCTAACATGCCGGTCTCTCGTACCGAGTACTTCCACTGAGTCTATTGACTCCAAAAGTAATTTCGTTTATTGTGGTTGTATTTTGTCATAGAAAGACTTGCATAAAATAAACATCACACTAATCACTGCTGCACAATTTGTTCCATACAATAAAGACACTGCCTAAAGAAAGAACTGGCAGTGAAAAGTTAAGTGCCAGAGTCAGGATGCTTGTTCTGTAATTTGGCTTGGATTTCCACTTGCTGGAGTTGATTTGTTCATCAAGAGTATCACTCATGCTGCACCTTTCCTGTTCTGGCAAATAAAATGATCCCAAGGCAGTTTATCAAAATACAGTGAATGAGTCAGAATAGCAGCTCTAAATCACAGCAGGAAACAAGTACGGAAGCAGATAACAAACCAAGGAGCACAATAGTGGAGAGTAAATATTGCTGAAAAGCACTCTCGTTACTGCTGCAGGGCAATGTACCTGATGTCACAGAACATACAGGGTGCATTAAATGTGACTCTTTTTCTTTCAACCTTGCTGGGTATTTGGAGGAAAGTCTTAAAATCACAGAAGCCTTACACATTACACGTCATCGCTATTGGTGAAAAAGCTTTTTCTTCTCAATAGTTCTTGCTGATGTTACTGGAAGGGAAGGGCTGTGGCTAAAGTTGAGTGCTGTAATTCAGAACACGACACAAATTAAGTCAGCAGGATCTATATCCACGGATAACTTTACTAAGTGATTCACACAATGCTAGTTCAGGAGCACTGGATAATTAGGTCAAAAGTACAAAATGTGGCAGGTTTGTGAAATAGTAAATGACAACTAGAAGAGTTGTATATCCTTGTGAAGTCAATGAAAATGGATGACAAGGAGTTGGAAAAGGTGGTAAAACCCCTCCTGGTCTTATATGATTACTTTCAACTTGTAAGCAGCCACCACAAATGCCAAAGTCTTGGTTTTTTCCCAAATGGCTTGATGCTGGAGAGTCATTACCCCAAGAAAAAAGATGCTTCTGCGATTTCTTATCTAGGATAAAAAGGCGATCAGTATGAATAAATAATCCTTGTTTTATTGTTCTTTGACTTGGGACCTCTTGAATTCATTGTTCTCCTTTGATCTTTTTCTGTGCTTCAAGGATCTACTTAAGCTCACCATCACGTGGCTTTTGACTCTGTCATTAGAATTTTAGGCGGAATGTCTATGAATGATGATCCTTCAGTCACAGGGCAAGAGAGATCATTGGCTTTCCCGTGTCTCTTTCCAGAGCAATATAAGATGCTATTGTGAAATCTGGAGAACAATAGGGTCCGCCTAGCATGTCTTGCATTACTGCACCTCATGAATTTCAAAAAGTCAAAATCTGAGTTGTCAGTCCACACCACACCTTCTGGTTTGCTCCCTCTAAATAGTGATATCATTGACTACACACTTCTGGCTAGCTTCATTATATGGGCCAGAGAGTGTGACGGAAGAAGGCTATAGGCCATCATTCTCCAATCTCAGTATGTTGTTGCACCTATGGTATATGCACAAGCTTCCGTTTCCACCATGAAAGGGAGGTCACAATCTTGATAGTGTAAGTTGTGAACAGTTCTTCAAGCAGAGTGATGGTTTACGTTTGCTCTGGACCCCGCTTCAATTTGATTTCTGCTTTGGTGAAATGGGTTGTGGGTAACACAATCTTGGAAAATGTACCAATGATTATTTTATAGAAATTAGCACATCGTAGACAATTCTGCACTAATTTTACATTCTTCAGTAGAGACCATGCGACAACAGCTTTCACTTTCTCTGGGTCCATATGGATTCCTCTTTAAGAAATTACAAATCCAAAGAAACTAGATTCAGAAATTTCGAATCACGTTTTTCAAGCATTGCATATAAAGCACGTTTTTGGAGATTTCCATACTTATACCTCCCAGAAAGAAAGTATAATCTCTGCACAACACAACCTCTCCCGACCAAATCAAATCCCCACAACACCACTCTCCTCTCTCACACTACTCAGCACCTATAACAACAACTTCTTGACCCAATCTCAAACCAAGCCCATTTTAGAATCTTGAACTCCCATTTTCCCATTCTCCTGCTCTCCTTAAACTCCCCTGCAATACCACCTACATCTTTGCAAACCGAATTCCAGCTCTGTAACACTCACACCCAGCACACCCCTCTTCACCAACCCCCTTCTGGCCCAATCCCAGTTTTCCTACCATTCCTTACTGCCCTTGTTCTTCGCTCATTTCCTCCTTCCGACACCCAACCACACTACAACATCTCTCACTCCACACGACTCTTCAGTCACTCTCGACTACCCATTTAACTAAAGGTACAATCTCTCCCCCTCCTGAATACCTGACCCCAACCTCCACCCAACTTATACTCAGCAACCCCAAGCTTTCCCTACTCCTCATTGATTCAATCAACATAAATACTAGGCAGGACTCTCTTTCCACTTAAACAAGCTACAATCTGTAGAAACCTGGGTCAAACAACAATCCATGAACAACCCCACCATCACCAACCCCTATGCAATTAACCCATAAAACTACAAGAAATCACTTACGAATTAAGACATTGGTGCCCTGACTCTCTCAAAAATGACAACCACCCTGGTTCTCTCTTCAATTATGTAACAAGCAGGTGCTTCCCGCAGGTGTTATAAGACCCAATCCTAACAATCTTATTAAAATCCAAGTCAGTCCGGCTACCAATCCTAACACCCATAACTCGTACTTGAAATGTATACTTTATAATTGCAGATCTGAAATTATAAAGATAAATTTGAGATTGCAGAAATCAAAAACTCACATGACCTAATCATGCTCTTCCTAAGAGAAACATAGCTCAATAAAATCTTTCATCCTATCCTTGATTATCTGTTTCCTGCAGATTACTCCATCAATTGACTGGAAACATTCAACACAACAGGAGTGTTATTAGCTATGGTCCACAAAGATATATAAACCTTCAGAAATCTCAATATAGTGCATGTTGCTTTGTTTGAATGCCTCTCAATCGAAGTAAAAACTTATGAGAAGAGCCCATTCAAAATACACACCATCTGTCACCCTCCATGGAAAAGCAGCACATTCTTCAAACAGCTCATTGAACTCCTGATGCAGGATGAGATCAAAGCCAGGACAATAAATACACAGGTGACTTTAATCTACGTAGGGTGATCCACAGGCTGTGTTAATATATACGCAGCACTTGATAACTTTAACCTTATCCAATTCTGCACAATGCCAGCACACTCAAAGGGCACCAACCCTACACTTACTTATTGTCAAAAGGTGTTTTGTTAAGCTGGAATCCGTTCTCCCAGCAGATTGGCCTGACCATGCTATCATTTAATTTTCCATTCCCATCCTATCTAAAACTTTCCAGGACAGCAAAAAAAAGGCAGTAATACTGGACAAGGGATCCCAAATGCCTAGACAAATCCACACTTTCCAATGAAGTTGCCCACACTTTACAGTACATCCCTTCAACCTTAGAGCTAAAAAATCTCGCAAACCTCTGCAGTGACTCCTTAACCCCTTCACTGTGGGCTGATTCCCCCGCTGTGCTGGGGATAGCGGGGCGCGCACAGCGCCCCCATGCTCGCTCGTCATGAGCCACGGTTCTCGTGTGCTCATGACGAGCTCAGCTCGTCATGACCACGCCCGTTCCTTAGAATGCCCAGCACAGCAGGGGAATTAGCCCCGCGTGTGAGTGTTCTAATGGTCATGACGAGCTCAGCTCGTCATGAGCACACAAGAACCTAGGCTCATGACGAGCTGAGCTCGTCATGAGCATGGGAGGGGTTTACCAAGATCATGGACAGCCTGGCACTGAAATCCCTCAGGAAGCAAAAAATAAACATGAAGTAACCCCATTCGTACACTATGGACCTCAATGAAGAAGGGAATACTCCCAGAGCCTCAGACAGTAGCGACCCGTATTGGGCGTGCTGCGGGGCGGTGACGTGGGGCGGGGGAGGGGCTGTGTGCGGGGTAGTAAACACCGGAATAGGATGAACGCAAGTAAGTAGACATTTAAATCCTATATCGCTATTGAATGTGGATAACAAGATTTATTCAAAGATTTTGGCCAATCGATTATCCAAAGTTGTATCATCTTTAGTTTCTCGATATCAACACGGGTTTATCCCTAAAAGAGGAACTGTGGATCATATCAATAAAGTAATTACGTTGTTTGATATGACTGCTGTAAATAAACAGAAGTTAGCGCTTTTTCTGTTAGACGCAGAAAAAGCGTTTGACCAGGTGTGTTAGGACTACTTGTGGGCCTTAATGGCTAAAATGGGCTTTGGACAGAAATACATTAATGGTATTAAATCTTTATATGTTAAACCTACTGCTAAAATCTCGGCCTTGGGAGCGCTCTCTGATTCTTTTAACATTACTAGAGGGACTCGCCAAGGCTGTCCATGCTCCCCGTTACTATTTGCTTTATACATTAACTCGTTTATAGAACAATTAAGACAGAATCCCTTAATTCCTCCCTTTATAGTATTTGATTTTTGTTTTTCTGTGTTCACTTATGCGGATGATATAGAGGTGGTTACAGATAGACCAGACACTGCTATATTAGAGATTAAGAGGCTGGCGAAAGAATTCGGAACTATAACTGGTTATAAACTTAATGCATCAAAGACTCAGATTTTATGTTCAGAAGCCACAACCTGGGAGGATGAGAGAGTGGTGGGGGAGGTTACATACCTTGGGATATTAATCAAGACAAATATGTCCGAACTGGTGGATGTAAATTGGAATAATGTATATGATAAAATTAAGGTGTCTCTTGAGAGATGGGAACGTTTATTCTTGACCATTATTGGACGGACCAATGTTATAAAAATGAATGTTTTACCTAAAGTGCTCTATTTGTTCCGTACAATACCCTTGGAATTTCCAAAACCTAAGTTACAGGCTTTACAATCATTATGTGGAAAATGTATTTGGTGCCCAGGGAAACCAAGACGGGCTATGAAATTTTTGATGCTACCATTTGAAAGGGGAGGGCTAGGAGTACCTGATTTTTTTCTTTATTATATAGTTTGTTTTCTATTAAGAATGAGAGTGCTGACTACAGGGGAATCAACGGAATTCATGTACAATCACCCATCAATATTTGAGATTTTGATGGGACCACATGCGAGACAAAGCTTCTTTATTGAAATAGATGGTAGTTATTATAAGCGGACCCGATTCAAAGTATTGATAGGAGCCTATAAGACTTGGAAATAGTTGACTCGTACCATTGGTATTGGGAAGTGGGCGTATTACACTCCCTTTACTACTTCAAGATTATTGCCTACTATATCTTTGGATGGAATGGCATTGAAATGGCAAAAAAAGGGGGTGACATGGTTGGGGGATTTCTATTTGGCGGAAGGCAAGTGCAAATCATTTGTGGAATTAAGTGAGCAGTTTGGCTTACCCAGAAGCTATTTTTTTTAATTTCTACAAATTAGGGATTTTCTTATGAGACAAAAATTAAGTTTACAAAAGCACCAAATTGTTGAGGGAATAGGTCGCCAGGTGAAGATTGGTACTTTGTATAGAATGCTCGTGGAGGAGAAATCAGACGATCTGGAGAGAATAAGGGTAAAATGGGTCGATACTTTAGGGGATACTGAGGTTGATGTGGAAGATCTCATCTTGCTCTCCAAAGAAGTTCTAATGTCAGCTAATTTAAAGGCACAGTTTTTCAAAACCCTATTTGATTTATATTACACTCCACAACGAATGTCAAAATGGGGAGAGGGTTTTGATGGAAAATGTTTTCGGTGTAAAGCCGATCACGCAGATAGCTTACATATTTTCTTTTCTTGTCCCAGATTGATGGGGTTTATAGAAGATATTGAAAATGTTTTGTCTTCAGTGCTCGATCTTCACCTTACGATCACTCCCTCTATGTTGGTGCTGGGGAAAATTCCCAATGACAACCCTGCTGATGGACAATATCGTTTTTGTCATTTCATTTTTTTTACCATGACTGTAGCACGGATATGTATTGCTACAGAGTGGCTTCAGGAAAATCCACCACTATTTCAGCAATGACGAGCACGATTGTATAAGTTATATAAATTGGAATGAGGTCTCTTTTCTGTTTCTGGCTCTAGGAAAAGGAAAAAAATTGGATTGAAAATCTGGGGGGCTTTTTCAGATTATTATGAAGATTGAGAATGCCATATAATTTCATTGGGATCTTAATTTTTTATTATCATTGCAGATGTTTTGTATATAAAGGACAATATGGTTTTTTGTTTTGAATGAATTAAGCCATTCCTTATGTGTATTTTGATGTATATATGACTTATGATGTATTTATGCCGTGAACCAATTAAATAAAATAATTTTTTTTTAAAAAAAAGACATTTAAATCAATACAATGAATTTTGTTGCGCGCCCTGCATCTCCAAATGCGATGCAGCACGCGCAACGAAATTCAACCATACTGGCTCTTCCTGGAAACAAAGAACCCTTTCAAAATAGGCAAATTCATGCATAAGGAACTATTTGAAACCAAGGATGAAACCCTCCAATTGGTCCAATACAGATGACATGGTACATGTTGCTTGAATAGAAAACACTCTGCTCGCTGTCTTCTAAGACTATTCACACATGGAAAAATGTGAACGGCAGATATACATTTATTATGGTGGGTAAGGTATATACAAGCCTCTTCAGTGCCTTGACAGAAGCAGATCAGCATGGGCCTCCCTCTTGCTAGTCTGCCCTGGGCCTAGAGTTCCCTTTATGAACCTGAGGGCTGACGCCCGACTGGACAGCTAGTGGATGTAAGAAAGTGGCTCTATATATACTGGATCAAAGTAAGGTACAGTCCGTATAGAGTCCTCAGTCCCCAGAGGTATGGAAGAGGCTAAAGTTAGGTCCGGTCCAACTCTGACACCTCTGAAAAGTCCGGCGCTGCATATAAACTTTCAAGTTTAATGCTTTTAATTACCGGAGACACCGGGTAATACTTGCTGTTCATTTGTAGGCTCTGCTTCCTCTATTGAGTGTGTTGGTTTTGATATGAATACCGGAGGCAGCTCGTATTACTCGAGTTTTACCTGTAGGCTTTGCTTCCTCTACTGAATGTCGGGCACATGTAAAGAAACCCATACGATAATGGATAGGGTAATGGTACATCAGTTATTTACTTGTAAAGGCTTTGTGTTGCATATTACAAACCTACTATGTGCACTTACTTAACAACCTGTAATAATGTGCGCCAAAAACACGACCATACTGGACATCTCACAAGATAGTGTAAACCACATTGATGTGAAACACTATGATTATCTCTCCCCAGAAACGCTACGTGAAGCTTTCCCTCCACCGCGTTTTTGCCCATGAGGAGAATTTTTCTTCCTACATAAGTGAGTTAGAGTTTGACCGTTACCTTCCTATTTGACCCGACTGCTTAGCAATAAATGTTCTACTCCCGGTAACATCTCCTTTTAAGAGTAGATATGGACATACTTCGTTTCTTTAATATACTGATTGCACCTTGGGCTAAAATAGCCTTGATTTATAGATTAAATCCCTATTACTTCTGAGGATCTGTTTATTAGTAATGTGACAGATTGGTGTCCGTGATGAGTATCAAAAATAATATTGGACCCACATGACCCTGTTAATTATGAATTAACGTTTGGAATCCTTTAAAAACTAGTTGACAACATGCCTTGTCATGACTCCCCACTTAGCATAAGCATTTACACTGCCCGTTGATATAAGTTCCATCACGGGGGTGACTATTTGTGGTGAAGGATCATCATGATACACTGAATTATGATGACTAACGCATCGGAATGATGTTATGCTAACGGCACATAACTTTTTTCCTTACAGGTACAGACCCCAGCAACTGGCTACATGGGTCACAATCGGCTCTAAGCCGTCATTATTTTTGGAACAATTTTCCGGAAATTTTAAGCCTTTTTCACATAACATTCCTCACGGCTGGGTGCACCTTAGTGTGTGTATACCACCGGAGGATCACTGTCCTTTGGTCCTGACGAAAGCTGAGCGACTTGGGCTCACCAATAGCAGAAACATGTCGACCATTTTTTCACCCAGAGGACTAGGTGTCTTTAATTATAGATACCTTCTCTGATTTTCCACTTATCCTTGTTTTTACTAGTGCTAGTTGGACCTTGAATAAAATAGTTTACTGTCACAACTACGCACTTTTTAATCTGCACTCACATAGCACTTTTTGGTTTTTTTCGTTTGCACCCTCAACACTCACAAACAACCAGCTCCGCTGCAAAACAGTCGTTGTAGCACACTGGAAAGACGCTAGGTCTTTTCAGTGGGAACCCAGTGATGAAGCATGTCACCACTAGGTGGTGAGTGAGGGTTCTTAAAAAACCTTTCTTTGGTTTTCCTTCACCTTCTGTCTACTTCTTCTTTTTTCCCACCTTAATTTCCTTTTAAGTGTGATCTGTTCTATCACTCTCCAGTTGTTTTTGTAAAGTTAGGTGTAGCCTACTCTCTAAAGTGATAGCTTGGTTGAGCAGTAAGGCAGTATCAGAGGACAGTGTAAAGCATTTGTTGTGCACACTCAGTCAGCAAATGGTCTCACACACTCAAGAACTGAACTCCAGGCCAATTGTTTTATATCAAAAGATATAGTTTATTTTATTTTAGAACAAACAAGGTATCAAAATATACTTTTCTCAATATGAGTCACTTTAGGTAATTGCTTTGCAAATAGGCAATAGACCTTGTAAGTACAATAGCTCCAGGGGCTCTGTTTCCTCTAGGGCTTCCAAGTTCTCTCCCTGAGGAGAGGGGTCATGAGAGGTTAGCTGTGTAGAAGCTGGTCCCCCAGTCTTCTTGGTTGTCCTCTTGGTTGGTTCGGCCATACATTCAGACTCCAAACCTACTTGTTCATCCTTCTTTTTGCTCTGTGCTCTTGTTTGCACACACACCAATTCAGGGATACCCAGCATGCCTGCATTGGTTGTCAACTTAACTTCAGCCCAGGCTGAGGTTTCCAGGACATTGCCAAGCAGGCAGTCAGCTGGTAATTTCTGAGAGACTGCTACCTGTTTCAGGCCAGTGACCCCCACCCCAGCCCCTAGTGTCACCATAGCCATGGGATGCATGGTGGTAACACTGTCAGCATTGGTGACTGGAAATGTTTTACCAACTAAGTATTGCTCAGGGGAAACCAGTGTATCCCTCACCATAGTGATGCTGGCACCTGCATCCTTTAGAGCTTCTATTCTGTTCCCATTCCCCCAGGGGTTCTGTAAATACTTTTTTTTAAGTTGGGTGGCCACACAGCTGCATTGGCAAACTCAACCTCCCCAAGGGAAACTAGACTTGCTTGTGTGTATGTCTGGATTTGCTTGGTGCACTCCTCTGATCCCAGTTATAGACTTACTGCCCCAGTAGTAGCTGTACTGGGTGCCTTAGGGGATTTGTTATGGGGCAATTTTTGTCTCTAGTTAAATGTCCCAACTTTTTACAGTGTTACAATAGGCCTTGGAGGGATCAAAGTTCTTCCACCCCCATAGGGCTGAGGCCTATAGGGAGTGGTTTGGGTCCCATCCACCTGTACAGGTTTTTGAGGTCCTTTGAAAGACTCAGACTTTTTATCATGGGTATTCTCACCACCTTTCCCCTGGGGAGGTTTTGTGACCTTCTTTTGGTCACCTCCAGTGGTTGTCCTTGTCACCCTTGTCTTGACCCAATGGTCTGCCTTCTTTCCCAATTCTTGGGGAGAAATTAGACCTAGGTCTACCAAATGCTGGTGCAACTTTTTATTTGTGCAATTACTCAATATGTGTTCCTTCATAAACAAATTAAACAAATTGTAAAGTCCAGTAAATTCATGCACATCATGTCCAGCTAACCAAGCATCCAGTGAGTAGTCCACAAAGTCAATCCAGGACTGGGTCTGGGTTTTGTGAGCCCCCCGGAATCTAATTCTGTATTTCTCAGTGGTGAGTCCAAATCCCTCAATCAGAGTGCTCTTTATGAGATCATAGGACCCTGCCTCTGGCCCAGAGGAGGTCAGAAGCCTGTCTCTGCAGTTACCAGAGAACAGTTCCCACAAGTGTGCCCTCCAGAGAGGTTTCTTTACTTTTCTCATTTCACAAGCCCTCTAAAAAGGCTGTGAACCACTTGGTGATGTCATCACCTTCCTCAAATTTGGGGACAATCCTTTTGGGGATTTTAGGATCAGACGTTTCCTCCCTATCCTGATTTTTGGTATTGCTGCCACCATTGATGGGTGCTAAACCCACCTCTTTCCTTTCTTTTTCTAGAGCCAGGAGGCTGGACTCTAGGTCTACTCTTTTGGCCAGCTTGTCTAACAAGCTGTCCTCTTCACTGGGGATATTACCAAAGTTTTCTCTGGACCCTGGACCACCTGTGTAGGTCATAGGGTCCCAGAGGGTGATTCTTGGAGTCAAGGGCATAGGGGCCCTTATCTCCCTAGAGATGATTGGGGGGGAATTATTCTCCTCCTCTGACACCTCTTCCCCTTCTGACTGGTTGTCACTCTGTTCAGAGGGGTGGCCTTTGGTATACTCAGCCAAGAGCTCCTGGAGCCCTAGTTTAATTGGATGCAGGCCCTTTGTTATATTCTTAAGTTTGCATAAGGACCTCAATGCCTTGAAATTCAAGTGTAAGTAAGGTGTGAGGTCGAGCTCCTCAACCAGGTCCTGTATGGTATTATTTTTACTAATAGTTGGGTTCTGTTGAGACATTCTAACCTTAAAGCTTTAACCTCCTACACTTGACTTTTATTTTTCTAAAATTCTAATGGGTCTTAAGCAAGGCCTTGAAAAGACTTCTAGTTTTTTGGAAAACCCAATTTCAAATTTCTGAAGGCAATTTTAAGAGTTCTGCCGTGTGATCAGTTGGTAACCAAGTAGTCCAACAAATGCTAGTTTGTATCCCACCGCTGATCCACCAATATAAGAAAGTGGCTCTATATATACTGGGCCAAAGTAAGGTACAGTGTGTATAGAGTCCCCAGTCCCCAGAGGTATGGCAGAGGCTAATGTTAGATATAACCTCACTCTCTAAAGTGGCAGCTTGGTCGAGCAGTAAGGCAGTATCAGAGGACAGTGTAAAGCATTTGTTGTGCACACTCAGTCAGCAAATGGTCTCACAAACTCAATAACTGAACTCTAGGCCAATTGTTTTATATCAAAAGACATAGTTGTTTTATTTTAGAACAAACAAGGTATCAAAATATACTTTTCTCAATATGAGTGACTTTAGGTAATTACTTTGCAAATAGGCAATAGACTTTGTAAGTACAATAGCTACAGTGGTTGCAATAGGCAACACAATTTCAAACACAATTTAACATGGATCTCAAAGGGTTTTTCTAGGTAAATGCAATTGATTACTTTATGGATTACTTTTCTAACCACAGGACTGGATCCTGGATTCAGTCCCAGGATATATGCTGTAAACAGTTAAGTAAAAGCGTTTTGGTTACAGTAGTGATTTTTAAGGAATATTATTGTATTTTAAAAGTTGACAGAAACTTTTTCAGCTGAAATTACCAATGTTATCCTATGGAAGGAAATTCAAGTTGCAGAAACACTAGATTCTCGTTACTTTTGTAATCTAGTACTGGACTCCAAGGTTCAGCACTGAGTCCTTTATCTAAAACATGTAAGTAATTACGTTTTGGCAGTGGGTACGATTTTTGAAGAATATTTGTAGTTTGCAAAAATCAACACAGAAGAAATTTCACAGAAAAACAGTCAATGGTTTCCTGTGGAAGAACATTCAGGTAAAGTATGTTCACGTTACTTTTGTAATCCAGTACTGGACTCCTAAGGTCAGCACTAGGACCTCTACCTAAGACAGGTAAGTAATTACATTTTGGTAGTTGGTTCAATTTTTAAAGAATATTTGTAGTTTGCAAAAATCGACAGAAGAAATTTCACAGAAAAGCAGTCAATGGTTTCCTATGGAAGAATATTCAGGTTACTGGTAAGTACAGTTAAAATTACTTTTCAGGGTTTGTGCTGGGCTAGAAGGTGCAGCACTGAGGTCTCCCCTGATCACAGGTGAGTAAATTGGAATACCTTGTTTGGCTGATTTTAGGTGAATATTTTAAAGTTCCAAAACTCCACACTTTGAAAAATTTCTGAGTGAAACCAGTCAGTGTTAGCCTATGGAAGAAAAGTGAGTTATCGCCTTTTAGGTAAGTACTCGACTGGCAGAGTTAAGGTTCTGGGCATAGACTCAGGGGTCTCCTAGGGTCAGGTAGGTACAGATGGTACACCCTCAACGGCACAGGGGCAGCCGGGTGCAGAGGTAGTTAGGCCCAATGTTATCCAATGAGAGACAGGGGGCCTTCGGTTGGTGGCAGCTTACAGCAGGCCACGCGGCTGTGGGAGGCCAGAGGTTGCACTGCCAGGGGCACTCGGGCGGCTGGGTGCAGGGTGCTTTTCAGCCGTCGGGCGCTCAATGTTATTCAATTGAGATCTTGAAAAGGGAACAAAGGCTGCAGGCCCGGGGCCGGTGGATCTTCTGGAGCGAACAACACTTCGAGGGGTAAGTTGGGATCTTGAAGGGTAGGTAGACACCCTGGAGTTGGGCACAGGAGGCCGGGGGCGCCGGGTGCAGGGGTGTCTTTGGACGGCGGGAAATCTTACCCTCTGCTGGTCGCGGTTGGATGGGTCCCTGGTTCTGAGTCTGCAGGCGTCGTCTGGGTCATCGAGGAGGGCCCTTGGGCACTGGATTCCAGGTCAGAATCGCAGGAGGGACGCCCTCAGGGTCTTTGTCCACTTGGGCACAGGCCGGGCTTGGCGGGTGCAGAGTGGACTGGATTTGCGGTTCCTGGTTGGCACCAGGGGTATTGCTGTCTGAGCAGAGCCACTGCTCGTGGGAGTCCCAGTCTCTAAGAGGGTCAAGGCAGGCAGGTCATCCGGGGTTTTCGAGGTTTCTGTCTGCAGGAGACACCGGTATTTTAGCAGGAGCAGGTACAAGGATCAACAGGCCTGTAGGGCTGGGGCAAAGTCAGTTGGTGTCGTCCTCTTGTTAGAAGCTGCATGGAAGGTCTTCCTCTTCTTGGTCTTATTTCTTGTTTTTAAATCATGATCTGAAGAAGGAAGGTTCAGGGTGCCTCTAAATACTACATTTGGGGGCCTTACAGGTAGGGGAAGGGCAGGGACCAATATGTCCCTGTCCTGGGGTGAGTACACCCCCTATCCTGTTCCTCTCCGGTGGGAGGGGAGCAGGACTATCTCTAATTGGCCTTCTTCAAGATGGCCCCGGAGCCCGGAGTTGTGCTTCACCTCGCCTCTCCCACCTGAGGGGTGGAGTTGGCACAGGCTGGCACACCCACTTTCCTAGCGTAGGTTTTCCCACCAGAGTGGGGGTCAGAATGGGGGGGGGCAGTTGCTGAGTACAGCTAGTGGTCTGTAGAAGCTCACAACCGCCTTTGAAGCTTCCTCCTGCCCATCCTGGGGGAGAAGGCCTAGCACCTCACCCAGGATGTGCATTGTTGCAGGCCCAGGAGAGCGGGGGCTCTCCACCCAGGGGTCCAGCAACATGTCTGCTATGTGGCAGCCTAGGCAGCCTCTCAGACCAGACGTGGATTGTAGGTTAGGTTTAAGGGGGCATCTCTAAGATGCCCTCTGTAGTGCATTTTACATTAAATCTCACACTGGCATCAGTGTGGGTTTAATGTGCTGAGAAGTTTGATATCAAACTTGTCAGTCTTCAGTGTAGCCATTATGATGCTGTGGAGTTCGTAATGACAACCTCCCAGCACCACATACTGTTAATGGCATCACGGCACTTGCAGTGCCCATGAATGGCCCTGGGCACTGTAGGGGCACAGGGCTCATGCACCTGTGCCCACACCACTGGCATAGGGCACCCAGCTAGAGGGGAGACTGATGGATGCCAGGGCAGTGGGTTTGTGGGCAGGGCACAAAGGGATGGGTGCCATGTCGACTCTTTGTTTAGGTCTGCACCAGGGCACTCAGTCTGCCAAGGCAGGGTGTGGGTGTCAGGGTGCAGGGCCCCAAAGGGTGGCACACTAAGTGCGGCAGCCCTTAGGGGTCTTCTCTGGTCACAAGGCCCTGGGTACCTAGGGTACTATTTACTAGGGGCTGACATGTGGCCAGAGATGCCATACGGGTTTCAGCTTCAATACAGTTTTTAAGGAAGGAACACAGGCCCTGGGCACCTGATTGGCAGGAGCCCAGGGTACATTCAGTCAAAGCACATCAGTAATCCAGCAAAAAGTGGGGGCATACCATGCAAGAAAGATGGGCCCATGCACCTTCTCAGCCTAGTCCTAATTCTCGAGGCCTTTTCTGCCTAGTAACCAGTGACATCCCTCTTACTGATTTGACTGGAAGTGGACTCTTCTCCCTGAAATCATGTTACATCAGGATTGTTGTAAATGCACCGTTTGTAGTCCATGTTTGCAAAAATCTGTAGTATAGGGAACTATTTTAAACCAGCCCTATCTATCTAAATGAAGGTATTTTTCTTTTAGGAGATTGGTTTTCAATCATACCCAAAAATCCTCTCTACATCCCACCCAGTATTACACAACAGTTTGGTAATATGAGTACTGCCTGGCATTAGATGGCATGTCACAGATAGCTTTTGTACAGTTATTCAAGACCATATCGTTTACTCTAAAGCTATAAAATTATTAGTTAACTTACATGTACACAATGTGGATTCCTGAATACACGCTTGTGTTTAGTAGTAGAGGTGTGTGAGCCAACAAAGTAACAGGGAGAGCCGAGCCAGAGCCAAGCAAAAGGTTGGCTCTGGCTTTAGCGCCTGTACAAAAACCAAGCCTTGAAAGTATTTGTCATGTAAATCATGTAACAAACACCATTTTAGAATTTGGTAAGATGCCTTCATAATTTAAAAAAAGTGTATTTCTTTAACATGTCAAAGCATTTCACCTTATTTACATCAGATTATTTGAGAAGTATGTATTTAAAGTAAGTGAACATAAACTGAGAAACATTCGTGCCTTCACTCTGATGACAATTCTATTACTGCACTAAGAAATAAATCTGAGGTTAAGTATATCCTATCCGTGGACTTGATTCTTATTATAGATGGGGCAATATTATAAACTAGTAAATCAAACACAAGCAGTTTTTGTACTGTGCACATCTGAAGTCAAGTATTCGAAATTGCTCTCATATGTGATAAAGAACAATGGGGCTCATTATGATGCCGTTCGGATGAGCATGCGACCGACATCGTAGCGGAATTGGGATCGACCCACAAGTAGTTGGAGGCCCCCCCCCCCCATAAACTTGATGCAAAAGCTTTGTAGTCGGTTGGAATCATAGCTTTTTCCATTGCAGCTTGTGCTATGGCCCAAAAAAGGCAGCAGCACAAGCCCTAGTGGAAAAATTGATGTTTGCAAACATGCATGCCCCGTGGTGCCTGGCACATGGGTAATGAATCTTGGGCCCATAGAGGAAGCCGAAGGGGAGGGTGGTGCTGCTTGGGGCTCCCAGAGTCCCATTACAGCTGCCTTTTCATGGTAGTCAGACCGCCATAAAAAGGCAGTCAGAGTGGGCCATCATAATCAGTACGGCGGTGCCTGAGCAGGCACCACCCCATTGTACGCTCTGTCCGATATTCAGATGGACTCACCAAGCCCGTCGGAAACATCGGTAGGTCCATCCGTCAACTGCCTCCTACTTCCGCACATCATAATGCAGCAGTCAGACCAGGATACTAGATGTTAGATGGACCGTCGCCGACAGGCCATTGGTGGTAGTCTAATTGACATCAAAATCAGGCCTAAACTGTTGTGTGTCATTTACGTGTTGAGTGCTCATTTGCCTGTGGAATAGGGATTCAGGTGTCCAGGATGAGATTGACCTAATCCTGAATATGAGAATTCAGCATACAATATGCAATTTGAAACTACCAACTAAAGAATAATTTCTTGAATTAGAAAAACAAGGATGCTGGAATTTGGTGTTTGTGGAATGTTAATAGTATTCTTTTCAGCAAAATTGGAATGCCCTGAAGAAGTTAACTGTTGTGAACGAAACACATTTGATGAGGTTGTAACAATTTGAATATGAATAATGAAAACATAAAAACTTTTTTGACACACAAAGTAATAAAGAAAGAAAGAAAACTCGACAATTAAATTGGACTTTTCTACCTATTACTGTCTTTTTACAGGGTGCACTACTACATTAATGAAAATCAGTTGTCTAAATGTTCTTATATAACAGTAATTATATTACCCCTTGCAACACTAATGGTATAGTCAAGACTCTAATGATTCCACAGGAAATGTGCAGCAATTGCATATGTTATTCCTCATTTCACACTCCGAAATGTACCCAGATATTAAGTCTGCATTTAGCAGCCGAAGTTCCCATGTGAAATATAGCTGATCTGCGGTATTATTGCTGACATTGTAATTTGGATGGGGCTGCACCAATTCCCGTTACAGGCTCCATCAGAATTACATAGGCACTCACAATTGAGGCATAACTTGGTAAAAGTGCAAGTTAGTCCATGAGTTGAAGTTGCCCACAACCTAAATGTTTGCTTATGCAGTTATTGAGTTAGTATATGCACTGTGCACAGTGCAATATTTTCAGATTAGGCATCAAGCTTCTTTATGTGCCTGTGCACACTTTCATGATATAGACCCCATTCTCCATTCCTTAAATCTTATTGTAGCTAAACATCTGTCTTATCTTGCACAGCTAAAACATTTCCGTGCTGAATCAACATACCACATTTCATTCCTCCACACACTTTACAACACTTATAGTTTACCTAGTTTAAGAAAGTGAAATTGTTTCTCCCAGAAAGAGAATTCAGGACTGTTATTTTAACTTCCTACTCTAGCAATTGGATGGTGGCAACCTGCTTCATGCAATCCTAGACTCAACACTGGCCCCTTCTAAGGAAATTCTCAATGCTGCAGTGTTGGACACGGGCCTTTATGGCAGGTTCAACCCTAAACTTTTTGCTTTGTGAGTATGAATTGGAGGTAGTGATTTTTTGATTTCTGCGCACTTTCACTGTGTCCCAGTGGAAAGTGCGTGCGCACTCTGGGTGCGTGGAGTAAGGTTGGCCTGCCCTCCCATAGGAATGCATGGGGAATGTCTGTGTCCCTGGTAGTTCCTCATGCGTGAGGTGTGCATGCTCGAATTTGGTATGTGCGAACTCGTGAGAGTGAATGCTTCGCAATGATGTATGTGGCATGAGTGTGTCTTGTGTACAAATGCCACTTCTAGGAGTTGGCATATTAATGTAAAATATGCCTGGCGTGTGATTGGCTGGAGCTGGCTGGTGAGCCTAGCTCCAGGAAGGCTGGATAGGTCTGCCCGGTGGTGAGTGTGAGATTAGCATGTTGATGGCTGGGGAGGGCAGCACCTGGTCCCTGATGGGCCTGGACTTTCCCCACATAATGCTGGCTCCGCCCCATGTGGTGCGACTGATGACCCTAGCCCTGCCAGTGAATGAAAGGGTGGTTGAGCTATCAAGGGTGCTCCAAAACCAGCTGCAACTGGTTTCTCCCCCCACCCTGCACCTACAGACAAAGGTTTTCATAGTATAAAAATGGGGTTGTGTCCCCATAGATGTTGTTCTCTTCCAGGATCCTGAGGGGGCTGCTGCTGCTGCTGGGGCCAGGAGGAACCGCCGCTTGGACTGCCTCCCTGCCTGGAGGGCCAGTGAGCTGGCCCCTGGCCCAGCCTTGCCCCCTGCCTACCTAAGAACCTTACTGGACTTTTGCCAAGCGCCTGGAAGTGCTTCATCTCTCCCCTAGCGCCTGGGAACGCTTCGCTTGGCCTCTAGCGCTTAAGAGCGCTTTATTCTGTCCATCTGCGCTTAGGAGCGCTCTGGGTACTTTGGCCGGTGCCCACCCGGCTTTTGCTGGCCTTGCTGTGCTCGTGATTTATTTCCGAGTGCCCACCTCGATTCCTTGAGTAATTTAACCCAGCCGGTGCCCACTCGGTGTTGCCCCTCGGAAATCACCGCCGCAGCAGCGGGCCGAGAAGAAGGAGCTGCTGCGTCGCCGCCAGGCCGCGCTGGGATTGGCCCAGCCGGCCGAGCCTCCCGCCGCGTCATCGGGGGAGGACCGGAGAAGCAGGAAAAAGCCTGCGTGTCCTGCCCGAGGCTCCCGATCGAAGGGGGAGCCCCGGGAAAAGAGAAGTGAGCCCCGCAGTCCCAGAGAAACGCCCTCCCAGGAAGCAGAGACCGACCGCAGCTCCGGAGAGAAGTGTGGGCATCCGGAAGCGGAGGAGAGCCTTGGGCGCGGCTGTGTCCATGCACCGCGAGGCAGGGAGACGCCGCAGAAAGCCAGCGCGGCATCAGAGAACCCCCGCCACAGCAGCCGGTGAGTGTTGTTCCGGCTCCCCAGCTTCCAGGGCAGTTTCCTTGTGCTTTTGAGCAGCCCCGTTTGGCAGAGGGCCGCTCCGACGACCTGGGGGTACATCTTCATTATTGATCTCCAGTCCCCCGAGCGGGACTGCAAGGAAGGCTTAGCAGTTGCTGCAGAGCCACAGAGGGCTCCGGGGGCATATTGTTGGTTGAGCCCGAGAGGCTCCAAAGTGCCCACAATTGTTTCAGAGACGTGAAAGGCTCTAGGGGGCAGTTCATAAATCGAGCCTAAGAGAGGCTCCAGGGCCCCATTGTTGTTGTAGAGCCCCAGAGAGGCTCAGGGGCAGTCATTTGTGTAGAGAGCCCACCAAGGCTCCCAGAGGGGACAATCAGTTGTCCTGAGCCTGCGAGGCTCCAGCATTGGCCCATCCTTGTCCCATCATTATCTACACAGCTGCCCAGCACTTCGTGGGCAGCTGCCACGTTTAGGCCTACCCTGACTTTGGGACACAGGGCGTCCTAGCCCCAACAAGGCTAGAGGGCCTAGGGACTGCCACAGGTTGTGGCTCATGTGAGTTTTGCGCAATTGCTTGTGCTTGCACCTCTGAATGTGTTTTGAGGCATCATGGGTTTTTCCTTGCATACACCGCTGAATGTAGATTCTGCATCATGTGTTTCCTTCCTTACAGCTCTGCATGTGTTTTGATGCATCATGTGTTTTTCCTTGTTTTTACACCGCTGAATATAGGTTCTGCATCATGTGTTTTTCCTTGCATACACCTCTGAATGTGTTTTGATACATCATGTGTTTTCTTTCCCTACACCGCTGAATGTTAATGCATCATGTGTAATGTTCCTATGCTTATACGCCTAGATGTTGGTGATTCTTAGGTGGTTGTTTTTCTCCTAGTACAGGTGTTGCTAGTGAGGTCTTGGTTCCCTGCGCAATATTTTCCTAAGGTGGTTAGGGTTGCGTAGGAGGTACTTATGCTTTACCAGTAATTACTGGCTGTGTGCTAATTTGTGCTACATTTTCTATTTGGTTCTACAAAGTGTTCTATGTGAAAATTACTATTCCTCAAAAGTGATGATTTCTGACAGTGGTCCAGGTGGCCCTGTCTTGTACATATCCCCTGTAAATTCTGCCCGTGCCTGTTGGCACATTGTAAAGTGTGTGTTCTTATCTACTGTGTTTTGGTATAATACAAAGGCTATTTTTATATAACCTTGTGTGGAGTTTCCTTTGTGGTGGGCATTGGGTGTTGTTGCTGGGTACGCGCGCAAACACTTAACCTACATAGCCTCCAAGTTTAACCTGGCTGCTCGCATCACGTTACCTAGAGGGTGAGCAGGGGTTATCTTGGTGTGTGACTCCCTTGCCCTGACGTGGAAGTGGTGGTCTCTGACTGACGTTGGTGCAAGCCTTGGCCAGCCAGAGATTCCGTTTCTAACATTGGTGGCAGGCGGTGAGGATCCGGATTTGTGTTTGCGTTGTACCGCAGTGGCAACAGGCCACACTACAAAACTCTGCATTTTAGATAATTACATGTTGGGGATTATTGTCCTTTGAAGTTCTAGTATTTCTTTTTCCAAAGAGTGTCCAGTACATTTGTCCCCTGCCCTGCTCCCAGAGTTTGGTACCTGTGTCACGTGTGGTCAGGTTGAGAAATCAGGAGTGGTAAAAACTGCCTTACCGGTCCGAGGGGGGGGGTGTGCGTAGATGAATGGTGTGTTGCCTGGACAAATTAGTGTGAGTTCTCTTTAGTAGGGAGCTTGCTGAAATACTTTGAACTGTGTGCTCTTGCTTCAGCTCTGACAGTTAAGTCCCCTGTGTTGCACGTGTCTGTGAGCTTTCTGTCAAGATGGAATCTCCTTTTAACCTCTGTGGTCTGTTTAAGTACAGTATGCATGAGTTGGTCCAGTTTTGTGAGGTGAGTGACATCACAGTGAATGAGTCAGATACCCAGTCCAAGCTTAGGGATAACCTGATCCTATGGCAGAAGAATGACTGGGAACGTGAGCACAGTGAGAGAGATAGGGCCCGGGCCGCACGCCATGAGGGTGGTGGGTCTGAGGGGAGCCCTGAAGAGTCTGAAGAGGAAGATGAGGATGACAGTGAATGGGCATCAGCAGATGGTGAGGACCCCCTAGATAGGGAGTCCTTTGCTGGGTCCAGTGTCAGATGCAGCACCCCATCCCTTTCCCTGTCCCCAGATGAGTGGTTGGATAGGAGGGAAGAGAGGAAGCAACAGCTGGCTATAGAGAAGCTCAGGTTAGAGCATGCGAGAGAGATAGCGCAGCTGGGTGTGCAGGAGAGGATTGCAGAGGCTGGGAGGGCCTTGGCCAGGAAGAAGATAGCCCTAGAGGGTAGGTTATCCCCTGACCGCAGTCATAGTTTTCTGGATTCCCCAGGGAGGGTTGGATCAAGTGGTGGCAGCAATAGAGAGTTTGGTGCGGGAAGTGCCATGCCCCGTTTCCAAAGAGTGGTACCTTGTTCCCGAGAGGACACATACAGGTTAAAGTTCAGGGGCAGTAGGAGACTGCCTCACCAGGATTGGGCGGATTATGTGGATGATTGCCATGATGCACTGATTGATTGGATAGAGGTTCACGGGGAACCTGATTTTGATGGACTACTCAACCTGGTTATCAGAGAGCAGTTGCTCAATTGTTTTGTGCCAGAGTTGCGCAAACACCTGTCAAGAGGTGACTACATGTGTCCTTGGAAGCTTGTAAAGGAAGCAAACCGCTGGGAAGGTGCCGGAGGTTCTGACACGTCATGGGTGAGTGAACCCGAGAGTAGTGGATCAGGTATCTTCCAGACCAGTGTGGTGGAAGAGGCTCAGAGTAGCCCAGCTAGGTCCCAGTGTAGCGAGAGGGGTGTAGGGGCTCACGTCTTGTCTCAGTGGAGTAAGAGTGAGTGGGGGACTGAGTGTTCCCAGGTGCCCGAAACCCAGTCTCAGAACCTGGATGGTTTCTTGAGGGAACACCAGGTTAGGGACCTAGGCTGTCCTGTTAGACCCCTTGAGGGGGATCTCCTAGTGTCTAGAGAACCTGGAGTATCTTTAAATAGTGTTCCAGTGGTTCTAGTGTCCGGCAGTGCCACCCCAGTTGGGGGGGCACGAAAGTCCGAAGTGAGGAGTGAATGGGGGATGTGTTCCCCAGTGGGAGAACCAGTGGGTCAGGGACTACCCAGTAGGGCGAAGTTCCCGTTTAGTGACCATGGTGACACCACTTCTGTTCTGGGGGATCTGCCCGCACTGTCAGGTGGACAGGGGACGGGAGATCTGCGCCAGACAGACAGTCACACAGCACATGAGTTATGAGTTAGCCTCAGGGGGATGGTGAGTTAGTCCCCAGACGTCCTGGAGTGCCAGGCAATTATCCCACCTAGGGGTTTAGACCGAGGGTTGGGAGGCCAGGTTCAGGATCGGCTTGACCTGAAGGGTGGGACGTCTGTAGCCAGAGTCCTAACCAGTGCTTCTTCCAGGGGTACCTCTCCAGTTGGGAGGGTGCAGAACTCTGGAAGGGGGTGCAGAGGGTGGGAGAGCCCGCCTCTGACCCCGGTGCAACCTGAGGGGTTTAACCCTGGGTTGGAATGGCGTTCTAGGTGTACACCTCGCAGGAGGTGGAGGAACCCTAGAAGAAGAGGTAGGGGGAGGAGACCCTTCCCTGAGACTCCTGGTCTGCCTGAGGTTGTAGACCCTAGGCTGGAGAACCAGTGGCAGTCTGGCCCTGTCTTGAAAACAGGAAGAGTGGAGAGTGGCTACCATGTGCCTGGTTACAACCCCCCACTCTGCGAGTAGGCAGGAACCAGTGGCACCTGGGTGGCCTAGGGCCTGGCCGCGGACAGCTTGGGAGTACCAGTGGGGTAGTCCAGTTGTTCCAGATGGTGGTTTTAGAAGGAATCCCAGGGGTTCACAGTGGCGTGGAATAGGACGGTGTCCCGGCAGTGGTGGGCCCATGACCGTGTTCTTCCGCCCAAATCAGGGAAGCCCATCACGGTGGTGATCGGTCTACCCTGCGTTTTGGCTGGAAGGGGGTTGTGTTGGACCCGGGCCTTTATGGCAGGTTCACTCCTAAACTTTTTGCTTTGTGAGTATGAATTGGAGGTAGTGATTTTTTGGTTTCTGCGCACTTTCACTGTGTCCCAGTGGAAAGTGCGTGCGCACTCTGGGTGCGTGGAGTAAGGTTGGCCTGCCCTCCCATAGGAATGCATGGGGAATGTCTGTGTCCCTGGTAGTTCCTGATGCGTGAGGTGTGCATGCTCGAATTTGGTATGTGCGAACTCGTGAGAGTGAATGTTTCGCAATGATGTATGTGGCATGAGTGTGTCTTGTGTACAAATGCCACTTCTAGGAGTTGGCATATTAATGTAAAATATTCCTGGCGTGTGATTGGCTGGAGCTGGCTGGTGAGCCTGGCTCCAGGAAGGCTGGATGGGTCTACCCGGTGGTGAGTATGAGATTAGCATGTTGATGGCTGGGGAGGGCTGCACCTGGTCCCTGATGGGCCTGGACTTTCCCCACACAATGCTGGCTCCGCCCCCTGTGGTGCGACTGATGACCCTAGCCCTGCCAGTGAATGAAAGGGGTGGTTGAGCTATCAAGGATGCTCCAAAACCAGCTGCAACTTGTTTCTCCCCCCACCCTGCACCTACAGACAAAGGTTTTCATAGTATAAAAATGGGGCTGTGTCCCCACAGATGTTGTTCTCTTCCAGGATCCTGAGGGGGCTGCTGCTGGGGCCAGGAGGAACCGCCACTTGGACTGCCTTTCTGCCTGGAGGGCAAGTGAGCTGGCCCCTGGCCCAGCCTTGCCCCCTGCCTACCTAAGAACCTTGCTGGGCTTTTGCCAAGCGCCTGGAAGCGCTTCATCTCTCCCCTAGCGCCTGGCAACGCTTCGCTTGGCCTCTAGCGCTTAAGAGCGCTTTATTCTGTCCATCTGCGCTTAGGAGCGCTCTGGGTACTTTGGCCGATGCCCACCCAGCTTTTGCTGGCCTTGCTGTGCTCGTGATTTATTTCCGAGTGCCCACCTCGATTCCTTGAGTAATTTAACCCAGCCGGTGCCCACCCGGCGTTGCCCCTCGGAAATCACCGCCACAGCACCGGGCCGAGAAGAAGGAGCTGCCGCGTTGCCGCCAGGCCACGCTGGGATTGGCCCAGCCGGCCGAGCCTCCCGCCGCGTCATCGGGGGAGGACCGGAGAAGCAGGAAGCAGCCTACGTGTCCTGCCCGAGGCTCCCGATCGAAGGGGGAGACCCGGGAAAAGAGAAGTGAGCCCCGCAGCCCCAGAGAAACGCCCTCCCAGGAAGCAGAGACCGACCGCAGCTCCGGAGAGAAGTGCGGGCGTCCGGAAGCGGAGGAGAGCCTTGGGCGCGGCTGTGTCCATGCACTGCGAGGCAGGGAGACGCCACAGAAAGCCAACGCGGCATCAGAGAACCCCCGCCACAGCAGCCGGTGAGTGTTGTTCTGGCTCCCCAGCTTCCAGGGCAGTTTCCTTGTGCTTTTGAGCGGCCCCGTTTGGCAGAGGGCCGCTCCGACGACCTGGGGACACATCTTCATTTTTGATCTCCAGTCCCCCGAGCGGGACTGCAAGGAAGGCTTAGCAGTTGCTGCAGAGCCACAGAGGGCTCCGGGGGCATACTGTTGGTTGAGCCCGAGAGGCTCCAAAGTGCCCACAATTGTTTCAGAGCCGTGAGAGGCTCTAGGGGGCAGTTCATAATTCGAGCCTAAGAGAGGCTCCAGGGCCCCATTGTTGTTGTAGAGCCCCAGAAAGGCTATGGGGCAGTTATTTGTGTAGAGAGCCCAGCGAGGCTCCCAGAGGGGACAATCAGTTGTCCTGAGCCTGCGAGGCTCCAGCATTGGCCCATCCTTGTCCCATCATTATCTACACAGCTGCCCAGCACTTCGTGGGCAGCTGCCTCGTTTAGGCCTACCCTGACTTTGGGACACAGGGCGTCCTAGCCCCAACAAGGCCAGAGGGCCTAGGGACTGCCACAGGTTGTGGCTCATGTGAGTTTTGCGCAATTGCTTGTGCTTGCACCTCTGAATGTGTTTTGAGGCATCATGGGTTTTTCCTTGCATACATTGCTGAATGTAGATTCTGCATCATGTGTTTCCTTCCTTACACCTCTGAATGTGTTTTGATGCATCATGTGTTTTTCCTTGTTTTTACACCGCTGAATGTAGGTTCTGCATCATGTGTTTTTCCTTGCATACACCTCTGAATGTGTTTTGATACATCATGTGTTTTCTTTCCCTACACCGCTGAATGTTAATGCATCATGTGTAATGTTCCTATGCTTATACCCCTAGATGTTGGTGATTCTTAGGTGGTTGTTTTTCTCCTAGTACAGGTGTTGCTAGTGAGGTCTTGGTTCCCTGCGCAATATTTTCCTAAGGTGGTTAGGGTTGCGTAGGAGGTACTTATGCTTTACCAGTAATTACTGGTTGTGTGCTAATTTGTGCTACATTTTCTATTTGGTTCTACAAAGTGTTCTATGTGCTAATTACTATTCCTAAAAAGTGATGATTCCTGACAGTGGTCCAGGTGGCCCTGTCTTGTACATATCCCCTGTAAATTCTGCCCGTGCCTGTTGGCACATTGTAAAATGTGTGTTCTTATCTACTGTGTTTTGGTATAATACAAAGGCTATTTTTATATAACCTTGTGTGGAGTTTCCTTTGTGGTGGGCCTTGGTTGTTGTTGCTGGGTGCGCGTGCAAACACTTAACCTACATAGCCTCCAAGTTTAACCTGGCTGCTCGCGTCACGTTACCTAGAGGGTGAGCAGGGGTTATCTTGGTGTGTGACTCCCTTGCCCTGACGTGGAAGTGGTGGTCTCTGACTGACGTTGGCGCAAGCCTTGGCCAGCCAGAGATCCCGTTTCTAACATGCAGCATGCCTTATCAAGGGCCTGAAGACCTGAAGAAATATGGCCACATAAGGGGAGTGGAATGCCATTGAATCATCTTCAAAACCAGCTGCATCATCTACAGTGCCATCAAGACCAGTGCCTCTGCCTATCTGCATGATCAGCTCAACATTCCTGGTGGTATTCTGGATTCCTGCGACAAGTGCTCAGCATCAGATTGGAGACACAGAAGAGTGAAAAAGAAAAAACAATTCAGCAGGCCTTCTCCATCTATGCACCAGGGATATGGAACACACCTCTTTCTCAATCAGGACCACCAAAATCCTGCATAACAAACCGTAAAAACCGAACTTAGTTTGTGAAGTCTAGTCACTCCATCCTTCATGGCACCTGAGACTAGACAGGACAACCACCAATAATGTTTGTGCCAACCCTGCTGATGGTAACAATAATAAACATATACAATAACACAATAGCCTTGAGGCTTGTTCCAGGACAATGCTATTTATCTTGCCCAGTCTTGCTAGGTAGTTGATATGTATCTTAAGCATTAGATTTAGAAGTGCATTCCTGTTCAGAATATTCTCTGCCAGATTAATTTAATCCATGCCAGGAACAGGCTGCCTCCTTCCTGCAGGCACTTTGTTCTGCGTTGTGTAGACTTTCTCATGGGGCTCTACCTTGTAGTTTAGTACTGTAACGAGGTCAACGGTTCTATCAGAGGGAAACAAAGTACTGTGTGCAACATATTTGTGATAATGGCTTTCATTGTGGTGATCACGCTTGGTAGCCCAACTGCAATGCACTAAAGCAAACAATCACAAATCAACAAAACGATCAAAGACCATGACCACAAGATGTGGGTGTTCCAACGCAGGTGTAAATGTCAATAGCAAAACCTACTCTTACCAAAGGTCTATAACATTGAAACGGTTGGCACACAATATACCCATACAAAGCGCACTTACGCTAAGGCTTTGAATAGCCACGAGACGATATATGTATTTAGAATATAAGGCAGGCTTCCTCAAATCAACAGCAAACCACCAGTGAGAGGGACATCTGCTTGGAAGTTTACATGACACCTGGGAAAAAGTCTTCCCTGAATAAGGCACTACAGCTCTATGAGTTCGTTTACCACTCTGAGGTACTCAGTGGTATGGACTGGTAATATAAACTTTACAAAGGACTAGACGTCTCACACAAATTCGTGCAGAAGCTTACCTAAGCTACCACACCCCCAGAATACCTTCCATGTGGGGATGGTTAAGCCTAAGCCTGGCTGTTACTTTGAGATGAAATAATTTGCATCACCTTCCCAAATATCCAAGCAAGAAATGCAAAGTCTAAACTAGATTTTGTCAGAAAATTAACCCGATTTAACAATTCCCCGAGTTGAGGAAAGCAGCCCTGCAGTAATTATGGTGTGAAGAGTAATGAGGTGGGCTGCATTCTTGGCTAATCAGCATCCTAGTCTTTTTTGTACCGCCATCTTGTAAAGCATGGATGGTGCGTTACGTTGCGCCCTGTTGATCCTCATTGCCTCTTGCATGGTGTCATCCTGTTTCGTTTCTTGTTTCAGTTCACTCGCTGTTATTGTCGCAGGTGTACTGAGTTTCAGTGCAAAATTCAGGTACTCTTCTGCCATTGTGGTCGCTTGTGAGTCTTGTGGTAGGGGGTGCCTTGATACGTAGTCTGCTGGGTTTTGCTCTATTCCTGGCTTGTGAATGATTTTAAAATTGTAATCCATTAGCCTTATTCCCCACCGCTCTATTCTTGGCGGTATCTTCGCATTCGGGTTGCCATATATTGTTGTCAAGGCCTGATGGTCCGTTACGATCGTGAACGGCTTTCCGTATAAGAACATGTGGTAATGTTCGCAGGCCCATACCACTGCCAGGCTCTCTTTCTCGGGTTGTGAATATCCTTTCTCAACTTCTGTCAGACTCTTGCTCCCGTACGCGACGATGTGTCTTGGGGAATCTCTCCCGGGCTGGTGTTGTGCTAAAATTGCTCCCAACCCCACGGGGCTTGCATTCACTGTCAGTTCAGTACATAACCTCGGGTCGAAGTAGGCCAAATGGTCCACTGCTGTCACTGCCCTTCTTATCTCCTCGAACCCTTTGTCACACTCATTGGTCCACTGAAAATTTTGTCCTTGTTTCGTCAGCTCTCTCAGTGGCGCGCTGACGGTGGCGAAGTCCTTAATGTAGCGCGCGCAGTAACTTGCTAGCCCCAGAAACGATCTCACCTCTGCCACGTCCATGGGCTTCTTTGCTTTTTCCAGTGTCTCTACCTTGCTGTGGTCTGGCCGCATTCCTTTTTTGGAAAAGATGTGACCAAAGAACACTAACTCATTCCGCCCCAGTTCACATTTTTCTTCATTTAGCGTTAGACCTGCTTCTTCTAGATGTGAACATACCTCTCTTAGGGCCATGTCGTGTTCTTCATCCGACTTGCCAAACACCAGGATATCGTCACTGTAGTTCAGGCTGTTCTTGACCGGCCTGATGATCTGACGAATTGCAGCCGATGAGATCCTGAAACTCAGATGTTTGTACCTAAATAGTCCGAGGTGAGTGGAGAATGTCGTGATGTACCGCGACTGGGGGTCTAGTTCAAGTTGGTGGTACCCTTTGCATAGATCCAGTTTTGAGAATTGTCTCGTTCCTGTGAGGCAGCTAATCATGTCGTCTAGGTGTGGGCCCGGATGTCGCTCACTTTCAATTGCCTTGTTTGGGATTCTCATGTCCACACATATTCTTATCTTCGATTTGTCTTTCTTCGGGACGGCCACAATGGGTGATACCCACGGTGTCGGTCCATCCGCTGGTTCTATGATGTCCAGTTTTAGTAGGGCTTCCAGCTCTTCCTCGACTTGTGGCTGTAGGTGTATGGGCACCCTTCTGTGATGTTGCGCGACTGGTCTTATTGTTTCATCTATGTGCAATGTTATCTGCCGTCCCTACAGTTTTCCTAACCCTTTCATCAGTTTGGGATATTCCTTTAGAATGTTTTTTTTTCTGACATCTGATACGTCATTTCCATCAACCCCATCACTTGTGCCTTGACGTTGCTCAACAAGCATGGCGCTGGAATGTCTCCTTTGAGTACATGTATCTGTTCCGTGAGTCTTTTATCCTTGTATCTTAATTCTTCTTTGAATTTTCCCAAGTTGACCACTGGTCGCTTCGCCCCCCATGTGAAGACTTTCACTCGGGATGGTTTCAGAGTTGGTTTTACTTCCATCTTCTCATATTCAGAAACACACATGATATTGCACGTTGCGCCGCTGTCCAAAACAAATGTGGCATCGTGTGACCCCACTTTTATTGTTACTGACTCCGTTTTCTTTATTTTCTTCTTGTCCACCAGGCATATTGTTTCATCGCACTCTTCTTCATCTTCCTCTGAGTCTGTGTCTGCGCGTCGTCATTCTTCCACTGCTGGTTCTTCCACGGTCATTCCTGAACTGTGCCCCTTGACATACGCTTGCGTAATGGTCTCTTCCATTGCATTTTCGGCACGTCTGGCCAAATGCTGGGCATGGGCCTCGGTGTGGGAACTCTAGTCCGCATCTATAGCACGTTCCTTCTTGCTGCTTCCTCCCCGCCTGGCCGCCTCTGTCTTGTCTCCAGTTTCCTGTTTTGTTGTTGCTCGCCATCCGATGAATTTGTTCTCCACCTCTTCCTTTGCCACGTTCCATTTCTTTCGCGTGTGCTGTTGCTCGCGCTTCTGCCCTCGCTGGTGCTGGGATGTTCTCTAGGGCTATCGGCTCTTTCAGTATTCTTGTTCGGAATTCTATGTCCCGACAGTCTGTGATGATTAGTAGTCTTATGGCCTGCTCGTTATCAAACTTGTCAAACTCACAGTGAGTCACTAGTTTCCTCAACCTTGTTGCGAAATCGTCTAGTGATTCATCAGCCTGTTGGAAGGCGATCGTGAAACTATACCTCTCAAAATCGACATTTCTTTGCGGATCAAACTTGTCTGTCAGACACTTTGTTAACTTGTCATAGGTGTCAATGTCTGCAGCTGGCAGTGTCACCAGCAGATCCTCGACCTCATCGCCACTAGATTTAGAAACAGTCCTCGTTTATTGGCCGCTGTGACATCTGTTGCGTCAACGTAGTTTTCAAAACGCCTGAGCCATTTCTCCCATCTTATCCCTGTTTGTGGTTCAGATAGGCTAAATGGCAGTTGTCTTCTGTATTGCACACTTGGTTTTGGGTTTGCCATTATTCTCTTTGTTTGTCCTTTATTCTTTCTGTCCCCTTTAGTGTGTTTCTTTCTTTCCTTTTACTGTTCTTTTGTCACCATTTACTGTCCTTTTTATCCTTTCTTTTGCACCTCTTTTGTCCTTTTGGGTCACTTCTGTGACTTATTTTCCTTTAATTCACCTCAATTCACCCTTTTTGTTACTTCTTTTTGCACTTTTCGTGCTTCCTCGCGCTTCGCCTGACCTCAAAATGGCCGCCCCGCTGTTCCTCGCTTCCTATTGGCTCCCGCGCCTGACTTAAAAATGGCCGCCGTGTTCTCGCGTTGTTTCCCGTCCAATCGGGACGCTGCCTGGCTTTGAAATGGCTGCCCGTCTATTCTCTGTTCCTATTGGCTCTCGTGCCTGTTTCTAAAATGGCCGCCAAGACTCTCGCGAGAGCTCGCGCCGATTCTTTCAAGTCTTCGCACTTTTCTCGGCGCTTACCGCTTCACTTGGTTTTCTCTCTGCAGCGCTTGGGGTGGGCTCCCACGTCGCTGCACGTCTTGATCCAGCACTTCCTTCTTCATCACAATGCGATCCAGGGTGGGCTCCTGGTTCAAAATTGCGATCTTCTTCGTCGGTGGATTCCGAATCCCGTTCTTCGTCGCCAGATGTCATGTTCGCCCACAAGGAAGCGCACAAGAGACGGTAGGACGTTCCCAGATGATCTTTATTACGGACGCATATGCATTCTCTGTCCCACATTATCCCCCGACCTCTTGCTCCGAGGTACTGCCCCTTAGCGACCCCTGATCCCTCCCCTGACCGGATGTGGTGTCCGGTGTCCCTTGTCCCTACCCTGTGTCCCAGGGTCCTAGTGCCATTCCTCGCGGCACAACACCATCTCGGTGTCTCAGGGAACGTCAGTGCTCGGAAAGAATATTCTTGCGCCACCAATTAAGTATGAGAGAAAAGAGGCAATACGGAGAAAGAAGAGTTACAAAACTAACACCATAAATATTGCAGAAAAATAAGATTTAGGGCAAACAGTAAACAAACTAAAAGAAGAAGGATAACAACACACTTAGCCATTTTGGTGACACTTAGCTGGTTCCTTCTACTGAAGTTACCTGCATCCCTTCTGGGGCCTAAGTTGAGAGCAGCAAACACAACGAGATGATGGACAGAGCGCTGAAACTTTTCAGACACTCACCCCAGTCACTATTAGATCTTGGTTAAATCCATCATCGTTCTTCTGCTCACTCCACCACCCCAGTTCAGACCCAGCTATATGCAAATCAGTCTTGACCCTGTGCCTCATGGGAACAGTCAGTCCAGCCAACTGCCAAGCCTGGTCCACCTTGGAATGGATACAAGCATTCTGGGACCGGGATTGGGGTAACGCCCTTCCTCAGGCATGCTAGCTTGAATCCAGTGGCAAAGTGAGCAAGTGAGCCACGTCTGGACATGCCCTGCCAACTTAGGGTGAACAAAGCAAACAGGATGATGGACGGAGCGCTGAAACTTGTCACTCACCCCAAATCACTATTATTAGATTTGGGATAAAAGCCAGCGCATCATCACAAAGGAGAAAGCTGGAACCTGCTGATGAGAAACATCAAGGTTGTAAAGAAATCTTGTTAGCATCTATTTCGAACTCTTATTCCAAGACTCATAGTTGTACAACTCCGAAATTCAAAAGCCAATGAATTAGTAATGAATATTTAAATTCTTCTGTTTCTTGTACAAATGAGGGCACCTTTTTTCTTTAAGGAGACAATGGCACAAAGATCGTTCCAGGACAAAAACGAGACAGAACCCTCGTGGGCTGCCACCGCCAATCAGATCAAGACAAAACAAGGTTCACTTAGGAACGCTTGAAAGAAAAGGGAAATAAACGAATCTACATAATTTTTAATTTACTATTTATAGTTATCCCTATGCATAAATACAACATAACAGTCAAGGGTAGAGTAAGAGCTAAGATGACATGATGTTTGTCCGAGTTACAAAGATTGAAATACCATGCCCACAATCAAAAATCTAATAATCAATGTTTGCAAGGTGAGGTGATAAGCGCTCTGCAAACCACTCATTCTCTACACAACGGTGGTGTCTGCTATTCCATATCTTAACATCTTTATTTTTCTACAACTAATTAAGGGATTGCAAAGAGTTTTCATTTTTTCCTCTCACTTGAGAACGTGGATTCTCTATTTTCAAATCTTGCCCTTTTGAGAGACTGTCTAAGAAGGCATTTATGGTACCCAGAAGCTGCAAACTTTTCTTTCAAGATCTTAACATGTTTATGTTTTAGATAGTCGTCTACATTTGAAGAGTGTCTACGGAGCCACAGAAAAATGGAAACATACAATAGGTTTTCCGGTGCTGCTGGTTCAGCAAAATTTTAGACTTTAGAGACCTTTCTGCAGGAATAAATGCAGTATTTATAACATGAAAATGCAATGTTAAGCTCATGATAATAAAAACAGCTTTGTTTGGGTAGTGGTTTTATGGTCTAAAGGTAACAGGATAGTATATTAACTAGCAAAACAGTTCCTGGACAATAGGGACCACAATCAATATGCCCAACAGCAAATTAAATGTTTTGTTTTCCTTCAAATGACTTCCAGTTTTATATGAAGGGCTCACACATAGAATGGAAGTGGGCTATCTGTAATCTAATCGATGTTTCCAGAAGTCAAATTCAATTTAAAGTGAGCAGTTTTGTGAGGAAAACATCACTATGTCATAAGCTCATAAACCCATATTGAGTCAAGTCAGGTTCGTATGAAAAACCTTAGCTCAACCCAGCCTAGATATGCCATTGAGGAGTCAAGCTTCGTCAAAGGTAGAAGTGCAAATGATTTAGATGTACCAAAACAGTTGTACAAGAAAGGAACATGACACAAAGCAATTCCAGCATAGAATGTATAAAACTAGCTATTATTTTTTTGAATTGTTAGACATAAAATTTTAACAAAATCCACAAGAGGGTTCTGGATATATAAATTATTAATCAAATAATAAATCACTGCTTTTCATTCAAATTACAAACAAGCATTAAGAACTACCTCAGTTAGTGCTTACTTGGAAATCTTTTTAAAACTTTTTTAAGTTGTAGTCACTTCTTCTGTTTGGGGCTCGAGATGACTTTTCCTCAAGCAGGGTATCAACGGCACAGTCCTCTCTTTGCTAGTCCAAGGATTAGCAGATGCAGTCCAGACGTTAGTGGAGCCTGTCTTTGCTGGGTCCATGGAACAGCAGGGAAGTCCTTCTTTGGTCCTTTCTCCAGTGCGAGCGTGATCTGGAGAACTTGCCCTTAGATGATCTGGAAACTATTAACTATTAACTATTAGCCAACCGGCTACCAGGTTCACATCCCATCTCATGACAGCTTCCTGCATATTCCGACATCTAGCTACCACAGAATGCAATATTCTGCCCACTCTCAAGATGGAAGAACCGCTCTCTTGCTTTGTGGAACTTGGTAGCACATCCTAGAAGTTGTCTTTTAGGCTCAAACCCCATTTGGCCTTTATGCAAGGAAGAGGTAGCACCTCTTCCAACAGCAGGCCCTCTATGTTCCATATTTATGGTTGTTCACACCTCCCTCAAGAGAGCAGAAGGCTATCTCCTGGCCAGCAACTGTAAACGGTCACTGGAAAACTTGGGACACATGTTGGCAGCTTTCTAAAGTTGCTCTTTACTTAAAAGGTACATTAAATTCGACTTGGGCATCAAGTAGGGTTGAATCTAATGATTTCTATTACCTTGAAGGATCAACTTTAGCAGTCCCACTCAAAAGTTATCACAACTGAGTTGTGAGTGTGAAACCCTGTACTCACCAATGGGGCTGCTGGCCTTTCTAGAGCATAAACTACAATTTGGTGTTTTTATTGTTAGGATACATAAAAATACACACCCTACTATTTAATATACAGCACCCTGCCTTAGGACTCAATAGGCCTACCTTTGGTGTGACATATATATTAGAAGAGAGGGGTTGGACTTTATCATTCTTTTAAATCGCAAAGTCTAATTAACAGTTCAAAAACTGCACTGCGAGCCAGCAATGGCAAGTTGGGAGTCTTGCTTTGTCACACTTGTGATGGTACAGTAAGTGTTGCAGTCCATGAGGGACTCTTTAACTTACAGCTGTGGCTACCCCTGGTGTTAAAGATTAGGGACTACCAAAGTAAATTAACTTATTATGGGTGAACCAATCAAACATATATCTTTTAAGAGTCAGAGCATTGGCAGAGAGGTCTAGTTAGCAGGCCTCATTGCAGAGTCGAAAAAACAGCAGCATCACTCCAAAACCTTGGTGATGATGGGGCATAAACATGCCTTTTCTTACAAGTTTAATTAGTTGATGCTATAAATCTAGTGTCAATGTATCTTACTTTAAATTACTGATAGCAGTATTAGTTTCTAGGATACAGGTCCTGGCCTCGGGATTTTCAACCTACGTGTAATGGAAAACCAATCTAAGAAAACTGCTCATACATCCAAGGGTTTAGTATCTCTAAAAAAAAGGCAAAGACTTTCCATTAAAAAGATCAAGATGAAAACATTAGCATAGAAAAAGAAATAGCAGAGCAGAGTGGTGTTTTCAACACTAAAAATTGCAGCTGCTGGTGAGTCCCACGTAGGCTTGAGTTCAGAATGCAATTTCGAAATCATCAGACTTTTACCCAGGAATGATCTGTTCTGCTGAAGGGTTTCTGTTGTTTCCTCCTTCAGCCTGTTCTGGAGTCTGAGCGCCCCTTCCTTCCCCCAGTCCCACTATTTATGTGTTTATTACTTTTTTTTGTACAGAACTCATCCCTTTACCTTGATTTAACGACTGCTTTAACTGAACCCTAAAACATGTGTACCCTTCAGATTGGATGCTGAAACTACCAAAAGTTATTATTAACCTATTTCACGACCACACCTCCTCTACTCCCCTTTTTAAAAAGCGAAGCTTTTTGCTGTCTAGGGCAAGACAACTTATGTTGTTACTTTTGGGGGAATGTGGACAGCAAAGTGCCACGCGCTTTTTCAGGCCGAGATTTGACCTCGTGAGCGCGCACGCCCAGCCCGGCGCCGTGCACGTCCCCTGCCACAGATTCCCTAAACACACACATGCACACGCAGGCAGGAAGGCACACACACACAGACACGCGAGCACCCCCCCCCCCCAGGAGCGCACCTACACACACGCACGCACACACACATACAGAGACACCACCCCACCCCACCCCCCCCGCCGCCGCCGCCGCATACATACAAGCGCCCCCCCTCCCCCCGCCGCTGCTGCCGCTGCCTACATACAAGCTCCCCCCCCAGCCCCACTTACCGCCATTCTAAACTCTTGTGCTTTATTCCTCTCATTTTACAGTGTGCTGCTCTCCGTCGCAAAGTTGTCCATCATTTTTTTCGACCGCCCTTTCTCCGCCGCTCGCCATGAACACCTCCCACTCCTCACGCCGCCTTCCCCTTCAGTCCAAGCTTTCGCCATGTCGTCCTGCAACACGATTGGTGGTTAGGGGTCCATGGGCGGAACTTAGCCTCCAATAGGCCACCTTCTTCGTCGTGTCCTCTTCAGCATTGGATCACGCACACCAGAGCTGCTCCCATTGGTTTCCCGCAACACGATTGGTGGTTAGGGGTCCATGGGCGGAACTTAGACTCCAATAGGCCACCTTCTTCGTCGTGTCCTCTTCAGCATTGGATCATGCACACCGGAGCTGCTCCCATTGGTTGCCAGGGCTGATGGGCAGCGAGGACCAGGAAGTGCTACGCGTGTGTCAGTCTGGCTGGCAGTGTGTGTGAGGCAGGGAGCCTCGGGGTACTGGAGGGGTCCAGGCTGGGGCAGGGCGGGGGCCGGGGAGAGGCGTCAGGGCACACAAGAGTCGAGGTGGTGCTGTGTACGGGGCAGGCAAGGAGGACACTGTGACTGAGACCGTGGGTATGGGGCAGTAGTAACTCTGAGGGTACGGTGGCCGGCAGGGGTCAGCGCCCCAGGGTTGAGCCCGGGGGTGTCCAGCACAGGACAACGGCGGCTAGAGGAGTCCAGGACGGATCACTATAGAGCAGTAGCCGGGAGGGGTCCAGGGTGGCTCAGAGCCCTGGCTTGGATGGAGCCCCCAGTCCCAGCATGGAGGGGAAGATGCACAAGTGGACCAAGTACTACAGTGGTGAGAGCCCTACCTCTGCGTGTTAATGCGCAGGTTTATCATGTCATCATCTTAGGCAGGTGCATGTGTCTGCACTGTATGCACACTCCATTCATACATTCCCTCCATCTCCCTTCAGACCCTCGGTGTCACAAGCTTGACTCACCCGCAGTCATTCATTAATCTCGCTGACCTCTGGCAGGGAGTCTGCTGCAACAGAAGACTTAGAAGCAAACCCCCAATGCTACTCATAACTCCACAAGTCCCAAGAACAAATCTTCATGAAACACATCTTTTCGAGCCCTGCACAAAACAAGATGGGACCCAGCACCTCTCTCTCTCGATCTTCAAACTAAACTGGGCACTCTGATCTCGAGTCTTGGCACCCAGTCTCACCTGGTCCTTGGCCCCCAGTCTCACCTGGTCCTTGGCCCCCAGTCTCACCTGGTCCTGTCGCTGGATGCTGCTTTGTTGCCCGTGTCCCATTATTAAGCCCCCCCACTGCCCCTGCCTTCTAAGACTGACTCTTCCTTATGTCGCATGCCTGTTATCTTCCACATTGTTTTGCTGTAAATACCGCCCTTTCGTAGTAATATTGTCTTCACCCGACAATAAAATTCACATGTAAAGTGCTTTGTTCCTCTGCGAATAAATAGTGTTATATCAAAAAAATTATAATAAATAAACTCAATAGCCTTTAAAGCTGTGCTGTGAACTTGTGTTTGCCACAAGGCTTGTTTAACGTGCTCTGTTGAGTAAGTGCATCTCGATAGAGTTAAAACAATATACATTGTTCGGTCCATGCTGTCACGTGTTTAAGGACATCCGCCTATGTGAGATATCCGAATTGTATTTGACTTGTACAAAAGGTCTGCCCATTGTGTATAGTTGTCAGTGCGTTGTATTTTAATATTGCATGTTGCCGTTGGCATTGTGGTAGCCGACTATGAGGCATGTGAGTGCTGTGTGTGTTGTACCCTTGCTACACTTTACTTTGGTTTTACACAAGGAGATAGGGTTGAGGCAAAGAAAATGCACCTGCTTTATCCTGTGGCTTTAAGAGTCGTGGTGATGGTGCTTGTGAATCCAAGGAACACAACCCTGTCTGTTCCTTCAAGGGTAAACCCCACAATGCAGTAAAAGATAAGGAATCAGCACCCATCCAAGGAGTATTTCATTAATTAAGTGCAAAAGTCCATAATACATATGATCGTCATGTGATAAAATGAATCCGGAATTCAGAAAGAAATTTTTCTTTTCCAAAGTTCTTTATTTTCAAAATACAGGTCAGGTAACAATCCAAGAACACAAATGGATTCCCTTCTTAGCGGACGCGTTTCGTCTCACACTTCCTGGAAAAGCTGTCCTACCTGTGATGTTGAAACTGATGCTGGCCACCATGCCCTTCATTGTCTAACAAGTTCGAGCACGACAAGAACAGCACAGGCCCAAGGAGGTTGTATACAGGGATTACAGAACCTGCAGGAGTTACACTTTTTATAAATCACGTCCTTAAGCTACAAAGATTACTATCCAGCCTCCAAGAAATTAGTTTAACTTGCTGTTTTCATGAAACAACATCAAGATTTACTGAATGTTGATAACTATTCGTTTTTGGAGCCCTGAAGAAGTCTCAATGTGTGAGACGAAACGCGTCGGCTAAGAAGGGAATCCATTTGTGTTCTTGGATTGTTACCTGACCTGTATTTTGAAAATAAAGAACTTTGGAAAAGACAAATTTCTTTCTGAATTCCGGATTCATTTTATCACAGGACGATCATATGTATTATGGACTTTTGCACTTAATTAATGAAATACTCCTTGGATGGGTGCTGATTCCTTATCTTTTACTTTACTTTGGTGGCTCCGGCCTATGTCTGCAGGCAGGCATAGTTTAAAGGCGTCTCAACTTTGTAAATGCCACCAGGCTCATTGAAATCATCAGGAAAGCACAGCAAAGTGTAATAAGCAGGAAGAAATGCATGTTATGAGATGAGTTGGATCTTAATGCACTCTGATCTCCCTGCATCCCAGATAGGACATGCAGGTAGCCTGTCGAGCAGCTTGCAGAGGCAGAGCTAGAAGCCCAACCTGCGGATCCTGGTATGAGAAGACTAGAGCTAACTTCAAGTCGTGTTTTGTGGGTTTTCCTGATACATAAAATATAGGTTTCAGATTATTCTCACAGCAAAGATGGCTTAGAGGGTTTTGATCCCTTTTTTAACGTCCTCTGCATTTATTCTTTACGTTGTGGCCTACACCAGTGATTCTGTATTTACATGGGTTCAATTTCTACCTACTTTCTGCCAATCATGCTCCCTTTTCTTGCACATGTTGCATGTCTACTGCTCCAGTGTCTTTGTCAGTGAACCACATCCAAACTGCGAGTGTTTGCTCATCATTGTTTCCTAACAAATGTGCTTCATTAATACATTCTGCCCTCTTAGTGTCTATGTCAGGATACTCTGACAGTTTTGGGTAACATTTGCTCCAACAAATGCAAACATATTTTTAGTTTGTATTTCTACGCAGGTTGTTGTTCATGTTTTATCCTGCTTACCCAGCGAATTCAATGCGTAAGGTTATCATGCAATTTGGAGGAAGTCCAAGATACGGTATTAGTTCAGTGGCAAAAGCAGAGATCTGGATTGGCTCTTAGAGCAGAGTATGTGCCGAGCCATATGCAAATCCAGCAGTAAATGTTTTGAAAACAAGTGACCACATCCACCACCACCACCACATCCACCACCACGTCATCCACCACTACCACATCATCCACCACTACCACGTCATCCACCACCACCACATCCACCACCACCACATCCACCACCACATCATCCACCGCCACCACCACATCCACCACCACATCATCCACCGCCACCAGCACATCCACCACCACATTCACCACCACCACCCCCACCACCCCCACATCCACCACCACCACCACCCCCACATCCACCACCGCCACATCCACCACCACATCCATCACATCCACATCCACCATATCAACCACCACCACATCCACCACCACATCCACCACCACCACATCCACCACCACCTCATCCACCGCCACCATTGCACCACATCCACCACCACCACATCCACCACCACATCCACCACCACCACATCCACCACATCCACCACCATATCCACCACCACATCCACCACCACCACATCCACCTCACCACCACCACACCCACCACCACCACATCCACCACCACATCCACCACCACCACATCCACCACATCCACCACCACCGCCACATCCACCACCACATCCACCACCACATCCACATCCACCACATCCACCACCACCACATCCACCACCACCTCAACCACCGCCACATCCACCACCACCTCAACCACCGCCACCACCACATCCACCACCACATCCACCACATCCACCACCACCTCATCCACCACATCCACCACCACATCCGCCACATTCATCACCGCCACATCCACCACCACCAAATCCACCACCACCACATCCACCATCACCATGTGTGTGTGTGGCTCTGTGTGTGTGGCTCTTTGTGTGTGTGTGGCTCTGTGTGTGTGTGATTCTGTCTGTGTGGCTCTGTGTGTGTGTGGCTCTCTGTCAGTGTGGGTGCAAATGCAATAGGCCTCGCATTTGCGAGAGATTAAGCTATTGGCATTGTAAACGACAATGCCATTTGTTTATCTGTTTTCAAATCCAACACATAAATACAAAATTTGTCATTTACAATGCCAATAGCTCTAACTTTTGCAAAGGCGAGACCGTTGCATTGTAAATGCTTGTATTATATAGAGGTTGTCTTCCAAATGAGGCAATTATTAGGGCTGTCCTCTGGTCTTCTGCCACTCATCTTGACAGATACATAACATTTTTGTAAGATTTGTAGATTTCCCAATAATCAATAACTATATTTTTAATAACCTTTAGGGAATTCCAGATCATCTTACCACATTAATAATGAGAGCTTGGAATTGGAATGGGTGTGGGAGGACCACATTTCTCTCCATGCAGACAACATGCTTCTCTAGCTACCTAACGCAGAGGAATTTCTGACGAGGCTATGACAGATATTCGATACATATCAGAAATTCTCTATTACTATTGTTTCCAATGGGTAGATGGCAAGCCAGGGCAATGTCGCCTCTACCACAGAGGATGGAAACTCAACATTTTAAATATCTGGGCTTGTAGATCACGTGGGATTATAGCGTTCATAATGAGGACAATTTACACCCTCTCCTGACTAATTTAGAAATTAACATACTGCATTGGCGAAATCTTCAGCTCTCACTGATGGGGCGGGCCGTGATCTTTAAAATGATGTTGCTACCTAAGTTCACCTACACATTACAAAATACCCCCTACAGGATACTCACCCGCCTCTTTAATAAAATATACCATCTGCCCCCCACCCCTCGCCCCCCCACCGGGGCAGATTGGGCAGTCTTTACTCTGGGTGGGAGGCTTTCTCCGGATAACCTTGTGCACCCATCAATGCTCCACATACTAAGGGGGAATCACTCTGCCGAATGTCTGTAAATATTACGGAACAGCACAATTTTGAACTGTTAATGGGTGGGTCTATTCCCCGACGGAGGAACCAGCTTTTCAACTGGATAGACTCACACTGTGCAAAAAAAAGAATATCTGCAAACCCTTTGTGGGGGAAAGGATGAGGGTACCCCCCCCCCCCCCCAAACAGATACTGTGTTCCGGACATAGCATAGGCTGACCAGGTAAATGAGGAGGGAGAAAAGACTGACCCCCAAAACACCTCCGTGGGTGCAAGCGAAACTGATGAGGTGGCTAAACTAGCAGGATTTAAGAAGTGGGATCTAGTAGGTATATAATCACTGCAACATGTGTGTGATGCAAATGGGGTTGTTCCATATGAACATCTCCAGAGAATGAAATGGACCCATCTCAAGCATTCAAATACTCACAGTTATGACACACCTTGCACACTAGGATTCCAGCAAACGAAGAGAGGCAAGAGGACTCCCCTTTAGAGAGGAGACTGTAATATGAGCAAATCACCTCTAAGGGCATATCTCTTATATATAGCACTATACTATACATATAGTTATGATCAATGCACAAATCAACTGAGAAAGATGAGGGAGAAATGGCAAATTTACACAGGGACTATAAAAGATGACTAGTTGTGGGAGGCAAAGTGATTCCCCCACAAAGTGGCCATACCAGCCAGATATAGACTTGTACAACTGAAAATCCTGCATGGGGTGTACTACGCTAAAACATTGTTGCATAGAATAGGAAGGGCGAGACAGAAGGATGCATACGAAATTGTGGGATGCAAGGTACGTTCTTCCATTTCTTGTGGGAATGCCCGAAACTGCAAAGGTACAGGCAGTTGGTGACATGGAAAGGCATGGAAGCCACAAGCTACAAGAAACCGCCCCTGAACCTGGGATATATGGTGTCTAAATGGGACCTAGCCCCAAAATGGGGGGGGGCAACATTTCCCACAATACGAGAGCAGGAGAGGGGCCTGGAATCTTGCATAATCTGGGAGAAAGCATTTTGAAGACATCAGGCTGCCCTAAGAAATTTGACAAGATGTGGGGCCATGGCTGGAGGGTGGAAGGAGAAAACATACTATCAAATAAGCGCAGATCGCAGCAAACAGTCTTCACATTTCCCACCTCCACCTTTCCTTCCATCCACCAGACCCTCCCTACCCACAAAGAGTCAATATCACTGTCATGGGTAAATGATAGCATTGATGTACTTTAATTATTGATTGGTAATGTAAAAGGGCTTAACTCTGCCACTCTACATGGGAAGGGAAGGTGGTCTTGGAAACAATACAGACTTTGTTACTGTCTTATGATAAGAACTGAATACATTTCTTTTTTTAAGTAATGCGAGCTCATATATAAACATGGGCATATATCGGATTCTTGTGATGTGGTATCCTATTTTTACACACGTTATTTTCATGAATATTTCTCAGATGTCTCATATGTGCTGTCTGATACTTAGAATATATTATTTGTGGCTGTACTTAGCAGTTACAGCTCAGCTCACCTAGTCTCCTGTGCATAAGGAAAAATCAATTAGATCTATCAATGCAGCTCAGCTCAAGATCATCCACATGGTATTTTTATAAAATAGTACCTTACAAGGGGTTAGCCTGCAGTGCAGCTTAAAATAGGAGACTAATTTGTATGAGAAAATGTAAGTATAAAACCTAATTTTATGTACTTGCCTTCCTCATTACTTAGTTAAAACGTTTAGTCAAATGATATAGCATTTGGCTACATGGTTGTAGCCATGTAGCCAAGTATTCAAAGTGAGTGTCCCAGTCATGCACTACTAATAGACAGCTTCAAGGTTGTAGAATTCCTTTCAATCATCCATGTGCAACAGCTGCCACTTACATGCATGTCTCTCTGCTCTGTCTCTTGAAACATATTTTCAAAAACAACACGGTATATGTTTGTGAATTGTTTTTTTAAATTGAGTGAAGTGCCATGCAGTTGAGAAAGGCAAACCTTACCGCAATAATCTATGTTAGCAAATGTGCTGGAAAAGGGTATTTAAAAGAATCAGGCCTACAATGGAGCTAATGTAACTTTTTGAGGTTTGTGGATATTGCCCTGGCAAGAGAGTTTCAAAATAATCACATCAGATTACATTAATATAAAGTGATGTGCCCAATTTCTATCTTTGATAATCTTACCATCATGTTCAGTGCACCTAAAATTATCTTTAGAGATAGTTATTCGTTATTTATAATCATGTAAAGTGTGTGATTGGATTTAAGATTTAACAAATAGTGTAATTAAGGATACACTATGATTTATGGATCTTGAAAGGCACCTGTTACTTCTATTCTCCCTCTTGCATGATCTATTCCATAAGGAAGATAGAGCCCTCACATGATGATATGGCTTTTGGTTTGGCAACCGTGATTGAAAATACTGGTAACAAAAGGGGTATTACGGTAAAAGTTCTATGTAATGTATTTATAACAGTAATATTAGTAAATTAGGAACTAACAAACCATGGATTTTTACTAAAATGGCAGATAAAGTAGTTTTAGGCTTTGGGTGATGAACAACTACATCACAAACCTCTGGCCCATGTCTCAGCATAATTTCTTACACAGACAACACTCAACTCATCCTCTCACTCACCAAAGAACCCTCCACCACCAGAATCAACTTCTGTGACACCATGACCAATTTAGCCAACTGGATCAGAGACAACTGCCTTAAACTCAACTCCGACAAGACAGAAGTATTATTCTTCTGGAAGAACACAAATGTATAGGACCACAGCTGGGTGCCAGCAGAACTCAGACAAACACCCACACATACTGACCATCCACAGAACCTAGGCATCATCCTTGACAGTGAATTGACCATGAAATTACAAGTCAACACATTTGCCACCTCCTGCTTCCACTGAATTTGCACGCCCCGCAGAATCTTGTTCGATTACAGTCAATCCCCTGAAAGTCCTTCACTCAGACCCTCATCATCAACCAACTCAACTACATCAGAGCTCTCTACACCGGCATCTCCAACCAGCTCCTCAAAAGACTCCAGACCATACAGAATGCTGCAGCCAGACTCATCCTAGACCTCCCCAAGAAGACCTACATCACCCCCCAGCTCGGAAACCTAAACCTCCACTAGCTTAAAGAAGAGTACACCTCTAATAGTTCATAAGACATGTGCTGACCCGGGGGGACGATTCGCAGGGGCAGAGGCCCAGTAGGATGGAAGAGATATAAATATATATATATATGTGTATTTACTGCCCGATCTGGGTAAGGCAGCATTGGAGGACCCTCGGACTAAGCTGACGGGACTCCGAGAGGGCACATTAATCATGGGGGGATTATAATATGACTTTGGATGACACAATTGATCGCCACCCGCCGAAGACTAGAGCGCAATCCAACGCCCTTATGGCTGACTTTACGAAGGCAATGGGTTTGACAGACGTGGGTCGAGCGTCCCAACCAACTGATAAATTTTTCACGTATTCATTATTCACGTATTTCTCTAATGTGCACAAAAGTCTACTTCCTTACACATTTGTCCTCAATAGGTAACTTTGCCCAGTATAGAGTCCTGCCCGGAGGCATATCGGACCACTCCCTAGTCTGGGTAGAATATACACACTGGGAACGGCAGGCACGCACCACCAATGTTCTTAATCCATGGCTCCTACACATACCAGACATAAGGGAGGAACTCCACACCCAAACAGAGAACTATTTTACTGAGAACGTGGGCTCGGTTGAATCTGCACAAACAATTTGGGAAGCATACAAGGTGGTTCTGAAAGGGCAAGCTTTATCTGTAAAGTTGGGGTATATCGCCAAGAAACATAAGCTCCTGGTCCAGGTGGAGAAGGACCTCCTTGAATTAGAGGGGAAACATGCACAAGATCCCTCACCAGATGTTAGTCATAGGCTCCTATTGAAGCAAGATGAATACTGAATAAAAACTAGGGAACACATGATGGCAAAATATCGCGCCACCCACCATAGACTCTATGAAATGGGTGATAGGGCTGGCAGTACGCTAGTGTGGTTGGAAAAGCGAAAAAAAGGAACAAGATGGGTACACAAACTGACGAAACCAGGGGTTGTAACTGTAACGCATCCACAAGAAAGAGCATAGGAATTCACTGATCACCTGGAAAAGGTATACTCCCCCTCTACCCACTACACTACTGACGATTCGCTCCAGCTTCTCCGGGATAGTGACGTGCTGGGCCTCTCAGATGTAGAGAGGGAAACCCTGGAGGAAGATCTTTCGTACAAAGAAATTTGCAAGACCTTAGGACAGATTATATCCGGGAAAGCGATGGGGCCTAATGGCATACCGATTGAGTTCTTAAAAGCTACTGCCACTCGGACTGTGCCACACTTAAGAGCCATGTATGAAGAGAGCCTGGAGGTGAATAGGTTACCAGTGGACCAGCAGCTGGCCACTATTGTGGTCATCCACAAGCCGGGTAAGCCAGCTTATTATTATTATTATTATATTTAAGTTTATAAAGCGCTCAGCTACCCGTAGGTTTCCCGGCACTAAAACCAAATGAGAAGGGGAGAGTCAGAAGGAAGGCTGCTACATGTTGAATAACCAAGTTTTTACCTGTCTGCGAAACCTAAGGTAGCAGGGTCCAGTTCGCAACTGGAGAGGAAGGGAATTCCAGAGTGAGGGGGCCAGCCAGGCGAAAGAGCGGCCACCCATTCTGGATTTTTTGATTCTGGGAACCGAGAATAAGTGCTGATTAGATGATCGCAGAGGGCGGGGGGACAGTAGTGCTGTCCCAAGGAGTTAAGATAGGGTGGGGCCAGGCCAGTATTTATTCTGTGCATAAAGCAAAGGGCCTTAAATTTTGTGCGGCTTTCAATGCGGAGCCAATGCAGAGTGCGTAGGGAGTTGGAGGTAGGGGATGTATTGGGTAGTTGGGTAGTCGCGCTGCCATATTCTGGACTGTCTGTAATTTACGAATCACCTCTTTGCAGGCTCCCAGGAGAAGAATGTTCCCGTAGTCCAGTCTAGAGGTGATTAAGGCCTGGACCACGGTTTTCTGAGTATCCTGGGGGAGCATCCAGATGAGCTTACGCAACCACTTAATGATAGTAATGCAAGTGGAGGAAGTTTTAACCACGTGGTTCTTCATAGATAACTGGTCGTCAAAAATGACGCCGAGGTTGCGTGCTGTTTTAGATGGGGTGGGTAGAGTGCCCATTTGAGAAGGCCAGTGTTGGGGTCCCCATAAGGTGGTGTTCTGGCCAAACAGAAGAAGCTCTGTTATCCCCCGTTCAGTTTCAGTTTATTATCATACATCCAGGCTGCTATGTTACTCAGTCCTGTGCAGTGGGAGGAGGAAGAGGAGTGAGAACCCGAGGAAAGAGAGTAGATGACCTGGGTATCATCGGCATACGAGTAAATAGTGAGCCCAGCTTGCTCCGCAATAGTAGCCAAAGGTCTGACATACAGATTAAAGAGCAAGGGGCTCAAGATGGAACCTTGCGGAACACCGTACGCCGATGTATAGGTTTGGGAAGCTGATGAGGAAGAGAAAACTTGGAAGGTGCGGTCCGATAGAAAACTAACAAACCAGTTGAGGGCTGTGCCGGTGATGCCAGATGATCTAAGGGCATTGATAAGAATGGGGTGGGAAACCGTGTCAAATGCGGCACTCAAATCAAGCAAAATGACTGCCACGGTTTCCCCCCTATCCACTCGGCATCGGATGTTTTCAGAGACCCCCAACAGAGTAGATTCTGTCGAGAAACCAGACCTAAAACCGGATTGGGATGGATGTAAAATTCCACTAGATTCAACATGAGATGAGAGTTGAGAGTTGATGTGTTTTTCCATAATTTTTGAAAAAAACGGAAGAAGTGAAATTGGACGGAAGTTAGATGGAATGCTAGGGTCAGCATTAGCCTTTTTTAGCAGAGGCACTATCATCGCATGTTTCCATGCAGAGGGTACTGTAGCTTCTCTAAGGGAGGAGTTTAGAAGATCCATAATGAGTTCAAGGGACGAATTGTGCAACATTTTTAATATTTGGGGGGGAAAAGGATCCAATGGGGAGCCAGATTTGATTTTACTGATAATATCAGAGAGAGTATTGATGTTAAGAGGATCCCATGTGTCAATCAACTGTAAGGCGGGAGGACAGGTATCCCGTGTGACCCCTGAATCACAGGAGATCATAAGGTTAGGTACTGTGGGGGGGTCTGCTGAGCAGGGGTAAGGAACCTATCCTCTGAGGTCACTCGATCAGAAGATGAGATTGGGGCTGGTAGGTGAGACAGAGAAGGGGGAGGGGCAAGTTTCTCAAAATCAGAATAAATGGTATCAATTTTGGCGATGAAAAATTCAGCCAGTGAGTTGCACTGTGCAGTATCTAGACATGGTGGTTTGGGCTGACACAATGCGCCCGAGAGCTTTTGTACTACCTTAAAAAGTGCTTTAGGACGATTTTGTGCCTCAAGGATAGTTAGGTTGACATGTTCAACTTTTGCAGTTTTGCATAAAGAATGATATTTTGTTAAGGCAGCTTTGTAAATTTGCTTGGAGCACAGATCATATTTTATGCGCCATTTGCACTCGAGGTTTTTGCAGATGGTGTTTTCTTTTTTTTAAAAGCAGCTGTAAACCAGGGCGCAGGCGGATGGTGAAGGTTGTGCTTTTGCCTGCGCTGAGGTATGCATGCATCGGCAGCATGTGCAAGCCAGGCATTTACAGCATCAGCTGCTTCAATACTTGTGACTTCCATGAAAGGTCTAGAATTCTCAAGACAGGTGTTGAGTTTCTTAAAGTCCAATTTGTTCCAGTTTCTGAATAGTCTAGATTCTGTAGAGTTAGAGAGGGTGTTCGGTTGACAACCAATGGTAACAGAGAAAGTCACCATATAGTGGTCAGACCATACAATAGGTGAAGGAGCCTCACATATAATGGCTTCTAATCTAGAAAGAATGGGGTCCAGAAGGTTTCCTGCTTTATGAGTAGGACCAGAATTATGTAAAGTAATATTTAGAGCAGCCAAGTCCTGTAAAAGATTGCTGCTGGTGGAACAAGAAAGATCATTCAGGTGCAGGTTCAGATCACCAATAATTGAAAAGTTTGTAGAGTTCTGAATTAGCGGTGCTACGTACTCAGGAAAGGTGGCGGCCCAGGAACTCGCTGGGCCAGGGGGGGGATAAATGAGCATCCCGGAAAGAGTAAAGTTGGGAGATAGCGAAAGCATGAAAAGACCGGCTTCGCTGTTTGGTAGTTCAAAGTCTTCCCATTTGCAGGAGTACAGTCTATTATAAACTATGGCTATCCTTCCACCATCTTTCATTACTCTGTTTTTACCAGCATAAGTGTAATTGTCAGGGAGAGCAGCAGCAACATCCGGGCCAGAGTAGTCTTTTAGCCATGTCTCGGTGAGGAATAAGGCTGCAGGTTCCACCTAGACGAGTAGATCAAAGATCTCTCTCTTATGTTTAACTAATGATCTACAGTTTAAGCTGATCAGCGTCCGAGTCTGAGGCAGGTCTGTAGCTGTAGGTTTTGGGCGTGAGGGAGGAAAATCAGATGAGGCTATGTTGGTTACGGAGGGGAAGGATGTAAGGGGGAAAAAGCAAACTGGGCAGGTTAAAGGAACACGATGAGGATTCATAGTAGTACAGTGTGAACACTGTGATGGCCTGAGGCTAAGGAGAGCCTCCCTAGAGTAAGTAAGAGGTAGACCAGAGAGTGTAAAACCAGGGATCGTAGCCCCTAGTCCCGGCCCGTCACGGACGGGCGCAGACGGGCTTGCCTTAGGCGCGCCTTCGGCACGCAAACGGCGAGCCCGCTGCGCTTCCTGAAGTTACACATTTTTATATGTGACGGAGGACGGGGCGGGGCGTGGCCTCGAAATGGGCTTGGCCAGCAGCCTCGCCGGTGATGGCGGCGGGGTGTTCTGTGTGAGCGCAAGGTCCCGTGGCAACGATAGATCCACCGCGTACAGCTGTGGCTCCTATAGGTCAATCTCGCTGATTAACGTGGAGGCAAAGGTTTTGGCGAACGTCCTGGCGGATAGGCTTGTGGCGGTTATTGCATCACTAGTCCATCCGGACCAATCTGGTTTTATGTCAGGAAGGAATGCGGCCCTTAATATAAAACACCTTCACAACGTGATGGCTCGTAGGCAATATATTGAGGAGGACGCGACGGTGTTATCTCTAGATGCCTCAATGGCGTTCGACTCCATGGAATGGCCGTATTTGTTTGAAGTCCTGGAAAGGGTGAGATTGGGCCAAAAATTCATAGCCTGGGTGAAGCTGTTATATACAGACGTGTTGGGACAGGTGAGAGTTAACAGCTATATATCCCGCACATTCAGGTTAACAAGAGGAAGTAGACAGGGATGCCCGCTATCCCCGCTGATATTCTCCCTTCTACTGGAGCCCCTTGCGGCCTGGGTGCGCAGGGATGTGATGGTAAGAGGGATGCATTGGGCGGATGCTGTAGAAGATCGTATATCCTTATATGCGGATGACATATTGTTATATCTAGCCTCCCCGTATAAATCAATTAGGGTAGTGCTCGACATCTTCATGAATTTTGGCAAGTATACGGGGTATGTGATCAATTGGCACAAGTCCGTACTGTTTATGTTGAGGGGACAAATCCCCCAACTCCTGACTGAATGCACCATAACAGTGGCGGAGGGTAGGATTCGTTATTTGGGGATCTTTGTCACAACTGATCCAGCCCTTTTTTACAGCTCCAATCTGGCCCCCCCAGTGGCTAGACTACGAGCGGCTGTAAAGCACTGGAGGTCCCTGCCTCTCACACTGGTGGGGGGTGCTGCACTCTTTAAGATGCTGGCCCTTCCTCGTTTTCTCTACATACTCCATAATTATCTGAAATTCTTTGGACCTACCCAGCACACATTAGAAATATGGCTAACAATGAATTCCCGTTTGGGGTGGGCAGGTGTCTTCTTGCAGGTAACGCTGTTATGGTATACGCAAAAGCTGGGCATGCTGTGCTATCAGCCTGGGTTTGACAAGTGGGACCTCACAGGTATCTCCACAGTGAAGGACCTGGTAAAGAAGGGAGCTATACTTACATTTGAGTACCTTCAGGGTTATTATCATCTGGCTCAGGGAGAATTATACAGGTATTTACAGATTAGATACGCGATACGGGTGGCTTTTCGTCCCTTAAGGACATACCAGAGTCATCACTATTGGAAGACCGGCTGTTAGATGGGCCTCTAAGTTCAAAGGCGATATCTCTCACATATAAAAAGTTATGCAATAACCTGCCAGACACTTTTCCAAAGCTTAGGGAGCGGTTGCAAGATGACTTAGGCCCAATAAGCGATGAAGATTGGCAATTGGCTCTATGTCCCCTCAGAAAGCGACCATCACACTTAAATTCAGGCTGATACAGCTTAGGATACTTCACCGTTCATACAAGACAGGAAAAACTTTGGCGAGAATAGGGTCTAGACCTGGTTACCTATGCCGTGCATCCACCAGTGCTGCAGACCCAGGAGATGACACAGTGTTCGGCAGACTGGAGATGCACATGTTACAAGTACAGCACCTGCAGGCCAAAAACATAAAATGAATACAGAGGGAAGTCAGGGTAGGCTTCAGGGTCAGGACAGGTGCCCTGGAGCACTCTATGCAGAACTTAAGGCCGACCATGCTTTATGAGTAGGACCAGAATTATGTAAAGTAATATTTAGAGCAGCCAAGTCCTGTAAAAGATTGCTGCTGGTGGAACAAGAAAGATCATTCAGGTGCAGGTTCAGATCACCAATAATTGAAAAGTTTGTAGAGTTCTGAATTAGCGGTGCTACGTACTCAGGAAAGGTGGCGGCCCAGGAACTCGCTGGGCCAGGGGGGGGATAAATGAGCATCCCGGAAAGAGTAAAGTTGGGAGATAGCGAAAGCATGAAAAGACCGGCTTCGCTGTTTGGTAAATCAAAGTCTTCCCATTTGCAGGAGTACAGTCTATTATAAACTATGGCTATCCTTCCACCATCTTTCATTACTCTGTTTTTACCAACATAAGTGTAATTGTCAGGGAGAGCAGCAGCAACATCCGGGCCAGAGTAGTCTTTTAGCCATGTCTCGGTGAGGAATAAGGCTGCAGGTTCCACCTAGACGAGTAGATCAAAGATCTCTCTCTTATGTTTAACTAATGATCTACAGTTTAAGCTGATCAGCGTCCGAGTCTGAGGCAGGTCTGTAGCTGTAGGTTTTGGGCGTGAGGGAGGAAAATCAGATGAGGCTATGTTGGTTACGGAGGGGAAGGATGTAAGGGGGAAAAAGCAAACTGGGCAGGTTAAAGGAACACAATGAGGATTCATAGTAGTACAGTGTGAACACTGTGATGGCCTGAGGCTAAGGAGAGCCTCCCTAGAGTAAGTAAGAGGTAGACCAGAGAGTGTAAAACCAGGGGTCGTAGCCCCTAGTCCCGGCCCGTCACGGACGGGCGCAGACGGGCTTGCCTTAGGCGCGCCTTCGGCGCGCAAACGGCGAGCCCGCTGCGCTTCCTGAAGTTACACATTTTTATATGTGACGGAGGACGGGGCGGGGCGTGGCCTCGAAATGGGCTTGGCCAGCAGCCTCGCCGGTGATGGCGGCGGGGTGTTCTGTGTGAGCGCAAGGTCCCGTGGCAACGATAGATCCACCGCGTACAGCTGTGGCTCCTATAGGTCAATCTCGCTGATTAACGTGGAGGCAAAGGTTTTGGCGAACGTCCTGGCGGATAGGCTTGTGGCGGTTATTGCATCACTAGTCCATCCGGACCAATCTGGTTTTATGTCAGGAAGGAATGCGGCCCTTAATATAAAACACCTTCACAACGTGATGGCTCGTAGGCAATATATTGAGGAGGACGCGACGGTGTTATCTCTAGATGCCTCAATGGCGTTCGACTCCATGGAATGGCCGTATTTGTTTGAAGTCCTGGAAAGGGTGAGATTGGGCCAAAAATTCATAGCCTGGGTGAAGCTGTTATATACAGACGTGTTGGGACAGGTGAGAGTTAACAGCTATATATCCCGCACATTCAGGTTAACAAGGGGAAGTAGACAGGGATGCCCGCTATCCCCGCTGATATTCTCCCTTCTACTGGAGCCCCTTGCGGCCTGGGTGCGCAGGGATGTGATGGTAAGAGGGATGCATTGGGCGGATGCTGTAGAAGATCGTATATCCTTATATGCGGATGACATATTGTTATATCTAGCCTCCCCGTATAAATCAATTAGGGTAGTGCTCGACATCTTCATGAATTTTGGCAAGTATACGGGGTATGCGATCAATTGGCACAAGTCCGTACTGTTTATGTTGAGGGGACAAATCCCCCAACTCCTGACTGAATGCACCATAACAGTGGCGGAGGGTAGGATTCGTTATTTGGGGATCTTTGTCACAACTGATCCAGCCCTTTTTTACAGCTCCAATCTGGCCCCCCCACTGGCTAGACTACGAGCGGCTGTAAAGCACTGGAGGTCCCTGCCTCTCACACTGGTGGGGGGTGCTGCACTCTTTAAGATGCTGGCTCTTCCTCGTTTTCTCTACATACTCCATAATTGTCTGAAATTCTTTGGACCTACCCAGCACACATTAGAAATATGGCTAACAATGAATTCCCGTTTGGGGTGGGCAGGTGTCTTCTTGCAGGTAACGCTGTTATGGTATACGCAAAAGCTGGGCATGCTGTGCTATCAGCCTGGGTTTGACAAGTGGGACCTCACAGGTATCTCCACAGTGAAGGACCTGGTAAAGAAGGGAGCTATACTTACATTTGAGTACCTTCAGGGTTATTATCATCTGGCTCAGGGAGAATTATACAGGTATTTACAGATTAGATACGCGATACGGGTGGCTTTTCGTCCCTTAAGGACATACCAGAGTCATCACTATTGGAAGACCGGCTGTTAGATGGGCCTCTAAGTTCAAAGGCGATATCTCTCACATATAAAAAGTTATGCAATAACCTGCCAGACACTTTTCCAAAGCTTAGGGAGCGGTTGCAAGATGACTTAGGCCCAATAAGCGATGAAGATTGGCAGTTGGCTCTATGTCCCCTCAGAAAGCGACCATCACACTTAAATTCAGGCTGATACAGCTTAGGATACTTCACCGTTCATACAAGACAGGAAAAACTTTGGCGAGAATAGGGTCTAGACCTGGTTACCTATGCCGTGCATCCACCAGTGCTGCAGACCCAGGAGATGACACAGTGTTCGGCAGACTGGAGATGCACATGTTACAAGTACAGCACCTGCAGGCCAAAAACATAAAATGAATACAGAGGGAAGTCAGGGTAGGCTTCAGGGTCAGGACAGGTGCCCTGGAGCACTCTATGCAGAACTTAAGGCCGACCAAGCTGCTAAGCGCCGGGAAATGCAGCGCCTAGATCTGTACACCCCGGCGGTGAACCGCCTGTCCTCTGCAACAAATGTGCTATCAAGTCGCAGCATCTGCATGCAGCATGAGGTGGCACACAACAGCCAGGACGTGGCAAGGGCCCTGGTACAAATCACATATGCTGTAGATGAGCTGCGGGCAGCTGGCACTACTGGGCCAGGAGTCCTAACTCCCACTGATGAGGACGCACAATCAGGAAGGAACTGCATCACCCCCCCTGACCCCCCTGGATAGGCGCCGTAGTGGGCATACCAGTAGGCATGGTGGGCCAAGTGACGAGGGCACTGTGCAACCCCAAACAGGGGCTTCGTCCCGAAAGCGCCGCATTTTAGGTGCACTAAATAGGACCACTGGATGGGTGCAGCTACCCACTTTAAAAGGACACTTGCTTCTGAGTACACAAATGCACTGTGACTGTAACATGTGCTGGACATTGGGAGATACATTGTGTGGCACTCAGGCTGTGTGCCGTCATTCTTCCTGAAGTTAAGGAAATAAAACAGTCTCACAAATGAAATCTAGCATTGTGTCATATTTTCTTACCTATAAATAGTTGCGTGTAACCTCATCTCGCCTCTGGCGCCAGCAGCTGCATCAACTACACCGGTTGGCATGCGTCCTAGAGCTGGTCCCTCACATCTAATGAATCCGATTCACTGAGCTCCACCGGTGTGCCTTTCCTGGTGGCGATGTTGTGCAGCATGGCATATGCTACTATTATCTTGCAACAGGTCTGGGGTCTGTATTGTAGTGCCCCTCCACTCTTATGTAGGCATCTGAATCTGCTCTTGAGTATCCCGAAGGTCCGCTCAATGGTGCCTCTAGTTGCTATGTGTGCACTGTTGTACCGCCGCTCCCCTGCGTTGGCTGGATTGAGGTAGGGAGTCAATATGAACTCACGGACCGCAAACGCACTGTCACCTGTGAGGTGGGAGGAATATGGTTAAACACTGTCCTGCACATGCTTTCCTTGACTAGTGTGTCCTCTGTACAAATACATTTACCTAGTAGATATGCCTCACCAAACTCCCCACTTGTGAGTCGACGGTGTATCGCTGAGTGGCAGAAGATGAAAGCGTTGTGCGTGCTGCCTGGGTATTTAGCGACAATGTCGGTGATGATGTGTTCGGCGTCACACACCACCTGTATGTTCAGGGAATGGTAGGATTTGCGATTCCTACACACAGTCTTATTCTGGGAGGGGGGGATATGGCGACATGTGTCCCATCTATGCATCCAATGATGTGGGGGAATTGTGATTTTTGATAAAACTCCTGCTTGGTGTGGTCTAGTGCCTGTGGGGTGTTTGGGAAGAGGATGTGGTGATGCAGCCTCTGTACCATGGCATCAAGGAACGCGTGGAAAAAGCGCAACAATGCACTCTGTGACACCCATCCTGCTGAGGCTATCACCCTCTGCAAACTACCGGATGCCAAGAGGTGCAGTTATCACAGGACCTGGATGTGGGTGGGGATGGTGTGTGTCCGCTGTGGGGTGTTAAAGAATAGGTTTGAGTTCCTCAATTAAATCAAGGATGCTCTCTTCATCCAGCCTGTAGTGTGTGTGGATGTCCTCCTCAGTACGCTGTAACAGGGTAATGCGCGCACGGAATATCCTCTCCTGGCGTCTCCTCCTCTGTGCAGCAGCTCTGAGTCGCAGCCTCCTGGCTATCACGTACAGCCCAGCCCTTGTGGAAAAATGTGTTGCATTGTGGGACTCCTTTAAATAGTTTGCTCCAGGTTACCACCTGCTAATACTTGGTGGTAATTGCGATTCTCGAATTAGCTAATTTCGTGGAATCGCTATTTGTGATTTTTTTCATACTTTGCATAGCGATTTCTTAATTTGCGATATAAGAAATTGCTAGGGAATTCGCAGAATTCTGGTTCTCGGCAACGTGCGGAATCGCTATATTTGCGATTTCTACTTTTGCGATGCGATTGTGCCTCATACATAGGAAGTAGCGAATTTTTAATCGCAAACGCTGTTTTTTGCAAATCGCAGCATTTGCGACTAAAAATTAGGTTTATACATATGGCCCTATAACTGCTAAATTTCTCTGATTTTGTACAAATGAAATCTGAGCCTAACTAAACGTCCCAGTAACCTTTGCTTTTTTCAGTGTTCATATATATATACATGTCATTTGAGATGTCGATTATGATGTTATATAGAATGTCATGAGTGATGTAATATCCGAGGTCCTAAGCAGTGCATGGCAGGGGAGCAATTATAGTTAGCTCTGCTAATTATAACTGGTGATTTTCTGTGGTTTTGTGAGATCAAAACGTTAGTGTTGTCATTGCCATAGTCACCTAACTATAACATTAACCTGTTTTTTTCAGTGAATTTCTAAGGTTTGTTTTAAAACAAAAATGGATCTTTTTATCACAGCTAGCTTTGTTGTTACTTTAACCTTTGGTTGTGCTGCAGTGGGGTTTCTGCAGGGACTCCCCCAAACAGGTAGCCAAACCCACACTGTGCACCTGACTGCACATAGACAACCCACCCAGAGGCAGCTAAGTCCATGCTGCACATGGCCTTTTGCCACGTGCACTGTGGGGTAGGCCACAGGGCCTGACTTGCAGCCAGGTCATGCATCCAACAGCCCACAGGCAGCCAACCCCAAGCTACACACAACATGTGGCCTCCTTCACTGAGCCTCATTAGGCACTGGGGACCTCATTACCAAGGTCAGCATCTAATTTAAATGGGAGGGACCTGTCCTTATATTAGGTTTATGCCCACCCAGGGCACCCACCATTTACAATGATGCGGGCCACTAGTGAGCCCCTGGGTCCCAGCCGGATCCTCGCATTCTGTGGGAGCCAGCATTGCTCTTGCATGTATGGAGCAGAGATTTATGCTGCTTCCTCCGTGCGAGAGCAATATACTGACCTGTTTGCCTGCCTGCTCTGGTGGGGGAATAGAAACAGATCTCAACTTACTTCATATTTGCGCCTGTTTAGTGGGAGTTTTAAAAATGCTCCCGCCAAGTGTGAGCAAACACAATTTTCCATGCCTGCACCGATGCAGGCCCAATAACCACTGTGTCCCGGGAGGGGGCACCTGGGACACAGGATGTGAGCCAGCCCTGGGAATGGGGTAACCAGAGTCCTTAATGACTCAAGGAGGGGGGGCCTCATGGTCTCTCTATTTTTTTTTTAAAGTTGCAGCCCCAGGGAATGGGGTTCCCAGGATCTCTTAAAGGCTCAAGGAGGGGGGCTGCACGGACTCCCTCCTCTTAAAAAATATATGGAGCCCCAGGGGATGGCTTCCCCGGAGCTTCATACGGCTGAAGGAGGTGAGCAGTGCACCCCCCTCCCCTTATTAAATCACTTGTGTCCTGGAAGATGTGGTCCCTGAGGCTGTAAACTGCCCATGGAGTAGGGCCACACAACCTCCTCCCCTTAATAAGAGAATGAGGTTAACGGCAGCCATTGTGGGGTTCCCCCCAAGGGACTTCAGTGGGATCGCTGCAGAAATTGCCAAATTTGTTTTCCATGTTGGACCCGAGGTGGGTTCCTCTTGGTTCCACCCATGGGACCTAGGAGGGCAGAGTATCCCTACCCTGCCCCCTTATATTAGTTTTTTTTATATATAACTTCAGGACAGGGGACTAAGTACTTGAGTCCTGTAATGGCTGCCAGTAAAATATTTCTAATGTTGCTGGCAGCGAATCAGAGTGCTCGCTCCTGCAGAAGTCTGACACTGGCAGGAGTGAGATGGCCCAAGGGAAAAAAGCTCTCTGGGCCAATCAGAGCGCTCTACTTTTTTTTACTGTGTTCAAGGGATTCTCAAAAGCATCCCTCGACCCTCACTGGACAGATATACAAATATTTTTGAACCTTCATTACTTAAAAACAACTTAACGGACCTATACCAAATCACAAAAACGCACAATCCGTGGACCAAGTTCTACCTTCCTGCCAAAATTTGGCCAGCAGTTTGTGCTGTAGCCTTTCCTAAAGAAGTCTATTTAAACTGCATGGGGATTTTGTGTTTTGGGACCTCTTTTATCTGGAAACTTGCTTGACAGATCACCCCAAAACTTTCCATGCACAAGCTGGTCAAAAAGTAGCCTCTTTTTGGGAAGTTTCATGAAGATTCAAACGCAGGCCAAAAATATAATCAACATAAAAAAGCTTTTCCTATGGAACAGCTAACCTACCTATACCCACACTCAGAAAGATGTGTTAATGTCTACCTAGGTTGGTTGTGTCTGTACTTTTGCATATTATTGTATGGTCGTCCCTTTACTTAAGTTTTAAGATGACACTGACGGACTGAGGCCATGCTTGACCCTTCCTCGTCACTAGATATGGGGAGTATCTCACTATATTCCAACATAAGTGGGCCTCAGTGAAAGCTGTGATTTGCCAGTCCTATTTCTCACCCCATTCCTCGACCTGTACTAAATCGTGGATATGACAGTTTGCTTGTGAAGTTGTTTTTGAACAGGTAAGTTTGGGAATCATACACCCTGCCACCTTACCAATGCTATAACCATTCAAAACTCTGTATAGAATAATAGTGTGGAACATCAGGGATGAATTCAATGCAAAAACTATACAGAGTAGATTCTGCCTTAGAGAAGTGGAAAATCCAGATTGCCTTCCTGCAAGAGATCCATCCTGTGCATAGAGAGATACCTAGATTGCAGCGCTGATGGCGAGGGCAAGTATTCAGCACAAGGTATTCAGCTTTTACGAGTAGAGGGAACTTGATTTGGCACAAATCAAATGTTTCTTTTGAAGTTGAATTGCCTCATTTTGACAATTAGGTTCAATGTATGTTGCTTAAGGGCAGCTTAGATGGGATATCATTGATAATGTGATGTATTTACTCCCCTAATAGCGACTAGTTCACTTTCTGGCCCAGATTTGTACTTGCACAGCCAACTAGGAGTATCTGCCCTGGGTCACTGGGGGAGAATTCAAATGTGTTATTGACACAGTATTAGGTTGTTCCCATATAGCACACCCCAGTTTACACCTGTACGCAATACAGGTAGAACACTGGGGAATATGTGGCACCTAGTGATTGCACAAACCAACCAAAGAGTAGTCAGTTTACTCTAAGGAGCATGATATGCACTCATGTCTGGACAAAATAGTCTGCATGTCCTGGCTGCAACAACGGATTTCCTCTATAACATATACATCTAAAATGCTTTTGCCCACAACATACTTCAGGTGGTGATAGAGTTGGGTAAGGCAATGCCACCTATTCCAACATGGTGGATGCAGATCATGGTGCTTGAAGATGCTGTATTTTGCCACACACTACCAGAAAATATCATATTCTTGAGCCATTGCAGAATGGGTTTAGGAGGCAGCACTCATTGTAGCAGCAGATAGCATCAGGTGTCAGGTAGATCAGGGCAGGCAGCTATCTTAATACTGTTGGACTTGTCTGCAGCATTTGATATCGTCTCACCCTTGCGCATGGTCCAACGTCTTCGACTGAGAGCGAGTGGTAAGGCTGTCAAACCTCTTTACACCTTTCTCACAGACAGGGTGCAAATTGCTGTGGCTGCTTTAGAGCCAAGGCCTTTAGCCTCAACTCTGTGTGGTTCCGAAGGGATCCTTTCCAGGTACAACTCTCTTTAATCTATATGTGGCTCCCCTCAAGGAACCGGTTCACTCTTTCAGTTTCCCAGTTCTTTCTTACATGAATAACACACATTATTGTCAATCTCAGATAATTTGCCTTTTGTAGCCGACAAACTTAATCAGAGTATGTCCAGTATCAGCATCTGGATGAAAGATAAGGTTGTATGTTCTTACAATGATCTCCGTTGTAACGCATGCCTTTACCACGCATGCGTTACAACGGAATGGTAGTTCCACGCTAATCCTTCTCCACGTATTTTTCCGTGGTGACGTCATACGTCGTAAAGAGGAAGCGGTTTCTTTTTCCGTTTCCTCTTATACGACGCCGATTGCCAGCCCATTTCGACTGGAGGTTAGTTTTAGGTTTTTTTGTGAGGGGGATTCCCCCCCTAACCCCCCTGTTTTTTTATTGTACCCTTTACCACACATGCCTTTACTACGTAACTCGTAGTAAAGGCATGCGTGGTAAAGGCTTTCGTTGTAACCACGCATGCGGTGTAATGCATGCGTGGTTAAGGTTTTCGTGGAAACGGCCTCGTTGTAGTGGCCGTTTCCCGAAATATAATTTGCCAAAACTGAATGTGCAGAAAATGGAGGTACTGGTGTTTGGAGCACAGAATTCCATCTGGATAAACACCTGGTAGCTGAATGTATGTGGTCCTCTCTCTAACTCTGTTAAGTCCTCCAAATATCTTGGAGTCATTTTTGACAAAGCTCTCAATTTTGAGGCACAGGTTAGTTGTAACTCTAGCACCTGCTTCTTTAGCATTAGGACTCTTAAGAAAATCATTCCCTATATCCCTTCAGAAATGAGACATTCAGCAGTCATCGCTTTTATCACTTCACGTCTTAATTACTGCAATGCGCTATATATGAAGATTAACAACACCTCCCTTAACAAACTCCAAGTGGTACAGAATGCAGCTGCACACCTCATTCTGAATATTTCAAAGCATCTCTTTACCAGAGAGGGCATTTGCTCCCTTCATTGCCTTCCTGTCAGAAAGCGGATTTTCTGTAAAGTGCTTAGCATGGTCTTTCAGGCACTGGAACATAAAGGATCGCGACATCTGAACTCCCTTTTTAATTGGTATCTTTCAGGCAGATCTCTTAGGTCATCTGCTGGTAGAATGGTGATTATTCCCACCTATCATAAAACCAGATTGGGAGATCGTTCCCCCGGTGCATCAACAAAATTGTGGAAAAAGCTTCCTATTCACATCAAGGAGACAGACTCCTTTTCTGTATTTAGGAAAAATCTGAAAATTACTTTATAACCACGGACATGGTGTGTCTGGATTGGTTGGGCTTACTATTTTTTGGTTTAGCGCTTTGACATCTTCAGGTTTAGTTTGTTTTATAAAACTGGTTTTCACTTTCATCACCAATTTCTTCTGAGAAAATGATGGGACAGCATCTTGGTTTGTTATTTGATGTATATAGTGTGACTTATCACCCGGCGATGTCCATTGGCACGGGGAGATTAAGTGATTTGTCTAGAATCACAGGATGCTGCACTGAGACTCGAACTCAGATCGGAGATCCCGAGTGTGCAGCTCTGGCCGCTGCGCCACATCCTCTCCCGTTAATTGACTGTTAGACTTTGGAAGTCAAAGCCATGAGCCTTTGAATCTAGACCCCAATAAGGTTTAGGCAGATAGGTAATAGGGGAATTCTAAACCTGGAAACTACTAAGCATTACTTTGGAGATGCAGCATGCAAAACAACTGGAGCACTTAAGAGAACACCCTCAACTGAAGACCAAATACTATGATGAACTTGTAATCATACCATGATTGTGCTTAATACCAACCTAGCATTTGCCATGAAGTGGACAAATATAGTCGTCTTGTGCTCCTCTCGTCCTCCTCACACCAAGGGCCTCTCAAGGTGCTCCTTCCTTCATTACCAAATCCTCTGGATTTAGACGTGAATATTAAAGCCGGCATTAACTTGACTTTTTTTTTACATTCTATAAAGGCGGGGGGGGCGATGTCATAGCCCACTTGTGACAAATTGTACACATTTCTGGATGGGATAGCTGTCTAGGATCTCAGTTGAGGCCAAAATGGCTATGGAGTTGCTTATTGTGGAACAGGAAATAATAGGGGACCTACGTGATCTGCCACTTGGTAAGTTCCTAGGCCCAGAGGGTCTTCCCTCTCAATTTATTAGGGGTTTAAAAGCACACTACTCACCTGCGAGGTTCTTATGGCACTAGGGGGTACAAGCAGCTCAGTGGGTCATTCGAAGAGCCAGGTCTTGAGATCCTTTCTGAATTGGTGCAGTGTCTGGCTTCTTCGGGTGTTGAGGGGGACTTTGTTCCAGGACTTGGCCACCAGGTCGGAAAAGGATCTGCCACTTGCTCTGGTCCTGTGGATGCGGGGGACCGTGGCTAGAGTGAGGTCAGCAGAGCGGAGGTTTCTCTGGAGGGCAGGGGGGTGGAAGGACATTCGTTTGTTGAGGTATTGGGGTCCAGCAGGGCTTGGTAGGTGTGTGTGAGCAGTTTGAAGGTTATTCTTCTTTCGACTGGGAGCCAGTGGGATGTGGTCATGTCTAGGATAAGTCTAAATGCAGTGTTCTGGACGGTCTGCAGTGGAGTTTTTTTATTGATTCTGGTTTAGAGAGTGTTTCTGTAGTCCAGTCTATGGGTGATGAGTGCATGGGTGATGGTCTTCCTGGCCTCGGGTGGGATCCATTTGAAGGGCTTTCGAAGTATGTAGAGGGTGTTGAAGCAGGTGGATGACACAGCTTTGATCTGGTGGTTCATGGTCAGTGAAGAGTCGAGTATGATGCAGAGCTTGAGTGCGTGGACGGTTGGTGTGGGAGGGTTTACCGAGGGCAGGGAGCCACCGGGTGTTGTCCCATTCGGAGGAGGTGGAACCAAGGATGAAGACTTGCTTTCTCCAAGGTGAGCTTCAGGCAGCTGCTGCTCATCCAGGATGTGATGTCTTTTTTATGCCTTCTTGGAAGCTGCGCCTAGTGATGTCCAGTTCCTTGGAGAGGAAGAGGATGAGCTGGGTGTTGTTGGTGTACGAGACTATGTTGAGTCCATGTTTTCTGATGATGGTTGTGAGGGGGGCCATGTAAACATTGATGAGCGTAGGACTGAGGGAGGATCCTTGGGGTACTCCGCATCTGATCTCTGTTGGTTCGGAGATGAGGGAGGTCTTATTCTTTGTGTTCTGCCTGAGAGGAAAGATCAAATCCAGTCTAGGGCTATTCCCCACATGCCAGAGTCAAGGAGTCTGGAGGCTAGTCTGTGGTGGGAGACGGAGTTGAATGCTGCTGAAAGGTCCAAGAGGATGAGCGTTGCTGTGTGGCCTTGGTTGAGGAGCACGCAGATGTCGTCAGTGGCAGCTATGAGGACTGTCTTGGTGCTGTGGTTGCTGTGGAATCCTGATTGAGAGGTGTGTAGGATGTTGTTAGTTTCTATGAAGTGTGCAAACTGGGTGTTGATGGCTTTCTCTGCGACTTTGGTGACAAAATGGAGTAGTGAGATGGGCTTGAAGTTCTTAAGATCCGTCGGGTCTGCGGAGAGCTTCTTCAGGAGGGGTTTGACTTTGGTGCATTTCCAGTCATCGGGGAATGTGGTGGACTCGAGGGAGCAGTTGATAATTCGGCATAGGTTGGGTGCGATGGTGGTGGCGACTCTGTGGAAGATGTGCGGTGGGCAGGGGTCAGTAGATGCTGTAGAGTGGACACTTTTCATACTCTTTGTGGGGTCTTCTGTGGTGAGTGGGAACCACATGAGGAAGGTCTGTTGGATGGCATCACTGGGCAGGGGTGTTAGTGCCGTGGTCATCCAGATTGTCATAGAGCATCTTGATCTTGAGGTGGAAGAAGGAGCTGAGTTTGTTGCAGAGGTCTTGCGAGGGAGGAACGTTGGTTGTTTTGCTGTTGGGTCTGGTGAATTCTTGTATGATGGCAAAGAGTTCCTTGTAGTTCTGGGGGTTGGCGAGGATCCTGTCTTGGATGAAGTTTCTCCTTGTTGATTTGATGAGTTGGTGGTATGCAGTGGTGGGCACCTTGTAGGCAGAGTGTGCTTCTGGGGTTTTGCAGTTTCTCCACGTTTTCTCCAGTTGTTAGCAAGAGAGCTTGGATTCTTGGAGGTCCGTGGTGAACCAGGTGTCTTTTGTGTTGAGTCGTCTCATGGTGTTCAGGAGGGGGTCGAGAGTGTTGGTGCAGTTACGATCCTTTGGTTGAGGTTGCTCACTGCTATGTTTGCTGTCTGTCATAGTAGGGAGAGGAGTGCAGCTGAGGGTGGAGATGAGGAATTCTTCAGGGACTTTGTTCCAGTTTCTGCATGGGAGGCAGGGCTTGCGCTTGTATAGGGTAGGTATCGAGAAGGAGATCGAAACCTCTGAGGTTTATACGGTGTTCTCTGTCCAACTGGCCCATAAACTGAGAAGAGTCTATATTGAGGCATTTGTGTCCCTCCACCAGAGAGGTATTGATTCTCTCTATTCCCAGACTAAGCAGGGATCCTCAAGAAATGGTCTCTTACTGGCTACTTCTGATTTTAAACTCGAACTATAAAATATTACGTAAGATCACTGCCTTCCGGCGTGTTCTACAGTTCCCCAAGTTGAATAACCTTGACCAGAATGGATTTGTGCCAGACACAATACCCCCTTTCATGTTCCTGGGTTTGGGGGACTTAGGTAGTGCTGAAGTGACAAGGCAACGAACAGCCTATGAAAGTGTAGCTCTTTTTTAAATTGCTTTTTATTGACTTTAATGCATCATAAATAGCGCATCTTGCTTAAACAGACATATAACTTTGCCACAATCTAATTCCACTGCCCAGCTGAGGAATTAACAGTTTGTTTCACAGGACAAAATGAAAACAAGTACAAGCATAAAATCGAAAGAGCGCAATTATATTCTTCTAGTTTTACATTTTAAGAATAGGACTCTATCTGCAGAATGGAGTCGATTCAGTCACCCTCCCCAAATTTATGTATGTTTTGTGGGGCAGGCCCTAGCTTTATATACTGATTTCTCGGCCACTGCCCACACATCCATGCCACTATATCATCTGCAATAGGTGGAGTGGGGGAGACTCTCCAATATCCAAAATGTTCTTAGTGAGTACTAGACCAATGAATGGCAATCTCCAAGCCCGTTCTCCACACTCATTAGCCATGACCCCAAGCAGGGAGACTCGGGGATCAATTGCTGGTAGACTCCCACTGAATTGTGCAAAGAAATTGGGTATTCTTGACCAGTACAGTTGGTTCAGCCGGTATTCGCACACCTCATGGTAGAAGGTACTCATACATGAGTAGCATCTAAGACATAGGCCGTTGTTACTTTTCCCCCATTTAAAACAGCCAAGATGGCATATTATATATTCTATGAAAATACTTGAGTATCAGACACAGACAGCCAATATGAACAACCAACAGGTGGTCATCTTAGCAACAACTCAGTCATCTTCCTTCAGGGGTCCCAAGTCTAGTTCCCACGTTACTCTGGTAGATTGGAGGGGATACAGTATGTTTACAACCAGGGCCTTGTAAATACAAGAGACACCCATGCCTTTCTAGTTTGCCTAGAACTCATTTTAATTCAATTGGGTTAAATTCAGGAACCATAGCCAAGTCCACCCTATAGTCATTCAAGGCATGACGGAGTTGTGGATATCTAAAATAAAACTGTCAATTATGAAGTTTGAATTCTGTACGTAATCGCTTGAAGGACTTCATATGACCAGAGTCCCATACAGCCATTACTTTGGAAATCCCAATGGTGTCCCAAACTTTAAATCTACTATGTCTGGCTACAGACGGCAAACTGTTATCGTATCATACTGGTGTCTTCCCAGTTATCCTCTTGTTACAGCCAATCATCTTCAGTGTCCGTTGCCATCTGTATATCAGAAGCCTGAAGGGCCAGGGTGATCCAATCACCATACAATTGTGACAAAAGGTTGGAACAACCCAGTGTTCCCATCTCAAGGCAAATAGTGGAGTCTGCTCTATCAGCAAAGAACCAGTCATTTATTAAAATTAAGTCAGCGGCTCTGTAATAAAGCCTGTCACCAATTCCTAGGCCCCATCAGAGGGAGACTGCACACACTTAGTAAAGTATATTCTTGGAACACATCCTGCCCAAAGGTACCTTGCAATTTCGGATTGCAAGTAAGTGAGAAATCTGTTGGGAAGAGATCATTTTGCAATCCATACAGTAGTTGAGGCAGAACGATCGATTTAAAAAGGGCGCCCCTTCCCAAAATAGAAAGCAGCAATTTGCTCCATCTATCCACGTGGAATCTGAGTTTTCTGAGCAGTGGAAGACTGTTCAATTCCCAACATCTTGTTGGGTCTCTTGTTATGTTTATGCCAAGGTATTTCAACTGACTACCCTCATTGGGAACAGTCAGAAATCCAGGTGTCTATAGGCATGTCTACCTGCAGAGGCACTATTGTGGACTTTCCACATTTGACCTGCAGGCTGAAAGCATCACAGAATACCTTCAGCCTGTTAAGAGTTTAGGAGACAGTGAAGTGGGACTTACAAGCAACTAACAGATCATCTGCGTAGATCAATGCAATCTTCAGGGCCACCAACAAAGCAGATTCCCTAGTATTGAGCATTAATTCCCACCCACGTCATTAAGGGCTCAATAGCCAATACAAACAGTAAGGGATACAGTGGGCATCCCCACTTTAAACAGCTCTGAATTTGAAAAATGTCCACAAGGACCCCGCTAACTCTAACCAAGGGCAGAGTGTAGAGCAATTTCATGTACAAGCTGAATATAGGGGCACAGTTCATGTGTTCAAGCAGGCCATTCAAGTAAATACAACACATAGAGTCAAAGGACTTCTCACAATCAATTAGAACCAGGGCAAAAGATCTCAGAGGCGCTCCACATGGGCCAGAGCTACATGCAGCCTTCCTAAGCAATGCCTTGGTCCCCTCTCTGCCATGAATCCATTTTGATTCCACTGGATCAGGGCGCATATTACTTTAACCAACCTTTTCACCAACACTTTAGGGAGGATCTTCGCCTCCACATTCATAGGAAAGATCAGCCTATAAGAGGCTCTTTTACAGGTTTATGAATCAACACCACCAAGGATTTGACCATGTTGTAGGACAGTTTGCCATACTCTTCGTTCATCACTTTCATGTGGGGGTTAGTATAGACGCATACTTCTTAAAGAATTTGGCTGGAAAGCTGTTTAGACCTGAGGATTTTCCTAATGGCATGTCTAATTTCGGCAACAGCACACTCCCTTTGCAGAAAAGAAGAACTAACGTCCCTCTGGCTTCGACTTGTGTTCTAGGCATTTGGAGGTCATTCAAGATGGGTCTTTATCTCAATCCTGCAAGGAACTTGCTAGGTGTAGATTTGTGCATAATATCTGGTAAAAGCATTAACAATGCCCAGAGTCGGTTATCAGCCCCTGATTGGCACCTACGATATGGGCTATAAACCAAGCCTCCAGCCAGTCTCTAAAGTTTCCTGCATAATCACCAGCCAATATTTTATGTTGCAATTACAGCCTTTGCCAAATCTAAAAGTTTACCCTTAAGCTGTCCCTTGCTGCAGCCAGCACAGCATTGCCGGGCCCGGGGGCTTGGCTCAGAGATTCCTCCAACTCAGCGACCTGTCAATCTAGCTCATTAACCTCTATGTCCCTACTCTTTTTATGTTTGGTTAACTAGAATAGTATCTCACCCCAGATTGCGACTTTGAATGCTTCCAATAGCGTCTCCGATTCCTTATTAGTTTCCAAGTACTTATCTATATTATCCCAGAGGTGGTCGGCAAAGTCAGCGTCCAATAGGAGGCAAGTACTGAGCTTCCATCCATCATGCCAGCCTCATCTTTTCACAGGGTCACTTCCAGTAGGGAATGGTCGGATAGTCATCTAGGCAAAATATCTCTACGTCTGCAGCAGGCATGAAAGAAATCTATCCTACACTGTTTTGTGGATGTAGGAGAGTAGGATCTGCTTCCTATGGGTACCCCCACTTTTTGCTGTCTTTCACTGGTTTATCGACTTTAGTCTAGCTATTCTCGCTCTAAATCTTTTACCTGTACATTAGGTACACTCCAGATTAGTTACTGGGTTACCCTTGTGAGTCTCTAGTATATGGTACCAAGGGCATAGGTTGCCCAGAGGCCTACCAGGGGCTGAAGCATGTATTATGCCACCCCTGGGAGGCCTTCCAAACCAGAGCGCTTAGTTTTGTGTGAGAGGGTGCCCTAGCATGAGCTGAGCCCCTCTGCAGCTTTCGGAATCCCTTCCTTATAGCTATTCTGTGATATAGCCATACCATATACTCTTAAGTGCATTATAATCCTCGCGGTTAATGCTAACTTTGGAATGGCTTTATCAAAACATGTCGCGTTTGGTGTCAAACATTTTGGAATCCTATCACCCACCACCAGTTCTGGCTGCTGGGGTAGAATTCCACCCTTCTAGAGGGAGAAGACATGTACACACTTACTTACCCGGTAAATGTTTAAAAGAGCCCCAGCATCACAAAATGGATGCTGCTGCCACAGACATGGGTCTGACCTCCTGCTGCTGGAGGGGAGGCCTGGACAATAGGTTTCCTGTTCAGGGAGGTGCCAGCACTTCCCCAGACGATCTTTAGAGTTTTGGGGCAGGGTGGGTTGGATTCATTGAATGCTTTTCAGACACTGCCTGGGGCACACAAGGTGTCCCATGCATTTCCCAGTTCAAACCGGTTGCTGGGGCACTCCATCCCAGCTCTGGCGCAAAAGTGGACGGAAGGGGTGTAACTACCCCCTCCCCAGGCCCTCCATAGGTGGGATCTTAGAGTTAGTCCAACCCCTAAACTTAGTATAAGTATAGGAACCCAGTCCCTAGGACTTTAGATTACCCTGGACGTACCTTTGATGCAGAAATCATGGACCTTCAACATTCCATATCGACTGGAAGACAGAAAAAATCTCCCTTGGGGGTCAAGGAGTTACTCCCCTGTTCAAACAGGCACCAACTAAGCATCTTGCTGGTCTGCATTTTCAAGGCTCCCGATGGATCATGAAGACTCAGGACAGACATCTCCAAGGCTGACAAGTCCCCAGCAAAGCTGAGACATGTAGCTATCAGAGAGACGTGGGACCAGAACTCCTGGGCATCCTGCACATTTGCTAGTGCTTTGACTTCCCGAGCTTTTCCGAAGTTGTGCATTGGGCTACTTCTAGTCCAAGCCCGGAGCACCTTTTGCATCGAAGATTGTGGGCCTACACTCCACAAGTTTTCGTGGGCCTGCTTTCAGCATTTCAGGTCAAGGGACCTTCGCAATCCCTAGTCCGTCGACTGGTGGGTCCCCACGAAGGACAATCCTTTGTTTCTAGGGCTTCCCTGGTTGCTCCAGATGTGCCCTGACTACCCTTTAAAGGGTGAGTCCCTCAGACCTTGCTGGTATGCTCCGAAGCCAATCTTGTCATCTTGCGTGGGTTGCTGTTGCCAAGGCTTTTTGGGTCCGATCCGGATACAGACATTGCAGCACTCGACATCAGACAGCTCAAATCCAGCTCCTGGTTGTCAACACCTCCTGGATCTCGTGGCTGAAGAGTCAAGCTTCACCTGCATCACTTGAAAGCACCAGACATCGGCTGGCATCTTCCGGTCGCATTCCTTGTCTCTGGCTAGTGACCCAGACTTTGTCCCCTCTGCTTTCAGGTTCTTCAGATCTCCAATCCACCCGTGAATCCATCATGACACTACGCCTGCCAAACTTCTTTGCAGCTCTCCATTGAAAAAGAAGACGAAACCCAACACAAAAAGACACCTATACACCCGGCTTCTCAGGGTAACACGTGGGTCTTGACTGTTAAAGTGTCCAGTACTGAAAGGGTTTTACCGTAGTCCACTCCTAAGTGTTATTCTTTAAAATTGTAACTACATTTTTTCATAGAATTCAATGTGATTTGCGGCTGTGTTTAGACACTGCACGCATCCCTTGCTGGTCTCCTGCATCCCTACCTTGGGTGGTTCCTAGTTGCCCCAGCAGTTCTACAGGCTCTAGGCTCGATCTGTGTTGAGAGCTGTACTTATACAACTTTTAGTACATCATTTGTGAGGCCCCTAGGGCAAAACGTATACTGTGTGCTTTTTAAGTTCTTGTTTTGTACCTTTGCCCCTTGCCTCAGACTAGAGGGGTGCGTTTAAAATACATATATATATACACACACACACCTGGTGTGGTGCTCATTTCATTTGGTCATTCAAGAGATTATAGACTGGTAAAACAAGCTGCTTTACATTCCTTCAAGACTTCGCATGAAGGATGCTCTCCACAGCTACCACTAGGATAGCTTTCTATAAAGGTGGTCTTAAACCTACCATCAATAAGAGTAATTTGGACTGGTGCAAGGTGCTCACTAGAATAGTGGACATCATATACCAGGCCAACTTATGACAGGAGTAATATGTGAACCTCATTCATTCTGCCCAATTGAGGAAGGTTGTAACCCTTGCATGTGTAGGTGAGCCAGTACTTTCCAACCCAGGGGACATTATAGCATTGAAATGTCCTCCCACAAACTTTCCCATTAGAAGTTGTAACAGCTCAAATAAGCCCTGAAAAATATCTTCAATCAGGGCTGGCAGTGCATAAACGCCAACCACATTTCAAGTTCACATCTATTGACCCTGCTATTGCTATCCAGCCACCTAAGGAGTCTTTCTAAACTTTAGAACCTCCATTGAGAAAGGTTTTAAGTAACAGGATAGCTTCCCCCCCAGAATTTCGAGTGAACCCTGCGTGGAATATTTTGGTGTAGCCATGTCTTCCAAGAAATTAACAATCGGAGTCCAGTCTCTTGCTGCAAGAGGGCATCTGGAGCCCTCTGCATAACATACTGAAAGACCGCTCCCTTTTGAATTTATTATTGAGCCCATTTACATTCCAGGAAATGATCTTAGTGCCTTGTAATCTCTGACCCGGTGTCATGCAATCTTGGTCTTGCATGTTGAGCAGTGTGGCAAAAGAAAGATGTCAAACCAGCACAAACTACCCAAGTTACACCCAACCTCCCCACCCTACACACCACAATGAGAAACATCTGTCACCCAAACAATCAGCTAGGTTCATATTTGTGTGCAAGCATTAGCCTCCATTTTGTAACATGCACTTTCCAGTGAGATCAAGTAGCCTCCACACCAACAGCCAGGTGGGGGTGATCTCAATCAGAGCAGCGATGATCAAGTAGACTGGATGTGGGGTGTTATCTTCCCTTGTGCCAGAGATGTTGGGTCCTCATGTGGTATTGCACCTTATCCTGGATTTGCTACAGCTAGGTCTCCAGAGTCTGACTCTTCGTGGCCTGACTTCTGACTGCAACAGTTGATAAATCATCTTCCGGGGCTACCGTCAATGGTTGACAATTTACATCCCTCCATGCATTCAGAGATACTCTGATCTCAAAGGGAGGATTTCCCAACCTGCAGGATTTGTAATGCTTGATCCAGACGAAGGGCTTGCGCAGCTGTTGCAATAGTGAGGAAAAATTGACACTTAGCTTAACATCCTTATAGTGGTAGTTCTGTATTCACATATTCACTGGTCGTGAGGGAGTGCCTGGAAGAGGTCTCAAAGTTATAGTTCTGTGGGTTCTCTTCAAGATAAAACAAGGACAAAGATCAGGTCATGGGACCAAAGATCCGAATCACTCCAGGAAGATGTGTTCCTGCTAGTGCCCTCAGCATCCTAATCACTTGTATGTTATTACACCAGTAGCAGCCATACACATCCTCAGCCCTGCTCTTCAGATCCGTCAAAAGCATACGAGAGAATCGCCCTTTTTTTAAAAAAGTGACTAGTCTTCATCCTAGACCAGATATGTCTGCCCTCAGTGGTGGGGTCTGCCAGGTTTCGAAGATCTTTTCTGAGGAGCGAGAGCTCTGTGCCCAATCCTCATATCTAAAGCTCCAGCGCCTACCTGAACTCTCAGAAAGGCTTCTGTGTTGCTGTTACCCATTGGTGGAGCCACTTCCGGTCACTGGTCTGGCTGGTGCCCTGGAGTTCTTATCTCCCACTGCACAGGGTCCCACTATCACTTGTCATTTCTAGTGACAGAATGGGATTATGCAGTTCAAGTCCTGAAACTAACCTCACCCCCAGCCTCAACTTTCCAGTAGGGCCTAGAAAAACATTAGTTAATCCACCGAGGTGCAGCCAGAGTCTGTTCAGGTCACCACCTCAAAGTCCAAAAGTGGAACCATATCTTTGGGGCAGACACATTGAAGGCACAGCAGGCCCAAGGAAGATAAAGTTGATCAGGGGCCCTTCGATCTGCAAAGTAGGAGGAAGGCTCTCAGGAGCAGCACATAGTCTACGTCCTCCAGCTGATCCTCTAGAAACATTCCCACTTGTGACCCAGAAAGCACACCTCACACAAACAGCCTCACCAACGTGGTACTGAAAGAGCATGCTTTTGATGGGCCCCAGCATGGAGACATGGGGGCGGTAGAGCCAAGAGGCAGCAGTGTCCCTCACACTTCCCTATTAGGTGTGCCAGCACAAGATCTCTGTTAAGCTATGTTGAGAGCCCAGGATGTCTCCAGCAGGCTCACTGGCAATGAAACTTCGCTGCTTTGGTCTTCTCAGATCCTGCAACCCTTGTTCAGAAAATGCAAGGTGGGTCTGGGCACTCCCAGCCACCAGGCGGCCAAGTTAGGTTTGCAGGCCTCCTACTCGGGAGCTTCAAAGCAATAGCAATTCCCACTCCTACAGCGACCGTTGTAACCCCAGTTAGTCTTCTTGGCCCTATCCTCCAAACCACAGCCTAGTATGCAGCTGCATGAGGATTGCCATGGAGGCAGCCACCAATCACCCCCTGGTTCGCCCTTCCTCTTGGAGCTAGGACTTATCAAATTCAGCAGCCAGCGGACCACAATGTGACTGAATTATTCTGGAGAAAGGATTTCAAAGTAGCCGCTATGGTAGGATTATAGGACCACCACCCCAAACCCAGAGCTCTGAAAGAGTGCAGCCGTCAGGTTAGGCTGAAAGCTTCAACTGTGCGGTGCTTGGACCATGAAAAGGCAGTGGATTCCGTAAGCTAGGTATACGTGCATGGAGTACATGAAATATTTGGTGTAGGCACTTACATGCGCTCTTAAATACGGATTCAATTGAGCGTTCAGAGCAGGTTGCTACTGCAGGATACAATACAAGTCTTCTCCCTTTGTACTGCTAATATCCGGATGACACTTCAGACCAGTCATAGCAAACACTTGATGAGTTTGGAGCCTTTCTGGCATTCGTGGCTGTTAGTCAAAATCTTGCATTTTTCCTTCAACCCCAGGGGTTATCCCACTAGATTGGACTGGGTTATAAGGCCAACTAGCATAGAAGACCACTACCTTAAAGTATTTGGGAATATAGATTTTCCACACAGCTGGTATCGATGGCAGAATGGTATGAAGGCATGTCACAGCTTGCATTTTTTTTCTTATTGCCATTTTGTGTCATGAGCAGCACAGAGCTCATTAAAATGGTGGTGCTTGCTGTATTCTTTTTCGGTGCATTCTACCGGATAAGATTGTCCATGATCTAGACGGACAACTAAGACGGTTGGTGTGGGCTGCATGTCAACATCAAGTTGGTATCTCGAGCCTAAAGCTGCCTGTAGGAGGCGTGACTCCCAGACATGGAAAACTACGTCCTCACTTCAGTTGCAGTGGGTAGCCATGTGGCTATTTGTTAGTTCATTGTATGAGATTCGCCTCCTGAGAATAGATAGGACAGTGGAACTCTGCAGAGACTAATGTTACCACTTTAAAAAAACTGGTAATGTATCCACCCTACTGCACACAGCATCGGAATGCCTGGAACGTAACTGTACTCTAGCAAAACATACTTCCTGATGGCTGTGCTACTTTTGTAATTGGAGTACCCATGCATTTTGATGATTTAGGTACACCCGTTCAGAAGGTGGACTGGGAAGGGGTTAGGGACGCCCTGGGATTTATTTGCAAATGGGACTACTGGATTTACTCTTGTGTAGGACAGAAAATTTGGCGAGGGTGCAGGGGACTGGAAACACCTGTGCAAAGTCCAACACTATAGTAGGCAGTTAGATGGCTCTAAAGGGCTCAATGTCGCATAGACCATAACCAGCCCAGATAACAGAATGACTCGGAGTGGCAGAAAATACTAGTCTAACCAGGTGAAGCATTGTGAAATTTTAGTTTAAGCAATTTAATATTCTTCATAGAGCTTACTTAACCTGCTGTAAGATCCAACCTGGGGGCTCCTTGCATTGCCCAGAATGCCACACTGATGAGGCAGACTCAACATAAGGGCTTGCAGCTCACCGACATCCTATTACTGCTACAGATAACTGATATGACAGGATGAAGGGAACACAGTACTCACGAGGCCTCTATATTCGGCCTTTTCTTGCACCCCAGGGGGCACAAGCAGAAGAGGGATGTTTGCAGACCTTGCACTACCCTTGGCAAAAGCAGAATGTCAATGATTGAGGTAAATTCCCTCCAATAAAGATATTTGCTTAACTTGAAGCATAAATTGGTTGGGGTAGTAAGGGAAGAACAGGATTGATCGGGGAAAGTTTGAGGCATGGCTTAACATTCTCAAAACATGCTAAAGATGAATGCTCTGTCGATTTCCATGATTTGCAAACATACATGTTAAGTACATAGCTCCATTGTATGGTAGTCGCTACTGCCCATACATCGGAATGATTCAATACACGATCTACAAGTGGATTTGTGAGGAATTTGGTATAATTTGCCTATGAATTACATACGGAAAGTGAACGAGATGACCAGTGGAGTGTCAGTCAGTCAAATAACTTTATTCGGTTAATTAAAACCATAAAAGCAATACAAAGATCATAATACAATAAAACACAATTAAACAAGTTTAGACATGTTTTATTTATTTATTTATTTAATTTGTATGGCGCGTTATAACCACAGGGGTCTCTAAGCGCTGTCTGACCAGATTTCCGTGATAGATGTAATATTCACTTAAAACCAGCTGTACACCTAAGGTCTGCTCCATGCTTGTTTAAATAGTACGGTTTTTAGTTTTTTTCTGAAGGAAAGTAAATTACTCTCCTTCCTGAGCTCTGGGTCCAATTTGTTCCATAAAGCTGGGATCGTGTTGGAGAAAGCACGGCCCCCCACCGTGGTCAATTTAAAGCGGGGCTGAGACAGAAGAGTGGCGTCCGACGAACGCAAAGTCCTACCCGGTATGTAAGGGGATAGTCGAGATTTTAGGTATTTTGGTGCTTTGCCATACAAAGCCTTGTGAGCAATGCACATCCCTTTGAAGACAATTCTCTGGCGAACTGGTAGCCAGTGTAACTCCTGCATCAGGGGAGAGGCATGGGCATTTCTGGGTTTTTTAAATATCAACCTAGCTGCATCGTTCATGACTCCCTGTAGTTTGTCCAGCAGCCGCTGTGGCAAACCTAAATAAAGGGAGTTCCCGTAGTCCAGCCTAGCCAGAATTGTGGCTGAGACCACGTGTCTCAAGGTAGAGAATGAGAGTAGGGCAGCGATCTTCCTAAGTTGTCTTAACAAGCCTACACTGGTGCCTACTACGGTGGTAACTTGTTTTTCCATGGATAATTTATTATCCACATATAGGCCTAGGCTTTTAACTGCAACTGCCGGCTTTGGGGGTACACCCAGCTCCCTAGGCCAAAATTTATCACTCCAAGGGTTACCCGAGATGGAAATGGGTAATACTTCCGTTTTATCCGGGTTAACTTTTAAGGAGTTCTCGGACATCCAATTGACTGTAGTTTTCAATATGTCCTGTAGCCTGGTGGATGCTCCTGGACCATCATCCAGCCGGATGATTATCTGGGTGTCATCGGCATAGTTGTACACTAGGCAGTCCATCCTATTCAGGAGAGCAATTAGTGGCTGCAGGTAGATGTTAAAAAGTAGTGGGGACAAGGCAGATCCCTGGGGGACCCCGCAGGTGATCGGAGCAGGGGTAGAAAGTAGATCCCCCAGCTGTACTCGTTGTGTCCTACCCTGCAGAAATGAAGTGAGCCATGCATGTGCTGTACCCACGACGCCAAAGGATCTCAACCGCGACAGAAGCTGTTTATGGCACACGGTGTCAAACGCCGCGGAGAGATCCAGTAGTACCAGGGCGCTCGGTGTTTTTACGTCAGCTCGCATCCTTAGCTCATCCAGAATGGATAACATAACTAGTTCCATGCTGTGATTAGCACGGAACCCTGCCTGATTGGTCTCCAGCAAGTTGTTACTCTCTAGATGGCCCGATAATAGAGCTAACACATGCTGCTCAATTACCTTGGCCAAGAAAGGCAGCTGGGAGATAGGCCGAAAATTTTTCAGACATTTTGTGTCTGCTCCAGGTTTCTTCAATAAGGGGATCAGGCGAGCCTCTTTAAAGACTGAAGGGATCTGTCCTGTCCGAAGAGAGGTGTTCAATAGGTGCAGAACCTCTTCCTCTAATCCTGGCATTGCCATCTTAAATATGTCAGGCGGGCAAGGGTCCACCAAGGAGCCTGATTTGACTCGGCCTATGATTTTAAGTAATTCCTGTTTGGAAATAAGGGATAGCTCAGCTAGAGGTGGAATGTTAAGCGGGCCAGTGAGGTCCGGTATGTGCGGACATTCGAGGGGTGCAGTTTCTGCAATTTCATCCAAGATGTCAGATATCTTCTTTACGAAGAAATCCTGGAACCTCTGACAGTCCTCCTGGGTGAACTCGGGACTTTGCTCCTTGTTCACCCTGAGCTCCGCCAGGACCCGGAAGATTTCTTTTTGCGGATTTCTAGCAGTAGTTATTCTTTCCTCAAAGAAAGCTGCCTTCCTTGATTGTATGGCTAGTTTGTACTGGGCTAAGGATGAGGTATATTCTTGTTTGGAGATAGCGTCGTACTTTTTACGCCATGCCCGTTCTTTCTTCCTCACCCCGCGTTTCATCTCTCTAAGGGAATCATTATACCAAGGCGCCCCAGCTCCTCTCGCCACCTTCTTCATCCTACGGAGAGGTGCCACCACATCAATGGCACTCCCCAGTTTATGCTGGAGATGTCTGCATAGAGCATCAACGTTAGCATCCTGCTCTATGTCTGAAGGATGGTGTTCTAAGAGGTGGACCAGTTTTTCCCCATCAAGGTTTCTCCATTTACGGGCCGTTTTCCAGCCCTCCTCAGGTTTGCAAATCCTAAGTAAATCAATTAAAAGATATATAAAAAGGGAAAGAAAATTAAAGGTAAAAAACAGAGTAAAAGAAGACAGATAAAGGGAATACACTTTCCAGTAGTTTTGGGCAATCCCCCGGACATGTTTTTACAGAAAATGTCAGGTTTGGTGATGGCTAATAGCAGGAGGTTTTGTTTTGTCTGACGGCTGCAACCAAAAAACAAGCTACGCCATATGTAACCTGCACCGAGTTCAACATCTGTAGGTATAGGAGGGCCGGCCGTACCTGGGCAAATTTTAAGTCTTTCAAAATTGGGAAAAGGAATTTTTTGCGGGCCGCCAGGTAATGTTCACAAAGCATGACTAAATGGAGAGTATCCTGTGTGGAAAAGCAGTCACAGGTGCAGGGTGGGGTGTTTTCTGGAGTACCCCACTTTGTATATGAGCCAAGCACAAGATGTATCTGGTTGAACCTGAACCTTATTAATAGAAAACGATGGTATGGTTTAGTTACATATTTGAGATAAGGTTCCACAGCCATGGACGACGAAAGTTGGTATAATGACCTTACCATTGGCTTGCCGAGCTCAACCGCTTCCCTCTCAGTCTCCAGCAGATTTCGAAAATGTTGCTTGACCCACTTAACATCCTCTTTCTTGAGGCTCTGCGGTAAAGAGTACATGTCCGGACGCCCTAGCCTGGCACATGCCGCTCTAACATATGCCAGCCAGGGTATGCTATCTGCTTTATCCAGAGCCAAACAGTCTTTGAGAATGCAGTGATTCAATGTGATCTCCTCATTTGTCCAGGTTTTAATCCAACATAACAGTGGGGACATTTTTAGGAGATCAGAAACATATCCCAAACCTAATTCGTTATGGATGGAGTATGTGGGAGATGATTTCGGAAGTGACAACAAGGCTCTAATAAAGTTATTTTCTACAATTGGAATTCCTGGGGCTGAAACGTAACCCCAGATGTCTGCCCCGTAAGAAGCAATTGCCACACATTTGGATCTATAGATGCGGGTCATGGCCTCCATGGGTCTCGAGCCAAGTCTTTTGGAGAAATGCATGAGGGCTGCGGTGGATCTACTGACTCCATTCTCCTTTAGTTTCAATTGAGCACCCCAAGTACCTTTTTCGTCAAAGGTGACTAAATAACAAAAGAAAGGTACCCTCGAGATTGGGGAGTTATTACAACTGAAAGACCTGAGCTTCATGTTTTTCTTCCGTGGACCTGTAACCATGACGTGGGATTTGGCTGTGTTAATCTTTAGGTCCAGGGCTTCCATGAACCCACCAAAGTGATCCAAAAGTCTTTGCAGGCCCGTACCTGTACGAGCTATAAGGACAGCATCGTCCACGTATAGAAGGACAGGAATGGGTGACCCCCCCCAATACGCGGCGTGTCCATAGTAGCTGAGTTCAGGGATTTCCCCAGGGAGTTAATGTACAATGTAAAAAGGAGAGGGGCCAGAATGCAGCCTTGTCTGACCCCTCTCCCTGACCTAAACTTCGTCGTGCATCTTCCTTCCCTTGTTACCCTGACAGAGGCGAACAGATTTAGATGGAGATTGTGCAAAAAGTTAACCAAGGTAATGTCCAGACCCAAATCTTGTAAAATAATCCACAGTTTTGAACGATTAACTAAGTCGAAAGCAGAAGATAAATCCATAAAACCCAAATAAAGTAGTCCCCCCTTCACCAGTGTATTTGCTGATAATAAGGTGAAGGTTTAAGCATTGATCCATGGTCCCCCTATGAGCACTAAAACCATACTGCAAATCAGATAGTATCTCGCTCTCCTCAAGCCAATCCCCAAGTCTCTGCAAGATGACTCTGCCCAAGATTTTAACGGCAGAGTCCAGCAAGGAGATGGCCTATAGCAGGCGGGGTCCCCTCTGTTCCCCTTCTTAAAAATGGGAACGATAATGGAGGTGGACCAGGAAGAAGGGAAACCAGCTGTGGGTATCGCGTTAAAAGACATTAGTTAATATGGTAGACCAAAATTGCGGATACTGGATGTAGAGATCAGCAGGGACCCCGTCAGGTCCAGGGGCTTTGTGTTTACTTGTGTTTTTGATCGCCCTTTCTACCTCAATGACCAGTGGAGTGGTCATCTATGTCTTCATTGGGAAGAGAAAAAACCACGAACGTGTAAGCAAATTGTTTTTGAAACTTTGTGACAAATGTTGCAATTTGAACTGCTTATTCTGTGTAAATCCAAATTCGTCTGTGGATGCCAAGGTAATAAAATGGTCTAAAAGTATGAACTACAACTGCTTGTAAATACTCATTCACCAATTCCATCAACCTCTGCTCATTTCCACCTTAACGCTTCCCTGCACCAAATTCAATGTAAACCATACTTTCAGAACAGCCATATACTTTTTTAAATTAGCTTTTAAAGATTTGTTGATGTTAAAGATGGATGAAGCCACTTTTACAGTGAGCTACTTTCTCAAAGCAATTGCACGATCCCATGCTTCTCTGCTCATTGACATTTGCACTATGCACATTGTACATTTTGCACCAGCGATTGCCTTTTTTGCACATGATAAAGCGGTCTATTGCTATGAATTCGTACATCTGTGGGCTGTTACTCGTGTATATTTTATTCTCTATGACTGTTATTACTTCTGCTGTGTTTGACATGTACTTTTATGGATGCTTTACAATCCGAATAAAGATCTTTTGACTTTTGCAATGACAGCTTGGTTAAATGCATGAAGATTTTAAAAAGAGGCTTCAGACTTTCTAAAAAGCTACGGGGGGGAATTGGAAACACCATCCTGCCTCCAGGGATTATTTACGCTCTTCCCTTAAATAGAAAGAGTCGTGCCCAGAGTAAGAAAGGACAAGCCTGCATTGATCTTATTTGCCCCATCATTGGCGTGCTCTCGATAAAGAGGGCACATCAGGAGTTCCATCTCCTCTGACTTTTCAAATACTGTATCAGGGACCTTAACCAGATTTATATTGGCAGCATGGAGACTGAAAGCCAGCGATTATAAGTAGATGGTCTCCTGAAGGTTAATTGCTGCAGACTGTGCCCTCAAATAAAGTCCTACACCAAACCTTACGGATCTTCTAGTAGATGTTACATTGTAGTTTACCACAATTACAGGGTTGGCAGAATCTTTTCTCCACAACTCTTCACATAAGTCTGAAGGTCACCATTCTAAATCTATTGGGCAGGCAGCAAAGCCTTCAGGGATACATGGGGCAACATTTCAGATGAGTGTTCAGTGCAGAGCCCGTTTAGTACAATCATTTCCACCCTGTTTTTCCTCCCATTTTACCGGTTTGAATAGGGTTAGTCTAGACGACCCTCCCTTGTAGCCTCTGTATTGAGTGAGCATTAGTTAGTGAATATAAAAGCCCTTCCCTGATCTCAGCTAGAAGGCACAGTTCTATTCCCCACCTAGTGGGCTTTTTTGCATTCATGATCAGATTCAGCCTGGACATGCTGGTGTCAAAGAAATTCTTTTTTTCATAAAGGAATGGTAATCTTACCTCAATTTTCTCCCTTTCCTAAAGGAGATTAGGAAACACAGATCTTCAGAGATTTCCATTTTTAGAAGAAATTCCTTGCCGGTCAATTTTGTACCTGCAACCACCACCGGTATCCTCATTTGGAAGGGCAGCAACCCTGGTGGCTTTGGCTTAAAGAGGAGTCAGACATCTTTTGGGATTCAATGCAGCTATTGAGCTGTTACTAGAGATGACAAGGCAGATCGTTGCCGGGTAGCCACCTGGTGTAAACCTTGTGGTTGTTTTATCACTACAGGGCTGTGCTGGAATTTGGGTTAAAGGCATTTTTAGTTGAAAAAGTGCCTTCCTCTATGAACCAAATAGGGGACAGTAGTTCATTGACGGATGAGTTTCCCACATTCAACCCTGCTTGTCCTGTAGCTCAGGACAAGAGACATTTATGTGAGGGACAAAGTAGTAATGCCTCAGTTACCTAAGGGTAATTGCATTACTCCGAATCCTTGCTTTTCACCCATTTGATTCCAGGACAATAGGTTGAGGTGCATCTTTTGTATTAGACAGGACAAGTAGTGGCAGCAATGGAGATAGATACATGCCACTGAGCGGGACTGGCGTTTTGAGACATGCTTTCCTCATTATGTAAGGCACTAAAGTGAGGGACAAGGATTTAAAGTAATGTTCCATACTTTAGGACTTACTCTACCAGAAATAATGACCACAAGACTTACAATGCCCTCTCTAGCTTCTTACTAGATCTTGAAGCCAGATTCTAGAATTACTACTTCCCTCCCAAAAACAGTACCATCTCCATGCACAGTCTTGCGTTTGCCATTCTTGGCAGTCTGCTTATGGTTACTTAGTGTCTACAGGAAGCCTTATGAAGTAACAAAAAAAAAAAAAAAAATCCAAATTCAAACTGGCACTCCCAGAGCTCAACTTGCACCCACCCCTCCGCCATCATCCTTAGGTGATGGCATAGTACCCTCCTGCTTAGGGTGACCAACCGTCTGTAAGTTTCATGGACAGTCAGTATAAAGGATCCTAACGGACGTGAGGTCCAATTTACGGACTCCTTTTGTCAGTAATTTTAGGCATTGCAGGGAACAGAGCTGTTCCCCTGTGACAGGCCTCACCCTGATGGGGCCGCCTCGCACTCCTGAGCGCAAGAGCAGCCCCACCCATTGTCATTCTGTGTGGGGCTGATTGCCACATACAGAATGACAATGGGGCAGTCTGGGCTGGCACAGCATTTGGTGGCCTCCTCCAGCTTCGGTCCGGGGCAGGGCATTCAGTCACATTGACGTTCAAAAAACGCTCATGCTAGGTGAGAATTCAGTTAATCAAAGGAAGACGGTGAAAGAAGTTCAAAGGAAGGGATTATAGAATAGCAGTCATGGTTGCGGCTATTTTATTCAACTAACCACCATTGACAAAGCCAATAGTGCTGGCTTGTTGTAGGTGTAGCATTACTTGTATTATGCAATGACAGAAGCAACAAAAATACAAGTCTGGCGGCTCATTATATTAAGCACAGATTTTTAGCGTACGTGATTTAAGCCAGACATTTTATTACATCGAACACCCTTTTGGAGAGACCCCCTAGTTTACATCCCACTTAAAGCTCTGGAAAAACAATGTCAGAATCGCCCCACGTCCAGGCACTGCATCATGCATGCCTTCCACTTTTTTCGATTGCCTATGTGCAGGGGCATAGTGAATCCTGCCCCACCCCACCCCTTGCTGTAGAAACTACAGCAAAGGTGGAGTTCTTGATGGGTCTCATAATTCATGTGAAAAGGTGAGTAAGTGAAGGGGTGAACGGATAGATGAGTGGCTGACTGATAGGATCAATGGATGGATTCATGAGTGAACGGCTAAGTGAAAGGGGAATTGAAAGGGGGTTGGGTTAATGGATTACTGGGTCGGTGGAGGGATGAGAGACTGGATGAATGAGTAAGTGAAAGGATGGCTAGATAGGTAAATGGATGTATGGGTGAATTGGACGAATGATAGGGTGAACGGATGGATGAGAAAAAGGGTGGATTGAGGGATGGATGAGTGAAATTATGGACTACGTGATGGATAGTTTTGTAAATTGATTAATATTGACATGGATGGGCTCACAGATGGAAGGACAGAATGAATGGTGAAAGACTGAATGATGTATGAAAGTATAATTACACATTGTAAGCTCCATTATCTTAAGCAACATTTCCTATACATTGACTTTCACTTTTATATGAGTGATTGTCTATATAATGTGTGTGTTGTAACGCACTCCAACACTGACCCGCATACTTGAGATGAGTAGCACTATAGAAGACATTACACATTTAAGAGCGTCTATGTGAAGATGAGGGGCACCATTGGCGGGTGGTAACCAGGTCAGACTGGCCGGGCATCAGGAGTTCTCTGGAAGCGGTTTTGTTACCACAAAAAGGCCTGCGCATTTGCTTAAAGCTGTGCTCATACTGACAAACCATGAAGTGCACAATTTTCTCAACCGAATATAAACTTATTTTGACATCTACTTTAGTTGTCGTCTATGTACTTACTTATATACTATTGTGCAACCTTCTGATGTCTGTAAAACTTACCCTTTGTCCTGAATGTTTACCCTCACTGTCCAGAATTTACACCCATGCCAGCTGGTCACTACTGCTAGACACCCGAGAAAACTCCCGCCACCGGGAAAGTTTGCTCTTGGACAAGCGATGGGAGACTACTGACTGGCCCAGTTTACTATATAGGTATTTCAGACAACAATTCAACTGAAAATGTTCAACTCTAGACTTGTGCGCCCGATTTATACAAAACAGATTTTCAAGTTACGCATTAGTCCATTAACAGCTTGATGTCCTTCCAGCATTGACTAGATTAATTGTTGCCTTCATTCAAATGCCAGAAACTGGTCCTCGGAAGCTTGTTTCCGATCCAGGGAAGGCATTGCTTGGTGGTTCGGGCTGGACTGTTCCCATGAGGCACAGGGTCAGGCTGATTTGCATATGGCCATGTCTGAACTGGGGTGGTGTGCAAAAAAAACACGATTGATTTAGGCCCAGATCTCTGTACTGGGGTGAATGTAAGACATTGTTCTGCATTCTGTCCATCAACTGTTTTTTGCATTCATTCAAAAGGAGCCACAACACAAAGCCGTGCGCTTTACAAGTACCCAGCAACATTAAAGATGCAACACGCTAAACAATATTCAGTTAGATTTGTTTTTTGTTTAATAACCACGGCAGACACCAGTCAACACGAACATTGGGATAGAATTCGAGGCAGTCACAAAATTAAAAGAAAAGCAAATAAAGAAAAACGTAGATGCTATAGCAGGGCTCATGGAACTGAGCTTCTTGAACGTACACATCCAGTTTGGACTATACTTTATCATAGGTCCGCACACATTTCACATCACCCATGGTGCAAGTCTAGAAAAGACAAAATTGAGAAATTAAAATAAGTAAACCGCTCATACGAAAAACTTTTGCATTTAGTACAGTTATGTAGAAATAGCGAGAACGTTTATTAGAAGTGCTGCTTTCTTTCAAGCTTTAATATTAATGTTACAAGGGTAGGAAAACGTCAATGTCATAGGAAGAGCAATTTAAAAAAAATGCACATCTGCCTAAACACTCGGGCCATTTCATCCAAGTGATCATGAAACTCCTGTTGAAACCCTCACTTTAGCTTTGGTGCTTTCCATACTGGAAGTAAGCTCTTCATTTATGTGTAAGCACTCCTGGGAAGGCCCTGTGCTGAGGGAGCGTCGAAATACAGTTCGCATCCAAACTACTTGGAAATTTCGAAAAATGTACAAAGTAGCTTTCTGGAAATGCAGAGGCAGGAGTGTGTTGTGCCCTAGCCTTCTAGTGGCCACCAGAGGCCTGGGCGATTGGTGGCCTTGCGCAGGGGCTGGCAGCGCCGCAGCAGGAAGGAGGCACCAACACTGTAGTGCTGTCGGAAGTGACGTGCTCGAGCGCGCGCACCCCTTTTATTGAGCCCCGCAGGCCACGCCTGGCCTGCGGATGTGTGTGTGCGTGGTAAGCTAGACCGCTAACAGCCACTACATCCCTCCCCAACTTGCAATTGTTTTCTTTTCAAACAGATAATGAGATAAACAGATTCAGTCTTACAACATGTCATATAGGAGCGCCTGGGTACTTGCGTGTCCATTGGTGTTGTGCTCAAGGCACCAGCTGGCAGGCATAGTCCTTCAGCATTTGGCTCGGTGGGGGGTTGGGCCTCAGATTGTATTTTCGGGCGTTGCCCCTGCCACCTTCATTTGCCTGGAAAGTGTCTCTGATGGCAGCCGCCGGTGTTTGGGGCGCTGCCGCGGGGTTACTTTCTTCTACCTGATCTTCCGGGACGTTGTCTCCGCTGATGGTCGCCGTTCGTTGGGTCGGATCTCCTCTCCAACAGCTTCTGGTCACTGACTGGACTCCTGCGGGAGCGCCTTGAACCACGAAGTGTTCCTTGAAACTTCCTCTTCTCCTCTTTTGGCAGTGACCATGGTACCCTTAGTAGATGTGACGGTCCACGGGCCTGGTTCGTAACGGGTTTGGAACTTCCCACATGGACGTCTATTCCGAATGATCACCCGGGTCCCCGGGCTGAGACTCCTCGGCTGGGCCCTCCTGTACTTGCTAGCACGTTGGTTCTCCTGTTGCCTCCGTGACTGGGTCTCCTCCGTGTCGGCCGGGGGTGGTGCCCATCCTGGCGCGGTTGGGAAGAGGTCTCTCCGTGGTCCTTGGAACATCAGGGTCCACGGGCTCCTTTGTGTGGCGCAGTGTGGTGTGCCCCTGTACTCTCTTAGGAACTCGTGCAGTCTTTGCTCGGGATCGGCTTGTTCCACCAGAGCGATTCGGAATACTTTGTTGAGGGTCCGCATAAACCTCTCCACGTCTCCGTTTGCTTGTGGCCACTGAGGTGTAATGCGGCGGTGCCGAATTCCCCTGGTCGTAAGGAACGTGGCGAATTCTGCCCCTTGGAACGGCGGCCCATTGTCGCTTCGGACCTCCGACGGGTAACCGAACATGGAGAAGATCTTTTCTAGCGCCGGTCCCACATGAGCAAAAGCCGTGGATATCACTCTCTCCACTACTGGATATTTGGAGTAAGAGTCAATGGCTACCAGGGTATGTCCTTCTCCCAGAAAACTTCCAAAGTCTATACTGATTTTGGTCCAGGGGAGGTACAGGCCTCTTCGGTGATTATTGGCACAGGTCTCTCCAGATCACTCGTCAGCTGGCAGGCCATGCATCCTCGTACGTACTCTTCCACCCTGGGCTCTAAGTCTGGAAACCATACCTTTTCCCTCATGCGCGCCTTCATTTTCGTCGATCCTTGATGTCCTCCGTGGGCTAATTGTATCGCCCGGTGTCTCAGACTGTGGGGTATGACTAGTCGTGAGCCCCTCAGTAGCACTCCGTGGTACTCAACTCATGTCGGATCCGCCAGAATCTTGTGAGTGATTCCTTGTCCTCCGCGACCCAGGATGTGGGCGGGCGTAGGTATTCTGTCCACGATCCGTCTTGTACTGCCTGAGTCGTTCTCCGGTACACATGGTCGTCTGCCGCGGCTTCTTTTATTTCATCAATGGTCATGCTGATCGGGCATGACGCGAGGGCTACCCACTGAGCATACTCCTCACGGTCATCTTCCGTCGATTCATGTTCTTGTGGAGAGGGGTGGCGTGACAGATAGTCTGCGGGATTCTTGGCTCCCGGGCGGTAGGTGACTTCCATCTCGTAGGATTGTAGTTGTATCACCCATCGTTCAATGCGAGGTGGGGGGTGTGGAGCAGTCCCTTTGAAAAGGGACACTAGTGGTTGGTGGTCTGTTACCATTACGAATGGGTGGCCATGTAAGTAGAGGTGGAAGTGGCCGCAGGCCCACTTAATGGCGAGCGCCTCCCTCTCGATTTGGGCATATCTGGTCTCCGTCGGGGTAAGGGCCTTGCTGGCAAACGCTAGCGCTGTCCACTGGCCGGGCTCATGTTCTTGGGTCAGGACCGCGCCGAGCCCCACCGGGCTAGCGTCCACAATCACCTCTGTACGCTTCTTGGGGTCGAAGTATGACAGTGTGGCTTTCTCCAAAAGCGCGTCTTTGATCCCCCGGAATGCCTCTTCTTCCTTCGGGCCCCACTGCCACGAGACATCCGTCTTCGTTAGTGCACGTAGTGGTTCACTTCTGGTGGCCAGACCCGGTATGAACCGGCCACAGTATGTGGCCATACCAAGGAAACTCCTCACCTCCGTCGAGGACTTTGGCGCGAGGGCATCTTTGATGGCTTTGGATTTCTTCGGATCAATCTGAATGCCCTCCTGATTGAATACATAGCCAAAGAATTCTATCGAGGGCTGAAAGAATTGGCATTTCTCTTTGTGGAGTGTGGCTCCATGGACGCTGAGTCTTTTCAGGACGTCTCTCAGGTGCTTGTGGTGTTCCGATGCTGTGGCAGAATGTATTAGGATGTCATCGCTGACGTTGATGACCCCGGGTAGTCCTGAGAGAAGTTCACGGATGGTGTTTTGGAACACCTCCGCCGCTGACGAAATGCCGAAGTTCAGTCGTTTGTAACGCCAGAGTCCCAGGTGAGTGCTAAAGGTGGTGATGAAGCGACTCTCCTCCGCTAGGGGCAGTTGATGGTATCCGGCGTTCAGATCTATCTTCGAGAACCACTTCGACCCATTTACATCAGCGATGATGTCATCCATGGTTGGGGTCAGATGTCTCTCTCCGGATGGCGGCGTTTGGTAGTCGCATGTCGATGCATAGGCGGATGGCGCCTGGTTGTTTAGGTTTTTCTACGATCACCATGGGGGATACCCATGGGGTGGGCCCCGTGACTCTCGATGACCCCGAGAGCTTCCAGTTTCTCCAGTTCCTTTTCCACCAGTGGGCGTAGATGGAAGGGTACTCGGCGGTGCCGCAAGGCGGTGGGAGTGACTGACTTATCTATGTGCAATTTGATAGGCTCGCATTTGATGCAGCCTAGGCCCTGGAACAGTTCGGGAAATCGCGCCAAAAGTTCATCCACCTGGTGTGATCTTATCCGGTTAGCAAAAGCGATGAGCTTCAAGTCCTCTGCGGTGTGACTGCTGATCAAGGTATCGGCTTCACGGTTGATGATGTGGATTGTCGCCATTACCCGTGTCTCATCGGCCTGGATGGGTATTGTTATTTTTCCCTTTAAGGGCAGGGGAGTGTCCGCTCCATAAGCAAAAATCCTGGTCTTCGACGGTAATATTTCCGGCCGTGGGCGTAGTCTGTTGAATTGTTGCAAACCCATTACGTTTACAGTAGCGCCAGTGTCAATTATGGCCTTAACTTAGTTTCCCGCCATTTGCACAATGCACGTGGGCTGTGGCCGTCGTCGCTGTTTTAGCTCTCGTGCGAACGACACGATGTACGCCTCCTCATCCTCCGACTCCGAGTCATCGTACACCGTGGGAAGGTGTTTCTCTGTCCTGGCTGGTGTTGCTTCTTCCAGCGACAGTTGACGGACGGCTTTCGTGGGCGCCCGTGGCCTCCGGAATGGTTTTGACGTGTTCCTTTTGCGGCACACCGAGGCGAAATGATTTGGTATCCCGCAGGTTTTACCTTGAGCCGGGCAGTCTTTTGCCCCATGAGGTTCATGTCCACAATATCCACATCGCGCCCGCGGTGGGTCTCTCCGATATTCCCTTTGCAGTGGTCCCCGTGGTTGGGGGTCGTACAGCGTCTGCCCGCTCCACTTTGATGGTCTCCGCCTTGACTTGTGGTAGGTGTAGTGCCTGTTCCATGGCAGAAGCCCTGACACTCGAGAGTTCATAAGATCTAGCAAGAATTAAGATGTCTTCTAGCGTTATGCCTGGCTTGCGGAGGATCGCCCCTCTCAGCGTTTTATCCCAGCATCCCTGGATGATCTGTCATCTTATGGCCTTTGGTTGGTCTTCATCGGTGGAGCTGGCCAGCTCCCTAACACGGGTATGGAATTGGTCCATCGTCTCGCCTTCCCTTTGGTGTGCTTGGCCCAGTTTGAAGACCTCAAAGTCTACGTTCAGTTGGGGGTCAAAATGGCCGTTCAGAGCGGCGACTGCTGCGTCATAGTCATCTCCTGTGTTAGGCAGGTGTTTGAACAGCCTGAAGATTATCGCCCGCGTAGTGTAGCAGAAGTGACCGCTTCACCGTCTTGTCTGTTTCTCTCGTGACGATGAAGTAGTTTTCCAACCTTTCTAGCCATATTTTCCATCTCGGGGAGGCCGTCGACAGGTCCGCCGCCTCGCTGAATGGTGGCAGTACCCCTGTCGCAGCATGCTGGAATGGGATGGTGACGACCGGCACCGGCGCGTCTTCCTCCGTCATGGTGGTGGTGCCACAGGGCGTCAACAACGAGACACTTTTCCCTCCCCGCGCAGGCTCTGCGACGTCGCGTAGCTCACCTTAGCGTCGTTGCAGTGGTTGAAGGCCTCGGGGCACCTCGCGACAAGCAGGCTGCAGGGTGCGTTCCTCCCCAGGCAACGATGATCCTGAAGACGCACACGGACGTGGCGAGTTGGCCCCAAGGCTGCACAGCCGCCGGCCACAGTGGGGCACCCAGGAGAGTGGCGGGCACATCCTCCGCTGGAGTCCTCCGTTCCCAGGCACTGGGGAAGTCTCTCCCTAGCAGACAGAGGCCTCTCACGCGCAATGCGTGAGGAAAAGCAGGGTGTCGGGCCGATCCGCGGCTCACGCGCAATGCGTGGGAAATGGCAGGTAGGCACGGAAGGCAGGCCAGCTCAGCACCCGTTGAAACCGCTTGATGCCCCTCGATGCAGGGGGGTCCTCCGACCCAGGCGATCCCCACACAGTGGTCCAGGGGGTTTGATGGGCCCTAAACCAAGGCCCAGACAGGTGGACAGGCCCCAGCTCGGCCAAGTGCAGAGAGCCGTGGATGCGCAGTAGGCACCGCGAGTCAGAGCGGACCAGCTCCGGGGTGGCACGAGCGAGGGTTGGGCCCCCTCCGCTCGTCGCCAGTGTTGTGCCCTAGCCTTCTAGTGGCCACCAGAGGCCTGGGCGATTGGTGGCCTTGCGCAGGGGCTGGCAGCGCCGCAGCAGGAAGGAGGCACCAACACTGTAGTGCTGTCGGAAGTGACGTGCTCGAGCGCGCGCACCCCTTTTATTGAGCCCCGCAGGCCACGCCTGGCCTGCGGATGTGTGGGTGCGTGTGCGTGGTAAGCTAGACCGCTAACAGCCACTACAGAGTGCATGTCTCCAAGAAGGAATTTGAGAATCGACGAGCAGTCCTAGAAGGCCTACTTATCCCACTGGGCATTTCCCAGGAAAGCTGGTTTTGAAAGCCAATGGCTGCTGCTCATGCCACTGTCAAAGGCGAGTTGCAGCCGGCACAGGGTGGCTTCAAGGACAAAACTAAATAAGAGGGGGGCTGAGGAGTAAGGCATCACATGAGAGGCAGTGAGAATGGGTGAATGAGAGCGCAAGGGGGCAATTTGAAAGGGCTGATTGAACGGCTTCCATAGTTTGGCCCTAACAGAGTGCGTACAATTCAAAATGTAACATACATGCTGCATCACGACCATACATAGAATTTCAAGCTTGTAGAAATTGCACATACACCAGTTTGCTATTTTGATCTAGGCTCGAAAAAGGCAAAAGTAAGGTTACAGGCTCAAGTCCACGGTTTTAGGTGCAGCCGTGCAGGGTATTGGTAGCTACTTTACATCCAATGTTACTCCAGCATGCACACATTGTACTGCTCCTACGTAAAAATATTGCTGCTACTATAGTCAAACAAGGCCAATCACTTACCACCACGAGTTTGCCATCCTTCACTTCTCTTCGGATTGTGGTTTCCTTATCATCCCACTTCTGAAGTTGGATTAATGCACCATTTTCGCAAGTGACTATTGTCTGGAAAACAAAAAGACGCCTTTCACTATTAGAAGGTGCATTTTCAACACCCAAAATCAGAGTAATCTACAGTCACCCCATACCAAGTAGGTTGAAAACTCCCCCTTGAAAGTTTTCGGTGCTAGGAGGTAAGGTGCTTTCACGTAGAACTTGCCTCCTTCAAATCAGGCCATAGTTATGTTAAGGATTTGGCTAGTAACTCACATGACAGAACAGTTAGTCAAAATAAATGTATTCGATAATTTTACTAAAACAGTATTTACAGATAAGCGGCCGAAATCTGATGCAGTGACATTTATAAAACTTGCAGAAAAAAAAGTAGGTTTGACTGAAATCAGATTCCATCACATGGACGGGGGTGGGGGGGGGGGGGGGGGGGGGGGGGGGGGAGTTCAGAGATTATATTTTGGCTGGAAAAGACAGAGGGGATTAAATTCAGTCTGAACCCCACTAATATGAATCTGGCATGAGAGTCAAACGATAAAGAGGCTGTGTCTTCCTGGTCGAATGGGCCTTCCAGGTATAGTGTTACAGACACCTTTGTACTGTTCATCTTAAAACGCTTAGCTGCTTTTGGTTAGAGAAGAATATCTTGCTTTGAGAGTAAAGTGCAGCTTGATGGTAATGCAAACAAAAGCCCTAAACTAAGAGAGAAGAGGCAATCTTTAACGTGTTAGCCATGAAATTCTGTGGTCGTGGGAGATGCAATCTTCGATCAGTCTGATTAATATTCACCAATACTCTCCTTCAGATAGAGTGCCATAAGAGTGTTGGTGCTAACCTATTTTAATGTAAGGGCCATCTAATTCTGAATGGCAAAAAAATTTGGAACAAGTGGGAGGGAGACCAACAAATCTTTTCCCAAGAATTTGATGGTTTGGAGGGTATTGGAATTTGAGATTCCCCAAATCCCAGCCCCATAGGTTGCTACTGATTTCGATTTGTAGGAGTAGACCTTTTTGATCATGTTGAGGCGCTTAGAGACCAATTTTTTAAGAATTTAGTGCGATAATAGTCTTCTCATGTGCTAGTTCCCTGTTGGTGATCATACGAGACCAGGTTAATGGTCGATGGAATGTTATTCCAAGGGAGAACTTGTCTGTGCTACTCTGCACCCGGTTATGTAAAGGTCTGGTGCCCTCTAGTTTACTCCCAGATATTAGGACCAAGGTTTTCATCTCATTGGTCTTCAGATATAGGCTGCTCATGTATTCTACATAAGTTGCCAGTAACTGCTGCAGGGATTGACCAGTGGGGGCGAATAACACTGCATCATCTGGAAGAAACAGAATTGGGAAGCACTTTGTTAATTGTCGGAACATCCTGTGTGGTGTTCAGCAGGGGTGATTACACCCCATTCGTTTAGATTGGAAATAAGGAATGGGATGAGTACACTAACCCTGGGTGGAGCCGGCGTAGTGAGGTTATGGGTAGGTCCACGGAGTTGGGGAAACTCCATGGAGCTCAACCCACCTCCACCCCACCCCCCCCCCCCCCCCATATACCAAAAAGTTAAAATATTCATTTAAAATTAAATAAAAACACTTAAATTGTCCTGCAGCGTCCCTGGACTGTCCCCCCTCCTTGTCTCTCCTATGTGGGGTACATATTAAGAGAACTGCGTGCTTATTTCTTGCAAGAAGTCTGAGAAATGTGTATGTGTGCAGCTCTCAAGATGTACCCCACATAGGAGAGAGGGGGGCTAGGAGGGCAGCCTGTGGACACCGCAGGACAGGTAAGAGTTTTAAAATAGCTTGTAACTATTTCAGGGGGTGCTGGCTACCTCTGCTCTGGAATTAGTTTTGCCCTATACTCCCAACTTTCCAGGAGAGCGGGCAAGTCTCCACACACTCTGTTGGCAGAGTGGAGAATATACCCAGGGTTAGTACACACCCCTGAAGGACTCTTAATTGGGAATGACCTAGATCACTCACCCAGTTTCCCATAACAGACACTTGCTGAAGAACAAAGCAATCTAATAAAATGTATTGCCTCCTCAATGCCCATTTCTGCCATTATATTCTAAAGGTGATGATAATCGTCGCAGTCGAATGCTGCTGACAAATACATAAATTAGATAGTCATCCCTGCTTTACTTGTGTATACTTGACCATTGTTAAGCTTAGATAAAGACATTGGGCCCAACTCCTAAAAGTAATTGAACTTTTGGTATTCACAAAGGGCATTGCAAAGTCAGTCAAGCTTAATTGAATTGCTAAATCAACCATAAAAGCACTTAAATGAATAAACATGAATTCATTTAACAGGTAAAAAGGTTTAAAAAATTCAAATAATCAAAAAATAATTCCATAAAAAGACTATTGCCTCGTTACACATGCACGATTATGTTAAGATACTTTTGATGGACAACCTTCTTTAAACACATGGCAACCCTCCATATTCTATGTTCATTTTCAAGCTGCTCTAATTCAATTAATGCAGGGCAGCATTTGTCCGATCCCCATAGATGTCAAGATTTTTTTCGATCCACATCATTATAAAATTAAGATAAAGCATTCATGGCGGATTGTTCTGAATTATATCTCAAGGGCACATTTGCATAACTACCCCAATTATTCATTTTAGGGAAGCTTACTAATTTATGAAAGATCACAAATCTAAACGTTTTGAAAAAGAACCGGTCGTAGCACAAAGAGCATTTAGTAGTAGTAGTAAAGTTAGGATTTGTCTTAGATAACTTGTGAATCAGGCCCATTGATCCAGAGTTCGGTTTCCTTTTTAAACCTGTATTGCACTGGGATCTAAACATTTTTATTGGTGGCCCAATCCTCTAGCCTGTTTAATAAAACATGGCCCATCAGCTTAGCAGTATTGTCCAATAAGGATATGGGCTTATAGTTTTTAAGCTTAGATTTCCTTTCTTGTGGATTGAGATAGTTGACCTCTACCACAAGTCCAGGGACCCATGGTTGCGACTGTATTGGAAACGTTGGTGAAAACTGGACCCCAGAGATCTGGCTGAGCCATTAAAAAATATATATATGGTGTACCATCCGGGCAGGGAGCTCAGTTAGTCAAACACTGGGAGAGTGCCTCCTTCATTTCATGCAAATTTAAATGGGGGGGATTTGGTTGCAAAAACTCTAGATGCCTGCTGGCTAAACAATCCCTCCATGGGTGGATTCAAAATAGGAGAAAGGTGTGCAATCCATCTTAGCTACCTAATCTATGTTCGGCTCCTCTGGGGGTTTAAGGAAAAGGCCATAAAAAAAAATCTCCCCAAAGAAAAAATGTATGAAATTTTTCAGGAGGGCTGCTTGGTGCAGCTGATCCCATGCCTCTTCCTTGAAGGTTAATTCTTAGCTTCCTTGCCTCTAAATAGTAGTAATGCCTTTTTAGTTCCGCGTCCCTGGGGTAGATTTCAGAGCCTGATGCACCGCAGATAGGGCTTTAGTACATGACCAGTCAAACCATTTAGGTCTGGATTTGATTGGGGTTTAACTAACCCCAGTTAGGGCTTATTTTGCCTACAGCAGTATATGGTCAAAGACATAAGGAATCTATATTGAATCAGGGTGCTCTGCCAAGCAGGTCAGGATGTAGTTATATCTTTTGCCAACTACATGTACTGTAGTTTTGTCAGCCATTGCCCATTTTAGGATGATCCAGTTCTTTGCATCATAGGTCCGATATGCCTGGTCTGCACCAAGTGGGTTCCCCCACCCAAGTCACAGGTTATAGCTTCATAATTGCTGAACCCAAAGGGCATGTTTGCAGTGTTAGAGACAGCTGTTGTAAAGGGCAAGGATATCCTTAAGTAATCTAGGGTTGAAACCAGGCCAAATTCATTTTGTAGGATGCCAGAGCCTACAGGATTCATAATTTCCAATTCATGAATGAAAAACGTTCTATTCAAGGCATCACCGTAAGGATCATTGGCACAGTGTGGAAAAGTGCTCGCCTGACTCGTTGAGCATGCCACATCCTGTTTTACATGAGGATGAGCAACTGCATTAAAAATCCCCCAAGCAAAGCCAAAGGGGATGATGGACGGAGTGTTGAACATTGCAAGCACTCATCCCCAGTCCAACTGATCTGGGTTTAATCCATCATTCTTTAGCCCACTCTGCCACCCCAGTTCAGACATGGCCATATGCAAATCAGTCCGACCCTGTGGCTCATGGGAAAGTCCAGCCCGAACTGCCAAGCCACGTCTTCCCTGGACTGGAAACAAGCATCCTGGGACCAGTTTCTGGCTAATCAGCCGGGCTAGCTTGAATTCAGTGGCAAATTGGGCAAGGGACCCACGTCTGGGCACATCCTGCCAACTTAGGGCGAACAAAGCGGAAGTAAGGGGGGGGATGATGGACGGAGTGTTGAAGATTGCAAGCACTCCCCCCCCCCCCCCCCTCCCCCTCAACTGATCTGGGTTTATTCACCCATAGAAATTTTAGAGGTTGGTTAAGATTTATTAAATTAATAATATCCTGTTCAAAGTTATCTACAACCGGTTTCATACATCATTAAAACCATTATAAAAATGTATGCATAAAAAAATTGTCCATTCTGGATCTTTAAGAGAAGGAAATGATAGTAGGAGGAGAGAATCAAAAAATCTTACTTTTAGTGGATCCCAGTAGCACGGCACGAGACAGATGGGCGGGCAGGCAAGCATGAAAAGAGCGCTAGCCATCTTAAACGATTTGTCCCAGGTTTCCTGGAAACATACCAGATCATAGTGGTTTATAATTGCTAGCTAGTCAGGGTTCCACTTTGGCTCTTAGGCCAGAGATGTTCCAGGTGATCTGTTTATAGTATTGTTCTGATTCAATATGGCCAACCATGGGAGATAGAAATTCAAGGCACCCCTTTTACCTAAAGTTCGGTCAGGGTTAGGAGAATTAAAGGCAGGCCTATTCCCGACTGTCATTTGCACATATCCAGATCAGTTAGGGTGCTAAAGCAGTTATCAGGGAAAGGGGTGAGGAGTCGAGCCAGGAAAAGGTGGGAGGGCTCGTAGTGGTGGCCACTAGATACAGGAGAACTTCAGGCCTGATATAGGGGTTATGCAATTTATAAAATTAGCCAAGTGGCAAAGCAAACATTTGAGAATGATTTGGACAGTCAGGTAAGCAGCCAAATAACGACAACCAAATGGCGCGAGTTAAGCAGACTGCCACAAAAGCTCCCTGAATTGATGTCATGGATTTCCACACCAAGGCCACCCTTCTAGCCATTAAAATACAAGGTAATAGCTCCCCCGGCCCCCTCCGTGTTTGCTAATCCAGTGACATGCCTTAGTAATAAATTGCTCCGTGGTTTCTTTTTGGATTGGGTTCAATTTTGGGACATTCAACAGAACTATTACACAAGGACATGCAGCTGGGGGTGGGGAGGGGGGGGAGAGATCTAGTCTTCGATCACAAGTTTGATCCCGTTTGCCACTTCTAGGTTTGAGCCTCAAATGAATGGTTGGTGTATGGTAGCTTGGTACTCAAGAGCTCGCTTTGTGGCTACAGTGTTCAGTGCAGGGTTGAAGATTCAGAGTGGCTGATAATTTCCTGTGCGGCACAGACTTGTTGGGAACCTTTTGGTTTGCGCCCCCCTCTTTCCAAAACCGTGCTATACCGAGGGTTAGTAAAAATGCACTGAAGTACATCAGACAAGTTAGGTATTAGGGGGGCGGGGTGGGGGTTGTAAGAGGCTCCACTGCCCTTGCCAGATTAGAATTAATCGGATCAGTTTGGGTGGGGATTAGAGACTCTAAACAAATAGATTCCAGATGGTCTTTCTAAAATACTTTGCCTCATGGGAGTGAATGACTGTTTAATTTTTAAAACTAGCCTAATCGTCTCTACCTGCTGATATATCAGTGCCTAGAGAAGCGACGGGCGGCTTAGCAGTTGATCTCTCCCCTTTTCCCCCTGGGGTGACTCGGCAGTGGTAACAGTGTAGGAAGTGGTACGCAAGATGAAGCTACTTTAGATGATTGAGAGGTCGCATACTCCTGCGCACTCTGGGGCTAAGGGATTACTCCCTTGGCAGTCAGGGGGCATGTGGTCAGCATTAGAAATCCTGTTCCACAATCTGGATTGCCTTATTAAATGCATCAGAGGTCCTAGCGAGGAAATATGCTGGTCCGGGTCCTGATCTAGTCACTGCTGCAAAAACGAGGTCACAATATGTTTGAGGGGGCCCAGCCAAGCCTCTTCTGGGCTCGGACGGACATGGAGTGGGCTTTGCCCGGGTACGCCAGCGTGCGTCCCATGCTGAGGGAGCCCTGGGCGCTATTCGTGCACCTCCTGGTGCAGCAGGAATGGCAGAGAGCAAGCCGCATAAGAGTCTGGAGCTTGAAGTTCCCGTCCCCCCCCCCCTTTCCCGACACCTCCAGCAGCACAACAGTTTCCACCAACAGTCAGAAATGCTAAAAATCTTTCATCTTTAAAAAATAATTCAATGGTACAACAGTGTGGCATGCGAAGAGGTCTGCTGGCGAGCTCTTTAAAGCTAAGCAGGACTAGTTCCTAGTCTCATTGGCACTTCTGGAGGGCAATTAACCTGGGGTATTAATACCCACACTGGGAGCTTCTCGTTGGAATTACTCCACAACTGACGACCCCGACTATTTTCCTGCCGCTACAACTGGCTATATAAAAGATAAGTACTGCACTAACAATTACTCATCCAACGTGACCTACAGTCTGGCTTTCACAGTCTGTCCTAAATGGAAAGTATATTCAGCACGTCTTTGTTTTCAGAGAGGTTAGAGTGAGCACTGAGCACCAAGGAAGGCAAATTCTGATGGACACCAGTGCAGGATTAGTTAGCAGGCCTTACCAGAAAGTAAGGTTACTAATTAGCACGAAACATGCTGTGCATAAAAAAAGTAATTTAATTTTCCCTTTGAATGTCATTTCTTGATTTCAAGATCTTGTCACCTTAGCATATGCCATCGAGACGCCTAGATACCATCAGCTTCTAATTCAAACGGCACCCCCTCCCAAACTCAAGATACTTCTGTGGTTAAGCAGTCATTCCACTTCACCCAGATCAGTAGCAGGCACCCATTTTACACCCTTTCATTTTAAGTGAGTGCCAGAATACAGCCACCAAGATGGCCCAGTGGTAGCAGGTTAGTTAAGGTGACGTAGGAGGCCCCGCCCATTTGAGTCACCACCAGGTTCGATGGCACACTGCCCTCACCTTGGTCTTCCGCTTGTCTGCCGTGACCTCGTCAAACTCCTCACCCAGCTTGAAGGAGATCTCGGTATTTGCGAATGAGCTCTCAGTTTTGACGCAGTACAGGTCCCCCGTTTTACAGATGATCACGTTGGGCTTCACCAGAGCGCCTGCCTTCCTGGTAGCAAAATTAACACCTGCACAGAAGGAAAGAGAAACATTAATATGCCATAAGACTAGGCTTCAAGTGGGATGAAAAAACTGGTGTGCTCAAAGGGGCGTGGCTAACATCTGTGCTTAGCATAGTGTGCTGCACAACTTGTTCCTATAATTACATCAAGATATATAGTACACGTATCATCATACCTACAAGTCAGGACTATAGGCTTTGTCAATGGTTGTTAGTTGCACAAGATAAATTAGCAACTACAGCTTATATACAATATTGAAAAAGCTTACATTTGAATTTTGTAGCCCTGGTGACACCACGACAATATTGCTGCTCCCGAGTTTCAAAAAGAAGTACAATCCAGAGAGAAAGTTACTCTTTAGAGGATTTCCCTCCCCTTACAACACTCACCTGGCTTGACGTCATGCCCCAACTTCTTCACTAGTGACAAGTGAGCAGTGTGAGAACCCGCAAATGATGTGCCTACAACCTCCAGTCCGGAAACAGGAGACAGAGCCCGATAGAAAACCGTTTCGAGGCCCCCTTTAAAAAAAGCAAACTGCCGGTGTTCGCCATCGCTGAGACCCGGCCCACTTAAAGCCCTGCCGAGAAAGTTTGAAGCACAAGTACTACACAAAGTGTGCTAGTAAGCAACACTTACAGATCAGGTCATACAAATCTAGTAACAAGCAGGGCTGGCTTTTAGCGGGCGCAACCTGACCCAGTTGAAGGGCGCACAGACAACTGGCCGGAGCAGCCATGAATATATCCTATTCCAGACCACCAGTTCATTGCCTTAAAGTTCTTTGTGAGATCATGCTTTCTTAAACTCACTCGATTACCTCTCCCACCGCCCTTAGTTTAGTTCCTTCCCAGGGACTTTCACATGCAGTTTAGCAGCTGTAGAAGTGAGGGAACAAAGTACAACATGTGCATTTCTTGGCTTGTCACTGCTGAGGGACAGGACGTGACCTCCCACTACCATCACCAATGTAAGGGGAGGGAGTGGAGCACGATTGGCTCGGCCGCCAAATGTAGTTTCGCTCTGATGGAAGGCCGGCCAGGCCACAGGGGTGCACCAGAGCGAAAATACGGTGGCGTTCAAGGCTTCATGCTAGTAAGGACACTTAAGAATCGTAACACTGGTAGTATGACCCCGTAAAGCGTTTGCTAAAAGATGCTCCTGGACGCGTTCTGCTGTGAAAGACTGGGCACTAGGAGATGCCGAAGCAAAAACCTAATGCACTTCTAGGCACTACCTGCGTGTGGCGGACTAGCGCCCCGGGAGAAACCATCTGACAAAGGTTAGGCAACATGGAAAGAAGCAAAAGGAAAGAATACAATGTAATGAGATAATAGTTTACAAGGCTCCCAGGAACACCAGTAGAACGGGTGCACTCCAGAGGGCAAGAAGGAGCTATAAGAGATCGAGCTTTATTGGCAAAGAAAAATATTAACAAAACGAATCCACCTTCCTATTTTGATATGTAGACTTTTTCTATTGAATTCGTAGAACACGTCCTCGTATTGCAATGCTTGAGCAAGTCACTAGGTTTAAACTGAGGCAACCGTATTTCGCTTAATTCAGTGGAGCACGCAAGAGTTTTACACATGCGTTCGCTGTCATGTTGAAAATCTAGCCAATTTATTAAAACGGGTTTATTCTGCATTACGTAAGCCCCTTCGAAGAGAAAAGCAGGCATTCTGCGGAGGTCAGATGCTCAATTCGGTGAATACTGGGGGGGGTCCTCACAATACCTTTCATTACATCGTCGCCTTTCGAAATGACGACTACAGGACCGGAGTGCAAGAAAGCAGGGAAACGAACTAGTCACATTGGACGTCGGACACCGCCCGACTACTATTCCATTTTACACAGACTCCCTTGCTTCTTACGCCACAGAGCCACGCGCCGCTGGTGCGTCATGTCCAAGCCAGAGTTGTAAAACTAGCAGAAGCCGCACAACTTCAGCATTTCTCCCTTCGCCGCGTGCCTCGCTGTGCACGCCAGGGGCGCCGCATGCTGCAAGACAGCTACACGAACAAGTCCCGTCATTGCAGACGCAAGTCACAGTCTTTTGGTGTATTCTGGGACTTGTGGTCTTGCTGTTCACGATAGTTGATCAAATGCACGAAGCAGACGGTGGGCTGCTCATCCGAAATCCATACTCCAGACCAAAGGAAAGGAGAATAGCGCAGGTGCACTGGCTCCAGAGCCGGCCCTCGCTGGTTCATGAAGCGAGGCAGCAGCCCGTTTTCGCAGGCCTGTCCCTGGCCGGCTATATTAAAGCAGTGGCAAGCCTCGAATATACAGCGCCAAGGTAGAAGGGAACTGGTCCGCAGTTTTTATCGTCCAGCTCGCCCAAGCCAGATACCACCCGGCTGCCTCACACAGCCAATTAAAACGGAGGACAATCTTCCAAGTCAAATTGTGCTTTTCGTATTAAATATATATATATATACACACACACACACACTTTTTTTTTTTTTTTAAGTACCACACATTGAATCAGGGGAGCAGACTAATTTCACCTCTTAAGTGGTATTGCCAAAACATTCACCGTAATTCTTTTAAGTCAATGGGACCAACAGGATCAATATTTGTTGATGCAGTGTTTAAAATAGGCCGGTACAGCCCGGTACGGAGTACCGGCGCTTCCCGACGTATTACGCATTACTCATGCCGCACTTGATGGAAGGGAATCTCAAGATGCAGCCATGTGGTCCCTAAAGGAACTGAGGCAAGATGGGTGGGGAGGGAAGCTGGTTGGGATCCGAAGCTGCATGGCCAGCAGTAAGAGTACTATTGAAAAGAAAAATGGCAAAGTCAATAGGTGTGGCTTCCAGCCTTTTGAGACAGCCAATGTTATTTGGTCATGGTTTTGTAAAGCGTTAGGGTGGGTGTTGCTCAACTTAATTTGTTTTATTTATAATATTTTACAAGACACACACACGACTAGTATGCTGTATCACAGACAGACCCATAACATGGAGAAAAAAATAAAGATACAAATAAAAAACACGCTAGCTGCCCCTAAACACACAGTACCTCACTTCAATGTTGTGTTTCCATATTGACTGTTCCTATCTTGGCTCTGGAACCTACAGATCTTTTTCAGCACGCCCAGTATTGAAAATGATAAATATACACATTATATAAAAAAAAAATCGTAGAAACAGCTACACCAGGATTTCTCGATATTAATTTATAAACTTATTTTCCTCACCTTCCCGGAGTCTTTTTTGTTGGGGGTGGGGGGGGGGTTTATGGTATGGAGCTCATGTGCAAAAATCACAAGCTTGAGGTACACTAATGGACAGAATGATCTCCTTAAAGCACCCCGCTACTTCTAAGAGTTATCACTAAACTACAAAAAGTGCCCAACATCAAGTAGTGCACGCACTAACGGGTATACAGCAGGTGCATTGACTCACCATACCATCTAACAGCACAAGAGCCGTTCCCTGCAATTTAGACATTACTGAAAAATTAAGGTGGAGGATGGGGCGACTACAACATAACCCAAATGCGGACTTAAAAAGTGTGGGAATGAAAGGCTCGGAATTACTCCATCGGCACCTCTAATCCTCTGCCATCCCTTTATTCCCAGTTACTGCCTCTTTACGCACTGCATTATCGATGTTTGACGGTGTATCCCGCAATGACCTACGGGGTGCCTCCCACTTCTCCCCTACAACGCAAGGGGAGAGATAAGCCAAGACTGGATCCGCGGACGGTAAGTGTCCCCCTTACCGAGGCTCTGCATGTACTGATCAAACCCCTCGCTGCTGCACAGCTTCCAGGTCCCGAGCAGCTCGTCCGCCATGGCAAAGGTGTAAAGAGCAGCTTACGCGTCCAAGCACAGGTGAGGAGAAACTTTTCGTTGTGTGAGGCAAGACTGCGTCTCGGCCTTTTAAAGAGGAACCGGCTCCCGACCGCTCGCCTCGGCTAATGGGCGGCTCCCGACCTCCCTCGAGCCGGGAAGCGCCGGGTCAGCAGCATGTGCCAGGAAGTCACTGGGGCAGAGAGCGCGGGCATGTCCCTGCTGAACACCCATGCCCCGTTCCCCGGCTCGCCTCTGTCCCGTGCCTCTGCACGTGCCCGCACGCAGTCACCCCACACAGAATACCAGAAAAATGCAAACTAGGAATTCAGATACAGCTGACAGCACGCGAGCCCGAGCTCTAGACGCCACCCGATAACCCGGAGGGATGACCCTCGATTTTCACTCACTCTCCTTGTGCTAGAAATTATTTTAAAGGTGAAAGTGAGGATATTTTATGATCTTATAATGGACTTTGGACGCGAAAAAAGCAATATGCATTTTCATGCTTTGCAAACACCTGTGTGCTATACTTGAATATTGTCGAGGCTTGTGACTGCAGGGTGTGGCTGGGCCTCCAGTTGATGGACTCCTAAAATATTTGCAAATCGTGCAATTGTCCCAAAATTAGGCCCAGAGTCCAATTTACTGTTCTAACACTGGCACTACAAACTTTTGAGGAATAACTCCTCCCAAATATTGTGAATGAGTGTTAAAATGTGAATATTGGCCATAGGTCACTGGACACTGCTGGAAGGGCGGATGCAGTAGTGTCGATAACTTGTAGAGGCGGACACTTTCAAACACGACAGAGAGACAACCTTTTTTGAAAACTAGGAGAGACAACATAAAACACCCCGGGGAGAAAGGAACGCGCATGACTGAGGTTTTCACCCGGGATTTATAAATACTTTAAGAAGCGCTTGGAGCGCGAGCCTAACGCTGAAGTCGTGAGGTTTACCGATATTGCAGTAATACCCTGACTTGGATTTCCAAGCGAGCAGAGAGGGTTTACACTGATATAAGAGCCAATTGAATAGTTGTTAAGGGTTGCCGACTCGAATACACGATGGATTGTAAATAGCCCTAGTCCTGAAGAGGCCAGAATTGATTGGCTGAAACGCGTCGACCATAAAGAGACGGCAGATACATATAAATAATTTTGATTAATTTGAATAGTGTGATGAGGGATCTTTAAGACATTGGGTTTAAATCATTTCGACCTAATTGTTTTCCTCATATGAGTCTGCGCGATCTCAATAGGAATGTCTGTTTTAGGTTTTGTTGAGACATCCTAACTCAAAACGAAGGGCTTCTATTTTGTTGTATATATGTAAAAAGTATTTGTATATACAAATGTGTTTGAAATTATAATTGAGAGATATATAAACTTTTTTATTTGATAAAAAGAAAAAAGAAAAATCATTTGGTAATAACCTCTAACGTGTCTGTGGGTCAAGATGAGATAGGGGACTATATAAAAGAGATATTTATACTTAGTTTGGTCACAGTGATACAAACACTAATATAGGGAGTATTTTACTTTTATTCCTTATCATTTCAAATTATTATACATACCGCGTACACCAAGGTACCATTTTTGTATTTAAGGCAGTAGTGCATACGGCAGCCTGGATGACTTTTGTGGCAGTAGGAGGCAGCAATGTTGTGCTCGCATCAACAGTACCTAGAGCTTCCACAGTCTGGCGAGTGTTGATGGTGTACAAACACTGTGAAAGGTCTCAGTGCTTAATTTGTAATAAAATAAGTACGGGGCCCTCGTTAGGAGGCCACTAGAGCTGGCACTGCCCATTGCCCCTGCCAGAGCTGCCAAAACAAAACTATTAACCATCGCACTCCTAAAAGTGTGACAAGTCAGACCACACCAGGTCCCCAAAGCTGTAAGAATCTCTTTTTGCGGCAGGCATTAGTAATTTTTGAATGCATGATTATTAATAAATATTTGTTGTGGTGCTCATCTCTAAATTACCCTGAAACCAGTCCCAGGATGCTTGTTTCCGGTACAGGGAGGACCTGACCTGGCAGTTCGGTCTGGACTGTCCCCATGAGGCACAGGGTCAAGACTTATTTGCACATAGTTGGGTCTAACTGGGGTGGCGTAGTGTGCAAAAGAACAATGGATTTAACCCAGATCTTTTGACTGAGGGAGAGTGTTTGCATTGTCAGCATTCCATCCATCATTTGTTTGCTGTAACACTTTTCACCCTAAGTGGGATGGATATGCCCAGACGTGGGTCCATTGCTCACTGTGCCACTGGATTCAAGCTAGCCTGGCTGAAGAAGGATGACTGTCGGAGGGAAGGTCGGAAACAGAAGCGAGGAGGCCGTATGGGGTGAATATTGTAGGTTTATTTAAGGTATTGTAACAGTGGTTAGGGGATAGGGAACTTGAGAAGGGATTGTCTTTTGGGCAAAAAGTAGGTAAAGAGATGATTTCAGTGTTCTCTCCCGGCGTTGTCTTCTATTGTAGAGTCAGGTGGTCCTAGGAGTCCTGGTCTTCTATCCCTGGTTGGATGTCCACGGGGTACCGGTTAACTCGAAAAGAAGAGAGAACAGTGGTTAGCCCTTTTCCTAAATGAGGCTCTAAAAATCCGTCACCACACCGTGCAATATGGGGATGAAAATCAAAGGTGAAGGGGGGTAGCCCTTAAAGAAAGAGGTCACGTGAGGTTGCTGGCGCACGTATTGAGCCTAAACTGGGGTCAGTGTTGTGCTGAGGGGAAGGTTTAAAGGGACAGTCTTGTGAAGGGTGCCAGAGGATCTCCACATTGCTTGAATGACACAGGAAGCGAAAATATGGCACACCCCCAATTTAAGAGTAGAAAGGTTGCCTCCTCTGCATATCTCCTGCTGAAAATTGCAGGCGACAAAATATGCTGTGCAGTAGCCTACAAGAACAAGCATGTTGTGCACTCTTAATTAAAAAGGAGCTGAGGGGGGCACTCTGCCAGTTTCCTATGTCAAGACGATGGCCAAGTCCTAGGGCAAATGCAATTCAAAGTAATGCCGGACTGAAATTTTGGTAAATTTGTAGTAGAACATCACTATGTGTGCAGTGCTCATCCAAAGAAGATGATGAGTCTCTCGACAATTTCAGAGCTGCCTCTACATTTTCAACCCTGGAATCCGTGAACGAAGTCTTGATCTGTAAGCGGATGAAACCTCACAAGACTACCATGCCACGATTCATGTCACATTTATATCTTTTGAGGGATACTCTCAAATCTCTGAAAGTGGATTCTCGGAGTCCCAGCTTCGCAAACAGGATAACCATGGTATAAGATGCAACCCTGTTAGATTTAGTAGACAGGAGACTGTAAGCATCATTAAAGAAGGGCTAGGCCGGTTTCTTTTTGGCAGTGAAGATCAATACATATGGTGTCTATGTTTCTCAGTCACAGCAGCAGGATTTGAGTTCTGTGTCCAGCAGTGGATGAGGTGGTGGCTATGCAGAGGTCCTACCATGGTTGAGTGGCAGATCCATCTACTCTGTTACATCTCCATGGGTGCAATGTAAGCATCAGCTGTAGCAAGGGGTGGGGGCTATTTTGCTGCCAGGTGCCACTTATTTTGGTCAGATTCCACCCAGATGAATATGCTGAGGAAAATGTACCCTTCCCGGGGTCAAGTTTTTTGTTCTATCCTCAGAGCAGGGTATACAGAACAAATATTGAGATGAGGAAATTTTGCATGGCTGCCAGTGGTACCCAAGGTAGCCTTCTAAGCAATGATATTTGAGAGAACATCTCCAGCCACCACAAACCCTGTAGCCTGCTGTGAGAAGCTGGCCTGGTATATGATGTCCACTTATGTAAGTGAGCACCTCGCACCAGTCCAGACCACCCTTATGGTGATTTTAAAGGTCTTAGACAACCTTAGAAAGCTCTCTAAGTGGTAGCTGTGGAGAGCAGCCTTCAGGCTTAGTCCAATAGGAATGCAAAGCAGCTTGTTTTACCAGAACACAATCTTATAGTATAGATTAGGTGAAAGAGAAACACACAAGGTATTTATAAAAATGTGTACTTATTATATAATACTCTCAAACACATACAAATATCTCCTATCCGGAGATATGCACAATGCACACAATACTTTGCATAGAAATCAAGTAAATAGCATGAAATGCACAGTGAGCCCGATATGGGACCAAGCCATACACTAAGAAAGTGGTATAGAACCACGACTCGGGTCAAGACAATGTTGAGAGGATGTAGAAGTGCTGGGGACCAAGCTACCATCCAAGGTGAGTGACTAGGAACCCCACGGAGACTGTGTGCAGTGTGGGAACATGACCACGTGCTCCGTACAACTCTGTGTTAGTCGCGGTTGGAATTTTAAAGATTAAAGACCCTTCCCAGTGTACCCTGAAGAAACCCCAAGGAAGACAGAAGGTTAGAGAGCCACCCCACCCATGGATACCCTAGTACCCATGTTACCTACACAAGGGAAGCTAGGTGAGTGGGTGTGAATTGGTGTCGGCCAACGCCGTCGAACCCTTTGGAGGACTTCAGGAAAGTGCCGCTGCTGAAGGAGAAAGTGCTCAGTGAAATTCAAAGGTGGATTCTAGTTGAGAGGTACCTGCAAGCAGAGGGGACATAGTCTATGTCACTGAGGAGTTACCAGGAGATCTGGAAGACGAATGCCCACCAATGTCGGGAGTTGCAGGAGAGTTGACAAGGACATTGACTTTGCACCTGTGAGGACCAGGCGGTGCTCAGGAAGACCAGGAGCCATGCACGATCTGTCCAACGTCAGACTTTGAGTGCTGAGGGGTCAGTGTCTGGCTATCCTGGCTGAAGACGGCTGATTGCCGGAAACCGGTCCTAGGATGCTTGATTCCGGTCCAGGAAAGACATGCCTTGGCAGTTCGGGCTGGACTGTTCCCATGAGGCACAGGGTCAAGGCTGATTTGCATATGGCCATGTCTGAACTGGGGTGGTGTGGAGTGCAAAAAAACAATGGATTTAGGCCCAGATCTCTGTACTGGGGTGAGTGTATGATATTGTTCTGCATTCTGTCCATCAACTGTTGTTTTTGCATTTGTCACCCCGAGTGGGATGGGAATGCTCAGACGTGAGTCCCATGCTCTCCACACCACTGGAGTCAAGCTATCCTGGCTGAAGACGGCTGATAGCCAGAAACCGGTCCTAGGATGCTTGATTCAGGTCCAGGAAAGACATGGCTTCGCAGTTCGGGCTGGACTGGTGCCATGAGGCACAGGGTCAAGGCTGATTTGCATATGGCCATGTCTGAACTGGTGTGGAGTGCAAAAAAACAATAGATTTAGGCCCAGATCTCTGTACTGGGGTGAGTGTATGACATTGTTCTGTATTCTGTCCATCAACTGTTGTTTTTGCATTTGTCACCCCGAGTGGGATGGGTATGCTCAGACGTTGAGTCCCATGCTCTCCACACCACTGGAGTCAAGCTATCCTGGCTGAAGACGGCTGATAGCCAGAAACCGGTCCTAGGATGCTTGATTCCGGTCCAGGAAAGACATGGCTTGGCAGTTCGGGCTGTACTGTTCCCATGAGGCACAGGGTCAAGGCTGATTTGCATGTGGCCATGTCTCAACTGGGGGGGTGTGGAATGCAAAAAAAAAATGGATTTAGGCCCAGATCTCTGTACTGGGGTGAGTGCATGACATTGTTCTACATTCTGTCCATCAACTGTTGTTTTTGCATCTGGTGGGAACACCAACAAGCCTTGGCAAATGCAACCAATGCAGAAGTCGAAGAAGGTGCAATGTCGGGACCAGCAAGGTCCAGGGAATTCACCACAAGCAGGGGAGTCAGGGCAGGCCCGAGAAATCAGGTGAGTCCAAAAGAAGCAAAGATGAACCTCAACAGGATCCACAGGCCGGAGGCACTGGAGTCACAAGAGGACCTGGAGCGGCTCACCAAAATATGCAGGCCACGGGCCAAACATTGTGATGTGGATGAAGACTTTGGTCACTGGAGATGCTTGAGGTTGGGGCTACTTCAAGTCAATAGATCTTGGTGGAAGGAATCCAACAAGCCTTTCCAACTGCAAGTCGACGCAGTGCACAGGGGTTCAGTTCCTGCGGCTCCCATGAGGGATACTGGCCTCAAACTTGGTGAGAAGGCAGGGCAGGCCACGAAAGCTGTGGAGAACCACTATCTGTGTTGCAGAACCTTTCAGAGTCCAGAGGAGCTCAGGATCAACAGACCAGTCAGCTTAGTTGCAGAGCCTGAGAATGCAGGGAAGTGATTCCTTCACTTTTCGGGAGATTCGTTCAGGTGTTTTTTGATGCCCACAGGCCTTGAAAGTTTCCTGTATGGTGCACAGGCACAGAAAATGGAGCAGACTGGATGGGAGACGAAGTAGAGACCACCTGAAGTCCAGCGAAGTCCAGAGTGCCCAGACGGTAGAAGAAGGAGTGGTTTCTGATTTGAATCTTGTCCCACGACGAATCTAAGGACCCACCCACAGGTAAGCCCCTAAATACTCCAAGGAAAGGGTTGGGATGATTCAGGGGACCCTCCCTGGGCAGGGTCTGGACAGGGTGGAGATTACTCCCATGTCCTTTGTCCAGTTTCGCGCCAGAGCTGGTTTGAACTGGACTATGCAAGTCTAGCGATCACAATGGGTGCAGGGTAAGGCAGGGGAAAGAAAGCCTGCTTTCTTTCTTTAAAGCGGGGACATAGCCACAAACATCCACCAGAGGGAGCCTGGCGTAAGTGGGACCACATTTCCCAGAGGCTTCGTGAGTGAATACCCGGAAGTCCCATGCCTACAAAGCCCTTCCAAGGCCACGGAACGGGGCTTGTCAATCCCGATTCCCAGAGTTCGTATGCGGAAGCCATTGAGTATTCCTTCGAGCAATTACCAGGTATTTCCTCGGCGGGGATCGGAGAAGTCGCGCTGAAGCGCTGCCTAATCCTCCGTCCATACAGCTACTTCCTTGGCGGCGTTCAAGGAGCTGCATTTAGAGGTTGTGGAGACTTCTCCCTGTTTATATCTCATTACCCGCAATACTGTAAGGCGGGTGGTTCCGAGACTCTGTGACGTTTGTGAGAACCGCTCAGGAGCGCGTTTGCTGTTCTCCGTCACGCGAGTCTTTTTGGGGCTGTATTTTTTGCATTATATTTTAAACTTAAACCGGATACTTTTCTCGGATATAAAAGTACTGGTGCACGCTGCAAAGTTCCTTGACCTTCTTGGAGCTCAGTAAACACAGAAGGACGTGTTCTTTGCCTTACCTTGCTGATTTTGCTTTTCCTGATTTCCCTTGCTGATTTTGCTTATTTCTTTGCCTTACCTTGCTGATTTTGCTTTCATTGTTTTACCTTGCTGATTTTGTGATTTGCCATCGCGCTGGTGCGCAAAATGGATGGCATGGTTCCCTGATAGGAATTGTGAAAACTATGAGCAAGTTGGCTTCTGATTCTGAGTCAGACACAAAGAGAGTTATTTCCTGCTTTCATGAAACTGCCAAACATGTTAGTATGTAATGAATGAGTGTCTATTTATCCTGCCAATGTTTGCTTAATGGTTTCCTAACCAAAGACTTCTTGTCATTCTTATCTGCAGTACCCCTGGGGTTAGATGGCTCTTAGCGTTCTGTGAGGGTCCATGCTGATTACAACCGAACCCATCAACAGGAGAAGTTTCTCTTTGGCAGAATTTATTATTTTATCCACTTCCCTTTTCCCTGGGGGGCATAGATACATAGAGGTGTTTACTTCACTCTGTGTGTTGTGCGTCCTGGAGAAGAAGGGGGGATTACTTCTATCCATCGTTCCTGCTGACATCTCTCAGAGGTTAGTGGTTCCATGTAAGTGGCCATTGACTCTGTGACAGCAAGGAGGCAGCAAATGTGCCCCTCATGCAGACTTGTTGGTGTTGGCAAGCACGTCCACCGGTCCCAATACACTAAATCCTGTCTGACTCCCTGTGCCAGGATGCCTATTGTTTGGAGGTCCAATTAAGCCACAACAACTAGGAAGACTGCATTACCAATGCTTGGGTCATTGTTCTACGAAATGGCTATTATATAGAATTTAGAGACCTTCCACCAAACTTCAGACAGATAATGATCAAAAGATCCAGGCATTTGGTACATCTTACAGGAGGGCTATCCATCGTTCCTGCTGACATCTCTCAGAGGTTAGTGGTTCCATGTAAGTGGCCATTGACTCTGTGACAGCAAGGAGGCAGCAAATGTGCCCCTCATGCAGACTTGTTGGTGTTGGCAAGCACGTCCACCGGTCCCAATACACTAAATCCTGTCTGACTCCCTGTGACAGGATGCCTATTGTTCTGCCTTCCCCTGCTCGAGCTTGGCTCAGCAGCAGAAGGGCAGAATCGTGTCTCTGGTTGGCAGCAACCATTTTGTGCGGTCTGGGTCTAGAAGGCTGGCACCAGGAACAATGAGAGCCTAACCAGCTCTTCCAGTGCTTGGGATCGTGGGAGGTATGATTCCACCATGTTTGATACCAAACATGATAGGATTAGTTGCAGCCAATTTCGAGATGGTCATCGCGTAGTTACGCGGTACCCCTCTATATGGTATATTACTGCTTCACTTACAACCCAAGAGAATGGACTCTGTAGGCTGTAGGGGTGAACTCCTCATGCAGGGGTACCCTCACACTTAGAAGCAAGCACCCTGCCATCAGGATTGAAAAGGCCTGTTATAGGGTAACTTATAGGTTGTAAGTGCAGTGACCCTAGATATAGGAAACCTATATCTTTAGTAAGTGGTGCTAGCACCAGCTTACACAGGCAGCAATGGCAGGCCGGAGTTCCATTTTGAATGGTCTCCCATGGGTGGCATAATGCATGCTTCAGCCCATGGGGGACCTCTGGGGTACCTATGCCCTGGGTACCTTAGTACCATATACTGGGGACTGATACCCCAGTATCCAATCTGGGATGTACCTAAGTACTGAATATAACAATTTAAATGGAAAAGCAGAGAGATTGGGGTCCTGATGAGCAGGATCCCAGTCAAACTAGTCAATAATAGCTTAGCAACAGCAAAACGTGGGGGTAACCATGCAGAAAGATCCTACCTTCCTACAGCTGACATCCAGTAATTTCCCATGCCTGGCTATACCCAGGCTAAGAAACTGATGATCTCAACAGTAATCCTGGCTACCTTAGACTAAATCGTTCAGAATATGGATTGGTTGGAGGTCCAATTAAGCCACAACAACTAGGAAGACTGCATTACCAATGCTTGGGTCATTGTTCTACGAAATGGCTATCATATAGAATTTAGAGACCTTCCACCAAACTTCAGACAGATAATGATCAAAAGATCCAGCATTTGGTACATCTTACAGGAGGGCATACATGTAACTACCTCAGAAGCACGCTATTACACCAAGCCCCAGGCAAAAGTGGGGAACAGGTTTTTACTCCATCCCATTCCTGGTGAAAAATAACTGGCAGTTCAACCAGTGTGGACATGCAAAAGACGACAAGTGGGTAAGGACCAAAGAGTTAATTTTCCTGAAGCAACTGTTAGTATCTATGGACCTCCAGGATGCCTACCTCTATTTTTGTGTCTCCATCTCAGAGCATCACTGCCAGTTTCTTTGCTGCCAAACTGGCTTTAATCAGGTCCCAGTATGTTCATCAATATTAATGCACCAGTGGTGATATTGCATGTTAAAGATATCTGCATGCACTCATAGCTGTATTAGTAGTTTACCAATATTATCTTCCCAGGATTGGTGGGAAACACACAGAAAGTATCTGCCCAGCTCTCCCATCGCTTGGAAGGCTCATACACTGTAAGATGTCCCACTACTCATAAAAGAAGTAGTAGGACTTCAACGGGGTGTCCTTCATAATAAGCCTGAGGGTGGATATCAGCTCCAAGACTATTGCATGGAAGGATGCCGTTGCAAGTTTAGGGTGATATATCTGCAACATAGGGCCTGGTTCCATGTTCATACATGCAAAGGAAGTCACTACAATTCTAAAGCTTGCCGTATTGGACCACAGCGGACCAAGATTTCGAAACAGCAATCCTGGTGGCAGACTGCTGCAGATCACAATCTTGGTTACACCCTAGGAACCAAGAGGAGAGTATTTCTTTGGACCGCTGTCTCAGGTGATGCAAATGGAAGTCAGTGGTCTCAAATGGGGAGCAACCATTAGATCTTTTCATGTCCATAAGAAACTGCCATCCCACAATCTCCTTCAGTTTTCCATAAGAAGATATTAGAGGGGAGGGGCGGGGGTGGCTAAGGATGCTTTCAATTAATGTTTGAGGGGGCAAGCAGGGCTGATTCCAGGGGAAAAGCCTATAATAGGGGGCTACAGTTTCCATGAGGCTCACAGAAGATAGCCTGTTTTCACTCACTGCAATACAAACGTTGTTGGGCAACACAGCTTCAACCAGGCTTAACTTTACAATCGGTAGCAGTGGGTATGTTTACTCTCACATCACTTATAGCATCCAGGCTTTGGAAAACAGTGTATGCAGTACAATAGCGTAACAATGTATATATTGCAGAAATAAATCAGACTGCACTCTTGCTGCAAAGAGAGGTCAAACACAATGTAGTAGATTGCCATACTCAATGATACTGTAAGCCCAGCAGTAAGAAACGAAGGTAGTAACATAGGTATGTGAAAAGCAATGACCAATTAGCAAAGCTGGTCAAGTTCCAATTCATTTCGATCTTCAAAGGAACATATTTTAATTCCACCAATGCCCATTACTGAAGTAGAGATGTATATAACGAAGTACCTATGAAGACAGAACCACCAAGAACATAAACTACAACCATATGTTAATACAATAGTTGTAAAAAACTTCTTTAGAAGCAATACAGTTCTACATTTCCATGGCTGTGTGTTACTTCCTGAATGAATGCTAAAAAAGGGTGAGCTCTTGTTCAATTTTATCCAGTCACAGGAGAATGGCTTTCTGTGTGGTAGGTATATAGCAGATTACCCTTTTCTCAAACCCTGGGCAAATCTTTGTCTTTCGCCATTTATGCCTCACCTTTACTCACTGCTCCCATTTCCCAGGGCTTCACGGTAATGGCATTCAATGAAAGGGCAACCCTCTGCCACTTTCTGTGAAGACTACAATAAATGCGGATACCAGCAGTTCCATTTAGGGGGCAACAGTGGTATTCCAGGAGGCACAGGTCAATGGTCTATTAGGTACAGGAGAACTATTTCCTGTTAATTGGTGCTCAATACTCTCAAATCTTTTTCTCAGAAGATCATCCACAAGCCAGTCATCAGAACCGACAAAATGGTGGCTGACGCTTATATTAACATCAGCTCACCCATTCAAAACACGTGAAAAACCTGGTCTTAGAGGTGGGCCTGTCAACACCTCAAATTAAAGGTATAGACAATGTCAAGGAGGATGAGAGGAACAGGAAATTCTCCTCCTACGCGGAATACTCAATATCAAGAAGGATTCAGGGTAGAGTTGCCAGAAGTTCAGAACTACAGAACCCTTATGACGCCATTTAAGGCAGCCCCCCTTCAAAATATGCATAAAATATCCAGATTTCAGGGCATGGGGATCAAGTATCCTTTCCCTGAATTGGCCAAATGGGATCCTGCATTTCTTTTTCTGTTTCTATTATTCTTGCACGTGAAACTAGGGATGAAAGAGGAAGAGGAAGAGGAGGGCTTGGTATTTGCTTCTGACCTCTCAAGCAAAGTTTTTCATGCTTTGCCATATAGCGATTGCAGCAGTTTGGAAGCTGATGCTCCAGTTGTGGGATGAGTAGCCATTTGGGAAACCTGGGGTCACTATGGTGGTATATCAGAAGGCAAATTGCTGGTGGCTCTACTTCTTAAGTTTTACGTTACATATCCTAACGTGGAATTTGTGTTTAGGTCTGGAAAGATTCCTTGCAGGCTCACCTGTTTAAACTCACAGAGCCTGTCAATATTATGGGCTTTAAAATGATGGTTAGTATTTTAATGGTCATTACTTTAACTAGCATATTGGAAGAATTAGGTGCGTTGCTATGGGGTGATTCCTCGATTCTTCGGTCTATTCCAGTTTCTGCACCAAAGCGTTTTGGCTACCGCCTTCAACTGGGAAACCCCGTTACCCCAACCAACGTGAAATGTAACAAAGGATAGACATGACATGAACCTCTCTCATTTCCTGTTTATTTCATCTAGACCGCATCCTACAGTTTTACAATTCGTCACAGTTGCACGCCATATTGAATTACATAATCGCAGTATCTCAGTTCTCTTTGTGTCAATTCTGAAGCCCAATTTCTTGGACGTGCTGACTTTTGAGTTTATGTTTCATTTAATGAGGGCCAGTTTGAATGAGACACCCGTGCAAAAAATGTAACACAAGTCTACTAAAAAGGAATGAATAGCACGCACGAGCTCTTAAAGCTATGGTTCAAGGGAGAGCTTTTTTTATCTTTTAGTTTATAAAGCCTTTAAAAAGCAATTCAATGTGAACATTAAGGAGACGCGACGAAAATAAGAATATGTATTTAACAAAGAAGCTTAGCGCGTCACCCGCCTTGCAGATCTAAACTCAAAAAGTGACAAATATTTTAGAAACAATTAGCAGTTAAATTTGCCGTTGGATTTTTCGTCCGTGGACAAACATGAAACCACAAACAAGGGCAGATTTTAGCATTTGAATTTTTTTAATTTGTTTTTAAAGCGCTCAGTTGTCGCGGGTAAAGGATAAGAGCACAACGAGGTGTAGTGTTGCCTTTTTTTGGTTTCTGATCGCAACAGATCTCAAGATTACCTGTAATTACGGCCGCAATAAATGCGACTGCCGTGGGCCGGGGGCGGGCAGTGTCCTGCCAGCAGTGGCGATGCATCAGGAAAGGCGAGCAGAATCAAACGCCAGCGGCGGCCGGGCTGGTATTGTTGTTACTTATTGATATCACGATGGCTGCAAGTTATGACTTGTTGCTATTTATTAGGGCGGATGGCCATTGATGGCCAGGGTTACTATTATGTCGAAGCATTTTAAAGTGCATTGTCCCACATTACAATACGCTATGTTGCCTTACATTCATTTATTTTCGTTTCTGCGGGGCACATCCTATGCTGTCATTATTTTCTACTTGTTCTAGTAGGAAGGAGCTGAGCATTGTTTGCTTCTAAGTGCTGCGTGCTTCTACCGGGCTTGGGCCCTGTCCGATCAAGCTGAAAACATAGGGAAAACATTAATCCATGTGCCGCAACACCCCACACAGGACGCCTATGCGTTTTGGCTACCGCCTTCAACTGGGCAACCCCGTTACCACAACCAACGTGAAATTTAAAAACAAGCACTGGCGTTGCCAATAGTTTTCGCATTTGGAAAGTTGGAGCTATTGGTTTTGTAAATGACATTTTATATTTATATATTGTTATTGACAATGCCAATAACGATATATAAATATAAAATGTCATTTACAAAACCAATAGCTCCAACTTTCCTACTGCGAGACCTATTGGCAACACCAGTGCTTGTTTTTTTACTTGTTATGTTAAGGAGGTAGAAGTGTAGCATCTATGAGTCATGGAACGTGTACATGTAATGGAATCTGGGGAAACTTGGGGATTTCAATATTGGAGGTGGCTGGGCTGGAGAGTGGCAGCTCCCTCTCGATACTTTGTACAATAAACTACTGCTTACCACAGAACTTGAAGTTGGCTCTACCTTGAAAGGGTCTTCACAGAAATCACCTAAGTAATAGTGACATGAAAGGCAGCCGAGTGAAGCTTCCAATGAAGAAATTGACTACTGAAAGAACACAGAAGGTCCACTATGGCAGTCTCAAACAGATCTCCAATTTGGGATCATAACACCACTTTCTGGAAGTGGTCCTGGAACAGAGGCAGGAAACACAACCAGCCAAATAAGAGGGTAAAGAAATGGAAAAGCATCACCTCAGAGTAGTGGAGGAGGTACATGTGTAGTAGCCTGCAGCTTAGAAAAGAAAATAGTCTTAGATAAGAGAATAGGCGTGTGTTGGAGCAATTTAGCAGAGCCCAGGAGTAGTCACCGAGATGTATCACACCCTGCATGGACACAACCTAAGGAAAATAGAGGAAGGCACCCATTTCTCCAAGAAATAACAGAGATAAACCCTTTAATTCAAGACACAGAGAGGGCTATCACCTGCATGTTCAAAATGTAGCAACTTGGAAAGCCCACAATAGAGGCACATCCCATGGGGAGACCAAAAGGATGGAATTATATCACAAACTGACATGAGATGATGTTCGAGATATCTGCTGGAGACAACCCAGACTTAAAAATTGGTGAGGGGGCATAATGGGCCTTGGGGCACACATAAACGAGCAGCCATTTCTAGAAGACAACCAGTCTGCTGAGAGTTCAACAACGAAAAGGGAACACACTGGATGTGAAGCAGTCCATAGCAACAGCCCATGAAGGAGCTCGTTGCAAGTATGTGACCTTGTGTAAAGTAATCTGGTGCTTATGTAAAAAGTTCTAATGCACTTGGCCAAAGTTTGCGCTAAATAAAAACTGCCAGCCGTTTTGAAAAAATAGATCTGTGCTCATGCGCAACTGACTTTTCAGAACTGCGCATACTTTGTAATGCTTCAGCACACCACAAACTGGACATGGGTCAGCCCCTCCCCCACCCATCAATGTCTGCAGATGTGTTATTCAGTGGCATGAGGGGAAGTTAATGGTTTCTTTGTAATTGATTTATGTTCCAGCTCCCATGACGTGGCTCTGTGTTGTGCTCCTGCCTTCCAGAGTGTAGTTCCACCTATCAGAGGTAGGAGAATTTCCGAGATAGGGTCCATGTGCCATCCAGGATGAAAGAAATGATTGATGAATAGAAGAGTGGTTGAATAAATGGTCGTGAGGATGACATGATGGATGGATATATGGAAGTAATGTTGTAATGGTTAAAGGATGTGCATGTTAACAAATAGATGGATGGAAGAATGGTTTGATTTATAGGTGGATAGAATGCTGGCTGGATGTAAGAACTAAATAGTAAAAGGATAGATGGACAGAATGGTGAAAGGGTGGATGGATTGGTGAAAGGATGAATGAACTGTAGTTTAAAAAGATATATTAATGGGTGGGCTAAAGGATGGATGGTCTTGATACTGGTTACATCTGGAGACAATATAATTTTAGTTGTGTGGCCTCGGCACATCGAAAAAACGATGAAGAAAGAAAATAACAATCGATTTTAACTGTCTTGGTCCAAATTAAGGATGCACATATTGTTTAATGTAAAAAAAAATATGTGATTAAAACAATACAGAATAGGGCATTTTCCTTATGAGTTTAACGTAATTCTTACCCGTATGTATCTATATATTTACTTTGAAAGGTGCCTTATATAGTTCAACACACACAACATTCATTAATGCTGAAGTGCCGCAATTGGTTATGGACTTTTTAAGAGCCCTTAACACATATGTATGTATTACCCCTCCACCCCAAGGTAATAACTTGCTGAAATGATGCATTTGCAAAGTTTATTGAGTTCCTAAAACTTGATCTGTTTCTAATGTTTCCTGCAGAAAATGTTTTTGTGCGAGTGACTTCTCCGAGTTTTTTCTCACACACGAAACTACTTTCTTCACTCACATTTTTGTAAAACGTTGCAATCTTCATGCAGTTTACAGAGGGCCACATGTACAAAAGTTTGAAATAGCGAGTTCCTGATTGCAAATTATTTTGGTAATATGTTACTGAATCGCTATTTGGGTTTGGTACATGTCAAAATGCATTTTGCGTATGCAAACGGAAAAGCCTTCATACATGTGACCAAAAGTTATTAACGTGTTAATAAATGTCAGAGTATGTCCAGACAAAGTTGGATAACTTACCTCACGGTTATTATTAATGCAGTCCTTTACGTTAAACAGAGATTCGTTCTAAATCCTTCAAATTTTTTTGTGCAATGTAAAGCTTAAATACAGTCCAATTAAGCGATTAAGCCAAGATCAAATAATGTGGGAAGCAGGGATGACAGCCCCCGGGGTTCCTCGCCCTCCACTAGTTAGCTTAATCACTAGAGCATGTTGCCTCCTGCCTAAAAGCACATTAAAGTGACTGCACGGATAAGCCGTTCTCTGAAACTTCATGAATGCCAAAACTCTCACGCTTGTATGATGATGTTGGCTTAGTTTGAGTGAGGGTTGATTCTGTGTAGCTATTAAACAGCTGCAGGACATAAAGGCAGGGAGGTGACAACATCTGTCGAAAATCACACTGTCCGGCTAGGAAGGAGATCAAGAATAGAACCCAACTTTACTGGACCTGCAGTTAGGTACTTAACCAAAGGATAACTTCTTCCTAATAGGCGCAGTAAATTCACTCCCACACTTACCTCTCAGAAACTCGTGAAAACAAAAACAAGCAGTTGATGGCTGTCTGGTTATTTCTAAACCTCTTCGTAGAAGGCAGACTATCTGACTCAAAATATCACCTCAAATATATTGCTTGCAAAATTATCACATTGTCTAACATTTAAAAGATCTGCTACAATGTCAAGTACAATGTTGTAAAGTGGTAGAGGCAACTTAGAGCACTTCAACCTATCCCAGGAACCCTCACATAGGACATGAGGACATACAACAGGGACATGGCATCTAGGTGACAGGAGAAAGAGACCCTGAATATCCTAGTAAAAAGCACACAACATTACAACCTACCACTTCCTGCCTCCTTCTCGTTCCCACTCATCTCCTTGCCTTACTCCCTAACCCAGTCCTCCTGCGTGATCCTCTCTTCTCCCATGTGCACTTTCTGCTTTTTGTGTCCTCCCTCCCCTCTCTTTGCTTCTCTGACTCCTCTTTAATCCACTCAAGTTTCTCCCACTTCCACCCTACAGTCCCACATAAACCCCCTTTTTCCACTCCTATCCTTCTCTACTTTTCAACTTCTCTCTCTAGCCAATAGTTCACTGGCAACACCATTCCACCTCACACCCACTCCAGCCATGATCCATCTTGTGAGAGATTGGGGCACTCTACTGGATTCAGGGTTACCATTGAAAGGTCCCAGTATCAGTCAAGGGACATTCATTGGTGACATAATCATCACATGTTGCTCCTTAATTCTATCCTCCAATTGCTCCTAAACCAACTATCCATCGCTGTAAGTGCTGAAAACTGCACGCTGATTCGTCGTGTTGCTCTCAAAAGAACTGCTGCTGTCATGCCCCTAAACACCTACAGGTAAGTTCTCTCCCAAAATGCCACAAGTGCAATGTTTGCAGGGTTGACTGGGGTATTTAAAGTTTCAGTTATAATACTTATCTAAGATGGTATCTTAACCTGACTGAGTAATCTCACTCCTCAGGGAACAAGACAGGTGCGTTCGAGGCATTAATAACTATCTGCTGCCTCAGCATTTTATATATGATGGAGCTGAGTTTTTGTGCAGGATAGGCCTAGTCTAGGTATCCTATCTTCATTGAACTCAGACAGAGAATTTAATATCAAAGTTTTTCTCATCTTCGTTGCATCTACTGATCATGGTGGGGCAAATCAGCACAAATACCCATAGGTTTTGATGCAAAGCCCAATGTACTGAGATAGCCAGACTGGGGTTTGAGTCAATAACTAACACCTCCTTGGAGGACACATTAAATTCTTTTGAGTTTATCTGGGAATACACATTCGTCCTGGAGGGTAGGTTTCCAGTACAAATTGTATGCGTAACAGCGCATACTCATCTCGGTATCATGGTGTGAGGCTGTGTATCGCTCAAGGTGCCCAAACTGTGCAACAGCAGAAGGGATGACAGGAGTTGCATCCCAATCTTATGGCCTCATTTATGAAAAGTGTTGCATCGCTGGGGAAAAACAGCGATGCAACACTTTTCATTGCACCCTGCTTGCGACACCATGGATACGCCACATTTACACAACGACGCTCCATGTTGCAAGGATTGGCCAGATACATTAGGAATCCTGATGTATCTTGTGGCGCAGTAATGATGCATTGCTGGAGTGTGTCAGCAACCTGATGTAATTGCAAGTCCCATGTAAAAGGCCCTGTGTCACTCCTTACACCTGCTTGAAGCAGGCATAAGGATTTGACGCAGTCAAGTCATAGAAGTGGCCCATTGAAATCACTGTGCCACTTCTACAAGCCTTTTTTCACGTGGGAATGCCCACCCTACATACCTTATAACTGATGCGGGTATAATGTAGTGTAGACATTTACAAAGTGACACATTGGCCTAGGACCCAAAAGTGGGATTCCCCATGGTAATTCCCGAAGGAAAATTTTCTCTCCTAAACAGGAAAATAGCAGAACAGAATTACACCAAACTGGCAAAAACATATAATTTTATTCAGAAAGCATGCAGTTTTTGAGGAATTCATGTTTAAAGAGGGGCTTGAGTTGGGCATAAAGGGGTTAACCCTCAGAAAAATGTGGGTATATCTATACAGTTGGTCCTACAGGAGGAGCCCACAGGACTGCCATTACCGAGGTACCAATGCAAAAATGCTTTTTCTTATATACAAAGCCCAAACTGAGATTCGGTAACCTTTTACCGAATCACAATTTGGGTTTGCAATTCGGTATTTAGAAGGAGTGAGTTGGGTGCATCCCATCCAAATACCGATTTGCATTGATATGTACGAATGCTCTGCAACCGAAATACGGTTGCAAATCATTCGCAATTTACAGCTAACTCAGAGTTGGTTGCAACCCACTTGCAAATGGGAAAGGGACTCTTTGGGACACCTTCCTCTTTGAGAATGACTGAATTAATCTTTTTTTAAGAGCAAGTAACGGTCCAAGGAACCACTGCCTACTCTTAAAAATGAAACTTCAAAGTTTCATGTTTTTTTGTAAACGCATCCTGTTTTCCTTTAAGGGAAAGGGCCTGCAGTTTCAGAAAACAAATATTACTTTCTTTAAAAGCAATCGCAGAGACAGTGGTCTGCTGATCCCAGCAGGCCACCATCCCTGTGATGGCATTGAATCGTAGTGGGTCACAAATTACTACTTACCTCATTAATATTCATGAGGTTGGTCTATTTGCTACTCACTACAAATCGCTCATGAAACTCAAGTTTCATACAGTAAAACAGATGTCTTCAAACTGAGGGGGGTGACCTCCTAGCGGTCCATGGATGGTTTTCAAGGGGAACAGGAATGCCTCTGCAATTACATGCAAATGAAAATGGCTTTGCACTGCAGCCTCATTTCCAGGCTGTCTTCATTTACACGCAGCCCTTGAAATTTGGATTAAAAAGATTGGGAATAGTGATTAGGAGTATCAAGAAAGTTGGCTAAAAAGAAAATAACTAAATAGTCTGAGTATTTTGTTTTTTCGCTCTCAGCTAACTGCACATAAAATTATGAGAAAACAGATTAATTGAAAAACAAAATCAAGTTAAACTGACCCTTGGTAGATGTACTCTTTTATGTTATGAAACTTAAGTTGGCAATTATCATCACTGCAGATGTCTGTGAGTCTGAAACTTGAGCAAAACATAATTGAACCCTTTTTGACAAATTGGGGAATAGTGACTTTTGTACTGATATTGCGGTAAGGTGCCAGCCTGTGACAGAAAGCATTGTGAATATGCAAGTTATTATTTTAACCTTGCATTATACACAGTCTAGCAAAGGCTGCTGCAAAATGATGAAGTGTTTGAAATAAAAACATGTTTCTACAAAATATAATTTTTAACCCCTTCGCTGCGGCGGCTATTCCGCCGCAGCGCTAAGGGGGCGGGCGGCCGCGCGGCGGGTCCATGCTGGTGACGGAACCACTCCGTCACCAGCCGCAGTTGAGCTGTGTTGATGACGGAGCAGTTCCGTCATGGCCACGCCCGCTCAATAGAACGCCCAGCGCAGGTGCGGAATCCGCGCCGCGTCGGGCGGGCCATGATGGAACTGCTCCGTCATCAGCACAGCGCCACCGCGGCTGATGACGGAGCAGTTCCGTCATCAGCATCGATGCGGTTAACCCGTTTACTGCGGTGAACATTCCGCTGCGGTGCAGGCATTCGACGGAGTAGGCAGGGCTGCGTCGGCCAACGGTCGTGCGCAGCACCCAGCAGGTAGTGGTTAATAATAAGTAATCAGACTGTACCTAATACAAGCATTTTTATGAGGATCTCCATTATTCTAGAGCTCATCGGATAACACCCATACATTACCTCGAAAAAAAAATATTTGCCACTATGAAACATTAAGCAGGAGCACTGGAATTATGTGGTAAGAAAGGACCAAATTATGAAACAGGATTGCTTAAATTAGGCAAGAAGAAAGGGTGAGTTATGCAGTGTAATCCAGCACATTTTGTGGTTAGCTGTACTTCCTTTCTTTTGTCATCTTTAGTCATGGTAACTCCTGTCAGGTGAAATATTACACCTCATTAGTACCAGTTTAACATCCAAATAAATCAATAAACAACTGCAAGATGACCAATCAACCTTTATGAAGGGCCTTCTACTGCTCCAGAACACGTTGCCAGCTACATTTTAACACCTTGGCTGCTAGGGGTTTTCCAGCTGGGTGCTGCAGATGCTGCTTCCCCATTGTTCATGACAAAGCCAGCTCGTCATAAGCGCAGGGCAGGTAACACCCATGACGAGCTGGCTTTGTCATCAGCACTGAAGGGGTTAAGTAACTTTTGATCCGTTTGAACTCCAATCACATTTTTTTGCTAAAAGCTGCAAATTATGCAGCAGATGATGGATTATGTAGCAAATGCAGTAAATCAATAACTATGTGGGAAACGCTGCTGCCTCAGACACTTAAAAATACCAGTGACCCTGGCGTTAAGTAACTCTATCAATTAATGGCTGTAAGAGGATATGGTGTAACAGCCATAGTGGCCGACCATGAAGCTGGGGAGGACAGGTTTGTGTCTTGGCTAGAGGTTCAAGCATCCTGTGATTCTGGGCAAATCACTTAATTTCTTTGCACCTGAAAAGAAATTAAGGTGTCCGTCTGTAATGCAACTGGTGCTCATGTAAAGCTCTCTGATACCTTCGGGACAAGTTTGTGCTATATATGAAAATGCAACAAAAAAAAGGCTTGTTTCTTCTTTAACTGTCTGCACTATCACCCCACCATTGCTTTCAGACAGAGGCACCTCAAAGTCAGCATTAACCATTCAGAGACAGATGTTTTTGTAAAAGGTGAGTCCAGGGGGAACCAAGGAGGAAGTCAGTAGGGTTCCATTCAGATGCAGAGCTCTGATCCTTTCAATCCCTTGGGCCTCAGAGTAATAATGGTCCATGAGAAAGAGGAAAAGAGTGAGATTCATAAATTTAGTCAAAGAGATGGCATGGAAGATGAAAAACTGTGTGGGGGCTTCATCGTTATGGTTACAAATGGCCAGAGACCACTTCCTCAGAGAGATACCCCAAGGAAGGGGATAATATAAGGGAGCTTTTTTATACATAAAAAGGGCAATCCATTAGAGCAGCAGGTAATGCTGTCAGGTGTGTAAGTGGCAGCTGCTGCTCAATTACGGAAGTCTTACCATGAATTTGAGTGGGTGCCCATTTTCCTTGCTAACATTAGAACCCAGGTTGCCCTTGCTGCTTTTTAACATAAAGGTGCAGAAAAATTCATTGGTACTGCAGGTACAGTGGCACTAGGAACCAGAGGTATGAAGAGCCAGCCAAACCTTAATTATGGCTGTTTACTATCCTTCCTTCTTAGCATTAGGGCCCACTTTTCAGAGCAATAGGCCATGGGAAGGGGAAAAGTAAAGCAGTGAAGACACCTTTGTTCGGCCCCAGAGAGATGGCAGAGAAGGGTGTGTTGCTAGCTGGGAGTTCTAACATTAGTGAATCAGGTTCAGCAACACTGGGGCTCAGGAATCAGAAGGGCCCGCTGTACACAATTATGACTGTCTCACTTTGAAAAAGGTTGCTTGGGAGCTGATTTTCCTTTCTAACATTAGGACCAAAGGCACAATTGCAGATAAAGTGAGACAACATGTGATAGCTTTTTGTGTGAAAGGGGCTGTTTCAAGATTAGTGTGATGGTCTGACATGGTGGCAAAGAGATACAAGAGGCAGAGGAGATAGCCTACTACTCAGGACTTAAGTCATCATTAGTGCAGTATCTGTAGTTGCTTTGGGGTCCAGGAGTGCAAGGGGCTTACAACACCTCAATTCTAGGGGACAGTCTTTTTGGGTCCATAACTGTTTTTGTTTGATTCATTTGCTGTTTCGTAAGTCGCATATTTAGTGTGGTTTAGGAGCTACAGAAAACGTACTCCTGAAATAATCTCAAAAGTCATGCGCCCTTTCCCTTACAATCACACAATCTTTGCTGTAAAATTTTGGAGGGAGGCCTGACATTAAATGTTTTGCTTAGGGGGGCTCGGAGCAAAAAAGTTTGAAGACCTCTGCATTAGAAATAGCAATTTCCAAATAGGTTTTTGCAAAAAACGCAATTAGAAAATCGCTATTACTAATTTTCATACATCTAACCCTAAATGTGATATATCTCAGAACCAGGATAGATGAAATTTAGGAGCGTGCTCTATTGGGTTAAATGAACTAGCAATGAAAAACAGGAAACACATAAATATGAGGACGCTTGAATAATTTTTGCTTTCCACACTTATGAAGTTATTCGGAGAGGAGTTGGCCTAATGGCTGGGGCAGCCGAACTCAAATCTGGGGAACCGGGTTTGAGTCTCAGCAAGGATGCTCAATATCCTGTGATTCTGGGCAAATCACTTAATCTCCCCGTGCCTAACAAAAATTAATGTGTCCTCATGTAACGCAACTGGTACTCATGTAAAGCACTCTGATACCCGATACCTTCGGGTCAAGTTTGAGCTAAATAAAACGCAGTTAATGATTTCTTTTTTTAATCGTCAAATTTTTTGGGGGGTGGGGCTGTCTACAGGCCTGAAATAGAAGTGGATTCCAATAACGTTCATGTGTGTGTAGAGACAAATTATATCCAGAGGCAAAAAAAAAATTCCTGTGGAGAAATATAAGAAAAAAAAATATCAATGACTCTGATTTTCTGACTACTGGCGAATCCGTCTGGCTATATACAGAGAAGGGAGAATAATCTCAAAATAAAGTCACAACTACATACATTTCCAGGAGTTCTCTGTGCTATGTCTATGAATCTCTGAATAATGAGGACTCTACCAAGCGGAGGGCTTTGTGAATCAAGACCTATAAACCAAGTTGCTGACGTGCAGCAAACATGTAATTCTGTATCCATTGCACTTAGATATGAGTGGCTTGTGCTGGAGAAGGACAAGTACACTGGGGCCTAAATCTCACAAGAACGGTGATGGATTAAACCCAGATCCGTTTACTGGGTGTGAGTGTTTGATTGGTTCAGATGCACCGTCTATCATCACCCACTTTTGTACCACTTTGTTCGCCATAAGTTGGCAGGGTATGCTCAGACGTGAGTCCCTTTCTCACTTTGCCACTGGATTCAAGCAAGCCTGGCTGAAACCGGCTGCAATGCCAGAAACCGGTCCCAGGAAGCTTGTTTCCGGTCCAGGGAAGGCATGGCTCGGCAGTTCGGGCTGGACTGTTCCCATGAGGCACAGGGTCAGACTGATTTGCATATGGCCATGTCTGAACAGGAGTTGCAAAGTGGGCTAAAGAACATTGATGGATTAAACCCAGATCTGTTGACTGGGTGTGAGTGTTTCATTGGTTCAGATGCTCCGTCCATCACCACCCCCTTTTGTACCGCTAAATCTCACAATAAGCATTGTGAATGGTGAATACGGGAATTCCAAGCATGTACTTTGTATATGGATTTTTGATCACATGCACACATGAAAATTAACCTCAGAGAGATGGGTGTGGGAACGCAAGACTGTCCTGGCGATGTGGTTTTGACCTAATGCCAGTGTCTGACTCTCTGGGAAGGACTGAAGAGTGGTGGCGACTGTTGGCTGCAGAGAGGCCGCAGCGGAATGTGGCCTACACCTGAATGCACTGGTGCTGGAACATTTTTCAGAGCGGGGTGCTGATGTCAGTGTTATATATCAGAATTCGTAGGATTTGTGAAAATCCGAACGTCACAAAAAGAACAAGTGCAGCAAATAAGCCATGCCCATTCAGCAGCAGAGTGGTAAGGGTGTAGTAGATTTTTGGAGCATACTTTCACAAACACATTGCTAAAGCATGGTATGGTAGCACTCTCTCATACACAACCCGCACATTTGGCTTTGAAACACCCACTAAATTTGCACAAACATACAGGTTGACTGGTAAAACTATAAAGTGTACAAACCATGTGTGGAAAAAGGATTTCAGCGAATATTTATCATTTTTATATTTATTAAAATGTTTGTATCCATCACACTTTAAAATTAAATATGTGCCTCCCTCATTTGTGCTTTTCTTGGTTTTATAATTTCAAATATTTTTATAGTTTGTTTACAAGTATTCAAATGTTGTTGTTTATTGAAAAAAAATGACATCCTCCTGACTTCGGTTCTCAGTCCCTGTGCCCTAATAGGTTCGGATAGTACATTTTATAAAATTCCCTCACGTTGTGGTCACAAAAAGAAAAGTAAACACCAATATTCCTTTAAGCAGCAATTTGTCAGAAAACATAGCCTGACGCTTGACCCCTGTCTTTGAATACATTGGAAATGCGACAAGAAAAAGCCAAATGTAAGGACATCTTTATTGCAATCAACCCAAATGTGCTTATACTGCGAGGCATTGCAATTTAGCACTCAACGTTAGGGTACACAATGGGCAGGGAAATCGAAAAATAGGAGTGATTCAGAATTAGACACTAAAGGAGGGTAAGTGAGAGCTTACAGCAGGTTTATGCCAGTTGATACCCAGCTGAATAGGTACCTGATTGTGAGAGTCCCCAGTGCGCTATTTAGTATTTCTTGCATCTGATAAAATTAAACACTCTTGTGTTCGAAATGTGAGTGTGATAAATAGCACCTATTCCAAGATGTCCCGTATTGATGGGGAATAACATGCGGATATTGGTACTTAAAACTCCAAAATACGCACGTCCAGGTAATTTCCCGGGAACCTACAGCTAATTTTGACTTGCTGTAATTTGGCATGGGGTGCAGACTTGACTTTATTGCACCTGGTAATTACCAGGTGTGAGAAAGTTGATATAATTCATAATTGTAGTCCCTGTACATAAAGGGGTTAGCACTTAGATAAGAATTTTCTGGCATAGTCAAAGTCGGGCCATGGTGATTGATGGACCCAAGCTGACAGAGAAGTGGAAAAAAGTCTGGTTGCATTGAGAATTTGTTGTGAGTAGAAAAATCATATCCAGTCCTCTTTCCTTCCACCCTCTGTAGCTCATGGATGTTAGCACTAGAAGTACATTTCAGATGTTGCTAGGTATTATTGGCATACTGCTGGACAGAGATGTCTCCCCAGTTAGAAGATCTCACAATTGCTCCATGTATCAGTTAAATGCTTTTGTGGTCAAGATCGACCCTAGGGACACAGACTGTGACAAGGAAAGGTGATGAGAAGCAGAACGCACTTTCTTCATGAATTAGAAACGCCTCCTGGGTTGTGAGTGAAGCCACTCAGGGATCACACCTCCTCCCATTCTCAAAGATACAGAGACATTGAGCACTCCATGATCGTTTGTCAGATGCCTTCAGAAGGTCAAGGAGCATCGGCAAGTAGGCACCGCCCCTGTTCAATATAATATTAAATGGTATCTTCGAACAAGTAGGGTGGCTGTCTCCACTTTACATAGGGACCAGAATCTTAATGATATGGTTACAGAAGAGAATACAATGCATGAGATGGCTAGTCCAGAAATTAAAATGTTCAGGAGAGTCACCTTTGGAAGAGCTGAGAAGGAATTCTGGTCATATCTGAGAGCAGGAAAAGGCTATGTGATAGGGATGAGTTCATCACTCGATGACATACACTGTACCTATCCATGTTCAAGCCTGAAAATGACTGAAAACACTGGTGCCCTTAAAGGTCGTGAACAAAGTGTATCACCCTGCAGATGTTCATGAGGCAGGCCAGGTTATCCTCTATCTGGCTGAGAGCTGTAAGAGCCGAATAGACTTGGAGCTCGCTATCAGTTGTAGCTGCAGAAGGTAACACGAGTAGAGAAGAACTGGAAACTCTGCACCTTTTTCTGTGCCATTTAATACATTCACTAAATAAAGCCGCTCGAATCTTGACACTTAAGTTTAGACAATGCTTAAAGTTGACTTATAAGGCACTCTAAAAAGTATACTGCCCGCTCTTAAGGAATTTAATACGCTTATCTTTTACTGTAAGCACTCCAGATGGAAAATGAGTTCGATTTTAGAAGCCTACACATGTTGGTCTATTTACTAATAAAGTTCAATAAAGTTTATGTTTACTATGCAAGACTTTGTTCAAAGTGTCTGTTGTAATGAAAATAGTACAAATCACTATTGTTATTTTCCTAGACAATAATAATAATATTAGAAATTGAACCGGCATATTTTAGTTTATCGAAGGTGCTCTAGGCATCGCCAGGGTTCATCAAATCCACCCAATATTACATGAATAGCAAAAATGGCTATCCCCATACCCACCTCCTGCAGCAGTGCCCTGAGAGCTGCAGAAGCCTGGTGGCTGAAATGTCCAGGGTAAGGCGGAGGGCATGCCACAAAAGGAGACAAAGGGTATCGAATGTGAAAACGCAGAGCACAATCCTCCTGCCATTCTTCTTCCCAGTGAAAAGACCGCTTGCAATTCAGTTTTATACTGCCAGGGTGGTTTCACGTGTTTCCTTGCCATGGCTCTATTGGAATTCTGTAAACGTGGCACATTTGTGGAGCGTGAATTCATCCTCCAGCTGGGACAGTTCTGGTTTAACAAATTGCTCATTTTTGTCGAATTAAGTGGGAAACAGACATGCGAACAAAGCGAGGAATATAGTGTTTCTTTTTCTGCAATGTATGGGAAGGGCAACTGAGCACCACCGGTCATGAGCAGAATGGGTGTAGTGAAGTACAGCGCGCGGCCAGCTGGCCCATGCTGTTCAGTAAATAAAAGTTCTTATAACATGAAATGAAAAGGCAAGCAAGACTAGGGCTCTGAAACAGGCGCCTCTTTTCAGAAAGGGAGGACAGTTAAAGAATGCCTTACCTAGCTCTTTCATGTATGGGTCAAAGTTGTCACTGGAGACCAGTTTCCAGGTTCCGAAAAGGCACTCCATTGGAGCTGCGCGCCGTGTAAGACAAGAGGCCTCGGGGAGAAGAAGAAGAGAGCGGCTGGCAGCGGAGGAGAGGGAGGCGGAGTGTCTGGGACAGAGGAGAAAGCCCGCATTTAAGAGCCGTCCCAGATCCAGGCAGGTGCGTGGTACCAATCTGCAGCGAGCACGTGAGCCCCGCCCTCGGACAGCCCAAGCAGGGTTTCCGGTGAAGCCTCGGGCCCCAGGCGCGCGGGCGTGTGATGTTCCTGGCAAGTGCGGACAGGCGCGCGCCGTGGAACACGAGTGCGTCATGTTGTAGTGCGGGACGCATATGCCCGCACAGGCCTGCTCAAGTACAGGGCTGTTTCATAAGCCAAGCAGGGCTTTAGCAAGTTCGCTTTGAGCAGCGGCCCACGCGCTCCTGTTCCAGGTGTTGTACTGGCTGCAGCCATGCAGGCCAGGGCTTGATAGCAGAGGTGGCAGCATTCAATGCTAGCTAAACCCATGCTAACAGTGTCTACTACTACTAAGTAATCATAATTTGTTTTATATAGTGCTCCTTAGTACCGGTCTGTGGTTTCTAGGATCTGTACCTAAGCTCTGTAAGCTACAGGTGCTGTTATCACTTGTCAACCATATTAATGACTTTGTTTGCTGCACATTTGTTTTATTTAGAGGCTGCGACGCCATGCATCGGCCTGCAACCATTGCTTTAAAGGGGCAGGTGCCCAGTATCTGCTCTAACCATTTGAAAAGGATGCTGCTCTAATGGTCTTAATGGGAGAGTACCAGTACTTCTCATGGTAAACAGGTCCCCTGGGACAAGGCATACCTCTCACTTCTGTGCCTGCACATCTATATTTCCATTTCAACAACTGCCCGTAGCTTCTATGGCAGTTGTTGTGGTATTCAGGGGAGTAGCTATCAATGGTGCAGCAGGTGCAGTGGCACTGGGCCCAGGGATGCGAGGGGCCCTATTGGCCCCAGTTGCAAGTTTTTTTTCCTACCAAATCCGGATGTTGGTGGGGGTGGGGGAGGTATTTCTGTGCTTGCGTCAGGGCTCATGGGGCCCTTGTTGTGCCACTAGCAATACAACATGTGCATGCAATGTTTGATACAATAAAGCAGCCCCTGTTGTGGACCCAGGTCTAGGTAGCTGCACTGTGAGGCATGATACTACGACTAATAGCAATAACAGTAGTGATTACAGATATGTGTTTTATGTACTACTTCATGCTTCAGTACTATCTGCTCACGGCTCTGCAAAAACAGGTGCTGCTGCTATTACCTTGATTAATGACGTAGTTCAGTACTCGAGCCATAAGTAGGGTGACCAGAATTTTAAAGCAAAAAACTGGGACATTTTACAAAAATAGAAGAAGGACTATCATTTTACATCAAGCGAGCGCACAGAATGACAGCGCTCTTCATCACAGAGTTACAAAACAGGCAGTAAGAACATACATAAGATGCTATTTGTAAACCCAATACATTGCATGTGAATTAAATTGCTTTCTTGGAACAACTGCTAACTATCCCCGCTTTGTAAAACATAAAAAACATCTCCACCCATTTTTAGTCGACCCTCTCCAAAAACCGGTACATGAGCTAAATTTCTCAAAATTTGCCCGGACAGCAGGTGAAAAACGGGGACCGTCCTAGCAAATCCGGGACGCCTGGTCACCCTAGCCATGAGGAGACAGGAGGCAAAGAGGAAGGCGGTGCTTTTACAGATTCAACCCATCACGCAATATATGTGAGAGGAAAAGCACAGCTGATGCCTATTCAGGTGCCTGATCTTCCCATGGTCAATGGTCATAGCCAACAGGGATTACAAACCTCCAGGTTCCCACTGCATTTTATGCCCTCCATGCTTCTTGAGACACTTGCAATGTCACTCATTGTACAGCAAAGCCTCTTTGCATTGAGGTGACATGAAATCATATAAAACATTAAGATCATGGCACAAGACCTAAAAAATAGTGGATGGACCAAGGGTCTGATGTTCAAATGCGTTCTACAGCCACAAAGCTTGCAATTTGCAAAATATCCGGCTTTGTAACTGCCAAACACAAAAGCATGATATCATAAATGACAACATACGATATTCAGACAGGCGACTCCCTGTTTTTAGGGACTAATTGCAAACGATTAAGATTCAGAAAGGCGAGTCCCTGTTTTTAGGGACTAATGGGAAATAATCAAGATTCAGAAGGTGAGTCCATACATTTAGGGACTAATGCCTCCCTTTCAGCTTACTTACGCCTCCTCTTAAGTCCAAGCAAATGGGGAAATTAAATTCACCTGGATTTTTATTCTAATGCTTCCTCATTTCCCCCCCCCCCCCAAATGTTGGTATGTATGCAATATACAACAAGTACTTTGCAAGTCAGAAATATCTTTCTGACTCCCAAAGTACGCAATGGGATCCCCTGTAAATAGGAAAGTGGAGGAGATGTGAAAGAGACACCCACCTCCTTTGTCTGAGTAGTAGTGGAGTTCTGTAATGGTTTGCGATTGGAATTGCAGTTGCAAACTAAGAATAGGAACCTGCCAAAGCAGGGGCACACAGTCACAAAATGGAAGCTTTTCATAATGGACTGCTTGCCCTTTGTGACTGGCAACTGTGGTCATCTGGAAGGGTGTTAGCAGAGAGAGTTTCAATGGACCACTGAATGCAGCGCCAGTTGTCCTTAGCAGCATGCCATTTCTCTTTTTAGGGTCGAGCCTGCGAGAACATTCACTAGCTTATGTGTCTCGCTTGCAAGACACTGTTGTTAGCAAAAAGGGCTTGCAGCCCATCCATTGCTTACCATTTGTTGCCTTGAGTGGTGCTCTTCTTTATAGCCTCTTAATTCAAGGCAGGCCTAACGCCGCCTTATAAGCTAACTGCAGTAAGTTTCGGTTTTGATAAGTGTACCCACACGTCATCACGAAATCTGATCACGGAGACCAGCCCTTCCATCTGGAGCTCGGTTTCATGGCGCAACTAACGGCGCCCCTCCTCTAGGCGAGGGGGGCGCCTAGTCATTTTGTTTAACTTTTAGTGCCCTGCAAACAAAAAGCATGTAACTGGCAAAAACGTGCCCAGCAAAAGAAACAAAATTGCAGAGGCTTATTTTCTATTCCTCTTTTATGTTGCCAAGTCTTCTTTTCTCACTTTGCACTGAATTTTACTTTGGCTTTTGTACGTGGGCGCTGTTTTCAAAAGATGAGGATTATTTCATTGCAAAGTGATACTTTTTTTTTCTTATGTGTAATTTCTAAAATTATGCTTTCATACATAACCATGCATGACACCCCAATCCTCCCCACTTCAGCACACACCAATCTACTCCACCTCCCACCAATTTGTCCCAGACCAATCCACTCTAATCCAAACCACTCACCCCAATCCACTCCAAACACTACTCTCCAATCCTCCCAACCCACGCCTATCTGCCTCCCTCCAATTTACTCCACTCTAATCCAAAACAATCTGCTTCACCCCAATCCAAAATAGTCTGCCCAACTCCAATCCAAAATAAGCTACCCAACTCCAATCTAAAACAATCTGCCCCACTCCTGTCCAAAGCAATCTGCCCCAATTCAATCTGCCTCACTCTAAATCCAAAACAGTTTGCCCCACTCTAATCCACCCCACTCGAGTCCAAAACAAACTGCTTATTCCAATCTGCCCCACTCTAATCCAAATCAATCTGCCCACTCCAATCCACCCACCTCCAATCTGGCCCACTCCAATCCAAAACAATCTTCTCCACCTTCCCCACTCCAATCTTCCACACTTCACCCCAATCCACCCACTCCATCCCAATTCACCCCACTCCAATCCACACACTCAAATACAACCCACCCACCCCAATCCTCTTCACCGCAATCCAATCCAGCCCACCGCTTCCCCAATTCACGCAACTCCAATCCACCCCACTCCAATCCAAAACATTATACCCCACTCCAGCCAGCCCCACTCCATTCCAAAACAATCTGCTGCTTTCCAATCCAAAACAATGTGGCCCTTTCCAATCGAAAACAATCTGTCCACTCTAATCCAATCCACCTCACCTCACCACATTCCACCTCACTCCGATCCAATCCAATCCACCCACCCCAATCCAGCCACATTCAATCTGCTCCTTTCCAGTCCATCCCACCCTACTCAAATTCACCTCACCCCAATCCAATCCACATCAATCCAATCCACTTCAGTACAATCCAATCCATCCCACTGCAGTCCAATCCACCCCACCCCACCCTACTCCAATAAAACCCCACTCTAGCCCAATTTAATCCACACCACCCCAGTTCAGTACACCCCACTCAATTCAATCCACCCAGCCCATAACACTCCAATCCACCCAACTCCAGTCCAGTTCACCTCACTCCAATCCACCCCACCCCAGTCCACCCCTCTCCAATCCAATTCACACCCTCCAGTCCAGTCCAACCCACCCCTCCAGCCCGCTCTAATTCACACCAATCCAAACCACCCTACTCTGATTCAATCCACCCACCCCAAACCAATGTAATCCACCCCACTCCAAAACACCCCAATCCAATACACCTCATCCAATTTCAAACCACTCCACTCCAATCCAGTCCACCCCACTCCAATCCACCCCACTTGACTCAATCCAACCCACTCAACCCTAATACAATCCACCCCAATCTACTCCAATGCACCCCACCACCTCAATCCACTCCAACCCACTCAACCCTACTCCACTCTAATCTATGACATTGCACTGTACGAAACTCTGTCACTGAGCCACTGAACTCCACTCCCCTTTACTCAACTTTACGACACTCTACTCCCCCTACTCTACTCCACAAAACCCTAATCCAACAAATCCAGTCAACAACACTCTACTCCCTCACTACACTCTAGGACACTCTACTAAAAAAAACCCAGTCTATTACACTCTACTCCCCCCACTCCACTCTAGGACACTCCACGCCACTAACTTTTAGCCATGCCGAACAGCAGCCACAATGGTGTACAACATGGCTGAAACGCATTGCCAAAGCCAAAAGTTCTTGTGTAGGCAAGACCTATTGACTTTCCCAATGCTAGTTCTAATTTCCGCCCCTGTCATTCAAAGTGGCTGCAGTAAAAAAAAAAAAATGTCGTATTGAGATTGTGACTGCAGTCATGGATGTCTGCTGTCGCTCTTTGATCTCCATCCATCCATTCACAAGCATTCTGTAGAATCACACAACGGAATCCTGCCTCTCTAATATTAAAGAAGCTGGTTAATGATGCACTGAAATGGATTTTGCAACTTGACTAATAGTATATCGTGCCCAATTGGGCCAGGCACAGCTCGGTCTATGGACATAGAGTGAAGTCACAAGAACTGATGTCACAGCGCTATCCTACGCCTCTACAGTACTATTGTGAAGTCAACGCTGAGAGATAGCCTTTAACATATATTTAATGTATGAATGTAAACATATGTATAATATACATTATTCATATCTAAACCAAACATACATTTACATATATCTACTTGCAGGATGCAAAGGCAAATAAGTTAACATTTCAGACAATACGTGAGTCTACATTAAAAACATTATTCATGCTTTTATAAACATTTAATAATTTGTACAGAAAAGTAATCGAGAAATGTACATATTTGATGTTCAAATATATATAAAGGAATGCAGACATTGATTAAAGATCACTCTTAAATGTCTCATGTGCGCTTGGAATTCATTACGTTGTTATAAGGGATTTGGACAGTGTTGCATAGGGGAAACGGCCACTACAACGAGGCCGTTTCAGCGAAAACCTTAACCACGCATGCATTACAACGCATGCGTGGTTACAACGACAGCCTTTACCACGCATACGTTGACTACGAGGTACGTAGTAAAGGCATGTGTGGTAAAGGGTACAAATATAAAAAGGGGGGTTGGGGGGGCTTCCCCCCCCAAAAAACACTAACCTTTAGATGAGATGTGAAGGAAATCGGCGTCGCAGAGGAAGGAAACGGCCGTCTTTTTTTCTACGTATGACGTCACCACGGAAAACTACGTGGAGAAGGATAAGCGTGAAAATAGTATTCCGTAGTAACGCATGCGTGGTAAAGGCATGTGTTACAACGGAGTTCGTTGTAAGAACATACAACCGTTGCATAGTCATCCTGTGCCCTGGGCACCCCTGAACTTTTTGCTGACTGGAACTGGTGGTAACTGACTCTGACTGACCCTGGGCTTTGTTTAACCAGGCCCAGGGCCAGTGCCAAGCCAAAAGGAACACATTAGAACACAGTTAAGACACCCAACCTACACTAGGGTACACTTTAGTATGGTGGGGTACCCCTGTAGTTGGCATGACCTACCACCTAAGCCCCTAGTATGTAATAGGGCAGGGGATTGAAACTACCTAGAAGTCTCCAGTATCCTGGGGCATGGCAGTTTAGAGGCCAGCAGATTCTCTGCACCAGCATGTGTGCAGTGCTGAAGCCTGAGGTCAGTTTAAAAGCTGCACTGGTGGCCAGGACAGTTTTTTAAACTCTAAATTGTGCCCAAACTCGACTTTGGGGGTAGGGGCCCTTACAAATTAAAAACCTACAATGTTTTTGCATATTAAGGACCCCCAGGGTCACCCCTAGGTATCCCAGGGGTGGGGGGTAAGTTATCTATAAGAAGCGCCCTTATAAAATGAGTTTTTAGAAGCCTGGGTAAAGTGAAATTTTACATTTCACTCCCCACACTGTCTTAAAGAGGTGCTCAAATTCGACTTTGATGCTGGAAGAATTGGGTAAGGGTGATCTGCAATATTTCTGCAGATTCAGAACCCATGAAGTCTCCCCTAGTTGCACAGGGGGTGGGGTTCCGGTAGAAATTAGGGAAATACTTATAAAATATGGTTTTATAAGCCCTGGTGCTACAAAAGTAGCGCAAGTCATTTTCCCCATTGCAAATCTCATGGCCCATAGGTTAACATAGTAGTAAGTGATTGATTAATAAATATTGATAGGAGAGGACTAGCCGGACCATTCAAAGACTTCCCAGAATGGTTGTATTAAATCCAACGATATTATATTGTTGAATTTCTCCTAAAGTGTACATACAATAAGTTATGAGACTTTCTTGTTTGTAAGTCCAAATTCAGCCTTTCAGTGGTCTGTCCTGATTGGTCAGAGTTAAGTGGATTATCCAGGCTGCTGGGAGGGCAGTGATCTGTTCTATAGAAGTGCCAGGCCAGGAGGTGGTGTCGTAAACTACGCTCTTCAAAGGCAAGATGGGAGGCCTGGGTTTTAGTCCACTATGACAGTCGTGACCCAGAGTCAGAACTAGGCTTAAGAAAGGTATTTGCAGATGTTAATGGTATGGTCCATGGAAATGAGATATCACAGGGGGTGTGTTTAGCCAGCTCTGACCTCCTTGCTGGAAAATCAGCCATTATGGATTTGGAAGGATGATGCACTCTGGGACAAACTAATGCCACACTCCACCGGAAGTGGTCATAACTAGGAGGAGTTGCCCTGCTCTCATTGGTCAGCAGTGACCTGGTGCTTGACCCAGAGAATTTTGAATACGTTTCTGAGAGGGGCAGAGCCCTCCAGATCTGCGGCTTGAAACTGAATGAAGCAAGAAGTGCCCTGCTGTAGATTTTGCTGTGTGCAAGGAACTCTAAGGCATGACCTATGAAGACTGCACCCCCTGAAACTACAGCCCTGTGGATTACCTTGCTGCCAAAAGACTCAAGAGTGGAAACTCCCTGCAAGCTACAGGTTAACAGAGCTCACCTGAACAGCCCCACAAAAAATTCAAAGCCTGGAGTACCAGTGGATTTGTAAGGGTTTTGTTCAAGTGGATTGCGGAATTGAAGTTTCACACTTTCCAGGACCCTCTTGGAGATTCCAGAACCTTGGATTGTGTGTTGGACACTTTGGGACCTGCAAGCAGAACGCCAGGAAGGTGTTCTAACTGGACCCCGCTTGCTGAAGAAGGTGGCCCACTACAGTGGTGAGAATTCTTCAGAACAATTTATAAAGGTGTGTCCCTGACAGAGAAAACGAAATGACTTAAAGGGGCACTGTTGGTTTCTAAGCACTAGAAAGTGACTAATCTTTAAAAATTCATATCTCTGGTTCCCTACAGTGGATTATTTTCGTTTTGGTGTCATTTAAAAGATAGAAATATTACCTATTTTTATAAATTGGTGTTGGATTTTTATTTTATGTGGTGTCTTAATTATTTACTGAAATTGTGTTTTTAAATGCTTTGCATACCTGTCTTTGAAGTTAAGCCTGTCTGCTCGCAGCCACGTTACCAAGGGTTGAGCAAAGGAATACTTTTCTAAGACCTATGCTGAGTCCTATCATGTGTTAGTGGCCTTATTGCCAGTGGCAGACCTACATTTGCCCCTACCACTAACCCACTTTCCAACAGACAGTATTTAATGACAATAAATTGTGATACATTAAAAAAATGGTGACATTGTGCATTGGTTTGTCATCATAGACGTGTTAGTGGCTTGATGACGTGGCCTCATTACTGCATGTGCACTTTTGAAAGACAACAACATTTAATCACACACAATTGTGAATAATAAAATATTGAATTTCGATTTTACTTTCATGAGTCACATTTTTTCCACATATCAATGCGGAATGCAGTGGCGGCTCCTCCACTAGTGCGGAGGAGCGTCGCCGCCCTACTATTTCAGCAGTGCAAAAAAGAAAATGAAAATAGCAGGATGTTATTATCATTTTCTTTTTCTATGCAGGAGTCAGGGTGGGGATGACTTTGTGATGCCAGAGCAGGGAATGAGTGGTTTGCACTCCTCTAAGTGCACTAGGGCCTGCCAAACCGACATGCGCATTTGACCAGTTCTCGATTGGGGTGTGTTGCACGACCCCAAGGAGAACATGCCAAGCCTCCCCAGGCACTGCCTGAGCATCCAACAGGATGCTCAGACCTATCATGATGCTGCTCCTGCTCGAAGTGCTTCCAGTGCTGTAGAAGACCTGAAGAGTAGGATGGAGAGGCATCAGCGTGCGGGAGAGAAGGTACTATATATTTTTTTTTATCCACCCCCATGCCCCACCTCCCCCATTTTGAGCCAGCCACCACTGGTGGTATGTAGCTTAGAAACAACACAAAATAACAAACCTTTTTTAAACAGTGTCATGCACTTGGAAATTAAGGTTTTAAACTGCTTTTGCAGATAAATAAATACACACCAGCACATGTTAAATGTATGTTTCCTGCTGTGGTTCTTTCACCAGCTTCAAAACATAAAGTGTCTTACATTCTTTCCTCCTTAAGTCATGGAAGGGTTAATGATGTATGATTTCCCTCGATCCTTCACAGTTAAGAGATTCATATAATACCCTCTTGGACCTAAGGTGACCACCTGGCAAGAAGACACATTCTGGGCAGTAACTGTAAACATTCAGGACAAAGAGTCAAAATTCAGGACAAAAATTGAGAACAACAGGTCAATTTATGGACACATCTGAGTAGGTCAAACAGTAACATAAAAGTAAGTAAAAAGATGGCTCACACTAGTCAATCCAAATAGGTAAACGTTCTTTGGATTGTATAATAAATAGCAGTAATGTTCCAGTCTGGCATTTCTCCTGTGGCCTGCAGACTAGTGAAGTGCTTTCAGTGTAGGATGGGCTGCTATAACACAACAATGTCCCAATGGCTCCATCAGGTTACAGCCTCCTGCAGTGTGCGGCTGGTTTGAACCTTTTTACCAAGGCTTATTCTGGCCTCCAGTCTGACTTTGCTGGGAGGAGAGCATGATTGCCAGTAATATTTTACAAAAAAACTGGGTACATTCAATATACTGTTCTACATATTGCAATTACAGTTTCCCATTCTATCACTTCCTTTAAAAAATCGTAAGGCAATCAATGCCCTCCACAACCATGTAGCATAAAACATGTTTTGACACGTGGGTTTCTTGTGCCCTTACATTTGATCCAGCGCTCGGCTAACATCTTACCACCTGGCATGCAAGCTCAAGGAAAGTGGTTTCATAGATTTATTTATTTTATTTTCCCTATCCCGTCGTATGTCAACTTCCCCCTCACTGAGAACCAACACGAAGGAACCACATTTGGGTACCGTTCCGGCTGCACAGCCAAGTACAGGACTGTATATAAAGCCTTCGTTAGTTTAAAGTGGTTGAAACATTGAGTACAACGAGCAATGAAAAGTATGGATTACACATGTGTGCATCTTTCCACTTGCTATGTTTATTGACTTCTCCCTCACCCCACCCAGCCCCACCCCACTGCTCTTACCTGTACCGACATCGCCTGCTTACCACTGGTTATCCGATGGATCTTTCTTTGTTGACTGAGAGGTGAAGAGAGCACTTAGTCAAACACATATAATTAACAGTGTAACTCATTTGGCTATACAATAAGGACCAGGAATCAGTAAATAAAGTCAAGAAGGTTTGTTACAAGTTAGCAGTTAGGCGCAAGTAACTTACCATGCTGTAAAGGTACAGAATAACAACTGGATAACCAAACCTCCTAAAGAAGTTCAGGCTTATTAGTATGAGGCAAACCAGAAGTTCAGGCACAGCAATTACAAAGAATTAACAGCAGAATCTGGTGTTCCGAGTAGAATCTTCGATCTTCTGTCTGAAAATGAGTAATATCTAAAGTCATCTAATCTAGAATCCAAAATTATTAAAGGCGATCTCATCTAAAGGAGTCTTTAAAAGATCAGGAACATTTAGAAAAAGAGAAAATGTGGGAAGTGTGCGAAAGGTGTCAGCTTTTCAGAAGCTGGGTCAAGAGTCTTATAAGGATAGGGAAATAAGTGTTAGCCTAAACCACGCTTGGTAAAGAAGAGTAAGCATAGAGGTCTGTACCTCTCAAAGTTCAAAGTAAAAGTGCCCAACATCAACCTGTGAGAAAACCAGTTAATACCACATGAATCTTCTGGGTAACCCCCCTTGATTACACCATCAGGGGCTCAATTGTAATTTCCGTTCTCATGTTACAAGCAGTAACACTAGCAGACTCTCCCAGGCAAGTCCATAGAACAACATCGTCCTTGGGCACCTGCAACAACGCGATAAATTGCTGCAATTAACGTTCTGGCTCTCCATGTTCTTTGTCAAGGCCTACTTCTCTGACTCTCTATCACTAGTACAGAGCTACATCTATTCTCAAACTAACAAACCACGTAAACAAACCTGCAAAGAAAAATACATTTTGGAATGGAAAAACAGTTATTTATGCAAAAATAAATACATGCCTTCCTCGGTAAATCTAAGCATATAATTCAATGGTGCAGATTAATATGTGCCTATTGTGCACATCCAACTACAAATAATTACACATGCAAGTGCATAAATTCAGCACTATGTTCATGTTGCTCCTTTAGGCAAATATAATATAGCTTCAAACGCATGAATATAGGTTTTTAACTAAGAACTACATTATGAATACTATTGTGAAAACAGTGCGCATGTTTACATAAAGCTATCTCGTTTCAAATGTAAATACATTTTAATAGTGTGAAGATGATTTTGTCCAATCTCCAAAGACTACATTTCATTTTAATAAGCAAAGGCACATGATGTATATGAATTCCTAGTTCTACAGTGAATGCACTTCAGTGTTGGATTCCAGTGCAACACTTTCATTAATAACATTAGGACACACAAAGTATGTATTGCTATATATATATGCATATATATATATATACATATATATAAAAACAATACCCTTGCAGACATAGAGTGACGCATAAATTATGCAAAAAAGAAGGTGAGAACTCTGGGTAGTTCCCAAGTTTATGTGGTAGGCAATTGGAAATTGTGTTTATGGACATAATGTGCCGTTTTCGGGCATTATCGGTATTTTGCACCAACTGACTACGGGCTCGGTGTCCTAAATGACCCGATTGGAAGGAAGAAACTGACACGGGAGATCGTGAGCCGGCCGCTGAAAGGGCAAGTGCGGAAGCAACATGCTGAAAAAACGCCAAAAGGAGTCTCGATATCAGTGGTAAGCTCTGCCCTGAAGTTTTCCGCTCGGCAAGGGAGTCCCGTTAGTGTATGAGTACGAGGGGGGCTCCCTCAAGGGCGGAGGTGGAAAGGGTGGAGTGATTACGTCTCTATGCCGAGACCAAACAAGCAAGAGATTCGGGACAGGAGAAGCCTCGCGCCTAAGCCAGCACCAATATATGCAGTAAAAATATCGCAGTCATACATTTGAGATACTGTGGCACGCATATATATTTGTGCAAATATTTTTGCAAAGCTTGTCTCCAGAGGCTTGGAAACACTGAAATAGCGTCCAATTGTTGGGTGGGGAGTACAGGGAAGCACAAAGACTGTATTGGGGCGAAAAAGTATACTAAAAAGCCAAATCACAGTGGGAATATGGCGTATAAGATGAATGAAGCCCAAGTGTGTATATATTTACAATAAATTAAATTGTGCAGTGCTCGGAGAAAGATACACAAATTAATAGAAACCATAAAGGAACAGTTGACAGAGGAAGAAATTACCAACACAGTCAATACAATGCTATAAATCTTGCAATGGAGGAAGAAAAGGAGAGATGTGCGACTGCACAATCTCTATTTGCACGCGCTCCTGGTAAAGGAACACTAGCAACAATAGTAGTTGCTAATAATAAAGACAATGATTTGAATACACTATTGCGCAATTATGAGAAGCTGAAAAAACAGGAAAGTTCAAAGTGGTGGGAAGCGATCTCACTCCAGGATTATGTCGATAAACAGTTGATACCTAGAGGTCTGCGAATATATATAACTCCATCTCATGAATCACCTAATACACAGATGCTTGAGGAATGGGCAAGTAACTCGGCGACAAACTAGAAGAATATGATGATGATACTAATTAAGTATGCCTGGGAAGACAGGGATAGAAATATTAAGGAACTGATAACTATTGATGAAGAACTGAGAAAGCATGAAGAGCAGGCGCATATACAGAAATTTAGAGATGAGCTCAAGGGAAGATTACTCAAACACGAGGATGATATTAAGCAGCGGAAGTAGAGAAAACTGCATTGATTATAAAAAGGGACGAATTTTAACATATAGTCGCAAGTATGACCATTTATACAATCAGACACCAATAAATAATGACACAGTCACAAGGAAGGCTAATGAACCTGTACAGATGGAAGGGAGTGAATTTGATACAGATGCTTCAATACATACAGCAAGCTCATCGTCTGATGTAGAAATAAGAACTCGTCAAGCTACTTTTTTAGACAAGTTCAGGGTCATGAAGAGAAGTCGACAATCAGCAAGGATCGCGGAAACAACAACTCCACCGCAGAGGGGACGAGGAAGAGGCAGAGGCAGAGGGAGAGGCAGAGGCAGGGGCGCAGCAAACAAAGACGCCTCAAACGGAAGCACAGATCAAAGAGTTACAGGTTCAAGGAAAAGACAGTAATGGATGCCCAAATGGTAAACAAAACTATTGTTAATCTCTCCGCACGTACTCTGTCATTTTATGAGAAATCCACCCTATGCCTAGGCTTGACTTTTTGTCCAACAGAACTGTTTAGTTATACGAATACTCGAATAGACATTTTTAAATTCATTAGAAAGATGAAATTGAAAAAATGGCATTCACTAAACAGAAGTGGAGGACAACATAACATGGTACAAATATATGATAATCCTGGAAGACAAGGATTGACGGTTGATGATGCTGATGTACTTTATACCATTTTAGAATTGGTCGGACCATACTCTAGTGATACTGAAAATGTAACAACAGAACCAGCAGCATGCACCTCGTTCAAGCCAAAATCTGTATTTTGCCCAAATTTACCACATTACTCCATTGACACCTTTCATGATGTTATCATAAAAGAACTATTGAAACAAAAGCATGATAATGTATATTTTAAAGAAGCAATGAATTTATCAAGAAATCAATGTAATTTTAGTATGTCCCATTCTAAGGACAGCAGCCTGGTGGTAAGTCCATCTGATAAAGGTAGTAATGTTGTTCTATGGTGTAAACAGATGTACATTACGGAAGCTAAAAAACAGCTAGAAAATGAAGCATTGTATTGTATTTGTGACACAGCAGCATATCATGCAAGTATAACAACTACTTGGAGAAAGCTGTCAGAATGGCAAGAGCAAGGTATCATATCCTGGCAGGAGTATTGTTTTCTAAAACGGGATTTTCCTAAATTACCCATCCTATACCTCCTTCCAAAGCTCCGTAAATATCCCACTTTTCCACCAGGGAGACCAATTGTGTCCTCCCTAGGCAATGTAAATGAGAATATATCTTAAAATATGTTGATTTCTTTTTTAAAGAACACGTCATGGGACTGCCATCTTACGTTAAGGATTCTAAAGATGTTTTAATTAAAATCCAAAATCTTATCTGGGAGGATGGATATTATCTGATCACCCTGGACGTGAATTAATTATATACTATAATTGATTATGTTCAGGGGGTGGATACATGTATGCACTATCTAGGAACCAGAGACATTATGTATCTGGAACATACACACATGTTGGCAGACATGATGTTGCTGTGCCTAACGAACAACATCTTTATGTTTAATGAGACGCTATATAGACAGGTGCGAGGCACGGCGATGGGAACGTGCTTCGCACCTGGCTTTGGGAACCTCTTCCTGGAAAAATGGGAGGAGGAGACTAAAAAAGATCCAACATTCGCCAAATACTTTGAGTTAGTGGCATTGTGGCTCAGGTATATTAGCAATTTGTTTATTGTTTGGACAGGGACAGTGGGGAAGCAGAAAACTTAATTGAGAAATTAAATTTCAACCAATACAACATTGAACTCACACACACTATTAGCAAAAACAGAGTAGAGTTCCTAGATATCTGCATAGAGGTACTGGATGAGAAATTAGTTACCAGCCTCTATAGGAAAAAAACAGCGGGCAACATTTTGCTTCATGCCCTCAGCGGCCACCCGGATCCCCTTAAGAGGAGATTTCCATATGGGGAGCTGTTGAGGGCAAGGAGAAACTGTAGCATGGAGGAGAAATTCTCAGAAGAACAGGAAACCATGCTACAAAGGTTTCACCAGAGAGGGTACCCTGATTGGGTTCTCAATAAGGCAGTAGAAAAAGTCAGGAATGTAGTAGAGATACATCTTTGGAGTAAAAAAGTGAGGAGAAGGAGGAGACTAATAATGACATTAGGCTAATAACAACATATAATAGCAGATCGCAGAAGGTACGCAGAGTCATGTCAGGAAATTGGAAGATTCTACAAACCGACAATATCATAGGGAAAGATATTGGAGAAAGGCCCCTCATTACATATAGAAAGGGCAGAAGCCTACAAGACATATTAGTTAGAGGTGACATAACAGAAAAAAAGAGTAACAGCTTTCATGAACTGAAGGTTTTTTTTCCTGTGGACATTGAAGGGCCTGTAAATTTAGCCACTCAGTCAAGGAATTCATTATCCCAGGGAGAACTAAGAAATGGAAAATCAACCAATTTCTGACATGCAGCAGGAACTTTACGGTGTATGTACTTGAATGTCCTTGCCAACTCAGATATGTGGGTAACACCACATGTATGGTGAAAAAAATTGTTATGGAGCATTTACGAGCCTTAACTAATGTGAATATCCAGTACCCGATCTGCAGACATTTTCTGGAATTCCATCAATCTAAGAACTCCCTGCTCCGATTCTTTGCAATTGAACAAATAACTGCGGGTTTGCGAGGTGGGAACAGGGAGATGTCCTTGAGACAGAAAGAATCCAAATGGATAGTAGAGTTGGAAACAAAATTTCTTGGAGGACACAATCTTGATGAGAAGTTAGCGTCGCGCCTCCACAAGGAGTAACAATCTGATTAATATTAGGAATGCAATGTTTTAGCTGAAAGAATAGAATAATTTGGAAAACCATGTAATCTTGTTGAATAGCATTGTGTGATTTATATGTTAAGAATGGTTTTTAGTTTTAATTTAAATCAAAATTATCTCTCTTTTTTGTGCTTCTTACTTCACAGGAGGAAAGGAAGGGGCCCACCTGGTGTATGGTCACTTCACGGGCCGCCTACCCCATTCTTCCTCGGGCACGGGTCAACACCAAGTACAGATAAGAGACTTTTTAATTACATTTTAGGATGTGTATAATACGAATGATGGAATAATTTGTATTATCTATTTCCTTTCTTTTCTCTTTCTCACGTTTTTTTCACGTAATATGATTTATTAAGCAATGTGGATTACGGAATTGACATAGGAAGATGTAAGACACGGCTTCTAGACCTTAAGAAAGCAAATATAATACATCCAAAGGAGAAACGAATGGATAAGTAGCAGCACGGTATAAACAGTTAAAATACAACATATAGAGGGTAACACAACGCAGAGTAAGCCACTAGTACGTGTACACTAAGCATCAATAACAGATATTCATACAGTGCATTCTGCAGCTTATAACTTAGAGCACTATGTTTTGAAGGTGGCAACTATCAAACAATAGTTGCTGTTTAAAAGTAAAATTGCAGAATAACGTGCATTAAAATAAACAAATTAAAAATTAAATTAAATTATGTAAGCCACTAGCGCGTCTTGCATGATTATATGCACTGAATTATGGTGTATCTAATATTCTTTGGCCGTAGTACTACTGCCTGATTGGGAGTAGTATTCTGAATAGGAAGTAATGAAATATCATTATCAATGAACTATAATTTCCTATTATGGCATTGCTCATAACACTGTGTTATAAATAAAAGTTTGTTGTTCAAATGCGAATGAAATCATTTAAAATGAAACTATGTCAACAAACTCATAAGTTCTAACTGATTGTAAATACCTAAAGAATCGGAATTACACAAACAAAGGTGTTTCGTTATTATTAACAAAAATCAATGGAATTTGTAAAGATTGCTGGTTTGTTTTGAAATGATCGTATTTAAAATGATCGGAATAATTGCAATTTGCATGTTACAATATGTCTGCTGCAATATCAAGCAATGTCCTATGTTTATTTCCATGACTTTCAATGAACTTTATTTAACTGCACTAAAACATGTAAACTGTTCGTGTGAACAAGTCTGCAGACGAAACGCGTAACGAGCATTTAATAAAATACAGCCAGTGTGCATACCTGGTACTCTGAGTGCGCATTATTGACAAAATTGTGTTTATGGACATAATGTGCCAATTTTGGGCATTATCGGCATTTTGCACCAACTGAGTACGAGCTTGGTGTCCTAAATGACCCGATTGGAAGGAAGAATATATATATATATATATATATATATATATATATATATATATATACAGGAAAGTCGACACCTTGAGGAATTGGATGGACGACAGTGGACCCAAATTTTGAAGGTGCAAATATTTTATTCGTGCAAGTAACCTCGCACCTTAGCCATGACGCGTTTCGGGCCCCCCTGGCCCTAGATCACATGACACGCTATGGAGTGATGTTCATAAATTTAAAGTGACAGTGCAAGTTGCAATCGACAACGTCATCATGGACATAGACAAAATATAATGCCAGCAGCTCGTCATTTGCTTTAAAAACATCAATAAATAATGCTTTAAAAGTACAACAAACTATTTACACAAATCAATGGTAAAATCAGGAAAGGTAAGAGTCAACATAGTTACTGCTAAAATAGCAATTTAAAACCGTATTTGACACTAACTCATGTTTAAATAACATGCCTTCTGTGGTTGTTTCTGGGAATAATTGTAAAATACAATTGCTACAGATGTATAATTTGATGGATATTCCTCAGTAAATTTAATCAGAAGCAAAGACACTGCTAATTACTAAAAATTGATAAAATGTAAAATGACGTATCATAATATACTGTAGGTAATGTTTATCAAAGGCAACGTGCAAAGATGTGCAAAACAATAATACAAGAAAAACCTGTGCAAACCACAAATGTGCTAAAAAATATGCAAGCCACTATTTAAAAAACAATAAATAGTAAAATGCTATATAAAATAATTGAGTGCTGAATAAAATTGATTATAACTATAAAATCAATGTATAAAAAATTTGAAAAACCAGAACATTCATTAAGTATTTCCTAATAAAATAGACAAATATCAAATACGTTGCCTGTAATTCATTTAAGACAGAACGATAACTGGAAGACAGATTTAACAATGATCTATAAGCAAGTATATAGATCCTCCCATGCATTCAACCCATTAGGATGTTTACTATCAAGGTTGAGAATATATATATATATATATTGTGTATTTATGACATGTAAGGGTGGAGCAAAAATTATGCTACTCCAATCCCGCCTCTGAATGCAAATAAAGCCATCATATCAAGATCTTATCAGATGGACCACTCAAAGCCAAATGGGTCTCATAAATGCTAGTCTGGATTCCTCCAGCTGTTTTATGTCATCACAGTACCTGATCTGTCTTCCTTCTAGTTCTATGTTTGCTCTTTTTCTCTTTGTTCCCTTCTTTACTTGCATCCTTTTGTATCCCTTAAAGATCAAAACCAGGAATATTGCACAAAGAGCAATTATCACAAGGGGCCTAAATATGCTTCCAACAATTCCACTTGCTATGTTTCCAAACCATCTATCTACAACAGAAAATCAATTTCCCACTGCGTCCAAAGCACCTGTTGCTTCTAACTCCTCCAAATCTCCCTCCAAGTAAGTAATTTTTTTGATAAACATCTTCTAGTCCTTACTTTTGTCAGGGATGAAAGTACAACATTGTTAAACTTTTAACATCCAACAGACCCGGTCCTCCTTTTGTGAGAAGGATGTTTAACGTAAAACGGGTCTGCAAAACCATGGATCTCACAACTACCGTTTGAGTATCTACAACTAATAAGGCACCTGCTGTACTGATAACTTATCTAAAATTGTGGACAATTTTCTAATTTTGATGTAATTCAAAATCACACCTCCAGATAGAAAAGGTACACCAAAATATCTCACAATACTTCTCCATCACTAGTTCCTCTTTTGGGTCTAAACTTCTGTTGCCACACAGGATCGTCAAAATGTTCCCGATAGTAAATCTTTGGAAATGTGTAGTCTAACAAACATATACCATACCATCTATTTGGCAATCTAAAATATGCTTTTGTTCCACAAATATAATAAACTCCTAGAATAGCAGGATCTTTCCCTTCTAATAATTATCCCAATGTCCTTTAGTTTCAAAAGTGGGTTCATGCTTACTCTTTCCCACACTTTTTGTGTCAGATGAATGAAGCCCAAGTGTGTATATATTTACAATAAATTAAATTGTGCAGTGCTCGGAGAAAGATACACAAATTAATAGAAACCATAAAGGAACAGTTGACAGAGGAAGAAATTACCAACACAGTCAATACAATGCTATAAATCTTGCAATGGAGGAAGAAAAGGAGAGATGTGCGACTGCACAATCTCTATTTGCACGCGCTCCTGGTAAAGGAACACTAGCAACAATAGTAGTTGCTAATAATAAAGACAATGATTTGAATACACTATTGCGCAATTATGAGAAGCTGAAAAAACAGGAAAGTTCAAAGTGGTGGGAAGCGATCTCACTCCAGGATTATGTCGATAAACAGTTGATACCTAGAGGTCTGCGAATATATATAACTCCATCTCATGAATCACCTAATACACAGATGCTTGAGGAATGGGCAAGTAACTCGGCGACAAACTAGAAGAATATGATGATGATACTAATTAAGTATGCCTGGGAAGACAGGGATAGAAATATTAAGGAACTGATAACTATTGATGAAGAACTGAGAAAGCATGAAGAGCAGGCGCATATACAGAAATTTAGAGATGAGCTCAAGGGAAGATTACTCAAACACGAGGATGATATTAAGCAGCGGAAGTAGAGAAAACTGCATTGATTATAAAAAGGGACGAATTTTAACATATAGTCGCAAGTATGACCATTTATACAATCAGACACCAATAAATAATGACACAGTCACAAGGAAGGCTAATGAACCTGTACAGATGGAAGGGAGTGAATTTGATACAGATGCTTCAATACATACAGCAAGCTCATCGTCTGATGTAGAAATAAGAACTCGTCAAGCTACTTTTTTAGACAAGTTCAGGGTCATGAAGAGAAGTCAACAATCAGCAAGGATCGCGGAAACAACAACTCCACCGCAGAGGGGACGAGGAAGAGGCAGAGGCAGAGGGAGAGGCAGAGGCAGGGGCGCAGCAAACAAAGACGCCTCAAACTAAAGCACAGATCAAAGAGTTACAGGTTCAAGGAAAAGACAGTAATGGATGCCCAAATGGTAAACAAAACTATTGTTAATCTCTCCGCACGTACTCTGTCATTTTATGAGAAATCCACCCTATGCCTAGGCTTGACTTTTTGTCCAACAGAACTGTTTAGTTATACGAATACTCGAATAGACATTTTTAAATTCATTAGAAAGATGAAATTGAAAAAATGGCATTCACTAAACAGAAGTGGAGGACAACATAACATGGTACAAATATATGATAATCCTGGAAGACAAGGATTGACGGTTGATGATGCTGATGTACTTTATACCATTTTAGAATTGGTCGGACCATACTCTAGTGATACTGAAAATGTAACAACAGAACCAGCAGCATGCACCTCGTTCAAGCCAAAATCTGTATTTTGCCCAAATTTACCACATTACTCCATTGACACCTTTCATGATGTTATCATAAAAGAACTATTGAAACAAAAGCATGATAATGTATATTTTAAAGAAGCAATGAATTTATCAAGAAATCAATGTAATTTTAGTATGTCCCATTCTAAGGACAGCAGCCTGGTGGTAAGTCCATCTGATAAAGGTAGTAATGTTGTTCTATGGTGTAAACAGATGTACATTACGGAAGCTAAAAAACAGCTAGAAAATGAAGCATTGTATTGTATTTGTGACACAGCAGCATATCATGCAAGTATAACAACTACTTGGAGAAAGCTGTCAGAATGGCAAGAGCAAGGTATCATATCCTGGCAGGAGTATTGTTTTCTAAAACGGGATTTTCCTAAATTACCCATCCTATACCTCCTTCCAAAGCTCCGTAAATATCCCACTTTTCCACCAGGGAGACCAATTGTGTCCTCCCTAGGCAATGTAAATGAGAATATATCTTAAAATATGTTGATTTCTTTTTTAAAGAACACGTCATGGGACTGCCATCTTACGTTAAGGATTCTAAAGATGTTTTAATTAAAATCCAAAATCTTATCTGGGAGGATGGATATTATCTGATCACCCTGGACGTGAATTAATTATATACTATAATTGATTATGTTCAGGGGGTGGATACATGTATGCACTATCTAGGAACCAGAGACATTATGTATCTGGAACATACACACATGTTGGCAGACATGATGTTGCTGTGCCTAACGAACAACATCTTTATGTTTAATGAGACGCTATATAGACAGGTGCGAGGCACGGCGATGGGAACGTGCTTCGCACCTGGCTTTGGGAACCTCTTCCTGGAAAAATGGGAGGAGGAGACTAAAAAAGATCCAACATTCGCCAAATACTTTGAGTTAGTGGCATTGTGGCTCAGGTATATTAGCAATTTGTTTATTGTTTGGACAGGGACAGTGGGGAAGCAGAAAACTTAATTGAGAAATTAAATTTCAACCAATACAACATTGAACTCACACACACTATTAGCAAAAACAGAGTAGAGTTCCTAGATATCTGCATAGAGGTACTGGATGAGAAATTAGTTACCAGCCTCTATAGGAAAAAAACAGCGGGCAACATTTTGCTTCATGCCCTCAGCGGCCACCCGGATCCCCTTAAGAGGAGATTTCCATATGGGGAGCTGTTGAGGGCAAGGAGAAACTGTAGCATGGAGGAGAAATTCTCAGAAGAACAGGAAACCATGCTACAAAGGTTTCACCAGAGAGGGTACCCTGATTGGGTTCTCAATAAGGCAGTAGAAAAAGTCAGGAATGTAGTAGAGATACATCTTTGGAGTAAAAAAGTGAGGAGAAGGAGGAGACTAATAATGACATTAGGCTAATAACAACATATAATAGCAGATCGCAGAAGGTACGCAGAGTCATGTCAGGAAATTGGAAGATTCTACAAACCGACAATATCATAGGGAAAGATATTGGAGAAAGGCCCCTCATTACATATAGAAAGGGCAGAAGCCTACAAGACATATTAGTTAGAGGTGACATAACAGAAAAAAAGAGTAACAGCTTTCATGAACTGAAGGTTTTTTTTCCTGTGGACATTGAAGGGCCTGTAAATTTAGCCACTCAGTCAAGGAATTCATTATCCCAGGGAGAACTAAGAAATGGAAAATCAACCAATTTCTGACATGCAGCAGGAACTTTACGGTGTATGTACTTGAATGTCCTTGCCAACTCAGATATGTGGGTAACACCACATGTATGGTGAAAAAAATTGTTATGGAGCATTTACGAGCCTTAACTAATGTGAATATCCAGTACCCGATCTGCAGACATTTTCTGGAATTCCATCAATCTAAGAACTCCCTGCTCCGATTCTTTGCAATTGAACAAATAACTGCGGGTTTGCGAGGTGGGAACAGGGAGATGTCCTTGAGACAGAAAGAATCCAAATGGATAGTAGAGTTGGAAACAAAATTTCTTGGAGGACACAATCTTGATGAGAAGTTAGCGTCGCGCCTCCACAAGGAGTAACAATCTGATTAATATTAGGAATGCAATGTTTTAGCTGAAAGAATAGAATAATTTGGAAAACCATGTAATCTTGTTGAATAGCATTGTGTGATTTATATGTTAAGAATGGTTTTTAGTTTTAATTTAAATCAAAATTATCTCTCTTTTTTGTGCTTCTTACTTCACAGGAGGAAAGGAAGGGGCCCACCTGGTGTATGGTCACTTCACGGGCCGCCTACCCCATTCTTCCTCGGGCACGGGTCAACACCAAGTACAGATAAGAGACTTTTTAATTACATTTTAGGATGTGTATAATACGAATGATGGAATAATTTGTATTATCTATTTCCTTTCTTTTCTCTTTCTCACGTTTTTTTCACGTAATATGATTTATTAAGCAATGTGGATTACGGAATTGACATAGGAAGATGTAAGACACGGCTTCTAGACCTTAAGAAAGCAAATATAATACATCCAAAGGAGAAACGAATGGATAAGTAGCAGCACGGTATAAACAGTTAAAATACAACATATAGAGGGTAACACAACGCAGAGTAAGCCACTAGTACGTGTACACTAAGCATCAATAACAGATATTCATACAGTGCATTCTGCAGCTTATAACTTAGAGCACTATGTTTTGAAGGTGGCAACTATCAAACAATAGTTGCTGTTTAAAAGTAAAATTGCAGAATAACGTGCATTAAAATAAACAAATTAAAAATTAAATTAAATTATGTAAGCCACTAGCGCGTCTTGCATGATTATATGCACTGAATTATGGTGTATCTAATATTCTTTGGCCGTAGTACTACTGCCTGATTGGGAGTAGTATTCTGAATAGGAAGTAATGAAATATCATTATCAATGAACTATAATTTCCTATTATGGCATTGCTCATAACACTGTGTTATAAATAAAAGTTTGTTGTTCAAATGCGAATGAAATCATTTAAAATGAAACTATGTCAACAAACTCATAAGTTCTAACTGATTGTAAATACCTAAAGAATCGGAATTACACAAACAAAGGTGTTTCGTTATTATTAACAAAAATCAATGGAATTTGTAAAGATTGCTGGTTTGTTTTGAAATGATCGTATTTAAAATGATCGGAATAATTGCAATTTGCATGTTACAATATGTCTGCTGCAATATCAAGCAATGTCCTATGTTTATTTCCATGACTTTCAATGAACTTTATTTAACTGCACTAAAACATGTAAACTGTTCGTGTGAACAAGTCTGCAGACGAAACGCGTAACGAGCATTTAATAAAATACAGCCAGTGTGCATACCTGGTACTCTGAGTGCGCATTATTGACAAAATTGTGTTTATGGACATAATGTGCCAATTTTGGGCATTATCGGCATTTTGCACCAACTGAGTACGAGCTTGGTGTCCTAAATGACCCGATTGGAAGGAAGAATATATATATATATATATATATATATATATATATATATATATATATATATATATATATATATATATATACAGGAAAGTCGACACCTTGAGGAATTGGATGGACGACAGTGGACCCAAATTTTGAAGGTGCAAATATTTTATTCGTGCAAGTAACCTCGCACCTTAGCCATGACGCGTTTCGGGCCCCCCTGGCCCTAGATCACATGACACGCTATGGAGTGATGTTCATAAATTTAAAGTGACAGTGCAAGTTGCAATCGACAACGTCATCATGGACATAGACAAAATATAATGCCAGCAGCTCGTCATTTGCTTTAAAAACATCAATAAATAATGCTTTAAAAGTACAACAAACTATTTACACAAATCAATGGTAAAATCAGGAAAGGTAAGAGTCAACATAGTTACTGCTAAAATAGCAATTTAAAACCGTATTTGACACTAACTCATGTTTAAATAACATGCCTTCTGTGGTTGTTTCTGGGAATAATTGTAAAATACAATTGCTACAGATGTATAATTTGATGGATATTCCTCAGTAAATTTAATCAGAAGCAAAGACACTGCTAATTACTAAAAATTGATAAAATGTAAAATGACGTATCATAATATACTGTAGGTAATGTTTATCAAAGGCAACGTGCAAAGATGTGCAAAACAATAATACAAGAAAAACCTGTGCAAACCACAAATGTGCTAAAAAATATGCAAGCCACTATTTAAAAAACAATAAATAGTAAAATGCTATATAAAATAATTGAGTGCTGAATAAAATTGATTATAACTATAAAATCAATGTATAAAAAATTTGAAAAACCAGAACATTCATTAAGTATTTCCTAATAAAATAGACAAATATCAAATACGTTGCCTGTAATTCATTTAAGACAGAACGATAACTGGAAGACAGATTTAACAATGATCTATAAGCAAGTATATAGATCCTCCCATGCATTCAACCCATTAGGATGTTTACTATCAAGGTTGAGAATATATATATATATATATTGTGTATTTATGACATGTAAGGGTGGAGCAAAAATTATGCTACTCCAATCCCGCCTCTGAATGCAAATAAAGCCATCATATCAAGATCTTATCAGATGGACCACTCAAAGCCAAATGGGTCTCATAAATGCTAGTCTGGATTCCTCCAGCTGTTTTATGTCATCACAGTACCTGATCTGTCTTCCTTCTAGTTCTATGTTTGCTCTTTTTCTCTTTGTTCCCTTCTTTACTTGCATCCTTTTGTATCCCTTAAAGATCAAAACCAGGAATATTGCACAAAGAGCAATTATCACAAGGGGCCTAAATATGCTTCCAACAATTCCACTTGCTATGTTTCCAAACCATCTATCTACAACAGAAAATCAATTTCCCACTACGTCCAAAGCACCTGTTGCTTCTAACTCCTCCAAATCTCCCTCCAAGTAAGTAATTTTTTTGATAAACATCTTCTAGTCCTTACTTTTGTCAGGGATGAAAGTACAACATTGTTAAACTTTTAACATCCAACAGACCCGGTCCTCCTTTTGTGAGAAGGATGTTTAACGTAAAACGGGTCTGCAAAACCATGGATCTCACAACTACCGTTTGAGTATCTACAACTAATAAGGCACCTGCTGTACTGATAACTTATCTAAAATTGTGGACAATTTTCTAATTTTGATGTAATTCAAAATCACACCTCCAGATAGAAAAGGTACACCAAAATATCTCACAATACTTCTCCATCACTAGTTCCTCTTTTGGGTCTAAACTTCTGTTGCCACACAGGATCGTCAAAATGTTCCCGATAGTAAATCTTTGGAAATGTGTAGTCTAACAAACATATACCATACCATCTATTTGGCAATCTAAAATATGCTTTTGTTCCACAAATATAATAAACTCCTAGAATAGCAGGATCTTTCCCTTCTAATAATTATCCCAATGTCCTTTAGTTTCAAAAGTGGGTTCATGCTTACTCTTTCCCACACTTTTTGTGTCAGTTGTGGATAATTTCTATTTGTGTCTCCAATCTAAACTTGATGCAGCTTGATTCCCTGCTACTTGATGCTTAATTTCTTCTGAAGCCCGCTGATATCCAATTTTAACTTTGTTTGATTTAGATTCCTCCCTCCCCTTCTGTGCTCAACTGAATTTATAAAGCTCTTCTCTACATTGGATAAGATACAGTTTAAATTGTTTAAATGAGCATAAACAGTGTCTAGTGTCATGATGGGGTTGAAAAATCCTTCGGCTGTCTCTATATTTTTAGCGAAAGGGTGGTGATTAAAATACTTAATTATGGGAACATCTGAAAATATCAAATCATAATTTGAAAAATAATACTGGGAATGACCCTGTCCATACAAAAACTCATTAACAAGCTACAAGTAACACCAAGAGTCAAAGGAATGTCATGGTATGTGATACTCTCTTCAGCTGATGCAGTTAATTGAGTACAAGCATAGCATTCCCCAGCATCCATAGCAGCCATGTAGTCATAAAGCAATGTGTAATAAACATTTGAAGAAAGATCTTCTCTGGAAGCATCTATGTGTAAGTCTTTCTCGTCGAGTAAGTGCATTCCATCATTAGTAGAAAGTGGGGGTTTGTTGATAAGTATAGCCTTAGTCTGTTCAAAAGTAGGTGAACTAGGTAAGTATATTACCAGAAGCAATATAATTAGTACTACACTTACTACATTTACAGTTATCAACACACCTGTTATTATGTACCTACATCTATTTGTGGTATTATTAGGATTCATAACTTTTCTATACTCAGACTATTTATGTAAAAGCAGCAGCAGCAAAAGTAATTACCATTGGCTACCAACTTCACAAATGGTAAACAATGTTCGGGCATTCGTAATGCAATTATAGTATTTCCAAGGTCTTCATGAGCCTTCCTTAGCCCTACTCCGTGTTCTTCTAAATGACCACCTTATGCTCCTTCAGCAGGCTCGTGCCTAGGTACTCTTCTTAATTCTTTTAGTAAATTCTATTTACAATGTCTCTGTTCAAAATCTCATTTCAAAGTTCAACCTACAAATCCAATTAAGGGCAATTCGGGTCAGTCTGTTCTGTGCTAAAGTAAAGTAAAAACACAGCTTAGCCACAATCATGTATTCCCAGTGGTTCAGCTCCAAGTACCAACATTCTTTTTTGCAGGATATCTCCATGCAGATGAAAAATTACTCCAACAGGGTACTCTTGCTCTCTTTGATCTCCTTACTACGGGCCCTTCATCATCACTGCCACTTAGGCCAGATTACTCAGTATCTTCTGGGATAGAGTATGGTGTGCACACACTTCAGGCAAACTTTGTCTTCTTCCTTCCTATTCCCTTTGCCATTGGTCTCCAGGCACTACTTGCATTACTGCAGCACTAGGCCCTTTGTCAAGGTCTAATTATGACACAGTCAACACTACAGGGTGGTACCATTTTCCTCTGACTTCAACTGTTGACTCATTCATACCCCCTCAGGTCAAACACGTGCTGTCCCAGACTTTTACTAATCCCCAACAGCTTGACTAAACTGCTCCCTTTGTCTCATTGTAACCTTCGGCACTTCAGGGAGAGGTGCTGTTACATCATAAAGGTGATACAGGACTCTGCGAGTATGTGCGGTGTGAACCCACTTGGTGAGACTTCCGCACTTCAAAGCTGTTGTGGGGGCCAAGATGACTTGGTAAGGTCCTTGACACCAAGGCTCCAGACACATTTTACGCATGTGCTTCTTCACCATAACCCAATTGCCTGGACTAAGGTCATGGCACTGCTTCTGATGAGTTGGAGCTGTAGCCTCTCCAACCTAAGACACAGAACTCCCCACATCAGCAAGTCCTCTGCAGTAATCAAGGACCATGTCATCAGTAATGCTCACAAGCACATTTGCAGGCAAAGCCGGCAACCTCATGGCTTTGCCCATAATTATCTCATGAGGAGATTATCATGTACTCCTTTCTTGAGTACCGTGAAGACTTATCAACACAAGGGACAAAACATCAGTCCACTTCAGAGATGTTGAAGCACACACCTTAGCATGCCTGGATTTCAGTATCTCATTGACTTGCTCCACAATACCTAAAGCCTCAGGTTCATAACTGCCATGTAGCCTCTACTCCACTTGCAGCACTGCACACAACTTCTTCAGAATCCCAGTATTAAAATGAGTTCTTCTGTCTGATTCCAGAGAAGTCAGGAACCTGAATCTCAGAACCAACTCTCTCAAAAACATTGCTACTGTGACTCAGTATTACTGATGTTCTTCTTCCTATATTCATTTCTTGATACATAACACACCTATGACACACCCTTCAGCCATCAGTCTGATCCAAGGATTAAACCACATCTGATGAAAAAGGTGTGCCATGTCATCTCTACCTACATTAGCAGGTCCATGATAGAGTCTCATCATTGGGGGTAACACCTGTCTGCCAACAGAGGTCTTCCATCTCCTGAAACCCAAATGTCATCTTCATTTCTCTTGACACAACCTTCTCTAACCCAACCTTCTGTTTCTGACACTTCCTCCTGACGTCTCTTAACCTCCTCCCTTATATCAGCTGTGGTTAGCAAAACATTGTAGTTGGTCTCATCTGTTCCCTCATTTTCATATTCACAATTTAAAGCACAGGCATTTAAGGCTCAATATCGTTGATCTCATCAGCAGAACTGCTACACACAGTTACATAATTATCCCCTTTGCGGTGTGCAGAACATTTCACAACTGTGATCGGGAAAGGTAGCTGTAGTGCCTTCAGCACACTTTCTCTGCTTCTTATTGGGGAGTCTGAAAAAGATAATAAATCCCTGTTGTGACCATTAACTGTCCGAGGTCATAGACAACACCAAATCCATACTGACTATCAGTGGAAATGGTCATTTTCAGCTGGTTTTAAACTCAGCAGAGCAATCAATTCGGCCACTAGTGCAGAAAACACTTTTTGAAGCCTGGAGGCGTTGACTACACCTAAGACAGCACAAACTGTACAGGCAGCTCTCAGGCTTCCTCCATTGTCTCATAAACAGGAACCATCAACAATAATTACATAGTCTGATTCCAGTAGTGTCAAACTTGTATGTCAGGTCTTGAATTGGTTCACAGTTTAAAAACATCAAGACAGTCATGTTCAAATTCACTTTCAATCACATAATTTACCGGAATACGCAGTAGATCAGCAGTATTTAAAGTAGTACATCTCTTGAGGGTTATATTGTCTACCGCAAGTATGGCTTGCACATACTTGGTTTAACAGCTATTGGTAAGGTGTGGGGTCTTAGTGCATGTTAACAATATCCCAGCTTCCTGCGGAATGACCCACAACAATGCTCGCACACTGTTGCAAGCTAACACCTGTAGGGCCAAGGCTGTGAGACAGCTACTGGGTCAAGTGTAGCTGAAAAATAAGCAATGGTTTTGTGAGCATTCCCGTGCATCTGAGTGAGCACTGAGAGAGTGCAGCCCTCCCTCTTACTGCAAAACAAAGTGAAACATCTATTGTAATCAGGCATTCCCAGTGCCGGGGCATGACAGATACTTTCTCTCAGCTCTGAGAAAGTACACATGCAAATGTCATCACATGTTACCAGAAATGACACATTCTTCTGTGTCAGCCTCTGCAAAGACCTGACCACAAGGGAAAAGGTAGGACTCCACTGTCGACAGTAGGGGTGGGAGCTAACCTCTGCTCTGGTAGTGGAGTTTGCGAAGTTCCGGGATAACTCCACATTCCGCCCCATAGATGAATTTACCGGCATCCCCCTGCTTTATAGTTATACTACTTCTGGAAGAGCAAATTTCTGTTGCCCTTTTTCGGTTTTGATACCTTGTGTGTGTAGAATGCACGTGTACCAAGCCTCGTTTTGGCCCAGTCAGTTGAGGAAGCACACTACTCAGTCATGAGAGGAAAAGAAGGAAGCCGTCACACCTCTGATTGATGAACAGCACACACTTGCAGCATTGCTCAGTCTGTGATTAATTTTGATCTCTTGGACCGTCTGGCTTCCAGGGTGGGGTAAAGCAATGTCTGCTACATGCTTTTATGGTCTGCTACATGCCACAGCATGGCCCTGGAGGACATGCATTCTCACAGCTGCTGGGGCAGCAGAACAACCAAGACTTCAGCTTCAACCAGGTAATGCAGCCGCTATCAGGCCTCCACCTCTGCCTGTTCATGTAGTCATGTTACTTTTGTCATACATGTCTTTTCTCTCATTCTCTTGAAGGAACTGCAAGTTTCTTTTCTGCATTTTTTAAAATGACATGATATTTTTGCTGACGTACTTCACTGAACTTTTGTGCTCGAGGAAATTTTATTTATTCGATAAATGCATCCAAACGTTCATGGAAAACCCAAATTGTTTAGTAGTTGTAGGACTTTGCAAAACTTGTATACCATTGTACTATTTGAATGACCCATAAACTAGCTTTAAGAATAAAGGTCTTCTTTTGTAGTCCTGGGGCTGATAGTAAATCTGTTACCTGCAGGTAGCAGATTCAAATCTTATCAGGGCTGTGCCAAACTTACATCCTTCCAAGGCTGATGAAATCAATATCAATGAGACACCGTAGTTAGTTTGGAGTGTACACTGCAAACGCCATTATCATTATTATATACCGTAATGTTCCAGGGAATAGAGGGTGCCGGGCAAGAGGTGGAGGGCGACAAGAGGCCTGATCCAACTGAGACGGCTGCAGATCACATCTTGCTGCGCCAGCCCACATGCAGCCAAGATAATCTGTCTCCAGCCCCAGCTTGAATGCGTTCCTTCAAGAGCTGGCATGTGGCAGAACACAAAAACGTCTGTATGGGCGGGATAGGCTGGAGACAGCAGGAGGAGAGGGAGACAGCATCTCTGGAGGATGGCAGGGTGGCATGCATCAGAGATATATGGTTGTCTCCTATCCTACAGAGAAGAGAATTAAATATCTTATGCACTTTCCAATGCCTGGCTAAAATCTGAGTGAACACCGTTCGTATATTTGTTAATTGAGATGAAGAAAAGTAAGCTACGTGGAGTGACCTAGAGCACACAGTTGTGGGTGGGTCAGTTCTCTATAAGCCAAGTCACATTCTTCGATAGTGTCCTTAACATTTATGGGTCTTAATTTGTGCGTGTGAACCAGTAAATCAAGCACTTGGCTGCCCCTTAATTCATCCCATCTCTCTAATGAGTTTTAGTTTAGTTGATGACTGATAAATAAACGCGAGTGTGCTGGCTGCCGAAATGCACATGTTGTCCGTAGATGCCTGCATAGCCTGCTTGTTTCGCTGTCCTATGGTGTTGGGGCTTTAGGTGTCAGCGCTGCTGGCTGGTAATTTCTGATGTCAAGTTTCAGGAAGGAGGGTTGTCAATTCAGTTGTTCTGTAGCTGATTTGATCAGTAAATTAATGTTTTTTGTTGTACTGGCACCGCAACTTTATTTGCAGGGTGGAATAAAGAATGAAGGCTTTTGCAGCAGGATCCTTTTCTTCGCCGAGTGAAGCTGCAGATGGAATTCTGAACAGAGGCCAGATCTGAACTGTGATGCCCATTTGTTGCAGCTGTTTTCATCTAAAAAGGTGAACAGTCTGTGCATTGTAACAACAGGTAGGAGAAAACATAGTGTGTGGGGTATACTCTGTCTGTCGGCGCCTGTTCTGTCCTCCACTGTTGGACCAATAAAGACTAGACCTGGACATGTGTTTCACATTTATAGCATTAATCTGGGGATACGGCTATACCGCCCACTTATGGAACTCCGTGAAATCGCGTGGAGTTTTCAGTAACTCGTGGAATTCTACCCTGGCCTAGTCGACAGTAGCCCTCCATTCCCAAGAACATTCTGACTTCATTCTGAGTGATTGGCGGATTCATTTTCAGAATCGGCGAGATTCTCTCTTGTGATACCTTTCTCGCTCTTTCTCAATGTGATGTCCAGGGTACAAGACTTCTTTCTTACAGTACTGCAACTTGGTCAGAGATAACTCATGTCCATTCTCAGCTAAGGGTATCAGCAAGGCAATAGTACCTTGTCTTCAAGATTTCTGTGTATTTGACCCCACCAATAGGTCATCAATATACTGGATAAAGACTGAGTGATATGGCATTACCAGAGACTTCAGGTTCTTTTTAAGGATCAGGTTGAAGATGGATGGATTCTCCGTATACCCTTGTGAGACTCGTCACATTGCCAAAATATGGCTGCCAAACTGAATTGCGAAGAGTAACTGACTGTCCTCATGCAATGGTATGGAAAAGAAGGCCTGGCATAAGTCAATGACAGTGAACCACTTGGCCTCACATGGAATCTGAATTAAAATCACAGCTGGATTTGATATCACAGGACAACAATGGTATTAATCTTCCTCAGGTTCTGCACTATGCAATACTGTCATTCGGTTTCTGCAAGCCCACAATGGTCGAATTAAATGGACTCCCCATAATCTTCTTCAGAATGGCTTGTTGAATCATTGAGTCAATCCCAGGAGTAATTCCAATAATGGTTTCAGGGGGCAGATTATGTGGCAGGATTCTTGTATACTCTGCATTAGATTTCAATGTTATGCGAACAGGTTCACCACCTTTAATGAGACCTATATCTTTCCCTGAAAAGTCCCAGACGTTAGTTAGCACTGTGTCTTTCAGCTCTGGTGGCCGATCATCACATGTCAACATAGGTTACAGTCTGACATCTGAACTCTGGTTTACAAATTTAAAGACAGCATCTTCATTATGAGTTTGAAACTCAATGCCCTTCGGTCTACAGTAAATCAAACAATTTAGCTTGCACAAAAAATCACATCCAATTATATTTACAGGACTTGAATAACACACGACAAATCGATGATTCTCCTCAAAAGACCCTATTGCAACAGCTACTTCTTCAGTAACAGGGCTAGTCATTTGTTTGTTGCCAACTCCTGCAACTTGGTTTCTTTTTCCCAAGAGGAGTAGGTTGATTACCTCTACTGTTCTCACAGTAGAGCTGGGAGCACCAGTATCAACCAAGAAAGATATGAGATGGCCATTCACCTCACCATCCATGAATAGGCTACTCTGGTCTACCTTTAAGGCACAGTCGCTGAGACAGGCCTGAAACTGTTATCCTTACCTGCCTGTATCATAGCGTTCTGTTGAGATATACCCAGATTCACAAAAGGGTTGTTGTTTGCATTGGAGACCTAATTCATATTAAATCTGATGTATGCATGCATTTTGTGGCACTGGGACTTGTGGAATCTGCATTACCTGAGCTTGGGGAACCTGACATTGTTGTGCCACTGCACATGCTGTGTCTGACCTGGATTATTAATTTGCTGTTCCATAAATCCATTATTCTGAATCTGACTCCCAACATTAAGACAACATTCCTGCTTCCAATGCTCCAACTTGCTGCAAAAGTGACAAGGATTCAACTTCTTCAAAGTCAACACATCAATCCCTGTACTTGGATCAATTGGAGCACCACAACCTCTACCTTGCTGTTTAAACCCATTACCACCTTGAACCGTCATAACTCCCTATTGACACATTCCCTGCATCGCCCCAACATTCCCAGCAAACTGTGAATTCTGACCTCGGTGTGCAGCTTTCATCTCTGCAACCATCAACTGCATCTTCAATTTCTTCTGCTTCGTCTCCAATCCATCACTGCAATATAATGCATACCTCAAGATCTCATCAATCGGTTTATTCTGCTAACAAATTGAATGCTGATGAATCATTGAGGCTACCTCATTTCTCAATGACAAAAATCGGAACCCAAATCTCCCATATCTTTCCCCAAAAGTTCTCAGTTCCATTATACTGTTTAAATACCTGCAACAACCTTTCATAATAAGCATGCACTGACTTTTAGGCCTTGGGTTGTTCTGTTGGTGCAAAGACATAATATCGAGTTTTTATTTTCAGAGCACAAAAATATTGAGTTGGAAATATCGAAGGGACTGAATATCAACATCAAGAATATAGGTGACCAGAATATCGACATGAAGGTAAGAAACATTGTTTTTGTTAATATCGAAGTCAGTAATACCGTTTGTAAAAATATCGTTGTTAATAATATCGATGTTTATATTAGTGTTATGTATTTTTGTATGTAGTTTCAATGTATGTGTTCTATATTTTTTGTTAAGTATTGTTTTAAAAAAAATATAATTGTTACATTTTTAGAAGTTATACATTTTTAAGTAAATTTTGCGTTTTAGTTCCGTAGCGGGTTGTGGGTTTATAGGATGGGAAGTAATTTAATTATAATAAAGTACATTAGAATCTAGCATAGATAATAATCAGCCTTTCCTTGCTAAGAAACTCTATATGCAGTTTAGGTATGGTGAACTTTCTTTATGTGCTGTTACTTATAAATGGGGAAGGAGTTCTATGAAAGACTGCCCGTCATGTAAAAACTGTACAGAGACTGATTTGCATGTGCTGTTTTTCTGCCCCACCTACAAGGCAATAAGAGTTTGTTGGTGATGACAGCTTTGTAGGAATCTTGGAACCCCTCACTGCCTACAGGCTTATAGGATCCTCAAATATGACACTGGCATGTCGATTGTTTACTCAGTTTCCCGCTACCTGTTTTCAATGTGGTGTGCAAGCTGTGTGGTTCTAAAGAAAGCCCAAGTCTAAACTACCTACTCCATGCACCCGTTACTACTTGTAACTTTGTATTTCTATTTTATTTTAATATACCTGAATTTTGTACTGTATGCTTGAGATACTTGGCACCTATCTGCTCATTTAATAGTTTTATAACAATATCAATGTTTCCATATCTTTATGTATATATAAGAAATTTTTATAATGGTCAATTGTACTGAACTTTAAATGTTTTATCTGTATTGGTATTGATAATTAATCTATTGCTAATTAATTATTAATTGCTAATTAATTTGTATTAATTGTTTAAGTGATAATTATATTAATTGTGTTAATTTTAGTCAGAGCCGGTTGTGGGTTTATAGGGGAATAGGGTGGGAAGTAATTTAATTTTAATAAAGTAATTATTTAATTTTTATTCATTGGAATTGATAATTAATTATTAATTTGTAATATATTTTTATTAATTGACTAATTTTGTTAATATAAATTGTGTTCTTTTTTCAGGAGTGTGTTGTGGGTTTATAATGGAATAGAGAGGGAAGTAATTTAATTATATTGAAGTAATTATTAATTTGTATTTTTTATTATTTATAAATAATTTATTCTTAATTAATTATTAATTGGTTATTTAATTAAAACAATATTGAATTGATAAGTATGTTAATTCTAACCCTCCGCTATCCAACACTTTCCCTACAGTTACACTCTCAGGAGTGGGAATAGTAATTTTTACCCTTACGCTATCCGACACTTTCCCTACTGTTGCACTCTCTGGAGTGGGAATAATAATATTTACCTCTACGATATACAACACTTTCCCTACTGTTGCTCTCTGTGGAGTGGGAATAGTAATTTTGACCCCTTCACTATCCAACACTTTCCCTACTGTTGCACTCACTGGAGTGGGAATAGTAAGATTTACCCCTATGCTATCCAACACTTTCAAACTGTTGCAGTCACTGGAGTGGGAATAGTAGTTTGTACCCTCCCGCTATCCAATTCTTTCCCTTCTGTTGCACTCTCTGGAGTGGGAATAGTAATTATAACCCCTAAGCTATCCAACACATTCCCTACTGTTGCACTCTCTGGAGTAGGAATAGTTATTTTATTCCCTCTGCTATCCAATATTTTCTCTTCTGTTTTAGTTAAGGTAGTGTATAATGTATTTTTAAAATATTTTGAAATTTCTAATTTTTTAACTTGTTATATATATTTTTTTATATTTTTAATTATATTATGGTGTATGTGTATATATATGTATATATAATTTGTAATATGTTTTTAACAAGGTATAACTTATTAAAATAATTATTTATAAATATTATTAAGTGTATATGTAATGTTGTACACATATATATGTTTAATTTATTTTTACATTATATGTATTAGTTATCATTTTACACATTTTAAAATAACTTTAACTGTTTCTTTTAATTATATGTGTAATTTACTTTATTTTACATTATTTTTTAAACATTAAAAAAACAAATATTTTAACAACTATATTTTTGACAACAATATATTGTTTTGATATTTTTGTACCTACCATTATGTAGCTAGGACTTCGATATTCTGGCCTTCGATATTTCTGTGTCGATAGTTTTGTACCTCGACATTCTGACTGTTGATATTCTGTCAATGATTCATTCTTGTAATCTTAAACCAATCAATATCTTTAGCCGATACCTTTCTTTTCAAAAAGGTTATCACCTGCTGATATTTTTCATCACCAACTCTGATGGGGCATTTGTCACTGGATTTCTTGGAGGTTCCCTCTCCAGCCAATTCACAGACACTTTACATTCTGCCCGCAAATCACTTCATACCACAATCTCAAAGAAGGTGTTCAAATTTATCCATAGGACCTTTGAAATTTTTGCAAATTATTCAACCTTAGTATGCCACTCGGCTGGTTTCTCTCTCAGTTTTAGAAAATCATTAGTAAATGACGTAAGGTCACTCCTACTCCAAGGCACAAGGACATACCTCCACCTGGCAGTTCCCTCAACCGAAAAGCTGAAGTAACCTCTCCCTCCAATGCGACGGAGGTGGTTTACCTCCTGGTCTTTTGTTGCCTTTCTTTTTCATCTATCCGCCTTCCCACTTGTCTAGTTCACTCCATTTTCGAATACAACCAATTAATTCCTTAATCTGTAGTTTCATTCCTGATGTTCTCATGCCAGTGATGTCCTACTCACCAAAGCCTACATGGTAACTTTTCTGCAAAGACTTGGTCCTCATCAAATCAACCTCGTACTTCTGGGATAGTTCTGATAACCTTTCATGAATCTGCCCTGCACGTCTTGTAAAATCTAAACACATGAAAACTAGTTCACTCTCTTGATAGGTATCAAATCAAGAAAGGTCTAATTCTAATGTATCTGTCACTGGAAACTGAATTTTTTCTCTGGTCATACCTGAACTTGTTTTTGCATACCTGAACTTTAACCTTCTTGTGGGTTTTCAACTAACCTTTGGAGCCACCTATTAAATTTCTGGTCACTTAGGCCAGTCTGCACTACAGCGGCAGTAGATACTATCCCTTGTCTGGAACACTCTGAGTAATGCTACACATAGACATTTCAGAATGTAGTGATCCCTGAACAATCTCTCTCAGAGGTGTGAATCCTGTCTGGCTCATGGTTGGAACTGGGCTTGCATCACAAATGGTATTATATTGGGTCAGGACTGAAGGAGTGGGTAAAGATCTTCTCATACTCAGGTTAATAGGAGTGTGACCTGTGGCACCCATCTTGGTAGGGACTGCTAAAGTATGTGTTGTTTTCACTGTTGATCCAGCGTTATTCAGTTGGACAACGGGACCTATAGTGACCGGAACTGTAAGTGCATCTGCAGCGTTCAAAGCAATCGGGTTTATGGAGGTTCTGATTCCCATTGCATCACATTAGGACTTGTATTCATTGGTGCTGTAGCTATTCCTGAAGTTACATTGTCACCTGCACCAATCCTTCCATCCTTTTGAGCTTCATTATATGGGGGTGGAGGGGTTTCTATAATAATGCATTCAAAAGATAAACACTAGAATAACTATGACAGGCTTCATCCTCACTCTCTGCATTATCTGTCTTTTTCCCTTTTTTCTTTTTCTTGTACTCTTTCTTAGCTCTATCTGTTTGCTTGTTAATGGGAAGCATAGTCCAGCTCCCTCTATGATATCAGTTCTCCACTTCTTTTGTTCTGCATCCCGTCTGGCAGCAGCATAAGTATGTAGTGCCTTCCTGTGTCTCCCATGATATTTTTTCCTTCTGCCTATCCTGAGCTGCTCGCTCCCAAACAAGTTCTGCCATAGGACAGCACAGCAGCAAGGCCTGTGGCACTGCCCTATAGCAAAAACTAAGTTAATGAGGCACAAAGTATGTAGAGCTAAGTGCACATATATATATTTCCAAATTATGATGTGTAAGGGTGGTGCCAAAATTATGTTACTCCACATTCTTTACCTTTCTCTCTAGTTCTCCCTAATGTCAATATCCCTGTCTGGGTGTGACTTCTACTAAGTTGCTTTGGGAAAACATAAATGCCTTACTGAGTTTTGCCTCTCCCTGTGCTCTAGCTGGACTACCAGGCACATGGAATTCACATTCAGTAATGCCATAATGGCCTTGTGTGGTCACCAGTATCGCCATTACTCTTCCCATCTCAGAGGCTCTTAAAAGGCTGTGCAAGTGCAAGGAAATGCCAACATTTCACTTTTGGAATTGAATCCTATAGAATGCGTGGATTCCTCCACCACACTTATCTATCTCCAAAGTCTCAGAAGACCAATTCCTGGACGGTCTCTATGTGCCAAGCCAGCAATGGCGCAGATACCGGAAGGAAGCTGTTCATTTTGTTCTTCTGATACGAAATAAATATTAGAAAGCAGGGGGCGAAGAGGCTTTATACACCAAGGGGTTTATTTACAAGCCCTTGCGCCGCTGGTGCATTCCATGGGTGTTGCTGTGGGTGTTCCTATGCAACTCCCATGGAACCCGACACATTTCCAGCTTTACGAGAAATTGTAATCCTGGAAATGCGTCTGAATGCTAGGCCTCCCCAGGAGAGGCATAGGGAAGTGCAACGACTGGAAATGTATTAATTTCTCCTTGTTTATTTCCTTTTTCTATGCATGCTGCATTCTGCAGCACACATAGAACAAGGACATCACGTCTTGTGAATGTTTATGTGCAGGAGGATGTTACTTCCTGCACATAAACATTCATTAAAAAAATTATGGTTTGCAACTTCTATGTGTGCTATTGCACAAAACATGGAAGTTGAAAAACGCCATTTCAGATTGTTAATGTGCAGGAAAGACACCGTCCTGCACATAAAAAATCATCCCTGTGGCCTCTTGTGATCGTTTATGTGCACAAAGGGACGTCATGTTGCAAGGGTGCCTGCATTGGCGCATGGCAGCTAATTGTGCGCCAGCGCAGGGGAAAGAAAAGGCATCCATCATATCATTATAGATGTGACCCATCCCTGTGCTTCAGAATTAACGCAGCACGGCACAGCCAAATGTCTTGCGGCACCACGCTGCGTTAATTCTTTGTAAATAAAGCTCCAAGAGCACATTCTGTAATGCTTGCAAATGGAAGCAGCCTCTGTGTTGTGATACAAGGTCACATAACAAACACCTCCTGCCTCAATCTCAGGCAAGTGAGACAAGCAGTCGCCTCCCTTAAAATAGTGTTGGACTCCATCCACCCCATCCCCCGTCCACCCCCCCCCCCACCTCCTGTCCTACCTTAAGAATCAGAACAACCTCCTGTAATTTGTGTAGTGACCTGAGGCCTACACGGGAAACCACATTATGATTATAGTCTACTTTCTGTGCACCAACGGGTGCACACGCACGTTCTGTACAGTGTCAGTGTTACTCCTCTGCAAATGATGACTGGTGTACTCCAGCAAGGTTTCCCATTTGTGTGGCTTTGTTTCATTAAACCTGATCAGTCGCTTGTAAAAGGAGGCTTTATCCTCACAGAGTTCATGGTGAATTCGTACGTAGCCCACGGTGTGAAATCACATCGATATTTCTTTAAGGTCGGTACAAGAGGTAGCTCTTGGCTTAAAAATAGCAAATCCAAGGAAGATAGTTTCCAAGCAAAATAAGAGCATTCAAGGGGCCAATCTGACCTTCTACACGCCCTTCTCAGTGTGCTTTCTCACCAAAAAGGGAGTGTGCGCTATTGTGTTGCAGTGTGCAGACTGAAACCAAACACACTGGGAATATATATATATTTACTGCACTGCTCTTTATTTGCTTGTCCTACGCTCACACATTTCTTCTACTTTTGGAGAGCTTATCCCCATCCATACAACCACTTTTCTACTCTATTGATCAATGCCCAACTCCACCCTACACTTCCTGTCCAGACCCTGGGATCACAACAGGAGCCCAGGGCACATGGAGGGACCCTCCTCACGACATGGCTTCTCCCCCTTTCTTAGAGAACAAGCATTTACAATGCAACGGTCTCGCCTTTGCAAAAGGTAGAGCTATTGGCATTGTAAATGACAAATTTTGTATTTATGTGTTGGTTTTGAAAACAGATAAATAAATGGCATTGTCATTTACTATGCCAATAGCTTAATCTCTCGCAAATGTGAGACCCATTTGCAGCCCCCCCCCCACACACACACACACAGAGCCACACACACACAGCCACACACATGGATGTGGTGGTAGTGGATCTGGTGGATGTGGTGGTGGTGGTGGTGGTGAAGGATGATGTGGTGGTGGAGGATGTGGTGGTGGAGGATGTGGTGGTGGATGTGGTGGTGGTGAATGTGGTGGTGGTGATGGATGTGGTGGTGGATGTGGTGGGTGTGGTGCTGGTGGATGAGGTGGTGGTGGATGAGGAGGTGGATGTGGTGGGTGTGGTGCATGTGGTGGTGGTGTATGTGGTGTTGGTGGTGGATGTGGTGTTGGATGTGGTGGTGGTGGATGTGGTGGTGGATGGGGTGGATGTGGTGGTGGTGAATGTGGTGGTGGTGATGGATGTGGTGGTGGGTGTGGTGCATGTGGATGAGGTGGTGGTGGATGAGGAGGTGGTGGTGGATGAGGTGGTGGTGGATGGCTACAGTGTGGTTGGGAGAAACAAGTTGTGTGTTTTTGTGGGAGGCCACCAGACAGAACAAACGCAATTGTAAACCCTTTAACCATAGTTAGGAAAGAGGACAACTACCAGATCCCCATGCTACCGAATATTCCAGAATCCCCTTTTGCACAACTACATGAAAGAAAAGATATAGCTCCTTTGAGGAAGTGCTTGCCTCACAGCTCTCTTCAACTCTGTCTTCCGGCCCCTGCTGGGGAATGACATACGTGACTCACTCACAGCTCCCCTGCACTGTTTGGGGGGAGGGGGTGCTTGTCTCATTCCCCTCTTACAATAGTTTGCTTAAAAGCACTTTTCGGTTGAAAGGCATGACTTTGATGTGTATGCCTTCGGGATACTGTTGCGCACATGAAACGCTACTCCCATACCTCTCTTACAATCATCTTCCTTAACAGCACTATAGGGGGTTGAAATGCATGACTTGAATCTATAATCTTCCACTCATCTGCCTTCGGGATACTGTTGCGCACATGTAACGCTTTTCTCATACCTGTCTTACACTCATCTTCCTTAACAGCACCATTGGGGGATGAAATGCTTGACTCATACCTGTATTCCATTCAGCTGCCTTTACAGTGCTTATTGAGGGTTGAAATGCTTGACTTGCATCTCTCCCTTCCACTAATCTATTCTAACAACACTATTGGGGGAAAAAAATGCAAGGCCCATATATGCCTTCCATTCATGTGCGTTAACAACACTGTTTAAGGATGAAATGCTTGACTCATATAGGTTTCCTACTGACGTATCTTAACAGTACTTTTCCGGGGGGTTGAAATGCTTGGTTCACGCTTCTCGTCCACGCTATTTGTTCCTGGACACCTAGCGGTGAGGAGGGAACAGCGGTGGAGGTGGTATTAGCACCAAGGTGGAGAATACTAAAATGACAAGCCTGTGGGTGGGGATGTGACATAAACACAGCAAGTTGCAGAGATAAGAAAAAAAGGAACCGCCGGAATGCCTAGTGCACAGGGAACCGTAGAGCGCGTCTCACTGTTGGGTCTCATGTTGTAGCACAGGGCGGCCACCAGCATCAGCCTGGTCTCCATCTCGCCTCCTTGTGTTCTCCCAACACCAGTCTGCGCCTCTTGTTCCTGACAGCCTCGTAAGTACGTCTCACACGGAGAACCGCCGCAGGCACGGGGGCCGCAGAAGGCTCCCGCCTTCAACCTCGAGCGCATTGGGATGATGCCGGCAGGGACAGCGCAAGTGGAGTCCCTCCTGAATGACAAACAGCGCTTCTCCTCAGCCTTGCACAAAGCGCCGACCCGCTGACAACTCAGGCTGATGGGGCTGTCCAGGCGAGCGCGTGGTGGGTGGGAGCGCTCGAAAGTTAAGAAGCCCCTGCGCATGCTCATCTGCTGTCCGGGGGCAAGATCCAGGCGCGAGCTGAAAGACAAGCCGTGCGCATGCCCATGTGCTGTCGTGAACCAAGCTGATAGACACGCCGTGAAAAGCAGGCGCTGCCCGGGTGAGAAGCGAAGAAGCCCCTCCCGCCTGGCGTCGACGAGTCTTCCGTTTCAAGGCTTCTTGGTTGGTTGGCTATCAGTCAGAAACCAATCAGAAACCTATCAGAAACCAACCAATCAGAAACCTAGACTTCCACCGGCACCAATCCCAGCGCGGCTCCTCGTCTGACGTCAGAGGAGCTGCGCTCGGGATTTCTGAGGCTCCCGAAGTTCCCGGGCTGCGGCGGTGTTTACGGTGAGGCAACTTACTGAGAATTTCCCTACAATGCCGCTGTGGGAGGCGGCGGAGATTTTAAACAGCGCTCCTTCTTGCACAGAGCTCCACAGTGCCTTCCCATGCGTAAGGGGAGAGGAGCCCGGTGAGTGGGGTTGAGGGTGGGGGTGTACGCGCGTGTGTCTGAGTGTGTATGTGCGTGCGTGTGTCTGCTTAAGGGGGGGTGCGTGTGTGTATGCAGCGTGTGTCTGTTTAAGGGGGGGTGCGTGTGTGTGTGTATGCAGTGTGTGTATGTGCGCATGCGTGAGTGTGGCTTTGTTTGAGAATGGGAAAATGAGGCACGGCGACGTGCGCGCTCACGAGGTAGAATCTCCGGCAGGAGACTCGTGACAGTCTGCTGTCTACATTCCCCCAAAAGTGATTACATTAGTTATCTCCCTAGACAGCAAAAAGCTTTGCTTTTTGCTATCGTCTAGGCGAGACCTAAAAATGGCACATCTCTGACTGGACACCCCACTCTTTCCTAAGAGAAGAAGAAATGTATTTGTGTATGCGTTTTTTACAGCGCATACTTTACCCAGAGATGTCAGAGTGCTTTACAATAGAACAAAGTGAATTACGTAAGGAATGAGAGTAACATGGTGGTAGGTAACAATACTTACATGTACAACAGTTACTCGTGGTGACAGTTACAGATTAACAAATTACATATTCACTCAAGATTACATATTAAAAAAACGTGGAGCGATTAGGGTTACACAAATACATAATACATAGTTACAAAACGGAGTCAGAGGGTATTATGATTTTTTCCCCTAGTTAAGGAGAACATCTCTTGGTGTGTTTCCACACATTTGGTCCTACGAGTTTAAAGTTCATTGAGTCAGTTGAGCTGCTCTCAACGCTGGGGAGAGGGTGGCGGGTATGTTTTTGTGCAGCTTCCTCCCGTGGTGCACAGTGACCCGTCACTGTGACTGCGCTGGATCATCAGAGTATAGCATTCTGCGCTCAGAATGGAAACGGGTCTCTGAATGTCATGTTTTTGGATGGTTTCCACAAAAAAGAAGGGACAGTTAACCTTATATGCCAAAAGGGACAGGGTTTATAGTATCATGAAGCAATGATATTTCCCCCTTCTGCTCATTCTTGTCTTAAATCATTCCGCAATATATAAAACACTCCTCCGTGCATACAGTTCTGACATCTTAGCCAGCATAAAATCACTTTTTCTCTCGCTATAGTTAAAAAATGAAGCTAATACTTAAACATTAAAAAAATCATATTACAAATTGACAAACATGTTCACAATGATAAAAAGATCTTTACATAAATCTCCTATCCGAAACACAACTTATTACATAATCATATTGTACACAAAATCATTAGAATTCTTTAAAAAACCTTTGTGTGATTTGTTGCAGCTAGGGGCTCAAACGTTGAGGATAACCCTGCCTCTCTTGCGACGGTCATGCTCAGCGAGATGAGGGCCGGATTCAAGGCACTTGACAGCCGCTTCGACGACCTGGATAAGAAATTGACTGACATGGGGTCTAAAATTCAAGCGCACGATCGGAGGCTAGATGTTGTGGAGGCAAGGGTTTCGGACATCGAAGACGGTGCATCATCCTCACTGAAACAATTGGACAGGGTGGAGAATATCCTCAAAGATGTTGCTATTAAGAATGAGGATTTAGAAGCGCGCAGCCGCTGAAACAATATTCGAATCATCGGAGTTCCGGAGACGACCTCCACTGGTTGTATGGATGTCTTCGTGGAACAGTTTCTCACAGAACTGTTTGGCAGGGACACGTTCACACAGGGCTTTGTGGTGGAGCGCGCTCACAGATCACTGGGGCCCCGTCCACGGTGGGGCCTTACCCCGCGTCTCATCATTGCCAGACTCATGAATTTTAGGGATAGAGATCAATCAATCAATCAATCAATCATTGCATTTCTAAAGCGTGCTACATACCAGAAGGGGCTCAAGGCGCTCAAGATGCTGCTCTCCGTTCGGCTCGAGACAAAGGGGATGTCCAGTGGCGGGAGAGCAAGTTGGCCTTTTTTCCCCGACTTCACCATCATGGTTCAGGAGGCCAGACGCAAATTAATTGGAGTAAAAGCGATCCTTAAGAACTTGGGCCACTGGTACGGCATGCTCTACCTGGCGAGATTAAAAGTCGATGTGGATGGCAGAGTGCGCATATTTGATACTCCCACCGAGGTGCAGGAATTTTGCCAGGAATATAAGAAAAGACACTCTGGGGTGGCCGGCGTGCCGCGCTCCATCTCCTCGTCACAAGGGGGCTCACAGGACAGTGTGCAACTCTTCTCCAGCACCGGTTCTGGCTAAATGATTATTGTAGTGATTACGGTATTCTGCTACTTTAGTTTATACAGGAATTTCTTACCTACATGTTGAAACTCATATGCCCTACTGCCCGACCGGCGTGGCGTTGCCACTCCCTATGGTAGATGCCAAAGTTTCTTTGTTATATATGCTATATTTGCGACGTGCACATTTGTTTATTATGGTAATGGGACTGTTCGTATTGCACACGTATTCGGCTAAGCAAGTTGGGGTTTGCCTTTTGGGGTCAGTAGGAGGCTGGGTGGTGGGTGGGGTATTTACACCAATTCATTATTTCTCTTACCGTTGTTGCTTGGGTTGCTAGTTCGTGGCAGGAGATTTGCATGCATTGCGGTGCGAATATGGTTGCAGTTCTACAATGATTAGGCTGGGGCACCAGCCAGGACCTTCCGGGCTTTCTTTGATGTCATGGAACGTTAGGGGTCTAAATAATACCAAAAAGTGAAGGCAAGTCCTTAAATATGTAGTCAGACACAACATTGATGTTGTGTTCATGCAGGAGACGCATTTGTCCGATTCAGATCATGCTCCCATTGCGAAAAGTTGGGGTTCCCACAGATTTTTCTCTTACTATAGTTGGTATGCTAGGGGGGTTACTATATTCATACATAAACGTTTCCCCTTTTCGCTACACAAGACCTTGACTGATGCTGAGGGTCGAACTTTGATCGTCACTGGTTCCCTGTCAGGACACAAGATTTCCTTTGTTGGGGTTTATGGTCCAAATGTTGACTCCCCAACCTTCTTCCACGACCTGCAGGTGCGGCTCCTCTCATTTTACCCTGGACTATTGATACTAGGGGGTGATTTCAACTTATTGATGAATCCATCCAGAGATAGCACTTCCATTTCCCCTGACACTAAACCCCGTTCCCGACAAGCCCTACACGACATATGCACTCATTTCTTTCTGATAGATATCGAAAACAAACTGCATTCGCAACTTCCGGAATTTACACACTATTCAGGGTTTCATAATACATGGACGAGGATAGATTATTGGTTAGTCTCCCTGCCGGGAATTGCTGGCTGGCTAGAGGGGCTACTTACTTTACCCCGTACACTCTTGGACCACTCTCCAGTTGTTCTCAAGCTCAACATTCCCAGGCCAGGTGGCTACGAAAGGCAATGGCGCTTCCCTGGAAACGCGTTATTAGACCCGGTTTTTAATGAGGAGGTTAGACAGGACATTGAAGAATATTTCGAAATCAACACTGGATCTGTGGACACCTGGGTGGTGCTCTGGTAGGGGTTCAAGGCCTATATTAGAGAAGTATGCATATCTAAACAAGCAGGAGTCCTGCGAGATCTTCCCCCCACTCTAAACCGCATTGAGACAGACCTCTCTGCACTAGACCAAGAGTTAATGGTCACTGCATCCTGTGCAGGAGAGGCGCGACGTTTGGCACTGCTACTTGAATTTAGAGAGGCGGCGGACCGGGAGTTATTGTTCCTTAATAAACAGCACGTTGCGCGACGATATGGTGAAGGCAAACGACCTGGTAGATTGTTGGCTCATACACTCCGCCCCCACGAGACTCAGCTTATATCACGTAAATAGTGAATGACACCACACTGCACTCTACCCCGGATATGTGCGAATCCTTCCTCTCGCATTACAAAACACTATACACTTCAAGAATCACTGGGGATCTACGGGATCAGGATAATTACCAAGCAGAGATTGCAATGGTCTATTTAGAATGATACATGCAGGATTTTTTGTCTATCCCCATTACTCAAGATAGTATATTGGAGGTCATTGATGCTTTGCGAGGCGCCTCAGCTCCCGATCATGATGGCTTTTCTGATGATTTTTATAAATCCTATAAAGATATTTTAGTTCCAAGACTGTTGGAGGTGTATGCTGAGGCGCTGGAGGTGGGCATCCTTCCCCCAACATTCAGGGAGGTGGTCATTATTCTCCTCCCCAAGCCAGGTAGAGACCCTAAACTATGTAGCTCCTACAGACCGTTGTCTTTATTAAACCTTGATTATAAATACTGCCAAAGGTGATTGCGATACAATTGTCCTTATTAATGAATTCATCATTTTGCCGGCACAGTCGGGCTTCATGCCTCATAGGTCCACATCTCTCAATCTGCGGACATTATTCACTGTTTTATATAGGATCAATCCCACCACACTCGCTGCCACTGTCCTCCTTGATGCAGAGAAGCCATTTGATTCCCTTGAGTGGCCCTTTTTCCTGTCCATAATGCGCCGCATGGGCATGCCCGAATGCTTCGTCTCTACGGTGGCTCTGCTGTACACCCGGCCAACTGCTAGACTGCGCCTGAACAGCACGCTTTCCGGCCCTTTCGCTCTGTTACGTGGCACGCGACAAGCCTGCCTCTTATCCCCGCTGCTTTTTATTCCAGCATTGGATCCTCTGGTACGCCACTTCCAGGAAAAGCACCTTCACCGCAGCCTCCAATTTCGTACTGGCCCCCTTCTGATCTCGCTTTATGCGGATGACACTATCTTGTATGTTAGAATGCCCCAACTTAATCTTGAACCCTTAATTTCGTAAATCATTCGATTCTGTAAGTTTTCTGCGCTAAATATCAACTGGCATAAGTCGATTATTTTTTCCACTTACGGCCAGTACGATTCCCTGGACCTGTGACTTCACACTTGAGTGGTGCCACAACAGGGTCAAATACCTTGGAATTCATACTCATCTCGACACCGCTACCACAATTAGGCTACACTACGGCAGGGCAATTAGCTCCTTGAGTCCCAAATCGTGAAATGGCTGCTGCTGCCAATATTAATGGCTGAGAAAGTTGCCATAATCAAAATGGTGGTCCTCCCTCGGTTCTTATATCTTTTTAATAACATTCCCATCCCGCTTACCAAAACTTTTTCTCACAACTGGGTACACTTTTATTGCGTCTTGTTTGGGGGGACAAAACAACTCTGGTCAACTGGCAGACTTTCACCCTTCCTCATGAGAGGGGAGGCTTCGGGGTCCCAAACTTTTAATTTATATTACCTGATAGTACAGTGTTGTTACGCTCATGTCTGGTTTCATCTGGACGTACGCATACCATATTTGAAGCCGGAGGCAGACCTGGTGCTCCCTCAACACCTTTCCACTATTCTACCTACGGGATTCCCTCGGGACCCCCACGACATTCAAACTGTATCGACCACGTGCTGGGCATGGGACAGGTTGTGAAGACTGCTGGCCACATTTTAATTATTTTTTCCTTTTTACTGTATTTTGTCATTTCTGATTATAATGTATTGCCTGTTTGATGATAAATATAATTGATGTTGACGATAATTTTATGTATGACAGTATGAGAATTCATTTGTAAAGACTTTTTAAGTACTTTTTTATATAAATAAAAACAACTAATCTTGCATTTTTTATTACTTGTTCTTTTGATTGTAATATTCTCAGTTTTCTTGGTCACCTTATACAAGATATGTTTAATTGTGTTGTCTGACTTCATAGTTGATTGGTACACTGCCTTATACTCATGATTGCCTAGGAATGATAAAGCATTGGTGTGAAGGCTGCTGGGCCTTGAACAGCTGTATTCTATGGCATTACCCCTACCTAACCCTTCACTGCTTCCCATAACAGGTGAGATCCTGATCAAACGTGCACTGGAGAAATGTCATATTTGCACGATGGGCGATCTATTTCCAGAAGGTCACATCTTCTCGGTACTAGAAGATGCTCGATTCATCGAACGCTCCTTTATGGACACCTTTGTTTTGCCTCGTATACACTCCATGCTTCCGGCCAAATTCCCTTCATTCCCAGCGGCACCCGAACCGACCCCACCCTTGACTCTGCTCATCCAGAGTCCTACTGGCGCACATTTGATCTCCAAACTATATAAACAATGTGGGGCCTCTATGCCTGCTTCCGACATCAAGGTTTGTGCGCCTTAGGAGGTGGATTTGGGTAGGCCCATTACTGACGACCAATGGGAACAGTGCTGTAGGGCTACCAAGGAGATGTCTCTGAACAGCAGGCACAAACTACTCAATTTTAACTTTCTTCGTAGAATGTATCACACACCTGCACGTTCACATAGAATTGACCACAATAGGCCCCATCACTGTCAGAAGTGCAAGGCTCCATTTGCTGATTTTGCTCATCTCAGCTGGACACGTCCCAAATTACACCAATACTGGTCCCGGGTCCACAACACGCTTGGAGACATACTTTCCATGCATCTCTTGCCTACCCCTGAGATCGCACTATTGGGTTATGTAGCCAATTTCCCCCGAACGGTCAGGAAGCTGGCAGCACTGTGCCTCCTGTTGGCTAAAAGGGAGGTTGCTCTATTATGGGGCAGCAGGAAAGCCCCCACACTGCAGGCTTGGCTTAGAAGCTTAGCCTTCTGTAATGTAAACTGCAAAGAATATTCCACTCTGATCCCTAACTCATCACAGCCAGTAGACATCTGGGGCCCATATAGGGATTACATTGCCAAGCAGCAATCCGATTCACACTCACAGACGGCAAGCGGTATTGTTCCTGAAGGGGTTGGCTAGACGCGAGGTTTGGAACAGTTGCCTATATGCTCGACCTAACTTTGCTACATGCCGCTGACATTGTGTCGTTATCCAGGATGTTTAGAAGTTATTGTCTCCGAACATTGAATGTCTTCTTATTGATTGGTTTTGGTTAATGTTACTGATCTCCGCAAATAATACGTTGTCCCTTTACATTTGTAACTGTATGTCCTAAATACTTGATTTGCTGTGCATGGTTTCTTTTCTCTAGATACTGCCGGTGCTATACTCTGCAATGTACTGCTTCTTCCACTTTTATATAAAAACTGGGAAAAATAAAGCTTTAAAAAAAAGGACGCATGCTGAGTTGAAAATATAGCACTCTGCGTTCACCTTTTCCTTAGAGTTAAGGTGTGTATAAAGTGTTTCTTTGAGTTTCTTGTATGGCCAGTTTTTTTGCAGACAACATTCTGATTTGATGCAGGCTGACATGAGCCACTAGATGAATTAAAAGCTGCAGCTTTTTGTATAACTCACAATTCTCCTGTTGCTTCGAGGAAGTCATCCAGTGACTCCAGACACTTCTTCCACTTCAGTCCCACATTTCGTGTATAGTCCAATATGACTCGGTTGGCTGTTCCAGTTAAGCAGTCGAACGCTGTGATGTTCTCTGTGCTCCCATTGATGAGGGGGATGCAGTGGAATATTTTAAGAGCCTTTGAGCCTCTCTTTGAAAGGCTGTTGTTGTCTTCTGTTGTTTTGACTCAGAGTAGTACTTTACTTTTTCAACTCTTTTGTGTTTGAAAAATGTATAGATAAGTGTGCTTGTGTATTTGTGTGGGGTGCTTGGCCTTGCCCTATGGACTCTTACAGATGTAGACAACAAGTGCTACCATCTGTTACTTCTAGGTACTTTACAGGATGTACAACTGAGTCAGTCCTGTTAGGAATAAAACTTTTAACTACAGATCCCAGAATCACTCATTCATGTGTTTGTCATTAGTCTTAACATCTTTACTAATGGATAGTTGTAATTTGTCTTAGTGGCCATTTACTGCCTGATTTATATATTGGTGGTAAGCATACTCCATCACAACGGCGACAGAGTAAAATGGCGCAGCTAGTCCTTTGGATGCCCTCATGTAAGACTGGGGGTGCTTGCAATTCCTGCTTTTGCTGCCCTGCGGCAGCCGCAGGTAAGAGCAGTATAGTGTTTGGGGATTAGGGAAGCTAACGCCCCCAAAACTCATGCCACCTGGGGAGGTCCACTCCCCATCCCCCTCTTGCTACACCACTGACAGAGTATCCTTACTGCCAATATAATGGTTTGTCCGCTGAATTTAAATGCAGGCAGACCATACTGTGGCAACGGTGGAGACTACTCCATCTCCAATGTGGCTAAAGTTCTCCAACAGCCCTACGTTGTAATGGCTATTTAGATGGCTGTTTTTTTACTACCCATCACCACCAGGAAAAGCCTGGCAGTTAGGGGCAGTAAAAAACAAAAAAATATATTTATTGTATTGGGATTTTCTTTTTGAAGAAAAAAAAAACGTTTGATGGATGGAGACCACCATCAAACTTGAAGTAGCCATGACGGCAGTTCCTGCCAATGATTTTGGAAATTACTGCTGGCTTTGGAAGTCATTTCTAAATTTGGCAGGCATGGACACGTTCAAGGCAATGCAGTAATGTACTATGTAGTCCTTATGGACTTAAAATCCACCAAAATATAAATCAGGCCCTAAGAGTTTTATCTGTTATGATTGATGTCTGGTCTCCTGATGGTTCTTTTATTGTTACTAACCTTTACTTTTTTCAGAGGTAGTCATCTACTCTTCTTTCCACATAGGTTGTTTGCATGCACGCCACCCAACTCTCGTTTATATAAGCAGGCCTTATATTTTTTTCAATTTAGTTGCAGGCTTCTTTGAATCAGATTTGGTTCTTTCAATTGTGCATCACTTCGTGTTATCATGGGTTTATTGATACCTTTGTATCTACATTTTCTTGCTTTTTTATTGTCTTTTGTTATGCTTTTCTTAAATTCAGTACTTGGCTTCTGTTTATTCTACTTTGCTTTATTCCTGCTTTATTAATTTAATTTTTTTTTATCATACGTTCTTCCAGCTATCCTTTTCTCCTGGTTTCTTCTAATTTATATGGCCAGTGCATGCTTCAGCTAACACTATGATTCTCACCTTTCTTAGTGAAAGATACTCGGCACTTACTATTTCAGGATTCTGAAGAGACTGGTACTTGCTAAATAACTTGGGCAAAATGTGCTGTATTGTTTTATAAAACAATGCAGTTCAAAGACTATTTGCTTTAGTGACCATGCAGGAATAATTTGCTGGTGTTTTATATGCCCATTTTTTGTGGTCTCTGAATCTTTTCTACAACTGCTGTTATTCTGGGTTATGTATTACAGCACCTTTATTATTTTTTAGTTCGGGATTTAGCCAAGACCTTTTGATTTTACTACTTTTACATGTATAATATACTTACTTTTAGATGCTTGCGGAAATCTTTGGTTTGTTTTTGTGTTATTCACTTTGGCCAATTCAGATTGGGGCAACGGGTCAGTCCACTCAGCCATGGGCTAACTTCACTGTGAGTGACAGCATTCTGCTCTTTCACAACAGCACATCCACATACAAAGTGGTTCCTTAAGTGCCAGGGACTAATATGGCAATATTGTTTTTCGAAACCCTAAAGGTATTTTTGCTTTCAGCAATATTATCAAGGGCCCAGCAACTCCCCCCTTCTCCCCAAAATAGTTTTACAAAAATCATGACAAAATAAAAGCACTGACAATACTAAAAGGCTAGCCGCCAACAACCAACCAATTGGCTTTTCAATGCTTGTTTCTGCTGTTACTGCCATTGGCTCTTAGTGCTTCATTTGATATTTGGTATCAGCTTGTATAATGGTGACTGCTTTCAATATATTCACTTGATTGATTGCAACAGGATCACCATCTAATCCCAAGATAGCGGCCTCTCTTTCACAAGACCTCGTCTTCACTGGACCTCTCACATAGGTCCGGATTACTTCTCTCCAGCTTGTGCGCTTCCAAAAGTGCCCATGCAGACCAGCATAGGAGCGCCACCTCTACTTATTTATTTATTTATCTATTTATGTATTGGTATATAGTGTGGACACTATTTGATACTGTTAGAGAGCTTTACAAAAGAGGTATAGGTTAAATACATACAAGAAATGATACAAGCTTTACAAATGGAGGGATGTATGACGTTACAACGCATACTTTTACTCCGCATACCATTACAACGCGGTATTCACAACGCATACCACTACAACGCATAGCGCTTTGGGGTGCTGGATAGTGGTAAGTATAATTTACTATTCTAACTCCAGTCCCCGTGGACCCTAGGGAAGGTGTTGGATAGTAAATTAAACTTACCTCTTATCCTAGAGCGCCCCCCCAGCGCTATGCGTTGTAATGGTATGCGTTGTAATGCCTGCGTTGTAGTGGTAGTGTGTTGTAAAAAATGCGTTGTAACAGGTGAATACCCAAATGGAGTATCAAGTTATATAAGCGTATAGAATTCTGCAAGTTGTGCATAATGTACACAGCGAAAACCAGGCAAAAAAAAAGAATTGCACAATGCAAACTATTAGTCAGCAACAGACCCAAGTAAGTCTCAATAAACATAAAGCTTAAAGGTGTTAAACCAGGTTCCGTGCATGTGACTTGAAATAATCGTTGAAGTCGTCAGAGATCTGGCACTTTAGAGAGGTCGAGTAGTGAGTCACAGGACTGACAGCCCGCTGGTACTTACACCTCAATCTCTTTGTGAAGTCATCAAAGATTTTTCCCCATTGGTTGTTTGGGCCTTTGTTGGTTGACATGGTGCACTGTAAGAGAGAAGACGTCAACAATACATTTCTCATTTTTGAAGCCAACTTGACTCCAAAATAAAGACTAGGAATTGTCAGCTATTAAAGGATTTTATTTTCGATTACCAAACGATCCAGTATATAAGCAAACCAAAAATAAGTCAAAAAGATACAGCAATACAGCAGATAAGCTGAAATATATCAGTAGGTTGAGCTGCAATAAAATGAGATGCAGAATAGTGTAAGCCACATCTATAAATGAACAGAATAAAGCAAACAGGGGTTCCATAATGAACGTTCCTTCTCTCTTCTAGAACCGAATTAGGTATAGGATCAGCGACCTAGGGTCCCTAGGGATCATATAAGGTGTAAGCATGATCAGTCTTCAGTAAAATTCTTGGAGAAAGAAATAACCGTTTAGTATAAAGCTTCTTACTTGCGAGAACAAGGTAAGCAAAGAGGTTTGTACCTCTCGAAGTCTAAATCGAATCTCTCTTCTCTAACTGTGAGAACACCAATTTAAAAGAAACATAGATTCTGAAACATCCTTATCTCCTTTACACCGCCAGGAACCAACCAAATTGTTCCTCGTGAGAGCATCTGCAACATCCCTTCAGTTTCCTATTGCATCGATACTTGGAGAGTAGTTCTAAACTTTGAACATCTCTCCGTCCTGGTACATGATGAATAGAAGGCCTCTTTCAACCATTAATTCTTCACATACACTGCCAAATTATTCCCTCCAGGCCTCAATATCAACTAACTAATTAACGAGAATCATACTAATAATTCATTGGCAAGGAATGAAAGAATATGCTGAGAAGGCAAAATGCATTTTAATTGAGGCCTGTAGTCAGGCCAAATCAGCTGAGCATTTAATATGAACTTCAATACATGATCGTACATACATCCACATGTAAAGCTTGAAAAATACATTTAGAATGTGAGTAAAAGCGTACATGATTACATGTTTTAACTAAACATTAGTGTACATGAAAAAATCTGTATTCCCTACAATGGTTTCTGTCCATTATTACATTTAAATGCTTCACACACGTTAATGAAGATAAGACACACAGTGAATATAATGTCAGTTATCAATATATAAGTACATAATCACGACGTACAAAGGTGGAGCCTAAATTGTGCCACCCCAAGGCAGAGAGTAGGAATGGGTCTGGTGAATAGAAGGGGATCGGAGTAGCCAGCCCAGGAAGAATCAGGAAAATAAGCTCTAACCATAACATATTTGAAGAAGAAAGAGTTTCAGATCAGTGTTAAATATAAACAATGGAGTTGTGGTACCTAGGCAAAGAGTCAAAGGGTTTTAGACTCTGGTAGCACTGGCCGATAAGGATTGTGCCATTGTGTATTCTTTTTTCAAAAGTGAGGGGTTCAAGAACCAGTTTTTCAGCACTGCATGATGATCTAAACCCATCAGAAATCTTTAGCTTTAGTGCCAAATATCTTGAAGTGGGGGTATGTATGGCCCTAGAGTGATGCAGGTCTGGGTTATAGAAGGTTCTAGCTTCATTGGGTCCCATAGGAGAGTTATATGTACCGATAAGATGTGGTCATGCTTTTTCTCCACTGGAGCTCATTGTGGTTCCTCAGTCCTCCACTGACAAGTGCTCGCTGTCTCTCGCACTGCAGCGGGCTGCCGGATGCTTCCTTACCCTGGTGCTCCTCAGATGCTCTCTGTGGTATTGTGGTAATAGAGTTCTCAGCTGCTGCTCGGACTGGGCAGCTCTTTGCTCCTTTCTCCTTCTCCCTCTGGGGGTTTTCATGCCCCTTTGATTTGAAAAAGGAGAAGGGCCATGAGTTCAAGTGGCTAGCTTTGAGGGACAGATTTAGAGGTGTCATTTTGATGGTCTGTAGTGTCATGGAGGCGCTCACAGGGGAATATAACACAGGCTACTTATGGTTCATATTTTCTAAGCTCTATTCCGCTGCTGGAAACTCAACTGTTGCAAACATGCATGTCTTGTGCAACTTTCATCACAAGTTGTTGTGTTGCATTATACAGACTGACAGAAAATACTCTGAAGACAGGTCAATGTACTGATCCATTAGTTATTTACATGTCTCTTTCCCACACATTTCTTTTTTAGGTCTTGCATAGAGCAGCGCATGTGCTACCTCTACGAGGCATCCTGTAATCTGTATGTTGTGGTTGAAACTCTGCCTATTGCCAGTAGTTTCTCCTGCCACTTGCCATTTGTTAACTCTGGCATTTTTTTTGTTAGCAGGCTTATCGTTGGCTTGGAATCCGATGAGTCACTTCCGTTTTGCTTCCCTTATTCAGGAAGCAGCACTGACTAACTACAGTTTTGTACCGCTGCTCGGTGTTATGTAGTCATGTAGGGACTACTTCCTTGTTTCCCATGAATGAGGGGAACTTTGTTTCACATCAGCGCTGCGCTCATTATAAGCACAGCGCTGTGAATAGTTAATTTTGTTTTGTCTCCTACATGCTCACTCTGACGTGCGCAGCCAGGACAGGGGCTTTGGCAATGGCGGTGCATGTTTTTTTTATTGCATTGCGCCGTGCCGCCATTGACAAAGCCCCTGTCCTAGCTGCGCATCTTATCCTGCTGCAGCCGGCACATCGTGGTGAACAGCAGCGGGCGTGCTCAAGTACCCATCCTATGCCTACCCCTCCAACACTAAGCCAGGCAGAGCAGGCACTCCATCTCCCCATGCTCCGGCAACCACCGTAGGGACGAAAAAGAGGAGTTAGAAACAACAGCTAATTTTGGCATTTTTAAGAAATCGCATTATACGACTTCATGTACAGCGGGCCTCCCTGTGCGTGGTCTATCAGTGTGGCCTAAGGCTACCCCCGGAGTCCGTATGTTTGCATTGCTAAAATACAGGACACTCCTTCCTTTCTGCATGGCTCGCCTTTTTTTAATAACTTGCCTCCCAACGCGACTTAACATACTTGGCATACCACTCTCCTTCATGTGCGACTGCACTGAGATCGCGGCTGGCAAACATCACTTTCATTTTTAACTAGTTATTTTTTTTATGTTCTCTCGCTCTCTACTGTCTGCGGACTCAATCTATTTCTATAGAGCCAAGCCCTTTCTTCGTTTCGGTTTATGTCCGTGCTCAATTATTTATGACCCGGGTCCCTCAGTCCTGCCTTTGAAGAACAGCCATCTAGTTTTACCAAATGACTGACACCATGTCATCAAGAACAGTTTTTTCCTGTGTTGTTTTATTTTCTATTTATTATCTTTCTCCTTTTGCTCATTACAATGCATTTTCTGGCTGCGGCTCTTTCAGTACTGCCTTTTAGCCGCGTCTCTCTCTGGATCTCAGATGTCTCACGGTACGCCGTGATTGTCCCTCGCCCTCACCCATTCTTGAGATACTTTCCCCCGCCAGACCTCCCTTCCCTATCTGTTTTTCTTCTTTTCTGCCCCCTCCAGCCCCTGCCATTGCCATTGCACAAGCTGGGACCTTCCAGGCTCTCACTGCTTTTGTGCTTTGCACGCCACGCCCTGGGTAAAAGTGAACTTTGGTGCAGTGTTAGCTGCACAACATCGTCTCCATCTCTTCGTGCAGCCTGCATGTTCAGACAACCTATGGCTGCACACCTCCGTCATTTTTTGCCATCCTCCTTCCAATTCACATTATGAACCCTCTGTCGTGTCTTAGGCTCAATAACGACAAACACTAATCATGTGTAACAAGGAGCTTTATTCTTCGCTTCTCGTTAGGTCCCTGTCCCTACTCTAACTGGTCCTTAGCCAGTCCCTGGCTCCTCCTGTTCCTATTCCTAGCTCCGCCCCCCAAGCACTCGACTGCATTGCACAATGTTACATCTCCCCCTTTCTTAACAAAATGAAATTAGCTTCTACCGTGTTCGTAATTTTCCACCCAGCCACATGAGTCAGCAGACAGTCTGTTTGGGCCACAGGAATATGTCTCCAGGCATGAGATCAGATTCAGTTCGGTCTTTAACCATCAGTAATGTCGAACCAGTGATGGACCTGTCTTTGGTCGATCTTTCAGTTGTCTCGACACGAACATCTTTGACCACAGGAGTGCATCCTTGAAAATGTGAGACATTGTGCGTGAACTGCTCGTTCTCAGTTTCCGCAGTTGTCATGATTTCTTTTTGCTGTGTGACTGCTGATATCTCCGCTCGGTAGTGGCAGTCTGTTCTCCATTGTGCCACTTGTTTTTCTAGGCATCCACTTGTGGTTTCACTTCTTTTGCCCATTCGGTCAGGGGCAGCAATGCTCTTGTGTTCACGGCCCTGCGTATTGGACGATAAGGCATTGTCTGATAAGACATTATCTGAATTGAGTGTCCTGGTTCGGTTTTTGGGACTTATTTGCGGGCTCCATTTGTCCTATCTGTTCCCACTCGCGTTTGTCAATGTTGAACTCTTTGAACATCGGGGCATGAGCAAGTTCCGTTCTCGTCCCCTTTTGTCTTCGTGATGAGGATTCATCTTTGCCAACACACTTTGTCTTCTTGACGTACTGATGAGACGGTCCTTTCCCAAGCCGGTGTATAGTGTCCCATATGGTTGTCTTTCTTCTGAAAACCCTTGGAGTCAGGGGTGACGGTACCCTCCTCAGATCCGGATATGACTGCAACTGACAGGACAGGCTGCTTGACGGGGTGATCATATGTTCCGAGCCATCGGCGTGAGATATGTTGCTTTGGACGGGTAGAGCATTCTCTGAGTCCAATGTGCGTTCAGGTGATTGGTGTCATGGGTGTTGTCGTGAACTTGATTCTGTTGACCCCAGTGATCGTACCGACATGTCTTCTGAATCAGGGAAGTCTCTTGCTGATTTCCTTCGGGACCCTTCTTTCAAATGTGTTCTGACTGATACACTTCTTGCAGTGGTAGGCTGTGACAAACTGCTCTTAGAGTCAGAACTGTCTTTGGGACATTTCTTGGGGTATGTCTCTCGACATGTCTTCCGCGCTGTTTCAGTGGAATGATTGCCTGACAACCAAGCGTCTATTTCTTTTGTTCGATCCCAAGGCCTTTTGTTGCTGCCCCTCTCGTATGATGTTACTTGTCTCCTCTCAGTTCCCTCATTTTCACGGTTGTCCTGAGTGTGCTTGCCTATCACTTTCTGGTGTCGGAGTGAATCACCCAGTTTTATGAGGTCTCTTTCTTCTTCTCGCTTGTTGGGGGCCCTGGTGTCTGTGTCCTGGGAGTGGTGTTTTCCTCGGCTACATATTTCTTCTGACTCGTCTGTGAAGATTGGTGACCCGCGGGTTGCTCGGGTGTGTTTGTGTATCCCAGAGTTGACATGACTGGTCCGGTGTTCTGTAGCTTGTCTTTCCTTCATACTTGTTGAGCAGGCTGACATCGGTTCCATCCGCGTGATCTATCCCACTTGACTCTTCTTCAGAATAGTTTGTACCATTTGTTGAGTGACTCCTTGAAGTTGAATAACTCCCTGACGTTATGTTGGTTGGGCTGTCATAATCCTGGATCATCCCAGTCTTTTGTCTTCGCGTTGTTGACTCAGAGTATTTCATGTCACTTTGTCTCTCCTGCTGTCTTGTCTCTAGTCTGCCTTCGCCCTCCCTCTTTCTGGTTTCGGTTGCCTCTTGGATTTTATGCTCTGACATGAGGGATGTCTCCTTCCGCTTATCTTCCTTTCTTGCATTGACATGCAATTCTCTTGACAACCCTCTTGTTTTGGCTCGCTCTCCAGCTTTCGCCCTCCTGATGATTTCCTTTAACGAGAATTGCCTTTGAAGTATCTTGCGCTGTGCGTCTGGTTTTGAACAGCTGTCAATTGCCCGGAGACAAATCGCTTCCTCATTTGTGAATGTATTGAATTGACAGTATCGTACCAACTTTTGTAACCTCGTTATGAAGTTTGGTATTGATTCCCCTGGTTCCCGCCGTGCTGCCTTGAAAACGATGCGTTCATGATCTATATCTTCCTTTGTGGTGAAATGAGCACGTATCGTCTTTTTGAGTTTTCTATATGTCCCTGTGTCCTTTGCTGAAAAGGTTCTGATAAGGCGTCGGCCTTCGTGACCCACCAGTTGAAGTAGTAGTAGTAGACGTTTGCTATCTCTTCGCTCTCCCGTTACGTCAAGAAATGCATCCAGTGATTCCAACCACCGGTTCCATTTGGGACCCAGACTCTGGTTGCCGGTCTGTGTCACTGGGGGTGGCACTCCAATGCAGGGGCTAGATGTATGTGTTTCTTCTCTCACCGACATGTTGGTGGAATGTGCTGGTATGACAATGTCACAGGACTGTTCCCTTCTTCCCGCCTTCTTTTGCTGACCCTCCTCGGCCGCTAGTCTTTGTTTGGTCGTTTCCTTTGATTTTGGGAAGATTCGCCGCTCCCGGGTGACTATTGTATGTTGCCCGCCCCTGGCACGACTGTCTCTGTATGTTTCAGTGAGCTAAGCTTGGATCTCCTGAGGTCAAATGGCCACCATTCAGCTGCACCATGCGTGACTCGTGGCTCTGCGAATTCCTTTAGAGTCACATGCAGGATGCAGGTGATTTGTGGCTCTTCCGCGAGGATACATGCCACATTTGACATCTTGTTCATGTGTCTCTTTTCGGCCCAGCGCCGGTCATCTAGCCATTTAAGTGATGGGAGAAGGCTTCCTTGATATTCGTTTACTCAGGCTTCTGGATCACTTTAATTTATTGGCTTCTTTTACTATTGATCATTTCTCTTCGCGTGATTCTGGTACTGTCTTCTTCTGGGTCTTCTGCAATTCTGCCCTCTTCGGTTTGTGCCACCGTTGTCTTTATTTGTCTTTTGCATTTGCTTATGCTTGTTTCATCACACTTCTTATAATGCCTGTGCTTGTTTACTTGTTTGATTCACTTCTTGCATTTGCTTAGGCTTGTTAGCTTGCCTCTTGTTTTGTTCGCCAGTGCTTGTTTGGCCTTTGCCAACGCTTGTTTGCTTGCTGCTTGCTTGTGTTTCACTCTCACCTTGGCTTGTGCTTGTTTGTCGCCTTACTCTTGCACTGGCTCGTGCTTGTTTCACATGCCACTTTTGCTTTGGCTCGTGCTTGTTGTCTATTTTATTCTTGCCTTGACTCGGGTTTGTTTGCCAATTCACACTTGCACTGACGTGTGCTTGTTTGTCCTTGTTCACTCTTGTTTTTACTTGTGCTTGGTGCTTTTCCTTGCACTGCCTGACTTCAAAATGGCCGTTCATGCGTCTCACAGGGGATGTCTCCTGGGTTGCCTGACTCTAAAATGGCCGTCAGTCTCGAAATCTCGTCCTCCACGAGATTTGGTCTCATTCATTCAAACTCTCTGCAGAACTCACAGAACTCCACTCGGCACTCACCGATAGCCGATTTTCAAACCCAAGGCTTCCTCAGCGCCTCAGACAATTGTTGACCACCAGGACATCCAGGTAGGATCAGGGTAATCTCCCGACTTTGGTTCTTTTTTTTCTGCGTGCCGACTTGCACGCATCGGGGTGGGCTTTTCACCTTTGGCGCTTACCGGCGCTTTTCTCCAAGTATTCCCACAGTAATTTAGGCGTTCTCGATCACCGGAGCAACGAGACAGGATCGGAGTGGGCTTCTGATTGCTTCTCGATAGACGCGTGCCGATTCGTATGCATCGGGTGAGCACGTCTTTTGGCACGTACCAGCGCTCTTCCTTGGCTATATATAGTTTATATATAATATATAGTTTATACACTTGCTAGTGCTTGCTTTTGCAGTTATCAATGCTTGTTTTGGCTTCAGCCTTGTGCTGCCTGACTTCAAAATGGCAGCTTGTGATTCACACATAGGGGTTGTCCCGATGGTTGCCTGATCCTAAGATGGCCGCCGTTCATGAGATCTCGGTCCACACGAGACTTGCTTTCATTCAGGGCATGCTCATTCTCCAGGACTCACCGGCAGCCGATCTCTGCACGCTGCACCTCTTCCTCCGTGTCCCTGCGCTCACGGACCTTCAGGACCTCCAGGTACGAGCACGGAAACTCTTAGCGTCAGTTCATTACGGTCAAGCCATTCCTCACGCATCGGGAGTGAGCCGTCTCCTTTCGCGCGTCCTGGCGTTCTTCATCGGGACGCTTCCACGAACCCCGGGCAGCACCTCAGACGCTCTTTGATCACCAGAGCAGTAGGCAGAATCGGGGTGGGCACCCGACTTCTCCTCGTGAAGCATGTGCCGATTTGCACGCATCAGGGGTGAGCGCGGTTTTGGCGCGAACCGGCGCACCGCTTCAAACACCCCAACGCTCAATGACGTTTTCTCCCTCGGGGCTCTACGCGACTGACAGATCGCGGAGCAGGGGCAATTACCGCTGGCCTCTTGTTCTGGGCGGCGGACTTACTTCAGCCACACGTGGCTCGACAGCGTTTCTCCTTCTTTTACGCTGCCGGGGACAGAGACGCTTCTCCTTGGGGTTCTGTGGGTGGCTGACTGCACCATCCCATCCTCGTCGCCAGTTGTCGTGTCTTAGGCTCAATAACGACAAACACTAATCATGTGTAACAAGGAGCTTTATTCGTCACTTCTCGTTAGGTCCCTGTCCCTACTCCAACTGCTCCTTAGCCAGTCCCTGGCTCCTCCTGTTCCTATTCCTAGCTCCGCCCCCCAAGCACTAGACTGCATTGCACAATGTTACACCCTCCCCCCACCCTCCAATCATTTAGCAACATTAACAAAGAGTGCGTAAAAGGTATAACATGCACAATGATCTTTCTGAATTCTCCCAGTGTAAATTATACCCCTCAGGAGATATTCATTATATTTTTCTTAAATTAGGAAACTGATTAAACGTTCTCTTTCCAGTGTACCTTAATACCGTAACAACCGACCTTGTTGCTATCAACGGAGGAGGAAGTTGTAAACAAAGTATGTTTGTGTGCATTGTGGAGTTGGTGTTGGGTCGAGAGTTTGATATATATCCGCACCAGCCCGGGGACGTTAAACACTTTTTAACACAAGGCATATTTCTGGTTTGCACAAAAACACATAAGAATGGAAAATACAAACATCTCTTCCAAGCAACTATAAGTGAAAACTTGGGGCCATATGTATCATAGTTCTGTTTTGCAATTCCAAATAGCGAATTTTAAGGAATCGCTATTTGGAATTCGCCAAACGGTATGTATGTACAAAATCGCTTTTTTATAGCGATTCCTTACCATTCCTAATTTGCGATTAGCAAATTGCTAATCGCAAATTACCCATTAATTTCTATGGGCCAGGAGGTTACTTCAGATAACTATAACTGGTGAATTTCAGTGGTTGTATTTAGCGTCAATGTACAAATAAATGGAGTTAAGTATTGTAAACCTTTACTTATTGGCATTTAATAGCTTGTTAATATTTTCAGCACCAATATTTTTGCTACAATGTTTTCTAACACAGGGAGTCAACTATACACATTGTATCCCACAAGACCTTAATTGTTGATGGCAGTATATGCAGCAAATAGTCCAAGCAAGTCAAACTTGCAATACAATGGGGGTCCTCTTTCTCCACATAAACTTGTTGCCAGTATGGTATACCACTCACTTGTGTGTTGGCTTTCAAAAGAATTTGCCAGTAGATATTGCCGCGCTCCTAGATTAAAAAAGGAGACTAAGTCATTTCTGATGGGTAAAAATCTCCCATAACGACCACAGGGATGTCGAAGTAGTTATGGATAGGAATGCCAATATGACGTGCCTAATAAAGAACAAAGAAACTGTTCAATTCCAGATGCAAGATACTATCATTTACTGAACTTGAATAGCAAGCATCTTTTCATATATTCGAAGTATGACAAGTCAATCTTGAATACAATCTAATGATTTCTATTATTCCTCACTATATTTTTGTGTGTGGACAAATATTTGCCAATATTAGAGGAACACATAGAGATGTTATGGATGTGAAAGAATTGGATATCTGCTGGTATCGAAATGGTTGAAATGTAAAGCGCTCTGAGACCCAACTCAGGGTCTGGTTCGCGCTATAGAAAACACAGAATAAATAAATAAAATAAATAAAGGAAATGTCTGACCTGGAACATTAATCTATGTAAGGCATTGACCTTCCATTAATCCATTACATCAGGCCTCCCTTATGGAGTCGAAATCTCTTATCCAAGTGATTGAATATCAGCAGTAAGATACAGTCTTTGAAGCTGACCCCCTGCTCATGGCAGGTCCACTTGACAGGTATTCTAAAAAGCAAACTTTATCCACAGTATTGCAATGGAAAGTAAAATTGTCTGATAAAACTGTTATACTATTCACAGAAGAAGGAATAAGGCTGATTGGCTCGCTCTCTGGTACAGCCTTATCAGCAACGCCTCCAATGACTTCTGAAGTTGCTTGTTTCAGTATTTATTCAGGTTTTCTGACATAGTCTAAGGGAATGTTTGAATGCCCTGATATGTAGCCTACAATGGAGATGCCCGGGGCAACATCCAACAGTGAAACATGGGCATTCTCACTTTTACTACCTGTTTCAAACAACTGGCTGCTGGGACAACCTAGGTTGAGAGCACACATTTGACACTGTTTTACTGTGCTTTGGGAGATGAAATTAGAATGAGCTAAATAGGATCACTCCTCCTTCCTCCTTGCTCACTTTAATGGATGCCACTCTGTTGACTGAACATTATTTTTAAGAGTTGGGGAAACTAAAGACGCATGAGCTAGTGTAATAGGTTAATCTCTGTCTTGGTCATCACACAGTAAATACCATACCATTGGAAACTGTTTTGTCTATACAAGAATGTATTTAGATTGGTTCTTCCACAGGTCCTCTGACTGAGGCTGTGAAGGAGCTAATAAGGGCAGGATTGTGTTAGTCCTGCACTGACCCTGGTCGTTTAGTCAAGGGGTGTCCTATGTGACCTCAGAAGACCTCAGGGATTGGCAGAACCCTGCCTCTGTCATGGAGAGCAGAACAGCATACATTGACTTTCTTCTGTTCCTTCCTCCAATTTTAGTAAACCTTCCATTAAGTGCCCATTCTTCCTCTAAGTTACCCTATGTTATGACAGGGGTCTGCCTATTTTGATACCTGTTCTCTTGGATTGGAAAGCCTTGGGTTTACACATTGATGATCATGGACTGCTGATCCCCAAACACTCAGAAAAAATTAAACAACAAAAAGGTACAGACAGTGGATGGTACACTTTTGTCTTCTGTAACAGTTACAGAGATGTCTATTTCTATGATTGTTACCATGGGCTTTCATAACAAAACTGTGTCATTCGATATCATTGCATCTCTGAAGAATGCTATGATATTTATGTTTGTATCAAATAGAAATTACCTGGCCTCCAATTCTCATTACTGCTTATTTATTCAGAAGATTTCAAATACAATACATAACTGTATGTATTGTATTTGAAATCTGCTGAATAAATAAGCAGTAATGAGAATTGGAGGCCAGGTAATTTCTATTTGATACAAGTTTAGTACGTCCTACCAGGTCCCCGAAACGGATGTGACCCCTGAGATTTAAAATTATATTTATGTTGCCATGAATGTAATGGCACAATCCTTATATTAATTGGGCTACATGTAGCATCTTGATTTTCTCACACTATTCAACACTTACCCTGCTGTTGCACTCAATGGAGTTAGAATAGTAATTATAACGCCTATACTATCCAACACTTACCTTAAATGCAATGTAATGGTTTGCATTGTAATGGTATGCGTTGTAAAGGTATAATGCAATGTAATGGAATGTGTTGTAAAGGTAGTTTCTGAAAATGCAATGTATTGGCATGCTATGTAAAAGAATGCGTTGTAAAGGATGTTACGATGTAAAAACGGAGTTGTAAAAGCATGCATTGTAAATGTATGCGTTGTAACGTCATACATTCTATTGCTTCTAGTTGTAGTTGTCTTGTTAAAAGTGCACTATGTAGAAATGGTGGAAAAAGAGGGCATTTTTCAAAAGTGTGTAGGACCAGAATGCCAGAAAGGAAAAGCATACAAGAGGTTGATGACGTATGTAAAAATGTCAGAGATATTGTATTGACAATTGAGGAAGATCATAAAGACATAGGTGTGGTGTCAGAAGTTGCAGGAGTGAAAATGGAAAGTGTGGATAAGTTGGATAAACCACATTGTGAGGTTTCTTTGGAAGGGAAGGAGATAAGAGTGTTAACAGATTCAGGAAGCCTTTACACTATTCTTTCTAACAGATCTTATGCAGAGAAATGGCCTAAGGGTAATGGTCCAGTGTTAAGTAACTCTGATATACGAGCTGTGGGCGATGTAGGCAAGAGGATAGAAATGATATGGATTAGTTGGATGACTGTTGAACTTGGCCCTTTTTGCAGGGTCATCCCTGAACTTTTTACCTTCTTCCTGTATTTTTTCTGACCGGTTGTTGGCAGTTTTATGACTCTGGGCACTTTACCACTTCTGATCAGTGCTAAAGTGCATATGCTCTCCCTATGGTAAATTGATGTATGCATTAGTGACTCCATGATTGGCTGATTTGGTTTACTTGTCAGACCCTAATACCGTGCACCAGGAGTGCCCAGGGCTTGTAAACCAAATGCTGCTTTTGGGCTTACATTACTGGTTGTGCCACCCACAAAAGCAGCCTGTAAAAGTGTGTCTAAGGCATGCCATTGCAGAGCTGGTGTGCAGTCTGGTGCTGCCATGCTGACTGGGCAAGTGCACCCACTTGCCAGTCCCTAAACCCACCCTCTTCTTCATATCAGACACCCCTATGGTAGGCCCAAGGGCAGGGTGCATTGTAAGTATAAGGTAGGACATGCCCTGGTGTGTGTGTGGCATGTCCTAATATTGAATCACAGCCATACTGTGATATACAAGCTGTGGGCTATGCAGGCAAGAGGATAGAAATTACAGGGATTAGTTGGATGACTATTAGATTTAGGAATGAGGCTGTGATGGGAAATGTTTATGCAACAGATTTCAGGTCAGATCTTTTGGGTTGGCATCACCAAAAGGATTTGAATATAATATTAGATTCTAATGCTAAAGAACCTGTGATGGTGACTTAGAGTGCAAAGGTTGGGGAAGTGAGTGATTGTACTGAGATGGTGACAAAGTATCCCAAGGTATTTAGCTCAGATTTCGGTCTGTTGTAAGGGCTTTCACATATGATAATCAGAAATGTTACCCGCATGATTATTGAACCATTTTGCCAAGAAAATAGGACAATTTATTGAAACAAGAGATCTTTAAGCCAAATGAGGCTATAGAGTGGTTGACTCCAATTGTAATAGCTCTTAAAGTGGTTGGGAAAATGCATCTTTGTATAGATTTAGGAGATCTTAATAAAAACATTTGGGTTGATGGGCAACCCCTTCCCAATATATCGGAAATGTTATCTACTATGGAGGGAGGGTGAATTTTAATGTGCTAAACATGTCAGCTGCCTATTACCATATTTACTTTCATGTTGAGTCAAGACATTTGACTTCGTTTGCTACACCTTTGGATGTGTTCAGGTACAGGAGAATGCCTTTTAGTTTGGCATCTGCCTCTGTCATATTTCAAAGAGTAAGGAAGAATATTTTTGGAGACATGAAACAGGTGTGGTGTTTCCAAGATTATATTTTGGTTGTTGGGAAGGATATACATGACCACATCAATTTCTTCCAAGAAGTAATGGAGCAATTGGAGAAGCATGGATTGACTATAAAAATGGATAGGTGTCAGTTGAAGAAAGAACAAGTGGATTATCTAGGACACTAAATAAGTTTGAAAGGTGTGAGACCAAAGAAAAGTATTTTAAAGCTGTAGCCATGGCTCTTGAACTATCAAATAAGGAAGAGCTAAGATCTTTCCTAGGTTTGGCTGAGTATTGTGCCAAATATGTAAGGGAGTTTCTCGAAAATAGTGGAACAATTAAAAAGGATAATGAGGAAAAATATAATGTTTGTTTGAAGTGAGTAGTGTAAGCAAGCTTTTGAAGTGATTAAGAAGAATATTAGTGAGGCGCCCACGTTAGGACGTTTTGACGTAACAGGGAGAACTTATCTTACCACGGATGCCAGTGGTATAGGTATAGGAGCAGTGTTGATTCCAATTTAAATGGGGATTAACGTATCATTGGGTTTGTATCCAGAATATTGCAGGGGCGGAATGTTCGTATTCAGTAATAGGGAGGGAAGCTTTGTCTTCCGTTTAAAGAACGTACAGATCACAAGCCATTGACTTATGTATTTAAAGGAGGGACAGGTTTGGAAAGAAGTATGCCTTCACACATGGCACAATGGTTGTTGTCTGTTATGGAGTACAATTTTGAGCTGGAATATGTAAAGAGCCGTAAGAATATGATTGCTGAATATTTGTTAGCAGATGAATGTGAGGAAACGTGTAATGATTTTGTGGAAGATGGAAATGGAGTTGAATTGGCTTTGTGTAGTGAGGAATGGGATAGTGCACTCAAAAAAGATTCTGTGTTAAAAAGTGTAAAGTTGAAGATTGTTCAAGATTGGAGTTATGACGATGTTGTGGATAAGGAAATAAGAGAATGTTTTAAACTAAAAGATGAGTTGAGTGTGAGGGAAGTGAAAGTGAAAAGGAGACGACAGTTAGTACCATCAAATGGAATTTGAAATAGGATCATGGATATCACTCATGAGGGACATCCTGTATATAGTATTACTAAGCGGAGAGTTAGACCATCGTTTTGGGGGCCTAACATGGATAGCGATATAGAGGCACTGGTGAAGGATTGTCACATATGTAATAACAGTGACAAGTCGAAGGTGGAAAGACAAACTCCTTTACTTTGCACAGAGTTTCCTTCAATACCATGGGAAAGGCTAGCTATAGACTTTATTGGACCTGTAGAGAAACTGGGGGGATATTTACAAAAGAGGTGACGGAGTGTTGCATTAGCCTTGTTGGCTTAAGGCCACACTCCACCACTACTGAAACTCAGGGCTGCACCGTATTTACAAGAATGCGGTGCAGCCCTGCGTTTTCTCCCTACGCTGGTGAAAAATGTTGCTTCCTAGTGCCAACAACAGCACCCTTGCACCATAGTGCAAGGGTGCCTGCATTGAGGGGAAGGATGTGCATGAAGGTATCTGAAATTGTGTTTTTTTAACTTCAATGTGTGTTGCTTTGTGCAGCACACATAAAAGTTTCACATCAGCATTTTTTTTAATGATTGTTTATGTACAGGAAGGGACACTTTCCTGCACATAAACAATCAATGGTGTTTTTCTGTTTCTATGTGTGTTTCACAACACAGCACACAAAGACACATAAAAAATTAGGAGAAATAAAGCATTTCTCCTTGTTTTACCAAGGTAAGTCAAGGTTGTCCTTGGTCTTAATTTTGGCGCTGCCCCATATTTACGCCACCCTTGTAAATATGGGGCAGCATCAAAATCAGTGGGTGTTGCAGTGGAGAGCCCAATACAACACCTATTGTCCGCCTCTTTCACACTAGGTATGGAGTGAAAGGGAACCTTATTTACATGGCAGCGTTAAGCCACATTATGTGGCTTAACACTGCCTTGCAAATAAGGCGAAGCACATATCGCCACAGGAACATCACTAAAAGTGACCTATCACCACAGGAACGTCCTTAAAAAGTAACATTACTGTGGCGATAGGGGCATGTAAATATATCCCTGGATTCCACAAAAAAATATATTCTTGTGTTAGTAGATTAGAACTCTAAATGCTATGTAGTAGAGCCAATGGGTGGGATTAACACTGCAAATGTGATAAGATTCATGGGGAAGGCTTTCTTGGAGGAAGGTTTACCTGGATCCATTGTTTCTGACAATAGAGTGCAATTTGTTTCCAAGGAAATTACAAATTATCTTAGAAGGATGGGGATACCACAAGCAAATGGATTGGTAGAGAGGATTGCCTTGTAATGGAGAATATTCAATTATCCCCTGTAAATTTGTTTTTGTGGAGACAGGAGTTGAAACGGATGATGTGGTCTCATAGAATTACCGCTCATTCTGCAATGGGTGTGCCTCCATTTTTCAGAAGTCAAACTGGAACCACAGGAGCCTACAATGGTCCCTACACCCCACCACCAGTGCACCACCCGAAGATAAACTGCAAGGCAGTACACTAGTAGGGGGGGGAAAGGGGAAGTGGAAAAAAGAGAGAGACTGCCTGGTTTCTGTTCTCGCCTGTGCAGTAGGAACAGCCAAGTTGATATACTTCTTAGTTCGGTGCCTGCAGTGAAGGAAGATATTATGAACAACAACCCTCAAAATCCAATGTAAATTACTTAACGTAATATCTCTTAATAAGCTCAATTACCCAAGGGCTTTAGGCTATTGCTTCTCTCTGTATGTAGAAATTACTGAAAATTTGATGCACCTGAAATTGAGACACGGAGTTACAAACACAGTTCTATCATTCTAGCCTTTCGTAAATTTGCTATTTAATCTATTTAATTACCCCTAAAACAACGGGTTAATCATTGAACCTAAATCTTGCTAGTCTTGTCTTGTCTTAATTATTTGTCAAACTGTAACAATGCAGTACGGAATTGTCTTCCTTCAGATAATGTCCATATAAATAACTGAAAACAAATGTGACACCTCTTACCACCGCCACTTCTGGAACTACAAAAGAAATGCGCTAGGATCTTGACACGACGTTGAAGAAGTTCCTTGCCAAGTAAGTTCCTCGTTTGTCCCACGTTGCGCATGCGTTGACGACTCTCAACTCTAATTACTTGAACTAGTTCGCATAGCGACTCTGGAATACAGGAAATAAACTCTACTACTAAGATTCTAACATTTCTTGACAGAGCAGCTTGCTTCGGTAATTCAAAGGTTGCAGTGCGCAGTTCAGTAGTTAGCTCGCGCTCTTGGCACCTGGCTTGCCGCGAACCACTTGAAAACTAGAATGCTGACCTCCCACTCTGATGGGGGGCGTCAGCCATGTTAGACTGTTGCAAAATCAACAAACATTGTTTCAGAAAGAGTTTAGTCACCATTATTTTGAATCGTTTGCAGTAACGCTTCTGCTTTTTATTGTTCATGGGCCTATGTTGAATCTGGCCGATCGTGACACCATTTGTGTCTTTAAATGTTAGAGAGCCAGGTCAAAAAGAGTGTCCTGTATGGTTGAGCAGTAAAGATTTAGGGGGTCATTACGATTTTTTTTTTTAAGACGTTTATTAATGTGCAGTACAAATAGCAAAGCCTACAACCCTGCGGGCCGGCTGCAAAAGAACGGTAAATCGTGAGTGCGCTGGTCTGCACAGGAGGGCATGTTGTTGCGCTCCTCGTGTCTCTGGCATGTTAGAGCACAGGCAGTATGGTCACATTACCTTTATTCAGTAGAAGAATAGGTCCATAAATGATGTCTTGTTTTTCAGTTTTTCTAGAACTAAACCATGAATTCAGCAAACTAAACAGTACAGTTCGTATCAGCATATCCCAATGTTCCTCTCGCGGCTGCGCCGCGTCAAGGCTGTCCTGTTTGCACAGTGCTGGTAGGAGACCCCTCTGGTCAATGTAGTGTATGTCGATGTTGCTCCAGTACATCAGGGGGCCAGTGTTGTGCATGTGCAAGTGGTCCCGGTCTTAAAGTGGGACAGCTCCTTAGGGCCGCGGTGTTTCGCCGGCCGCCGGCCTGGTTAGTGGCGCGTGTAGCAGTCAGGTGGATTAGCCTAGCTGTTGGTGTATCAGGCGGCGTCTACGCCTGTGTTCGCTGCCTGGGGCGCCGTTGGCGGCGTCCGTCCACCGTGTCGTGGGGGGTTGGAGAGGCCACCGCCGGTGAGCAGGGGGTCCGATACTACAAACGCGTGAACATATATGTGGAAGGGGGTGGGGGGGGTGGAGTGCACTTGCGGGGGCGGTGTCAACGATTCTGTGTTGGGGGCGTGTCGCTGGGTGATGACTGCTGGTGAGCGCCTGTGTGGGTGGCCGGCCGTGTCTGAGGTCTGCGCGCTGGGTTTTCTGTGTCTGGGCTGGGGGGGTGGGCGGCATGGTGTGCGGTGGTTCCGTCAACGGGGCTGTAGCCTCTGTGGCCCACTCCCGGTGGCGCTTACTCTATGTGAGCCCTCTGACAGCGCCCTCCCCCTGCAGGGACCCCAGGATGCCATCCCAGAGCTGCGCGATCGGGAACTGCCTCAGACCTGCTATTTCTTCCCGGTAAAGTGCCGTGTCTTCTGCCCTGGCCCAGTTTGTGAAGGATGTGAACCAATGTGCCGGGGTGGGTGGTTCCCGCCGCTTCCAATGCCTAGTGAGCAGCCGTTTGGCCGTGATGAGGCCCAGATCCCAGAACCGCGCCTGCGTCTTGTTTAGTTTGGTTCTTTTATATAACCCGAGAATGCACGCCTCCCACGTGTCAGGCAGTCCCGGGCCCGTGCTGTGAATCAGGAGTGATATCACCTCCCCCCAATACGTGGCCAGGGTTGGGCAGTGCCAAAGCATGTGCAGGATGTCTGCACCCAGCAGGTCGCATCTGGGACAAACGGCAGTGTCTATCGGGAAGTATCTATTTATCCTGTCCGGTGTTAGATATGCCTGGTGCAATATGTACAGCTGTATGATAAGGAAGCGGGAGTTGCGGGGGACGTTCACAGGGCTGGCTAGGATCAGGTTCCACTCCTTATCTGTCCAGTCCCTCCCTCGGTGCGCTGCCCATTTAGCCCTGATCTGCTGCGTGGGCTGTTGCGTGTGGATGAGAAGCGCCTGCGCTAACCAATGCGTGATGTGTGAGCCTCTGCCCATTACATGTAGATATTGGATCAGGTGGTGCATCGGTGGCTCATCCTGGATGTCTCCCCAGGGATCAGTGTATGCCCGCAGAACCGACGCTTGGAGCAGGAATTGCCCAGCCGGCAGTCCCGTGCTTGCCGACAGTTCCGCGAACGGGAGCAGGGCCCCGTCAGCGTACAGGTCGCCCATGGTCTCTACTCCGGCTGTGGTCCAGTGCTCCAGGTTGCGCGACGTTACCATCCCGCTCCTCCTGGGGGTGCCTAACAGGGGGAGGGCAGGAGCATACGGTCTGACATTTTGTGTCAGTTTCAGGCTGCGGATAAAGCATTTGCGGGCCACGGCCATATGTAAGGGTAGAGGACGGGGTCCCTTGGTCAACGGGTGAAACAGGGCGCAGACCTGGGGGTGGGTCCATTGGTAGTCTGCGGAGGCCGTATCGTCTAGATGCGTACCGCTGAGCCAGTGCGTTACCCATTGGAGCTGTGCAGCTAGGTAGTACAGCTCCATGTTGGGGACAGCCAAACCTCCCTCCGCAGTCGGGGAGTACAGCTTAGCCAGCGCCACCCGTGGGCGACCCGCGTTCCAGATCAAGCCGCGTAGCATTGATTCCAGGTCGCGGAATATCCGTGTGGGGACATACGTAGGGATATTCGCGAAGTGATAGAGTAGCCTGGGGAGTGCTATCATTTTGGAAAGAGCTATCCGGCTGGGCACGTTCAACGGCGGAGTTTTCCAGAAGGACATCTGGGCTCGCAAGGAGGAAATGGCACGCACCAGGTTGCCCTCCAGTATGTCCTGTGGGTCTCTGTAGATGTGTAGCCCAAGGTATTTAAACGTGGTTGGGTACCAAGCGAGCCCGGCCCCTCCAAGGTGCACATCGCACTCCTCCTGGTCCCGGCCGAACGAGTATATTCCGGACTTGGCCTTGTTGACCCTGAGTCCCGAGACCTCCGCGAAGGTCTGAAAGATGTCCGACAGCTCGGCTGGTACCGTGGCGAGGTCCCGCACGTAAAGCAGCAGGTCGTCTGCATAGAGTGAGACTGTGTGCGTTCCATCGGCCAGCGGGATCCCCCATTCCGCTCCTCTGTCCCGCAGTAGAGCCGCCAGGGGTTCAATGGCTAATGAGAAGAGGAGGGGCGACAGAGGGCAGCCTTGTCTGGTGCCTCTGCGTACCCTGACCCTCTCTGACAGCAGCTCGCCTGCCCTCACTCGGACACTGGGTCTCTGGTAAAGTAGTCCGACCATGTCAGCGAAGGCTTCGCCCACCTCGAATCTGTCTAACACTGCCCCCAAGTACGGACATTCTACAGAATCGAAGGCCTTCTCCAAGTCTAAGACCAGACACCCCGATCTAGGCCAATGTGTCAAGGCCGCTTCCTGAATCCGGAAGAGGCGGCGCAGGTTGCGAGAGGTGCTCCGCGCCGGCATGAAGCCGTTTTGATCCTCATGCACCAGGGTTGGGACCTCTAGGTCCAGGCGGCGGGCCAGGAGGGAGGTGAAGACTTTATAGTTGGTATTCAGCATGGCTAACGGTCTATAGGATCCCATGTGTGTACCATCCCTGCCCGGCTTCAGTAGTGAGACTAGGTTTGCCTCATTGAGCGAGTCTGGGAGCGCTGATTCCTCCATAGCAGTATGGTACAATTTGAGCATCTCCGGGACCAGCGTGTCCGAACAGGCCTTAAAGAATTCGGCGGGTAGTCCATCTGGACATGGGGACTTGCCGTTGGACAGTGCGAAAATGGCTTCGCGCAGTTCTTCCGGGGAGAATGGTGCTCCTAGAGCATCCTGTTGCGAGCCTGTGAGGGAGGGCAACGGGATGTCTACCAGGTAATCTGCAATGTAGGCCACGGAGACCCTCAGTTGTGATTTGTATAGGGCCTGATAGTGTCCCACAAACGCTTGGTGTATCTTGCTTTGGGTGTACACTAGCTCTCCCTCAGCCGTGCGAATGGCGGATACTGGCTCCGTACGGTTCTCCTGCCTGACTAACCAGGCCAATAGCCTTCCGGGCTTGTCACTGTACTGGTGCACCCGCGCCGAGTGGGCCGCGAAGTTAACGTGCCGCAGCCGTTCCAGTAATGTTTCATGCTCTGCTCGGGCCGCCTGCAGCCGGTCTCCTGTGCCACCCACCGCCTCCTGTTCCCTGCAGAGTAAGTCCGCTTCCACCCTGCGCAAGTCCGCCTCCAACTTCCTCTGTATGCTTCCCTGAGTGCTCATGCAGTGCCCCCTTACCACCACCTTGAATGCGTCCCATTCTATTCTTGGGGAGGACGCTGTGTCTGAGTTGTCAGTGAAGTATTGTGCTACACAGGCCTGCAGGGAGTCCCTAAAGGGGGCGTCTAGCAGTAGAGCAGGTTGCAGTCGCCATGTGGGGATTGGTGGATGCGGGCGTTCCCAAGCCATGTGTAGGGTGTGGGGGTTGTGGTCCGAGTGTGTCCGGCCCAGGTATTGGGAGTCAGTGATGTGTGGCAACATTTCCGTTGATACCATGTACCTGTCAAGGCGGACGTGCAATGTGTGTGCCCCTGAGAAATAAGAGTACACCCTAGCATCGGGATTGTGCGCGCGCCATGCATCTTTTAGGTCCCACTGTGCCGCCCACTGTGTGAGTGCCTCGTGGCCCCCTGGGATGTTGCCTCTGGCCTTGGCGGGACCGAGCGGTCCATCACTGGGTCTAGTACCGTGTTGTAGTCACCTCCCAGTATCCATGGGACGCCGTGCCAGGGCGCCAATTTCTCTGACATGCGCGCTAGGAAGGTGCCCTGGTCCGTATTTGGGGCGTAAATGGACGCCAGGACCACTGGTTGCCCGTCCATACGACCTTTTACCAGGACATACCTCCCCTCCGTGTCTGTGTGAACTTCTGACATCACGAATGGAGTACCCGGCTTTACCCACAACAGCGCCCCGCGGGCATATGAGGAGTAATCAGTGGCATACAGTTGCCCCCTCCATCTTCGCCTCAGCGCTGTCACCTCCGCCCCACACAGATGTGTTTCCTGCAGTAGTGCGACCTGCACATTTTGCCTTTTCAAGTAGGAGTATATTTGATACCTGCGCGCGCGTGTGTGCATACCTCTAATGTTCCAGGTACATAGCTTTATCGCAGACATTTTGGCAATACACATTCCCCCCCCGACATTCCTTATAACGGCGGCTCCACCAAGAGCTCTCGCAGCCGTTCCCCCAGCTCTCCCGTCTCCACCCCCCGTAGTACACTCAGCAATGTTCAGGAAGACATTAGGACGGGGAAAAACAACAAATAACAACAACCAACAGCGGGCTAGCCCCACTAAAATACCAAAAGGGCAGTGGCGGAACAGGCCACCGTCCATACTCTCAAGTGAGAGGAACATTCTTACTTGTCTAAGGGGCAGTGTGTGCTAAGCACAATCTCGGCAAGAAGGATATACAGTCAGTTAGGGGAAGCAGGTCGCTTCCCTGAGCCACTTGATACAGGGTGCTAGTGGCCGCCAACTATGGTCCAGTGCTCCAAGATACTCGGCGTGCGTGCGGCCTCGCTTGCGTGAGTGTCTGCAGGTGAGGGGCAGAGTGCCACGTGGTGTGGGCTGCGTGCCCCCACCGGGAGGAGCCCCCTCATGCCCTGGCTCGCACATGGAGATGGCCAGGGTCGGGTGTATGTTGAAAGACAACCCCGTCATTTCCCACCCCGCTTAGGGGGTCATTACGATTGCGGTTTTTCCGCATCCTCGGGGCTGGCGGAAGCCACCGCCGGCCCCGAGGATGCGGAAAAACCGCAGCGGACTGACCAAAGACCCACCGCCACATTAGGATGGCTGGTGGGTCCTGGTTTCCGTCCGCAGCTTTTCCGCCGCGGTCGGATTACAACCGCGGCGGAAAAGCTCTAATATGGTGACGGTGTCTTACAGACACCGTCCACCATATTAGGATGGCCAGTGAGTTATGCTTTTCCGCTGCGGGTTTTCTGCCGTGGAAAAGCATACGGAACTTCACTGCGGGGGCCCGTTGCGGGCCCCCTAGGTGAAGGGGGGGTGGGGGGTGCACATGGAGGGTTCCTATGGTACCCCCCTGCATTTGCATGCAGAAAGCGGCAGGCACCGCGCGGTGCCTGCCTCTTTCTGGATGCAAATGCAATGCGTGCATTTTTAACATTGCCGCGGGTGCAGCTTGAAGCTGCACCCGCCGCAATGTTAAAAATAGAGGATGTGACCGCCAGGGTGGCGGTCACATCCTAATTGCACAGGAGGGAACTCCGCATGCCATGCGGAGGTTCCCTCCTGCTCTGGGGTCGCGGACGGACGCAAGTCCGTCCGCGATCCTAATCGACCCCAAAGTGTGGATAGATCAGGGAGTTGGCGAGGAAAGTGGAAGAAGGGCAAAAGAAAATGCAAAAAACATACAATGTCAGGAAGGGTGTGAAGAGGCTGTTGGTTCAAGTGGCATATTGGGTAGTAGTACATAAGAATAAATGGATTCATGTGGGAGAAAGCAAGTACATGGGGCCATTCCAAGTTAAGGATGTTAAGAAAAGTGTGGAGGTGTTAGAAAATTGCACCATTGAAAAGTGGCTGGTGTGTAAAAAAGATGATCGTAAACTCATATCTGAACTTTACTCCATTATCACTACACAGCTGAAGAGACACCGCACAAAAGCGCAGATCAGATGGGAGACTGAACCGTTGGAGGCCCTTAACACACAGAGTTGGAACACATTTTTTACTCAGCGCATCACACTGCTTCCAATACGGCGGGAGCGGAATCTGCCTATAAAGTGGTTGCTCACTGGTATTAAACTCCAGTGTGCATTAAGTGTTGGGAGAGGTCCATTGTTTAGTGTTTCTTATAAATGTGGTATTTTCGCTAGATGCCTTACTGTTTCACTAAGGCTTGAGCTCGTTGCAAGGTCGTCCTCCGGGATGTAGACCTGAGCGCTGTGTAATTCTCCTCAGTTTTCGCTCTGCCGGCGCCACGATGTAGGCAGCTAGGCTGTGTACTTGCTACCTTGCTACCACGCAATAAAAATTATTGATTCTAAGAAAACTGCACCATGTGGCGCATGGGAAACATATGTAAAGTTCATAAGCCATAGGTTCCTGTCTATTGTATTGTATTGTATTGTATTTATATAGCGCTTACTACCCCTGACGAGGCGTCAAAGCGCTTTTTCGGTGAGTAGCACGCACCTCCGGGACCCATAAAGGATTAGTTTTGAATTAGTATAGTGAAATATGAAAGTAATTTAAGTGGTGGATAGGTTAGTCAGTTATTTGGATTCGGAAGGATAGCAAAAGGATAGAAGAGGAAAAAAAGTTTGTATACATATATAGCGCTTGTTACCCCTGATGGGATGGTGAAGCCTTTTTTTGGTGAGTAGCACGCATAAAGGATTAGTGGTGAATTAGTATGGTGAAATATGAAAGTAATTTGAGTGGTAGACATTAGTCAATCATTTGGAGTGAGAAGGATAGCGGAGGGGAAGAAGGGGAAGAAAGATTTGCATTCATATAGCACCTGTTACCCCTAATGGGAGTTGAAGCGCTTTTCAGACGAGTAGCACGCTACTCCGAAACCCATAAAGGATTAGTCTTGGAAATAAGTATAGTGAAATATGAAGTAATTTGAGTGGTAGATATGTTATTCAGTTATTTCGATAGAGAAGGGAAGGCGGCGGGTAGAAGAGGAAAAGAGGTTTGTATTTGAATAGCGCTTGCTACCCCTGATGGGGTTTTGCAGCACTTTTTTGCAAGAAGAACGCTACTCTGGAACCCATAGAATTAGTGTTGAATTGGTATAGTGAAATATTAATGTAATTTCAGTGCTGGATATGTTAGTCAGTTATTTGGATTGAGAAGGGTTGGGGAGGGGTAAAAAAGGGAAAAAGGTTTGCATTTATATAGCGCGTGTAACCCTGATGAGTTGTTGAAGAACTTTATTGGCGAGTAGCACGCTACTCGGGAACCCATAAAGGATTAGTGGTGAATTAGTATAGTGGAATATATTTGATAAGTGAACATGTTAGTCTGTTATTTTGATTGATAAGGATAGTGGAGGGATAGAAGAGTGAAGGATTTAAATATATATATTTTTTTGTTTTGGGGGGGGGCACATAGCAATAGGAGGAGGCTTTTGGATGAGTAAAAAGGGGTTGCGGAGGGTAAGAGTCAGAGGGAAGAGATTAGAAAGGATTGTGTTGGGGGTTCGGTATAGTAAAAGAGGTGTCAAAGTGAGAGTCTAGAAAGGGTTATTTTGGAGATCATAGTGGTATGGGGTTTGGGATAAATGAGAGATTGGATGTAGAGGATATATTGATAGATGTATAGGGTGAGAAATAGGGTAGTGCATTGAAAAGTGTAGTAGAAAGAAGTTTGAGATGAGTCAGAAAGTTGGGCTAGAATATATATTGAGAGAAGTATAGGCTGAGAAATAGGGTAGTGCATTGGAAATGCTAAATTAGAAGAAAGTCATAAATATATAGATCCATAAGTACATTGAAAGTATATAGATGCATAAAGGAGGTAAGTATATGTACATTAAAGTTATTGATAGAGGTTCCATCATTTCGCCCTACTATCCTAATAGGGCTCTGCGGTCGGATAGCACACATCTGGTGGTAGTTTTCAAAATCAGAAGATCACGAAGTGGAGGGCGACTTTTTTCCTATAACGTTGCCAAGCTGTGGAATCATCTCCCCCTCCACATCCCTCGAGGCCAACTAACTGACTTTTCAAAAGAGTATAAAAACTTTTTTGTTACCTTAAATACTACTCAGAATTTGTGATTGCACCGCCAATAATGCTGGGATGCCTCCAGGTAACCGTGCACTTTAGAAATGCTGCTTCATTCATTCATACATGGTGAGCAATAGGGTAGTGCATTGGATACGCTTTTTCAGGAGAAAAGTAAAAAACACACAGATCCAAGTACATGGAAGGTACATAGGTGTACAATGGAAGCAAGTATATGTAGACCAAAGATGCACCAGATAAACTCCAGTTTATTGTACTTTATTATTTTTTAAACAACATCATTATTCTACATGTTTATACAAAGCAATACACAAAGATAGGTACATATCTATAGTGAAAATAAATGCTAATATATAGGGGGCATGCTATAAATTTCTGTTTGTGTATGGTGCTTATGTGGGGAAGAGCCAATTCTTGAGTCGTTTTCTGAAGATAAGGTGGCTGTCTGTGGATCTTATGTTGGGGGTAAAGAGTTCCATAGTTTGGCTGCTTGAACAGAGAAGAATGTGCCACGCATGTTTTTTTTCTTGTATCTTGGAATTTGGAGGTGAGGTGCCCCTTTAGCGCAGAGGTTCCTTTGTTGAATGTGTTTGGTGATTTTATTCCTGATCAAGAGCAGTTCCATTCCATGTATTGCTTTGTGATTGATACAAAGCAGCTTGAACGTGGATCTTCTGGCAACCGGTAACCACTGCAGGGCTTTCAAGGCAGGGGAGATGTGGTCTTGCGGTTTGCTATGCAAGAGTAGTCTGGCAGTCGAGTTCTGAATCTGTTGTAGTCTTTTCATGGTTGTTAAAAGTGATCCGTGGTAGAGGCTATTGGCGTAATCGAGTTTGTTACGAACAAGGGAGATGTGGTAGCTTGGACCTTGTGTGGAAATCACAAATGAGGGGAAATTTGTTGCAGCATTTTATTAGTGGCAAAGCTTGATCTAGCTAGGCTGTCCACTTGGGCATTCATCGAAAGCTTGGAGTCCATGGTCAGTCCGAGGATTCTTCCTTCCTTCAATACTTTAGGCTGTGATCCCAGTTCATCAGGCCAGGCGACAAGTGGGTCATAATGTTTCCAATCGCCACACATGAGTATTTCCATTTTGTCAGCATTCATTTTGAGATGGCTCCAAGTCATCCACTGATCCAGGGCTCTGAGACAGCTGAAAATTAGGGGTTTTCCAATGTCTTTGGGGCATTCCAGTTGAAGGAGTATTTGCGTGTCATCTGCATAGTTATAGCACGTGAGGTAAAATTGATTGATCAGTACCGGTGATGGAGCAGATTTCATCTGCAGTCAGGCATTGTTTTATTTTTTTGTGCTACAGACAGACTGCATTTAAATTGCCACGCACATTTTCGTGAAAGTTAAAAACATGAAAGTGAGGCCTATTCAGTCTGAAATGCTTTTGCTGATTTTACATGTGTTTTTGCAATGTAGAGAAAAGTGGCCTTTTTAGCTTTGAAGATTAATAGAATGAGTTTCTCTCTTCCCAGCTCATCCCTTGTAATCTAAATCCACTATTTCTATCTTAAAAGACTTTGACTTGTTGCATATTTTGATAAACATTTTCAGTTAATAACACCTCTTTTTATAATGTGTGCGAATTAATAATGCACCAAACACTACACTGGGGGCTAAATGCTTTGTTGCATGAAAAAGCTATCTAAAACACTAAAGCATGTTGCTGTGTGCGCTGTATTAACTGTGTGTGTGCTTTTAAAATTTTACACTAAAGCATAAAAAGGCTATGTTGCACATTGCACATTTATTTTTCATGTTGTCATAAATAATAGAAAGGCTGCTTTTCACTAATCACTTGGCTAGGTAAACATTTATAAGGGGTATTAGTATGGAGTTGGGAAACACAATGGGCTGATTTACATGAAATTAATATTATTTTTTTGTCTGTTTTATTTTTGGAGCCTTCAAATAAATTGCTGCCTGTGAATCCAGCAAGGCTGTGACTTGTAATTTCAATGAAAAGGTAGCATGCGCAGACCGTGGCAGCTTTCCTCATGACAAGAAGAAGTCAAGGACATTTTGAACTGTACATTCTTGTGATTGTGCCAATGTACCAGTTTGATAAAGTATCCGTCCTGCTGCGCTGTGACAGGAAGGAAGGAAAACTATAGAAACATGTTTGCCTAGCAATTGTTGCAAACTTATAAAATGTGTTTATTATGTATGCTTCTTTTGTTAAAACTGGTATAGTCTGGATTTTAGAATGAGTCAGGAGAGTGAGACCTCATGCCATCATGACTGACCAATCAAGTACAGGTTTTCCTGAAGATGCAACATTTTTGTGTAGACTGCCAAGAATTAGAGTATAAATAATGACCTCTCTGGAGGGGCTTTGGCGTCTAGGCTCATTAGGGGGGTTTGTGAGCTCCTGAGAAAAGGAACAGATTAGACCAGACATTCTATGGGTTAGGTACGAGAAACATCCCGGGAGATTGCTGAAGGGCGGAGTTTGCGTCCGAGGAGAGTCATGGGGAGGTTTCTTGCTTCCACGTCATATTTTGGCACTGCAGGCCACATTCCTTTGAGGTCTTGTGAAGGAGGGGCTGTTTTCCTCTTTAGACACAGACAGACAGAGAGTGCAGCTGATTAAGATAGAATTAGATGCTAAACTTTAAGTTTATGCTTTGACTAATTAATTAGGTCTGAAAAGATTTATTTGACTTATCCATTTATTTATCTTAATGGGAGATTTTTGCCAACTATTTAAATATTGATTAGCTTTGCAAGCCTATTTTTTCTTAGAAACTCTTTAAGAATTTTGACTGATATTTTGCGCCACATTTTCTTTCCTACATGTAATGCTTATATGCAGACTGTAATGTGTTCTTTATTAATGCTATTTTTCCTGTTTTCCAAATTCTGTTACCTGATTGATATTTTACTATTGAATAAAGGGTCAGAGAAAATTAACTTTGTACTGGAAAATAAAACTCTTTAATATACTCAACAACTCTCTTTATTGGCTTAAAATAATAATTGCATTTTTGACTGTTCGTCTTTATTTAACCCCTTCATTGCGGCGGCTATTCCGCCGCAGTGCTAAGGGACGGGGCGGCCGCGCGGCGGGTGCATGCTGGTGACGGACCCACTCCGTCACCAGCCGCAGTTGAGCTGTGCTCATAAAGGAGCGGTTCCGTCATGACCCCGCCCGCTCAATAGAACACGCCGCGCAGGCGCGGAGGCCGGGCCATGACGGAACCGCTCCGTCATCAGCACAGCGCCACCGCGGCTGATGACGGAGCGATTCCGTCATAAGCATGGATATGGTTAAAGTCTCCTGAAGGTAATAAATGGTGTGAAGGGCCCAACACCTTTTCAGCAGTAAATTAGAGGTAGCATGAGGGTTTTGCATTGAGAAATTACCGCTCCATCACCGGTAATGACTTTATGTAGATGTTGAAAAGCATGGGCGAGATGATAGAGCCTTGAAGGGCCCCTGCTTTTGTAGAGTATGGTTTGAACGAGAAAGGTGGGGTATGGATGAGATTAGTTCTGTTTCAAAGGTAGGACTCAATCCAGTCTAGAGCAGTCCCCTCTAAGCCGGCTTCATACAGTCTTTGTTTCAGAGTGACATGCTCAACCGTGTCAAAGGTAGCCGAGAGGTCCAAGAGGAGTAGCGCAGCAACCATGTTGCGGTCTACTGTACTTTTCAGGTCATCCCAGATGGCAAGGAGGGCAGATTCAGTGCCTCGTCCCGGATGGAATCCTGTTTGGAAGTCTGAAAATATGTCATTCTCTTCAATGAATTGTGACATCTGGGCGAATGCTGCTCTTTCTATCAGTTTTCCCAGGAAAAGTCCACTTGTAATGGGTCTGTAGTTGTCAGGGTTCAGCGGGTCCAAGTTTGTTTTCTTCAGTAAAGGGCGTATGCGTGACTTTTTCAGTTCTTCTGGAAATATTCCAGCGGTTAAGGAATTCTTGATGATTCTTCTTACTGGAGTGGCAGCAGAGGTTGTTAAAAGAATTGTCCGGGAAGTTTGTGGTGGACACGGGTCAGAAGGGCTGCCGGCAAGCCTGCTTGCTTTGACCAGGTCCATAAATTCATCATGTGAGATGTGTTGGAAGGAATAGAGAGGCTGGGTTAGAGTAGTCTTGGATTGATGTTTTGTACAAGGGTATGTGTTGGACTGCTGGTGCTTTTTTTCTGTTTTAAGTATGAGTCCAATGTGTCTGCTCTGTCCGTGTAGTAATTTGTCAGTTTGTCTGTGAAATCTACACAATTTGGTTTGCAAAATTCATTGAGTAATTTATAGAATTCTTTGTTTGCACATTTAGCATTTAGAATTCTGTCTGAATTTTACCTTTTCTTAGCTTTTTTACTAGCGGACTTGTATAATCTGTTAATTTTCTGTAAGTGAAGTTTTTCTTGTTTGTCGTTTGTTTTAAGCCAGGTACGTTGCAGCTTTCTAATTTGTTGTTTTATGTCTTTTATCTCTATGTTTCTCTAAGGCGCTTTTTTTTTTTGTTCTGTTGTGTGGTTTTGATTGGTATCAGGATGTCAAAAGCTTCCTGTAGCCACTCATGTAGTTTTTGAACAGAATTTATTGTTTCCAGATTTGTACTGGATGTTAGTTGTATTTCTAAGTGTTCCAAATTGAGTTTGTTCCATGGCCAATAGGTGAATGGATGTAAGGTAGTTTTAGGTGAGTCTCACAGTGTTGTTTTATGTTGGAAAGCAAACAAGTGGTGGTATGACCATGTGACTGGAGTTATAGTTTGAAAGGTAACTAGTTCAGTATTAGCAAAAATTACATCTAGGATAAGTCCAGTGATGTGTGTGGGTTTGTGGAATATCTGATGCAGGTTTAGTGCGTCTAGGCCAGTGATTATTATTTTTGGATGGGTCATATTGGGTTTGTCAAACCAAATGTTGAGGTCACCCAGAATGCATAGGTTGGAGTGTATGTTATGGGGTTTGAAACTGTGTCTAGAAGTGAGTCTGGGAAAGTTGCCTTGCTAGGTGGAGGTGTGTAAAAAAGCAGGAAGTTACAGGAGGAAGAAGGTGTAAGATTGTATCTGGTGAGAAGAACTTCACAATTCTTTATGGTGATGTCGTCAACTTTAGTGATATGTAATGTTTGCATGAACACAACAGCTAGACTACCTCCTTTTATGCCAATACGATTTTGGGTGATCGTTTGATAGCTTAGAGGAAGGGCTTCATGCAGGACTGGAGCCATATCATCTCCCATAATTCAGTAATGATTAGTATGTCTGGTTTTGCATTGGTAAGAAGGTCGTAGATGTGATGTTTGTTTTTAGAGAGGGATCAAGCATTTATTAGTAGACAGTTTAGAGAATGGGCCTTGGTGATAGTGAGACTTTGTTCTGTGGAAGAGTGATCAGTATTGTGTGGGTTTGAAGCAAGTGTGTTTTTAGTGCTGGCATTAGCTGTATTATTATAGCAATTGTGTAGCTGTTAATGCGTGATAATTAGGAATGTTCCATTTGACCATTTATAGCAGATGTTGTCAAAGACATGTATATTGAAAATTGTTGTTTCCTGGTATTATATTCCAGTATTTTGTGTAATATTTTATTTAGTATTGGTAAGTCTGTGCATATTTTCTTATTGTGTAAGGGGGGAGATGTGTGGAGATGCCATTGGCTAGTTGCCTGGGTGACTTTAGGATTCTTCCATGAAAGAATGTTGAGGACAGCAGTTGCTGAAAAGTGTTGAAGGGAACAACATGTTTTTCCTTATGCTGAAATGTACCATATGGAACAAAATAAATGTGGAAAGAAACCCCACTTATTCCAGATTCACTGTTGAAAGCTGCAGAGAGGTCAAAGAGGATCAGAGCTGCTGTTTCTCCTCAGTCGAGGAGGGTTTGGATGTAATCAGTGGCAGCGATCAGGCCGGTTTTGGTGCTGTGAATGCTGCGGAAGCCGAATTGAGAGGAGTTGAGTAGCTGGTTCAGCTCTACTTGTGTTATGAGTTGCTTGTTGATGATCTTTTCCAGTACCTTCACTAGGAATGGTAGCAGGGAGGTTTGCCGATGGTTTTTGAGTTTGCTGGGTTCAGCTTACGTTTTTAGCATCTTTCCAGGCATCAGGAAATGTTGCAGTGGTGATAGAGGTTTTGAGCATGGTGGTAAGTTTCTGGACAATCCTTTGGTTTCCAAGGTTGAAGATGTGGAGAAGGCATGGGTCTGTGGGAGCTCCTGAGTGGATGGATTTCATAGTGGAGGTACGAGGTAGTGTCCTTGGTGGAAAGGAGGTTTCAGGTGATCCGTCTGGGGTTGTGTCAGTTATGGTGGTGGCTCATCTGTCAAAGAAGTCCGTAGGTATGGTTCGAAGTTTCTGTATATGGTTGTGATCTTGTTGTGGTAGAAGTCGGCGAGGTTGTTGCATAGTTCCTGTGAGGGTATAATGTTTTTGCTGGCAGTCGAGTTGGAGAATTCCATAACAATGTTGAAAAGTTCCTTGGTGTTGTTGGTGCTGGTTTTGAAGCCCTCAGCAGGAATGGTAGAGTTTGAGGGAGGTCGTGAAGGCTTCTCTGTCAGAGGTGCTCTTTCTTGCGCACCATGTCCTCCATAGCTTTTTGCTTTCTCGTTTCGCTGTTCTGAGTTCTTAGCTGTACCAGCTGGCCTTTTTGGAGGATTTTCTCCACGTGTTGATCTTGATGAGGATGATGCTGTTGGCTCAATTGGTGATCCATGCATTGGAGTTCATCACTCCCTGTTTGAGGTTGGTGGTGGTAGAGGGGTTAGAGGTGTTGAGGGCGTCCTTCAAACTGGTCTCTAAGATTTTGTTCAACCTCCGGTGGGAACACTGGCGGTGCTGGGGCTGAAGATGCAGAAGTGGATGATGGAGTGATCGGTCCATGTGAGTTCTGTGACATGGCTGTATTTTATGGGGTTTCTGGAGGTGAAAATGGGGTCCAGTGTGTGTCAAGGTCACAGGGTCATGGATGATCTGGATCAATTTGAGACTGCTCCAGAAGGTGTGCACTGTTTTTATTGTTGGAGTCATCAATGTGGAAATTTAAGTCTCTGAGATAGGTGTGGTCCTTTGAGTTTAAGGCCAGAGCCACAATTAAGTCTTCGGTGGTGTTGCAGAAGCTGGGGCGCCTCTGGTGGTGGGGAGAACCTATTCCACCAATCAGCATGTAAATATATTTTATGTTTATACTAATTTTTTTCCGTCCCAGGGTCAATTTCAATTCAACGTGCATTGCAATGCATCATTTGTCATACACTCCCCAAATAATCTCTGGTGATGAGTTACAAAAGGAAATACGTGTATTAAATATCGCTAATATAATACCATTTTCTGAAATATTGTATTGCAAGTAACTGCCAATAGACCCTGTCAAGTTAGCATTACTTGGGGACTTGCCGCCCGCAAAACAAATACTCCAGGCTACAGACCCTGAGAATGCATGCATACCTTGCCTGGCATTCCATGAGGCCACCCTGATATTCTGCATTACTTGTAACCCTCTAGATCAGAGTTTCTTAACCTTTTGACTTCTGTGAACCGCCACTCAATCATTATTGGAATCCTGGGACTCCCGCCACCTGAGTAATTACTGGAAGCAATTTAGTTGATTTGAACCATAAAACCCAGAAAGATACAGTAACACGCATTTATCAAATACACAAGTAATGAAATATGTTATTTAATTCACTAACAAATATAAAACCATCAAAATTATAATTTTAATGGGAAGATTTGAGCTTTTCTAGATTCAGTGGAGGCCACCTATGGTACATACCATATTTGTTTTACTGCTGCCACGAAACAATCTGAGGACACCAACTTAAATTTTAGCCAATTTCAAAATCCTTTACATTAATAGATAACTTCAAAACTATATCAAATTACTTTATTTCAGCAAAAATGGCTTCAAAAGTGTCACATACAACAGACTAGATTAAATCATTTGTATTAAGAACACATTCGTACAAGTAAGAATTTATAAAAATCAAAGATAATAACCATCGCAACATCACTTAGATTATAAAGATAAGAGTAAATAAAATATATGTACACAATATTAAAACATCCCAAAATCATTTTAGTAGTAATTGTACAGTAAAAAAGCCTCCTAGTTGTTGGCCAACAGTTAGTCACTAGTAGCCACTCTGCTACATGTTGAGTGACCTCCCTGCCTCTTTGACCTGATACCCCATGTGTGGCCAAGGAACTTAGCAACTTCGCAGACAAACATATCTCTTGTGTCTGATTTTAAAATACAGAGAGCTTCCCGAAAGTTCCGCGTACCCAGTTGCTGGCAGATAGACTTAATCCATTTCTGTCTTGGACATGCATAAGCAGGGCAAGCAAACAGCACATTGGATATGGACTCTGTTGTAAGTAGGTAAACTCGTAGGCAGATATGGGTCTTCAAATCTTCTTTATTAGCATAAGTAGCAGGCAATGCAGCAACACGATCACAGGTACATCCTCCGCCTTCCCTCCAGTAACCGACTCCGCCCTACTGCATTCTACCAAGCATACATTCCACGCACTCCACACGAGCACATACATACACGCGCACACACACATACACGCGCCACACACACGAGACACACACGCGCACAACACAATACACAAACCAATACCACACACCCTCCTCCTCAAAAGCTTAAGTTCCCGCAAAAGGAATCATCCTAATTTGAAATCAGAAAACCGGACAGGCAACTTCCTTACTCTATCACCACGGCGCAGGCATTCACCTCCAACACCAACATTATGGCGAGATGATCTAACATCATCAACATCTCTAACACCATTTCCAAGCTCACAGTTAGTACTACAGCTACCTGCATTGCTGGTCAACGCCAACTCTTTTACTAGGCCAAAATCATCACCTAACAAGTAACCACTACAAGACCCACCGTCCGAATGTGCACCTACCACACCACTCCTCTCATTACAAAAACTCAATTGGCGAAAATTCCACCTTTTACTGTCTTCCAATTCAACAGCACTACCAAACACCTTAATTACCCTTAAAGGTTTGGACCATACACTTTCACCTTTCAATACCTTCCTAGGATTCTTCACCCTAACCATCTGACCAATCTTAACTAAGGGCCAAACATGTCTATTACCATGATACTGCTGATTACGGTCTTGATACTTCCTAACCTCAGATCTGATTTCTTTATCAATATTCTTAGCATTACATTGCATTTTATCATTTCTCTTCCTCAACCACCAAGGAACCAACCCAGTAAATGGTTTCCTACCTCTCAAGATTTCAAAAGGTGTTTTCCCTGTAGCCGAATGGGGGGTCACACGATAAGCAGTCAACCTCTCTTGCAAAGCCTTCCTCCAGGGTAAACCTGCACTCAATGCCAATTCAACCACTTCCTTAACCACTCTGTTGAAGCGCTCAACTTGGCCGTTACCCTCTGGGTGATATAATGATGATTTAATGTGCTTGATACCCATCACCAGTAAAAACTCTTCCATCTTCTGCGAGACAAATTGGGGACCATTATCCGAAACTAGAATTTCAGGAACACCCTCTCTTGAAAATACATCCTCTAAAAATTCGATAACCACTTCCGTAGTCATCCCACTTACCATTCTTACCTCGGGCCATTTCGAATAATAATCTACCAGTACGATGGCATAACAGTCCACAGATGATAAAGCTGAAAATGGCCCCATGAAGTCGATAGCCACTTTCTGCCACGGATATTCGGGTAGCTCCACCATGGTTAATGGCACACTTAATGGTTTAGCCACTTTATCACCAGTGCCACAAATCTTGCAATCCCTTACTAAACGATCCACCATGGAATCTACACCTGGCCACCAAAACCACTCTTTGACCCTCCTTTTTGAGCTGGACATACCACCATGTCCTAAATGGCTTTTTTCAGCAATGTCTTTCCTTAAACCAACAGGAGGAACAATCCTGTCACCTCTTAGAATAATATCATTGACAATACACAATTCATCCTTAATCTTAGAAAACGCAACACATTCGCCACGTAAATTGGATTCTCTTAGCCAACCCTCAACTATAAAGCGTTTAACCTCTTTCAAAACTACATCATTCTCCATTTCACTCATCCAAGATGCCTCAGAAATACTACTAATAGCATCCTGGGTACCTATAAGGAATACATCCTTAGCAGTAAATGCTATTTCACAATCAGTATTGGTTTTAACCTCATTAGGATCCACATTGGGTAGTCTGGATAAACCATCCGCAACCACGTTGTCTTTACCCGGAATGTATTCTATGTCAAAACTAAACATCTGCAGCTTCGAAGCTAAACGAGCTAATCTTGGAGTCAAATTCTTTCCACCCTCAGGTCTTAAAATATTCACCAATGGTTTGTGATCGGTGCAAATTTTAAACTTCCTCCCCCACACATACATCTGAAATCTCTCAGCTGCCCATGAAGCAGCCAACAATTCTTTTTCTATTACGGAATAATTCCGTTCCGCTTGGGTCAAAGTGCGTGAAGCATACGCTACCACCCATTTTTCAGACTTAACCCGTTGGGAGAACACAGCACCAATTCCATAACCAGATGCATCCACAGATAACACACATTCAGCCGTTGGCAAGAAAGGTTTCAGACAAGGTGTATTAACTATCTCCTTCTTCACTTTCTCGAAACATGTTTTCTGTTGCTCACCCCATGTAAACATTACACCTCTTTTTAGTAATGATCTCAAGGGTTCAACCTTTGAAGCATAGTTCTCAATGAAACGTGAATAAAACTCTGTTAGTCCAAGAAATGACATCAATTTTTCTCTACTAGTAGGCTCTGGAACAGCTAAAATAGCATCTACATGGCTAATTTTAGGTCGAATGCCATCCTTAGATATGACATGTCCTAAGTATTCTACTTCGGATTTCCTAAATACACATTTCTCATTTTTAATAGTCAGTCCACTTTTTCTCAATTCATCTAAAACAGCAAATAGACTTTTATCGTGACATTCTTTGTCCTTCCCATATATCAAAATGTCGTCTTGAAACACCTTAGCATTTTCAATACCTTGTAAAACCCTGCACATTTCCCTTTGGAACACCGCAGATGCACTGGCAAGGCCAAATGGCATACGTTTATACCTAAACATTCCTTCTGTGGTAATGAAAGCAGTGCAGTGTTTAGAATCGTCCTCTAACACAATTTGATGGTATGCTTTAGTTAAGTCAATCTTGGAGAACCAAGACGAACCACCAACAGAAGATGTGAGTTCCTGCAAGTTTGGAAGAGGAAATGTGTCAACCCAGATGGCTTCATTTAAACATCTTAGGTCCACGCACAGACGCAAATCGCCATTAGATTTAAGCGAAATCACGACTGGCGAAACCCAATCTGAACTTTCAACTGGTTCAACAATACCGTCACTACACAGCTTTTTAAGTATTTCACCCAATTTTTCTCTATAGCTAATGGGAACATTCCTAAGTTTCTGTCGAATGGGACATGCACCTTCTCTTAATATTATTCTGTGCTTGAACCCAACCATTTTACTAATCCCATTAGAAAATACATCGGGAAATTTTTCTTGTAGATTTGAGTAAGAATTCTTCTCAACACATTCGTCCTGAATAGAGTAAACAGGACATTCCAGTCTGGGGTCAATTTTCATGCCCAAATCAAAAATGTGTGGCCACCCCAAAATAGTTGCACCTTTGTTGGACACATAAATCTTACCCTGGCATGAATTACACCCAAAACTTATTTTAGCAATTATGAAACCTTCTAAAGGTATCTTGTGCCCAGTGTAACTACCAGGATGTACATCAGGACCTAATAATTGCCTGTTGGGCCAAAGAGATTTAAACAAGTCCATGTCCATAATGGTATACCACGCACAAGAATCTACCATGACCTTTACTTCTAAACCATCAATATTGACAAAGCATGATGGTAACTTTTTAACCTTTTTTGTCCCTTTAACTGATTCATCATGTATACTGCATACATCACCTACAACGTGGAAAACATCGTCTTGATTTTCCACCTGGACACAATTAATGTCATCTTGCTCATCATCTTGTAAATAATTAACTTTAGCTTTAAAATTCCGACACACTCTAGTAAAATGTCCCTTTTTTTTACAATTAGTACATATTTTATCGAGTGCAGGACACCACTTATAGTTTGCTAGATGAGTGGAAGACCCACATCTAAAACATGCAAACTTTTTCAGCTCATTACCTTTCTCAAAAATGTTTTCATTGCCCTTTTTATTAGAATAAGATGAATAGTTAGTCATCTTACTATCACTCTTGAATTTAGATTTGTCACCCTTATTTACCACATTAATTGAGGTAGAGTCAATATCATTTTTTTCATTTCTAACCTCACGAATGCATTGGTCTGAAATTTCTACACCTCTAGCAACCTCAATAGCATTTTTCAATGAAGTACTCCCAGATGACCATAATTTCTCCTGAATTTTCTAAGATTTTGTCTTCATAAGGATCTGGTCTCGCAAAACCTGATCATACGTCATACTTTCAAATTCGCACGTGACCGCTAAACCCCTCAAGGCTGAAACATATTGGTCAATTGACTCATCACTTTTTTGAGCTCTTGAATAAAACTTAAACCTTTCCATCACTACGTTAATTTTCCTTCCAAATCTCTCCTGCATTTGTTTGACGGCACATTGATAAGCACCCATATCACCTGCATTTTCAATTTTAGGTAAATTTTTGAACTCCCTTAAACCTACAGCACCTAATCTATGTTTAAGCAAAGACACTTTCCTATCTTGAGAAGATTCTTCTTCAGCTAAAACTTCAACATAAGCTTCAAACATATCAAGCCATAAGTCCCATGCAATAGGAGGTTCACCAGACTCCGCTAAAAAAAATGGCGGTGGATGAATCGAGGACATTTCAATTAATATGTGAGTTAATACCACTTAAAACTGGGAAAAAGAACAAGAAAAGAAAAAGAAAAAAAAATTCCTTTGTAAGTACTTTGCGCAAAAAGTTCACCAAAGTCCAAATTAGTATGTAATTCTTCTTGTAAATATCTTGTACAAAAAGTTCACCAAAGTTAGATTTGAATAAAATTGTTCACCAAAGTCGCAATAGCAATTTTAAATATGGATGTTAATATCATCAATGCAGAAATCAACTGGTATGGCTGGCGTTGAAATTGATATGCGTTCAAGAAAAATAACGTTAAACACGCAGTAAATTATACCCATTCAAAGTTGAAATTGGCATCTAAATCGTAGCTTCATTGACGCGTTGCTCGTTGCAGCGTTACTTCATTGCCGCGTTGCTTCGTTGACGCGTTGCTACGATGCGTTGCTACGATGCTAAAATATATCCAAAATGGCCGCACGCTATGCGTGATGCGTGTCACGTAATGATCATTGAGCGTGATGACAACAATAGGCTACGGAAAGTCAGAAGGTTCAGGATTGAACAATAACTATCCGCACGCGCAGAACGTTCACTCACGAGTCCAATTTGAAAGATGCAAGATAGCGTTGCCGAAGGTAAAATTTCTTAAACATACCAGCTAGCGTTGCTGAAGGTAGAACTTCTTAAACATACCAGTTTGCTGCATACAAGTTGTTAGACGATCTCTTCATAGTAAAACAAAATTTGGTTGCAAGCAAAAGTTGAATGATGATAATCCAAACAGAAAAAAAAATATTTCACGAAAAATTAATATCCAATGTCGCTGCTGCTGCCAAGAATCCCGCTCGTCGCCATATGTTGTAAGTAGGTAAACTCGTAGGCAGATATGGGTCTTCAAATCTTCTTTATTAGCATAAGTAGCAGGCAATGCAGCGACACGATCACAGGTACATCCTCCGCCTTCCCTCCAGTAACCGACTCCGCCCTACTGCATTCTACCAAGCATACATTCCACGCACTCCACACGAGCACATACATACACGCGCACACACACATACACGCGCCACACACACGAGACACACACGCGCACAACACGATACACAAACCAATACCACAGACTCTACAGAAGCCTTGCATCCTGGACAGTTACTGATGCACGGGTCTTTAGTGTGCCATTTGACTTTTGCCTCATTACAAGGAGCTTGCAAAGCCTGAATTGGGCATAGAGCTTTCTGTCTTGGGTTACTTGTTTTAGATCAAAATAGGGTTCAAGAAATCTGGTCTTTTTGTGGAGTAAAAATACTGTATTTAGTTTACCCCTCTCGACCCTGCCAATGTCTGCTTATGCAACCCATTCCTATTAGTGTTTCTTTAATACAGCTTTCCGAAGCAGGGGTGAATCATGGTTTTCCCAGGCTTCTTTTAGCCCTGTAAGGTAACTGGAGACTGCTGCTGGTGGATTTTGCTAGACTGAGGCTTTTAAATTACTTCCTAAGTTGCGCGTTTCTGCATTTTATTTGCTGACTGTTGTAGTCTTTTAAAATCACTTGGAACCACTGACCTGCACCGGACTGGAATTGCTAACGCGGGGCTCGGGTAATTTAGCCGACCCGCCTGAAGATTAGCGTTCCAGTTCCGGTTTTGCCTGCTAGTTCCTCCCCCAGCTCACATATAACCAGCTTTGCAGTGTCTGCGCAGCTGTAAGGTAACTGGCGACTGCTGCTGGTGGATTTTGCTAGACTGAGGCTTTAAATTACTTCCTAAGTTGCGCGTTTCCGCATTTTATTTGCTGACTGTTGTAGTCTTTTAGAATCACTTGGAACCACTGACCTGCACCAGTCTGGAATCGCTAACGCGGGGCTCGGGTAATTTCGCCGACCCGCCTGAAGATTAGCGTTCCAGTTGCGGTTTGGCCTGCAAGCTTCTCCCCCAGCTCACATATAACCAGCTTTGCAGCGTCTGCGCAGCTGTAAGGTAACTGGCGACTGCTGCTGGTGGATTTTGCTAGACTGAGGCTTTTAAATTACTTCCTAAGTTGCGCGTTTCTGTATTTTATTTTCTGACTGTTGTAGGCTTTTAGAATCACTTGGAACCACTGACCTGCACCGGACTGGAATCGCTAATGTGGGGCCTGGGTAATTTCGCTGACCCGCCTGAAGATTAGTGTTCCAGTTCCGGTTTGGCCTGCTAGCTTCTCCCCCAGCTCACACAAATCATAGATGCAACGACCGCGCAGCGGGCGCGCCGGTGGCGTGCCGAAGGCGCGTGAAAGGCAAGCCCGTCTGCGCCCGGACTGCGCCTTGTGCCAGACCCTCTGGTCCTTGCTGCAGGATCACCTACTCTAAAAACTGCCTCCTTAAACTTAACAAAGATACGTGCGGTCACCACAACAGCGTGTAGCTTGTGGGGTCCTATTGCTGCATACCTTGCAATGGGGCAACCACGAGGGGCATAACACCGTGTACCGGTCACCCAAGGGTTTCCTCCCTCAGAATAGCTATATAAGGGGCAATAATCAAGTAAATGAGAATCGTAGAGTCATTAACTGTATGCTTCTCAATGTCAGATCCATGGCTAAACATAAATACCAACTGGAATGTCTAATACAGACGGAAGATCTGGATGCACTATTTTTAACAGAAACATGGGCTAATGACAGCGGTGACCCCGACTGGAACATCGCCATCCCTTCAGGTTATACGGTTGCAACTATTAACAGAGCTGAAGGAAGGGGTGGAGGTTTAGCTATAATTTACAGATCCTCTCTCACCCTGTTGACTACGTCCGAGAGTCTTGAGGGCGCTGAAGCAATGAGTTTCACATTGAAATCTACCAATACCTCCTTCTTTCTCTGGCCTATTAATTTATAGGCCTCCTAGTCCTAGAGCCCCGTTCTTAGCTGCTATTAAAACTCATTTGGAGAACTCCCTTGAGCACGAATATTACACTATCTTGGGAGACTTTAGTTTCCATTTTGAGGATAAAAACAACCTGGAGACGGCTAATCTCCTAGACATACCCTCCTGTCATAATTTGGAGCAAATTGTTAGGCAACCCACACACACGGCAGGCCATACTTTGGATGGCATCTGCACAAATATTCCCCATATCGCACTAAGCAAAATCACACCAATGCTATGGTCTGATCACTGTGCTGTGTTTTTTTCTATCTCACTCATTGCCTCCACTCATAGGAGGAGACTTAGGTCCCCCCAGGAAATACCGTGCCTGGAAGTCAGTCACAAGGTCTGACCTATTAGAGGCTCTTGAAGACAGAGTAATGGCCTGCACAGATGCAAATCAGGTGGCTATAGCTCTACAAGACAGCCTTAATAGAACTGCCAATAAGGTAGCACCTGAAAAAGCATTTAAAGTGTGGCAAAAAAGGGTGTCTTCACCGTGGTACTCACCACATTTAAAAACTGCTAAAATCAACTGCAGACAGAAAGAGCGTGCTTGGAGAGCACACTATGAAGTAGCACATAAGAAAACATACTGTGCTGCACTTGAGGACTACAAGAATGTAATTATTCATGCTAAAACCATCTACTATTCCAGGAAGATTCAGGACGCTGCCCATTCTGGCAGAGAAGTATTCTCTACTGTCAACTCCCTACTGAACTGCCCATGTGACGCTAATTTCCTGCCAGACAAAGCATTCACGGACAAGCTGGCATCTTACTTTCTTAATAAGGTACACTCTGTCTACAATGATCTGTCCAATGCAGCAAACAGCATACAGATTAAGCAAGACAGGCATGATGCTACTAGCAGCACCCAGGGTGGCCTGCCACTGTTCTCCCCACTTGGCGAGAACACGGTGACAGACCTGTTGTTAAAAACGAAGTCAGGCTCACCTATGGACCCATGTCCATCCCATGTACTCCATATGGCTCCAATAGAGATTAGTGCATTGATATTGCCGGTCCTGAATCAGGTTCGGAGTTCAGGAGTCTTCCCGCTAGTATGGAAAAAGGCCTGTATTCGACCGCTGCTAAAAAAGCCAAAGTTAGACCCCACCGATGAAAGAAATTACCGCCCTATCTCCTGCCTGCCTCTGCCATCCAAATTAGTGGAGAAAGCCATGAATTTGGAGTTATCATCTTATCTTGAGACAAACAACATTCTCGATAATACCCAACATGGCTTCCGTGCAAAACATTCAACGGAAACAGCCCTAATTATGGCTGCAGAGGAGATACGAAAGGGCATGGATGAGGGAGGCAGAGTTACCTTGGTCCTGTTGCACATAACAGCGGCCTTTGATACTGTGAATCATGAGGTACTCATCCAAAGGCTCTGTGACACGGGGGTCAAGGGCTTAGCATTGGATCTCCTCACCTCCTTTCTATCTGATAGAGAACAAGTCATTTTTTGGAACGGCCATCAATCAGACAAATTCCTCCTTCCGGGAGGAGTCCCCCAGGGCTCTGCTTTGTGGCCCACCTTGTTCAACATCTATGTCACCCCCCCTGGCTAAACTAATAAAAAATCAAGGCTTCAAGCTAGTGCCATATGCTGATGACACTCAGCTGATTGTCTCAGTGTCCCATTCTGTGGATTCCAAGGCAGCTGATTTCTCTCTCTGTATGTCAGACGTCATGCAGTGGATGAATCTGAATTTCCTGAAGTTGAACACAGAAAAAACGGAAGTCCTTGAGTTCGGCCAAAAGACATCGATCTGGAACCAGTTGTGGTGGCCCACATCAGCGGGAGCCTGTCCGGTTCCAGTAGCCAAAGCGAGGAACCTTGGCATAACTTTCGATAAAGACTTGTCCTGGAGGCCACAGGTTAACCAAGTGGTCTCTGCATGCTTTTTCACGCTTAAAGGGCTGAGAAAGATACTGCCGTGTATTCCTTTCGGTCTTAGGAAAACAGTCATAATTGATACCATCTTCTCAAGAATAGACTATGGCAATGCCCTTTATCTGGGAGCTGGCAGTGCTCATATGGCCAAGCTACAATCAATACAAAACGCAGCCGCTAGACTACTTCTCAATCTGCCTAAGTACCATTCCACTTCTCGTTCCATCAGGCAGCTACACTGGCTCCCTATACAAAGGCGGGTGAATTTCAAAGCACTTTGCCTGGTTCATAAGGCACAGTCTGGAGATGGAGTCTCCGACCTCCAACAACTATTCACTCGGTATCAGCCAACCCGCTCTCTGAGGTCTGTAACGCAGGGTCTGGTCACTGTCTCCAAGATCAAAAGACATCGATGGGGAGGCAAGGGTTTCTCCTATCTGGCTTCAAGGCTACAGAACTCTATACCACCACAGCTTAGACAGATCCCCAATCGGAGGTTGTTTAGGAAGGAAATTAAGACATGGCTCTTCACCCAATGATACATCGGTTAGCTCCTGTTCAGTTACCTTACATAGCACCAAGACGCCTCTGCATTAGTGCGCTTTAGAAATACCATCCCTCACTCACTCACTCACTAGAACAAATAAAGCTTCTTCATGTTGCTCAGCCACCCCACCTTATTAAAAACGTCTAAGGGGGTGACCTCTGCCATAGCTTCGGCATATAATGATAACTCTGGGGTCCTCCTGACTCTGGCCCAGAATAGCAGTGGAGGAGGTTTAGCAATGTCACTAATGGGACGTTGGCCAATGTCTAGCATAAGTGGGTAGATTGGGGTACTTTGGGGCATCAGTAGGTTCCTTATGAATTTGTGCTCTGATCTAGTGAGCTCCAATATCTTTTCGAGTCCCCACAGTTCGGATCCGTACAGGGCAGAGCTGACAGCTTTGAGATCATAGACCTGTAGAGCAGGAGCAACTGGTCTGGTGTGGGAGGAATGGTGTTTTTTCTCTAATTGAAAGAAAAGGTGTACCCTAAGCAGACAAGTTAATGTTATGAGTCCAATGAGTATGAAATAGTCTTTATGTATTGTTCCAAGTTCCAATTCTTTATTCCAATACAATCAGGTAGTATTTCCACAGCTTGATGCAATGGTACATTCACAAAACCAGCTAACACGTGTTTCATCATGTGTTGTAACATACAATTGACTTCTTCAGGGCTGTGAACTCAAGAAAAACAAAAAATGACTGAGAAATTCTGTCCTCAGAAAAAACGTATGTCCAACACCCATAAGTGAACTCAAGAGGTGTCCATCACCCAGAGAATAAAAAGGTACGTTAAAAAATCTGGGGTAGAAAGAGAGCAGAGCCAACATCACACCAAGAATAGAATAGAGAGAATTTCAGAAGGAAAGTTTGAACCTGTAAAGTACCCAAGTTTTTTTCAAAAAACCATGGTCAATGTATAAATAATCACCTGATAGTTTTGCCAGTTCGTTACACTATCAATCCAAAACAATCGCTGTAATAAAAAAGTATATGAAGACCTGTCGGTGTAAAAACAACCGGTTAATCAATTCCCTTTAAAGATTTATAACAAATAATATTTTGTAAGTGATATCAAACAGAAAAAAGAACCTTCTAACTTGCAAAATTAGATCCTTGCAAGTGAGGTAGATATATAATGTTCGTGAGACTTATTCACTGTGTCAAGTCTTCCACTTGCTATAATCAAAACGAGAGAGAGAACTTACACATAAGGCCACCCGGGCTAGCATTTATTCATGAGCTATCATTAAGTTCCATATTTATACTAAATGTACACGGTGTACTAGTTGAGAGCCTAATAGCTCACCTTATGACGTGTGCGGCACAACACCACATATATTCCGAAAAGTGTACAACATAAACATCCAGGTAAAGATGAAAATAATGTAAGTTCATGTAAAGATCATAAGTTCATGACCTAAAAGAAACAAGCATTTGCAATGCAATAGGTCTCGCAATGACATTGTTTTGAGCTATTGGCATTGAAAATGTTATTGTTTTATTTTGTTCCCTTCGTGAAGCATTAATCAAGTAATGGCGTTGTAAATGACAATGTCTTTAACCCCCTGTTCACCCCCGCATACAGACATACATAGAAGCCACACTACAAACGGGCACATATGCATGCACACGCTGAGAAACACATGCACCCCGTGAGACAGACACACTAATACATAGAGGCAACCTGGGTAAACAAGCACTCATTTTATGAAGGCTATTCGATGCCCTCATCCCATTCCTGGAGCTCCACGGTACCCCCTTCCTAGTAAACTCACCAGTCCCATTAAGAAGTGAGACAAGATACCTAACCAGCTAAAACAGGATATGAACGCACTTGTCACTGCAGAAGCATCTTAACACGAAGAGCAGCGCCTCGTCGAGCTTCAGTGCGCTGGACAGCTGAGATGAATGTGAGCTGGAGCGACAGCCCGTCAGGATGCAGGAAGTGGTTGCCGAGGGCCGGGCCGCGTGAAATGTGTATCTGTGAGAAATGTATACCTGGCGATTGAACACACTAACTATGAGCTATCTCATCGGCCTAATTAGTGGAAAAACTTTCAGACCCCGAACGGATAGACATCGCGCACTCCCCTCCCCACTCACACCACCCGCACCGACCCCCGAGCCCTAACACAGCAACCTTTAACCTAGAATATCGCCCCCACATTTCTTCGCTTGTAGCTCAACTACCGACAGCCATATACCAGATCTCCATGAAGGGGACATAACCCAGGCTCCATGACCATACAATCTATGGCCTCTCTGCTGCAGCAGGCTAACAGCGGATCTGCTGCATATTGTTACTTTTCTGTTTTTATCGCACCCTTCTCTGCTGTGAAATGGACTGAACGTACGTGACCTTGATATAGTCTAATGGAGACGAAAGAAAACAGCTGAAAATGAAAGTAAAACCGAGAGACGAGGCACGAAAGGAAGGAGAAAAGGATAACGTTAGGAATAGAGAGTGCAAAATACAAAAATGCATTTGTGGAAACCCATCTTTCTGAAAAGAAAACATGATTCTGCTTTACCTTTGTCCACAGCTCGAAAGTAACTGAATCAGTAAGTTGTTCCCTATATGCAAAGTTGATTTTCTGCATTAACATCCAGATGCTGATTTAATAGCCCAAAGTTTCAATGCAAAGAAGAGAGACCAAAGAATATCAGTACGTCCCAATATTTTGGAAAATCTTTTGAAATACCGCAATCTGCCTACCTTAACAGAAATTCAGTAACCCTAATCAAGGTCCATTGGAACCAGTAAACATGCTCTGGTACAGTGCCAAAAAAAGTAATATTTTTGGAAGTGGAGGGAGACACTTCATCAAATAACATTTGAGATAAAGAGGAAGATAATCCATAATTTAGTTAGTCAGGTAGGCCTCCTTGCGTGATTTCTCAAAGGACAGATTTTGTGCCATCTCAGGCTTGAGGCAGAACAAATTATCTGAGAGTTTCCCTTTTGATGTTTTGGGGGCAAGGGTGTCTAACAATATTTCGGGCAGGGGGGCTTATTCATGCCAGATAGTCAGGATAACCTTTGAGGTTCAGTGTACATAAATGTTTCTCACGTGGCTATGCTGAAAATGTGGCATGTGGCTCATCACATTGTAATCCCATACACTGGAGCACATGCAAAATGTAATCCTTACCCTTTTTTTACTGTCTTTTTATTACAATTCAACAAACACTAATATTGAAAAGGGGGAACTTGACAAAACTTTAAACATATTCAAAAGTTCATAAGTCCCTTTATTAAGGCCAGTTTCTAAATTCTTTTCATGAGATCCTTCTCCAAACACCCTTGACTCTTCCACCAAAGCCATTCCCCTGGTTCACCAGAACGTATTGTGGACATGTTTCATGCCATGTCACTATGTTTTTTTTCCCTAAAAGAACCACTTATTGAATTTCACCATCATCTGCCTCCCCTCAATTACCAGGAGGCAGACGAGCGCCCAACCCCAACAAATAATGCCACGATTTTGAATGCCCCATGCAAAGTAGACATCTGGCTGCTGGAGAACTCCCCATGCACTTAGTGAAGACCTATTTTGACTCTCTTGTAACAGCTGAGGCAGTCGCTCTATTGACATGCAGCCGGCTATCCCTTCTTGGTTCTCCCTCTGTACCATCTATATGTCTTATCTGATCAAGGTCACCTAATGGCATGCTGATGCTTCATTTTTTTTCTTTATATCCTTATTACATTTTTTATCATTTTCCTAACACCGTCAAATTAAGCAGTAGTACATGTCGCACTGTTGTACAAGATCAATGTCGCTATGTCGCTGTACATATAATTCCAGGTATTATCAGCTCAGAACCATAGCATAAGTAGCATCTGTGTCACAGAAATTAACGTGCATTTATAAGTTAGCATGGGTAACTACATCCCACGCATACCGTTACCTCCAATTGAGGAGCAGGGCTCGTTTATTACCCGTGACTCCCCGTGCCAGTAATTGACCATAGGCAGACATGACAATTATTACAAAGGAATTGGAAATCAAAGAGAGAGCAAGGGTGGATTTATAGACTTTCCACCCATAAGACAGGACTTAATGACAATATCCCATGGGCCACTGTACTCAAACAACCCTTAAACCTCTGAAAAGTAGACACTAACAGTATACCCATGTACCCTTCCTTTGACCCACTGAGTTCCTCCTAACCAACTTTGTTCCATGCCCCCATAGATACTAAACACCCAGGGTGTGCCTTTTACCTACTGTCACCCCCTGATACTGGTATTATTCCAGATACTCAACACCCGGGTTGTGCCTTTTACCTAGAGTCACCCCCTGATACTGATATTATTTCAGGCACTAGTGTCTCACCAGGATCACTATCCTAGGGCCCAGTGTTTTATATAACTTTGTCAGATGTTAGTTAGCAAGGCACCTCTTACAACTTACTGCACCTGCCAGGACCCGTGAATTATCCCTATACTGTCTTTTGCCCCACTCCCAGTAATCATCGGAGTTCCCCCATACACGTCACAACGTTACGAGACGTTTGTAGCCCCTCCCACAGCCACGCCCACCCCGGAAGCGGCAGACTTCTCATTACCGAGCCGGCTCCGCACGGCAACACTAGCCGAGCAGAGGACGGTAGCAGTAGGTTAATGGCCGATTCCTTCGCTCACCAACTGTAAGTAGAAACCTTCTTTCTCCCCAGAGAACCTGACACACTATCGGGTATCACGGTGCAGATCACTCTATTAAGCCGGGCACACTCCATGTTGTTCGACTGGTAGACGCGCCTCTTACCATTTTCATATTACGCTATTACAGAATATGTTTCCTTGGCGTGAAAAGCCTACCCCCTGCCCGTTGAAGCACGTTAGAGCCTATAACTAAGTAAGCCCTCGCTCAAGCCATGCAACTTATGTGTACTCCTATGTGTTACGTGTGTGTTTGTCTTGTACGTTGTTTTACGTTAATCTACGTTATTCAATGACGATGTGCACAATATGCAGCGCCGATTTTTTGCAATCACCAGCCAATGACTGAGGATCACGACGATAATTTCTGCGCGCCCTCATGGATATATACAAGTGCAATGAATAGTAATGCATGTAGGAATGCACGCACCTAGTGATAAGTGTGCCTTTAAGAACATATACGAGTGCTATAAACAATAGTGCATGTAGTAATGCATGCACCTATTGATAAGTGTATGTGTCCAAAAAAAAACCCACGGACACTTAATCACCCCGTTATTTTATCACACGGAGGGCTAAACCTCTATGGCATGAAATATCACAGCACAGAGACACTTCACGACGTTACAGGAGAGTAAGCATGATCATAACTGAATTTTGTTTACCTTCCTTTTCCCACAGGTCTCTTCTTCTTCTTTTTTCATTTTTTTGCCTGCTCGTCTACTTGATCGAGCGCATATACCACTGGCCATTTGCCATTAGGTTCACAGGGGTTCAGGACAGGGTGCGCCTTTTAGGGGGCCCACACCTCCCGTCCACCTGTTTTTGGTCCTGAGGAATACCGGGCAATTGCCCATTTGGTAGAAACTTGTTGACCAATTCACACAAACACATATAGAGATTCTCTGGTCGTAACTCACCTACCAGTATCTCGCCACCAATATTTTTAACATTATTCAGTTGCTCCAAAATAAAAATTATGTTTTGAGTTAAACCAGGACAATTTTTAACATTTTTTTTTTTTTTTGCACCTACAGTCACAACCCGCTCCACTGTAGTACAGGTGTTGAAGCACATCCTGGTGACGCTAGGTCACCAGGGTGGACCCCGATGATGAAGCATGTCACCACTAGGTTGGTGAGTGAGGGGTTTTAAACAAAAGGTTGAATTTTTTCCTTTTTGCCAGAAAGTTCACCCTCCAGAGAATTTTTCAAACTCTCCGTTGGGGATACTCCTCTTTTTGTTTCATTGAATTATTACAAAGGTGCATGGCCCCTATTCAGGTCAACTTTAGGATCACAGTAGCCAACAGTACACGGGCGACAAGCAGTGAATATCATAACTGGTTACAAAATATCTACAGTTTTACCATTTGAACCATAACTAACAAAAATAAAATAGAATAAAAGAAAGAGAGATATCCAGTACTTAAAGGAACGTGCATCTGGTGTGGATGGTATGCTGATGCTTCATAAAAGGTTTCATTCATGTGTTGCTTCTTCAATCACTCATTCATGTATCACCTTCCCATGTATCCAGCGTGGGTAAGGTATGGTTTGTAGTGACATAGCGTAGCTTCCTCCGTGGGCTCCGCTATAAACCACACACTCGAAGAGTCAAGTGGTTTATGAGCCGGCACAATGCTGGGAGGAAAATGGATCCTGCCATGTTGTCAGACAGCCCATACGTTGGACTTTTTACTGTGAAGAGAGGACATATTTCTGCACTTTTTGTGTGTCCCAATAATTCAGCGCAAGGACAGGTTTGGACAGTTGTAATGTCCTTATGTATTGCACTTAGTAATAGGAAGTTGAAGATTAATGCCCGAGGCAGAGCCAATGAACAGAGATATGATGCTAATTCAAGTTTAAAATAACCTCTTGGCGGCCAAAATGAGTTGCAGCACACAGGCTACTAAATGCCGGAACTTTTTTCTTTATATTTTACAGTCACTTTTGAATTGTCTGGTTTCGATATATTTGGCCTATTTGAAGGTTAACTCACCTCCACCCATAACTCCCTAATATATGTGGCTCCCCTACGTGGTTTTTTTCGTTTCAAAATTCAAATCATGCATTTGGGGCTTGGTAGTATTAAAGGAAGGATATATTTTCTACAGAACTGAATGTGGAAGTTCCAGTTACCCGGAGTAAGCACAGAACGACATTAAAAGAGGAATTTACAGGGACCAAAGCACTTATATTTAGTGTTTCCCTACAATAATTGCCACACCTTTGTTTTGTTCTTTAGAAAAAAAGTGTCAATGCGGGCTGTTTTTTAAAAGAAGTAAATAGTTACATTTCCGCAATGTTACTAAATTTCGCAGACATTAACACCAATCTTCTGCTAACTGGTGATTGGCAGCGATGTTAATAAGAAAGTAACTGTTAAGTTCACACCGTTTCAACGGGCTTCTGCGCCAGCCCTTTAATGACGAGTTGCACTGCCATTAATTTACCGCAACCCCTTGAAATGCAGGGAGGGTACAAATGTGCAGTAGCTCATGGCCTCCATTTAATTGGAGAGCATAGTGAATAGGTACTCCCTTTAGATAAGCCTCGTGCGGAAAGTCACAAAGGCATCATCTGCCATTAAACCTCAAAGCGCCAAGAGGCAAATGCATTGGTGAATGTTCCACTAAAAAAACCAGAAACAACCATGTGCCGAGAATAAAAATACCCAGAAAAAGAAGACTTGTGGAACTGCTATGTTCTGGTGGGTGGCAGGTTGAGGCCTGTGGCTCCGGGGCGTAACTGTGGGCCCACCGGATTGCTAGGCTTTGCACCATGTCCATACTCTCTGCACACGGAAAGGTCAAGGACTCTAAGGAGATCACGTTCACCCCTCTGTGACGGATTGATTTAACTTCATCATAAGTGTGAAAGAAGTGCTTCTCTCTCACCTCCTCTACCCAGGAGCTACTAGATATCCAATTGTTTCCCATACAATACAGAAAGAGCAAAACCAACCCAATCACAATTTTAGTTTTCATGGGATTGACCATGTGAAAAGTGATCCACGAGGCGGTAACAGGGAATTAGACCTAAGCCGCAGAGAAGCATTATCGATCATGAGATTGAAGGCAGTTGAACTTCGCCTGAATGTAGATAGTGAACTATAGTATTTTCTTGGACAATGAGCTCATGTATTCATTGGCGTGTTATGATCTGAACCATTACTGATATGATTTTTAATAATAACATTCAAGTGTCTCTATTGTGTTAAAAGATGTAACACAGATGTGACGAAATGACTGGATGTTACAGTGGTAAACGAGTTTGTGGCTATTGTATGATTAATGTTGAAAGACTAAGGGCCAGATGTAGGTAAATATCATTTACCGATTTTAAAATACCTAATTTTACCAATTCAGTATTTTAGAATCGGTAAATGATATGTAGCTAAAGATTCAGTAAATTTTACTGAATCTGTAAAATTCGGTAAATACCGATTCGATATTTACCGAATCGGTATTCCCCAGGCCCCCAGGAATGAATGAGAATTACTGATTCGGTAAATACCGAATCGGTAATAGGGGTAGATCTACAAGGGTGGCAGGGTGTCACATTGACACCCTGTTGCACCCCTGTATAGTGCATGGGTGCACATGTGGCAGACATGCATGCCCTAAGGCACTGAATAAAAAGCACAAATTTGCTTTTTAAAAGATAATTGGAATTTACCACCAACTAATAGTTGGTGGTAAATAACGAATCCTTAAATGTAAAAAGCACTCACTTGAGTGCTCTCTACATTAAGGATTCGGTAATTTACCGAAAAGGTATGTTAAGAATTCGGTAATTTACCAATTCCTTAAATTACCGATTCGGTAAATTACTGAATCCTACAATTTGGCCACCTACATCTGAAAAGCCTAATTCCGGTCGGTAACAGCCGAAATTCGGTAATTTCGGCCGTTACTGACCGGAATTAGGCTTCCTACATCTGGCCCAATGTAATATAATATGTTTTGGTTTAGGGACTTTGGAAACTGAGTAAAGATACTTTTAGAAGTGACAATATGAATTGATTTCAATTTGGGTCACATATATAACTGCAATGCATTACGATGAATTTCAAAGAAACTGTTAGTCTTGTTAATGGTTTAAAAACCTATGCGGCTATGATAATACACTATAAACACACTGGTGTTCATCTGTCACAGTTTTATGTGAGTACTCTGTATTTAATCTGCTTGGCTATTTACTACACTTATCTATTAAATCTTTTCTCGTCACTCCTCTCTGCAGTATCTTGAAAGATAAGCTTATCACAATGATTATTATGGTGAAAGGATGAATCTTTTAAATCTCTAAGCACTATACTGGATGGGCTTGGAGTTGGAATACCAAATATTCCCTGATCGAATTTACGGACAAGAGTATTAATTCTCTAAGTTATGCTGACTATGAATTTATGTCTTATACTGTGTGGTAGGGTAGGCCTGTTTGTGTTTTGTCAAGCTGATTATAGATTATGTAACTGAACCAAGTATGGGATGTTAGGAGTTTCTTAGAACGTCTTCCCTTTTCCAAAATGGCGAGCAAACTTCCATTTAAGTTATAAGAACTTGTGATAGGTGCATATATCAGTATGAGTATTGTATTTTTTTTATTGAGTTAGTAAGACATATATAGTACAGGAGCATTAAACGATATTGTGCGCCATTAACTGATACAGTTGCTTGGAGTTTTGTTTATTTATTTTAGATTAAGTTTGTGGTTACGGTAGAAACCATGTTGTTCATATTGGAATGTTATACGATAACATACTGGATATTGCTCCGTGGAAATTCATTGAAATAATTTCAATTGACGAATATTCGGTAGACATATTAATTGAGAATAGGTTTGCTCCAAGAACCAAGGATGTATTTCAGCATTCCAAGATGGCGGATACTTATTTGTTATATTTACACGTGGTTTTCATGACATGTGACACAGTATTATGTATAAATTTACACTCCAAGATGGCGCACAAGGTGCACGCCAAAGGACAGGATTTCAGAACGGAGAACCTCTATAGATACAGTAAGGAGTTAGGACAGCTTTGTGGGTGTATTTTTTGTTAGATGGTGGGGAGAGACATGGTTTCTTAATAGGAAAATATCTATTTTTTAGTATTTAGTTAAATGTAGACTTTTCGTCTTTTGAATCGGGACTTTATTAACGTAACTGTCATGAGATAAGAATACCGCTATAAGGCAGGTAGTCATGCTCTTTTGTTTACTTTAATCATTGTTAACCCGTTGCGTGCTGCTGTCGGCCGTTGGCCGACGGCAGCACTACCTCGCTAGTGCTGCCGTCTGCCAACGGCTGACGCGGCCCCGCCCACCTTTTAGAACGCCCGCACTGCACCGAAATAACGGCCGCAGTTAAGGCGTTAAACAACCTCAAACAAGTAAAGGCTCAGCATTTTGGTGTTAATATTATTCTAAGATTAGAGCCAATATTACTTTTTATAAATTAATGCTTTTCAGGTTGAAGCATGTTTGTGGGTTCTGGCAGAACTGGGTAGGTCAGCTGGCTCGATAATGATTCAGCAAACCACATAGGAAATTTCCTTGTGTCTTGCCTGCCGAGTATTGATGAAGTTGACTAAAAGACCCGGCTGGGGTCGGCCATGTTCTATCGGGTGCTACACTTAGAGTATATTTTAGGTTGGTTTATCAAGGCATTTTTCACTAGACAACCACCTGCGTGTAGATAGATTTGACTTTACTAGGTCTTGACGAATCTCCGCTAGATTGATTGACTACAAGGCGAGACACATGTTGACCACAAAATAGAGCACCTAATCTGAGACATTACCTCAGGCATGCACCTTTGTTCCTTTTAGGTTGGGAGACCTATTGATTAAAATTGTTTTCTTTGGTACTTCCAGTCATCTTTTTATCTTCCTTCGAGTTACACACCTCTACTCATTTATGTACAGTGTTTAGGCCCCTTACCCCCATGGCACCATATGGCAATTTGGAATAGAAGATCTCGGCCAAGGAGCCCTTCATAGGGAGCCCGTCAGATATTGCAGCACTGACCTGACGAGGAGCAGCCCTATGGTGAAGCATGACACCCAGCCAGGTGTGTGAGGGCCCTAAATTTCAACAGGAGGAACCCCCGTTCCCCTGCACTTCATAGTCGCTCAAAACCGGTTCCCTGACTTTTTTCTCCTCCCGCAGTTACGAACGGCCTATTTTCTGCATTTATATAAGCTTGGGCACATATGCTGGACCTGTTAAAAAAAGACCAGAGTCCCTCCTTTGTGATTAGCTCATTAAGGTTGCCACCCCACACTAGCTTCATGACTAGGCAAAGCAGGTGATTGTCACTGTCGGTTGTGTGACCCACAATCATGTCAACAACGCTCCTCCATAGCCTCAAATATATTAAGATATAATCAATTTGAGATGGACTATTTGCTCTAATGAAGGTGTTTGCTCCTGAGGAATCCGATTTCGATCTCCCATTCGCTGCCCTCAGCCCATACTCTAAGTTTAGAGCAGTTACTTGAATAGCTAGTTGTGACCATCTCTTAACTGGTGGCAGGTCTAGGGAGGGGACTCACCACATCTGGTCTTCTTCGCTCGTCCCCGTTATGTCGGTAAAGTCTAAAGGTTCGAATGAGATATTGAGGTCACCTGCTACCATTAGTCTTGACTGAACTGGGCACTTGTCCAATAGTTCCCCCAAATGGGTACGAGTGCTTGATGGTCTGACCCACTTTGTTCCTCTCATATATGTTGTATAGCTGAATAGGTTTACCTGAAGAGCCGTAACGTAGCCCAAAAATATTTTGGCTATCCAAATTCAGTAATGTGATCTTAAAACACAAGGAAATCCAACCCCCTGACGGGCATCCTTTCCCTTTTGAGACTGCAGGGACGCAATAACAAATGTACCCTGATTTGTGTACGGGGACCAGGGACCAGGTTTCCTGAAAGATACACACATCAAAGCCCTCTATAAATTCGTTCCAATGGGGGAGGGGCCTTTTGCTGCCTAGTCCTGCAACATTCCAGGCTACTATAGTGAGTTGGGGGTCAGAACCTGGCCTGGGGTGCTGACAGGTGTTGGTAGGAGCTGGGATCATATTATTAAGATTAGGTCCGGATTCTATACCAGCAGACCTCCCCCCCCACCCCACCTACCCCCCCCCCCCCCACCCCCAAAAAATGTGGTTCATTATTCTACCACCTTCAGTTTTGCCGGTCCTACTCCCCTCTTCAATTAGTGACAAGGTACCTTTGTGATGGAAACTAGGGGTATGTATCATGGTAATAGTACAAGAATTTCTATCCTGACAACGATTTTCCCCCAGAAGTCAATCAATGGTTTCCAATGTTGATTTAGGGCCCGTCTGATCCAGTAGGAAGGATGGCTTTGGTTGTGTGGGGGCTGGTCTATAGGAATATATCGTCTCAATTGGATACAAGATGAATCTGGTGGACAGCATCTATATTCTAAGGCTAGAAGATTCTCAGCTAGCTCTTTCCCTTTAACAATTAATTATATGCAATCAGTGGGCTGATTTGGGACTACAAATCTTCTCACCCCTAGAACATCATCACAAATTACGGTTTGGCGTCCTCTAACATGGGGAATCCAATGGATCGCTCTATTTGGGAGTGAATCTCTGCCCTCATACCCCTTCCTCTCACCCAGTTTGGGAACATTGGTCATTTAGCTCTTCTGGGTAGAGTTTGGGGCTAAAATTACTTGGGCTTGAGTAGTTTGCTGTGACCAGCCAGATGTAACGGGAGGTGCCCCCTGGTATGTACTATTTCTAGTCACTCTGTGGTGATTAAAGAGTTCTCGCCCTGCCGTTTATTTAAGAGAGGAATCAGTTGTGGGGCGGTTTGTGTTTGGTACCCCTTGAGCATGGCAGTCAGTAAAAGAATGTTGGCTGCTTTTAGCATTGCACGCTTTTTAGCAGCAGCAGTTAGATTGAAGAAAAAATGAAATAACGAGCGACTAGGATTGGGTAATCAGATCCTTTTATGTATCATTGACCTATTGTGTATGAAAAGTTTTTTATACTGTTTGTATCTCATAGTGGTACATGTATACTCAGATTTGGGATTATATTTTAATTAAGATTGATTTTATGTAAAAAAAATAGTTTTGAAATGCGATGGGTATTTTTCAACATGATTTTATGGTTTTAAATAACCAAATAACATGATTTTTGACTGGCTGCTTTTAGCATAAGGAACCTTTCCATGCTTAATAGAGGGTATTAGGGGAGGGGATACGTAAGGAAATTGGCTGGGTTCTCTCGGTGCCTTTACAACCGGAGGTTCAGTTCTTGAGCTATTCTCCAACAGTTGCATCAGTAGTCCTTCTAAGCCAGCTATCATGGACTTACAACCTCCCCTTCTGTCCTCAGGTCACTAATAAGCCAGATGGTATTCAGGTTGTGATCTTGGGAAATTGGGACTGGCTCACTTGATGCCTCTATGTCTATGTGCATGTTATCGTCTTTTGGGTGGATTTTTTATTCAGAGAGCAGGGGTTATCTATTACTACACTGAATCCCTAAGGCCTGCTGGCTCATTGTGCAAGTATCAATTGGTGGTGAGTGACCTCTCGCAATGTGGCATGTATCTCTCTGTTCGCTGGGGGTGGGATTCTTACTTGCTATTCTATTAAACATTTTTGCGATAGACAGCAGGGTGCCCAGTCTGGTATTATTTTTGGGGGGGGGGGGCTTGGCTGCCTGGTGGGGCTAATGCTTCAGTGTCTAGTATGCCTTGATATTCATCTAGTAAGCAATCAATTCGATCTAACACACAATTACTACCAGAATGTTTGTTCTATTTCTTTGCTTTTATCCCATTCCCTGCTACCCCACCTCCCGCTGCTTTCATTTTCCCCAGGTGCAGCCCAACCTTGTTTGACAAAAAGAGGGCCGCTCCCACCTATTAACCTCCCTAGAGGTCCTTGTTCTACCCTAAGAAAAAACAACCCTAGTACACAACCAGTTTAAAGGTCCACCAGAAGCCCACAAGAAATGTCCTGCAACAGTACAAGTGGGTATTATGAGGTTGTGAATCAATAGTCACTACCGGGAAAAAAACAATAACTTCCACAGTATAGGAGATGGCAGCACAAAAGTGGAAGGTTGCAGTCACTCAAGCTTTGATGTCACAGGTTGGAGGTATTGTGAACAAACCGTCCTCCTAACTGAGGATAGCCGACCTCAACAGATCTCTAGGTTCAAAAGCGCACTGGGGGGTGGCCCTGTCCAGCCTCTTCCTGCCAATGCGTCAAAGAGGCTTCTGGGGGATGCAGCCCTGTGCCCCCCCCCCCCCAACAAGGAAACAGCAGCAGCGGTAGGTGCTCCTGCGCTGCGAATCACAGAAGGCGCTTTTATAGCGTGTGAATGGTGCTCCCTCCAGGGAGTAGAGCCTTCCGGAGCGTGTAGTCCTGTGCCCCCCCCCCCCCCCCCCCAGCAAGGAAATAGCAGCAGCGGTAGGTGCTCCTGCGCTGAGGATGAGAGAGGGCGCTTTTATAGCGTGTCAATGGTGCTCCCTCCAGGGAGTAGAGGCTTCTGGAGCATGTAGTCCTATGGCCCTGAACCCCCCCCCCGCCCCCCGAACAAGGAAACAGCAGCAGCAATAGGTACTCCTGCGCTGATGATGAGAGAGGGCGCTTTTATAGCGTGTCAATGGTGCTCCCTCCTGGGAGTAGAGGCTTCTGGGGCATGTAGCCCTGTGCCCCCCCCCCCCCCCAAACAAGGAAACAGCAGCAGCGGTAGGTGCTCCTGTGCTGAGGATGAGAGAGGGCGCCTTTATAGCGGGTCAATGGTGCTCCCTCCAGGGAGTAGAGGCTTCTGGAGCATGTAGTCCTATGGCCCTGAACCCCCCGTCAACAAGGAAACAGCAGCAGCAATAGGTGCTCCTGCGCTGAGGATGAGAGAGGTCACTTTTATAGCGTGTCAACGGTGCTCCCTCCAGGGAGTAGAGGCTTCTGGGGGATGTAGCCCTGTGCCCCCCCCCCTAACAAGGAAACAGCAGCAGCAGGAGGTGCTCCTGCACTGCGGATCACAGAGGGCGCTTTTATAGCGTGTCAATGGTGCTCCCTCCAGGGAGTAGAGACTTCTAGAGCGTGTAGTCCTGTGCTCCCCCCAGCAAGGAAACAGCAGCAGCGGTAGGTGCTCCTGCGCTGAGGATGAGAGAGGGTGCTCTTATAGTGTGTCAATGATGTTCCCTCCAGGGAGTAGAGGCTTCTAGGGCATGTAGCCCTGTGCCCTCCCCCCCCCCCCCAACAAGGAAATAGCAGCAGCGGTAGGTGCTCCTGCGCTGAGGATGAGAGAGGGCGCCTTCATAGCGTGTCAATGGTGCTCCCTCCAGGGAGTAGAGGCTTCTGGGGCATGTAGCCCTGTGCCCCCCCTCCCCCAGAAAGGAAACAGCAGCAGCGGTAGGTGCTCCTGCGCTGAGGATGAGAGAGGTCGCTTTTATAGCGTGTCAATGGTGCTCCCTCCAGGGAGTAGAGGCTTCTGGAGCATGTAGTCCTGTGCCACCCCCCCTCCCTCCCCCCCCCCCCCAGCAAGGAACTCCTGCTCTGAGAATGAGAGAGGGCGCTTTTATAGTGTGTCAATGGTGCTCCCTCCAGGGACTAGAGGCTTCTGGAGCATGTAGTCCTGTGCCCCCCCTCCCCCAGAAAGGAAACAGCAGCAGCGGTAGGTGCTCCTGCGCTGAGGATCAGATAGGGTGCTTTTATAGCGTGTCAATGGTGCTCCCTCCAGGGAGTAGAGGCTTCTGGAGCATGTAGTCCTGTGCCCCCCCCCCTCAACAAGGAAACAGCAGCAGCAATAGGTGCTCCTGCGCTGAGGATGAGAGAGGGCGCTTTTATAGCGTGTCAATGGTGCTCCCTCCAGGGAGTAGAGGCTTCTGGGGCATGTAGCCCTGTGCCCCCCCTCCCCCAGCAAGGAAACAGCAGCAGCGGTAGGTGCTCCTGCGCTGAGAATGAGAGAGGGCGCTTTTATAGCGTGTCAATGGTGCTCCCACCAGGGAGTAGAGGCTTCTGGAGCATGTAGTCCTATGGCCCTGAACCCTCCCTCAACAAGGAAACTGCAGCAGCAATAAGTGCTCCTGCGCTGAGGATGAGAGAGGTCGCTTTTATAGCGTGTCAATGGTGCTCCCTCCAGGGAGTAGAGGCTTCTGGAGAATGTAGTCCTGTGCCCCCCCCCCAGCAAGGAAACAGCAGCAGCGGTAGGTGCTCCTGCGCTGAGAATGAGAGAGGGCGCTTTTATAGTGTGTCAATGGTGCTCCCTCCAGGGACTAGAGGCTTCTGGAGCATGTAGTCCTGTTGCCCCCCCAGCAAGGAAACCGCAGCAGCGGTAGGTGCTCCTGCGCTGAGGATCAGAGAGAGGGCGCTTTTATAGTGTGTCAATGATGTTCCCTCCAGGGAGTAGAGGCTTCTAGGGCATGTAGCCCTGTGCCCTCCCCCCCCCCCCCCCCCCAACAAGGAAATAGCAGCAGCGGTAGGTGCTCCTGCGCTGAGGATGAGAGAGGGCGCCTTCATAGCGTGTCAATGGTGCTCCCTCCAGGGAGTAGAGGCTTCTGGGGCATGTAGCCCTGTGCCCCCCCTCCCCCAGAAAGGAAACAGCAGCAGCGGTAGGTGCTCCTGCGCTGAGGATGAGAGAGGTCGCTTTTATAGCGTGTCAATGGTGCTCCCTCCAGGGAGTAGAGGCTTCTGGAGCATGTAGTCCTGTGCCACCCCCCCCCCCTACCCCCCCCCCCCCCCAGCAAGGAAAAAGCAGCAGCGGTAGGGGCTCCTGCTCTGAGAATGAGAGAGGGCGCTTTTATAGTGTGTCAATGGTGCTCCCTCCAGGGACTAGAGGCTTCTGGAGCATGTAGTCCTGTTGCCCCCCCAGCAAGGAAACAGCAGCAGCGGTAGGTGCTCCTGCGCTGAGGATCAGATAGGGTGCTTTTATAGCGTGTCAATGGTGCTCCCTCCAGGGAGTAGAGGCTTCTGGAGCATGTAGTCCTATGGCTCTGAACCCCCCCCCCTCAACAAGGAAACAGCAGCAGCAATAGGTGCTCCTGCGCTGAGGATGAGAGAGGGCGCTTTTATAGCGTGTCAATGGTGCTCCCTCCAGGGAGTAGAGGCTTCTGGGGCATGTAGCCCTGTGCCCCCCCTCCCCCAGCAAGGAAACAGCAGCAGCGGTAGGTGTTTCTGCACTGAGAATGAGAGAGGGCACTTTTATAGCGTGTCAATGGTGCTCCCACCAGGGAGTAGAGGCTTCTGGAGCATGTAGTCCTATGGCCCTGAACCCCCCCTCAACAGGGAAACAGCAGCAGCAATAGGTGCTCCTGGGCTGAGGATGAGATAGGTCGCTTTTATAGCGTGTCAATGGTGCTCCCTCCAGGGAGTAGAGGCTTCTGGAGAATGTAGTCCTGTGCCCCCCCCCCCCCCCCAGCAAGGAAACAGCAGCAGCGGTAGGTGCTCCTGCGCTGAGAATGAGAGAGGGCGCTTTTATAGTGTGTCAATGGTGCTCCCTCCAGGGACTAGAGGCTTCTGGAGCATGTAGTCCTGTTGCCCCCCCAGCAAGGAAACAGCAGCAGCGGTAGGTGCTCCTGCGCTGAGGATCAGAGAGAGTGCTTTTATAGCGTGTCAATGGTCCTCCCTCCAGGGAGTAGAGGCTTCTGGAGCATGTAGTCCTATGGCCCTGAACCCCCCCTCAACAAGGAAACAGCAGCAGCAATAGGTGCTCCTGCGCTGAGGATGAGAGAGGTCACTTTTATAGCGTGTCAACGGTGCTCTCTCCAGGGAGCAGAGGCTTCTGGGGGATGTAGCCCCGTGCCCCCCCCTAACAAGGAAACAGCAGCAGCAGGAGGTGCTCCTGCACTGCGGATCACAGAGGGCGCTTTTATAGCGTGTCAATGGTGCTCCCTCCAGGGAGTAGAGACTTCTAGAGCGTGTAGTCCTGTGCCCCCCCCCCCCCCCCAGCAAGGAAACAGCAGCAGCGGTAGGTGCTCCTGCGCTGAGGATGAGAGAGGGCGCTCTTATAGTGTGTCAATGATGTTCCCTCCAGGGAGTAGAGGCTTCTGGGGCATGTAGCCCTGTGCCCCCCCCCCCCCAACAAGGAAATAGCAGCAGCGGTAGGTGCTCCTGCGCTGAGGATGAGAGAGGGCGCCTTCATAGCGTGTCAATGGTGCTCCCTCCAGGGAGTAGAGGCTTCTGGGGCATGTAGCCCTGTGCCCCCCCTCCCCCAGAAAGGAAACAGCAGCAGCGGTAGGTGCTCCTGCGCTGAGGATGAGAGAGGTCGCTTTTATAGCGTGTCAATGGTGCTCCCTCCAGGGAGTAGAGGCTTCTGGAGCATGTAGTCCTGTGCCACCCCAGCAAGGAAACAGCAGCAGCGGTAGGTGCTCCTGCGCTGAGGATCAGATAGGGTGCTTTTATAGCGTGTCAATGGTGCTCCCTCCAGGGAGTAGAGGCTTCTGGAGCATGTAGTCCTATGGCCCTGAACCCCCCCCCCCCCCCTCAACAAGGAAACAGCAGCAGCAATAGGTGCTCCTGCGCTGAGGATGAGAGAGGGCGCTTTTATAGCGTGTCAATGGTGCTCCCTCCAGGGAGTAGAGGCTTCTGGGGCATGTAGCCCTGTGCCCCCCCCCCCCCAGCAAGGAAGCAGCGGTAGGTGCTCCTGCGCTGAGAATGAGAGAGGGCGCTTTTATAGTGTGTCAATGGTGCTCCCTCCAGGGACTAGAGGCTTCTGGAGCATGTAGTCCTGTGCCCCCCCCCCAGCAAGGAAACAGCAGCAGCGGTAGGTGCTCCTGCGCTGAGAATGAGAGAGGGCGCTTTTATAGCGTGTCAATGGTGCTCCCACCAGGGAGTAGAGGCTTCTGGAGCATGTAGTCCTATGGCCCTGAACCCTCCCTCAACAAGGAAACTGCAGCAGCAATAAGTGCTCCTGCGCTGAGGATGAGAGAGGTCGCTTTTATAGCGTGTCAATTGTGCTCCCTCCAGGGAGTAGAGGCTTCTGGAGAATGTAGTCCTGTGCCCCCCCCCAGCAAGGAAACAGCAGCAGCGGTAGGTGCTCCTGCGCTGAGAATGAGAGAGGGCGCTTTTATAGTGTGTCAATGGTGCTCCCTCCAGGGACTAGAGGCTTCTGGAGCATGTAGTCCTGTTGCCCCCCCAGCAAGGAAACCGCAGCAGCGGTAGGTGCTCCTGCGCTGAGGATCAGAGAGAGGGCGCTTTTATAGTGTGTCAATGATGTTCCCTCCAGGGAGTAGAGGCTTCTAGGGCATGTAGCCCTGTGCCCTCCCCCCCCCCCCAACAAGGAAATAGCAGCAGCGGTAGGTGCTCCTGCGCTGAGGATGAGAGAGGGCGCCTTCATAGCGTGTCAATGGTGCTCCCTCCAGGGAGTAGAGGCTTCTGGGGCATGTACCCCTGTGCCCCCCCTCCCCCAGAAAGGAAACAGCAGCAGCGGTAGGTGCTCCTGCGCTGAGGATGAGAGAGGTCGCTTTTATAGCGTGTCAATGGTGCTCCCTCCAGGGAGTAGAGGCTTCTGGAGCATGTAGTCCTATGGCCCTGAACCCCCCCTCAACAGGGAAACAGCAGCAGCAATAGGTGCTCCTGCGCTGAGGATGAGATAGGTCGCTTTTATAGCGTGTCAATGGTGCTCCCTCCAGGGAGTAGAGGCTTCTGGAGAATGTAGTCCTGTGCCCCCCCCCCCCCCCAGCAAGGAAACAGCAGCAGCGGTAGGTGCTCCTGCGCTGAGAATGAGAGAGGGCTGCTTTTATAGTGTGTCAATGGTGCTCCCTCCAGGGACTAGAGGCTTCTGGAGCATGTAGTCCTGTTGCCCCCCCAGCAAGGAAACAGCAGCAGCGGTAGGTGCTCCTGCGCTGAGGATCAGAGAGAGTGCTTTTATAGCGTGTCAATGGTCCTCCCTCCAGGGAGTAGAGGCTTCTGGAGCATGTAGTCCTATGGCCCTGAACCCCCCCTCAACAAGGAAACAGCAGCAGCAATAGGTGCTCCTGCACTGAGGATGAGAGAGGTCACTTTTATAGCGTGTCAACGGTGCTCTCTCCAGGGAGTAGAGGCTTCTGGGGGATGTAGCCCCGTGCCCCCCCCCTAACAAGGAAACAGCAGCAGCAGGAGGTGCTCCTGCACTGCGGATCACAGAGGGCGCTTTTATTGCGTGTCAATGGTGCTCCCTCCAGGGAGTAGAGACTTCTAGAGCGTGTAGTCCTGTGCCCCCCCCCCCCAGCAAGGAAACAGCAGCAGCGGTAGGTGCTCCTGCGCTGAGGATGAGAGAGGGCGCTCTTATAGTGTGTCAATGATGTTCCCTCCAGGGAGTAGAGGCTTCTGGGGCATGTAGCCCTGTGCCCCCCCTCCCCCAGAAAGGAAACAGCAGCAGCGGTAGGTGCTCCTGCGCTGAGGATGAGAGAGGTCGCTTTTATAGTGTGTCAATGGTGCTCACTCCAGGGAGTAGAGGCTTCTGGAGCATGTAGTCCTGTGCCACCCCAGCAAGGAAACAGCAGCAGCAGTAGGTGCTCCTGCGCTGAGGATCAGATAGGGTGCTTTTATAGCGTGTCAATGGTGCTCCCTCCAGGGAGTAGAGGCTTCTGGAGCATGTAGTCCTATGGCCCTGAACCCCCCCCCCCCTCAACAAGGAAACAGCAGCAGCAATAGGTGCTCCTGCGCTGAGGATGAGAGAGGGCGCTTTTATAGCGTGTCAATGGTGCTCCCTCCAGGGAGTAGAGGCTTCTGGGGCATGTAGCCCTGTGCCCCCCCCCCCCCCCCAGCAAGGAAGCAGCGGTAGGTGCTCCTGCGCTGAGAATGAGAGAGGGCGCTTTTATAGTGTGTCAATGGTGCTCCCTCCAGGGACTAGAGGCATCTGGAGCATGTAGTCCTGTGCCCCCCCCCCCCCCAGCAAGGAAACAGCAGCAGCGGTAGGTGCTCCTGCGCTGAGAATGAGAGAGGGCGCTTTTATAGTGTGTCAATGGTGCTCCCACCAGGGAGTAGAGGCTTCTGGAGCATGTAGTCCTATGGCCCTGAACCCTCCCTCAACAAGGAAACTGCAGCAGCAATAAGTGCTCCTGCGCTGAGGATGAGAGAGGTCGCTTTTATAGCGTGTCAATGGTGCTCCCTCCAGGGAGTAGAGGCTTCTGGAGAATGTAGTCCTGTGCCCCCCCCCCAGCAAGGAAACAGCAGCAGCGGTAGGTGCTCCTGCGCTGAGAATGAGAGAGGGCGCTTTTATAGTGTGTCAATGGTGCTCCCTCCAGGGACTAGAGGCTTCTGGAGCATGTAGTCCTGTTGCCCCCCCAGCAAGGAAACCGCAGCAGCGGTAGGTGCTCCTGCGCTGAGGATCAGAGAGAGGGCGCTTTTATAGTGTGTCAATGATGTTCCCTCCAGGGAGTAGAGGCTTCTAGGGCATGTAGCCCTGTGCCCTCCCCCCCCCCCCCAACAAGGAAATAGCAGCAGCGGTAGGTGCTCCTGCGCTGAGGATGAGAGAGGGCGCCTTCATAGCGTGTCAATGGTGCTCCCTCCAGGGAGTAGAGGCTTCTGGGGCATGTAGCCCTGTGCCCTCCCCTCCCCCAGAAAGGAAACAGCAGCAGCGGTAGGTGCTCCTGCGCTGAGGATGAGAGAGGTCGCTTTTATAGCGTGTCAATGGTGCTCCCTCCAGGGAGTAGAGGCTTCTGGAGCATGTAGTCCTGTGCCACCCCCCCCCCCCCCCCCCAGCAAGGAAAAAGCAGCAGCGGTAGGGGCTCCTGCTCTGAGAATGAGAGAGGGCGCTTTTATAGTGTGTCAATGGTGCTCCCTCCAGGGACTAGAGGCTTCTGGAGCATGTAGTCCTGTTGCCCCCCCAGCAAGGAAACAGCAGCAGCGGTAGGTGCTCCTGCGCTGAGGATCAGATAGGGTGCTTTTATAGCGTGTCAATGGTGCTCCCTCCAGGGAGTAGAGGCTTCTGGAGCATGTAGTCCTATGGCTCTGAACCCCCCCCCCTCAACAAGGAAACAGCAGCAGCAATAGGTGCTCCTGCGCTGAGGATGAGAGAGGGCGCTTTTATAGCGTGTCAATGGTGCTCCCTCCAGGGAGTAGAGGCTTCTGGGGCATGTAGCCCTGTGCCCCCCCCTCCCCCAGCAAGGAAACAGCAGCAGCGGTAGGTGCTCCTGCGCTGAGAATGAGAGAGGGCGCTTTTATAGTGTGTCAATGGTGCTCCCTCCAGGGACTAGAGGCTTCTGGAGCATGTAGTCCTGTTGCCCCCCCAGCAAGGAAACAGCAGCAGCGGTAGGTGCTCCTGCGCTGAGGATCAGAGAGAGTGCTTTTATAGCGTGTCAATGGTCCTCCCTCCAGGGAGTAGAGGCTTCTGGAGCATGTAGTCCTATGGCCCTGAACCCCCCCTCAACAAGGAAACAGCAGCAGCAATAGGTGCTCTTGCGCTGAGGATGAGAGAGGTCACTTTTATAGCGTGTCAACGGTGCTCTCTCCAGGGAGTAGAGGCTTCTGGGGGATGTAGCCCCGTGCCCCCCCCCCTAACAAGGAAACAGCAGCAGCAGGAGGTGCTCCTGCACTGCGGATCACAGAGGGCGCTTTTATAGCGTGTCAATGGTGCTCCCTCCAGGGAGTAGAGACTTCTAGAGCGTGTAGTCCTGTGCCCCCCCCCCCCCAGCAAGGAAACAGCAGCAGCGGTAGGTGCTCCTGCGCTGAGGATGAGAGAGGGCGCTCTTATAGTGTGTCAATGATGTTCCCTCCAGGGAGTAGAGGCTTCTGGGGCATGTAGCCCTGTGCCCCCCCCCCCCCAACAAGGAAATAGCAGCAGCGGTAGGTGCTCCTGCGCTGAGGATGAGAGAGGGCGCCTTCATAGCGTGTCAATGGTGCTCCCTCCAGGGAGTAGAGGCTTCTGGGGCATGTAGCCCTGTGCCCCCCCTCCCCCAGAAAGGAAACAGCAGCAGCGGTAGGTGCTCCTGCGCTGAGGATGAGAGAGGTCGCTTTTATAGCGTGTCAATGGTGCTCCCTCCAGGGAGTAGAGGCTTCTGGAGCATGTAGTCCTGTGCCACCCCAGCAAGGAAACAGCAGCAGCGGTAGGTGCTCCTGCGCTGAGGATCAGATAGGGTGCTTTTATAGCGTGTCAATGGTGCTCCCTCCAGGGAGTAGAGGCTTCTGGAGCATGTAGTCCTATGGCCCTGAACCCCCCCCCCCCTCAACAAGGAAACAGCAGCAGCAATAAGTGCTCCTGCGCTGAGGATGAGAGAGGGCGCTTTTATAGCGTGTCAATGGTGCTCCCTCCAGGGAGTAGAGGCTTCTGGGGCATGTAGCCCTGTGCCCCCCCCCCCCAGCAAGGAAGCAGCGGTAGGTGCTCCTGCGCTGAGAATGAGAGAGGGCGCTTTTATAGTGTGTCAATGGTGCTCCCTCCAGGGACTAGAGGCTTCTGGAGCATGTAGTCCTGTGCCCCCCCCCCCCCCAGCAAGGAAACAGCAGCAGCGGTAGGTGCTCCTGCGCTGAGAATGAGAGAGGGCGCTTTTATAGCGTGTCAATGGTGCTCCCACCAGGGAGTAGAGGCTTCTGGAGCATGTAGTCCTATGGCCCTGAACCCTCCCTCAACAAGGAAACTGCAGCAGCAATAAGTGCTCCTGCGCTGAGGATGAGAGAGGTCGCTTTTATAGCGTGTCAATGGTGCTCCCTCCAGGGAGTAGAGGCTTCTGGAGAATGTAGTCCTGTGCCCCCCCCCCAGCAAGGAAACAGCAGCAGCGGTAGGTGCTCCTGCGCTGAGAATGAGAGAGGGCGCTTTTATAGTGTGTCAATGGTGCTCCCTCCAGGGACTAGAGGCTTCTGGAGCATGTAGTCCTGTTGCCCCCCCAGCAAGGAAACCGCAGCAGCGGTAGGTGCTCCTGCGCTGAGGATCAGAGAGAGGGCGCCTTCATAGCGTGTCAATGGTGCTCCCTCCAGGGAGTAGAGGCTTCTGGGGCATGTAGCCCTGTGCCCCCCCTCCCCCAGAAAGGAAACAGCAGCAGCGGTAGGTGCTCCTGCGCTGAGGATGAGATAGGTCGCTTTTATAGCGTGTCAATGGTGCTCCCTCCAGGGAGTACAGGCTTCTGCAGCATGTAGTCCTATGGCCCTGAACCCCCCCTCAACAGGGAAACAGCAGCAGCAATAGGTGCTCCTGCGCTGAGGATGAGATAGGTCGCTTTTATAGCGTGTCAATGGTGCTCCCTCCAGGGAGTACAGGCTTCTGCAGCATGTAGTCCTGTGCCCCCCCCCCCCCCCCCCCCCCACCCCAGCAAGGAAACAGCAGCAGCGGTAGGTGCTCCTTCGCTGAGGATGAGAGAGGTCACTTTTATAGCGTTTCAACGGTGCTCCCTCCAGGGAGTAGAGGCTTCTGGGGGATGTAGCCCTGTGCCCCCCCCCCCTAACAAGGAAACAGCAGCAGCAGGAGGTGCTCCTGCACTGCAGATCACAGAGGGCGCTTTTATAGCGTGTCAATGGTGCTCCTTCCAGGGAGTAGAGACTTCTAGAGTGTGTAGTCCTGTGCCCCCCCCGCCCCCCAGCAAGGAAACAGCAGCAGCGGTAGGTGCTCCTGCGCTGAGGATGAGAGAGGGCGCTCTTATAGTGTGTCAATGATGTTCCCTCCAGGGAGTAGAGGCTTCTGGGGCATGTAGCCCTGTGCCCTCCCCCCCCCCCCAACAAGGAAATAGCAGCAGCGGTAGGTGCTCCTGCGCTGAGGATGAGAGAGGGCGCCTTCATAGTGTGTCAATTGTGCTCCCTCCAGAGAGTACAGGCTTCTGGAGCATGTAGTCCTGTGCCCCCCCTCCCCCACCTCCCCAGCAAGGAAACAGCAGCAGCAGTAGGTGCTCCTGCGCTGAGGATGAGAGAGGTCGCTTTTATAGTGTGTCAATGGTGCTCCCTCCAAGGAGTAGAGGCTTCTGGAGCATGTAGTCCTGTGCCCCCCCCCCCCTCCAGCAAGGAAACAGCAGCAGCGGTAGGTGCTCCTGCGCTGAGAATGAGAGAGGGTGCTTTTATAGTGTGTCAATAGTGCTCCCTCCAGGGACCAGAGGCTTCTGGAGCATGTAGTCCTGGTGCCCCCCCAGCAAGGAAACAGCAGCAGCGGTAGGTGCTCCTGCGCTGAGGATGAGAGAGGGTGCTTTTATAGTGTGTCAATGGTGCTCCCTCCAGGGAGTACAGGCTTCTGGAGCATGTAGTTCTGTGCCCCCTCCCCTCCCAGCAAGGTAACAGTAGCAGCAGTATGTGCTCCTGCGCTGCGGATCACAGATCAATGGTGCTCCCTCCAGAGGCTTCTGGGGCATGTAGTCCTGTGGCCCCCCCAGCAAGGAAACAGCAGCAGCGGTAGGTGCTCCTGCGCTGAGGATGAGAGAGGGTGCTTTTATAGTGTGTCAATGGTGCTCCCTCCAGGGAGTAGAGGCTCCTGGGGCATGTAGTCCTGTGGCCCCCCAGCAAGGAAACAGCAGCTTCAGTCTCAGAAAAAGAAGAGGGAAGAGCTGAAAGAAGCCAGTACCGTCAAGAAGAAAGAATATGTGTGTCTCAGCTTCTTGCTCCCCTGCAGTCATGTGGTCAAATGACACCTCTCATTTCTGAGAAAACCTTTACCAAGCAGGCATTCCACACATCCTACCACTTGAAGCCATCCTGAGTAGGTATTTGAAAGGATGGAAGATGAGGCCTGCCACCACGTCTTCCTAAAATCTCCCACGCCTTCATGCCATCACTGTAGCCAGCGGTCCTCCACCTTGTCGTCCTCCCAGTGGACTTCCTCGGCATTGCAGGACCATTTGTTCCGCTGAGAATCCGGGGAACACAGCCACAGCTGAAGACCGTTTTGGTGGTTTGCAGCCTCTCGACCACAGACGCAAGATGTTCAAGAATCTCGAAAGTGAACTGTGCAGACCAGGGCACAAGTCCTAAAAAAAGAAGTGGGAGGACGCGGTCACCGGAAGTGACGTCACAGGGGTATTCATATGCCTTTAGATGAGTCTGCAACCTGCTGCACCCCACACCATACTGTGGAAAATCACGAAATTGATGTACATAAGCGGCGTTCATTTGTCTATTCCCATTCCCTTCCCTGTACGTTAACCGCACCACTCCGCCAGTAAAGGCCCGTGCCCACATGTACCTAATAGCCATTTTAGGCACCATGGCCTTTTGCCCGCTCATTGGAATCCCCGGCTTCCCTCCTGCGCGTATTTGAACCCCCCCCCCCTCACATGCATAGACCATGAAACCCTCTCCCTCTGCGCGACCCTGCTCTGAAAAGCAACCCTCCTGCTTGACCCACGCAAAACCCCCCATTTCCTCTTGAAGAAGCATCCTTCGCCTCAGCTGACATAACCCTCCCCAGCTGTACCTGACTGCCCCCGCTCTCTCATGCACGGGTCATAAGACCTCTCTCTCTGTGCGACTCCGCCCTTGGGAGTCACGGCCGCGCCTGACCAACACCTCCTTCCCTTTCATGAATGACCCCTCTGTTGGTAAATCCTCCCTCCATGATTGACTGTCCACACAGGTCCGAGGCCATTGCCCTAGCTGGGAGATACTGTTTACTGCCCATTATTGTATGGAGTCACTCCTCTTCAAAGGAACCACTATTGATCCTGGGGTACGATCAGGCGTACATATCCTAAGAATCGGCGGAACACTCAGCTGCATGATTACCCCCCTCCTCTTATCAGCAGGTCAAGGGCCTCTATTGTGGGTATATGTGGGGTGGGATTGACACGAGGATTACGGGGATGTCTTTTCCTTGTTTCACAATGTCGTTATTGTAATAAGGAATGTTTTGTAAGGTATAAAAGGCGATGTCTCAGAGAACTTGTTAGAGCACCTCCCGAAAGACACTGTGTTTCGTGTCCGAAATGACAGGCTCTCCTCATGAGTAATAAATCCTGTTCTTGTGATTCCTGTGTCCAGCGCTTGTCTCTTTATTTGATAACTAATCAGAATGGGAACTAAGAGGCGACTTGCGCCAGCAGCCCGGGCATCGATAGTAAATTGGGCTCACTTTCCACAATTGGCGTCCCAACGCGGGGTCCATCAGTGACATAAGGTCCAGTAAGAGAGATCCAGACGATGAGGTGAACATCTAAATGATTGGAGTATACCTGCCTTGAGAGGGCCCTCGTCCGGCTGCCGATTGAAAGAACTTCACCGATTCTGAACGGACCTCTCTCGAGCGACCTATTGTCCTGACTGGAATCCCACAGGAATGCTGCATAGAGTAAGAGAACGATCGGGCGCTGGAGGAGGAAGACGGAGAACTGTCCGCATGGTCCGGTCCGGGTAAGATTAAGTAGGGCGTTTTTACGCCTGATTGGTAGGATGGTTTTATCCATCTGATTGTTTGATTGATTGTATTGGAATCGGTATTTGAATACTGATATTGTTTGTTTATTGGTTCATTTAGCTTTGGTGGCTAATTGAAATATTGGTTCTCTTCTTGAGAACGAGACATTCTCTGTTTGCAAACAGCGGCGAATAGGAACGTTCGTCTCTCTTTGCAGATAGAGAAGGGTAGGTAATGCAGACTTTTGTCCCCGTTGTAATCCGTCATGCCTACCTTTCTCCCCACTGATTGTTTGATATCGATTAATAATCGATTGTTGCTCTTTGAGATCTTCCCTGTCCACAAACAGAGACGAATAGGAATATTCTGTCTCCCTTTGCAGATAGCGAAGGGCAGGTAATGCAGACGTTTGTCCCCGTTGTAATCCGTCATGCTTGTTTTTCTCCCCACTGATTGATTGATTGACTGGACATTGTTGTCCAAGGAATTGTTCGTTTGAGGTATTTTCTGTTTGCAAATAACGTGGAATAGCAATATTCTGTCTAGTCTTTGCAAGTAGTAAAGGGTAGGTTATGCCCCTTTATGATTCGTCAGGCCTACCCACTCCCCACTGATTGACTATTTATTGGGGGTAGCTCACCTGGTCCGCCCAGGAGGCTGCCCTACTGGAGGGACATATGCTCCCCACTCATTGACCATTTATTGGAGGTAGGCCATCTGGTCCGTCCAGGAGGCTACCCTAGTAATTCGAGGTACATCATTTGGTCCGCCCAGGATGATACCCTAATGAAGGGACATGTGTTCCCCACTGATTGATAATCTAGTTCCACCCGGACCATTTATTGGAGGTAACTCATCTGGTCCGTCCAGGAGTACCCCTAATGAAAAGGACATATAAAAATATGAAGTGATCACCGTACCCTGTTAACAGAAACTTTAGTTTGAAACACGCTAAGGAAAAGAAGGAAAAATAAAAGAAATCGGGCTAAGTCAGTAACCCCCTGATGAGCTTTCGACTTCACTAAAAATAAGAAACATTAGGAATAGTTCGTAAATAAGACATATAAAATGGCGAAAACTTGACAGCAAGACAGCCACGAGGTAGCTAGGCTCCTTTGCCTATTCCTGCCCCAAACATGTCTGCCTCATTGCCCGCCACGCCCAAATAATGGTAACATGAAATAGATACAAATCAATAAAACACCTACCCCCATTCAGGAAACTCCCAAAGTGCAACAGGTCCGCGGTTACGCCCATCCGGAAGGCGAGGCCTCAGCGCGTGCAGAGCAGGGCCTGGCTGGCCGCCATCGGAAGGGGAGGCTGTAGGGCGGACGGCCCGAAAATCGTAATGGTCTCTCCTTTTCCCCTCTTCTGCTACCCTGCGGGCCACGGGGGGGGGGATGTCTTGCCTCAGCCACCCAACCCCCCCCTACCCCCCCCTCTCTCGCCTGATCCGGCCCTCATCGAAGACCGGAGCCAAGGCGAGGACGGCGGCGCTTCTTTCAGCTATAATAGCCGCAACTACACCTCTTTTCAATTATGTCTTGGACAACTCTGGAAAGTTGCAGGTGGTCCCGCCAGCGGCAACGCCTCAGTTGCAGGTAGTCCCGCCACATGACGAGGGGGGATGTCTTGCTGCCTCCGACCCCCCCCCCCATCTTCATCGCCTGGCACGGCCATACCAAAGCACTGGAGCCGAAGAACGGCGCGGGGTCGCTGGAAGGGGGAGGCGGCGCGAACGAGCCTCCCCCACCTCCCTCCAGGTGGAGGCTTCCAGCGACAACCCAACGCTCCTGCTTGAAGAGGGTCCATATCAAAAAGCGGTTTCTTGCCCGGGACGGGCACACGCCCTGTGCTCTTCAACCTTGAAGATTCTAAAAGAGCCAGGGGGGCCGACCTCTCCACGAAGCGCTCCCCCCGCCCCCGTCCTCCGATGGAGCCACGAGACGTCGGCGCACTCCTGCCGGCGCCAGCCTCAGTGTGGAAATGACTAAAATCCTGCAAAGATACAGATTTGTTCAGTTCCGGTGGAACACCAGAATGACCCGCTAGGAAAGATTGTTGCCGCCCTCCCCACTTTTGACTGATGGTTCATATTGCTAGTCTGTTACCCCATTGCGAAAAACTTTTTGAACTGCCAAAAGAGGTTCTGGTCCAACCATGAGTCAGTGGATGCATTCTGACTCTACTGGGACCTGCCTGACCTCGCCCAAAATGGCGCCGATGCAAAATGAGACTTTCAAACTCCTTGTTGCACTCTGATTGCTCAGCCTTGATGCTCCAAGATATGTATGCAGTTTTTGGACAATGAAAGTAGATAAGATGGATATTGAGTATGTGCTTGGAAAAGAAAGCGATATAAGATGGATATTGATTATGTGCTGGGACAATGAACTGATTTAGGGTGGGTACTAATTATGTTTGGAAGCAATGAATTGGTATAAAATAAGCACTGATTGAACATTTGGACCATGAATTGATAAACGTTAGGTCTCGAGTAAATAGTTGGGCAATGAGATGATATTATTAAAAGCCTGAATTCTTGGCAAGCATTATACTCGCCCCTTAAGAAAGTTTGATACGATTTTATTGCACTGCTGCACTTTACGAAATGAGTAGCCACCGACTTCATTCTCTGTAGCCGGCCCACTGGGTTGTAAGCCCGTATTTGTGCGCCAACATTTCTAATTAAAGGTATTTTGAAGAGGAAAAGCATAAGTGTAGTGGTTGCATTAATGAGTTTTGAATGTGTTACTACTGTCTCCAATATGAGCAAAAAATAAGCCTGATTAAAGCTGAAGGTTAAAAGGGCCTGATACTTAGCGGCTACATTATGTGTCACAGGCAGCCGGAAAAGTGTTTTAGACGCCCTTAAGCGATACCACAGAAATACCACCTGACCACCACCCTTGTACATGACCTAAAAGGCCACGATCAAGTGATTCATGTAGACACCCAGACCATCGATGATTATCTATCTAACACTACTGGTTCCTCTGGGCTTAAAACGCCGAGATGGTAGAGAATGGACCCCGTGGAGATAGGTCGAGTATGTGGTAGGTAAAAATCTTTTCTTCAGGTTTTGCGCGTTGATGTGTTTTGAATGCTGCCCCCACCCCCTTCTTTCTCCTCCCTTCTGCAGGTCACGTCGGAACGTCGGTTGAAGTATGGAAGAGCGATGATCGAACGACCGACAAAAGGAGAAAAAGGGGATCTGAGCATAGTACTTATGTTAACGAGTTTTTAAAGACGTAGACTTAGACATGACTGTTCCTCCTCAGAACGTAGCGACTGGGAGGATGGACTGACATAGAAACTTGATGGGTTAGTACTGTATGACAGAATTTGACTCGAACCAGCACACCAGATAGTGCAACTAGACGTTTAACTAGATAGGGAAAGGATAAGGAAAAGTTCCGGGGAAAGGGTTACCTAGGCACCACCCGTCTGGGAAAGTAGGAATGTTGTTGATGTTCAAAATGTACCACCTCCTTCTCACACTCTTACAGATATAACTAAGCTGTCCGACTGTTCTCCCGATCAATACCCTCCGTTGCCTCCGCCTGAAGAACTTCTCACCAAAAGAAGAAACTCTAAAGTGGTTTAAGATCCAACCGTGGGCAATAGCCCGACCAGGTTAATTTCTGACCGGCTGACCGAGGTGTAAGTATTAGCAATTGAGAACGCTCGCAAAAATAGCAAGCGAGAGGAAAAAGGAGGAAAAGGTAAAAAGAGCTCAGCCCGTAGATAAATAGGATATTAAAGATGCGCAGCATGCAGAAAAAGATCCTTATGGCCAATAACTGTTCTATGTTTTGTCGTGAATCTTTCTTTTTATGTAAAACACGTACTGTCTTCCCTTGTTTGAGTTTGTGTGTGTGTAGTGTAGGGATTTATGTCTTCCCTCTGTTTGTGTTTCCGTGTTACCTGACCCCTACCGTTCTGTGTTGTGAATGCACTAAATGACCTATTACCGTACACGTCTCTCTCTCTCTCTCTCTCTCCCTCTCTATCTCCCTGTCTCTCTCTCTCTCTCTCTCTTTCTCTCTCTCTACATGTCATACGTGTACCGAATGGCTCGTTTAGGTTGCGGACGACTCTCGCTCTCTACGAGAGTCCCCCTGTTCCATCTTCCTTTGTATGGTGAAATTGTGCCCCGCTGGCACCAGTCTGATTGGATACTTATCGAACACGAAGGTGTTCAGCGAAATTGACAAAAACTAAAAAGATTGTAACTTGTCATATTACTGCCTCTCCTTTCTGCAAAATGAATGAACTCTAATTGGCTAAGGAAGAAAGGACAGGTAAGACGACTAAGGTCCCCTAATCTGGCCTTTTTATAGGGGAACTATATGTCAATGGCATCCTATTTTTTCTTTTTTTTTTCAGTTCGTTAGAGACAAGCGCCAATGTCCAGATTGACCCCCAATGCCCAGATTGCCCCACCCCTTTGCACTCAAGCACGAATGCCCGAAGCGTTCCCGCCCCACTTGATTGACCCCAGCTGCTGACCCTGACGTATAAACTGATGACCATGAGTAACTGTCGCCCCTCGAAAAAGAAAACCTGTTTAACCCTGTCTTTCGATGATTGCACCCCCGCTCTGTTTGAAAGAGTTAGCCAGCTCTAAAGGGAAATGTAAGACTGTTAAGGCTCGGGTTAGAAGGACGAGTCTCCCCTGAATGTTGCCAATTTCGGAGTTTTTGATGAAATACGCAAGTGACAGGAGTCTGACCTCTGTTCATATGTGTCATGAATGAACGCCGATTAGACTTGGTGCGAAAACAGTAGAAATACCCACATACTTACTTCATGGTAATAGACTTCTGACTATGACCAATGAGCATAACCCCCAGGTACTAGGATTGCGAGTGGAATTCAAATGTAAAAATGTCTTCTCCTGCCAGTTCTCTAAAACTTGTTTTTACCCATTCAAAGATATACGACCATCGGAGGAGAAGGGTCGGACGTGACACACAGCCTGGCTGCAGATCATGGGACACATGCGACCTCGACCAAAGGTGGAGCCACAGCACAACAGAAATACGGGACGAGGCAGCACTCTCCAATGCGGTAAACGAAAGGATGAAAGGCTGTCCTGAAGCCCTCTGTCCGCCTACCCACGCGTGCCTGAAGCCTCCGTCCCCCTTTTCAAGCCCGATTGATGGGCCTGCTTGCTTGTTATCCTTTGCTCCCTTGGTCCCTTTGGTGTGTCCCAGGAAATCTGACCCCACTCCGCCTTCTCTCTCCCATCGACTATTGAACCATACCCTCTTTTTCACGTGACTTTTTGCCGAAAGGAAGAACAGCATTTAGGTGGAAATGGGGTTACGCCACGGAAATATAGGTGCCGAGCATAAGGCGCCACTAAAAGGATTGGTTAGGGAACAGGACTGTGGTCTAACAGCAGAGGACAGACCGCACCTTGCAACGCGAAAGGTTAAATCCGAGCTGGACCTATAGCTCCACCGCCGGTGCTCAACAGCGCCAACGAAAGGACACGGACTAGAGCCTACCAGTGATGGCTCACTGCTAAAAAGACACTGTGACGAAGAGATCATATTGGACTGAATTCCTCCCTCAACCACTTGGTCAAAATGTTCATTGGTCACATTTTTTGAGAAAGTCAGAAGCATTTATGCTATGTAGTACGTTTGAACGTTAGGAACCCAACAAATGCAATTTCCTATATGCTGCATTCTGCCAATCACATCAACTGCTCATGGTTATATGCAATCTGCTAGTACTGACAAACGTTATTTCATCAACCACACATGTTTATATGTACGCCCATTAACTAGGAAGAATAGGAAAATGAACTTTGTTATGTAAAAAGCGGCGACTGTGGAAAATCACGAAATTGATGTACATAAGCGGCGTTCATTTGTCTTTTCCCATTCCCTTCCCTGTACGTTAACCGCACCACTCCGCCAGTAAAGGCCCGTGCCCACATGTACCTGATAGCCATTTTAGGCACCATGGCCTTTTGCCCGCTCATTGGAATCCCCGGCTTCCCTCCTGCGCGTATTTGAACCCCCCCCTCACATGCATAGACCATGAAACCCTCTCCCTCTGCGCGACCCTGCTCTGAAAAGCAACCCTCCTGCTTGACCCACGCAAAACCCCCCATTTCCTCTTGAAGAAGCATCCTTCGCCTCAGCTGACATAACCCTCCCCAGCTGTACCTGACTGCCCCCGCTCTCTCATGCACGGGTCATAAGACCTCTCTCTCTGTGCGACTCCGCCCTTGGGAGTCACGGCCGCGCCTGACCAACACCTCCTTCCCTTTCATGAATGACCCCTCTGTTGGTAAATCCTCCCTCCATGATTGACTGTCCACACAGGTCCGAGGCCATCGCCCTAGCTGGGAGATACTGTTTACTGCCCCTTATTGTATGGAGTCACTCCTCTTCAAAGGACCCAATATTGATCCTGGCCTCCCCACCCCCTGGGGTACGATCAGGCGTACATATCCTAAGAATCGGCGGAACACTCAGCTGCATGATTACCCCCCTCCTCTTATCAGCAGGTCAAGGGCCTCTATTGTGGGTATATGTGGGGTGGGATTGACACGAGGATTACGGGGATGTCTTTTCCTTGTTTCACAATGTCGTTATTGTAATAAGGAATGTTTTGTAAGGTATAAAAGGCGATGTCTCAGAGAACTTGTTAGAGCACCTCCCGAAAGACACTGTGTTTCGTGTCCGAAATGACAGGCTCTCCTCATGAGTAATACATCCTGTTCTTGTGATTCCTGTTCCCAGCGCTCGTCTCTTTATTTGATAACTAATCAGAATGGGAACTAAGAGGCGACTTGCGACAGCAGCCCGGGCATCAATAGTAAATTGGGCTCACTTTCCACAATGCCTGAGGCCTGGTGCCAAGGTGAAACGCAGAGCAGATGAGCTGAAAAACCGTCACAAGCAATTACACATAAACTGATTATCGCTGTTTGGAAGAGGCTGCCGGTTTGTTTCCCATTACAAAGCCTCACCTGTAATTACGCATTGGCGGATTTCGGGGTTCGGCGCTCTAATTGCCAGGCTGTCGAGCTGCCAGAGAGGCCAAAGAGTGAATTCCAGCTTTTGTGCAGGGGGGACGGCGTCCACCCGGTAAAATAAATGGGGGGACGCCGTCCACCCGCGTGGTACCCCGACTTGAGCCCTGGTGCAGACTACGTAATAGAACTATGGAAAATAGGATCCACCTGGTGTGTACCTTTCAAGCACTCCCTGTGGAGTGAGAGAAGAAGAGTAAAACGAAAAACATCAACTTTTTGGGCTTAGAAGTAGTCCGCCAATTTAGAGGATTAACACGGATGAATGTGGCTTTCCTTCTTTGGCAACGATAACAGAAGGCCTTTTTGCTAAATCATCTTGTAATGTTGAAAAAACAAACAATTGGCAAGACAGAAAAGGGGAGATTTACTAAGCTTTGCACCGTGTTTGCGTCACAAAAGTGAAGCAAAACGGGGCAAAATCTTTTTTATGTAATTTACTTTCCTGCACTAAACTTGTTTAGCACTGGAAATAACGTAAAAGCAATGCGAAGCAGCGCATCGCCCTGCTTCGCGTTACTTTGCGCCAGGGCGGCGTACCAAGGGTGGTGCATGGGCATTTACATGCAACCACCCAAGGTTTCTCTCGCTAAACCCAATTTACTAAAACCAGTAGTTTAGGTTTAGCGTGAAAAAACTGCACCCTTTTCAACTAGACGCAAGGAAGAAGAAATGCTTTCATTTCTCTGACTTTGTATGCGTGCTGAACTGTGCAGCTCACATACAAAGTGGAAAAAGCTTTGCCTTGTGTCAAGCATAGGCCCTTATTTATGAGGCCTTGCGTCAGTTTTACACCGCCGGTGCGTCACTTTTTGTGACGCACCAGCGGCGTACAAAATGCGCCTTGTTGCACTATATTTAGAAAGTGACGAATCTAGGTAGATGGGTCACTTTTTAAACCCCTGCGCCACATTATACCTGCGTCAGGTATGATGTATGCAGAGGGGGCGTTCCCCCGCAAAAAGCCTCGTAATAGTGACGCAGTGAAATCTATGAGATTTCACTGCGTCACTTTTAGGATGCTGTTGCGTCAAAATGCCTGCCTCACAGCAGGCATAAGACTGACGCAAGCCCTTTCACATGGGGCTTTCCCCATGTGAAAGGACGCATTGCTGGAGTTGCGTCACTTTTGTGACATACTCCAGCAATGCGTCACTTTTGAGCTTACAGATGCGCCAGAAATACTGACGTATCTGTAAGTCCTTGCGACATGATGCGTCATACATTAAATATGACGCATCATTGGTGTTGAAAGGAGTGCGCAGTGAAAAGTGACGCATCGCTGTTTTCACGCAGTGATGCGTCACTTTTCATAAATGAGGCCAATAGTATTTTGTACAGGAAGGGTACCTTTCCTGTACAAAACCTATGCTGGACTCATACACACACCCTAGTGCTGCAAGGGTGTGCATGGCGCATGGCAGCTGTAATCTGCGCAGGGTAAAGAGAAGGAGATAGCCATATCTTTGAAGATATGGCGCTCTCCTGCTCCCTCCCTGTTGCGCAACACAGCGCAGCCTCGCGGGGACTGCACTGCGATGCACGACTTTTTGGTAAATCTCCCCCAAAAAGTGCTAAAAACAATTCGTATCTAGTGCACTGTGTACAACGAAGCGAACACCGGCCGGTCTGTCTTCAAAACTTTACATTTTACATTTTGCTTCCTTATTTATATACACTTTATAAATCTGTGAATATTTTCTAAGTAGCCAAGACCCCCTGGCGAGGTATCACGGACCCCCAGGAGTCCCATGGACCACCGGTTAAGAACCGCTGCTCAAGATCACAGGTTGCAATCTGCTAGCACAAGCGCATGTTTTACTGTACGCGAAATTCGCGCTCCACTGCTCTAGGGCTATTTACGTGCCGTGCCCAATCATTAACTGAACAAATGTCACAAACATGAGTTTACAAGTAGTGATTTTTTTTTAAAAAGAACAGAACTTTAATCTACAAAACCCTCATTATGCCATAATAACAGGGGATAAAATGTCCATTACATTCAAACGACATCTGTATTTTAAGTGCCCTCCCCTTGGCCTCTAAAAGTGATAAATATTCGTAGGTATGTGTCTTCAGTTTCTACTAAGTCTGATCTACCACACAGTTGCTTTTTAACCTTCAGTTTCCTCGCCCCCTTCCCAGGCCCGGCTCCAGGAATTTTTGTTTGGGTGGGCCAAGGGCGCATTTGGGTGGGCCACTGCGGGCTCAATGTGTCGCTTCTGGAGGTAGCCCTTCCAAATCTCCTGGCACTTCTTGAGAAATAATGGTTTCACTAATTTTTGTCACATGTCAAAGATGGTTCTTTTGAAAATGACTCTTCTTGCAAGCAACAGAACTATAGTTAATGTGTGTGCTGTATAGGAGATGCATGCCACAACACAGCGGCAGTGGTGTTTGTGAGGCACATTCAAACAATTGAGGGGCTGAAGCTTAGAGAGGCTGTTCCTTAACAGCTAGGGCGGCTGACTTCGGAGCTAAGGAACCAGGTTCGAGTGTGGCGGGCGACTTGGAACACCCTGTGATTCTAGCAAACCATTTAATCTCCCAGTGCCTAAAAATGTAAAATGAATGTGTCCGACTGTAATGCGCCTGGAGCTCATGTAAAACGCTCTGATATCTTCGGGTCGAATTCGCGCGATATAAAACTGCAAAGTTTAAAATCACCGGAATAGCATGCTTCGTTGCCTCTACTATGTCAACTACATTCATACGAAGAGTAAATCGCAGGTTAAAGGGATAGGCATAAAGGTTTGTATTGCCATCTAGTGGGCTGAAGATGTACTGCTGCCTTTTTATGCTATTTTATTGGGTTTAGTGAACACTTGATAATGCACAAGTGGAAATGGCTGATCTCTGACGTGATATGGTGGGCAAAAGACAATGGTTTGAAATGCACTCCAATTATTTACCAGTTGGCAGGTATACTCAGACATGGAATGATGGAACCCGTGCTAACTTCCTTGGGACTTAAGTTGCAACACAATGAGGGAAAATTGGTTGGGAGTTGCTTGTTTTTTCAGTGTAGAGGGTGGTCCTGGCCTGCCCTATTTATTTTATTTATTTGACTTGTAAAGTGTCCAAATCAATCCCAAAGGGGTATCTTCGCGCTACGGAGGTGCTGCAGGAAGGGTGAGGAGAGGTTTTCAAAAAGCTCCGTTTTTAAGGAGCTTTTAGAATAGTAGATAGTCTTGGCATTACCAGAGGTGGCTGGGGTGTTGGTTCCAGTAGAAGGGGGCTAGGTAATAAAATGCTTTCCCACCTATGTGGGATTTCTTAACACGAGGCACCAGAAGTAGCGACTTTCAGCCTGAACGGAGTGTTCTAGATGGCTGATAATGGGTGAGTCTATCTGCTAAGTAGCTAGGGCCAATGCTGTTTAGTGCCTTGTGCACAATGCAGCAGATCTTAAATCTGATCCGCTTGCGGATTGGATGCCAGTGTATGTACTCATGTCCTAGGTAATCAGCAATAGGTGGGATTAATTCAAGCATTTGTCCAATCAAGATGAGCAGCAGAAAAGATAGGCTCAACATACAGGATCAGCTGCATGTCCTGCTCGATGTCTGGAAGATCCACTAGGAAGTGGTGCAAGATCTGTCGGAGAGGCAATCTGATGAGGTGGCTGCCGTATTTCAATGCATAAGTTACCATATAGTAAAGTATTTCTTTAATACCTTTCCCACCTTGTCCCTTGTTCCATATCTCGCTCTCTCTTACCTGGCTTTCCCTCCTATGTGCCTATTGGATGATGGACACGACCCGAACGTTGGTGTCATGAGGTTCCTTGTTTTGACAGTTGGTATGATTATTAGGTATGGACACGCTGAGGTAAGAACGTGAAATACACATGGTCCTGACAAGAGTACAACTGAGTTTGTACTGTCATTTAATTACCTTAAAATGCAATAGTGACCCACACACAACACTTCCAGGGCTAGATGGTGGATTTCAGAAGGGCAACTGTGTTTCTGCAGATCTGTGACATCAGCAGGAGTAGATTCAGGAGGCAATGAGGGGATGGTAAGAGCTGCAGAGCAGCTGCCTAGTTTTCTGGATGCATCATTTCTAAGTTGGCTGGCTGTGATGCTCTAGCTGATGTTTTCATACCTCATGTGTGACATTTTGAGTGTCACTTTATCACCAGTAGAACGGTGGTACAATGCTAATAACTCACATTCTGTTTTTCTTTGCATTCAGGAACTTCTATACCTATTTCAAAGCTACAAGAATGCATTTGAAAAATGAATTTCTACCAGAACTACTGGCACCTGACATAGGTCAACTGGGCAAGAGAACTTGAGATCCTGTGAAGACTTGGGCAGCATTTCAACAAACTAGATGGTTTTTCTCTGCTCTCTACTTCTTCGGCTCTCTACTGATGAAGGCTAAACCCAGAAACACATGCTTAGAGATAACAGCACTGCCTGAACCAACTTTGGTGAAAATCTACAGCAACTTTGGAGTAAGCGTACTGCATTTACCAGAATACAATGAGGTGATCTGTGCTGGGATGAGAGGCAGTGTGCTTCCCCCCCCCCCCCCCCCCCCCCACCCCCCCTATCAAGCAGACCCAACAGCATTTCAGATTTACAAACAAGTCCCAAAATGAGCTGACCAGTGCGATGGCTACAATATTTCCTATTTTGGCTGCAAAAATGGTCTTCAGGTATAGAGGAAAAAATGGTGCCTTCTTATTGGCTGCACACACACACGTGACTACGTCCCCCCATACAGCCATAAAATAGCTGGCTCCTCCAGCCGCACTGTGACATGTACGATTTTTCAGCATTGCATAACCTAAGAAACCATTAAGTGTTGCAGTCTTGTCTACCTGGGAGCTGAGGAGGGCTGCGTATTCCCCTCGCACATCTGCCCGAAGACATGCAGGGGGGGCGGGTGGTGGTGTGTTTTCACTGATTATTCGTGTAATCAGGATCCTAGCAGGTTGTACATGACTGCTCAGCTCTCTCTTTACAGAATCTCAGTACAGGAGTGAGTCAACTGATGTTCACATCCTGGTGTGTATCTTTCACAACTCGTTGTGATTCTTTTAATAATGGAAACCACAGTACGTCTAGCCCTGGGTGTCAATTATTCTTCAATTACTGCTGCCTGTGCCTCGGCTTCCCACCTTCCAGAGCTCCAGTTTCTTGTCATGATGTGCTGGCCTTGAAAGGAGGCAAGTGAGTTCATTTGGAGGGCATCATAAATAATACATCATATCATAAATCAATGACCAGCAAGGCCCCCCGAGTTCAGACAGAACAAGAAGCAGCTAAGTGGCAGGAGTGTTTTTAACAAGGGGGAGACTTGCAAACATAAACCCAGACAGTCTAAGGAAAGATGAAAGCACGTCACAACCAAACGCTCTTATTAGTCAAGTATCTGTCCATGTGTTGTGTGGTGGGAAGCCCAGAGGCACCTCAGAGTGCGGGCTTGGAACAGTAATGGAAAGAAAGGGTCGAGGGAAGGTTGGTTGGGTAAGAAACCCTCCAAATAAAATGATCTTCCACCCAGCTGAGAGTTAAACAGAATTAAATGCTATTTCCAGAGATTGTGCGGGAGGAGGCAGGCACAGTACCTTGTTCAGACCAGAGGTTGCCGTTCGGAAAGAAGAGGGGTGTGGCGCTAGCGGTCTCGTCCCAGTAGAACACTGTACGTAATTACAAATAAGTTAATACAGCAGGTGTGTGTTGAGAGATGGGGAATTGGAGAAGCTGGTATAAATTATCATGTGTGTGCGTTTCTGTGTGTGTACATAAACTGTAAAAAAATATATATTTTACTAACTTGGCCTGCCAAACTCTATCAGTGGAGGGCTGGGATAGCTACAGTTAAGTTAATGCGTGTGTCATTATTTAACACAGAAATGTGAGCTACCAGCATATCAAGGCCTCTGTGTGCTATGGCTCCAGCGGGAAGGGGATGAGGGTTATAGGTGTTTAAGAAAGTCAACTATATATAAACTCTGCAAAATATCCAATGCACTTTTTAGTCTGAGAGTTATGTATTCAAATTTAATGACAATAAGTGCACACCCTTGTATTGAACCCCTCAAATTTTGATTTTGTGTGTGGGGGGAACTCCAATGACTGGGGAGGTGGGATGCTTGCAGAGGATAATGGAATAGTCTCATATTCAGGGTGTAGACTACATACACTGCATCTGTAAGTCACATTGAGATAAGGACTGTATTGTTAAAGAGCTTACAACCATTCCCATGCTACTGATCTGCCTAGAGCAGTATTTAACGGGCTTACATTAGCTGTGGCAATGTACCTCCACCCACCACTATCCTGCACTCTAGGGCAGTGGTTCCCAAACTTTTGACTCCTGAGGACCCCCACTGAATCACTCCTGGAAGCAGGGGACCCCAAAGCAATTTGTCCAATTTAAATTTCTTTTTAAAAACGCCTTTTGAAGCAGAGGCAATTTCAAGAGGGAGACAGCCTGAATTGGGTCTATTGGCATGGACATGTATGCATACAGCAGTGTATTATTTAGTGGTACCCAAGGGTTTGTGGAAAGTGAGCAATTAGACAGCAGCACGAAAATCCTACTGCTGATCCTGGCTGCATCTATTCTTACCTGCCTGCCAAGTAACGGTAACCTATACACATGTGCCTTTCAACGTTTTATTGCTTTTATTGTATTGCCTGTATTTTCATTGTTGTGTCTGTGACTGCTGTCGTCTGTCTTCCCCTGCTGCCTGTAAGTGGTCCGTGACCCTTTTTCTTCCCTCTGTTCCCCTCGCTGTCCCTGTGCTCTCTCTGCCCCGGTCTTTCCTTCTGTACCCCTCCCTCCCCGTGTCTCTGCCCGGTTTTCCCCTCTGTTCCCCTCTCTGCCCCCTTGCCTCTCTGCCCATTCTGCCTTCTGTTCTTAGCTGCCCCTATATTTCTGCATTCTGCCTCTGTGCCATTCGTTTTTGTGCCCTTCTGCCCTCTGTACCACTCGTTTTTGTGCCCCCTTTGCCTTCTGTTCCACCCGTTTTCCCCTTGTTTTTTGTGCCTTTCTGTCCCTCTGTTCCACTCGTATTTTGTGCCTTTTTGCTCTCTGTTCCACTTGTTTTTCCCTCGTTTTTTGTGCCTTTCTGCCCTCTGTTCCACTCGTTTTTGTGCCTTTCTGCCCTGTTCCACTCGTTTTTCCCTCATTTTTGTGCCCTTCTGCCCTCTATTCCACTCGTTTTTTGTGCCGTTCTGCCCTCTGTTCCACTTCGTTTTCCCCTCGCTTTTTTTTGCCCTTCTGCCCTCTGTTCCACTCATTTTTTGTGCCCTTCTGCCTTCTGTGCCACTCGTTTCTCCTTATTTTTGTGCCCCTTTTGCCTTCTGTTCCGCTAGTTTCCCCAGCGCGCTGTGCCCCCTGCGGCCCCGCCCCCCTGACTGCCCACTGCCCATTCACTGCCCCCGCCTCTTGATTGTATAATTGTGGTCTCGCTGCCCCTGTGCCAACATTCACAGGTCTTGTGTGCTGTGAGGACGCATGGGCGTTTCACTATGACAGGCACTCGAGTCCTGCGCACCTCCTGGGAATGTCTCACAGACCCCTGGGGGTCCGCGGACCACAGTTTGGGAAACGCTGCTCTAGGGGACCTGAGGAGGCGGTGTCACGCCTCACGGGTGATGGAGACAGCAGTGCCCTGATAGTGGTGTGTACATGGGTGCTAGAACATCCCAGGGAGAAACAGGGCCCCCTCTAAAGAGATTAAGATTGGAGCTGTGCTTCCGTAGAGCTGCAGACACTATAATGATGTCTATTTAAAAGTGGAATAATCTGTGAAAACAGTTTCCACTGATGTAAGACTGAAAATTAATGATTACGAGTAAAAGTGCTGCAATAATGCCACAAAATTTCTATTTTTGTGCCACAAAATTTTCAAATCTATGCTGCAATATGCTGGGGGGTCTGAGGCCTTAAACAGTCCTGACATCCAGGATGGAAGCCAATTGAACCAACCCTTAAACCATTTGTCTGGAGCACCTACTATGCTCACCTTTGTCCATTGAATATCATGTAGAGTTTGTATCGCCTAGGTCATAGATCTATGGCCCTCATCATTTGCACAAGTGGAGCAGTTATAAGGTCTAGCATATCAGTGCTACATGATCATTATTCTCATTGTTTGCAACTGTTCCTTAATTGCATTGAACCCTTTTCCGGTGGCATTGATCTTCTTCTTAATTTCCCATTTTATTTGGAGCTATCAAGCTGTTGCCTTTGAAGAATTACAACACGTTTCGAAAGAACAGTTGAGCATTGTTGAATGGTCTGAACTCTTGGGGTACAGCCGTCCAACAGGTGGGCCCATAGTACTCTGCGGACCTTTTCCAGCTGTGATGATGAAGAAGAGAGAACAGATGGCTCATGCGGTGTTCGTGCAGTTTGGTGAAGTTCACCCCTCGGATGACTGGAGTGGGTGTTTGCAAGGTAATCAGAGAGTAGAGGCCGCCTCAGTTGGAGGTAGCTGGATATGTAGCAGCTCTCCGTATTTGCCAAAGGAAATCCATGAGACTGGAGGTGCCCCGTGCATGCTAGCATTATGTATTGTGGCATTGCAGTTGGTGTTTTTCCCTACATTGTTGGTGCCATTACCTTTGAAACATTAAGAATCTGATATTAATTCACAACTGATCGGGAGGGTACAGTCCCATCCACCCAAGTGTATTGTGCAATGCTGTTATCCTATGTAGTCTCACACTTCTGTATATTGTCTTTGTGGTGTGGGTGGCGTTCCATGCCAAGTAAGTAAGTAATTTATTTATTTGTACATGATTAATTAAAATCTTTACGAAACAATAAAACATTGCTAAAAGTTGTTTAAAGTTCATTATGCGCGGTTTCCTCAGTTTTACAAGTTTGATTAATATCAGTTCATAATTGTCAATAATATGTTTCGCCGGTCATCAACGCTCTTGTGTCTTTTTTCTGCTAAGTCAAAAAACTTTACGACACAACAGTTTAATTTTGTTTTAGTAGGGTTAAAGCACAGTTTAACAGCCTGCCCGCATATCCGGACGCCATGTAATTTAAAGGAGGGACGTAATAAATTATACCTCAAATCCTTTAGTTTAGGACAGATGCACATGACATGGACGATATCTTCCTTGTCAGCTTTACACAGGCGGCACTGCTGCAAGAAGTTTTTTCTCACCCGGGGTGGTAAATGCAGGGTTATTGGGATTACACTGAGGCGTAACTTTAAGAACTTTTCTTTTGTTTTTAGATTCATTCTAATGTTGAGATATACTTGCGGCTGCATTCTTCCGTAGTCACTGAGCGTGATCCGACCTTGAGCTCTTTTCATTAACACCTCCTTGTCCTCAATAGAAGAGATGATTTGTGCTGTTTTTGTCGTGACTTTTTTGAAAGACAAGAGATCTGTTGGAGTGCCCCAAAGGTCTGACAGACCCAGGACTTGAAGTGAGTCAAATAGATAATCTCTGGCTGAAGATTTACAATGTCGGAGCAGCTCTTCCCATACGTTGGAGTTTAGAGAGCCAACCTCAGCGCTGCAAATCTTGTGCCAGCTGGCCACATATGTACTCCGCCTTTCTAGTGTTTGTTTCAGGATACCAAATTCTAACCGGATTTGGCAGGTGAGACGTATCTTGGCAGGTTAAAGATAGCTCTGTATGAGTTAGCTATTACTATATCCAGTGATGCGGCATCCTTCCCTTGCAGGGATTCACTCCCATATGTGAGAGTAGGCTGTAACTTCGCGTGCAAAACCTGAAGAAGAGGGTTGGGTGTTAGGTCAGGGAGTTTGGTTTTTAAAGATTTTATCGCCAGATAAGTCATGGTTCCCTTTCCTCGTAAGGAGTCCAATTGAGGTTTTAACGAGTTCTTGAAGTCCAGAATTATTCCCAAATATTTGTAGGTGTTTACCAAGTCTAGCCCTTGTCCGTTTACGTGCCAATTGAAATTTCCTTTTTTTTGTAGTTCACTGCCATAACCTTAGATTTGTTGAAATTTATTTGCAGGGCGTTCCTTTCTGAAAAGGAGTGGGCTTTGTTTAGAAGGTGCTGGAGGCCTATTGGTGTTTGGCTTATCGGCACCAAGTCATCCACGTGAAGCAAATTGGACAGTGGAATTTTCCCTAGTTTCCATGCGTGACAGAGGCATTTATCGAGTTCCCCTGGTAAGTCAGCAAGAAAAAGGTTAAATAAGATCGATGCTAACACATAACCCTGTTTTAACCCTTTTGTTGTCGGAATGGGTTTAGATAGATGTGTACCCGCTCCTAGTTTAACTTTAATCCAGGTGTTTGAGTGGAGTAATATCAACACATCTAGAAGATGTTTGGGTATTCCCCAATTGTCCAGTTTCAGCAAGAGTTTATTGCGATCCACGTGGTCGAATGCAACAGTGTAATCAATGAAGGAGAGGAAAATGGGAGATTTGGGGGCAGATGTATCAAGAAACTGTAAAAAAGGGTTCCAAAGACAACCAGTAACCAAAGACCCTTTTATGTTGCCCGGCGGTATCGCCTCTATGACCCACCAATGTTAATCAATGAAGAAGCAGGCGCTGGAGACTGGAAGGCAGGAAACGAGGATTTTATTCTCTCCGGAGGAGAACACATCAATTCAGACAGCAAGTATCATCACGAGGTGCTCTAACCACATCTCTGAGGCCTGGCCTCTTATACTAGAGTTTATGATCTTTATTGCACATAACACATTCTCGCAATACTATGACACTTGAAAGAACATCCTCGGAATCTCCCCTTCAGACCCGTTCCCACATACATTTACAGTTGGATTCCCCACCCCGGTCACAACAGGTGATGGTTGTCGCACAGCAGGGCATTCCGCCGATTCACGGAATGCATGGGTTTGATCGGATCTCATAGGGTGGGGGCTTTGATCGGTTCGAGGGTCTTTTGATGGGGAGGGGAAGCTTCCTACTGTACGGGGTAATAAACAGTATCCGCAGGGCCAGGTGGCGGCCTGGGAACAAGGAAGACAAACGGGGACACAGGAAAAAGGGGGTTTGCATCAAAAGGATCTGAGGCCATGAAAGGAATGAAGGGAGGTGTCGCGCTGGGAACAAGATGGGATTCCGTGATGAAGCTGCGCTGAAGAGGGGTTTATGACCCAAGGCATGAGAGAGCGGGGGTTGTCAGTGTGCGGGGGGAATGCTTGCGAGGTTAAGAGAGAGAGAGAGACGCGCTGGCTATCAGCGAGGGGCAGGGAGGCCATGGTGCTTAAAATGGCTGCCGCTTACGCGCACGAATGGGCTCGAAAAGGGGCAAGATGGCGCAGATAATGTTCACCAAGCTGTATTAATTTTCCACAGTCCTCCCTTTAACATTTCCAAGACATCTTGCTGGCCTATTTCCTATCTATACCTATTGCAGCGGTCATAAGTAAGGGAGAGGGGACTTAGGCAAAGGAACTGTACATGTACATCATGTTATAAACATCACATTAAAAAATCTCATCATCTTGTAGGCGGGTTCATCGTTAAGTTGGTTGCAGAAAAAGTCATCGTAATGCAATATCAGACTAGAATTACGTAGCGAGGGCGTTGGGTACAGATCATAGATACTTATAGTCATTCGGAATAGGAGCTGGTAAGTTATCATATAAGTAAGTCCTTTTTTTTTTTTGTATTCGGTGGGAGCATAGTCAGTCCAATGGTGATCGGGAGAGAAATGAGATATAGAAAAAATAAAAATATCAGAGTTCTCGGTGTCTTTGTCGTCTTCTGTTGGCACTGTTAAGCACCTGGATTGCAATTCGTTCTGTCAACAGGAATGTTCATGTGGATTGAGTCGTTGGAGGTCTGCGGGCAGGGGTACATTTTGTTTGGTTTCGCCAGACCTCATAGGAGAAATGCGTTACGGTTTTGGAGCAGGTGCATTTTCTTCCGTAACCCAGAGCATAGATTTGCAATAAAAAGTGCAATTGTCCCTGAGTTGTGAGATCTGTTTGTTTCTTGAGTCTCTGTGGTGGGTATTTCCTGTTGCTTCCATCATCTTCGAGGCGTTCAGCAGCGGGTAGAACCACATACTTCGTTCATCTTTTCTTTAGAGGCGACCCTTGGTGGAGTTCTAGGTCACCGTTCTAAGACTAACATAGTTCGTGGTCTACTTAGTCGGAGCTCCCTCCCTTCTGACGCAGGGAGTACTCTTCTCTGGGTAGCTCAGTAGGATTTGGAGGAACTTGGGAGTTCGGGTGGAAAGGTGCGGGTGTGAACAGTCCTTATGGTAGGTCGGAGGAGGAGGGGATGGAGCAAGGCCAAGTCGGGAATAGATCAGGGGGGCGGAGAGTTTGCGACAGGCGAGTCCGTAACCATGTTCAGAGAGCGGGGACTTTTCGGCACACGTTGATCATAGAGCAGGGGCTTCAGGTCAGCCCTTTCCTTAGCTTTGTCTGAAACAGTGCCTCATCCTGCGACTCCTTACTGCTGTGGTCTCGCCTTGGCCTCCGTCGCTGAGGTTTCACGATCTGCAGTCAGGCCGCGTGCTCCCACATCCGGTCTCTTTCTCCTCCGACAGTGGTACCCTTAAGTGAGTTTGAAAAGACAGTCTTTAGAGATTTTCCAGAAGAAGGTAATTACATAAATCTATTTCTCTCCCAACACCAAGCAACTGGGGGTAAACACTCGCTACATCTGAGATTTGCAGTCAACGTATAAACAATTGATGATGGGTTTGCTGGATTTCCTACAACTTCCCCTTTCGGCTAATTCTTTGGCATTTTGTTGGTTATTACATTCATTTGTAATAGGTACGAGGTCTGGTAATCATTTATTGTATTCGTCTATTATAGTAGGTGTCAGTTCTTCTGGTAGAGACCCATTTCCCTAGTACGAGTCTTGCAAGGCTAGGCTGGTCTTCAGGGCTTTGTATTTTACAAAAAAGTGCAACGTGCTATTCACTATAGTCTGATAAGCATCCTTCTGAGGGGTGAACATAGGCTGAACAAGTCTGCATTACATAAAAACATCTTATTTTCAACAAGGCTTACTGCAACAAGTTCTTTCGATTTTTGGTCTAATTTTCAACTTTGCACACATCTTTCTAACTTTCTATATAAATCCTCGCAACCTGGTTACTACAAAAACTCGGGGGGGGGGTGGTTTGCGATAATTATTAAACTTATCCTCGGGGAAGGAGGGATCTTGTGGGAAACAATTGGGCACACAGTGAATTAGAGCAGGGGGCGTTTTTCAGGCTCTCGTTCAGGGCAGCTGACCCCAAACTGGGGGCATTTTGGGAAGACGGGGGTGTCTCGATCATTTCTTACTGTTTGGGGTATAGAGACAATTTGGAATGTGGATGGTCGCATTACCACAGACATATTTTATCATAGAAGCCACTGACAAATAGTTCCCTGGCTGTGGGTCAAATTTAGGGAACCTTAGTCGTCTTACCTGTCCCTTTCCTTTTGGTCAATTTTAAATTTCATCCATATTTAGCAGAAAAGGAGAGGTAGTAACGTGGTACCGATACAATTTTATTTAGGACGAATTTGAGCAAATACTTGTGGTATTTGGGGCCAATCAGGAGGTGCTCCAGGTTCGCCAATTAGGTGCCAGTCGTGGGGAAGAGGGAAAGTGTGGAGGGGTGGAGGAGAGAGAGAGAGAGAGAGAGAGAGAGAGAGAGAGAGAGAGACAATAGGCCAAACAGTACACGTGTAACATGGAGAATGACCGTGTATTGTTTGGGCTACTCAGTGCGTTACCCAACGTTAGACGTTTCGGGTCTGTGTTAGGATGTAGAAAGCATGCAGTTTTGGGACGGAGGAGCATTAGGTTAGGTACAGAAAGGTCGTGCATTGGGTAGGGCGTCTTTTGTGTCGTCTTGCAGCGTTAATCCGTCTTCATGCATCGGGCGTGACGTGGCTCCAGATTCTTTACGGTACCCTAATCAGGATCCCAGTGTAATCTGCAGAGGGAAAAAGGAGGGAAAAAGGGGGAGGTGGGGGGACAACATTCGAACACATCAAATGTACGGGCACGAAAGTCCTTTACTTACCGCATACTCGTACTTATCTCTTCGGGATATAATCCCTTAGGGTTTTGGTTTCTGAAAGTCAAGGGGGCGGGCAATGTGATAGGTGGTTCATGGGGAGGTTCGAGGATGGCATTAAGGATCGTGTGTAGAGAAACGCTTAAAAAGGAATCAGAGGTGCCTAGTGTGAGGTACCCGGTTTTGTAGATGTATCCGGCCTTCGGGATCCTTAAATCATTCCCAAAGCTGTGAGGTTCTAAGGCATATCAGTTCTTCGTTTAACCCGGTACCTTAGTACCTTCGACCACCATATCTTAATAACATTTTATCAATCACCCCGCTTTACTTTACCCATTCTCAGAAGTCGAGGTCCTTCTTCATACGTTAGTTCCTGAGCTTAGTCGCATATTTTGGAAGCAACATATCATACCTGGGCTCCGATCATCAATCCGGGGCCGAACAACCTTTTCTCGGATAACCTTAAAAAAAAGAGCAGAACGGTTGCGCACAGAAAAACCCTCCCACCGATACCCGCATTTACAAAAGTATGCGATGCCTATTCATAGTTTTTAAGACCTTTATTTGTATAACCATTCAGTAATCATAATCTGGCCTGACATGTCGTCGATGGAAGCACATACAGTAGGGGGTTATTTTATAGTACAAGAACATGTAAAAAAGGCCTAATTTATTATTTGCAAGTAACTAAAAACATTTCATTGCGTGACGAGGGAATCAGGGGCATTTTAGTTCATAAATGGAAACACAGTCAAGCTCATCGGAATCGCATTTCCTAGATGTAAACCGTGGGTGTGCATCATAAGCGACGTTATGTACCAGTTACAATAAATATCAAAAAAAAATAAATCGTTCATTGAAATCAACATTTTCACGGAACCCCTCTCAAACGTTCGCCAAGTGAACCCTCCTCCCTTTCCCCTCGAGTGCACAATGGTTCGTATATATATCTTAGTACATCAAGTTTCATTAGTTAAGGAACACCACGAGGCGTCCGTTAGTTTCCATTGATACCGGCGCCATTTTGGGCGAGGCCGGTTTAGTCCGGAAGTAGCACCAGAGGAAAAAAAATATCCCCGACGATTGGCGGTTGGACCAGGGTCCCTTTCGGCAGTCCAAAAGAAAACTGTGCTAACAGAGGGGTTGGTGGTGTGGACCGTCAATCAAGAGAGGGAGGGGGTAGAGTCTTTCTTACCGGGTCATGTTGATGTTCAGCCGGAACTTACTCGAGTTCGTTAGCCCATAATGTTCCTGGGTGGTTCAGATGGAAGCTGATGCAGACACGAGAGCACCGCCATCTTGTTGCTGTGCCGTGGTTATTTCATTTGAGATCAATGCAGCTGTTCCTCACCGGAAGCCTGAAGGGGCTGAGGGCTCTTGGGACTTTGGTAGAATCTTCAAAGTCGAGGGGATGTTTGTCGATGGTGGGGGCTTGCGCCCAGGTGGGCAAGTGCCCGAGTTGCAATTTCGGACAAAGTTACTCCAGCGGCCTAGACCCGCCTTTCGAGGGCCTAGACGCCATTTTGAGACCCTGCGGCAGCCACCTTCGTCGTATCCATCAGGAGTGGAAGAAACTTCTTGTGATGGCGAAAGACAGAGCATCATGCTGCTGGAGCAGGACATTTTGGTTCGGGGCGCCAGGGTGCAGCAGTGGAGCCTTCGTCTGGGGAGGGGAGAGAGGCTCGTCCGTGCCGCCTTCCTCTCCCGGCGCATCCTACGCCGTCCCTTTGAATCAGGGGCACACATGATGACCACCCTACACCCCTGATTCCGACTCTTGGGGGACCATCGCACGCCCGGTGTTATTCAGGTAGACCCATCGGGCATTGTGTGTCCTGTGCCGCGCAAATATACCAGACGGGCATTGCATGTCCTGTGCTGCGGAAATATACCAGGCCGTCGCCCGGCTGGAGGACATCGGCGCCGGACCAGGGCAGGGAAGCCTCCTACCTGTGGAGGTGGGGAGAGGCTCGTCCGCGTCGCCTCTCCCTCCCTGCCCACCCTGCATCCGTTCGATGGAGGAGTTCGTGATGGCCGGACCAGGAGATACGAGGGAGGGGGTCATTTTCATCCACCCCCTCCCTACTCGCGGCCCGGGGGACGCCATCCCTGGAAGGGCAGTATGGGAAGACCATTTCATTGCCTGCTTTGTGGAGTCTCCGGTACCTTCCCGCCGGTGATCTCCTTTGGTCCATGGCTGCTGGCAGGCCCCGCCCCACACGTGCTATGTGTTTCAGATGGGCGGGACCATTGAACTGTTACATTTCGAGGACTTCCGGAGTGAGCATAATATGTTTTGTATTTTTCCTATTAGCCAAGTTTGTTTTTTTAGAGAGTTCTACTAGTTATTCTATTTACTGTTGGTTGTGTGTTCTCTTTACCGTAATTAAATCCTAAGTTATATAATAGACGTTTTTTGGCTTCCTTGAGTCCTTTCTCTAACGGGGGTTGTTTACACTGATCTGCAATTGTGTTTGGTTTTCAGAGTGGGGGAGCAACGGAGAGCAATCAGTCCCAGAACTCTAACATGTCGTTAAAATTGGTCTGACGAAACCTATGCCATCGAGCATAATCAAACGGGGTGGTTCTATCTGTTCCGTCTGCACTAGTCTGATTGGTTTTTATCTCGCGCCTTTTCCCTTTCTGCCGGCCTGTTCTTTCTGTCGACCCTTCGTTCTTACCTATGCTCTGCAGAGTCGGGCATTGGGCTTTCCAGTGCCCGAGACGTCTACAGAAAGCACATTGGTTTTGTTTTAAATCTGTTCGTCCTGTGCATAGTGTCGGGGGATTACTTTCGGGTCTTCGCGTCCCGGGGTTGTCCTGTCGACACATCCTTTTATACCGTTCCCTATTCATGTCTACTCCTCGGAGTTGTGCCATCGCTGGCCCTTCCCTTTGCTTACTAGCCGTTTGGAGGGTCGTCCGCCGTGTCCCTTCACCTTTTCTGGATTCGTCACTTTCCCTTCGTCGTGTGGCTTCTTTGCGCCACATGCCGAGACTATCGAGCATAATAGGTGTTGTTTCATTCCTACGAAGGGCTATTTCTACCATTTCTATTTTGTCAAGATCGAAGGATCCTCTCAGTGGCCACTGACTTTCTCGATCCTTTTTCGTATATTTATGCCACAGCTCACTATAGGCTATAGCGATCAATCCATGCTTCATGAACATGTCCTTATTAGGGGTGCCTTCCAGCGGAGCCGGATGGTTCATCTCTAATAAGCGGTCCGGGCTAAACAGGCTACTAACCAGTGGGGAGAAGACAGGCATGACGGATCACAATGGGATAATAGTCAGCACTACCTATCTTATCACTGCTTGCAAAGACTAGACAGAATATTTCTATTCTACGTTGTTTGCAGGTAGTGAATACCTCATGAACCAATCTTGAGCAATCGATGTTAGGTCAAAAATAAAAAATCAATATGGTCAATGGGGAGAATAAGTAGGCTCGCAAAGGTTCGCGTCACCTACCCTTTCACTATCTGTAAAGAGGGGACCTATTTTTCCCTGTTTGCAGACAGAGAATCTCCAGAAAACAATCTATAACAGTTAATCAATGGGGGGAAGGGGCAATTGTTCAGTGGGGGAGAAAGATAGGTCCGACGGGTGCGTACCTATCCTTCGCTGTTTATAAAGGGAGAGCCTGTTGTTTCTCCGTTTGTAGACAGTGAATCTCCAATAAATTAACAAAAAGTAATACTAGTATTTTCTCATCAATTATCAATCACTTTCAATTATCAATCACTTTCGCAATTTGTCGTGTTTACACGACCTTACCCGGACCGCATGGACAGTTTCTTGTCTTCCGAATCCAGCGCCCGATCGTCCTCTTCTCTTCGTACTTCTCGTGGCACTCCTGATGGTTCCCAGTCAGGACCGCAGATCACTCGAGAGAGGTCTGTTCGGAACCAGTGAAGTTCGGATGATCGGCTGTCAGACGAGGGTCTATCGGACAGGGTACCTTCCGATCGTTGCAGTCGTTCACTCTGTCGTCAGGACCTCTCCCACTGGATCCACGAGTCGCTGATGGGCCCCACGTTTGGGACGCCAATTGTAAAAAAGGGTTCCAAAGACAACCAGTAACCAAAGACCCTTTTATGTTGCCCGGCGGTATCGCCTCTATGACCCACCAATGTTAATCAATGAAGAAGCAGGCGCTGGAGACTGGAAGGCAGGAAACGAGGATTTTATTCTCTCCGGAGGAGAACACATCAATTCAGACAGCAAGTATCATCACGAGGTGCTCTAACCACATCTCTGAGGCCTGGCCTCTTATACTAGAGTTTATGATCTTTATTGCACATAACACATTCTCGCAATACTATGACACTTGAAAGAACATCCTCGGAATCTCCCCTTCAGACCCGTTCCCACATACATTTACAGTTGGATTCCCCACCCCGGTCACAACAGGTGATGGTTGTCGCACAGCAGGGCATTCCGCCGATTCACGGAATGCATGGGTTTGATCGGATCTCATAGGGTGGGGGCTTTGATCGGTTCGAGGGTCTTTTGATGGGGAGGGGAAGCTTCCTACTGTACGGGGTAATAAACAGTATCCGCAGGGCCAGGTGGCGGCCTGGGAACAAGGAAGACAAACGGGGACACAGGAAAAAGGGGGTTTGCATCAAAAGGATCTGAGGCCATGAAAGGAATGAAGGGAGGTGTCGCGCTGGGAACAAGATGGGATTCCGTGATGAAGCTGCGCTGAAGAGGGGTTTATGACCCAAGGCATGAGAGAGCGGGGGTTGTCAGTGTGCGGGGGGGAATGCTTGCGAGGTTAAGAGAGAGAGAGAGACGCGCTGGCTATCAGCGAGGGGCAGGGAGGCCATGGTGCTTAAAATGGCTGCCGCTTACGCGCACGAATGGGCTCGAAAAGGGGCAAGATGGCGCAGATAATGTTCACCAAGCTGTATTAATTTTCCACAGAAACCATTTTGCACTTCTCTAATAGCGATTGTTAAGGAATCGCTATTTGAGAAGTGCAAAATGGTATGTATGTAGAATTTCGCTATATTTTAGCGATTCCTTAAAATTCCTTAATTGCGATTAGCTAATTGCTAATCGCAATTAAGGAATAATTTTCCCATTCATTTCTATGGGCCAGGAGGACCATAGGAATGATTGTGCAGTAATTCTCAAATTGCGAATTCGCAATTTGCTAATCGCAATTTGAGAATTATTTCAAGGGTGCAGGGGTGTCTCATGGACACCCTGCTGCACCCCTGAAACTTACATGTGTGTGCATATGGCACACATACATGCCCTATGGGCATGTATGTGTGTCACATGCCACCTTCAAAATAGTCATATTTTGTTTTTTTAAAGGATTTCGCAAATTAACACGAACCTCAAATTGGTGTTAATTTGCGATTCCTTAACCCAAATTCGCAATTTAAAAAAGTATCATACATGCCATTTAAGGAATCGCAAAATTGCGATTCCTTAAATGCATAAGCAAAATAAGGAATCGCAATTTTTTGCGATTCCTTATTTTGCTAATGTGTGATACATCCCAAAAGATGCTAAATGTCCGTTTGCGATTCCTTAAGGCCGAAATTCGCAGAATTTCGGCCTTAAGGAATCGCAAAAGGCTTGATACATCTAGGCCTTGGTCTCTTTTGCTGCGTCCATCAGCAGGGTCAGTGCCATGATGTTGGTTGCGGTCCCTTGACCCCTACAGAAACCAGTTTGACTGATCGGGATTGCTGAGTTTTCAGATGCCCATGACGTTAGCTCCTCAAGTATGGTTCCTGCAAAATACTTGGCCTCCACATCTATGAGGGCAATGAGCTGATAATTATTTGGATGTTTCCTATTGCCATGTTTGAACATTGGGCTGATTACTGACCCATGCCAGGTCTCCGGAAGAGTCTGGGTGTTCTTTATGTTGTTGAATATCGGTGTTAGTGCTAAGCTCCAAAATGCTGTGCCTTATTTGTACAGCATTGGTGGAATGCCGTTTGGTCTGTGGGCATCTGTCAGTCTGCCCCTGGCTATTTGCTTTTTTGACACCGGCTGGTGTGATGGGCAGATGTCCAGACTCGGTGTGGAGAAAAGAACATGGGTCAGGTATTAATTTCTCCATTTGAAATGGTAGCGTAGCTGCATTAGTGCTTGTTTCGTGGGTCTTGGCCGTTGTGTAGTAATAATCTATTTTTTTCCCTCTGAGCCCTCTGAGCTTCTTTGCCCCCACCACTTCAAGGCTGTCCTCATTGGCAGCGTTTATGTTGTTAAAGTGCTTGAAGAGGTATTTTGTCCATGCTTCTTTCGTTATGTTTGAGTTTAGGCCGAGATGGTCTGGGTTCTTTATTCTTTTAATCATTTGCCAGAACCTAGAGCTCTTTTGTCGTTTTGCTTCGTAGAGGAGTTACGCCCATAACTCGTCATCTTTTTTGTTTCTGTTTTTCCCATTTCTTCCGTTTTAACAATGCTTTTGCTTTCCGTATGATTGTTTGCAAGTCGTATTTTGTTGGATCTTTTCGCATCTGTCTCAGTGTTCGGTTTATTAATCATTTTTGCATTTTCATTTCTGAAGTGAGTTGCAATTTGGCTGATGTTCCCTATCCTTGGCATGTCCTATCTGGCGGTCCTTTTAACAATTTCACACTGATGTCTAGAATTAAGTTTTGCCATACTTCTGACAACGTTGTTGTGGAGCTTGCCGTATGAGTGAAAAGAGCTTTCTCTGCAAGGCTTATGGAGTCGATGTTGCAGGGATTGCACTGAAGCCGCCTTCGATTCGAAGTCACTTCTTTGTCAATACCCGTGTGTGGTTCAGTCTCAAGAAGTGAGTTGACTTTTATTGTGGCTTCTTGGGGCAGGTGGTCGCTGAGCTCGTTCGACCCCATCTTGAACGCTGTTACTCTGCCAAGCATATTTAAAGATGTAAATGTGTAATCCAGATGGGAAGATAGCTTGTCAGAATGAAAAGTTGCGACCGGTGGATCGTCTTCGGCGTAACACCCATTCAAGGCTCTTAAATGAAGACGTTCTAATTGAGGAAGTAGATTTTTTGAGCAATTTGTAGATGTATTCATTTTTGCGGAGCCCTACCTTGGCACTCCTGATGTGGCACTCAGTTCTTGGTTAAGGCCATCATCAGGATCTGAACTGACGAGAAACATGTTAAAGTCACCTGCCAAGGTGAGTAAATCAGAATCCTCTTCGCCCATTATTTTTCCCAAGGCTTTTATCAGTTCGTTGGCAGTTTGTCGTTTCTGTTTGGGATGGATGTAAGTATTGATTATTCTAACATCTTGAAGTTGGTTATTTAACTAAAGTGAGATCTTTGCAACCTGAATTGCGCTTGGAGGTGCTATTTGAGATTCATAATCGTGCCTATTGTTGCTATTGAGGCAAAAATCATTAGACCCCCTGATCTACGACCGAAGGTGGAGCTTTTGTTTGCTGGAATACAACAAGATGTGAACCCTTGCAGCTCAAATGACTTTTCCTCCCAGGTTTCTTGAAGCAGTAGCAGATCAAATGAGTTTAAATATTGTAGAAACTCTGGATCTTTGCTTTTGCTAGCTAAGCCATTGATATTCCAAGTGCATACGCAGATTTGCCTGGTCTTTTCCAAGGGATGATCAAAGTTCCTTCCCCTTTGTCAATTTGTGTGTTCAACTGTGTTGATGGTACGTTGAATTGACCTCCAGTTCAGTAGAGCGACCAGTGAAGAATGACGAGGGTGCCTTAGTTCTTGTACAGAGAAGAATGTTTTTTTGTCTTGGGGGTGCACTCTTGGACAAGTGCGTTCCATGGGAAATTGTTCTGCAGAAAAATCTGATTTTGGGGTGCTGCTGATAATGGGCGTAAACTGACCCAGTGACTTTGAATTCTGGCCTCTATGTGTAGTCTGGGGGCATCGGGTTGGTGGTGTAGAAGCTAGAGTGGGAAAGTAGCTAGGGGACATTGAAAATGTCTCGAGCTAACATTCTGTCTCCCCACCCATAAGTCTTCTGGTGCATGCAGACTAGTTCACTTATTGCATAGCTAGTTACAGCGCATCTAGTTTCATGTGGGCAAACATATTCAATACATTTTTGCTCATCTGGTGTAATATATAGTACTTCTGCCTCCTTATCGCATCTAGTGTTGTTTACCCTAAATGATATTGGCCATATTTTTGCGGGCTGTATCTAGGCACTCATCCCACACAGGAAAATATGTAATATGGAAAGAGTGAGTGATGTTCAGGGGTACTTCTTTAGGCAGTACAGGATGATGAGGAACCTGCGTTCCTCCTCTACCAACCTACTATGTGTCCCAAAATTTCAAAAAGTGACTTATGGTGGCAGGGCCTTTTAAGGTGATGGTAGCTCAGCTGTGGAATAAGCTGCCAGCCCCCTCAGAGCCAGTAAGATTCCTATGGACTTTAATAGAGATCTAAAAACCTGGTGTTTCCCTAAATAGCCATATCCACATAAGAAAGGGACATGAAAGATGTTTCATAAATATGGAGGAAAGTGTCTTTGTTGCTGACCCTGCAATGTTTACATAGTGCCAGGATACCTGTTAGCTGAACGCAGTATTTCGAAATTGTTAATATTAATAATAATAATTACTTCTCTTGAAGATTGCAACCTATCTGATGCAGTGGCATGAGGAGTGAGGGTACACACTACACATTACTCGTCCAAGGAGTTTTGACCTGTCTCAAACAGGTGCTGATGCCACATATTATATAGCAGTGTGCGTTGAACCTTGTCTTGATTATACTTGTGGGGGCCCTATATATGGGTCTCCTCCTCCAGTGGCAGAAACGAAACATATTATTATGAAAACATACAAGATATAAATAATGTATCATAAAAACAACCAGACAAACAAAACGGAAAAAGAGGATAGACATACATAACTGTCCATTTAAATTATCCAGGCGCGGAAGAGAGGTGGGGCTGGGGGGGTGTTACTGGTACTCCTCTATTCCCCCTCTTTTCCCTTTGGTATTTGTTGGAGAGCTTCTATTGATGGGTCCGGGCGAACATCTGTGATGTGGATTCATTGTTTCTTTTCGGCCACTTTGGTAGTTGCGGCCATGGTTAATTAACTGTAAAGGGTTCTTCCAAGTTTTGGTCTTCCACTTTAGAACAGAGTTGCAAATATAGAAATGTTGGTCAGTCTTCACAGGGTGAACCTGTTGGTCATGGTGGGTACCTGTTCCCCAGGGTACCTGTTTAGAGAAGAACTTAGGAGCCTTTGTTAGCTCAAACAAATATGCCCCCATTTAATTTCCTTAACCCATCTGCTGTGTATGTCTGTGGTGCTTCATCTACAAAGTTATTTTGTCGCCTGTATCTGATGTCCACAGCAGTGGCTCACGTGTGACCTTGTAGGTTTAAGCCGACAAGGATTTTGTTGATAAGAGACATTTGGGACCCCGAAAAATCATTTTCATGTACTCTAAATCCAATTATCTCCAACCTTTCAACAAGAGGTCACCATACACGATTCTTAATTGGTTGCATCCAAAAGATTACTATATGCATTCATTCGTACTGTTGCTTTTTCATGCTTTTCTTTGACGTTCATAAGGTTTCTCGTGGACCTGCATATGATATGTTAGGTAACTATTGGATGAAAGGAACGAATTCTGTATTTTTTACCTCAGTTTAATGATTTCCTACTTGTCGCTGTGTACAAAAAGCATCTCAGTTATGTACAAGAAACAATGTGCAAATAGAAAGAGTACCTATATCAGTACTATTGTAATCAATAGCTTTCCCTACAATGTCCTTTGTAACCACTTCTTAGTGACCAGGATGGCCGTGGTTCCACATAGAGGTGGCACAAGGGTGGATGTATCAATTAATATATAATTACCCTTCCTCACCATCATTAATCCAATGGTTCCCCTAGAGGATACCTCACCATTGCTAAGATAACCGCAACAGCATTTGTGCAATTTGTAACATACTCTTCCAATCTAGATGTGTCAAAGTTACAATCAGTTATCCATTTTAAGAACTCCTCTATCTCAATTGTATCAAATACCCTTTCAAAGTCACCCTCAAGATAACGATCTATATTCTACATTGCCTTGTCTATACTGTCCAATATTTCTTCCTCTGTCTGTCTGTCTTGGGGTGTTATTTCTCTCAGCCAACAATCATGAGGGGCGCAGTTACAGTTCTATCACAGGAATTATAATTGGTATTGTCACTATTTGTTATGGTGTCCATGAGGTCACTACACTACTATAATCCTCTGATAGCGATCACAATGTCCTTTGCTTAATGCCGCAGTGGCACAAGCACTCGGTCATAGAGGTGTTTCAAATAGTTCCTCTAAGAATTATTCTAATTACCCATGGGATCTACTCCTATCATGGTAATGTATGTTGTCTGGAGACCTAAAGGTGATGTACAGTCAATACCCAGGTGCTCGAGAATTTGTCCTATTTATGAGTTATTAGACAGTGCTTGCGTGAGTGCTCTGCTGGGGTCAGTGCCATTTGAGAAGGTGACAATCTGACCATTATAAAGACGGATAACGAATTTGGGTATCTGTTCCGATGGATCCCTTTGCTGAGCGTTGACACATTTGCCTAGCTCAGTCAATCTTTACAGTTACTTTGTCTACATCACAATAAATGGTACCTTCACCAGACCCACAGACATCACAGGGATCTTTCAAAAAGTTCCTCTTCAGTAATGTCAACTTGTATGGATGTTTGGCTTCCTTGAGGGGCTCTGATTCCTTTGCCAGTCTCTGTTATGTTAATGTCTAATAGTGATACCACTATGGACAATTATATTCTCTCTACGTGGGATGTGTATATCCGGTCCTGATAGTTAGGGCATTTAATGGCTGTCTGTATGGTAAGCAGAATGTGCTCTGGCCCCTTCCACTTTAAATAAGACACATCCAAAAAGTATTTTGTGTAGTATCATCAGAAGTGCTTTATTTTGGCACAATCAATTTGGCGCCTTGCTATTATTGTTTCCAATGTAATTATTAATACGGTCATTGCTAAAGTTTCCTCAGGAACCCCTAAATTTGAATGTGGAGGTTACACTGGTTAATGCATCAATATTTACTCCATTGATGGATCTTCCAGCCCCTGGACCCGGATGTCAGTTCCTTCTGTGAAATTTTCTTTTTGTTTACAACCCTTCTGGAGTAATATTGCACTGTGGTGTTCTTGGCAAGGCAAAATTCTACTTGACTTTACTCCTTACTGAGTTGATATGAATTTTTCCAACGTTGTTTAAGTGTTTGACCCATACTCTGTCTACTATCATAGATAGTATATGCGGAGGTACAGCCTGTAATCTTGATCTGACAATACCTATATAATCAAACAATTCAGACCCACCATTTCCTCCAAATATTCTCCATCAGGCTACTCCCAACAAATGATGTGCACATTTCTCTATCATTAGAAATGAGTGTTTATTTGTTATTGGGTTTATAGTATGCTTAAGAGGGGTGAACATGGGGCTGGACACAAGAACATTAGTGAACCCCACCCTTGTTTGCTATTTCCCGAGAATGGAACTTGTGCAATTGGTGTTTTCTAAGAAAAGAATTTGCAATTCCTGTATCAAGGAGGAATGTCCCTACAACCTTTCCATGTCCATTTTGACCCATCTCATCTACTGATATCAGGGTCCCTTGTGCTAGTGCTGTCAGGCAACCCTATAGATAACTGTATTAGACGTATCCTGTCTTGTCAAACATTTGACAATCATAATCAACTAACATCATCTGTGTCTGAGGTATTCTAGTGTTAAAAATAATTAGACTGTTGTATTGCTAACTGATGCATTTTCAGTCTCTGTTCATCCACTCTTTTTGGGCCTCCTCTATTTACACTTTTCCCTCAGTGTCTGAATGCTTGTGGACTATTGCACCTCCAGTGGCCGTACTCCTATAATTATAACAACATTGTGTATGTTAGAGGCAGCATTATAGTTAGTGTCCTGTCCAGGAGAAGGAACTTACCATGACTTCTGTTGTCCATTCTCCCTCTGTCTCTCCAACCCCCAAACCCCTTATTTCTGACAGGTGGGTAGGCCTATTGCCATGGTACCCTTGCTTTAGCTCTATTTATTCCTCAATTATTTTTATATGATCCTATCTTTCCATTCCTTCCTTACTTCCCTGGTGGTCCACCGGTTTTTTACTTCTGTAGTAGGTTTCCCATGAATGTAATGCATTCCCTATTTTTCTTCCCTTTCTACTCAGTTGCTCTCATACATTCTTCTAAATAATCCAGTTTATTTTCTCTCTAATATCCCACCAATGGAGAACAGCTGTGTTAGATAATTTGCTATGAGGTGGACCTAGTCCTAAAAGCACAGTTCTGTGTCACAAACAGTTTTCCCTCATAACATATCATACTGGTGAGCCTATAGGTGATTTTTGGCTGAGACTGGTCCAGTGATCTAGACTCTCTACAACATTATTTTGTTATATAAGAAAATATCTTATTTTACTTTTATATTTATGTTGAAATGCTATTGCAATCTTAAAAATGACATTCTTTATATTGCAGTTTTAATCTACTGAGTCCTGCTATTATCGTTCCTAGGGCCAAGGACAGGCATCAGTGTATCTGTGTACCATTCCTTGCAATATTTTCTATTCCCTTTATCCCTAACAGATTTTTCTTCATCATGCCTTCAAAAGGGGGCAATCCACAATATACACTAGATCTTTAATCTTCCAGTCTGACTTGAGTAATGCCTCTGCTCATATTTTTCTAGATTATGAGGAATGCATAAAGTATAAAAACATCACGGTCCTGTTTTCTATTTTTCTATTGACAAAAACATGTGTCATATAATTAAAGATGTATGGAGCCAGAGTCAGTCTCACCTATGTGACGGCACAACTTCAAGAAGATCCACTTGTATGAATAGGCAGACTTTAGTCAAACAAGGTGTCTTACCGTTATTTGTTTGCACTTCTATTCAATCAAGTCAGCCTTTTCTCCTTGGGGCACTGTCGTTATAGACTGAACTTGACTCCTTATCTGGTTTGCCAAGTATTAACTATGAAAGAAATCAAAGACACATACCGGCGGCGACGGGAAACCCTTGGGTAGCTGAGCGCCTTATAAAAGTAAATAACATAACATAACATAACATAACATACGGCCAGGAGATGGTCAGCTCCTGGCTGAAGACTATGCCAATTTGCAACATGCAAGCAGCTTCTTATATACTCACAAATGATGCTGACTTCATTATTTTCTCGTAAACATTACAGCACCTGTATCCTTGAACTCATGTCCTCTACTCTCAGTTCTCCTTATCTTAATCCTAACAGAGCTGTGATATAACATTGTCTTTTATCCTCTCCTTCCCAAGTGTGTGTTTGTTCTGCTGGTCTCAGGTTTTCTTTTCGTGCATTCTATACTATTGACTGAAACCACATATTTTTTGAAATACATCTGCTAATAATGGGAATGGAGTATGTGCTTGTGCACTGTGATCATGAATTCTTCAAGCATGTGTTAGTCATGTTTTCCTATTTAATTACACGTTTTTATCTTGTATTTTGCTCTCCTCTGAATCCCCACCTTTACTCTGTGTCCTTGTTTATCCTGGGACTGTATTTGTTCTTTGATTACATAGAATTGTACAGTGCTTTCTGCTGAGAGCCGTGGTAGTATTTTTTTTGTCTATCTAAAGTGTCCTTGCATTTTATATATTTTTTAACATCCTACATGTTATTCCACACTGGTCTTCTCATACACATCATTCCACATTGGTCTATATATACACATAATTCTAGACTGGTCTCCACCTGCACGTCATTCAACACTGGACTCCTCGTGCACGTCATTCCACACTGGTCTCTTCATACACATTATTCCACACAGCTCTCCTCATATCCACCGTTCCACACTGGTCTCATTCACATCATTCAACACAGCTCTCATCATATCCACCGTTCCACACTGGTCTCATTCACATCATTCAACACAGCTCTCCTCATATCCACCGTTCCACACTGGTCTCATTCACATCATTCAACACGGCTCTCCTCATATCCACCGTTCCACACTGGTCTCATTCACATCATTCAACACAGCCCTCCTCATATCCACCGTTCCACACTGGTCTCATTCACATCATTCAACACAGCTCTCCTCATATCCACCGTTCCACACTGGTCTCATTCACAGAATTCAACACAGCTCTCCTCATATCCACCGTTCCACACTGGTCTCATTCACATCATTCAACACAGCTCTCATCATATCCACCGTTCCACACTGGTCTCCTCATGCACATCATTCAACACAGCTCTCCTCATATCCACCGTTCCACACTGGTCTCATTCACATCATTCAACACAGCTCTCAAGGGGCGTGGCTTGGACGCCGATCGGGATGGCGGTGTGAGCTTGCAGCTCCGCGCAGGGTCCCGCTATTTCTCCTGAAAACTACACCCGGGGAGACCCCTGATCGGCGCAACTGGCCTGCGAGGTGTTGGGGAACCACTGGAGAGCGGCTGAGAGCTCTTGGGGGACCGCTAGTGCCACTGAGACCTTGAGAGACGCCGCCCGAGGTGTTGCTCGGAGTGCGAAGAAAATGGCGGCGGAGAGGGTCGATGGTCTCTGAACCGAAACTGAGGAGGATTGGCGTCGGCCGGGCCCTGGTGAAGATCGGGCGTGTCCGTGCGACGACGACAGAGGCACCTAAGATGGCGGCTGTGGGAGGGGCAGCCAGTACGGAGCAGGGCCGGGAGGACTCGACCACGCTATCCCAGGTCGATGAGGCCTCCCCGCTGATGATGAAACAGGACCAGAGACTGAACCGACGCCTGGATACTATCTTGGAGGCCATCACCTCGACCAAGGAGGCATTGCAGCAGGACATTGCGCAGGTCACCACGGGGCTGGGTCTCCTGAGGGCGGATCATGCCAAGCTGGCGGACAAAGTAAAGGACCATGAGCAGCTGCTTCTAGACCTGAAACCGGCGGTGGTGACAGCGGAACATAAGATTACGGACATCCTCAACCGTTTGGACACGCTGGAGAGACGTGCGGAGGATGCCGAAAGCCGTAATCGACGGAACAACGTGGGGTCGTAGGCCTGCTGGAGAGAATTGAAGGGGATGATGCGGTGGCCTACATGGAGAACTGGTTCCGGACGGTGGTGGCACCGGAGGGCCTCACTTCCTTCTTCACGTTGGAACGAGCACACAGGGTGCCGGCTCGCCCACCGGCACTCGGCCGCCCCCCTAGACCGATGGTGGTGAAGCTCCTCCATTATAAAGATCGGGACCTGTTAATTCAGAAAGCTCGAGCATCGGGCCCATTTGAGGTGGAAAATAGTCGAGTCACGATTTTCCCGGATTATACACAGGCGGTCCAGAAGAACAGAGCATCCTTCCTGGCGGTGAAAAAGGAGCTGAGGGAGGAGGACATCCAGTACTCATTGCTCTTCCCGGCTAAGCTGCGAGTAATCCTGGATGGGAACACTCAATTTTTCCAGACTTCTGATGAAGCGTGGTCATGGTTAGAATTGTATCGCGCCGGCACGGACAGGACTGGCAAAAGTCAGCGAGAGAGGCCTAAACCGCTTCAGGTCCGGAAATCCCAACGGATCCGCTCCCGCAACAAGCTTCAGAGAGCGAAACGGGAGGCTCAAATGGCTGCGGACAAAAGAGGGGCGCTGGCAGCGATGGCGAGCATCACACTGTCGCAACAGGAGAGTGACCTGGCTGTATCGGACTCTGGCGAGGACGGCGGCAGGACTGGAGAGGAATTATCGGAGGCGGAGAGCTCGAAGGGCCCGGTGGTCACCCCACAGGCATCCGACGAGATCTTTCATGGCTGACTCATGTATGGGACTTGTGACACTGTACTTCTCGCAGGGAAATGTTCAGTTGGTAATAGAAGGGCTGCCAGGTAGGGTGTGGCATCAGCACTGCGGGATGGAAGGCGCGGGGCGCGGGCTCTGCCTGCCCGGGGTCGGCGATAACTCACCCCCTCGGGGCCCTTAAGGCCTTCTGTGGTGGCGACCACAGATTAGTCGGATGTGTGTTTTGTTTAAGGTTTGGATCAGGGCTGACACTGGGTTTGTAGGCTCTGTCCTGGGGAGTGGGGTTTGGGGAGTTTTTTCTATGATTCTTTTGGGGGGGGCAACTGCTACGATGTGGGCAATGAATGGCTACACCTGAACTGGATCGTTATGCTTTGGCATGGGGACGTTACCTAACTTGAAATGCCTAACATGGAATGTCCGAGGACTGCGAACTATGGTCAAACGCCACAAAGTGCATGCTTATTTGGTGAGGTGGGGGGTCCAGATTGCCATGTTGCAGGAGACTCATTTAACTAAACAGGAATGCACTACGTTACAGAAGAGATGGCGAGGTCTGGTCTTTGGAACCACTTATTCCGCGTTCGCTAGAGGGGTACTGATATGGGTACGAGCGGGGGTACCGTTCCAGATGTTGAATCAGCTGGTGGATCCTGAGGGTAGATTTGTGGGGGTGGAGGGAAGGTTGTATGGCTGGGATGTGGTCTTGTGCTGTGTATATGCTCCGAATGTTGACCAGGCTCGCTTTTTTGATGGCTTATCCTGCTCACTGGCCTCTTTCTTGGCGGGTCCTGTGCTTCTGGGAGGGGACTTTAACTCGATCACGGATGTGGCATTGGATAGGTCTCACCCACCACTGGTCGATTCCCCAGTACGTAGACTAGCTGCACACAGGAAGGATTGGCAGGAAAGATGGGGACTTCTGGATGTGTGGCGGGAGCAACACCACGGTAGTAGGGATTATTCCTTTTTCTCGGCCCTCCATGCTCTACATGTTAGGATTGACTCGGTCCTGTGCAGTGGGTCCCTAGCTACATTGGTCACTCATACCGAGTACCTGGCCAGGACCATCTCGGATCATAATCCTTTGCTGGTGCACGTACAATGGCAGCGTGCGAGATCCGCGATTCCAACATGGCGGCTTCGGCCCGACACCTTGGAGGACTCGGTGTTTAGTGACGCGGTCCAACAGGGCATAGACCAATACTTTGATGAGAATGAGGGGACAGCTACTTGTAGGTCCACTGAATGGGACGCGATGAAAGTGGTGGTGAGAGGAGTGTGCATGGGTAGGTTTTCGAATGCCCGAACGTCGGTGTTGAATGCGCTTGCTAGGGCGGAAGAGAAGTTGAGGGATCTGGAACAGCGTAGACCGGACCGACCGGACTTACAAGCCCGGTTATTGGAAGCCAAGGAGGTGGTGGCTACCGAAACGGAACGGCTGCGGAGTTATGATTATAGACAATATGCCATTAAAGCACATGCTGAAAGGGATAAGGTAGGCACGTTACTGGCCAGGCTTGCTAATCCTGAACTCAGAGGCTGCCCAATCTTGAGCATAAAAAATGCACTGGGGGAGATGGTTTATTCACAAACAGCGGTGATGGAATGTTTTCGGACCTATTATGCCGAGTTGTATGAGAGTCAACTGGGGGTGGAGGCCTGGGAGATCAGTGAATACTTGGAATCGATGCAGCTTCCGGTGCTGGATGACGACGATGCGAAGGACTTGGGGGGACCTATCACGCTCGCCGAGATCAGGGCGGCCATTAAACATATGGCGAGGAATAAAACGCCCGGGGTAGATGGCCTGCCGATTGAATTTTATCAGAAGTATGTAGATAGTTTGGCGCCTAGATTACTGGTGGTGTATGGGGAGGCTCACAGGCTGGGGAGTCTGCCCTGATCAATGAGGGAGGCGTTGATAGTGCCATTGTTGAAACCCGGCAGAGAGGCGTCTGATGTAAGATCATATAGGCCGTTGTCCATGTTGACAGTGGACTACAAGATATTGAGCCGTATTTTGGCCACCAGGTTGGCCCCGCATATGACCAGGCTGGTGCACAGGGACCAAGCGGGGTTTATCCCTACGAGGAACACGGCGCTTAATATTCGTCGTCTGATTGGGATATTGGACGGCGCAACGGAAGCGGACGGTGACCCGGCGGTGTTATCTGTGGATATAGAGAAAGCCTTTGATAGTCTGGAGTGGGTCTACTTAGATGAAGTCCTAGTAAAGTTTGGCATTGGCGAGGGGTTTCGTAGATGGACGAAGGTGTTGTATTCCTCGGCTACAGCGCGGGTACGCCTGGGCACTCTGGTATCTGCGGCTTATCCAGTTTGTAGAGGGACGAGACAGGGGTGTTCGCTCTCCCCACTGCTGTTCGCACTGGCGATGGAACCATTAGCGGCGCGCGCCAGGTCGGGAGTCATGTACACGGGGATCGACAGAGGCGGGCAGTCGCACTATATATCATTGTATGCAGACGATTTGCTGCTGTACATGGCGGACACGGAGCGGGCTCTGGAGGGGGCGATGGATATGCTGTCCGAGTTTGGTCGGTTGTCGGGCCTCAAGGTTAACTGGACGAAGACTTGTGTCTTTCCGCTCAGGGCAGACGCGCCGTGTCCCTCTCGTGATATAGGGGTGGTCTGGGAGCCATCTTGCTTCACTTATTTGGGAGTCCGAATCTACCACGAGGTCGCGAACTTATTGGAGGGTAATATTGGGCGATGTATAAGAGCGCTGAGAGGCTGTATGTCCTTTTGGGCCTCCCTCCCTTTGTCAGTGTTGGGTAGAGTAGCTCTACTGAAGATGGTAGCGCTCCGGCGGCTACTGTATTACTTTTGCACGCTGCCCATTTGGATCCCTCAGAGGATCTTTAAGGACCTGCGGATGATGATAATCGATTTCCTTTGGGGGCACGGTCGCCGTAGGGTAGCATTGAACACTTTGCTTCGACCCAAGCTTGAGGGGGGGATGGCGGTCCCCGACTTTGAGTTGTACTACTTGGCTGCGCAGATTCAGGTTCTCACACAGCACGTGGCTAGGGTATTTAGAGGGCCAGAACACGAACAAGAGCATGGTATACAACGTCATGTCCTGGCCTACATTATCATGCAGCAGAGACTGGAGTTACGAGGCCTCACCATGGAGGAGAAGACGCTCAGGTTGTGTTGGCAAAGGAGTTTGAGGAGAGCGAAGGCGTCCCGACCGTATGCGCCGGAGATACCGTTGGGAATGTTGACTGCGCTGCCGCATGGGGGCGATTGGTCTCCGCTACTGGAGTGGGAGGAGCTGGGACTACAGGTGGTGGGGGATCTGTATCTTGATGGGACGCTGGTCCCCTTCCAGACGCTGCAGGAACAGTTTGGGCTGCCGGAGGGGAGCTTCCTCTTGCATGCGGCTGTGGTAGCGGCCATGCAGAAGCACTGGAAAGGGGGGCTCATTGAACCGGAAACGACTATGGCTTGCCAGTATGTCGTGATGGCCGCTGGTACCTTTAAAGCGGTGACCTGCCTCCATAATAGGATGTTGCATGAGGGGTTGGATCCGCTCCTGGGCCTGAAATCGAAGTGGGAACTTAGCATAGGTAGGCACATTCCGGACACGGTGTGGGGTCATATCCTTAAGCGTACGTGGAAGGGTACAAGGAACGCACGCTTTCAGCAGGTACATTTTTACGTGTTGCACAGGGCCTACCTGATCCCAGAGAAGATTAAACGGTATTTCCAGGTGCAGGAGGCGAGATGTCCGAGATGCCTGGCACTGGAGGCTGATCTAGATCATTTGTTATGGGGCTGCCCGAAGCTGGAGATTTACTGGGCGGAAGTTGGGGAACTCCTAAATGCAGTGACCGATCGGGAGGTGGATTTTGACATGGCGGCGTGTTTGTTGCTCTGGTTCCCACACACGAAGAATACTAAGGTGACGAGTAAATTCATTGACCTGGGGCTGATACTGGCGCAGAGGGAAATCACTTGGCACTGGAAGTCCAGGGAGGGACCGTCTGTGAGGAGATGGGTGAATGAACTGCTGAGGTGGTCTGAATGCGAGAGTGTGCTCCGTATGAGACAGGCAGTCAAGCTTGACAATGAAAAGAGCCTAGAAACAGCGCGAGCGTGGGAGATGATAGTCGTGTATGAGGACTCCATGAGGCTTATGAGTATGGAGGTATCAATTGATCTGTAGCGGGACCCATAGTGGCGTTAGGAGCATGGCCCACATCATTAGCGGTTGCTGGGGGGGAGGGGATGGGGGTTGTTTTAGGATTGTTGGGGGGGGGTTAGGCACCGGGACCCAGGTTGGGAGGCAGTAGTGATCCCCGGGGTTGGAACTGTCCTAACGTGACGGGAGAGCTTGGATAGATGGCGGGTAGAGACAGGGACACATGGAACTGTTATGATAGGGGCCCACCACCGAATGGACTGGGGGTTAGGATTGTAAATATCGCCTATGTGACTGGACTGTTAGGATATGCTAGACGGTGTTGGGGGAGGGTTAGGTGTTTAGGGGGGTAAAATGCAGATACACGAAGCGATTATTGACCAATTGTCCCTCAGGGATGCTCACTATGATGTTCTTGCTGGAAGTTTGGATTACTGCGCCGCCCGGCCTCCGGGATACGGGCTGAATGGCTGTGTACGATCTATGGTTTACTTGATCCATGCGGGGGGACACCAGGAGTGCGCTGGTTGATTTATTATATGCAATGGTTTCTAATTCTGCAATAAAAACAAATTAAAAAAAAAAAAATTCAACACAGCTCTCATCATATCCACCGTTCCACACTGGTCTCCTCATGCACATCATTTCACACTGATTTCCTCATACACATCATTCAGCACTGCTCTCCTCATACACATCATTCAGCACTGCTCTCCTCATACACATCATTCAGCACTGCTCTCCTCATACACATCATTCAGCACTGCTCTCCTCATACACATCATTCAGCACTGCTCTCCTCATACACATCATTCCATACTGGTCTTCTCAGATACATCAATCCAACACAATCTGTCTATTTTCCACTTGCAGCATAAAGTTTACAGTAAGTTGATTAAGCTATTTGTGCGGCTAAGACGATTTCCTGATTGGCATGTGTTTCAGCAGGATTTTCCGATGAAGTTTGTAACTGCTTTTTAAACGTCTTTTTTAAGGATCATTTACAGAATGCAAAAACACTTTCAATACAGGTTTTAAACTTCAGCTGAACACAGTGATCATCACTTGTATCTGTCCTAATAGCGTACCAAGGGGAATATTATCAAGAACTGCGTTAAAATTATCGCCGCTTTAGCGGCAAGAAACTTCCACTAATGCAGCGATAATGGGCTTGATAATATGTCTTGGAGAATTCCAATAGAAGACCATGTTCACACAAGAACATTGGTTTCTATGGGAATTTACAAGGGCATATTATCAAGCCCATTATCACCGCTTTAGCGGAAGTTTCCTGCCGCTAAAGCGGCGATAATTTTAATGCCGTTTCTTGAAAATATGCACCCAAGTAGTTTTGTCACTTGCCAAGGGGACAAACTGAGAACCAACCCGTGGAGAGTGTCTGCTCTTAGCCGAGGATCAGTGACTTGTGATCACTGTGTTGCATGATCTAAAGAGAATGAAATCCTATACCTGGTCAAACCTATTGTTTTTTATGTTCAGTATATTGTACTAAAAGATATAGATATAGCGGATAAACCTAATATTAATAATAATAAGTATGGGATACAATAATCAGCAATATAAGAATTAATAAGTAATTATGCACCTGTTAGAAAAAAAATGGTTGAATAAGAAATAAGTGAAATATGAGACCCAAACAGAAGCTTCTAAAACAACATGCTAAATGGAAATATATAGCAATGGTCAAATATAAAAAAAATCAGACTGCGTTAGAGTCAGGAGGGCACCTGGAACTATCTGAATTTAGGAATTATTATCTGAACTGTTACAGAGTATCTGATGCCCACATTCTTTAGTTCTCACTGCTGCAATAAAAGCAATCCACTACTGGTGCAGCGGGTATGTCTCAACCAGCACTTCCTCGGATGAAGGCAAGGGCACTGGAAGCAGGAGTGTGGGAGGTGCTGCAGCATTCACAAGATAACATTGCAGGAGTTCAGAAAGGGAATGAACTATAAAAAGGACTTACATCTTACTATTATCTTTCCTCATGTGCTTCTCAGTTCAAAGACAGGAGTCGAGTGCCATGCAAGGTCTTCATACAAACTGCTGCGCATTTAGCATGGAGATGTGTGTTTACTTTTCCTTTCCTCAATTGCAAAGTGAAGGAAATTTGTAATGTGAACCAAGTGACAATCTTGCTATGGCTCAGGAAGTATTAAAGGAAAGACTGAAGGATGTCAAGTGTTTTCGTGCATGTAACAACATTTAAATAAATAAATGAACTTTGCAAATATTCCAGAAAATGTCTGCAGCAAGAAGAGTTTAAAAGAGGCATACTGTTTTTTTCATAATTCTGAAGTGTGATGGAAACAATGATTTTAACAGGGTCAAAACAAACCAAGAGACTTTACTTGTGTGAAGCACAAATGTTAAGTCAAGTCAAAGATCTTTATTCGGATTTAAAAAACATCCATAAAAGTGCATGTAAATCGGTATACAACTGTTACAACGAAGTTTTTACAACGCACTACCATTACAACGCAGGCATTACCACGCATACCATTACAACGCATTGCGCTGGGGGGCGCTCTAGGATAGGGATTAAGTATAATTTTATATACAACACCTTCCCTAGTGTCCACGGGGACTGGAGTTGGAATATAAAATTATACTTACCACTATCCAGCACCTCTAAGCGCTATGCGTTGTAACGGTATTCGTTGTAAATACCGCGTTGTAATGGTATGCGTGGTAAAAGTATGCGTTGTAACGTCATACATCCATGTAAATCACAACAATCATCCAATAAAAACACAGTAAAACATTCATTAAAAAAAACGAATAAAAGATGACATAGTTAACCATCATTGTACATTACACAAAATTCAGATATCAAACAGAAATGATGATTTCAGAAAGTATGCAAGACTTAAAATGGGATACGCAACAATTAAAAACAATGCAGAGTCAAATAGCTATGATGTGTGCAAGAGAACAGCCACTAGTGCAAATAAGCAGTGTGCAAACTGGGCAAGAAATAGTGCAAAACCTATCAGACCATGTTCAATGATACTCGTGACCGAACAACAGCTTTAAGAAAGCAACTGACTCTGAAAATTACTTCGTCAGAGCGTAACATCAGTAAATCTCCAAAAGCTAAATTAAAATTCATCAGAGCAGTCTTTCGAAAATATGGGATTAAATAATGTTTAGTGTATTTTACATAAAAGCCACAAAAAAGCGTAAAATGTAAAAGGCTTTGTTTCCCGCCAAGGTTACAGGGACAACTTAGGTTTTCCAAATTTTTGTTGAAGCCAAGCGGGAAGCATAATAGATTTTTAATGCTCCCATCCCTGAACCGGAACAGCAGGCTCCTGTTCCATTTGCCCAGCTTTTTACACAGATAGCCTTGAGGCATGTCGTATGGCCTGCCGCATGGTACCAAAAGGGGTATGTACCTTATGATAGCCGGTTTTGCAAAATCGCTCTTTTCCCTCTCATTACTGTAAAGGTCGTACAAAGCCCTTTTTTACTACGTTTTTGTGCGAGCAATCGATGGTTTGGGGAGATGTAAATAGATGCCCCTGCTCCACACTTGCTAGGCTTTTCTCCACAGCCCTAAGCCATGGTATGTAATTGGCCCGCTCACTTTTTAGACATTCCAAAATAATGTCACGGGTCAGAGAGGCCGCTGAATTCAGCCATATTTTCAGCCAGAACAGGGCAGGTCTAGATCTTATAAAATCCTCTGTGTAGGGGAGATTCAATTCCCTATGGCACAGATAAGTTGGGGCAGAGATAACCCCCCCAAGACCTTCCTCCAAAATCTGTTCTCCTCGGTCTGTATATTAGTACAGTTCGAGTACCCCCACACCTCAGCACCATAGGTTCCTGTGGGTAAACATTGGGTCTTATAGATTTGTAGCAATGGTATGATAACCTCTGCATGTTTAGGTTGATGGAGGGAGGTTATAGAGTTAATAGCTTTGCCCAATTTGTTCCTCGCCTGGACAACATGAGGCTGCCATGATCCAGAGTCAGAGAACAACAGGCCTAGATATGGAAAAGTGCATGTGCTTTTTAAACATTATTCCCTGACAAGATTTGGTTAATTTTATGTTTTTTAGGGCCACAACACATTATAAATGATTTATTAAAATTAGTGCAAAGGCCAAGATCTGCCAAATACGTGACAAATCCTGATATTAAAGTGCACAGTGCATTGGGTGTGCGGCCCATAAGGACCACATCATCCGCATAAAGAAGTGCGGGAAGTGGTTTACCATTTACGTGGGGGACATCAATTGTTATCTTACACACAAAACTACTTTATTCATTTATGTACAAGATAAAAAGCAAGGGGGCCAGGATGCATCCCTGTCTGTCCCCCCTGCCAATTAAAATATCACCGGAGACTTTACCATCATTATTCAATCGAACTCGGGCTCTCAAATCGCTGTGTAGGTGTCGCCAAAAAATAAACCAAGGGTACATCTAAACCATAATTCAACAAAACTGACCATAAACGAGAACAGTTAATAAAATCAAAAGCAGAACTTAAATCCATAAAAATTAAATACAAAGGGGATTTTTTGGCGATGGTATATTTGGCCATTAAGAAATTTAAATTTAGGCATTGCTCCACAGTTCCCACGTTGCTTCTAAAACCTAACTGGCACGGGTGTAGAATAGCATTATCCTCTGCCCAGGTTCTGATCCTGTTAAAGATGACCCTACCTAAGATCTTCAGAGTGTTATCTATTAAAGATATCGGGCGATAACAGCCAGGGTCCAATCTATCGCCTTTTTTAAAAATAGGCACAATGATGCTATTTGGCCATGTTACTGGGACTGGGGTATGAGATAGATTATTGAAGATGTTACACAATGAAGGTGCCCAGAAGTCAGGTTCTGATTTGATTTTGTTGATGGATAAACCATCAGGCCCTGGGGCTTTGTTCCCCGGGCTTTCTGAGATAGCATCTTCCACCTCCATTATGGTGATGTTCAGTGTAGTTAAAGGGGTGGCAGTACCCATCGAATTAAGTGGTGCCTCATAGATTTTTGGAAAATGGTCCACACACACGTCCCCTGATATATTGCAATTTATGGGGGTGATATTTGATCCCATTGATCTCAAGTTCTTAACCTCGCTCCAGAACCCGGAGACATCTCTCAACAACGCTGTGCGCACAAGGGAATACCAGTGGTCTTTTAGTAACTCCTCTGATCTTATTTTTAGAGTACGCTTGTAGCTAGACCTCAGTCTCCTCACCACTGACTGGTCCCGTAGATCAGCTGTGAGGGCAGCCCTGAGTTCCCGATTTGCTTTGGAACATGATGTGTCGAACCACCTTGGGTTTTGTGATTGCTAGTTAAGGCTGGTTTATAAATCTCCTTTTTTATGGCCTTACAAAGACCTGTGAAGGCCTCAACAATGTCATGTTCAGAGCTATCGGTGGATAGACAAACAAACACTAATAAGGGGTGCTTTTTAATAATACGAGTTAAAACCCCCTTATTATCTATCCCCCGCCAGACCACCCTAAGTTTGTCTGTGGATGCCACCAGATTTTTTGCCCCGATTTCTCTATGGTTCCCCTGTTTTTTGATGGATTTAAGACTAATTAGAATAGGGTAGTGATCACTATGTGAGGAACTGGCAACCTCGGCCTCTAATAAGAGGTCCCCTAACAGAGAGGATATAAATACATAGTCTATTATAGTTGAACTCCCAAGCCCTACATAGGTGGCCTCATGTCCTTTGTTCACAGTCGTGTTTGCCTTCTGAATAACATTAACTAGGTCGCGTGTAGCTAAATAGTTGTGCAATTCTTCTCCTCTTTTACAGCTAGGGGTTCTTGGGTGGCTGTGTGCATTGAAATCGCCTCCTAAACAAAAACCCTCAAATTTACCATATTTATGTCCATCAACAATTTCATCAATAAAATTAAATAGTCTTATAAAATTAGCGTTGGGATGAGTTGTGAAATCATTGTTATAAAAATTAGTTAGGCATAGCTTTATCTTGCTAGTATATATCAACGCCTGAAAATTCTTATCGTTAGTAGGCAGTGTTTCAGTTTTAACTCCTGCCGCAATCTTAACCCAAATGGATAGGCCCCCACTAGGTCGGCCCATGGCCGGGATGGGTACAATTTGGTTATAACAACTATATCCTTCTTGAAGCAGGGGGCTGGTGCACCAGGTTACCTGGAGCATTAGGATATCGAAGTTAGTAACCCAATCTATCCACTCCTTGATTTTCATTTTTGCATTAAGACCAGCGATGTTCCAATTCAAAATGGTCAGATCATCGGATGGTATGGGGGTAATGGAGCCCTGGGGAGATGTTAAAAGGTTAGATGGTAACACAGACACTCTAAGCCCGTTAGGCACCATTACATTGGGGCAGATTGGCAATTCTTCCACAGGATCAATTATATTCAGGTGATCGCTAGCTGCTATATCAGAGAGGAAAGGTAGTCGTGGTCAGTCCAAAGTGCCCAGCTCAGATAGTGCACTGTATCTATTAAATAGTGGATATGGTGGTGGAGCTTGGCTAAATGATCTCTGAGGGGGCCAATAAAAGTAACCCAATGGTAGAGAACTTATAACAGTTGTTGGGCCAGGGTAGATGTTGTTGTTGCTAAGTATAAATTTAGCTGTACCAAGGTGCCTAAAATTAATTACAATGCAATCGCCATTAATGTTCTTAAATAGGGGACCAACCCAGCTTACTCGACGTGCTGACAGGATTTCGTTCGAGATATTATGACCTACCCCTTTATGTTTACACAGCCAGTCAATGCATTTGTTATTCAGCTGGACCCAGGACTCTCTTTGTCCCTCCTTAAGTGGTGGTACGCCTGCTAAGATTAAGACACAAGGGCATGCGTCGGGGGGTAGGTGAAGGGCAGGTCCCTGGAGTTTTGTGGGCCTAATTGCAGCAGCTTGTCCCTTATCTGGGCCAGTGTTAGTTGGTGCTCCTGATTTAGTGGTGGCTGAGGTAGGGCCACCCTTAGGTGTGCCGCTAGCCATACTGATGGAACAAGGGGATCCAGCTGCTACTACCGGAGTGTACTATGGTTTCGTGGCAGATTGGATTTTCCCTGCAGTGTCGCTCCTAGGTGCAGCATTAGATGTTGGTATACTACTGCTAATGGTATTGGGCCCACCACCCAAAATGACCTTACTAGCAGACTCCGGATCTTTCAGTGGGTGATCTCCCCTCATTAGATCGAGACTAATCACCCCTTTCCTTTTTACGTCTTCCTTTTTTACAAGGTTTTCCAATCTATCCAGTCTTTTAAAAATAGTATTAAACTGTTTGATCATTTTACTTTCCATTTGTTTAAAAATTGTATCAACAATAGTCTCAATAAGATTCCCATTAGTCTTTGATTGGATGATGCTTTCAATTAGCGACTCAGTCTGTGTGCAGGCAGAGATATGTCCTTCTTTTAAGGACGTTTGTGGAGATGCAACAGGAGCCACATCGGCAGGTTGCGTAGACTCATTGGTGTCAGTGCCACCCACTGGTAGTTGTTTGTTCCCTCTAGTCCACATACTCTGTGGGGTCGGTTGGCTCTTATTGCGAGGGGGTTGTTTCCTCTTGTTTCCTGTTAATTTGGAGGCGCCTCTTTTTCTTTTCTCACCTCCAGACTTGTTGCTCCGGGTCAAGGGGACAATGACAGTTTGTACAACAGGGTCAGGCAGAGTCATAGTGGTAGAGCTACTACCCCCAGGCAACAGTACCAACAGATTGGCAAGCGGGGTAGGTTTCATAACTGTAACCACGGGGGAAAGCGGCAGAACATTATTAGAATTTGCTTGTAATGGCTCTGGATGTGTATTTGTGAGGCCCATTGACATTCTCCTCTCGGTATTGGCAATTTCATTTGTTACCATGTTAAATGCATTTTCCAGCATGCTTTCAAAGGAAGGCGGGAGAACTAAAGATCCCTCGGGTGCCTGTGTCACAGTACTAGTGTTTTGTTTCCTCATTATAATTTTGAATGTTTCGGGCTCACCTTTTGTAGCAACTTAGAGGGGTGGCCCACCCGACCACTGTTGACCTCTGAGGGCCTAAGAGGGCCCAACCTTTGCCCGGGCTTCGCCCGGCGTCCCGCGAGGTGGGGATGTGGCTTGATTTAAAGCGCCTCCTGGCGCTGCGATGTCATGCGCGGCTTCCGGCCGCCTGGGATGCTGGACCTTGAAGTCCGCTGGGCCCGCTCACCACACAGCGGCTACACGGCTTGAGTAGTGCAGCAGCGGGGAGCAGGCACCCAGGGCAACTCCGTCAGTCGGGGCCAGGTGACAGGATTAGATAGGGCTTCAGGCAGGGCTTCTGACCGTTTAGCGCGATGCTGGGTCTCCTGCTATCACTCCGATTTCAACTCCCCCCTCAACAGGGGATGTGGCTTGATTTAAAGCCCCTCCTGGCGCTGTGATGTCATGCGCGGCTTCCGGCCGCCTGGGAATGGGACCTTGAAGTCCGCTGGGCCTGCTCACCACACAGCGGCTACACGGATGGAGTAGTGCAGCAGCGGGGAGCAGGCACCCAGGGCAACTCTGTCAGTCGGGGCCAGGTGACAGGATTAGGTAGGGCTTCAGGCAGGGCTTCTGACCGTTTAGCGCGATGCTGGGTCTCCTGCTATCACTCCGATTTCAACTCCCCCCTCAACAGGGGATGTGGCTTGATTTAAAGCGCCTCCTGGCGCTGCGATGTCATGCGCGGCTTCCGGCCGCCTGGGATGCTGGACCTTGAAGTCTGCTGGGCCCGCTCACCACACAGCGGCTACACGGATGGAGTAGTGCAGCAGCGGGGAGCAGGCACCCAGGGCAACTCCGTCAGTCGGGGCCAGGTGGCAGGATTAGGTAGGGCTTCAGGCAGGGCTTCTGACCATTTAGCGCGATCCTGGGTCTCCTGCTATCACTCCGATTTCAACTCCCCCCTCAGCAGGGGATATGGCTTGATTTAAAGCTCCTCCTGGCGCTGCGATGTCATGCGCGGCTTCCAGACGCCTGGGATGCTGGACCTTGAAGTCCGCTGGGCCCGCTCACCACACAGCGGCTACACGGATGGAGTGGTGCAGCAGCGGGGAGCAGGCACCCAGGGCAACTCCGTCAGTCGGGCCAGGTGACAGGATTAGGTAGGGCTTCAGGCAGGGCTTCTGACCATCTAGCGCGATGCTGGGTCTCCTGCTATCACTCCGATTTCAACTCCCCCCTCAGCAGGGGATGTGGCTTGATTTAAAGCGCCTCCTGGCGCTGCGATGTCATGCGCGGCTTCCGGCCGCCTGGGATGCTGGACCTTGTAGTCTGCTGGGCCCGCTCACCACACAGCGGCTACACGGATGGAGTAGTGCAGCAGCGGGGAGCAGGCACCCATGGCAACTCCGTCAGTCGGGGCCGGGTGACAGGATTAGGTAAGGCTTCAGGCAGGGCTTCTGACCATTTCGTGTGATGCTGGGTCTCCTCCTATCACTCCGATTTCAACTCCCACGGATTTAAATATTACACTCAGGATAGAACACTGTAGCAATCTTCATTTTAACTCACTTGCACGGCATATTCAGAAGTATTGCACTAACGGTTTAAACTGAGGTTTGACTCCTAAACTCACCATTGACTCATATCACTTTTGCAAATTCTGAGGCACCGCGAAAATCGCATGATGTTACATCACTATTTTCATCACCATTTTTTTATCACCTTTGTAGTGTCCTTCTTATATCCCTAATAGACTCTGCGTATTGGAATAATATACACTAAAGTTTTGACATAGGATTGAGGTCAGTATGTCTCTATCAAGTAGATTAAACTTAATTGTGTGTGCCAGCTAACTCAGTGGTCACTAGAAACTGTCTCGAATGAACAAGAAGGGATTAGTCTCTGACAACCTCATAAACATGACAACTTTGTTTCCCTTAGAGTGAGAACAATATTTTCAGAGTTGTGGAAACAATAGATAACTATTTCACTCAGTCAATTGTGCATGCTTCGTTTCTACAGAGTTGCACAGAAATAGAGAGACAGGCGTTTCAATAAAAAGGGTTTATTGAACAGTCTTGTTACTCATGCAAGAGATATGAACTACTACAATCGTAAGACAGAATGAGCAGTGTAATGCATACAGCTTAAACAGTAATATAAAATAATACTGTAATAGCATGGTCTGTTGCTAGGACATGTATAAAAATAAATACATACATAAATAACAGGCTAAAATACTCAACTGGTGCTTCTAAAATAATCCTACCCTAGTGTACCTAACCTAAGTCTAGTATAAGGGAAGAAGTAGTGTCTGTTTTAGCTATAGTTTAGTTTTGTTTTGCCGAGAATTGCCAAAGGTTTCTCTAGGTTCTAATCAGCTCCATACCTTAGAATGAGAGAGGTTGGTATCTCTTTCCCAGGACTCGATTCTCTAACACTCCGAAGGGGAGTCAGAAACACTGGAGCTGGATTCTCGGCGATGAGGATGACAGCGTCTGGTCAGTGCATCAGTTGGGTAGATGACTTCCTTCGGGACTTGGTGTGGTGAGCCGCGTCGTGCAAGTAGGTAGCCGAACCGCACTGTACCTTGCCATAGCAAGTGAAGGTATATTTATACCTTGAAGGTGTTTAGTAATGCCAGTATTGATGTAGAAGTCAGGCATTTGAACCTCATGAATGAACCCCTAATGAATAAATGTTCATGCATAATAAATGAGTTCTTGGAGAAATCAATATCCAGGCAAGGGGAAGTCTCTAAAGCTTAAGAGTCTGGTTTTCCAAGAACATGTTGTGACGTAGATGAACGGATGTAAGTAGCCATACCTGTATTTGGGTAGCATGGACTATGCCTAAATAAGGACTGGATTTTTATGCCTATATAAGGAAAATGTGAAATATACCTATATAAGGGCATGTATCAGGAAATTCATACGGAATCTAAATCGATACACAACACCTTGTCAGTCAACATATCAATAGGAGACCGATGAGAGTCTGTCTCACACCATCACATACTTTTAATTACATTTTCATGAAGTTTGGCATCTAAAAAATGTTGCCATGTGTATTAAGTTAACATTCACTTTTTGTGAATTCTCACCCGTTTTTCAAATCACAAATTACATTTGAACTCGAAAGATTCTCACAACTTCTACATGTACACTGGCATGGTGGCCACTCTTAGTACTAAGCTTGAGTTTCTTCTATGTCTCAGAATGAAGCCCCTGATGAAGGCCAACAGCCTGAAATGCAATGGACGAATGAGCATATGTAATACAAAGGAATATGTAACCAAGTGAAAATTATTGTGATGAAGAAATAATGAACGAAATGAATGAAGGAAAAGTGAAAACTTAACAAATGAACTTCAAAAAGAAATTATGAAGATTTGAATAATTGATTTGCCAGTTATCATTGAGTGTAAGTCGGAGACGCCCCTCATTGTTTGAGGTTTGCGCAGCATGTATTGTGCCACCCACCAAAGTAGCATTTTAAAACATGTCTCAGACCTGCCACTGCAGCCTGAAGTGTAGTTCTAAACTGCAATTGTCAACCTGGCAAAATTAACCTTTTTCCAGGTCTAAACCTTGCTTTTTAATACTCATAAGTCATCCCTAAAGTAGACTCTGTGGGCTCATAGGTCAGGGTGAATGGTATTAACAATGGAAGCCGTGTGTATACATTTTACGTGTCCTATTAGTGAAAAACGACTAAAGTTTTTTTCATGGATCTAAGGCTAGCTCTCCCACAGACTAACTCTGGGTTACTTTGTTACACTTAATAACCTTCCGACTGGGAACAGACAGAGATATAATGTTTACACTCAAATTACTTGTAATTTAAAGTTTTCTTTGATGGTAAAGTCGATTTTAATACAATTTTGAAAATGTAACTTCTAGAAAGTTAGTATGTTCCTATCCAACCAAATGTCCCTTTCTGCCTGTGTCTATGGTCACATGACTGAATTACTCCAGACTGTGAGATAATAGAGGCTTAGTTGTGAGGTGAGAGGGTCTTCCTAACGGGATGGCTAGGGAAGATTTGTGCCCTGCCCTGCCCTGAGTACATTTCAGAGGGCTATGCCTACAGCACACAGAAAGGAACCTGACACCAGGCCTTCCCTTGCCTTTGTTACCCTAGACAGATTGGAGCCAAACACAGGAGAAGAAGAAGAAGACACCAGAACCAGTTTTGGGGGTAGACCAGGGATTTTCCCCTCACAAAGGGTGGCACCTGTTATAAAAATGGGCCCTTCAGAAACTCCCATCAGTCCTGGACCTGTGGAACAGTCAGAAGAAGGACTGCTGTGCTGTCTGAGGAAAAGGGGCTGCCCTGATGCCTGAAGAAGTATTGGACCTACCTGCCTTGAACACAAGCTACCCAGAGTCACTCTGATAGTCAATCGACTGACCTCCTGTTTGACCTGTTGGGATACAATATGCTTCCAGTGGTCTGCCCTGCACCGGCCTAGCTGACCAGCACCAACTGGACCTGTTTGGACCTGCCTAGACCTGCCTGAGACCTTCTTCTGCCCTCTGTTGGAATGAGCCCTATGGCTATCATCTGTGGGAACGCCTCCTGAAGAAAAGGTGAGGTTATAGATATTTTGTCACCTCATGATCATGAAGTGACCACTTGATGCAAAGAATTGACCGCCTGCGATACCCACCAACGCGAAGCTACAGTGGGCAATAGCCTTCCCACTGACAGCCACTGTCCATGGCAATAAATCAACATAAAGTTCCCACGACATGCGGCTCTTCACGTTACAGCGATGACCGTCTGCGAAGCATAACCTGCTCTTCACACTAGCAGCTTTCTCCTCACAGCCCCTGCCAATGAGAACAGAACTCTTTGTGTGGACCTTTTGATAAGTATCTCTTCTGCAGGACTAACCTGGTCCCCGTATCTAATCCCTGCTCCATCGGGCCGGCCTGAACCTGTGACTTTCCCATGGTCTAGCATGGCCAGAAACCGGGAGTTGCGCCTTATGATTCTGGGCGGTATTTTACCTAAAACGTTATAACTCTGGTTATACTGATTGGATTTACTTATGCTGTGTTTTCAATTTATTGCAGTTTGTGTCCTGCTTAATTACTTTATACATTGCTTCTAAGTTAAACCTGACTGATTTGTGCCAAGCTACCAGAGGGATAAGCAGGAATAAATTTAGTGACTTTTGTTGTTCACCTTGACAAGGATTGTGTTTATATTTTGAGGGGGGCTTCTGTCCCTCTCAAGTAATATTCCAATGACGTACATTTATTATTTGCATCCAGTACCATAGCAGGCTTTTTTAGGCACATGGAGATTAAGTGAATTGCCCAGAATCATGGTACGTTGAGTCAACATCAAGAACCAGCGAAGGCGTGAGCTGATGGACTCCACCAGTTTATTATTCTTGAGAGGCAATATTAGGGTGTCACCAGCTGAGTTATTGAGTGCATCCGTTTAATAAACACTCATCAAAATGTTTCTAGGTGTAGTCTTATTACTTATTACTAAAATATATGAAATAAAATTATGACTTACAAATTCACAGTATTTTTATGTCACAGGCTCAGGCTGTAGAAATTTATATACATGTGCCACTATTCCCCACTGCACCAACTAGCATTCAGTTTCATGATTTTCTGGCAGTACCACTGAAATTATGCGACTCTGCTGTACTTTTCGCTGAATTATGGATTAACCGCATTTGTCACTTTGGGCCATACGTATGAAAACTCGATTTTACGATTCCCAAATAGCGATTTATAGCGAATCGCATTTTGAGAATCGCAAATCGGTATGTATACCAAAAAATCGCAAATAAATAGCGATTTCTTAAAAATTGCAGATTTTACTGCGATTACCCGGTTTGCGATTCCTTAAGTGCGATTTTGCAGAATTAGCGAACTCGCAATTAAGGAATCGCAAAACGGGAAATCTGAAACTCGGGTGCAGCTTGATGACATCACATCCAGGAAGTGTGACTACCCATGCTGCACCTGAGTTCCAGAATCAGAATGAGAGGCTGGAAGAAGGGCTGAGGCAGCAGTGCAGTGCAACAGAGAGTGGAGGAATGGCTACACCGGAGCAGCAGCAGGGTGAAAGCCAGAGAAAGAGGAAGCAAAAGTTTTCTGAAAGGGAGCAGGAGGTGCTCATTCAGGAGATGGAGCACAGCCATGAGCTGTTATTCAGGAAACAATCCCTCAGAGTGCCAGAGACAAGGAAAAGGAAGATATGGGTGAACATCCAAAAAATAGTCAATTCCATAGGCGTCACCTACTGCATCTTCGAGGAATTCCGAAAACGCAGGTACGATATGCGCCAGCATTCGAAGGAAAGGGTTGCTGCCAGGCTGCAGGAGGCAAAACTGACTGGTGGAGGGACATCCACTGCCCCCGCTTCCACGCCAATGGAGGAATTGGTGGAGGGGACCTTACAACCGGATAGTGTGAGCGGATTGGCTGAGCTAGACAGCTCCGACCTACCACGACCAAGACAAGGTAAGAAGTATGCCATCACACCCCTGCTCATACTTGGTGGTAATTGCGATTCTCTATTTGAAATTTTTTCATACATTGCATAGCGATTTCTTAATTTGCGCTATTCCATTTGCGAATTTCGCAAACTGAGGAAATCGCAAAATAAGAAATCGCTCGGAAATTCACAGAATTCTGGTTCTCGCAACGTAAGGAATCGCTATATTTGCGAATTTCACTTAGGCGATGTGATTGTGCCTCATACATAGGAAATAGCAAATATTTTATCGCAAACGCTGTTTTTTGCAAATCGCAGCGTTTGCGACTAAAAATTAGTTTGATACATATGGCCCTTTGACATCTGCTACATAATCTTTTGATTTTTACAAAAAAAATTGTTTTAAGATTAAACGGATTAAAAGGTATTAAAGGGTTAGTCACCCTTGTTGCGGTGCAGTGGACCACCCTTTGCATAAGGCGATTAGTTACCTTTCAATTCCTTGTTGGTGTATTCCGGTGGTAAACTAAATGAAGTGAAATTTTTGACCAGTCAGTAATCACATATCTAAAAATGGAAACATAATGAAATACGATCATAAAATGTGCCACAGTAACCCTTATTATCCGCCTCTTCTTTCAACAGGATTTATTCAACCCAGCCACATAACTTTGGCCCTTTCCTGCTGAATAATTCTAGTGATCTTGCTTTGTGGTCACACACAGTTATCTGCCTTGATCGCATTAGATAACTGAGGTTTCATAGTAAAACTGATTAGTTTAACTTGCATTTATTTTCCATTTAACATGTGTACATTTTGTACGCAATTAACTGAAAGTTATAAAATAACAAATCTGTTACATAATATACTGTTCTTTTTAGCCACATCCTTGATCCTGCCTCCACGGTCACTTACCTCTCCCTCAGGGCATCCAGGATCACAGTTCATACTCTGTTTTGAAGCCGTTCAACAGCTGTGTATACATCAAGATTGCCTGGAAAAGATGCCAAATGCACAAAATGGCGGTTCCAAGCCTTCCTCAGTTGCAAGTACTTCAAGAGCCAGCTGCACCCTCCCTATGAATACAGCCACTGACCCCGGGGGGGGGGGGGAGGGAGGGGGAGGGACTGCCCCACAGTTTGAAGGTGTCTGCTTAGGTGTTACTTGTACAGACAAATTAAAACAAGCATTTGCAATGTAATAGGTCTCGCATTTACGCAAGTTTGAGCTATTGGCATTTTAAATGACAATGTCTTTTAATTTACGTTTTTGGTTTTCTGGTTTCACATTGTGCGATTTAGCCACTAAATAGGTATCTCTTCCCCACCTCTTTTACATTAAATGTCAATGATTTGTCTTTTATTTTTGTCACACTGGTTAGAGTGTGTGTGGCAGACAGAAGCCACATGATGGCTCGGTTCGTTTTGGGCCAGAGGATCAACGAGAGCATCTACTGAGCCAGGCTTCTGTGTTCACCCCCTCTAGCCCATAATGGCAGTTTAGGGGACAATAGCATAGAAAGAAGTGGTTAATTTGTAAAAGAAATAAGTGGCGGGGCTATAGTCAAGAGGCAGGTTGCACCAGACCATTTCTCCTGTTTGCACCACCTGAAGGAGAATTAACTACTAATCATGAAAGTAGGGAGAGGATGTGGTGTAATGGCCAGAGCTCCAGATTCTGGAGCGGAAGAAGCAGATTTGAGTCTTGACATTGGCTCAACATCCTGTGATTCTGGGCAAATCACTTAATCTCCCTAAAAATGAATTTGTCCTTAACAGGTGCACATGACAAGCGCTAGTGTTGGTGATTAAGAACGCAGGAAGCCACCACTCAAATTAAGTACGAACAGGATTTAAATTGCAAAATAACTCCACAACATCATGTACATGCTTCGCTTCCCCTATGACCAGCTTCCACGACCCCAACTCTCACTCTCATTAATGCTGCCCCTGGACATGGCGCAGACAATACTTATTTGCTCCTGGGAAGATGGACGGTGTGTTAACGTTTTATATGCAGCACTTATAACCAGTATAAACGGCCTTAAGTGCTATAAAAAAGAAGTTAGCTCTTAACAGCCACAGCAACATATAAAAAATTTATACTACGAATATTCAAGACGCATTAACGCACAGGGCTTGCACCACAATGCTTGGGCGTGATTCCTAATGAATGACTAAGTGAGAGTAAGTTACTGATTTAGAGCTTGCTGTCGAAGGGAAAACGTTGGAAACTCAATCCCGGGGCTTCACAAAAGTGCTAAATCAAGAGGTCACATGAGGGATAGGCACAGAAGAAGGAAAGGACTATTTTATAACGCCTCCTGTCGCATCTGTGTAGCATCCCAGTGCTGTAAAACAGCAGGCGCTACTGTTCGAATAGTATGTCTTTTAAGGACCTCATATGCCTAGCTGGTCTGTTCATGATGCAAGCCTATTGCCTGCGGAAATCCTGCAACTCATATTCTGCTCATGGGTTTGGGGAGTCAGGGGGTAAATACATAGTCAGTATATTGTAGTGTGTCAATCTATGTGCAATCAGTTGTTTTTAATAAGGTGATGTCCTTCGATCACACAACACTTGTTACAAGTACCTTTCTGCAGGATCACATCGTAATAATGTGCATAGCAACAAGTGATAGTAGTCAATTTCCAAGGAAAAAAGTTTATCAGAATTCTGGTTCCTTGAGGTGTGCAGAAATGTATGTTCCTATGAATACTAACTGTCCTTTTTAACCTCCTTGAGGCTGATAGCAGGGTTTCTAGAACAAAATCTGATCCCAAGTCTCTGATCGCTTTTTGTGTCTTGAGTAGGCCTTATCTCTGTTGATATGAATAAGTGTGTGTGTGTGTGTGTGTGTGTGTGTTTGTGTGTCAAGCAGCAAATAATCATGTAAAAATAAAATACAATCTTTTCAAAGTTCAGAAAAGTTTATTTCTTTCACATGTTGAAACGTTTCATCTGAGCACATCACATTGTATAATTGCATTGAGAGGCACCTTTTCAAAGTGATAGTTTTTAAACATGACATCATTGTCCCCACTTCACTACCCTGATGCCACTGCCACGTGTGAACTAAGAAATAATCAACAAGAGGATGGGATGCACTCCTTTTTCCTTCTAGAATTGAATCATATTTATCCATAATTGTCACAAGATGCGTGCGTACTGGGTTTAATGCCTTGCCCTGATAGCACATAAAATCTATACCATACTGTAGGGGGCAGCATTTGTGCCCCATACCCAGTCGCACAGCTTTAAGGCAAAGGTTTCCACATTGCTCCATGCTTATATTCCATTTAACTCCTTTTTAATCCATGTACTCCATCGTGTTATCCAACTTTTAACTTTGATCCCAATAACTCCACACGTTGGGGTGTCATGCTATTTTTCAAGGTTTCTCATGCTCGAGATGTGCCCATCCGGACCTCTTGTCAAGAACACGAACAGATGCATGATTCCTCCAAAAGCAAAAACTCAATGCATTTCGAGCTTTGACAAGCCCTTCTTCAGGGGTCACTACAAATGACAAAAAGCATTCACCATTACACCATTATTCACTAATATGCATATAGAGATCAATACAGTCAATCATTGTATGTATCAAACAAAATCAAGAAAGTTATTATATTTATCCATTTGAACGTCAATATAAAAAATACACACGCAAAAAACACATATTGTGCTATCCCACGTAATCACCTCAATAACCTAATGTAACCTGATTTCAACCCCCATCCTTCCTTTGGTTTATTGTGACGGATCATCTATCACACTCCATTCACCCTCTAAAATTGCGATGAGATAGAATGAGTGGTTAAAGTGTGAATGATTGAATTGATGACAATGGATGTCACGAGTGGGGACAGTGTGGACAGCTAGTTAATAGCATCTTTTGGTTAGGCAAATGGAGGTGATCGACCTAAAAAGACACTTAAACGTTACTATAAATGAAAAATATTTGCAGTTGCAAAAGCTATGGAAAATACATTATGAATGGGCTACATATTTGCATTATTCTGAACATTGCGGGGCAAATCTATTCTATAGCAACAACAAAGATAAAAGCTTGCCTTGATTATTTTGCAAATAATAAAATAACTGCATCCATCCAAGCTTTCAAAAATGTAATATTGTTATGTTTAAAATTTGGATGTTTGAGGTAAAATTAATATTTACATTCTAAAAGCACAAGTTTGTAGATGTAATAACTGGCGAACATTTATCAATCTTATTATTAGCTATGGTTATAAAAAATGAAAAAGTGAAGGATATTAGACTCTATTAAACCCATTAGCGTACCAGAGTGAGCCTTATGCAACTACAAAAACAGTATGATAGTTGCGAAAATCAGGTAATCTCATACCACATTTGGATTTACTGGCTTGAAGTTTGGAGTAGCATATTCTATTAAATGTATTGTTTCGAATACATCTGATAAATGTTTTTTTAAACTTTTGATGGAAGGTGGATGGGGAATGCTGAAGAAGCATTGTTCAGGTATGATGTTTATGCAGCAATGACCACCTTAATAGCTTCAACTCTGAAACAACAATTTACATGTAGAAAAAAAGTATGCATTGTTTCTTTCAGTTGTTACAGTATGATTTCACTATTTAAAACAGATGTTCTTTTGAATGAACTAGAAAAGTTAATACCAAAGTATTTAAAATTAGTTTAGTACCACATATTACTAGTATTATCCAACAATCCAACATATCAACTGTACACAAAAAAATGTAAAGGGAAAAAAACAGGTTTGTTAATTAAATGATAATCAAAAATATAAGCGTACATTTTAGTAGTTTGAAGAGGAAATGAAAAGCATATTCCTTTACTCCGAGCTGTTAAAGCAATGTTAACTCGAACAGACAGGTTCTGCCTATCAGCAGACTGAGATGCCCAGTTATTAAACAAATTAAATCGAGATTGACATGAGAGGAATATAAGCATAGTTCATATTGAATGGGAGAATCAACAATAAACACACAAAAGGTGATAAGAGGAATGCTTCCAATGTGTCTGACTGCTGGCAATTGCTCGGGGTAGCATTTCAACCAATTGTTCTTTTGTCCACCAGGACACCTCAGTTTGGACCCACGCATATGCAAAGCAGTCTTTACCCTGCTCCTATAGGTACAGTCCAGCCCGAGCGGCCAGGTCATGTCAGTTTTGACAGCTTTGAGTATAAACCTCCATGCAGATGACTGATGTGAGAAGTTGGCCTGGTATATGATGTTCACTATTCTAGTGAGCACCTTGCACCAGTCCAAACAACCCTTATGGTGATGGTTGTAAAGTTAACCTTATAGACCAGCTATCCTAGGGGTAGCATGGACAAAGCAGCAAGAGGGCATGTGAAGCCAGCTGTTTTACCATATGTAACCCCTTTAATACCAAATGAAAGGACACCACACAGGATATATGTAAAATATATATGTTATTTATTACTAGACAAACCCTCTGAACTCTTTATGAGGTCAGTGGAAAAAGCACAATACAAGATATTCAATTAAAATACATTAAGTTGCATAAAATACAGTAGGGTCCTAGGGGCACGCTACACCATATACTAAAATAGCGGTATAAGGACCACTACACGAAAAGTGAATAGGCCTAGGGCCTAGGGAATCGCAGGGGCTACGCTGAGCTACCAAGAGTTAGGAAGCAGGAGACCCACGGGAGGCGTGTGCAGTGTCTAATCACACACGCATGTTACCATAGAGAATGAATGGGAACGTAAAAGTTACAAACTAGTTCTTTTAGGGTACTTCTGACTGGACTCGGTGAAAGTTACTTGAAACCTAGATAGTTGATACCCACAGGAGCGCCAAAGTACTCGCGTTACCTCACCCACAGGAAGAAGGTGAATAGTTGTCAAAGTGTGTCGGGTTTCGTCGTCGAATCCTACGTAGCCTAGGGAAAAGATGCTGCAGGTGACTAGGAGAGAAGTGTCCGGATGGATCCAAGGGTGGATCGAAGATGAAGAGGACCTGAAAGCTGAGGGGACAGAGTCTGGGTCACTAGCCAGTGACTAGGAAGGAACCAGGAAGGAACCAGGCGATGTCGTGAAGCAATCAGGTGCTGTTGTGAAGCTTGTCTCTGCATCCATGTGGACCAGGAGATGTCAACGACAACCAGGAGTCAGGCACGGACTGTCCCATGAAGGCTCTCGCTGTCAGCGGTGTTGGCTTCAGGATTGGAGTCAACAAGCCTTGTCAAAGGCAACCCACGCAGGAAATGAAGTTGGCTTCTTACTCAGACCAGCAAGGTCTGAGGGGCTGCTTCTTTAGAGGGGAGCAAGGGCCAGTCTGGAGCAACTAGACCAGTGGTGTAGATTCAAAGGATCATCGCCAAGATGGCCACTAGCCAGTGGGCAAGTGACGGGGCAGACGCGCCAAGCAGGAAAATGCAAAAGGGCCCCACGCAGAACTCATGGAGTGTGCACCGCTGATCTTCGGTACAGATGATGCTCGGGGCTGGGGCTTCTCAATCCCCAATGCACAGCTTCGAGGGTGCCTCGGGTGCTGCACAATTAGCAAGTAGCAGACTTTTCAAGATGGCCGGTCTCACGTCTCTCGTCGCCTCCACAGGTCTCAGCTCTGCTGGGACTGTGGATCGGGCTGTTGGATGTCTGGAAGTCTAGTTCTTGTCAGGCTTTGTGCTCGGGCTGCGGCGGGAAGTGGCGACAAAGCAAGCCGTTGATCGCTGGATGGTGCCTGCTTGTGCAGGGTGGTCACTCCTTGACCACAAGGGAGATTCTTCAGTCGTCTTCTTTCAAGTAGATCGTCGAAGATCCAGAGTTTTATTTCAGAGTTTCAGTCAGGATTAATCTAAAGTCTTGGGACCCAGCTCCTACCTATATACCAAACTTAGGGGTTGGATTACCTGATAGGTCCCTCCAATAGGTGGGACCAGGGAAGGGGGTGGTTACACCCCTTTCCCTTTGTCCAGTTTCGTGCCAGAGCTGGGGCTAGAGTGCCCCAGCACCGGTTTGAACTGTACCATGCATGGGACACCCTGTGTGCCCCAGGCAGTGTCTCATTCCTTTCAGCCCTCCCAGTCCCAATACACAAAATCCTGTCTGGGGTGGTGCTAGCACCTCCCAAGGCAGGAAACCTATTGTCCAAGCCTCCCTCACTGGAAGTACTCCCAGCAGCAGGAGGTCAGACTTGTGTCTGTGGCAGCAGCATCCATTTTTTGATGCTGAGGCTCTGGTTAACTTTAACCGGGAATAGTAGGAACAACATGTCTTCTCCCTCTAGAAGGGTGAAATGCTACCCCCGTTGCCAGAACTGGCGAGGGGGTAGTATTCCAAATCGTATGACACCTTACTCATCATGTTTTGATAAAGCCAAACCAGAGTTAGCATTTAACCGCGAGGTTCATAATGCACTTAAGAGTATATGGTATGGCAATATCCTAGAACAGCTATAAGGACATGGTTCCGAAAGCTGCAGACAGGCTCAGCTCATGCTAGAGCACCATCTCACATAAAACCAAGCACTCTGCCTCCAGGATTGTTAAGTCCTGCCATAGGAGTGGCTTATAGGTGTATATGTGTCTAGATATAAGATTAGATATAGGTATACTATATCTAAGCAAGGGGTGATTACACGACCTTGCCCCAGCTGAGTGATCAGCCAGTTTTGTCAATGTGAATGGCCAGCCAGGGGTGGCATATTACATGCTGCAGCCCCTGGTAGGCCTTGGGTGCACCTATGCCCTGGGTACCTATAGTACACTGTACAGGGGCTAATAAGGTGATCCAGTATCCAATTGGAGATGTACCTAGGGTACATGGAGTCCATTATAAAGTGAGAGCAGATAGCTTGGGGCCCTGATTAGCAGGATCCCAGGCCAACTAAGTCAAAAACCAGCTAAACACTAGGCAAACAATCTGGGGTAACCATAGTCAGGTATCCACCTTCCTACAATTGATAGCCACACTCACTAGTCAGAAATGTAATTACTTAGGACACTCTCCAAAACAACATACACATTTGTAATAGGGAGAGTAAGTCCCATCTGTAATCAATCAACTTCATACACTGTTCTACAGATATCACTCCGTCCAAAATTCCTACACTTTTCCTGACAGCCTGGTACTCACACAGCAGCTGTACCATTGAGCTCCAGTGCCCTGTACAGAAACACTGGTCTGACCTGGACCAGGCTCTGATTAGATTCATGTGTTAGAAGAATGAAGTTGAAACATACTGCGCCAGATTTACCAAGGGTTGCAAGAGCAATCCTGTGACGCCAAGTGATGCCGTTGACACAAGCCAGATCGAATCGCACGGGCAATCAATTTTCTTCGGCAATATATATTTTACACTGATTTGTTGTTGCAAGTGTCTGCTCTTATAGCTTTGCGACTGATAGTGCCAAACCCTTTAAGATGAACAGAAGAGGATCTTGAAAGGTTGGAAACAATGCAAACACCCCTAAGATTTGACATTAAGCCAAAAGTAGCATGACGTGGTTTTGCATAAAATCCTAGCTCCAAAGAAAGATAAGTTAAAACAATGAACATGCAGGATATCTTGTGATATTCCCACGCATGACTACACATTTTATGTGGCATACTCCTGGACAGTTGTCACGTAGAATCTTGAACAGGAGGATGTACTTTGAATACAAATGCCACACAAGACCTCACTTTCTAATTTTTGCGTCCTAGCGCAACGCATCTCCTGCTCTTCGCTTTTTTTTGCACAAAGTCAATGACACGATTGGGACGTAACCAACACCGGACTGGCCGCAGCTGGCATCAGGCATTTTCCCAGGAGGCGGGAAGGGTGGAGGCCAGTTTTGCAGCTGTGGGGACCGTTGTTCGTTACTGGGGGCCGGTTTTGTGGCTTTGTTGCATATCGGCCCCAATAACAAAAGCAGCATTGTTACATACTTGCACCTCCACCCGGCTCCCCCTCTTGGCGGGGTGGAGTGGGGGTTGGGACTGGTCCTACTAAATTGCCAGGGATGCTCTGGGTCCCCAGTCCGGCCCTGGGCGTACCTGTTTGCAAATATGGCGCTGGGAAATTGTTAACTGTTCATGAAGCACAGCATTGCAGATTTCCAAACAGCACTGAGCTGTCTAATTTATTATTTTAATATTTTTTGGGGGATTTGAAGGCACAGGTTGAAGCAATTAGGCTGCTGATTTATCGTAAAGCTGGGTCTGGCTGAAGATATTGCTTCTTTATTCATCAATCTGTCAATGCTCTATTTAATCCCTATCTAAGTAGCTTTCCCTTCCCTAAAGAGATACCACATTCATATCTACAGGGCATTTAATTGCAATGGTCTCTTTGGGGTCTTCACATCTAGTTACAAAGTATTAGGGAACGTTTCCAAGTGGGTCAAGTGGGGGTGAGATCTTTACCGCGCCAGGTAAATACCACCATCCAGTGGGGAGGTATTCACTGTGTGCAGAAATTACCATCTATTCCAATTTGTTTTTGTAATAAAGCACACGTGGAATCTAGGTATTATTCCTTAATACATTTCTGTATATTTCGCCTGCCAAAGTTTGTCAGACAAATATAGGGGCGTATGGGGGTACAATAATTATCACATAGCATGGAATTCCAACAAGTCTGCAAACCGTGTTTTTCATTAGGGATCAGAAATTAATTTGCCTCCACCCATTTCTAATCAGGGTCTCTGTAGAAGTATCCTTTACAGCCATTACAACACGCCCAATGAAGGTGCTGTGAAGTCTGTTACAGAAAGACAAATGGAGCTTTAGCAAAGGGGCCCTCCTCTTCTGCCCCACTCAAACCTTTCCCTCCCTTCTGCAGTGTAATGTTTGTCCAGCACCATCGCTCAGTCGGTTTAACCCCTCTCCCTATTGATGTGGTTTATTATATTTTCCAATAAGGCCCATCATTTCTCTATTGTATATGAACATGTAAAGAGAAAAGAAGAGACAGAAACTCACCTATATCCCAGCCGTCTTCTCTTCAGCATTTTTCTTATGACGATCTCGCCAAACCTCGCCGTGCATTCTGCACTGCCATGTCCCATCCAGAAGGCTTGGATTGGCAAGGCGGGCAATCAGACATGGGCCGATGACTGCCGAGGTCAGTTGGCAGGCCGTTTTTCTGGGTGGACTAAGCAATCAAAACAGTCAGGGCCATCCCTGTCCCCACTGCAAGTGATGGAGCAAGGTCTTGTGAAAAAGGAGACTTGCTCGTATTCAATCTTCTCATGTAACTACTAACCTCATATTAAAACTTGTTTGTGGAAATAACATGCATTTACATGACACTTGAGTATTAGAACAAAGCTTGCCTATGTGTTTTACTGACCAGTAACTCGAGAGTAATTCTAAGATGGCCGCTAACTGAAATTCTTTAGTGCGCATGTGTCTACTGCACCTACGTAGTGTGATGTATCTATGCTTGGAGGGAAACTTTCTACACTTGCTCAATAGCTAAAAAGATGGCCACTTGAAACTCACATACTTGCTACCTGCTTGCTGAAAACTAATTCCAGCTATTCTACTAATGCTAATGCAGGAAGAATAATATTAAGTAAATAGGATTAGAGTAGAGATAGGTGGTATACAGTGCAATTATTTATTTTTTAGTTTAACATTTATCTTTTTGACTCTTTCAGTAGTGCTTAACTTATTATGGGCCGGCAGTCATAAGCCACATTCTATTACCTCTTCTTCTGCTATGCATGTGTGATGCAACCTAGCTAGAAGACGCCATGTCAACTTGAACATCGTCCAAAGCTGAAAACTGCTACTTTCAATGGAACCGGAACTACTGTCCCTGAGAACTACTGTTTTTTTCTTCTAAAATGTGACAATTACATTGTGAATACGGGTGGAAATAAAGACTGATGTATAAAACTTAAGGGGGGGGGGGTTTAAACAAAGAACTGAAAGACATAATGAGAAAATAAAGCATAGTGTGATGATCACCTCCCCTTGCCTATCCAATCAGAATTAGGAGTTTCATAAATTTGAAACATTAATGGGTGGTACTAGCATACAGGAAAGTATAATTGAGGTAGTTCTTAGTTAAGTTAGACTGGAGACTAGAGATGCCAGAGGCCACGATGCTGTCGGAGAGCATAGAGAAGTTCCAGACTTAGATGCTGAAGAAGAATTGAATTACTAAACCAATTATCTAAGCAAAATTAATTTAGAAGAAGATCGCATAAGAATCTCAAGGAGGAAGAGAGTGTCAGAGAGGGGTGCTACGTAAGAATCGATGATAGAGAGGTCGTCTGTCCTGTCCTGAAGCCTTTGTTCGCCAGGTCTTCCTGGGAGACCCTTCCCAATTCCGAGGCCTGGGAGTTGGTTTCCACACGATTCTGGGTAAATATTTCTACATTAGTGTATGCGCTTGTGTGCTTTTCTCTCTGTCCTCTCCTTTTCATGCAGTGTCATTACAAAGTATAAATGAATGCAAATTATTGCATATTTGAATCTTCCTGTGAGAGACAGAGTTTGTTCTGTCCTGTGTAAGTGGTTCACATGAATCCTGACTCTGTGATCATTTCCTATGTGTAAGTATATTGAAATCTTATGTCATTTCACCATCAACTAGTTCTAACTAATGGTCCATTGACCAGTGAAAGATTGGTTAGGGACTAGAGATAACTAATCTTGAGAATTACAAAAACATGACCCTAGCAGATATTACCAGTGTGTTGTGAATGAATTTCTGGGCCCAGGTGAGTATGTGGTGTTAGATTACATGTTGCTGGTAACCCGCTGCATCAGTTTTCTGGTAGCAAAGCTATGGTTATTATTGACTAGTTTGGTGATAAGTATCGAATTTTGAGTACTTGTTTATGTTAAGTTTTGTTTTATGTTGTCCAGAATTCCCGGGAAATTGAATAGCTGGTGGTGATAGAAACCATACTGCAGTGAGGTTACTCATCTGTTGCAATAACACTGAGAAGCTAAGTAGGGCGGCAGTGTTGAACTAGGGACTATTTCACGTGAAAGTGGGAGGGATTGATAGCAAAGAGTTTGCTGGTGAAACTTTGTGTTATATCACCAAGTAAGGGTAACACCAAAGGCGAAACAGGTTCTTCCGAGCTTGATTGAGAAGTAAAACAGAAAAATTTAATTGCAGTATATGAAAAGTAAACGGAAGAGCTTACTAAAAAAAAAGAGTGAGCGGAAGGTTTTACTTGCAGTAAAGAAAAGTTAATTATCCTTTGATTTAGTGAAACAGGCAGAGTAGCGAACGTTTATATGTTGTCGTTAATTAATTTATTTTTATGAAAATAGAGGAAAAAGAAGTTTACACATTACCTTGTGAAGGGAGGGTCAGTTGCTGGAGTAGCACTGACATCACAGTGAGCCGCGCTGGGATTGGTGGAAACAGCGGGTGTGTGACAAACGCAGATTGTAAAGGAGAGGTCAGTAGTAAGGAGCAGAGCTGTTGTCATTCGAAAGGCAGCACTAGTATTGGTCAGATTACGAGCGTGACCTGAAGCCTGATTGGAAGCCTGAATAAGAGCTAAATTTTGATTGGCTAGTGAAATTTGTATGCTCAATTCCTATTTGACTCTTGGTGTGAGAAGTCCTGTCAAGGAAAATCAAGATTTTGCTGATTATTGTTTTATTCACTGAGTGTCTAGAAAAATGTATGGAGAAAGGAGGAAAAAGTAATTTATTCAGAAAATTAAGAATGTCTTCAAAAAAGATAAACCCATTGTGATTAGGGAGAGAATTCCTATTCTACCCCCTAAAAAGCCTGCTTCATTTATGATGAGGGAGAAAGGTTACCATACGTGTGTATGGATTGGACAATTGGACAGAATACACAAAAGATGATGGTGTCTTAGCTTTTCCAGAGCATGGTACTTTTAATGGAAGAATTTTGCAGAATTTGAGGATGCGGATGTATGAATTAGACCCAAGACCTAGATTAACACAGTATGAGGCATTAGAAGAATGGGAGATGGAGTTATTTGAGAGAGAAAAGGAAGGAAGAGGAAGATTTCTAGGATATTATACTAGAGGTATGCATGGGACGCGTGAAGAACAAATGAAATACTGGAGAAAAATGATGGTATCAGAAGGGTTGTATCCAGTATTAATGGCTTAGGAACGTACGGGGAGTAAGTGTAAATAGAAATCAAAACATTTGAGTGCAAACGGATATGGAGAATGAGAAGATGAGTTATTAGAAGATATTTTAAATAAAAACCCTTCACCGTATCAAGAAGGATCGAGTAAAGTTATCCCAAGTGCCCCAGTTTTAGGAACTCCATTGATTCCGCAGATTGTATATGACCCAACAGTTAATAGAGTACTGTTTGACAAGGAAAAAGAAGCTTTGAATAAAAATAGAGAAGAATTAACCTCTTTGCCGAGTGGCAAATTCTGCCACAGTGTGAGGGTGCGGGGCTGGGCGTAGCGCTCGGGTACTCGGGACGGCTCCCAGCCACCATAAATCACGGTGGGTGGGTGCTCATGACGGCCAGGAGCCATATGAACTCCGACCACTGATTATTTCTCCTGCACAGGTGAGGAATAATCGCGCGTGGGCGGAGCGGCAACGTCCGGACGGCTCCCGGCCTTCATGAGCACACATCTACTGTGATTCATGATGGCCGGGAGCCGTCCTGAGCATGGAAGGTGTTAATTAATACAGAAAATAACCCAATTAAATGGGAATCCTGAAGCATTGACAATACCTGTAACTATAGGTCCTGTTGTTCCTTTGTATAGAGATAAAGTAAATTGTCCAAAAACACCAGCTACGGTGATGCCTTTAAATAATCCTAGAAAAGAAATCATAATAACTGATGACCAAGCCAGTGAGTGTTATTCAGTAATTTCATTAATGGATTTAATGTTGAGAGATAATGTGAGTGAAACCCCTAAAAGAGTTATACCTAGCAGTTCAAAGGAAGGAAAGACAGTAACATCCTTGGGAATATGGAGTGCCACACCAGTAACTCCAGAAGATTTAGAGAGAAGGGCACAAGTAATTGAAAAACAGAGTTCACCTCCTAAAATATTAGATATTTATAAATTAAAAGTAATATTGGAAGAATTTATTGCTGGAAATGTGGGACTAGATAGACTGAACACCTATGATGAAGAAGAATTGTTGTTTGTATGCCAGAGTATAACAAGAAATGCAAGGTTGTTTCACGAGAAATTGACTGAACTACCCTCTGAGATGGGAATAGATATAGGAAGATCAAAGGTATTGCAGAAGTATTACTGAGTGAAGTTTACTGACAAAGAATTGGAAAATATGAATGTGTCAGGAAGAAAATTGCAATTGAAAGAATTGTTGAATATTTTGCAGAACTGGGGAGACATTGATAAGTGGAGAGTGAGATGGCAAAGGAAAAAGGAAGAAGCACAGGCAAAGAAGGCATTGAATACATATCTAATGAAAGAAACAGGGAAAGTAGAAAGATTTTGCCTATGAGAGAGGTACCTGGTGGAGGATACGTACGTGTTCTATGGAATCAACATGATATATTGTCTTTTACAAATGAGTTCCCAAAATTGAGAGAGAAGCCAGTTGAATGGTATACACAAGTTGAAAGGTTTGTGAAGGTTTCAAAGGTTTTGTTGAAAGATTTGGATGGTCTTTTTGATACAGTAGTGCCTGCAGACTTAGAGACAGAATGTGAGATCTAGTTGATTGGCCGAGTGAAGAATATCCAAGAGATCCAAAAACAGGAGAACCCTCGGATGACGTGATGAAGAAATATCATCAAGTAATTATATTTTTGAAAGGAAAGATACCTCCTACTCAAGAGACAAATTAATCTGTACATGCCCATTACGAAAGGTTATTGCAGGTATTCTAGCAGTATAGTGGATTCGAGAGTATTAGAGATAAGGATATGGGACATTTCGTACATCGATTTGTTACTAGATTGATACCTGAGAATAGTCAGATGATTCAATAGGATAATATTTGTTGGCAGAGTAAGGCCATATATGAGATATTAAAGTATGCTAAGTATTGTCTACCCAGCTGGACATTGGGCACAGTTCTCCCCATCTCTCCGCTGTGTCATCTTCCTTCCAATGAATTACTGTTACATTGTCTCTGTGCCTGTGTCTTAATATGCTTGGATGTAATATGTAACTTGTGATTCAATTGATCCTCATGTAAAGCGCTCTGATATCCTTTGGGATCTGGTTCACGCTATATAAAACTTTATAAATAAATAAAAATTAAATCCACAGATGCAGAATGAGGGATTTGTGAATCAACTGCAGCAGGTAGTTAATCAGAAGTATCAGCTACCACCTGCCCCTATGCAAAATTGTGTGAATCAGGCACAGTACAGTGTGGATGCCGGATTTCCAGGAAGCGGTAAGAAAAACTCAGTGGTATCACAATATTTTTTACTGAATAATTCTGAAACAGATGTTTATATGCAATGACGGTGCCTGAGGGGGGAGGAAGAGGAATGCATACTTGGCGCATCCTTACCGGTAGATCAGACAGGTCCATTTGTAGATGGGAAGGTGGAAGGTAATGACATCACTTTTCTATTGGACACTGGTGCTACCCATTCTACTGTGAGAACAGCAGACATCCTAAACCTACCCCTCTCTGGAGACTGTATCCAAGTTGTTGGAGTGGCTAATCAGAAGATCAAAACTCCAGGTACAAATTGGAACCTTCAAAGATATGAATAAGTTTGTAGTCTGCGATTCAATTCCAGTGAATCTGTTAGGTAGAGACCTTTTGTGCAAAATGAATTGCACAATTTATTTCACAACAGATGGTGTTGCTTTCTGTTAGATTTGGGGGTCTCTAGTTCGCACAGGTAGGTACTTGTGACAAATAGGGACCCTTGCCCTTCTCAGGGTAAGGGGGTACAGTCCTAAAATATCCCCTGCTCATCCCCATGGTAGCTTGGCATGAGCAGTCAGGCTTATCTTAGAGGCAGTGTGTAAAGCATTTGTGACCTCATACAGTAACCCAGTGACAACACTACAAATGGACACCACGCAAGGGTTATATCAAAAATAGGTATTCTTTATTTAGACTTAACACAAGATCATTAAACGACAAAAATCCACAATACTATACTTAAGATGGTAGTTTCATCTTAGTTCAGTTCAGTTCTTAAGATGCAACACTTTGAGTCAATGTACCTTACAATACGTTGCGCTTCCACAACAAGTAATGTTGCAGCGATGGAAATGAGGCAAAGTTCTTGTGCAAAGAAATAAAGACGTGGAGATCTTCCAGATGCGGCACGCTTCTCCGAGGATGTGAGAAGTCTCGATTCGATGTGTCTGTCAGGCTCCGACACACTTCTCCTCGGGGCTGTGTTGAAAGTCCTATACCCGCTCTCACGCAACCCACCCGTGACCTGGCATAAATCACAGACCAATAGGAAGGTTCCGCAATCGCGGGAAAGGAAGGGGACAGCGGGGAGGGAGATCTGAAATGACAAAGACACAGGATTTAGTTTCACACCCCTCCCTAACTATCCTAGGACACAGAATCACCCTACTGATGAATAGTACTCTTTTCACACTTTAGTCAAGCATACCTGAAAAGGAAAACTCAAGGTCTTTAGATGCAGGAGAGGAAGGGAAGGTCCTATCTGTGGTAACTATCTGGTAGGGGAGTAACAAAGGGGTGCACATGAATTATACAATAGCTTCACCATTCACTATATGCTTCTTATCACACCTCACCTACCAATTTCTGACCATATTCTGCCTTGTTCCACTCTTCCGTTGTAACTAGGTACCCCCCTGGTTCCTCTCCTGTAGTGTGAAATAAAACACAAACAAGTTGTCGAAAGAAAACAGAGAACAAACGATATGTTGAAGGTTAACTGCACCTTGGAAAAGTTTCTTCCTGCACACAAACTATAAAGCGGATTTATCGGTAGAGTAACTTGCACTTGTCCCTAATTCACAGTCCTGTAAACCTCACAACACTTGTGAGTTTTGTGGCTATACCCCTAAATACCACAGTCAATCTTGATTCCGGAAATGTTCTCTCCGAAGTTATAATGTCTTTCCAAAGGCTTTCCCCAATGTGAGAAAACGCAGCCGCGATTCTCTTTACTCAGGAAAAACCCACTCAAGTACTTCAATGGAGGCAAAAAGGAGTAAACTAACGAACACAGCCGTGTCCGTCTCTCCCTAAAGTACTCCCAGCGTCAGTTCCACTGGTTTCCGAATCCGTGTGTTTCCAGCCGGTAAACACACCGTAAATCTTTACTCATGATTTCCACCACGAATGCACGACCTCTTTACTCTCCGGTTCACCACAAGAATTATCGGCTCCGTTCTCGCTGCAAGTCTGGTTTATGTTTCCTGGGCTGCGCGGCTACTTCTCGCGCAGCTTCACCCTTGGCCCTCTGGGATTTGTGGTTCATGAAAAGAGGCAGCCAAACCCCACGCATAGCGCGGACAGCGACCCAAAAATAACCGATTCTGACAGTGTCAGCTGCAGCGGTGACATCCGTGTTCAGCGATACGACGGCAACAGCCTTGGCTGCGGCACTCTTCTCTGACGTTGCGAGAGGCTTCCACACAATGCGACAACTACAGCGGCGACATCCAAGATGCGACGGCAGCAGCTCCGACTGTGGCGGTTTCTCTGGGGATGCAAGCCGCTTTTCTCAATGCAGTGCAATACGACAGCTACAGCGGAGAAACCCTCCTTCGGAGTTGCAACGGCAGCAGCAGCGACGGTGACACGCTTCTTCTTCTTGAGTCGAGCTTCCAGCTCCTTGCGACACGCAGTCCCTCAGAAGGCCCAAAACAGAAGCAGGCACTTCCAAAGAACTCTGGGGAGATGGGGATTGAAGTCTGTTGACCCTGAGACGTCAGCAGGAGGCAAGCTCTGTTCTAAGCCCTTGGAGATCGTTCACAAGTTGAATATCAAGCACACAAAGTTCTTTCTCCTTTCTTTGGCAGTCAGACAACCACTGCAGGCCAATCCCCCAAGAAGCACTTCAGCTTAGGGATAGTCTCTCCTCAGTTTCTTCAGGTTCCTCTCCTTAGCAAAGGTTTCTTCTTGTAGTCCAAAGTGATCTAATTTCTTGGGATCAGGGTCCCAATGTTTATACCCCAAAATCCTTTGTCCTCTGAGGGCAGAGGGGCCTTTGTCTAGTCCAAACCAGTTCTGGAGCACTCTGTTTACATGACTCCTTCTTTCCTTTCACAGTGCAGGGCAGAAACATCAGACGCCCCACAGGATGTGGAGCCAGCATTGTGGAGGGAAAACACAGCCTTGGAGCACTTTGTTGACAAGATTCCTTCTCTCCTTTCACTGTGCAGGGCAGAGACATCAGCCGCACCCCAGGAGGTGGAGGCAGCATTATGGAAGGCAGGCACAACCCTATTCAGGTCCCAGGTGCTACTCCTCCCACCCATCTAGATGCAGATCTCTCTATTCACCACTGGGATGATGCATTCTGTCTCCTGGAATCCACAGCCCTGTCACTCAAACTCCAGACTAGGAATACACAACCTAGCAGAGGCAGGCTTTAGATAGTTAGACAGGAAAATACCTACTTTCGAAAAGTTGAATTTTCAAACACAGAATGTTAAAACCAACTTCACTAAAAGATGTATTTTATCATTCTGAGTCCAGGCATACTAAACTTGAATTTCTACCATGTTCTCTGAGTCAATTATTATTATAAGAGGAAATAATCAAACTGCCCATTCTGGCCTATGGAGAACAGAGAGCGTTGCAATAGTGAAACACGAATATGGCTGTAATTCACTATTAGGACATGCCATACACATCGGGGCATGTCCTACCTTATACTTACAATGAACCCTGCCCTTGGAGCCTCGCATAGGGGTGTCTGATATGAAGGAAAAGGAATGTTTAAGGACTGGCAAGTGGGTGCATGACAGTACCAGCCTGCACACAGGCTCTGCAATGGCAGTCACCTTTTACAAGGCTGCTTCTGTGGGTGGCACAACCAGTGCTGCAAGCCCACTAGCAGCATTTGGTGTACAAGCCCTGGGCACTCCTGGTGCACTGTACTAGGGTCTGACAAGTAAACCAAATAGACCAATCATGGAATCACTAATCCATATTTTAATTTACAATAGGGAGAGCATATGCACTTTAGCACTGACCAGCAGAGGTAAAGTGCCCAGAGTCATAAAATAGCCAACAGCAGGTCAGAAAAAATTTAGGAGGAAGGCAAAAAGTTCAGGGATAACCCTGCAAAAAGGGTCAAGTCCAAAACTTTCCAAACCCCTGACGAAGACATAATTTACAAAATTATGCTTACTAAGCAAGGAACTGAAGTTGCCGAAATGTATTCATTAATGACAGAAAATAACTTACCAGAAAAGTTGAAGAATACAGTAAATCCAGAAGTATGGGATTTCACCAGAAAAAAATACGTCTAATGGCAAATTTAGACCCAGTGAAAGTGACTGTGACAGAAGGTGCAGTTTAGCCAAACACCCGACAATACAAAATGAGTCCATAAGTTAAAGCAGGAGTAGCTTCTGAAATTGATCAAATGATTGTGCAAGGCATTCTACAAGAAATAATGAGTAGTCCTTGTAACTCGCCTATAATAGGTCTAAAAAAACCTAGTGAGAAGTACAGGATAGTGCAAGATTTAAGGAAAATAAATAAAATTGTTATACCTTGTTGTCCAGTGGTGCCAAATCCAGCAGTGATTTTATATCAGATACCTTGCAATGCTAGCTGGTTCACTGTAATTGATTTGTGTCAAGCCTTTTTCTTGATTCCTAAGTTTACACCCTGAAAGCCAGTACCTTTTTGCGTTTAAATTTGAGGATCTTACTTTAGCAGGGAATCGTGTTCCTCAAGGATATACTGAAAGTCCATCTATTTTTAAGCAGATTTTAAAAAAGTGTCTAGAAAAGTTAGTTATGCCCCGAAATTCAGTCTTAGAGCAATACATTGATGACCTGCTTGTGGCATCAAAGTGCAGAGATGATTGTGTCACTGATTCAATTGCGCTATTAAACCATTTGACTGAAGGAGGACACAAGGTATCTCCAGAAAAATTAAAATTTTGCAAACAAGGAGTAAAATATTTGGGACATCAAATTGAAAGAGGGGTGAGGAAAGTAACCACAGACGAATCAGAATAATTAGACAAATGCAACTACCCCAAAGACAGAGATAGATCAGGATGTTTCTGGGGAATTTGGGATACTGTAGATAATGGATTGTTGGGTTCTCCTTACTGGCGAAGCCTTTAATCCAAATGACTGGGAAAAGAGCAAAAGATCCAATAGTTTGGGATGATGAAAGTGTAGAATCCTTTGTGAAATTGCAAAGTTGTTTATGTGAGGCCTCAGCCCTAGGAATGCTAGATTATTCAAACAAATTTGCACTGTTCTGTTGTGAGAGAGAAGGTTGTGCACTCTCAGTCTTAACACAAAGACATGGATTAAGCCGACGTCAGTAGCCTATTTTTTAGCTACTTTGGATCCTGTGGCTTCAGCTTTACCAGGCTGCTTAACCCCTTAAGTGCTGCTGACGGCCAACGGTCGGCACGAGCACTACCTCCCCAGTGCTGCGCACGACCATTGGACGTCCATTCAGCACTAATTCCAATGGACAGCGCAGCACTGGGAAGGGATGTTTTCACGCATCTAAGGGGTTAAAAGCAGTTGTTGCTGCCTTTATGAGCATAGAACAGCGTGAGTCAATTGTGATGGGACATTTATTAAAGGTATATGTTCTAGACTCAGTAGAAATTTTGTTAACATGAACAATAACTAGAACACAGCATCTTACCCCTAGTAGGATGACTAAGTATGAAAGAATCATTTTAGGAGCAGAGAATGTATCAGTTATCAGATGTATAATAATAAACCCCGCTATCCTATTGCCAGACCCGACATGTGACGAAGTGAAGAATGATACTGAACATGACTGCTTAGATTTTACAGAAATGTGCACGAAGCCACATCCTGATATACAAGAAGAACCACTGAAAGAGTCAGAACCCAAATTATTCGTTGATTTGTTCTGTCTAAGAGATGAAGAAGGTGGACTGAGTGCAGCTTACGCTGTATGCAAATTTACTGGGGTAGTTGAAGCTTCCTATTTACCTGGAGTCAAATCTGCACAAGTAGCTGAATTGATCGCTTTAATTAAAGTATGCAAAATTGGGAAAAATTGGAAAGTAACAATATATACTGATAGCTAATATGGTTACGGGGTTGTGCATAATTATGGCCAGTTGTGGTCACGCAGGGGATAGATGACTTCTTCAGGATCCCCTATTAGAAATGGAAAATGTATTAAGGAATTATTGGAAGCAATACAACTGCCAAAATAACTAGCAGTGGTCAAGTGTGCTGCTCACCAGTCAGGAAATGACAAAGTGACAGCTGGTAATCATTACGCTGACCAAGTTACTCAGCATTGTCCTAAAAGCAAAATGTCAATAAACAGAAAATGTAAAGAAGTGGAATCAGCTGCCAAATTATGTCATTTTCAGTTCTTGAAACATGGGAAGAGGGGAGACAGTTGCAGGAAGAAGTGGAAGAAAGTTAAAAGGAAAATTGGATAAGACAAGATTGTGAACAAAGGGAAGCAGATGGTGTGTGGATATACCATGATGGCAGACCAGCTATACCAGATTGTTTGCTTTCACAAATGGCAAAAATGTATCATGGAGATGCACATGTAGGCAGAAATGCAATGATTAGGCCTGGGTGGTAAATTCCGTTCACTCGCGGAATTTGGGTAATTTTGCATTCTGTGGAGAACACGGAATTGCCAAAAATTCCACGATCCGCAGAGTTTTTTGCTTGTTTGCTCTTTCAAAATGCGTGTTTGCAAGATATTTCTCCTCGAGCGCGCAAACAGCATTCACGAACAGAAAAAAGCATTGCAAATGGGCGGAACAAGCAATTCTGCGTGTTCACAAAACTTTTGCAGGCTCGCAGATACTTTTTACCATTTCGCAGAGCTTTGTGTAGCGCGACTATGCAAATTCCGCCCACCCCTAGCAATGATACGACTATTCAGACAAGATTGGTACAATCCAAGATTTAGGGCGGTTGCAGAGAGTCTTTGCCAGAGGTGTTTAACATGCCAGCAAATAAATCCAGGAAGAAAAACAGTGGTCAGTTGGAGAAGAATTGGGAAAGCAGAAGGACCATTTGTGAAGCTACAATTAGATTTCATAGTACTACCACCATGCAAAGGGTTGAGGTACATCCTAGTGATTGTATGTTTGTTTTCACGGTGGGTGGAGGCATACCCCACAAGGACAAACTACAGCATAGCTGTTGCTAGACTATAGTTGAGGGAACTCAACCCTAGATATGGTTTTCCAGTAAGTTTGGAATCAGATAGAGGAACTCACTTTAACAATGAAATAATTTGAATAATCTGTGAAGCATTCAAAATCGAACAGAAACTGCACTGTGCATACCACCCAGAGGCTTCTGGAGTTTTAAAACATTTGAATGGCACAATAAAGACGAGATTGGCAAAGATGTGTGCATCAAGTTCAATGAGTTGGCCAGGTGCGTTGCCTCTTGTTCTGATGGGACTCAGAAGTATTCCTGACAGGAACATAGGATTGAGTCCCCATGAAATCATCATGGAAAGGGCGTTGAGACAGGCATTTATACCAGGACATAGATTGCTGAATATAACTGATGATCTGGTATTGGACTATTGCAAAGGATTGGCTGACCTAGTGCTTTTCTATCTCTCACCAGGTTGAAGAAGACGCAGTGACCAGGCATCTGGATCAAGCTCATGATTTGAGTCCTGGAGATTGGGTGGTGATAAAGAACCACACCAGAGAGTCGTGCCTAGCATCAAGGTGGGAGAAGCCACAACAAGTCATATGGGTCACTACCACAGCAGTGAAATGTGCATGCTTGCCAAACTGGGTACATGCTAGTCATACAAAGAGGGTGCCAACCCCTGATAAGGAAAGACCACAACTGACGTAAACAGTTGAATCTGCTGAAAGTTGAACAGTTGAAGAGCCTGGAGCAAGAGACTCTAGAGAGTTTGACAACGAACAACCGAGCACAAGTCAGGAGGACTGGGTACCAATAGTCAACATACCTGAAGTTTTTATCAAAACACGGAGTAGGGCAAAGTTAGTAGAACAGGAGAATAGTGAGGATCATACAGGTATAGAAGAACATGCTCAGGAAGAATTGAACAAAGAAACCGAAGATTCTGAGCAGGACCAGATAAGGAGAGAAGAACATACTCTGGCAAACGTAAAAATCGTAAGACCTGAGCAGGGACAGACAGGTGTAGAAGAACACGTTCAGGCGGCAAAGGACCAAAGTGTAGTAAGACCTGAACAGGACCAGTTAGGAGTAAAAGAACACGTTTGGGAAGAAGAAGAAAAAGAACAACTTGACAAAATACCCGAACAGGAACAGGTAGAAACGGAAAAATGAGTTCAGATAGAAAAAGCAACACAAACAAGTCCTGAACGAGGAGAAGTAGAAATGAACTCAGAAAACGAAGAAAATCAAGTTGTTTCATAACGTAAAGAAAACAAAAAAGCCCTTGAAAGAGGTCAAGAAGGTGAAAAGGCAGGGCCAGTCAAAAGGGTCAGAAAAGGTGACAATTGGCCAAGTGGGGTCAAAAGAATAAGATATCATTTAAAAGCAATAAATGAAGATCCAGAACAAGTAAACAAAGTTGCAAGTCCAACTCAGGGTGAACAGTCAATTGCAAAAAATACTCGTAGAAGTTCAAGATTGAAAATATTAAACAATAAGTTCAAAGTACCTGAATGCACCTATGTGATTCTTGAAGAGTTTGAGAATCTAGACATAAATGAAGAATCTGAAGAAGAAGCAAATGTAGAACAGATTGACGAAGGGGAAGTGAGACCTCCTCGAAGTACTTAAAAGATTTTGATTCTAAATTAAAAGAAAGAAGAGAAATCTTCTTGAAATCAAAATGGCTGAGACCAGAGTTACAGAAAGACCAAAAAGAAATTGTATAAAAAGATGTTGTTTATGTAGTTTGTTATTAGTGATACTAGTTTGGCTATTTTTAACAATATCAGTTCCTTATCTTATGATAACAGATAAGAAGAATGACACTAACATAATGAAAAGACAGCTAACATGAAAGGAGATAAATTAGAATTAGAAGCATCAGATGAGATAGATTTACACCACACACTAACTGACAATGATACCTCTTTAAACCTATTCACCAAGTTGTTATTTCAATACGTACACACAAAGGAGATTAGTGATTGTTATGTTTGTATGAAATTACCTACATCAGTGGCTGAAGGAGTAACATTTCACCATTTACTGTTAAAATATGGCATTTCTTGTAGTGTATTGTCAAGTTTATTTTGTAGAACAGGGAAATTACAATATTATTATTCTAATATAGATATGGTGTTTACAGAAATTCCTATTCGAAAGAATGGGAACCCAGTAAAGAGTAGTTTAGACGCACAGTTTATGGGTGAATTTTTCCTAACAATGAAGTCACCAGATATAGAAAGGCACATAAAGATAATCTAACATGTTCAGTACGTGAAGAACAAAAAAGTGTTTTTGAATTTAGTTGAAGAAAGGGGGCAGGGTTTTCAAAGAAAAGGTACTGAAAAGAAACATCATATTCCATCATGGGCAGACAAGGAAGAAATGTATGCAGCTGGCAAAGAACATGCTGCGATAGCTCTAGATTTTGTAAAGACAGGGAAAATATGCCTCCATAGATTAAAGACAGATTATAATAACGTATTTATTGGTTCCAGTGAATGTGAACATAACTTCTTAATTCTGGGAGGTTGGGGAGTAAAAGGGGGAACTGATCCAGTCTTTCCTGGAATTTACTACGTGTGTGGGAATAAAGCTTATTATAAGCTACCTGCCAGGTGGTATGGGAGTTGTTATTTTGGAATTGTTTTTCCAAAAATATATCATGTGAAAAGAATCACTGGAAGCAATGAAAACACTAATGAACTAATCCGTAGAAAGAGAGATCGTTTTTCAGAAATAGTAGGTGATATATTCAGTGCATTGATACCTTCAGTGGGATTCATACTAAATTCTCATAGAATCTGTCAATTGTCAACAGTAGTTGATCTTCTATCGACTGATACTGCTGGAGGCTTCTTGATGATAAATACAGAAATGGTTGCGTTAGATCTATGGTTTTGCAAAATCGACTTACGTTGGATATACTCTTAGCTAAAGAGGGAGGAGTATGTAAAATGTTGAAGGTGCAACATTGTTTCACTTATATTTCAGATAAAAGCACAGAAATCAAAGGATATATCAAGAGTATTACAAAAATACAACAAGAATTGAAACCACTGGAAGTTGAAAATGTAACAAAAGTATTTCTTCAGTAGGGAATTGGTTTTCCAAAATAGTGAAAAGTCTCTTAGGACAAATAGTATTCCCTATAGTAAGTATAGCAATAATAGTGCTATCAATAATAATATGGTGTAAGTGTTGTACTAATAAACTGAGAAGAAGGAGATATGAAATAAAAGGAAAGGCAAACAAAAGAAAAAGAAATACAGTTAGAAGGGATGAAAGGCAAGTTATATGAGCAAATGAAAGGATTAAAGAACAAAGATAAGTGCAAGAACGAAAAGGGAAGTTAAATTGAGAATTGCTAAAGTTGTCATCTGATGAGGGATGGGTAATTTTGTGATGGCTTTAAAATGTCATCAGAGAGGGGATTGATGGAGCAAGGTCTCTTGAAAAAGGAGACTTGGTCGGATTCAATCTTCTCATGTAACTACTAACCTAATATTAAAACTCGTCTGTGGAAATTACATGCATTTACATGACACTTGAGTATTAGAACGAAGCTTGCCTATGTGTTTTACTAACCAGTAACTCGAGAGTGATGCTAAGATGGCCGCTAACTGAAATTCTTTAGTGAGCATGCGTCTACTGCACCTACGTAGTGTGACATATCTATGCTTGGAGGGAGACTTGCTGCACTTGCACAGTAGCTAACAAGATGGCCCCTTGGAACTCACATGCTTGCCACCTGCTTGCTGAAAACTAATTCTAGTTATTCTACTAATGCTAATGCAGGAAGAATAATATTAAGTAAATGGGATTAGAGTAGAGATAGGTGGTATACAGTGAAATTATTTATTTTTTATTTTAACATTTGTCTTTTTTGACGCTTTCAATAGTGCTTATTATGGGCCTGCAGTCATAAGCCACAGTCTATTCCCTCTCGTTAGGCTACGCATGTGTGATGCAACCTAGCTGGAAGACGCCATGTCAACTTGAACATCATCCAAGGCTGAAAACTGCTACTTTCATGGGAACCGGAACGACAGTCCCTGAGAACTACTGTTTTTTTCTTGTAAAATGTGAGAATTACATTGTGAATACAGGTGGATAGAAAGACTGATGCATAAAAATTAAGGGGTAGGATTTTAAACAAAGAACTGAAAGAAATAATGAGAAAATAAAGCATGATGTGACGATTACCTCCCCTTGACTATCCAATCAGAATTAGGAGTTTAATAAATTTGAAACATTAAAGGGTGCTACTATCATACAGGAAAGTATAATTGAGGCAGTTCTTAGTTAGTTAAGTTAGACTGGAGACTAGAGATGCCAGAGGCCAGGATGCTGTCGGAGAGCATATAGTAGTCCCAGACTTAGATGCCGAAGAAGAATCGAATTACTGAACCAATTCTCTAAGCAAAATTAATGTATAAGAAGATTGCAGAAGAATCTCAAGGAGGAAGAAAGTGTCAGAGAGGGGTGCTACGCAACCGTCGGTGTTAGAGAGGTCGTCTGTCCTGTCCTGATTCCTGTGGTGAAGCCTTTGTTCGCCTGATCTTTCCTGGGGTACCCTTCCCAATTCCTAGGCCTGGGAGTTGGTTTTCACACCATTCTGGGTAAATATTTCTACATTAGCTTATGTGCTTTTCTCTCTGTCCTCTCCTTTTCGTGCAGTGTCATTGCAAAGTATAAATGAATGCATATGATTGATTATTTGAATCTTCCTTCCTGTGAGAGAAAGAATTTGTTCTTATATCATTTCAACATCAACTAGTTCCAACTAATGGTCCATTGACCAGAGGAAACTACGTTTGATCAGTGAAAGATTGGTTAGCGACTAGAGGAAACTAATCTTGAGAATTTCAAAAACATAACCCCAGCAGATATTACCAGTGTGTTGTGAATGTATTTCTGGGCCCAGGTGAGTATGTGGTGTTAGATTACCTGTCGCTGGTAACCCGCTGGATTACAAGTAAGCCACTCAATGTAAATGTCGGTTATTACAGCCTTGGCATACATATACTGAGGCTGACCACCTCAGACTGGGCTCGCTGCCAGATGCAAAATGTCAATGGACTGCTTCAAAGCATGGCTCCCAACAGGCGTGACAGAGGCCTCAAGGTTGGTGGAGGACTGGTTAGGGCCTGCGAGGGAACTTTTTAGCTTATTTGTGTCCCTCTACCCTCATGGAAGGAGGGGGGCATAAATTAGTCTCAACTGCCCCACCCCCTCATTTTACTGCCGGAGGCCGTGTTCACACTATATGAACTACCCAAAAAATTAACAATTCTGATATATTTGCCCCAGCCCTTGACTGCCATTTGGACTGTGAACTAGCGCTTACTGGCCATCCAGGTAAAAGAGGAACTGTGACACCAGGTTTGGAAAGAAAAGCCTCAGAGTAAAAAAGTGAAGCAAGCCATTGACTTATGTGAGGAGCGCCAGGGCAAGTCGGCTTGTTTAATGTGGAACGTGAGCAGTACCAAGCGGCTAGATTACTGTTTGGGTGTCAAGGACCAGAAAGAGCACGTAGGCCAAACAGGAGAGCCGTGGTTGGGTAGGAGAAGTTGAAGCAGTGGGAGAAGCAGAAGCACTGGGGACAGCGGGATCATTGGCAGTCCTGCCTCTAATGCCCTTCATCATTCTGCCAAAACAACAGCCCGCAGGCTAAAAAAGGTTTACACTGGACTGTACCACACATCCACTCGACTATTATTCAGAACAAAAAGGCATTCACCATCATTCACTCAATCAAGATTAGTTACTGGGAAAGGCTGTTTATTCATATTAAACGAATGTGGATAGCATAAGCAGCAAATGCAACCAGAATGTTAAGTTTGAAACCAATAAGGCTTCTGTGTCGCCCTACGGACATGCTTCCTCTCCACGTACTGTGGTGGACTGGCGACCTCTGACATACTATCGTATTACATGGCCTCACACTAACTTGTCTTGAATGAGTGGTGGTATGGGGATAGAGATGACCCTGCATATGCTGTGGAATGGCACCTTATGGGGGATGTCTCCCTCCATACACTTCTGTACTCAGCACCAGTGCGTAGATCCCTGCCGCCGGCAACACAGGTGGTCTTTCAACTCTGGTGACAAGCTTTGCGGAGGATGGGGTGGTGGAATACATTGACACCGGTAGACTCCCCTGTGGAACAATGGCCGCCTGCCACAATTCGCTACTCTGCCAGGGTTCAGGGGTTGGGACAACATTGGTATTTCTACCCTGGGGGAAAATCATGCAGGGGCTGACTCTTAAGTCCTTTCAAAACCTACAAAGGGATTTTTAGATGGCAAAAACCCAATTTTACAAATACCTACAGTTTCGGCACACCCTTTCCCCTGGCTTAGAGGGCCTGGAGTCATTGGCGGAGTTTTGCCCGATAGAAGCGAAGGTGTTTATGGGGGACTTCCAGGATCATAAAATATCTAAGATCTACCAAACCCTGGTGACTCACAGCTCCCCCACACTACTGAAGCTCAGAGGGGCCTGGCAGGAAGATGTGGGTCCACTTGATGAAGAGGACTGGACGGAGGCCCTTGCCTCACCCCGGGTGGCGGCCATAGCGGTGCGGATGCGCCTAGTTCAGCTTACATATCTGCACCGGGTCTACTTCATGTGGAAGAGGGGACCCTGATGTACACGGTTTGGCACTGTGTCTCTTTATCACGGCTCTGGAGAGGGGTTGTGACCTGTCTTTCTGAAGTGCTGGGCTGGGACTTGCCCCATTCGCTGAAACTGGTGCTTTTACATGTTATGGATGGGATTGGGGTCATTGCCCATAAACGTCATCTTATGCTGTTGGGGATTACCTTGGCGAAGAGGGATATTGCGAGGGCATGGAAGGCGCCAACGCCATCTTTGGTGTCGACATGGAAGAAGGGACTGGACTTCTGCATGGGCCTGGAACTTCCCATTTTCATTGCAAGAGGGTGCCAGCAGAAGCATTTTAAAGTGTGTAAGCGCTGGGCAGACTATCGGTGCCTGCTGCTGGAGCCGGTGTCTGCAAAAAGGGACAACTCCTCCCGGATTAATGATTCCTCGCTGGTGCAGGCTGTTGTCTTTAGTATTTAAGTTCCCTGGAGCGAGTGGTAATGGTGCATACTTTACAGCTAGGCTGTTATTTGCGAAACTGTTAGTGCGAGGTGGGGGGGAGGGTAGTTGGGGGGGTTTCTCATTTGACATATTTCATCTGTATTGCTCGCACTTTCTCCTTGAATTCATTAGTGAAAAGTTAAAGTCATGATGCTGAATATTGATCGTGCAGACGTCTCTGGGTTACAGAGCTCTGCTCTATATGTGTCATTTGATAAATAAAATTTGTTTGTTTTTTTTAAAAGAAGGCTTCCGTGTATCATTTTTTGGGGAGACCTGATAATCTCTCAATGAAGATGCACCTCAGAAATGTTAAGGTATCTTCAAGGACCTAAGGCATTCATGTACAGATTTATTATTGTAGCACAATGGGACCTTTGCTTGCTGCCAAAAGGGTTTGCTTTGTGGCATGAACAATACTGTAGAAATAAGCCACGAGGTAAAGAAAGATCTTGATCAATGTAGGTGGAGCAACTATTTGGTGGTAAATATGAAAACACATGACACAGAAACTCAGCAAACGCTATGAACCGGTTTACTGTTGTGGGAGACAACCCCCCAATAAATTACAGAACCGCAATATTTTGATCAAACCAAAAAGGATAGCAGAGTAAAATCAAAAATAGTGATTGGGACCCAACCACTCGATCAATGAGAAGTTAAAGAGTTTTATTACAAATATTTCAGAATAGGCAATACAATGTAAATCAATACATGCCATGAAGGCACCGAAACAGAAATACAAAGTCAGAAATCATTCGAAATATCTAGAATTGTCAGGTTCAACTAAAGAACACTAACAGCATTTCTAAAAGGGAAAGAAGGTCTCTCAATACTGGGACAGAGTTGTAAGAAAGAAAAATAGACAGATTCCAGCCACATAAAGCCAAGGGGGTTCATACACCGTTTACACATAAAACATTTGAAAAACTACAGATTATCATGCACTACTATGATTATCGGCAGTACATTTTAGGCAAATCAGAAAATGGTTTATCACAATAAAATCTATAACACTAGCCCACTTTTAAGAGTGCCCACTTTTAAGAGTAATCAAGAATCCTCCATTACCGTCCGCAGCAACATAAATCCGGAGATGCAAAACACAATGTGAAACATTCTCTAACAAAGACCAATACATCAATTGCTAGCAAGCCAAAAACGGAGTTCTTCAAAAAAAATATCGGGATATTCAGCGCCGTGATATCCTACCTAGGATGATTGTTAGCGCTTTATAAATAAATTAAATACAAATACAAATAAATACACGATGGAAAGCATTATTCACAAAACTATCAGTTACATCGTAAAGAATAACGAATTGTAAGTGTAGGGCGCCCCTGCAAAGTCCAGAAAGCTGGTGAAGATATTTTTATTAGTGTTGTACAATTTTTAACTGATCATTGCGAAATTGAGAATAGAAGTTGACACATTTCGATATATATTTCATGTGTTGACCCCTGCACAGGGACACTGTTTTTGTTGGTCAGCGTAGGGCTAAATATGTTTCTGCGCCGCTGTCCGGGAACTAACCAGTGACTTTGTTTATGAGAAGTCAGTGGGGCTTGAAGGCACCTTTCTCCACGTGCTGTGAGCTGAGCACACAGCGAGGGCACCCGTTGCACTGAGAGAGCCCTTGAGAGCGCGTTGACATTGGTGGGATCGAGCCAGCTCTTCCATACCTCAGTTCTGAGTGCAAATGAGAGGCTGTCTGTCACCTGACCTCATTCTCAGGCCACGTGAGCTATACACACGCAGGCGACCTCTTTGTCCTTTGCAATTAGCATTTATTTTTTGAAGCATTGAGTGATTATTCCTGTGGCTGACAGCTCAGTCATCCATAGATTGACCACACCATCTTTGACATTTACCATATAGCCTGCCTGTAGGTCAGCTATGGCATTTGGAATCAGGCCCCCTGCCTTACAGGAAGGTAAACAGTAACAAAATAATGAACTGCAACAGCCCAGCACTTTGGTTCTAAGTTTGAAAATCAGACATCCTTCTGTATTTCTGCTCCCTAGGCTGGGCAGCTGCTCTTCGTGGAGCACGGACATTAAGCAACAGTAAAACTGACGTTTGTTTTTTGAATGAAAGGTGGAGTAGGTGTTGGTTAATTATCATGATTTTTAAACGCAACAAAATCGACTTAATTGCTCTATTAGGGATTCAAAAACACGATGTGTTTGAACCTTCAAAAACATGTGAATCATACCTGTAAGCAGCTCGATACAAAACTCAGTGCGTCATACAAATGGCCGACTGTAACAGAGCGCCTGCGTACCCCCAAAAGCGGATGCTCTACCTCACGCACGCGAGGAACCTCTACACATCCACCTCACACGTGCCTTGACTGATCGCACAGAGGGAGCTGGGAGACCAGGGGCCGGGTCCCAGGCTCTGAGTGGGTCTAGGCCCTTGCTTGAGAAAGGATGAAATGTCCTGTGTGTGAAGAGACTTCTTAAAAGTAAACAGGTCATTCAGCCATTCAACCGATGCTTCAACTTCAAGGGCAATTGAAGCATTGAATGCAAGTGGTGTTACCACGTGCAACTTAACTGTTACACAGGCCCCGTCATGCTCGCCACCAGCAGATATTGTGCACTCACACTTTGTTTTTGGATAAGAAAACAGCATAAGCAGACTGCTGGGGGCCCACTCTGAGGAGGGCCACACAGAGTTGTGGTGTAAACATCTCAAGACACACACATAGAGGATGACTTGTTGAGTAACGTGATCAGACCTTTCAAGATGGCTGTTCTAAAGGTACATATTGTTCCTACAGGAAAGCACTCGCATAGAGAACAAGGTCTCACAAACTACCTACAATTGTGAGTGGATCGTTGGAACATATGATACACCTTTCATCTATTGGTAAAAGGACTCATGCTTGTATTCACACCTTTCATTCTGCTGGTTCTTTGTACGAGCTCGTTCTCTTTGCAATTCTTCCTGGCTCTGAGCATGGACCACAAAAAGTGGCAAGAAACCCAAAACTTCTTAGGGTTTCAGTTGCCCATTTGCTGGCTAGGCTTTGGGCTGTATGTGGTCAACAGCGCCGGCCGGCATGGCTTGCAAGTGGAGGGGTCAGGTGTGGGGGTCGCGAGTGGGGACTGCAGAGGGGAGTGTTTCATGGGTGGTGCTGCGCGAGGGGGTGGAAAAATAGAAAAAAATCATAAAATTACCGCGAGGGCTGTACCACTTCGCTGCTCCTGCTCTCCTGTCTCCGACCGCAGGAACAGGAAGCAGGAAGTCAAGCTCCATCCCTTAAGCCAATCACAATGCTACAATGCAGCGTTGTGATTGGCCTGAGCGCTGTGACACGGCACTCAGCCAGGGGCTGGAGGCGTAAGCATGTTCTCCATGCAGGCTGTAATACAGCCTGCATGGAGAACGGGGAAGTGTGCATGACTGGTTTGGACGGCTCGAGAGGGCCGACCAAACAGTCACTGTGCATTTAGGTGTGGGCAAACCACTCCTCCCCAGCCTTGCTCTGTGAGCAGAGCAGCCCCGCCCACCCGCCCCCCCGCAAAGCAGCAGGACACGTCAAGAAGCATGAAGTGATAATAACTTAAAGTTATTACCATTTTATGTTTCTCTTCTTCACACTGCTTAAAAGCAGTAGGGTGACACTCCTCTGCCATAGCGGAGGAGCCACCCCTGTTGTCGGAGCAACACAACACAGAACAACTAGGGAACTTGGAGCCTCTGAGGGTGTGGGATAGGGCAGTACCACGTTCTTGTGGACTGAAGTCAGTATGGCTGACATTTATCTCAACAGGATCTCAGTTTTCCACTACAGTCTCTGTGCCTCTCTGAAAGTGACAACAACCATGCTTTTACCACAAAGCGCACTACCCACATAATCTAAACGCAGAGGAAAAGGTAGAGTGGCAGCTACACGACGCACAGCAAATTTTGGCATGAGGTCCGGTGCACTTTTCACCCAGTAAACAAGCATTGGCATAGCCAATAGGTCTCGACTTTGGAACCTTATAAGTATTTCGTTATGCAGCACAATATCCTTACTGCAACAACATTAACTGTTGCATGGCTAGACACTTTTAATGTCCCAAAGGCGAGACCTATTGGCTATGCCAATGCTTGTTGCTCATGATTTATATTGACATATTGGCATGCTGTACTACAGCTGTAACCCTTTAAACCTTTAGAAAACAAGCACTCTATACCTAAACGCATCTTATGAAAATATGAGACAGAAAGAAGAATATGATTGATTCTGTTATTTAATGAGATGTACTCCAATCCATTGTTTATTGGTTTTGCCCTTTTATTTGCCAAGCCGACAATTCAGAAGAGGTGTGGTGCTGCAGCCAGGGCGTCTGACTACGGAATCTGGGGATGAGGTGACGAGCAAATGGGAAACGGAATCGCTGCCTTACTTGCAGAGCGGAGGGCTGTCAAAATTTGTCTCTGGTCACTGACGGTAGGTATCCACTCCAATTATTTTTTCAGATCAGTTTGGGTGAGTTGTACCACCGGTGACAACGGCGGCTACGCACCGACAAAGCATGTGAGCTTTCACTGTTCATTCTGCTAAATGGACCGAAACACTACCAGCTCGGGAAGCGGGGTTTGAACCAAAACAGTGCAACATTTGGAAAGAGGCTTTGGGGCACCCAACAGCAACAAAGAAAAAAAGTGCGTACAGAGGGTGACATAATTGGTTTTGGAAGTCGGATAAGGGGTGCCACCTGCAGTCTCTTCCCAAGCTTACAACAATACAGCGCTGGAGCTATGGGAGGAATTGCAAAAACAACAGGTGAGCTATGGGAGGAGCGCAAGTGCGTTTGCAGCTCCACAGCCAGAGACCGCAGGCTACAGGTAATCTACCATCCATTGGTGGGTATGGAAATACTTATAAACACCGGTATTTGACTACTTTCGAGCAACACGGGCACCGATATTAAATGCACCTGCTTTTCAAATAGAAATGCTCTTTAACAAGCTGTCTTTAATGGGTTATTTTACACACATAGGTTTTTTTTGTATCTTTGAGGAGCCCAACCCCATGCATACTTACAAGAGAAATATTCCCACGACGGGTATGCAAATGCTCCAGCAGACATAGGTAAATTGCATGAAGTGAAGTCCGAAACAAGTCGCTCCTCAGTACATCGGTGGTGGCACAGACGTCAAACTGATCGAAAACAGAAATGGGGGCAAGGTCCCAGAAGTGACAAACAGGGAGAAGGACGTCTGAGGCAAAAGGAAAAAAAGTGTAGGTAGGGCGAATGGGGAGAAAGGAATTGGAAACGTGCGCACGCCTCGTGCTAAAAGTAAAAGGCGCTGGAAAAAGTGAAAGCGTTTCCCTTGTGGGAGCGAGCAGCACCAGGAGCAATAATTGCTAATGCATGGTGCCAAAGCTCACTCCCACAAGGGAATCGCCAAACGTGCACGCATTGCCATTGAAAGCAATGCAACGTGTGCATGTTTTAGGCCGAAAAGTGAAGCGATTCCAAAAGTCTTTTTCCTATGAGGCGCATGTGCGCTGCATAGGGGAGACCTAAAAAGGCTTGTACCCATGTAACTAATTAAAAGATGCCACCAACCATCAATCCCCCACAAGCTATGAGGGGGGCAGTATACATCCTCCACTGTGAATGTGGGTACAGTGGGTGCACCTAATCCAGCAAAGCCCAAACGTCTGCTTCAGGGTTCACAATCTAGCAGAGCCTGAAAGTCTGCTAGAGTATAACAGAATCCACCTGCAAAAAAATACCACCCACAAGGCTCCGTGTTCCAGTCCACTGTGCAAGAGAAAATGGACTGCACAAGATGGAAAAAGAATGGTGCACTTTAAGGTGCCATAAGGGCCTTTCAACCCTCTTCGACCCCACAAAACATTGCTCCTCCGGGAAGCCTAGATGCTTCAATTGAACTATGTATACAAATATCTGTACCATCAATAAGTGAGCTTTTGTGCTCAAGGAATATTGAATCCCAGTTGCATATCACTAAAACCTTATATAATGACTCACAGGCAAACTGTTGTTTGTCAGGAACCAAGGTTTAATGTTTACCATGTCGCGCTCCTGGGCGAGGGTTTCGCTAGGTTATGTTACATTACTGATATATGGATTTGAATGTTCATGAATTCATGAACTTATAAGTATCATGCTATCAAATCTAATCATCAAAACTTTATTTGATTCATCAAGCAAATCAAAAAAGCACATAATCAAATACACAGCAAATTGGAAAGGAGGTACACTCATTAACATTTTATATTATCAAAGCTATTTAAAATACAATATTCAGAAAATATTAAGACAGAGAACTAAGATGTCTATATAACATAAATAAAAACATTCCCAACCAAAATAATAATGAATTCCTTTAAAAAATGTTTTTTCACAATTGTTATAAAAATGTCACTTTGCCCATACCGCTTTCTAATTACAAGGGTTCCCCTTATGAAATGTACAACAGCAGTAGAAATATCAATAGAGTCCAATTAATACAAATATCTAAAACTATCTCTATATGAACAGGGACATTGTTCTCTCAATAAAGGGAGCAAAAATCTTGCTCTTACTGTTTTATAAAGTGCACAAAATAATACAAAGTGTAGGGTGCTTTGTTTAGGTAAATTATCACAGGGACAAGGCATAATTTCTGAAGGCTTATAGCTGTCCTTGGTGGTATCATCTTCATATTGGTATTGTTAAGTGATTTTATAACGCTACCCAAGAAGAGTCTCTGACTGCACAACCAACATCTACGGGAACAGGTGAGCTTTTAAAAGTTTCTTGAAGGCTAATGGGTCCTGAGTATTGCGTAGTAAAAATGGGAGGGCATTCCAAGCCTGGGCGGCCTTAACAGCCAGAGAGCAACCACCCAGCTTATGGCGGACGAAACGAAGCACCCTAGCTCGATGAAGGGCAGAAGATCGCAGTTGTCTCAGCGGGACATAAAAATAGAACCTCTTCTGTAAATAGGCGGGACCGTGAGTGTAAAGGGCTCGTTGAGCAATGACCAGGGATTTAAATTTGACCCTATCCGCCACGGGAAGCCAGTGGAGGGTGCGGAGATGGTCATGCACACTAATCCTCTTAGCAATCCCCAGAAGCAGCTTAGCTGCCGCATTCTAACTAACCTAAAGTCTATTCAGGGATTATCCAGGGATGCCAGTATACAGTGCATTGGCGTAATCTAATCGAGACAGTATTAAAGCCCGGATGACCGTCTCTTTGGCAGACCTAGGAAGGAGAGGAAGAAAACTCCTTAGAGTTTTAAGGAGGTCAAACAGCCGCCTGAGATCTTTTTTACCTGAGCAGAAAAGGAATGGTTAACCTCAAACCACACTCCTAGATTTTTGGCGTATTTCCCATTGCAGGTTGGTAACGGGAATCCAGGAGGCTGATCATATTTCTGAAGTCAGGGGAAAAGTTACCGTAAAGTAGGATCTCAGACTTGTTTTCGTTACACTTGAGCTGGGCCGTCACGAGCCACTCAAAAACCGAAGACAAGCATAGCTGTACAGTGGATACTGAATCCTCATCCTTACCCCACATAAAGAGGACCTGGGTGTCGTCAGCATATGCTATCACCTTAGCCCCCAACTGCTCGGCTAAATAGACCAGAGGAGTAACATAGATATTAAAAAGAAGGGGGCTAAGGGACGACCCCTGCGGGACACCAGTGATAACCGACTGCGGAGTGGAAGCGGCCGGTGGTAGCCAGCCCTGGTGTGCCCGCCCTTCCAGAAAGGACCTCAACCATCCCAAAGCAGCGCCAGAGACACCAATCTCGATGAGCCGGGTGAACAGCTTGGAATGCGAGACTGCATCGAACGCTGCTGACAGGTCGAGCATTACCAAGATTGCTCTCCCACCGGCATCTAAGCAGTCGCGGATAGCTTCAGAGATCTTCACCAGCGCTGTCTCTGTACTGTAGGAGGAGCGAAACCCAGACTGAGCTGCGTGCAGGGCATCCGACTCTTCAACAAACTCTGTGAGTTGTCTGGAGACCACCTTCCCACAGACTTTTTCTAAACTTGGCAGTAGGGAAATAGGGCGATAGTTTCGTGGGATCAGAGAGTCAAGAGTAGGCTTCTTCAAAAGAGGAAGGATTTATGCATGTTTCCAGTCCGCCGGTACCTGGGCCTCACAAAGGGAGGCATTTATGATTGAGTTAACTTCAGCGTTAATAATGTCTGCTACTGGGGGGCGTGGCCGAGCGCGAAGCGAGATGGCCGCTTAGTCCGCGAGCTCCGCTCGCCACGGCATGAATCCTGTCAATATCCTGCCTTCCCCTGCTTGCACAAGCTCGGGCCGACCTGACGCGGCGTCGGAAGAACTGGGGATTAGCGGGCGGCAACTCTGGAGTTTGGACATGACCGGCAACCCTCCCTTTGATCCTTCCCGCCTGGGCCATGACGGAGTCCGACTGCTGGCTGAGTGGCCGGAGGTTGATGCCGGCCGCTGATGTCACTCGAGGACGCGTCTATGCAGGCCAAGACGCCCATAGCTCAGAGCTGCGGGAGGCGGCACTGGAACTGCTCAGACAGACGTGGTTAACGAGCGCTGCCCCAGATACTGACGCACACACTGGAGATTCCACACCGCCAGCTAGTAAGACTGTTCCTTTGTTCTTGAGGCTGCTTGTGTGGGTCGACTGGACGGGCGGGGGTCGCCATTTTGGATCGGGTGCAACGCTACAAGCACTTGTGGACCTGGGGCGGACCTGTGCATCTTTCTCGGACCTCAGCGACATGGAGGTCGGCAATCTTGCATGCGGTTGGTGGGTCTGTCCCTGATAATATGACCTCGTGCAGGACAGCGCGACTACTGCCCGTGCTTTCCATAAGGCGTCCATAGACTGAGTGACCTGCATACAGCCATGGTGGAAATGGCGGATTGCTAGTAGCAGCTTAGTGTGGTGACGGCCCCCGTTTGGTGGATCTCCTACTAGCTCTTCGGCTAGGTGGCACTGTGTGGGCTTCTGGCGTTGGTTGGGGAAGAAGCTACATTGAGTGCGAGAGAGTCTGTGCCGGCCATGCAAGATGGAACCCACGGTTCGGGACCTCATTGTTGCTCTGGGCTCCCTCCATCTTGCTTGGGTGGGAGGAGCCAGAGAACTTGGACGGATACTGGACGCCATTATTACCCCACCGATGGATGAGAGCTTCGACGATCCAAGGGAGAGTGGTGCCGCAAGCGGCTCTCCACTGGCACCGGGTGAAACTGCTATGTATCTACAGGTGGTTCCGTGGGGGGCCCTGACTAGTGTTGGAGACGGGTCCAAGTCGACCGACCGCGTGAGTGCGGCATTGGGACCTGAAACTGCAAAGCAGGCGGATTGCCTCCATGGAACTGTTCCTTTGCCCATCCAACCTGCGTTGCCCTTATTGTGTCGCGATTTGGGAGGTTGGCCCGAAACCTTGCTGTTGCGCTACATGTCTGGAAGGGCTGTCTTTTCAGCCCCTTGATGCTGGTGTCTCCCACGGAGTTGGCTCTGCCTTGCTTGCCTGGTTACCCTGATCGTCTAAGGTTGTACTGCATTGCTAGCTTTCAGTGGCCACGTATTGATGGAAGGGTCAAAATGGGTCAGGGGTGAATTCTTCTTCCATATATCGAAGGACGGATGCCCGGTCAACTATTGTGATGAGGACGCTTTACTGATCTGTACTACGACGCCACCAGTGCTTGTCGATTTGTTGGTCTATTTGTGATCGAGCCTGAGCTACTTGGTGCGAGCGGAGGGGAGGGCAGGGGTCTGGTTTTAGTGACATTCCCCCGTTTCTTCCCTTTCATTGGGGTATTTCTGGGGCGACAGGCACGTTAGTTGGGGGGTGGGCCATAGCCTCTTCGACGTGCAGGGTGGGGGGTTGGGGGGGTGGGGCTCCTGGGTTTGTATACTCTTTACTCTATGGCCTTTTCCTGATTACGTCTTTCTCTCTAAATTTCGTGTATTCGTTTTGAGGGCAACAGGCACACTGCCAGGGGGGGGTAGGCCGTAGCCTCTGCAGGGGTGCAGGGTGGGGGGGTTGGGGGCTGGGGTTCTTGTTTTGTTATCCCTTAGTTACTATGGGCCTTTTTTCTTCTTCTTCTTTTCTCTTGTGTTTTCTTTTCTTTCTTTTCTCTCATTTCCTTTGGATCGATATGCTGGGTTAGTGGGGTGCCTCTCGTTGTTCTCCGCTTCTCGCGGTCCTGTGGGAGGTACTAGGGTTATCTTACGTACCTGGGATGGGCGATGACTGGTGTGTTGCCTGTACGGTTTACGTTTATCCTTTTGATAGTCTTTAGCACCGGTATCCTAAAATGTTTGCTGCTTAACTGCTCTGTTGTACGCATTGCCCACTCGGTACTCATTGCTAGACTGTGCGGCATTTGATCCTTCATATTCTATAAATTTAAAAAATGAACCTTAATTCCTCCTGTATCTCAGTGGTCGCTCTGGTTACAGTGTAACTTGACATGCTTGCTGTTTTTATCGGTGTGCTACTGAGTTACCGTACATTTGCTAATGTGCTACATATCGTAGCCGAGGCCGGCAGGTGGTTGTAGGCCCGTAACTGTCTGCTGATACTGCACAATAAAGGTTTAAAAAAAAAAAAAATAATAATAATGTCTGCTACTGCTGCATGCCGTCTCGCCGCCGAGGGGTCAGTGGGAGAGCCCGACTTCAAGCCCTTCAAAATGTTGAGAGAGCTAGGCAAATTCACAGTAGAGAAGGCTAGCAGAGCGTGCATTGGGGCAGGCAATGGTATGGCAGTAGGCACAGGGACCGAAGGAGGACCAGAGCAAGAAGTAATGGGACGAAATCACTGCCAATCCTCTGGAAATCTAGCTTCCTCTGCAATAAAAATGCCTCTAACCCATTTGTATAGATAAAAAATAAAAAAAAGGGGCTAAAATGCAACCTTGACGAACCCCTTTGGTTGAAGCTATTGACTGTGTTTTCTCACCCTTACTGCCATATTGTATCCTAACTTGTGTTAGAATGTAACCTGCTTAACAGGACTACTAAAGCTTCCTCCACTCTCATGTCTCCCATCATAGCCAAAAATCTGTCTCGATTGACAGTATCGAAAGCACTTGATAAGTGCATGAAGACCAGATGTATAGAGCTCTTCATGGACTTCGCGCCCTTACTGACAATCAGTGACATATTGAGGCATTGTTCTATCATACCAATGCCCCGTCTAAAACCATATTGTGTTTTTGAAAAAACTTTATCAGTGGCCATACAATCTTCTAATCATGCCAAAAGGACCCCACCTAAGACCTTTATTGTTGCATCAATCAATGATAATGGTCTATAAGAGGCAGGGTCATTTCAGCCCCCCTTTTTAAAGACAGAGACCACTATCACCTCTTTCCTTGTCCCAACACTGCTCAGAGGCAAGGCACTATAAAGGAGCAACCTTGGATGCTATTATTGCTCAACAAGACTCTATTACGATCAACCACATTCTCCCCGTGGACTGGTCGGACCATCACTTGATCCTATTCCACATTAACCAAAAAATGCTTTCTCAGCCACCCGTGCGTAGAGCCGAACGCAGATGGAGAACTAACTACTGCATCGAAGACAGGAATAACTACAAATCAACCAGAAGCGCATATCATGCTCTGATTAAACAAGCCAAAACCAACTTTTACACCTCGGAAGTAGAAAATGCCAGAAACAAACAAAAAACTATTTTTAAAATTGTCAATAGTTTTAATAAACCCAAAATATTAGAACAAGAAATCCCGCCTTCGGAACAACTATGCAATACCATCGCAGACTACTTTGAAAACAAGGTACTAGCACTCACCAAGGATTTCATCACTTCTGAAGTTAGGGTAAATGAGGAAAACATGGAAAGGGACAGACTGGAAACTTTCCTTCCCATTAGCTTGGACGAGACCCATAAGGCTATCTTAGCTGCCAAGTCAGGTTCCCCGTTTGACCCATGTCCTCCCGCACTGCTACATATGATGGTGGAGGTAGCTAACCCTGTGATTAACAGCATTGTGAACTCCTCTTTGACCACAGCAACAGTCCCAGCTGAATGGAAGCTAGCGGCAGTTAAACCATTACAAAAAAAGCCACTCCCTGATCCTACCACCTTATCCAACTTAAGACCAATATCCCTCCTCCCTATGCTGTGTAAAATCACTGAAGCCTGTGTAAACAAACAGATCACCAAATTCCTGGAACGAAATAAAAGCCTGGCATCCCAATCAATCGGGTTTCAGGGCTCAACACTCCACGGAAACTGCCCTCCTGCTCACCTCAGATACCATCCGCATGGCTCTGGACCAGGGTAAGAAGGCCGTCCTGATTTTATTAGACCTGTCGGCGGCCTTCGACACTGTGTCACATGCCATCCTGATTAACAGACTTGAAACCTCTGGCATTTCTGGCACAGTGTTGGAATGGATCAAAAACTTCCTGAGTGACAGGAGACAAGTAGTTACTCTCGGAGAATTTCGCTCCAAGGAAAAATTGATAAAGATGGGCGTCCCACAGGGCTCAAGCCTCAGCCCAACACTGTTTAATGTCTACACCGCCCCTTTAATTAAACTAATATCGTCATTTGGAATTGATGTAGTGGCTTATGCCGACGATACTCAATTGATATTAGTTCTGGACAAAGACACACAGGAATGGGAAGAAAAACTTAAAAGTTGCCTCACGGCAACCTTCGATTGGATGAAAGTCAATCATCTAAAATGCAACACAGGCAAGACAGAAATCGTGCCAATGGGCCCAAATAACAACTTTACGCCCAAAACCTGGTGGCCAGAAAAGGCAGATATCCCACCAAACACAACTCAATCGGCACGAAACCTAGGGATCACATTTGACAGCAATCTCTCTTTCAAGCAGCAAGCCTTGAAAGTGGCAGGTAACTGCTTTGCCATCATTAAAGGACTCAGGAAGTTTTTCGACCTTCTTCCACTAGAGGCTAGGAAGACGGTAACAGTCGCTTTGGTGACGTCGCGGATAGACTATTGTAATAGTCTATATGCAGGTACTACGAAAACCACCACACATAAACTTCAAATGGTGCAGAATGCTGCAGCTAGGTTAGTCCTTAAATGGCCGAAGAAATCCTCCGCATCATCTGCACTAAATACTCTACATTGGCTCCCAATAAACAAGAGAGTCCTATTTAAAATACTGATTATCACCTTTAGAGCCACCCATGCTTTGGGACCAAAATACCTACAGCAGAGATTTGCCAGATACCATCCCTCTCGCAATCTCCGTTCATCTAGCTCTAATTTCCTGTCAGTACCTAGATTCAGGCTCAGCACGAGAGGTGGCAAATCCCTACCAGTACTCGGAGCAAAAGCGTGGAACACCCTTCCCCCCTCCCTTCGTGCCCTAGACAAGGAAAAAGACTTCAGAAAGGGACTGAAAACCTGGATTTTCAAGCTACAGGACTCCTGTGTTAGAGCACTAGTGTAACAGTTGGGTGAGTTTCCATCCACACCCTACCTGTTTCTTTCATCTCTGAATCAGTATCTTGCGCCTTGATGCTCCTTGGAGTGACTGCTGCGCGGTACAAATGCTATTTTACATTACATTACATTACAAGACCCCCCCAAATGGACTAGAAACCTCTCCCAGATTCCCATGGCCGCCATAGAAGAAAGGATAAGCTCGCTCCTTCCCAGCGCCAACGATCACCTCACCACGACAGAACTCACCTCACTCTACAACTCAAATTTGGAGGCCATGCTTGACCAACTAGCCCCCATGAAGCTAAAGAAAAGCAGAGCTATTCCGTCCAGATCATGGTGCAACAATGACATCAACTCCAAAAGAAAGAGCGACAGAAAGAAGCTGGAGGAACAATCCTACATCCACCCTCCAAGAACAACTCAGAACAGCTCGCAGGAAGTATAATAACCACATAAAGAACAAAGAAACAACGTTCTTCCGTGCAGCGCTGGAAACCACAAAAAACAGGCCCAAAGACCTATACAACATCATCAGACAACAAACGTTCAAGCCCGCTACTTCTTCAATACAGGCATCCAAAGAACTTTGCCACAACTTCCCCAACTTCTTTAATGACAAGATCACTAAGATTGAACTCTCACTAGACAATAACTTTACCCCCTCACAAAGAACAGCTTGTCGGAGGTACATGACTTCGCCCCCTCTCCCTCTACCACTCCCTGGCTAATCTCCTGCCCCATGCAGGAAACAGAGGTAATCAATCTCATCTCCACCGCCAAACCCCCATCTCATATCCTAGACCCCATCCCACCCCAACTGACCAAAAAGCTGAAGCTCTTCCTTGCACCGCTCTGGTGCACGATCATAAACAGCTCCATGAAAAATGGAGTCGTGCCAGACTGCCTTAAAGTTGGGCAAGTCACGCCTCTGTTGAAAAAACCCGGCCTTGACATAGAGGATATAAATAACTTCAGACTGGTCTCTAACCTCCCCCTTCTGTTCAAAACCCTAGAAAGATGCGTACTCCAACAACTAACCCAACACTTGGACAATATCAAACTCCTCAACGCCCATCAGTCTGGCTTCAGAAAAGGCTGCAGCATGGAAACCGCGATCCTTAACATCATCGACGACATCCACAAATCACTCGAATCAGACCAATGCTGCCTTCTCATTCTCCTTGACCTATTGGCCGCATTCGACATGGTAGACCACAAACTTCTCATTAGAACTCTCCAAGAAAGAGCCGGTCTTGGCGAGGTGGTCCTCCAACGGTTCTCCTCTTTCCTACACAACCGCACCCAAAAAATCTAAATCAAGAACTTTACGTCCGACCTGCATCCAGTCAATAATGGAGTCAACCAAGGCTCAGTGCTCTCTCCGCAACTTTTTAACATCTACATGGAACCCCTCACCAAACTACTTAAAAAAGCCAACATCTGCTTCCATCTTTATGCAGACGATACACAGATCGACTTGGAAACCGCCTCCATAAGGTACATTCAACGACTCAATGACGGACTGAGAGATGTCCAACAGTGGCTGTCAAGTAACCACCTTAAACTAAATCCTGACAAAACCGAAGTACTCCTCATCTCGAACAAAGAGGAGAACCCCCAAATTGCTGAATGGTTACAAGCTATTAATGCGCTCAACTGCAACCTCACCCTGGCCGGCTCAGTCAAATCTCTAGGCATCACGCTAGACCCGAAACTCGGCATGTCCATGCCCATCCAGAAGTCAGCTAAAAGCGCCTTCCGTAACCTAAAACTTCTGAACAAAATCAAACCTTTCATCCCGCCCAATGATCTCAAACAGGCCACTCAAACATTGGTATTATCAAGACTGGACTACGGAAATGCAGTCCTCTCAGGAATAGCAAAATCACGTCCAGCTCCTCTCACCTCTCAAAACAACGCTCAACGCGGCAGCCAGAATGGTCACTGGAATCAAGAAATTCGACCACATCTCTCCTGCACTCAGAGAACTCAAGTGGCTCCCAGTGGAAATGAGGGATAGTTTCAGAACATCCTGTCTCACTCACAAAGCCTTGAATACGGGCAAACCTGAATATTTGGCGGCTAAACTCAAAAAAGCTGGTCAGGCCAGAAACCGCAGAAGCTCAAACTCTCTCCTACTCATCCCGCTGAAAACTCGAAAACAAAAAACTGCGGCTTGATCCTTCGCAGGGAGTGCGCCCAACATCTGGAATTCCATTCCCCCAACATCAGAACTATCCCCTCCTTTGTAAAATTCAAGAGTCAACTCAAAGCCTTGTTCTTCGACCGCTCCCTAGGGAATCGTTAGGAGCAGTCGGAACCCGAAAACAGGCACTTTGTCAGCTAGACATCGAAGCAGAACTCTCCGCCGCCGACCTCCCTATTGTTGTACTATGTGATTATCTGCATTGTATCATATGTAAAGCGCTCCGATGACCCCGGGTCAGGCCAGCGCTATATAAAACCTCTCAAATAAATAAAATAAAACAATGACGGATGCTTTGAAAATGTTAGTTACTAGCGGTGCCCACAAAATAGGGTTGCCCCCAAAAAGGTCAGAGGGCACCCCATCGAGGCAAGGAGTTTTGAGGCAAATGCCCTCTAGATACAGTTTCCTTCACATCCTTCACTGAGAAAGAGAGACTTAGCTGGATAGCTTGATTTAAATTATGGATCCTTTCCACATCTTGTGCCAATGGATCTGCCGTCCTATATAAAGGGTTAAAAATATGAATAAAAAGAGCCTCCCAAACATTTCCTAAAATCAAAGAATCCATCTAGGGCGAGTCTACTAAAAACATTAGGTGACTTATAACCTCCTAGAATTTGTTTGTATCCTTAAGGAACCCCTCTGACACTAAATGCTTCCACGCCTCACTCCTCAGTTCCCTTTTCCTCTGTTTAATCACAGATTTATAGATCTTCCTAAGAATTTTTAACTCCTTCTTTATACCGAGGAATAACGTGTAAAGCCCCTTTTAAATCTTTATGAGCTTTCGTGCATGCGTTATTGAATCAATGCACTATTGGCAAATTATTATGGGGCTTTTCTGTACCAAAGCTGAAGAAATAGCTGAATAGAGTGCTTCAAAGTCCCGTACTACTTCAGAGGCAATACCAGCCTGCTTCAGGCAGTTATATATAAGCCTCGAATTTTCAAAGGCAATTCTTTGCTCACATTTTTGGGAATTCGCACATTCCCATTTCAGCCTAATTTCTTTATTTAGATTTTACTGGATGGGTGGTTCCGAAGGTTGCTTTATCCCTAGCCTTACATTAAGATGCACTATTAGAGGATTATGGTCGCTCTCCCAATTTGGTGTAATGTTAAAATCTTGCAGAAGGCTAGTATAATTACTTGTTATTGGCATTACAACAATAGAACTGGCATCGTCACCCCCACAAAGGTTGGACACATAAAAATAGAATCACTTCCACTATCATCTAAAGGACTTAAGTCATTACCTCCTCGTCCGTCTTCCTCGCCACAGTATAAACACATGAGCCACAGTATAAACACATGAGCCTCCGGCTCCCACAGAAACTCCAAGTATAAATCTTTGGCTCTAGTCTCCCTCTCCCTTCTCCAAGATGGCCCCCAGTGGCTCCAGCCAATCCCATAAAGGGATACAGAAACACCAAAACGGCGTGTTCTTTTTTTCTGCACTACTCCGAGTGCTGTCTCCCTGGTGTACAGGTGAGTGGGGCTGGGGTCTTGCTTGAGCAGCCCCTTGTGGCCTTTGGTATTTCGTCTGGGGGTAGTAGTTTGTAGTATTGTTCCTTTGTGTACCTTCGTATGTTTAATTTTTTTTCCCCCCCATGCATTTGCCTCCGCGCCCTGTGTCCTGCTCTAGCGGACCTTGGAGGCATTTCTTTTGTGGGCTCGGTCGCTTTGGACCTCGCCCTGGGTGGGGCACCTGGGGTCCTGCTGTGCGGGACCGTTTCGGGTTTTTGCTCTCTTTCCCGGCCGCGCGTCCTGCTGAGTGGACATGACACGGCCGGGTGCGCTTGTACGGGGTCCAGAGGTTCCTTTTCACCCCCGCTTGCCTGCTGCTGCTTCTGTGTAATCGGGGGTAGCGGTGGGCGCCTTCATGTGTGGATATGCCTCTGGTATTGTTGTGGCTTCCACAAGCGGCGGTTTTCGGGCCGTTTTTGAGCGGTGTGCGCCCGGGTCTGCCTACGTTCATATGCTCTTTGGGGGCGTGTGTTACGTGATTTGTAGGGTTGCCTAGCAACCCCGGGCCCTTTTTTTACCGGACATATGGGTTTCTCCTTTGCCTGTGTTTGTTCACTCGTTTGTTGTGATCATGGAGCGTGGTTCTTCGGATATTAATGCTCCTGGTTCTTTGTCAGAGGCTTCTATCTCTGGGGCGACGATTCCTTCTATGGAGTTGTGGCAACAAATGATTAATTCTGATGTTGCTGCTGCATTACAGGGTCAGGGGCCTGTTCCTGCTGACAAGAGGGCCAGATGTGATGATGTTCCTGCTCTTGATTCAGACGCAGAGGAGGATGTTGATGTCAAGGGTCACTTTGTGCAGGGGGCCGATCTTAAGTTAGTCCTTGGACACATTCGCAGAAATTTGGTGTTTCCAGATTCTGTGGCCCCTCTTGATGATGATTTGTTTGCTCAGTATCAGCGTCCTGAGCCTGAGTCCTTGCCCATTCATTCTTCGGTGTTGAAGGTTTTGGAGACGGAATGGAAGGATGTGGACAAGGGGTCTTTTCCGCGTTTTCTGAATAAACGCTATCCTCTGCAGGATTTTGCCGTGAAGTTTCCTTCCTCAGTCAAGGTGGATTCCTTGATAGCCAGTATGTCTTCTCATGGGACTGTTGTTTCTGAGGATTCTTATCCTGCTGACCCTGTGGATCGTAAGGTGGATGGTGCGGTTAAGCGCACTTTTGCAGCGGCTAATTTTTCCATTCGGGCGGCGGCCTATTCCTCTTACACTATCCAGTCTTTACTTAAAGATTTTCAGTCTCTGTCTGAATTGTTGGACCAGGGGGAGGATGTCTCTTCTACTCTGGCAATAATGGAGCAGCAAGTTCGCCTGCTTTCTGATGTTTCTTTTGATTCATTGGGGGTGGCGGCTTCTGCGGCTGGGTCTTCTGACGCTGCGAGACGTTCGTTGTGGCTCCGCTCCTGGAAGGCTGATGCTGCGCAGAAGGGTCTCCCGATGAAGATCCCTTTTTCTGGGGTTAAGCTGTTTGGTTCCCCATTGGATGAGATGGTGAAGAAGACGGCGGAGGACCGTAAGCTCCTTGCTCCTGAACATGCTGGTAGATTCCGTGCCTTTGGTTCCCAGAGGGCTTTTGGTCCTTCTAGGAGGGGCCGTGCTGGTCAGCCCTTTCGTGAGAGGGGGCGTGGCCGGGGTGCTCCTTCCTTTGACAAATCCCGGTTTTCTGGTACTTCTGCCTCCTCCGCTCCTGCTTCGAAGTCATGACTGGATCGCTCCTGGAGTGGGTCCGGTTGGGGGTCGCCTCACTTGCTTCATGGACTCTTGGCGCGAGACTGTGTCAGATCAGTGGGTACTTCAGGTGGTTTAGGAAGGTTTGCGTCTTGGGTTTACCCAGACTCCCCCAGCCTGTTTCAGATCCACTCCTTGTCCCAGAGACCCTCTAAGAAGGATGACGCTTTTGGAAGGCATCGAATCCCTGGTGGTCAAGAAAGCAGTGATACCTGTGCCCGACGATCAGTTGGGGTTGGGCGTGTATTCCATTCTATTTCTGGTGTCCAAACGCACAGGGGATCCCAGGCCTGTCATTGACTTAAAGTGGGTAAATACTTTCATTCCTCACCTGAAGTTCAAAATGGTTTTGCTACAGTTGATCCTTCCTCTGGTGTCTCAGGGAGGTTTTCTGGCCTCGATAGACTTGAGGGATGCTTATCTGCATGTGCCTGTTCACCCTGACTCTCAGAGTTTTCTCCGGTTTCGCGTTATGGGTCGTCACTACCCATTCCATGTATTAGCTTTTGGGCTCTGCTCTTCTCCTGGGAATTTTACTAAGGTTCTGGCTCCGCTTATTGGACATTTGAATGGGGAGGGCATAAGTGTTTTTCCTTATCTGGACGATATTTTGATTTCTACTTCTTCTCTTTCTAAGGCGGAGTTGCATGTCCAGAGAGTGTGCCATGTCCTGGAGCATCACGGATTCCTAGTGAATGTGCCGAAGTACTCCCTGGCTCCTGCATAAGAATTGACTTTCATTGGGGCTCTGTTCAAGACTCGGTTGGGGATGGTGTTCCTGTCCTCTGCTCGAATTCTGTCCCTGATGTCTGCAGTTCGTTCCCTGTTGTTGGGGCCTTCTCATCCTGTGAGCCTGTGGTTGAGGGTTCAGGGTCTGATGTCAGCGTCTTTGTTGACGGTACCATGGGCTCGCCTCCACTTGTATCCGATGGTGTCCCACATTTTATTGCGTTGGGACCCCTGTTCCCTGGACATGAGTGTTTTGATTCCTTTGTCCGAGGATGTTCGAGTGGTCCTGGGTTGGTGGTTGGACGAGGGTCATTGGTCCAGGGGCCGCCCATTTCTGGTTATTCCCACCCGAGTTCTCACTACAGATGCCAGCCTGCTGGGGTGGGGTGCTACTCTGGGGGATTTGATGACTCAGGGTGTTTGGCCTCGGTCTGTGTTGTCTTGTTCTTCCAACTACAAGGAGCTGAAGGCCGTCCTTTTGGGTCTGTTGGCCTTTTCGGATCTTCTTCGGCGTCACCATGTGCAGGTCCGGATGGACAATCAGGTGGTGATGTCATATGTCAACCATCAAGGGGGGTGCAGAGTTCGTTCCCTCAGTTGCCTCAGCCGTTGGATTTGTTTTTTGGCGGAGGCGAACCTGGCATCCCTGTCTGTGATCTGCCTGCCTGGTCCGGAGAACACTGTGGCGGATTGTCTGAGCCGTGTGTTTCCTTCCATGGGGTCTTTGTCCCTGACGCCCTTGATGCTCGGGAAGTTGCGGAGGATGTTTGGCTCTCCGATTGTGGACCTCTTTGCTTCCCGGTCCAATGCCAAAATCTGCTGCTTTTGCACGATTATGTCTTGCCTGGATGCTTGGAGGGTGGACGCTCTATCATTCCTTTGGCCGCGGGGACTGTTGTATGCTTTTCCCCCTGTTCCCCTGATTCTGGCGGTGTTGCAGAAGATCAAGAGGGAGGGATCCTGTGTGCTTCTGGTTGTTCCGGGGTGGTGCCATCGCCCTTGGTATCCCCTTTTGTTGGAATTGGCTGTCTCTATGGGTTGGACCTTACCATTCGTGCCTTACCCTCTGTTGGGACCTCTTCTTACTCTACCTGTGTTCCGCTCCCCGGGTCTGCGGGCCTGGCTCTTGAGAGGGATTCTCTGATGCGTGAAGGTTGTTCTTTAACTGTTGCTGGGGTCATTCAGCAGTCCCGGAGACCTTCTACGCTGAAGTCCTATGCTAAACATTGGGATAATTTTGCTTCTTGGTATGTAAGTCGCGGACTGTCGTTGGATTCTTTGGACCCGGCTCGCATTCTAGATTTTTTGAATTATGGGTTTGTGTTGGGCTTGGCCATTTCGACTCTTCGGGCTCAGTGGGCCGCCATTCGGGCATTTCATGTCCTCCCTTTGGTTTCAATTTCTCCTTTGGTGGCATTAAGTCTCTAACTTTCCAACGTCGCCGTCCTATCCTGTGTCCTCCTCCTTGGGACCTTCCTTTGGTGTTGCGTTCCTTACAGATGGCTCCTTTAGAGCCGTTGGAGTCGGTGGACTTGAAGTTTTTGACACTCAAGATCGTGTTTCTGGTGGCTATTGCTTCTGCCAGGCGTATTGGGAAGTTGGGGGCTTTTCTGAGGTCTGCCCCATTTTTGGTTATTTTGTCGGATCGTGTGGTCTTGCGCCCTCATCCTACATTTGTGCCTAAGGTGGATTCTTATTTTCACCGGTCTGCGGAGGTGATTCTTCTGGTTCTTTGCCCTGATCATTCCTCGGCTGAGGATTGCCTTTTGCACCTCTTGGATGTTCGTCGTGCCTTATTGATTTATTTGTCACGCACGTCTTCCTTTTGTAAGGTGGACAATTTGTTTGTCAATTTTAGTTTGTCTCGTCAGGGACTGAAACCCTCCCTCTCCACAGTCAGTCATTGGATTAAGGAGGCCATTCTGTTGGTGTATGGTTCTGTTTCTGAGGTTCCCTCTCTTCCTGTTCAGGGTCGGTCCATCAGGTCTGTTGCTGTGTCGTGGGCTGCTTTCAAGGAGGTCTCCATGGAGGATGTTTGCAGGGCTGCCACTTGGTCATCCCCTCATACCTTCATGTCCCATTACCCCCTTCAGGTTGGGGGTGGGGGTTCTGTTTCCTTTGCCTCTTCTGTACTGACTGCTGGCATTCCTTGAGGTGTTTTTCCTTTTGGTTTTACTATGCCTCTTGTTATTAAACTGTGTTTCACTGCATTAGTGTTGTGGACTGTTTTCCTTGCATGAAGCTGATTTGCTTTGGTATCGGCTCATGTGTTTATACTGTGGCGAGGAATACGGACGAGGAGGTAATGCCCCAGTTACTTACCGGTAATCTTCATTACTCCGAGTCCTTGACTTCCTCGCCACAGTATAGTTTCCCTTCCCTCCCGGCCCTGGTAGTGGCTTCATGTCTGCGGCTTGGTTGTTCAGGTCGTTTTGGTGTTTCTGCATCCCTTTATGGGATTGGCTGGAGCCACTGGGGGCCATTTTGGAGGAGGGAGAGGGAGACTAGAGAGAATGATTTATGCTTGGAGTTTCTGTGGGAGCTGGAGGCTCATGTGTTTATACTGTTGGTCATGTGTTAATACTGTGGCGAGGAAAACAAGGACTCGGAGTAATGAAGATTACTGATAAGTAACCGGGGCATTAACAGCCACAATAGCATCATGCTATTATGCTATCGTTATACCAAGCTGGAAAAAGGATGTCTGCGAAAACATTTGCACAGGGTTATGGAAACTGGTAGCTAAAACACATGCACCTAAAAAAAAAATTGACTTTGCCATTGCTTGTTAGCAGTACCAGATAAATGAGTAATATTGTTATGAATAATTAGAACTGAAATTGTTCCACTTCTGACTGTGAATTCAATCTTGCTGAGGTAACAGGAAAATGTAGTGGCCTCCAGAGTGACTCAATCACTCCTCGTCCTCTCACACCACTTTTCTCTGAAATCTCTCTCTACTAGACAGTATGGCCTTTCTTTTTCTCTCCACATCTTTCTGCAATCTTCCATCTGCATATCTCACATATCATCTCCTTTCTCTCCAGAACAGCTTTTTCACTCTGTCCTTCCTCATGCACTTCCTTGTGTCATCTACCCTTCACCCTGCCTTGTCCCTCTTACACAAACTGTCAAGTACACACACTCTCTCTCTGCTCACCTGTAAACGCGAAATCTTCATTTCCTTAGGTGTTATCAACATTTAAACAACTGTGTATACCTCCTTCACACTTTATCATAAAATTGTAATTTCAATTGGCACATATGTGACCATTACTCTGTGATTTCTGCAAAGAGGCCAAGGACTGGATGAGCACAAGATGTTAACAGTTTTATGACCCAGTTACATGTTCGGTGAGCCTCTTACACTGCCTCTAACCTCAACTTCAGAGTTCTCAAACACACTATAAAAGAACCATATGCTACTTGAAAAAACTACAGAACTGCTACCTCTATGAAAACCAATAGTGAAGGTGAAGTACAAAATGGGAAATGTAAAAAGGGACTGCATTGCGGACATGGAATGCACTGGGTTTCTACAATGACTGTTAAGAAATGAGTCAGTCTTTTTGCCTCCAAAATGAAGTATATGAAAATTGGGCTCGGGAGGCCCTCTTTCTGAGGTCAATTTTTAATTACTGCCGGGTGTGAGCTCTCTAGGTCCTGCCCCACTTAAAGCTCTGCCTACTCCAGAAAGGCCAGCATAACCTCCTGGAACTACAGCATAGGGTCGCGCTCCCAACTGGCACCCGAAGCAAGGAAGGCACGGAAAGGTGGCAGCCCAACAGCCAAGGCCGCAGGAAAGAGGGCTGTCATGATATCACTCAGAGCAGTGTGCAGACAGACACGGGGGAAGATTTACAAGCCCCTTGCGCCACCTTTGCGTCATTTTTAACATGGGAAAAGTGACGCAAACGTGGCGCAAGGGGCTTGTAAATCTGCCCTACAGTCTTTGTTCTTCCCAAAAGTGCAGTATCATCTTCTCGTGCATTAACTCAGATCCCCGGGTTAGTTCATGGGCTGCGGGCAGCATAGCGTGGAAAACCGAAGAGCAAGCACTGTTTGCCAACTGTGCTGTCTGCACCAACTCAGAGATTTCCTGGGCTAGTATATGCGTTGCAGACAGGGTCATTTCAATGGAGGATGGAGGGGTTTGACAAACCCTCAGACCCTACGCTGAATGGCATCAGGACACAGCCCTAGATGTCCCGGTGGTCCCCTGGTTCAGATCACATGTCATACATTGTGTCCACCCAGGCGCAGAAACAAGCAGGATGGTTGATACCTCTTGGCTTTACGAGACCTTTGAAGGAAGATCGATTTCCTTGCTTCGGTCTGGACGGAACACGCTGAACCAGCTGTATGGAGTACAATATGGATCTCTTTTGATTGTTTAAGACATAATGACAATACGCTCTGTAGAATTCAATATGAAATCCTAGCGGAACACACTTTGAGGGATACTGTTCAGATGCTGACAACCAGACACAAAGTTTATTTATGCAGAAAGATTTAAGGAGAACCGCTAAATTAAATCATTCCACTGAAATACCTCTAGATGGCAGAAGTGTACAGTAGATCGTATATCGTTAGTTTGGCTCTTCTGTAACAGTGCCTTGATTGCATGTGGGGAAGAATGGGCAGTGGGATTAGTAAATTGAGAAAGCAGGTCAAATATGTGTTTCCAGCACTGCTATTTGCTTTTTACCTACTAAGGGCCTGGTTAGGACTGCACTAAAGGGGCTTGGATGGGGTTAGAGGGCGGCCACAAACCTAATTATCATAACTGTGCAAACATGGAATTTTTGTGTGAGGTGAGGGTGAAGGGCAGAACAAATAGGACACAAATAATAGAGAGGGCGCCTGCAAAGCTTTAGCTTACTAGATATAATGGTTTAGCGGTGAAAAGTTCGGAGGCCTGGCTGCTCGTTCGCCCAAAGCCTCAAGCGATATTACCGGACTTCTGATGCTAAACAGATGTCAGTGTGATTGAAAAGCAGAATTCTACAAAGTAATTCCCCTCTGCCCTCCTCTTCTTCAGGGCCTAAGTGTGACCAGTGCTTAATTTGAGCCGGTGGTTTCCAGGCCTCAGCACCACCACTTATTTCTCGGCTCAGCACTTATGACAGGGAAGAAGATGGCAGCCGCAGGCTAGTGCGGCGCGCGCGTCAGACACCGTCCTCCGGAGCTCCGTAGTGCTTCTGCTGTTCTGGAGCCGTAACGAGGGCGAAATTATGAATTGACTTGCCCCTTGGCGTGGAGCAGTCTGGACCCCCCTTTTTTAGGTTTTGCCTGGCGAAAGCTGCGCTCTGCCAGGCGAAAACCTAATGACTATAGTAGGGGAGACAGGAACGGCCCCGTCTTCCATTGGCTAGCTCCATAAATGGAGGCTAGCCATTGGAAGACGGGCCTGTCCGTCAATGCCGGACCAGATTCAGGGGGCGTTCCCGAGAATTTTTGGCTTTTGGCTACGTCAGCCGAAAGCCTGTTCTCGGGAACGCCCCCGAATCTGGGTCTGCATTGAGCCGACACCCGCCTTCCTGCCGAAGGAAGCAGCCGTCCGTCTACAGCCAGGGCCGCGCTGGGATTGGCCCAGCCGGCCGAGCCTCCGCCGTGTCATCGGGAGGAGGAGGAGTGGAGAGCAGGAAGCAGCCTGCGTCGTCTGTCCCGAGGCTCCCGAGCGAAGGAGGAGCCCCATTTACCACATTCCATTTCCCAATCGATTGCCTTCTGTCTTGATGCTCCTGCGTTTGAAGATCCACTTCTAGCCCTCTTCAGCATGCTCTGAAAGCCTTTTTATGGACACTCGCAGAACATCAGATGAAAGCATAAAGCCAGTCAGGCACAAAAAGAACATTCTGAAAAAAAATATGCCGTAACCTCATATCAAAGGGGCAACAACATCGCCAACCATCTTGTACATGCGATTACCTGGCCGACCCCAGTAACGGAAAAGCACACTATCACAGCCGCCTGGGGCCTGAACCCTGTGATCGGACATTTTAAATGCCAATCTTGCAGTGTCTGTGAGCTGACGATCAACACCAAAGAATTAATCTACAACGGACACACCCATCAACTCTCCCACCACTCTAACTGCAAAACGCAAAATGTCATCCATGCCATTCGTTGTCCGTGTGACCTCATTTATATTGGCCAAACCACCCAAATGGTCAAACAACGGATAATTCAACATAAGAGCAGGATTAATTGCAAAGTACTCACTGCTCCCTTGGTCACACATTTCCTGGAAAAGTCACATGTTGACACAGATCTTAGATGGATGGTCATTGAAAAACCCATATTACCCATCAGAGGGTAATATGGGTTCTTCTAAGTAGAGCAGAATGCAAATGGATTTCACGTGTTGACTCGGTCAACCATGGGTTGAACACTCTTGATGAGTGGGCTAACACAATTACTGTTTAATTTACCCCTTTAAGCCGTCCACCTATATATCTTGATGTAAATAACCCACCGGTTTCAGACCATATGCCCAGCTGGACTTCAATCCTATGTAACTACCATTGCTGTGTATATTTACCTAGACCCCCTGTAGCCGTCCACTAATATACCTTGATGTTAAATAACCTTCCGGTTTCAGACCAACTGGGCATCTACCTCATGTAATCACATCGTACCTTGTGCCCTTATCCAGCCGGCACTCTAGCAAAACGCCCATTCTGTGTCCCCCTGATCTGTGTATATTTATTTAATTTTTTTTTTTTTTTTTTTTTAAAGTTGCACCTATCAACATCGGATGATTGTGAATTTTGATACTTATATTGCCTCTGGTGGCCTGTAATTCTATTATCTGTTACCTATTGCTATGTTACACCTAGACTGCTTTCTAAACCCTGTGTCCCTCCCGTTTGATTTGTTTCTTTCCATTCAGCCCGCCTAATCTTTGGCTGCCTCTGCTGCTCCAGCAACCAGGCTCTGGCCTGCTGAAAAGCCCACCCCTGCTTCGTCTCCGCCGCTTCCTGTTTGTCAGTGTTGCCTCGGCAACCCGTTGACACGCCCTCACCCCTCCTTCGACCCCGACCACTTACTGTTTGCCAATGTTGCCTCGACAATACGGGAACACGCCCCCAGCCCTGCCTCCCCGCCCGATCAGGCCCCGCGTCCATCCCGCCCATTGCCTTCGCTTCATTACTTAGACTGAGGCCACTGATCCCCACGTAACTCCAGCATCAATTGCGAGCACCACGTTACCAGAAGAGCCCTAATCGCCCTCCGCTGCCCTGATTCATACAGGTACGCCTAGGACACGCACATTCCGTGCGATCTCCTTACTATCTAGTTAGTTGGTCTTTCACGCCACTGCCGGTTTCTTACCCCCGCTGCTTTCCTTCCTCACAGGCGCCGGCCGCCCCTCCCGCTGACCAGATTCAATCTACGATCAGGTAATTTCTCAGCACAGAGACGTTTTCCTTCTTTCACACCGCCCTGTGCCCTATAATTAACTCATTGTCTCTTCCATCCGCTCCCCTGCAGCCTTCGACTCTTGAGCGACCGCATGGACCTCAGCCACCCACGCGCCTCCGCTTGGGTGACCCTGTAAGTTACCATTTTCATCTCGCGCTCACCTACCATTCCCCCACCCTTTGCCACCGCTCTAATTTAATTGCTATACCTTACCCTGTTACGCTATGGTGCACAGTGTGCCAGCCACTTAGTCACTCGCGCCTTATCTAATTATAGTTGCCCACTGGCCATTGGTAATTTCCCATCGCTCTAGCTGTAACTCACGCCACACCAGCACATTCTGCTCCTCCTCCCTTAATAATGGTGCACACCCCAATTTACCCTTTCCTCCCCGCGCTTCCCTCCCCAGTACTTTCTCAATTGCCCTTCTCTTCCCCCACAGCACTGACTTCATCGACAACCCTGTCCTGATGACGATCCCAACCCACGGGGATCGAAACGCCGTCGACTCTACAGCATAACTATATGACGCATATTACGTTTTGTGCTCCTGTTTAAATTCATGCAATCATGTTCTAAGCGACTACAACTTGATTTTGTGGAGCCATTATTGATTTATAATTTGTATCTATGCGCCGATCACTCTGTTCACCTTAGCACTTGCACCTTCACAATCACCAACTGTATATATCACTACGCACCAAGTGCCACTGGGTTGTCACATGATCTGTTCTGTACAGTGCTGTTTAACTGTATTGCCATGTGAAAAACCTCCTCTTGTTTCAATTGGTGAATAATACCGCCTCTTTTCAAAAAAATCCCCAGTGACTCCTTGTTTCTTATTTTTGTAATGCAAATTGCATACATTGTTTAAATTGCCTTCTCATGATACCTGTTGGGAATTGTTCTTGTTTACATTACACACCCATCCCAACGTGGTCTATGGGTTCCCTCCTGTTGCTTCTATACGTAACCTCAAGAAGTGACTGTGTTTCGATTTCAACAGATATTAAGCATAACACTTTAAAATTCTGCCAAGGGCAAACTGTATTAAAGAAAAGGTTCAAAGACTGGTAACCCTCTTCCAACTGTATATAAACACGTATGGAAATAAAATGAGGAGGTTTTTGCCACACATATACCATTATTTTAAAGCAGACTAGCCATCAGTTTCAAGATAAACAGTATGCCTGTATTGGCAACGCAGGCCGGCGCGTCCCGGAACTCATCAACAACTTAAGCCTCAGTGCGCCACTGAGCTCATTCGAAAAGCCCCGGCAGGCAGCTGAGTGCCGATTGCTAAATTCAAATGACTCAAACATTATGGAACTTGGGCCGTCACCTGCGGGCGCTCACACAGCGCCCTCGCTCGTCGCTTGCATCCAGGCTTCATTAAATGCAATGTCAAAACCCGGAGTAAATGTACAGGTTGCCTTCCTACTGAGATTTTAATGTCAAGGGAAAAATCGATCTACAGAGCTGTTAAAAAAACAAACACCTCTTCCAATGTGTGAACATGGACGGAACAGAAAGCAAAGGCAAGACAAAAAAAAAAAAAAAACACGCGGCTCTCTTGGCCAGATGAAAAATCCTGGAATCCGAAAGTGCCGTTACCGAACAAGAAAAATAATTTTGAAATGCTTCAATCAATAGGCGGCCGTTGGCCCAGAAGCCACCTACTTACTTTTCCACAGCCTGGTAACCGAAGAAGACTTCATCGCCTGAGGGGCTAAAAGTGTGGGTGTGGAGGCAACCATTTGTTCTAGAAAAATTAGCAATGCTATGAGTCATTGTGCATTAGAGGCAGAATAGTTTTGCATCTTGTATTAATCCAGACATCATATGTCATGCGAGGCCTATCACTTGATTCGGAGCCGTTGCTAAAAGGCAGACACGTGGGTATCCCCAGCGGACGGCCTGTCTCCTCTCGGCGGTAAGTGCAGGAACCCGGTGATCTGAACGCTTCAGACATTGTCACTAGCAGCAGGAGCAGCTGGTAAGCCAGCCAGAAGCGCCAGCAACGCAGGGGCAGCATCTTAATGAGGGAGGCAACGCGGGGGGCGTGGCCACCGCGGTTCAGAACTGCGGTTTATGATTTACAATCTGCTTAATATGCAGCTGCAGCCCGCCAAACGGAGAGGGTCCTTGCCCATCTGATTGTACAAGCATCGCAAAATGATCGCTTAAAGTGAAAGTGGGCGGAATTTGGCGCTTTGAGGGAAAGTGAGGCCAGGGCTGCTGCTTATACGAGGCAGGAATGGAACTTCAGGAGAGACGCGTTGGTCTTTCGAAACACGTTTTACGTGAAACACGTACTCATCCATATTAGCACAAGTAGATGCTGCAAACTAAATTTGAATATATATATATACAGGTATAAAATATGTGAATCAAATAAATGAGAAAACGAATTGGGCACCAGTTCCGACAGAACAAACAAAGTATATGATATCTTAGAAATGACACCCCTGACCAATACTAATCTTAGTATGTAACATATAATAATGTGTTTTAAGGTGTAAATAATGTATATATATATATATATATTTTTATAAGAACAAAGGAGGTATATATGACTTTTTCAGGATATTGTAAATATTTTATAAATATTTTATGAACTGTGTTTTAACAGAATGCACAAAAATTAAGGGGTGACTAAAAACAGTTATCTAGGTTGGAAAAGGTGTACCAATAAAAACTAACACATAAGATAAAAAAGCAGGAAAAGGTGACATAAAAGGATGAAAGTGTAGACAAATGATACAAAATTATTGACTCGGATTACAATGTAGATGGAACGTAAAAACGGTGTAAATTGATGTAAACATATGTGAATAGGTACAAAAAGGAGAACAGACAAGTGAATGAGGAGATTCAAATCTAAAACAACGAATAATATTTTTTAACAGGGTGGAAACACTATCACACAATGAGCACTTTATAATTTATTGTCACTGATCATGGAATAAGAAAAATATAAATGACACGAAAATGCAATTGATGCAATTGGTTAATGAATTACTGTATTTTACTGAAATTTAACAAAATCGAACGAAATGTAATTAATAGACCTATGAAATTTAACTTGAGATAATTTATCAAATATGCAAATGTATTATACGTATATCAAGTTTAATCATTTAAGGGTTTTAACCAGTGTCATATGCAATGTATTTTACGAGGATCACAGTCTTTTATCCATGTCTATGACTAGAGATAATCACGTGGTATACGAATCACAACAGCACTGTCACTTTAAAAAGCCTTCACGCGCAAATGTAATGGTCGAGTGAACAAGCGGCGTTTGCGCCGCAAAACGCGTCTCAGACATCAGGCTGAAATAAATATTTGAAGCACCAAGAAAACTGGGTCCGTGTCCTGTTTGGTTTCAGCGTGAGTAAAACGTGATATCTAATCCAGGATTTGGGATATATATATATATATATATCTATATCTATATCTATATCTATATCTATATCTATATCTATCTATCTATCTATCTATCTATATATATATATATATATATATATATATATATATATATATATAGTAACCAACTCTCCTTCGAGGAAGGAGAAATGAACACGCACTCACGGTGTCAGTATAGTTTCCTTCCGATTTTATTTTCCAAATGGCATTTCAGTCTTTCAGCAAAAGCACCGACGCGTTTCGCTGTGTACACACAGCTTTCTCACGGTCAATACCAACAAACACTAGTGAGCCCCTCCTATATCAATAGGGTGTCGCCAGAAAACATTTACAAAACGTCACTTCCTTTGTTAGCGATGGAGGTGATGTGGGAGTTGTAGTTCATGTTGTGATTTTAGACTTATTATGTTTTAATTGCTGTACATTAAGCACATGGATGTGGGTTATGTTGTCACACTTTTTAACATCAAGTAACCAATTATTTCAAAAGCGCATGGTCATTTGTTTCTAACCACCCTTAAGCGTTTCACATGGTGCTTAAAACGTGAGCCTTGATAAGCTATTAACCCCTTTACTGCTAAGGCAACATTTGAAGGCCCCTTTGTTTTCCATTGAAATCAATGGAAAGTCCATGACGAGTTAACCTTGTCATTAGCAGCCAAGAGGTTAAACATTCCTGCCCATTACTGACACCGTGAGTGCGTGTTCATTTCTCCTTTCTCGAAGGAGAGTTGGTTACAATTAATTAAGGCTGGGCTCAGCCGAGGATCACGCACCGAAGAGAAGTAGCGCCAGGGGTCTGCTAAACCGGAGCCAAACTGGGAGTGTGTATATATATATATATATATATATATATATATATATATATATATATATATATATATATATATATATATATATATATATATATATATATATATATATATATATATATATATATATATATATATATATATATATATATATATATATATATATATATATATATATATATATATATATATATATATATATATATATATATATATATATATATATATATATATATATATATATATATATATATATATATATATATATATATATATATATATATATATATATATATATATATATATATATATATATATATATATATATATATATATATATATATATATATATATATATATATATATATATATATATATATATATATATATATATATATATATATATATATATATATATATATATATATATATATATATATATATATCACCTACTGGCGGTCGCCAGTAGGTAGTTATAGTTAGGATTTTTTTCAATGTTAATTCTCAAAATTCTATTTGGAATAACTTTGGCACCGGTTGACGAATCTGCCTGAAAATTTCCTGAAAATGGCCTCGCGGCGCCCCGGTCCTTCCCTGAAAGTTTGGGGGGGATTCGTCAAGCGGGGGCCGAGATAAAAGGGGGGTCCCAAAACGCGTTTTCTCCATGTTAATTTCCATAGGGCGGTCAATTTCACTTTTAGCCCGAACGGCTGAATGGATTTTCACCAAATTTGGCAAAATTGTAGGGACTGGTAGCCCGATGTGCCTTTGCTATGTCTAGAGATATGTGCTCCTGTAGATTTTGAGTAATTTAGGTTCCAAAAAATATATATATATAGCCGCGCCCCGGTACGCGCCCCGGGGAGCGCTCTTGGCGCGTCACGTGAGGTGCGCACGGAAAGCTGATTGGTTCTCGGGTGTCTGTAAACATTCGAAACAGTCCGGAGCGGCCGCCATCTTGTGTCTCGGTAAAATCGAGACACAAGTGGTGGCTAAAACAAAGGGGGAAATGACCATAAGGCGTCAGGGATAGACCCCCTCTGACCCCCTAGGTTTGATGTGGGGGCAATAAAAGGGACCAGCGGGGCATTTAAAATATATATATTTTTTTGTTTTGCGCGGGGGGAGCGCTCGGTGCGCTCCCCGGTGCGAGTACCGGAGGAGCGCACTATGAGGAAAAAAGAATGACAGAGTTTTTAAAAAAGAAAGCCATATTTTAGAAATTGGAGGTAGTTCTAAAAAGAACTTTTTTTTTTTCTTCTTTTTGTTGTTTTATATTTTTTTTGTGTTTTTTGAACATTTTGTACTTTTTTACAGTTTTATATTTTTTTTGTATTTTTTTAGGGGGAGAAACAAAAAAAAGGGAATTGAAACTGGCTCAACTGGAGCAAAAAACACTTGTGATTGTCACCTGCAAGGACGATGAGCTCTACGCTCTTTTCACCATAGGCGATAAGCTTGCCACATGCAGTACAAGTTCCAGTGGCAACTATAGCAACGGAAGTACAAAACAAAGAGGCAGAGGACGAGGCAGAGGTAAGGGCAACTGGCCTACCTATAACCCAATGCCCATGCAACCGTTTCAGGATGTATATAATCATTCAGCCAACTTCCCTATGTATGGGTGGCAACCACCCTTTCAACAACCTTTCTTTCCCCAAAATCTCTACAGGCCGCCTTTTTTACACTAGGCGGGAGAGGCCGGGGGAGGAGAAAACACGCCAACCAAGGCAACCAAGTCCACTGGGCGCCAGAAGACCCGAGTACCAACCAGAACAGGAACAAACCCCAACAGGCAGGGCCGAGCAATCGGAAAACCTAATAACCAACCCGTCCTCTAAACCCCTCAGCAAAGATGAGGAATCGGTCCTTAACAAAGGGCTGGGTTTCGTGCCTACAGCCAACCTGGACAAGTTCAAGCTCCACTGCGAACTAGCATCCTTCTTTAGAAAATTGAGACTAAAAGCATTTTTCGAAAAGAAAACCAACATGGAGGAGAGCACTGATACGAACGAGACTGGACTACGGAATAAATCCACATTCATGCCACCACCGCACACCATTCCGGTGGAAGTCTCTACCTTCGAGCAGGCGGTCTTTAATGAAGTGGAAAATGCCTCCACAAAAAGACCATTCATGAATCTCACCAAACATGAGAGAACGGCACTAGACAACCTACAGAATTCGGATACGATCATCATCAAACCCGCTGATAAGGGCGGAGGGATAGTCATACTTGACAAATCAGCATACCAGACTGAATGTCTAAGACTCCTTGCGGATGAAAGAAACTATCGGAGACTACCAGTGAATCCCACTGAGGATCTCAGGAACGAGATTACCTCACTTGTGGAACACGGAGAAGCGGAAGGATACATTTCAAAACAAGAGGCTGATTTCTTATGTAAGAGTGAGGGTAGAATTCCCTACTTTTACACGCTCCTGAAGATGCATAAAAACAAAATACCACCACCTGGGAGACCCATAGTCTTAGGGATGGGGTCACTACTTGAACCCTTATCCTGTTTTTGCGATGTCTTTTTAAAAAAAATGGTACAAAAGACCAGTACCTACCTACAGGATACCAAAAGTGTACTACGACTCCTGGACCAACTCACCATTGATGATGATACAATCCTGGTGAGTTTCGACATTGAGAGCCTATATACGAGCATTCCTCAGGATGCCACTTTAGAGGTGCTCAAAAGAGCTCTTGACAAAGAAGAATGGACTTCCAGAACACCAAGAGAGTTCATTTTGGAATGTGCTAGACTGGCACTTAAGAGGAACTACTTTCAATATGAGGACAAGATCTTTCTCCAAACTGGGGGTACTTCGATGGGCAGTACTTTTGCTCCGAGTGTAGCAGGCCTATACGTACACGATTTCGAGGAGAAACACATCCTCGGCAACCAAAACCCCTACAGCTCCAATATCCTTCTGTGGAGAAGGTATATAGACGACGTGCTGACCATCTGGAAAGGCGCTGAGGATACCCTAGTCTCCTTCTTCAATTGGATCAACACACTGGACGACCACTTGAAGTTCACTTATGTGAAAGACCTCAACTCCTTGGTCTTCCTGGACCTCACCATAACAAAAGTCAATGGGAAGCTGTCAACTGTCACCCACTATAAACCCACTGCTAAAAACAACCTCCTTCGGTTCGAGAGTTTCCACCCGAGACCACTGCGGAGAACTTACCGTATGGACAATACCTACGGCTCTGCAGAAACTGCAGTGAGCTCAATGATTATAAACAACAGGCCCAAGATCTTACAACCAAACTGAAAAACCGGGGATACCCCGACAAGATCTTACAGAAAAGCCAAAAACGAGCCAGAAACCAACATCGAGCTGCTCTGTTGGAGAATCCAACAAGGACGGCTGAGGAAACACCCCTAACATGTGTTACCACGTATAATACCATCTCCAACGAGGTAACGAAGATAATAGGAAAACACTGGAGCATCCTCAACACAGGCAACCTAAGGTGGGAAAAGCCCCTTTTTTCATACAGGAGGGCACGAAGTATCAGAGATGCGGTGGTAAATACCAGACCTAGAACAGTTGTGGTAGAAAATGAGACAGTTCTCAACACATGGGGTCTACCAAAAGTGACTGGCCACTACAAATGCGGCAACTGTAGTTTATGCCCTTTCACCCACAACACCAAGACCCTACAACTGGAACCCAATAAAACCTGGACTATCAGAGGGCACACAAACTGCAACAGTGAAAACGTCGTGTATATGCTGACTTGCCCCTGCAACCTACGATATGTAGGAATGACCAGCAGAAAAATAAAAACACGGATTGGCGAGCATAGGAGCACCATCCGATGTAAAAAGGCCAACACCAAACTTACCGAACATTATCTGTCGGTAGGGCACAACCCAGATGAAATATTATGGACTATAATTGAGCAAATAAAACCAGGAGCCAACATAACCCAACGTCTTTTTGAAAAAGAACAAAGGTGGGTTTATAGACTTGCAACGCACAAGACTGGATTGAATGACAATATTCCATGGCATACAGTCTTAGGGTGACTTTCCAAAACGAACCCCCCCTTTTTTTGCGCAATTAATATACTTTGAGGTCCAGATATAATCGTGAATTCCCATTGCTTGCCTCCAGCTTTTGGACTGACCCCTTGTCCACTTGCACTGGTTCTGTTCCTTTTTCTTATGTTGAATTGCCTTCCTTAAAACTTTATGGATTGACCTGACCAGGTCTCTTTAAAGGCCCTTTCCCGTATGGACGTGGCTCCTTTAAGATCCTCGTCCATCCACCAATGCGGTTGCTACAGCAACCGTCACAGCGGAAGCCACTGATCGGCCTCTGTGCCCCGATTGGCCCGCCCAAAAATCCCCGGACCAGCACCACGCCCATCCAGGAAGTAACGCAGAGCCTACTTCTTGATACTGCTGATCCAAGTGAACACTCCAGGGGGCATTCGTGAGTAGCAACCAAGTAGGTTTGTACTCAAGACGAGCAGAAGCCGCAAGTAAGTGCTTTTAGAAACTACTGCAGGATAACAGATCATGCGGTTAGATACGTCTGTCCGACACTGGTTGTACCTAATTGGGGCGGAACGTAACTGTATTTTCGCCCGTTACTTTTCTAACTTTGCAGGTGACGGATACTTGCCGTCTTGGATTACCGGATGCCCATGAAGCGATAGTTACCGCTTCTAGTGTAAGCTGAGCAAGATGCTCACTCTTCTGTAACTTTCACTTAGATAATAACCCGCATTATTGCGGCACTTTTCCTTAGTTGTCGATCATTTCCAGCAGTGCCTGAGTATCCTTGGACACCGCGTTTTAGTAGCGATTGCTCTCCCACGCCTCCTCCTCACTTTTGCTGGGGAATCGGCACATTTATATAATGTTGTTTGTTTTACCCTTTCAAACACACCTAGGCTCGAATAAATACCGTTTGAGCACCACCGTCTATCACTACTGATAGACCACGGGTACGACCTGATATATAAGGTGTTCCTCTGTCACCTTATCTTTGGTGAACCCACCAAGCGTACTATTTGTTTACCGTGTACCCTTGTTAAGTCTTCCCCAGTACGTTAACCCCACCCTATACGTTTTTTCTTCCACAGGTTTTTTACTGATTCGGGATCAAACACCCTTTTACACAAGAACACAATTTGTGGTCTTTATATTGAACGAGGGCTGGACGCACCATGGCGTGTGCGGACCACCCCGCTCAAAAAACAAGGTCCTGATGAAAACCTAAGAATTTTTTTTAAATGGTTGAAACATGTAGACCTATTTTTAACTAACTCACATAGCACACTTCGCTATTTTTAATTCTCTCACACTTCTCGAGACACCGAAGCCTTCCTAAATAGGCACAGGTGCCACATTTGTTTTTAATAGGGTCCAAGCACTCAAGAATAAAGTCTTGGAGTGAGTAGTCTTGGCCCTTTTTAATACACATCACAGTATTTTTTCTGCACATATATTAAAACCTGCTCCACTGTAACCAGGTGTCGTAGCACACCCTATGGGCATTCGGCCTATGGGGTGGGACCCCAATGATGAAGCATGTCACCAACCAGGTTGGTGAGTGTGGGGTCTTCTACAAGGACAAACTCTGTCCGGTATAGGGTTGGGGCACTTAGTGCAAACCCGAGCCTTAAGCTCTAGATACAGAAGAAATCCTTCTTTGTATTTTTCTTTTCTTTCCAGGGGGCACTCCTCCATTGTTGTTATATCCGTTAAAGCGGGGACCAGGAGTTCCCACCACACATAACCTGTGCAATTTCCCTGACTCTCTCCATTGTTATACACATTCCTCTTGTTATTCACTGATCATATGGCAAAGGGAGTGGCGCTTGCTTTTTCCACATCACTGCATTGGATCCAGTGTCTGTGCCCTATGCACTTAACAGCAATCTGAGTGGTGAAGAGAACTTGCACTAGACCCTTCTAGCATGGTTCAAGGCTGGACTTCCTCTGAAACTGTTGGGTAAAGGCACAGTCTCTAGGTCTCAGCTGGTGACCTGGACCTTTAAGACTGGGAGAGAGACTGGCCTTCACCTGTGAATGGATCAAATGCACATCTTTAGTCAATACAGTAATCAAGAAAGGTAAATTCAATGTCAGATTGTCCTTGATCTTGGTACACCCTATACATTTGCTGGCCTCCCCATAACCACCTCAACTAGTTGCAAGACTTTGAAGGACAGATCTGGGGGTGCAAAATATCCTGTTGAAACAGGGGACCTTTTCCTGTGCTATAAGTATGGCCCATCATGCATGTCTTGACATAGAACCCTGCCACCCTGGGAATCAGATTATTGAACCATACATGATCTGACGTGGCTACTATTCCTTTAGCTCTGTTGTGGGCTGAACTATGGGCCATGGTAACAATAGCATTCACATAACAATTTGGAAGCATTTATCTTTGCTTTCCTGACAGATCTATCCAACATCCTGTCCCATCCTGACACCCATATCTTTTACACTGTTCCTTCTCTTCCTCCATAGCTTCTTCCGGTACTTCCCTAATGTAATCTAGAGTCTGATTAAACATAGGCACTTTTGGTGCCCATCTAGCTGTCCCTACAATGTACATCAAATTATTTTCTAAATAGGCTGTTCATTTAGCTATTTCATTGCCAAAAGTATTTCACTGTATTACCTCATCTATAATTTTCTTGTGGACAAAACATTTAACAATAGCAACTTTTTTTGGTAACATCAAGGTATCCAGTAACTTTACTATTCATTCCGCATACTGTATCTTACCACCATGCAAAGTCCAGAGTCGTCCAATTGAGTGGACAACTCCAAAGGCATAAATATATTGATATTTACAGTCAAATCTTTACTTAATTCACAGGCTCTAGTCAAAGCTATCAGCTCCACAGATTGTGCTGACATTTGTTGTATTTTACATAACTCAACCACAGATTTCAAGAGAGTAACTGTATAGGCCGCTGTACTAGAGCCATCAGGTAGTTTGTAACATGAACCATCCACTAAGAGTTCCCCTAGTGGGTCAGATATAGGGGTATCTGTCAGGTCTACCCATCCCTTAGTCTCCTTCTCAGTAATAAATATGCAATCATGCTTCTCATCTTGTTGGGACTCAGAAAGGGGCAGTACATTGGCTGGATGCAAAATTTTACAGCATTTCAGAGTGATGTTTGAACCAAAAAGTGTCAACTCATACCCTGTTAATATCGCATTGGTCAGGTGCTGGGTCTGAATTATTCTTTTTAGATATCCACTAATTGTGGTACCATAACTGTCAAATTGTGACCTAAAATATACATTTCAGATTGCCCTACCGCAGTGGGGTCCAATGTGGAGGAGAAATATGCGCATGATCAATCCCTGTCTACATGATACCGTGTCAAGCTGCAACCATCTATTGCATGCACAAATTTGTAATAATCAGATTTTACCTAAAGCAGGAGCATTACATAAAGCATTTTTCAATTGCAAAAAGACAGCTTCACACTGATTAGTCCAAGGAAGATGCATGCATGCGTACTTTAATGCTAAAGCAAGCAGGGATTTTGCAATTAGTGAAAGATTTGGTAATAAACGCACAGATATTAGATTGAGTCAGTGGTTTCTGCAAGTTCTGCACCAATTATATCCTATGTTGGTGTGGAGTCTTACCCCTCTTCAACAGGAGGAGACCTCAATAGGTAAACTTCTGTTGACAATACTGTAATTGGAAAAGAGATACTTTGTCCCAAGGAGGCTAAGTGATGCAATAATTTTACTGTAGACCGTTTGCAACCTTCTGCTGCATTGCTATGTCTCCAGTGAGTGGCTTGTGAGCTACCAGTAGATCACCAGGTACCTGTGAGTAGCTCTCCTTTGTGCAGCCAACCTGTATTATAAAAATAATACTCATGCATTCAAGACAGCATTTCTTTTGTATTTTCACAGCTCATAAACTGATATCTACAAAACAATAGTTGACATTTTGAAAATGTACTTACAGCTATTATTTCAGTTGGAGATATTTATTACTCATAATTATGTCTTGGAGCAAGGGAGTATTGCAGCTATTGTTTGTATCTAGTACCCATGTATTTCAGTTCAAATTGTCAAAGCCTTTGTTTTTTCATTACTGCTGAAAACCCCGGCTAATGCACCAATGTGATCACTACTGACACTCTTGGATGGGGTGGTCACTTTTTTATCACTAGTGACTTTTGTTACAAAAAATCTTTGAGACTCTTGTACTAACATTCAGTTTGTGATATAGGGCTTTGAACAGGGATGCCAGAAAAACCCCACAGGTGTATTAACTTTACCTGAGAAACAACAGGATACTGAGGGACTACTATCTGTTACTTTCTCTCAAATGAATCACAAATCGATAAACTTTTATCCTGTATTCCATCCCCTCTTTTAAGGACAGGAAGAATTGGGCTATTACATACATTAGAGGAAACTTCCTGAAAGCGAGTAAAGAATTCAGGGACGGACTTGCCCTGTCTTTGCTTACAAGCTGTAAGGAGCGTCCAATCTATTTTCCATGCCAGAATTATTGTCTTTATATAAGTTAGTATGTTGCCAGGGAGGTCCAGTTTGAGCTGATTGGGGTTTTTACCAGGCTTCCTATGAGTTTCAGTTCCTATTATTGCAGTCCAATCTCCTCCTAACTCAACAACATGATCCTGTTTCCGGGTGAGTCGCCACATATCCAGCTGTAAGAATATGCCGAAAAACATATCAATGTCAGCTAGCGTCATAACGCAAGAGTCAATGGCTGCCTGTACTTCATCATAAAAACCTCTGGGGTTCTTTAGAAAATCAGGTAAAGAGGCTTTAAGAGTGAGAACATCCGTCCTTTTCCAGGGCGTGTATATCCAAATATACAAGAAATGAGCTCCAGCAGCGGGGCTGTTAGGATCATCATTAGTTGTGTTTCCTCGCCCGGGGATAAACTGGGGTGCGGCTTCCGTCATAGGTCTTATCCGGGGAGAGGCAAAAAGTTCACCTCAGTGCCGCATTATTGTTGCTATGGCGGTATTAACTTTTCCTACAGGGAAGGCCCCTACCTGACACTGCCGATTAATGGCTCTAACATCATCTGGACCATTTCCCCCTATAATCATCTACCATTGGGCTAAAAACTGGTAAGAACGTTTGTTTACAAGACAAAGGAGCTCACCTTCAGAGAAATCTTGTATCTAGTCACTCATTTCTCCTGCCTCCATTTCCGAATCATTTAACCAACACAATACTATCTGTTGTATTAGATCTTGGTATGGCAGAGTGGAGAATTCGGGGAGCTGGGATTGGTACAGGACCATCTGCCAATTCATGCGTGTTGGCTTAGGATCGGGGGGATAAGGGATGGATCTACACAGGTTCAAAAGTAGGGGGTTGGACAATCACCGGTGGTGGAGGTGGGGCCGGTGGTGCAAAAAGTACAGGATTTGGTGGTCCAGGGGGAGGGGAGCCAGAGGTGTGTATGGGGGTCATTCAATCAATAATCGGTCAGTTTCTCAGTCAACATCATCATTGTGGACCTGAGCCATTGCTGTTGGCCTAACAACATATTCTTTAGATGTTGTCAATGTTTGTTCTCGATCTAAACATTCTATATTTTCACAGACTTCTTTATCCTTTAACTCTTTAAACTTTTGATAAACTGTCTTCCTTTCCTGTTTCCTTCTCACTTTCTCTGCCTTGAGCTGCCGCTCCTTCACTTCCTTCCTCCGCATACATAAACTGTCAAACATAGCTGGTCTAACTTTCCTAGCAAACAATTCTTTGTCTAAGTACTCAAGTTTATGAGGGTCCGTCATCCCCTCCAACGGCCACTGGAATTGGGGATCCTCTTTTGTATATTTGTTCCACAATGCACTATACATAATGGGTCAAATAAATACCATGTTTAACATACATTTTAAAATTTGGCATACCTTCTGGGGGCGCCGGCTGACTTTCTTCCAAAATGCGCTGCTAATCGTAGCAGCAATAAAACTTCCATAGTTTACTAAACACAGGCATGGTTATAATATATAAATAATAACTCTTCAGACAGAAATTATGAGAAGTCTCTCACATTACCTGTGGTATTAACATTTGCAAATGTTACACAAACAAATACCAAACAAACAAGAACCGGTTCAATAAATCCTACCTATTCGTAGTCTTCAACTCCCACCTGTCGATCCTTCGTGATCAAATGATCAATTCCAAATAGCCGTCCGGAAGCCCCAGGCGAGGTCAGCAGAAGCTGGGAAGATCAGAGTCGGGAAGGCGAAAAATCACCTAGGCCATGAGAACTAGTCTCCTCAGGTGGTGTGCCCTTTAGTGAAGTTCTTCTCACCGACATCACTCACCAACATAGCCATACACACACTCACTTACCTATACAGCCCTTGACACACACACACACACACACACTCACTATCCCATAAAGCTACTGACTCATCCACTTATTCATAAAGGCAGTCACACACCCCTTCACAATCCCACACAGAACATAATACACCCATACAGGTGCTCAGGCAACCAATCACTCACCCATATAGAAAATCGCGTACCCACTCACACACCCATACAGCCACTTATACACCAGCTAACTGATAGACATTCACCCAACCTAGTCACTCACCCATACATTCAATGAGACACCTAATCACTCACTTATACAGTTACACAGCCACTGGATCATCCATATAGTCACTCATACACATAGATTTACCAATACACCTGGCTATATATATTTAACATAGATAAACTTTTTAAAAACACTCACAGTGTAATTTGAGATGTTATGAGATCAGAGATGTCCCTTACCATGTCATGAGTAATGTAATATGTGAGGTCATAAGCAGTACATTGCGGGGGCGCTAGTTATATTTAGCTCAGCTAACTATAAAAGCTGACTTTCTCTGGTTTTGTATGATTGAAATGTCAGCCTAACTATAACATCCCTGTAACGTTTGTTTTTTTCAGTGTATACAAATATATATATATATATATATATACAAATATATATATATATATATATATATATATATATATATATATATATATATATATATACACACACATGAATATCTATCAATCTATCTATATATTTATCTATATATATATATAAAGAGACAGAGTTAGGATTGGTGTCTATAATTTATAATATTGTTAAAAATGTATTTCAATTTAAAATTAATTTTGATAATTTGTTAGTTAAAATTAGTCTACGTTTTAATAATTAAATGTATGGTAGACTGAAATGAAAATAGGATTATTATTTAATTTTAACTGTGACAATTTAAAGATATGTTGGTTTTTGGGGCACAGAGAGGGGTATTTTTCAGGAGTGGTAAGGATTTTTAGTGCTTAGGGAAATTAGTGTTTAAGAGTAGTTATGGGTTTCTAAGGTTCATGAATAAGTAGTGTTTAGTGGTAGTAAGAGCTTTTAGGGCTCAGAAGCACAAATCCACAAAATGCTCAAGTCATGCTTCACCCGTTAATCACCCATCTCTGGAGTCTATTGTTTGGTAATTTTGCAATATAAGTAAGCCTGAAGAGGACGAATGATTTTTTAAGCCTTGGGGCCTAAAATGTAGAGTGGCCTCCAGAATCACAGTTGAAGGGCTACTACAAGTTTACAGTTTTATGAACAGCAAAAACCTGGCTCTTCTATTTTTTACCGAATGAGGTAAGCGATATAATGTGGGTCTTTTTAAATCATTCATTAACTTTTCTTAGATAATTTCTTTTACATGAAACATCATGGTGCACTTTTTTGCTGATATGGATATGTTTTACTCTTACTGTAAAACTGGTTAGTTATACAATAAAAATCATGGTATTTATTTAAACTTTACACATAATGGTGAAAATGCTGCTGAATAGAACCACAGCATGCAAAACATACAAGATGATGGACTGAATGTGGCACAATGGCAAAACATTCACCCCCTGTCACAGATCTGGGTTGAATCCATCGCTATTTTGCTCACCAAGCCACCCGAGTTCAGACATGGCCATATGCAAATCAGTCTTGACCCTGTGCCTCATGGGAACAGTCCAGACCGAACTGCCAAGCCATGTCTTCCCTGGACCGGAATCAAGCCTCCTAGGACCGGTTTCTGGCTATCAGCCGTCTTTAGCCAGGATAGCTTGACTCCAGTGGCGTAGTGAGCACGAGACCCACGTTTGGGCATACCCTGCCCACATAGGGTGAACAGCAAAACACACAAGATGATGCTGAATAGAACCACAGCATGTTGATAAGGTAATATATGTGGGGTACTGTGTAATCTGCAAGCCATTTTGCTTAGGACAGTTTGTTAGTCAAATTGATTGTTTTCTTTTTAGTATTTTTTTATATAGTGCTCCTACACATTTTATGGGTCAGAGACTGCTGTAGAGAAGAGATACACCTAGCAGAGACAAACCTTATGGGCAATATGTAATACTAGACAAACAAAATAGTTTAGAGCAGTATGGTAACAGAGACAATAATGTAAAGGTGACGCATATAATACTCTGACCTTGATGCAAGTAGCTTTGGACAACAACAGAAGCATTAGTGTTGAAAACTGTATACGTATCATTATTAATTTGTAATGTAGGTGAATCAATGGTCGATAATCAAGAAACAAGAAAATATACATGGCAATCAGGCAAAATGGAGGAATTGGCTGCTGGAGGGTTACAAAGGACGTTTCAGTCTATAAAAGTAAATGCTCTTTAAACTTAAGTGTTATCATCCTGATTGTGCAGGGTAAATAATATCAATTGGAAGTGTATACACTATTCTGACGGGCATTCCTGAAAAGCAGTGCTTCATTATGGATATCTTTTTGAAGCGTGATATTTTGAGAAAGAATTTAAGTTTGTTACTTAAAGTTCCATTTGTCCTCAACAGCTCAAGACTTGAGCCAGTTTGGAATGGTCCTTTTGGCACACATTCTATTTTGGAGTGTATGAAGGGTATCACTGACAGAATATCAGAAACAGAAATATCATATAGACAGAAGACCATGTCAGAAATATTGAGGACCAAAATATCGAAAAGGTAAGTGCAAATAGGTAAGTGTATATATTTCCTCTTCTTCACTGTACATATATGTGGAGTTATATATGGTAAAACTTTACTTACCTAAAGAAATTTACCTTCACAATATTTTTGCCCTCAATATTCTTGATACAGTATTTTTTCTCTGATATTTTGTCTAAACAACTTGTGAAGAAGGTGGTTATGGTAAAAAGTATCAGAGACAAATGATAGCTAAAGAAGTACCAGAATGCAGAAGTTGCTTCATCAAAAAAATTGAAGGGAGCCATTAGAAATGGAGAATGGCAGTTTTGGTGCTGCATTCAGATCTGAAATCAGACTGATGTGATTGCCGAAGCTGTTTTCCAGTGTGAAGTTTTCCAGCTGAGTGGTCACACAGCTTTAATAATTTTAGTTGGTAATTTTCAAGGTTATTTGTGTCCGAGTTGTTTTATTTCAAAAGAGGACATATATGTTCACTTTGAGGGAACCTGTAAAAATACTTTGTTACAGAGATACATGTAGGATATTCAGCCGTAAAGGCAAAAGGGCATCAGAATGTTCCTTAGCTGGGTATGGAATTCCTATTTGTTACAATCGTCTCCTTGTTCAGCAAGGTGATACTTACAGTTCTGGTGCTGTACTCAACCTGTCAAAGGAGAATAGGATGTTGTTTCATAAAGAGAATGGCAAAAGAAATGCACACTAAGTAGCAACACTGTATGTGACTCTATTTATTGCAGTTGTCTGTTGCAGTGATGGGTAATGGCTTTAGTCTCTTCTGAAATTTCTCCTGCTTAAATAAAATTTGAAAAAGGTGAACATGTTGCCGCATTTAACACAGATAGGACCTCAAAGTCTTCCAAAAGGTAAAACCATTCCAGTCATGTTACTTCTCAGGAAGTCCATTGCATACAGAATAAGAGATGTTGGTTGTACTAAGCTTTGAAAACATTGGTCCTCTGCCTGGAGTCTATTTCTTTGCTTTCTCCTTTGCCTGAAGTTCCTTTGCAGTGCATTCGGCGTTAAAGGCAGCAAGCATTTCTTTGGAAGTCAACAGTGCTCCTCTCATCTGCAGTTTTCCCCCATCATCTGGAAGAGAAACGGCAACTTTTTTTAGACTGAGAGAAATAATAATGCCACTACCACATATTTGATCATCTGAAAAAGAAGAATTGTGCCAAGTATGAGAGGAGGAGGTAAGACACTTATTTTCCAGTTTATACTCTCTTGAATCAAAACTGACCATTAACATTTGGGAATGACAATGCAAAAATGTACCAGTGACACGTGTTCAAGTCAGAGAATTCTATTATAAGAACAACATCTCGGGGGAGCATGGAAAAATATTGGGACCAAAATTTACCCCCAAAAGGCAGCAGTACAAGCAGTGACCATAAGATCGGTGAAATAGCAACTCAAGCAAATGGAAGGAGGGAAGCAAACAGATAAAGTGCTGGTCAGGAAGCAATAAAGAAGGCCTGGGCAGTAAATTCCGTTCCGCTCGCGGAATTTGGGTAATTTCACGTTTCATGGAGAACACGGAATTGCTAAAAATACAGAGATCCGCGGCTTCGCAGAATTTTTTGGGTATTCGCGCTTTCAAAATGCGTGTTTGTGAGATATTTCTCCCCAAGCACGCAAACAGTGTTTGTGAACAGGAAAAAAACATCACAAACGGGCAGGCCAAGCCATTCCACGTGCTTGCAGAACTTTTGCATGCTCGCAGAGAGTTTTTACCATTTCGCTGAGCTTTGCGTAGCACGACTACGCAAATTCCGCCCACCCCTACAATAAAGGCAAGAGAAGGTTAAAGGGAAGGCAACTGGCGGATGGCAAGAAAAATAACACGGAGGAGGTAGAAATACATGAGGAAGAAACAGCTGGAAAACACAACCACTCTCAGAGTGCTTAAACAAAAATAACAAGCATTTTCAATGCAAATTGGTCTCGCATTTGTGAGAGTTCAAACTATTAGTGTTGTAAACGACAATGTCTTTTACCGGTGTGTTTTGGGTTGTAGTGGGAGGAAACAAAAAACAACGAGGGACAAAGAAGGATTGCCTTTAGCAAGCAAGGATTTTGAAAGAACATTGACATAGACAAATAGATTTTGCAGTCATCTGAGTTAGTCTAACAATAAAATAACATCTGTATGTTTAGGAGTGGCGCCTGTCCCACAAGTGACAGAACCACTGCAAGTTTCACAAATGTGCTTTCTTCAGAGAAGGCGGTGGGCTGTCTCAGTCTCCTGCCAATACTACAATGGTGTGAGATTGTTTTGGTTGTAAAAATGCTTTCAAGACAGGTGAGGTCCACAGACGCTCGATGTGACATGGAAGGTTAATGGGTTCACACTAAAGCGGGATACACTCAGCCTTTCAACTTTCATAGGTGTAAACGAGTGCCCAATTAAATTGAATGGCAGTAACATGTGACTGACAGTGCTGTGAAGTCACCAGTCTGGTGGAATATGCGCTATAAAAAGTATTCATTATCACAGTACGCAGAATCAAGTAAGATAACGCAGTTGGCTTAGTGCCTGCCCAGAGACTTGTTTAAATTCAAGGGTTAACGACCCAGCCTTCTGTCATTTTGTTGACCGTTAACGGGTACTATTGATTTGGATTAAAACATCACCTTTCATCTCAGCACCTAGAGGCTTCTGATTTTCTAGTGTGCACCATGATATTATTTGTTGCCATCGTAAGCTTCCTTCCCACAGGTGTATGTGTAATTTTTGAGTGTTACTGGCCTTGCTGAAATTGGCTGCCACTGCTTGTGAAAGGAAGGAGGTGCTGGTACCAGGAAGCTGCTGGTCAGTTTGCCCTAATTCAGTCATCAGTTAAAGCATTTTCTATAGTGCCCATATCACCTTAGCACACTAAAACAAAAATGAATGTGTCCTTGTGTAATGTAACTGGTGCTCCAATACCTTTAAGTCAAGTTTACGCTATATAAAATTGCAACAACAAAAAATAACCTTGCTTCCACTGATTTGTTATGAATTCTCCAGCGCCAGCCACCATTGAGTAATGGTGGGCTTTACATATGGGCTAACATAGCATCCACTAATCAATTGTCTGCTAAAAGTACCAATGTATTCAAAACCATGTTGCTACACATGTCATAAATGAGGTGGGTACCTACACAAGCACCTCGACTGACAGATGTGCGCAAAGACCTATCTGCATGTACAGGGATCAGCACCCTATTAAGTGAACGGAAATAGTTATTCCTCTCTATCGCTACAAGCTTACTGCCCACAGCAGTTTAGAATTCCGTTCTTGGACCCTATATTATTTTTTTTTTTAAAGTGTAAATTTCTGAAAATAATGTTTTGTAGATAACAGTGTATCGCTCAGGTCGTTATTTAGTGCCACACATAAAACATACACTTTCTATATGGAGGTTCACAGCGAAGACAAAACTCTTCCAACAACGCACCCTACATGGCTACCTTACTATCCGTGCAGGTAATCATTTCCAACGCCCTACACGCGCTATTCAACTGTCATAATATAACACCTTTCAAAAGTCACGTTAAGCACACTCCGAAACTTGAAATACTGAACAGAGCCTATTTGAAACCTGCGTAGCCCTGCAGGCTTAGTTTTCTAAAGCGCTCCCTAAACTAAAGGCTATAATTGGCATAGTCGCAATCATTCCCCGCTAAACAGCTATTTACTGCAAGTACAGAAGTTTTTTTTCCTCCCTCATCAGCCGCGAAACAGGGGCTGATATTGCCCCAACTGATCAGCTCACAGGTCGCCGTTGTCCTTTTGTCGTCTTTCTTTAGATGATGGACAACCACTCTGGTAACGTGACTGCAATCGCCCGGAGGACTCCCCTTTTTCCTTAGACAGCAAGGAGAGGCCTATTGGCTTTGCCAATGCTCGTATGTGAAAGGAAGATGTACGGATCTCCTTGTTTAAAGCAAGCCGCCCAACAGTAGTAAGTCTGATTCCACGGTCATATGTCACATTACCTCCCCACTTACTAGTTCCGGTGTTCAAGTGTAAACATAAGGTATGTCTCGGTTTCCTTCCCACTATCACTTCCGTGCATTTTAAAAATTCAAAAAGCCCATCTCTACAGATTCTGACAAATAGGATGCCATGGGGAGGTTTTCAAAGGGAGGGAGGCGAAAGGACACTGTTTACCACTCAAGGTGGTGGAAGGTCCAGTAGCAGCTCAGTGTCCGTACTAAGTACTAGAGATACCAACAAAAGGAGGGGGTGCTGCACTGTTCCTGGAAAGAGATGAGAATTTAAGGAAGGTTTTTTAAGAAAAGATTTACCTGGCGTGACCAAGGGTGTTACAATGGTACCCTGGGGCATCCATTATGTTGGATGTAATTGCCTCACACACCCCGAAGAGTGTCATGCTTCATCATCGGCGGTTGCTCCTCGTCGGGGAGGCGGTGCAACCCCCGACGGGCTCACCTCAAAGAGGGGCTCTTTGGCGGAGATCTTTTTCCAACTGCCTTTTGGTGAAGTGGGGGTATGTGGGCAGGATGGTATATTCCTATTGAACTGATTAAAAATGTAGCAAGGGGTACCTGAATTACCTTTATTCTGGGGGTCCTCTGGCTACAGTTAAAAGGTGGGGCTAGCTTCCTAGGTGTCTACTAGTTAGGGTTGTGTGACCCTAGAAAAGGCTAGAGGTGCATGTGGTCAACATGTTTCTCGCTAGGGCTATAGTCACCGCGATTCTTCAGGACCAAAGTGAAAACAACAACATGCTAATCTCATATGTGTTGTATTAGTTACCTTAGTGGATCCTCCTATGCCTAATGGTCTTCTATAAGAGGCCACATGAGGGATCGGCGGTCTGGTACACCAGAGATGAGCCCTTAAAATATGGCTTCAGCGCCCTGAGTCCGTGCCTGCAGACCTACCCCTAACCGCCGAGCTCGAGTAGATGCCATGACACCACTTTCACCTGTAGTTGAAGAACGGCGGATTCCTCTACTTGCATTTGTGAGCTCCGGCCGGTCAAAAGACAAGCAGCGCCACTCCAAGGACAGGATGAGGGTAAATTAAAAACGCATTTTAAAGCACAACCATGGCGTATCCTACTCACCATGGTTCCGTCTACAGGGAAAAGGGCCTCCTTTTTCCCATCCAATGCTGATAATGCTCCCCGGTCTACGGCAAGCCGTAAATGCGTGTGGTATTTGCAAACACCGGCCTGGGCCTACGGCAAGCAGGACATGCGTGTGGTGTTTTGTCGCGCATGCAAATGATGTAAGGCATCGCACGCATGCAAGACAAATAGTGCGAATGCACCCACGAATCAAATAGCAAACAAGCACTGAAAATGCAATAGGACGTGTATTTACGCGATTCCTATTGCAATTTTAACGGAAGTGCAGACGCAAAAGAAGGCACGAACACGAGGGGGTGGGAAGGTGTTGGTGGTCGAAGAAGTCACGGAGTATGGGAGGGAACGGGCCGGGGAGCAAAACTGTTTAAGAAGTAAGGGGCCAATAGCCTCAGAAGGGAAAAAATGAGGACATACCCGTCAGGGAGCAGGATTACCATGCCAAGCACCAATCAGAATGCAGAAAATATGATGCAAGGCAATCAAAAATAAGGCTTGAAAGTGGGCAGAGCTTTCCCCACTATACTATATACAGCATCTCCCGACGAGACAACGCATGCGCTGCCTAGGCGAGACCTAAAAAAGTGGTACCTGAAAATGAGCAGTGGAAAGATGAAAATAATGCGTCAATTCCCCAGCGGAGTCACAAACACAAGAAGAGGAGAAACGCCTAATGAACTGGACAAATAAGAAGCAAAAATTTATAAGATTTGTGATTCAAGGGGAATAGTTTATCTCTCACATTTCACAGCTAATAAGATTTGTGGAACATGGTTAGCTCTGCAGAATGAGTACTAAGCATATAAAATGTCATTAACTTGATATGGTACTGTGAGACATCAGCAATCATAGTGATGTCTCTTAATTAGCTGATAGAATGCCTATAAACAAGCTATTACCAAAGTATTAATGAACCATCCAGTGAAAAGATAGCGTTTGTGGAGCACACCACCACACTCACAGGACTTGTAAGACCTACTAACACAGGTGAGTTTTGTGGCGAGAAGATTCAACGCAAATGCTGCCTTCCTGCCAGTGTCTGCTCACTGAGCTCTGTAAGGCTCAATGGTATAGGCTCTAAGGGGAAAGGAGGGGAAAAAACAAAGAGAAGCAGGGTGATATATTGCTTCAGCGACTGGTACCATGTGAAGTTAAATCTCTGCTCAACTCTGGTTTTCACCGTATTATGCTGGGTGATCATTGAACCCTTGGATGGATTTAAGTCGAACTCATGGTGAATACAAAATCACTAACCACCATGCGCTAGAGTAAAGTTAATTCTGTAAAGCTAATCTGTAACAAACTCCTAGGAATACCAAGACTCCTTCTGGAATTGAAATGCTGCTAAAAAACACCTACAAGGTAGTAGTCAAACACAACACCAACTTATTCAGTATACAAAGCAACCAACAGAATCAGGAAAGGGAGGGACAGGGAACAAGTACGGTCAAGCATAACAAAGGTGAGAGAATCCAAGGCCAGTGAATGAACTCAGCTAGTAGCAGAAGTATCTTCTTACTGTTCTTGTTGGACTTGCCAGATGTCTTTTAGGTAAGAGAAGCGTGGCTCAATGGTTAGAGCGGCAGACCCTGATGCAGAGGTCTGGCCCGGGACCAGGGTTCAATTCCTGCCTCGGCAGCTCTTGGACTCAATCTCCCCAGACCCGATAATTCTCGCCTCGGTGCCTAGTCTAAACATGGGTCCCACTCTGTGACTCTGGGCAATAGCTTGCTTAATCTCCACAACGGCCCCAGCAGCGCTTGGATGCCTGGCTTCACCTTGGGGGTTCCCAGGAGTGGACATCTCACAGGAAAGCCAGGAAGGGTTCCACAGCGGTATGAATACAGCTCTACGAGACCTCTGGGTAGAAGGCGCTATATAAATACAAACACATTTACATTTAGGTAAGTGCCCTGCCTTTCCCTGTACACTGTCTCTTGCCTCTTGCTGATTCATGAATATGCTTGGTTCCCATTCCCTGATTCCTGAGAAGGACTTCTGAGTTAATCTCCATGATTTGCCCGATATTTTCCATCTCTTTCTGCCTTGTGAACATCATTGATAGACAGTATTCTGTGATTTTTTTAATATCCTTGAAGGATGCTAGTATGTGCTTCTTAATCATGATGTATGGCTTGTAATTTAGATGCCTGACCTATGAGTACCATTCAAATGTAAAATGAGAAGAGCAATATGTCTGAATGGAGAATTACAGTCCTATCTCGCTGTCAAATGTTTATTATAAAAACCTAAATATGAAATTGACAGAAGGACTACAATGCTAAGTCTCAAAGTTGATTATTTGACATCAGTTCACTCATTGATACTGTATTACGCATAGTGTTCCTCAACTATACTCTTGGCTTAGTCACTCAAAAACCTTTCGATAGTATTTGTGGCATTTCCCTTTTCAGTCTCTTGCAAATTGACAAATTTGAAGAAAATGTTTTGAGATGCGCAAATGCCAAGGATCAACTTCCATCGTTGTTGCAAATGGAGCAATGTCCGAAGCTATATACATTGAAATAGGAACTTGCCAAGGCTGCTCCCACTCCGCTCCACTTTCTAGGCTTCTAGATCCTTAGGCCATTATTTAAGGAATGATGTCGCTTAGATCTCTAACCAAAATTTTGGGGGAAAGTAATATCTCTGCTCTAATAACATAACCAAAGTTCTTTCATAGTACTCACATATGCTCTGTAATTGCAGCAAATACTGCAATATTAACAACGCAAGTTAAATAAAATACAAACTATGTTTGTTGTAACTGGCAAAATTCAAAATTATTATTTTGCATACATGTATGTACCAATCTATAGGTTTTGGTTGGGCACCGTCATGAAAGTAACTTGTGGAATTTGGTGACCAAGTGAAAGTGCAAAAACATGTACCTATTTGTGTCTCAGAAGTGTAGCTAAAAGAAGATGTCACCGTTCCTGCTGGAATTGAGGATAGTATTTCTGTTTAAAGTATGGAAGGATTTAAATCTTGCTCGGAGTGAAAGGACAAGTAAATGTCAGTGCTAAGATTATGATGCAAGGGTTGCCACATTCTGTCCACCAATAATGATCCTTCAAGAGACAATTAAAATACCAATTTGATGGTCATCGTTGGATTGAAACTACCAAAAGGAACACTAAATGGCATTGCTTTTCACTACGAATACCCAGTCCAAGATTTGATACTTTTCACTATTGGTTTGTTTCTCGAGGAGCATCTGCACCTCGAAGAAGTCTCAACCATGCCAAAAGGTACGTTCACAGTTAGTTCTGTTTTTTATCAGAATGTGTAAACTTCTGTATGTAGTGTGAATGTGGAAGAATTATTTCAAACAGACCCGTCCCACCTGTGAGGTGCTACACTGAAGTCCTCACATGTCAGTGCCTGTGACCTGCTATATGTTGATTGAACCACTAAATAAATGAAACAGGAATGCTTTAAACCAACTTTGGTTTAGGACACCTGTATTTAAGCTTGTGATGTGACATATTACCATATTAAACAAAAAATTATTTTGTAAAATGGCATAACTCTCGAAAGTTTAAAAAGGGAATAAATTTCCAGTGAAGAATAGCATTGGTCTTTTTTACAGATGAAATTCTAAACATGTACAATTCCTCCCCACCCCGAGTTGAGAACATAGGTGTTGTGGCGTACAGAGTTAATAAGAGTAACCAAACAATCAATCAATAAGTACTCTTATAGCCCCATGATTACAAGGGTCCTGAATTTTCTGGACAGGGATGTGATTTTACAAACTGCACGCAATGGACCCCCCTTGAAGTACGAAAATGCAACCCTTTCCTTTTTTCCAGACTTCACCCAGATGGTTCAAAAACAGCGTCAGAATTTCCTATCGGTAAAGAGGAAACTGAGGGACAAGGGACTAAAATATGCAATGATGTTCCCGGCCCGACTTCGAGTGGAACTCAATGGGAATGCCTGGTTCTCTGACAGTCCCGAGGTGGCGACGGATTGGTTGGACAGTGTGATTGCGGCCGATAAGGAGGGCCAAAACAGGGGCGAGACAGAAGAACAATAACAAAGCGTAAATAGTGTCGCTGGGTTTAAATAGCAATATGTTATGATTGGGGTGGAATGGATACGTAACGTTTCTCTTGATTCGCTACATCTGTAAATATGTAGTCTTACACTGACCTGACATGAGGTAGCTGTGATGGAGCAGGGAGCGGGGTGGGGTGGCGGGCTGTGTGGGCCCTCCCTCTATTTTCTACCTCTAGTTAGTTGTAGATTAGTGTTGGGGTGAAAAGGGGTGACAGGCACACTGCTAATTGGGGATGCGCGTAGGCGATAGGCAGGGGTGCATGGTGGGGGTGGATGAAGGAGAGTTGGGGGAATTTTCGCATTATTGTATGTCACACTATTGGCAATTTATTTAAATGTTCTTATGTTTTGTATTTTCGACGGCATCAGTATATTGTAACTGAATAACATGCAACAGACACAGGAAGACCATCTTTCTTTTTCATATGACGATGGGGGTAGTGAGCTCAAGGTTTTAAGTTGGAATGTGAATGGGTTGGGGGACAAAATTAAACGCAGTGTGGTTCTTCAATATCTCAGACGCCAGGCACCTGACGTGGTCTTGCTCCAAGAAACGCATTTAGTTGGGAACTCATGCATGGCTATGCATAGAATGGGGTACAAGTTGGTGGCACATGCAGGGTTCACGTCGGGGTCCAGGGGGGTAGGTATCCTGATTCGAAAGGCGCTCCCCCCTGGTTATGGACTATACATGGGTGGATGACAGGGGAAGGTATGTTGGGATCTCGGGTCATTGGGAGGGACGTGTACTTACCCTTGTGTCGGCCTATGTCCCCCCGGGTCTGCAGTCTGCCTCTTTCTCTGATTTGGGAAAGCTGTTACTCGAACTGCCGGTGGGGCATTTGATCCTAGGTGGAGATTTCAATCAAAAAATAATAAGTACTCTTATAAAGCGTGACTACTCACCCGTGAGGGTCTCAAGGCACTGTGTGGGGTTAGGGTCTCCAGTTCAAAGAGCCAGGCCTTGAGGTCCTTCCTGAATTGTGGTTGCAATGTGATTGCCGGAGGTGCAAGGGGCAGGGAGTTCCAGTTCTTCGCAGCAAGGTAGGAGAAGGATCTTTCTCCAGCCATAGTCTCTCAGATCCATAGGTTGGTGGCCAGGGCCAGATTGGCCCAGCGGAGAAGGAGAGGCAGGGTTTTAGGTATGGAAGTCCGGCGTTGTGGAGTGCTTTGTAGGAGTGAGTAAGAAGCTTGAAGGTGATTCTCTTGTTGACAGGTAGACAATGAAGGTCTCTCAGGTGGCCGTTGATGTGGTTGCAGCATGAGATGTTCAGGATGAGTCTGGCAGAGGTGTTCTGGATGTTCTGCAGTTTCTTTTGGAGTTTCTGGGTTGTGCCAGCATAGAGTGCATTGCCGTAGTCCAATCTGCTGCTGACGAGCGTATGGGTGAACGTTTTCTGGGAATAGGTGGGGATCCACTTGAAGATCTTACGAAGGAGGCAGAATATGTGGAGGCAGGAGAACGAAACAGTGTTGATTTGGCGGTTCATTGAGAGCGAGGAGTCCAGGATGATGCTGAGGTTTCATGCGTGGTCCGTGGATGGGGGGATTCCGATCGCTGCAGGCCACCAAGAGTCATTCCAGGCGGAGGAAGAGCCCAGAATGAGGACTTTGGTCTTGTCTGAGTTAAGCTTGAGGCAAATGTCCTCATCCAGGAAGCGACTGCCTTCAGCTAGTCGTGGAAGTTGCTTTTGGCGGCTGTGGGTTTGACTGTGAGAGAGAGAAACAGCTGGGTGTCGTCAGTGTAGGAGACAATGTTGAGTCCATGGCTTCTGACGATGGCTGTAAGCGGGCCATGTAGATGGTTAGGAGGGTGAAGTTTGGGGAAGATCCCGGAGGCACTCCGTAGCTGATGTCAGTGAGTTCAGATTTGAACAGTGGAAGTCTGACTCTGCATTTGGCCATTGAGGAAGGAGCGGATCAATTATAGGGCTTTGTTGTGGATGTCGGCGTTGTGGAGACTTGCACACAGGGTGTGGAGGGAGACATTGTCAAAGGGGGATGAGAGATCCAGGAGGATGAGGGCTGCAGTCTTGCCACAGTCGAGGAGGGTGCCGTTGTCCTCTGTAGCAGTGAATGAGATCGGTTTAGTGCTGTGGTTGCTTCTAGAACCTGACTTGGAGAGGTTCAGGATGTTGTTCATTTATATGAACTCAGAGAGTTGGGGGTTGAAAGCTTTCTCAATGGCTTTGGCTTGGAAGGGGAGCATAGAGATGAGTCTGTAGTTTATGAGGTCCGTTGAGTCAGCAGAAGGTTTCTTTAGCAGGGGTTTGATCTCTGTGTGTTTCCAGTCTTCCGGGAAAGTTGTGGACTCGATGGAGGAGTTGATGGTGCAGCAGAGGTATGGTGCGATGGAGGAGCCGGCTCTGTTAAAGATGTGGTGAGGTCAAGAATCCGAGGGCGGCTCCGGGGTTGATGCTCTTCCTGATCCTGAAGGTGTCGTCAGAGGTGAGGGCAGTCCAGTTGGTCAAGGTCTGCTGGGGGCAGGAGCAATTGGCTGTATTAGTTGCGAGTGGATTGGGTGAGCCGGGTTGCGAAGCTATTGTAGATCTCCTTGATCTTGCTGTCGAATAAGGTGGCAAGACTGTCACAGAGGTCTTGGGATGAGGATGTCTGCTGTCTCTGTGTGAGGTAATTCAGTTTCAACTCCATTTTGTATTCCATCGCCATTTTGTGTTGCCCTCACTCAGGCAGTTTGGTAAACCGAGTGTTTTTGCCCTTTGTACTGCCACGTGTCAAATAACCTCCCCTTCCTTGTTGTGAAGCATATTCCAGGAAGTAGCCAAACTGACTAATCCTTGTCTAGACTGACTAATCCTTGTCCCAACTATTTGTTGGCCTTCGGTATTCCTTCCCCGCATTATCCTATTTTGCAAGTTGTCCTTTGAAGTACACAAACATGTCCTGCCATTACTGATTGACCTATAGGTGCTGTCATTGATTGACTTATGGGGTTGGGCAAAAACACGACTCAAGGGGGGCGTTCTGGTTACATGATGCCTTGTTTTGAATGTTTTCCTATTGTCCATATTAGACATTTTGCATGCTTGCATGAGCTAGGACTGCCCCTTGCTTTTATGCCGTGTATGTAACCCTCACATATATAAGGCCCCAGTGTTCTGTACTCTTTAGACTGCCTCATTCAGTTGCTAAGGCTTCTGTGTGACGTAGTCTCACTCATTTGAGTTTCATAAAGATGTTATTTTATATTTCAGCTTCTGTGTCAACTTCTTCTTTGTATTAGTGAGACCCCTGAGAATGAGTTTTGATTTCTTCAATTGGCGCGTCAACGTGGACCTCATCAGAGAAGTGGCTATCTGAGGGAGTGATCTTTTCAGGAGACTGAAATCTACTGAGGAGGACAGACAGGACTCTACTAAGGAGGTACTCTGTGCACGGAGATTCTGGGGATTCTTTGTCTCTACAGCCCAGTATATTTCTGATCTTCCTGATTTTGATCCTCCACATGATGTCACTCCTGACAGTGAACCTTTTTGGTGTGAGTATTCTAAAAAAGACCGTTAGGTCATTCAGAACTTGGCAGTTAGAATTTGGACAACCTTTTGAATGGTAAAAGTAAGGTAGTTTAAGTAACGCTTACAGTAGCTTTGGAATTTTGGAATTTGTGTTGGCTAACTTTGGATATGTATGGATTTGATATGCAAATACTTGCATATTCTGCAATGTTTTTGGCATGCCTGTTTTCAAGCTCACATCGAAGAATGTGTTGCTTTTTTGAAAGGTACCATAGTGTGATGTGAAGTAAATTAGCCGGCTCCCCTAGAGGGAATATCTAAATAGGTTTAGGTATAAAAACATATTTCTTCCTTGGTGATTTTGTATCCCCAGGGAATTAAAATATGACAAAATACAAACAAGGATCCTTTGTTCTGTGCAATATTATGAATGAAGATATGCAGAGCGATTTTTGGTGTTCTGCCAGCCAAAGCTAGTGAATTGAGTGTATTTTGGCTTCGTGGACATACAGCAGTCTGTTGGGCTGTTTTTGCAGTCCTTTTGGAACACTATTGAGAAGTGCTTCTTGTAAATCTGACTTACAACTAGTATTTACAAATGGTTTGATTTAAGTACAGTCTGTGGGCTGTCCTTTGTTTCAGTCCTAAGTGTTGATCTGTGGGTTAAATGTGTGTTTAAATGTCTATGTGGTTTTCCCATTAGTGCAACTTCTGTAAGTAAATAGCGTTGGTGCTATTTCTGAAATGGGTGGCTAAAGCGCGCTGTATTGTGTGTACTGAGTGTTTGACCCCTTTCTGTTTATGTCTGAAATGCGCTCAATGCGTGTTTGTGGTTTTTCTAGATGTTTTCAGTCTATTAAGCAAAATGTCAGTTAATTAATATTAAGTAGAAATTAAATAAAAATCCAGAAATGAACCATGTGATATGCTAAAATAATTACGCACATGTACAAACTGTTAAATGCTTCAAAAGATAAAATTAGAAATCAACATCAATAGATATAAAAAAAAGGCCTCAAAATCGAAATTGAAGGGTTTTGTAGAAAAATAAACTTATAGTATTTTTTACTTACATACATTGTATTAGATATTAACAGGCAAACACTTCAACTGAAGTATATTTTTGCTGAACTCAAACGCATATTATAGAACACGCATTGATGTGTCTTAGTTTGAAAATGACTGCCACCGTGCTCATGTTACAACACTGAGAGACAAGCTTTTACTGCCGCTAAGCATTGTTTACTCAGCCAGGACTTCGCCCTCAGTTAAACACGGGTGAAACTTTGCATTTCAGAATAGTATTTTAAAAAGATTACAAACATAAGGTTCATTATTTTGTATTCCAGGAAGACATTTCAATTAAGGGTTTCCTCTCTTTAAGCATTTTTGTAAGCATATTCTTGGTTCTAATGTTAAAATAATTGTTCTTTTTTAAACAAACAAAAGTGGCGCAAAAATTTGTCATGTTTCAAGTTAGGCTTCTGTGCTTAGGCTTATAAATGAATGCGTCTAAAAATGATAGGCAAGGGATGCAGCTTGCTTTTATATGTGGAATTATCAAAAATCATTGGGTTTATTAAAAATAATTATTAATTATGAAAAAGAATTATTAAAAATAAGTGCTTCTAAATTCGTTTTTTACTATTTATAAAGCTTAATACTCACACTGTGACCTCCTAGCATTATAATTTAATTTAAGTTATGTTGTACTGCATAATGAGGACATTAGCATATGGAATTTTACTTGGCGCAGGCGTAAAAAACTCATTTTTCTAAGTATTTATATTTAATATGTCTAATGTCCAATTTCTGCAATCTGTAAAGTACATTCTGAGGATGATTAATATGTAACACAATTATAGGATATTTATTTTTAAGTGCCCCAAATATCAAAGTCGAATTTGGGTAAAATATACTATTCAAACAGCATTCTTGCCATTTACAATAGCTTTAAAGTGCCTTAGGCTTCAGTGAATGCATACATTTAGGTATAATACAAATTTGCAGGTTGTTCCCATTTGGGGTTGCTTTTAATGGCTCAGTGAGCCAATGTGCCCGGTGCAGAGGTTTGAGTTTAATATCGGGGTTGAAGGTTATAACTCTAGCTGGACCTACTGAGACGTTCATTCATTTAAGGTTGATGAACTGAGTACCGTTGCATAGGGTAGTAACAAACATTTGTTCTAAAGCTGGTATGTTATGTTATTATGTTCTGCGAATTATTGACAGTAACTGTTTTAACAATCTAAGAATAGAAATAAATTGTAGCCCCTAACAGAAGTAATATATATAACATGTGTTTTTAAATAGGGTTAATTATTGCAGGTTAAAAAGAGTTAGGAAGGTTTTTGGTCTTTGACAGCTTCAGGGTGAGGAGAGAGAGACACGTGAGGCAGATTTTGACCTTGAGGTCAGTAAGGTGGGAGTTAGGAGTGAGTGTAAACAGATGGAGAAATCATTGCTTGGAAAAGCTTCTCTGACAAGAAGACAATAATGCTTGCACACTATAGGAACCTTGAAAAGTGGCAGGGATCAGGAATGCTGGAAGAGGCTGGATAGCAGCCCAGAAAGTTCTGCTAAAAAAAAAAAATGTTCGTGTGTTTTTCAAGTTTTTGCATTTTGTCCTTCTATGAATCGTTCCCGTTGGTCCTGTGTGTCAGAAGCGACACAGTAAGTTGTATTTGACAGCCTATCACCACTAACTGGTGACCGGCTGTCAAATGGAGGGCAAGGAAAGTAAAAGAAAGTGTAATTTTGATTTTAAGCCTGACAAATTAAGCAGGCCCTAATATTGGGTTTTGGGCTGCAGGTTCACAGTGCATAAAGTACATGACATGGTGTTGTGCGTCACCGGTCATTTACATATGCTATTGTTTTGTCTATGCTTTTTGTGCTTGGTATACAGCAAGTATATCTGATGGCTTGACATGTGCGTTTCTTTATTTTTATTTTATGCATGATTTTGTTTTATGTTGTTGCTTCTGATACTATTACAAGTTCTCCTGTGTTGTGAAGGGATGGTCATGACGATGCATATCGCTGCGCAACAGTTGGTTGGACTTAGTCTGATACTAAATTCCACAGATAATGATATTTCATGCTGTGAACATGAGAGAGAACACTTCACCAGTGCATCTCTATTTGGCTATAATGGTATTGAAGGAAAATAAACAGAGATATATAGGATCAAAGTGTGTCACCTGCAGTTAGTCATGTTACTGCCCCTTCCCTTAAGGAACAGGCAGCCCTAGATTTATGTATCCTGATTGGACGTAAGGATAAATTATAGATCTGTAACTCTTGTACATGGTGACCTAATTTCTATATTACATTAGTCAGTTTTTTTCTGCTTCCTAAGTAGTGTATGGCTTTGTTCCTTAAAGGAAAACCGGTTTCATTTTTCCCTGAAGAAGGAACTGGAACATTAGCTGAGATTACCGTATATGGTGTAGCGGCCAGTAATAGAGTTAAAATTTGTGTACTATTTTGACATTTGTGCATCACCCATACTCTTGGTATTGTGTCACAAACTTGACTATCACCCAAGTAATTTCTTGTTCTTCCTATACATTTTTCTTTTGCAGATTCTCCCCTGATTGATGTCGCATTGTGCCTAGTTATTGGGGATTTTAGCTGTGTCCTAGCCCCATTTCCCTTTTCCGTATTCCTTTCACCAGTCAGCCCTTTTATTATTGTTGGTGTATTGTTCAGGTTTACACTTCCAGACTGCAGTGATGTACCAGGGACCCTCATATTATGTATAAATCCCTTTTGTATGACCAGACTGGTTTTCAAGAATTTTCTTTAGGCCTACTTCGAAGTTTTACAGTCTGACTGTCAGGGTAGTGATGGACTGGTTAACTGACTCAATACTATAATAAGACAAGTTTTCCACCTCAATAGGAGATACCTTACATTTATTTTTTTGAACATGACAAATTTTCAATGACTATTTTAATTTGGATTTTTACCCTTTTGTTCCTGCTTCTTTAATTTTCGGTGGGATCAGATGTGTTCTAAATCATGGAAATACCAGGACTCTCTAGTTCTTTTCTTTTGTGTCCACATTTTGATGATTAGCCTTTGTATTGCATAGTGCACCTGATGCACAATTATTAAAGGGGGGTATCTACATGTCCCTAATAATCTGTATTATGTGATTTCTCTTTTGAGGTGTTCTAGATAAGGAATTTAGGAACACCTAGACGTAATCATTGAAAAAGAAAAAAAAATGTTTACCCCATTAGACAATGCCACCATGTGTGAGGACATCCATTCAGATAGAATTCCCATGTAACTATATACCCTTAGATGGCAGAGGATAATGAAGGGTACCCAATTGAAGAGATTAGAAGTATTGCCTTTGAGAATGACAGTGTATTCTAGACCAGAATTGTCCCATGGCGTATGGCCACTCCCTCGCAGATTGCAGGCCACCTGCTTGCAGTCCCATTGTTAAATACAATGAACTGTTTTTGTACTAAATTGAAGGAAACTAACAACTGTGTCACATTTCTTACGTCACTAGGTTCTGCGGTATCAAGTCATAATAACCTGCAGAACATTGATTTAAGCCTAATTCCCATCAGTGATAGCTACAGATGAGGGCCGGACATCTTGGCCCTACAGTCCCAGCACCCAGAAAGTAGCAAGGCTGGACAGCAATCGCCAGCACGCCATCAATGGTATCTCCAAAGCATCGTACTTGCTCCATCAGAAGGCATTGGACATCACAGAACCAGAGTTTCAGTGCAAAAGAGTGAAAGAGAAGGATCCCTATTGTTGATGGCAGGGCTGGTTTGAGGCTTCAGTTTTCTACCTGTCATGTGCTGGTAACCTCTGACAGTGTGCAGTCCCTTGAGCTCCTTGACCTGAGTTTTGGCCACCCCCCTCTTTTCTTTGCTCCAACGGAAGGGCAGTGCACCGGAGGATCCAAGATTGACAAAAGGCACTACATTGTGTTACCCATGATGAAAGGAAAAATTTAATGAAAGAGCAGCCCAAGCGTCCTCCGACACTAAATACCGAATGTTGGAGCCTGAAAGTGTTGCTGAGTGTGAAAGTCTGTTGCTCTTTCCCGATTAATAGTACTTGGGTCTGCACGAGATGATCTGTGCCCACGACCAATGAAGAGCACAATATCTGTAGTGTCTGCCGCAGAGGAGAGACACTGGTGCTCTGCATTGAGACATTGAGACTTTCGAGTGAGCTGTGAGTTTTTGCCAGGAGGGCACTCCAACGGATACTGAGAAGCACTATTTTCATGGAAGGCCTGAATCAAGAGGCCCAATGCAACAATGGAAGCAGATTTGATGGACGATAGAAGCCTACCAGAGAGGCTTAGAACGGACTTTGGGTATAGTTGTGGTTGCACAAGTGTTTCCAGTGCCACTGTATGAAGTGGGTGTTGGATATGTTCATCCAAAATGGTCCTGAAGTAGTGTTCTGTCTGTACTCTGATAAAGGATATTCCCATTTCACCTAGCAATGAATTAGGATTTGCCTGCGTAATGGGAAAAGGAGGGTCTGAGGTAATTCAGTTTCAACTCCATTTTGTATTCCGTCGCCATTTTGTGATGCCCTCACTCAGGCAGCTTGGTAAACAGAGTGTTTTTACCCTTTGTACTGCCATGTGTCAAATAACCTCCCCTTCCTTGTTGTGAAGCATATTCCAGGAACTAGCCAAACTGACTAATCCTTGTCTAGACCGACTAATCCTTGTCCCAACTATTTGTTGGGCTTCAGTATTCTTTCCCTGCCTTATCTTATCTGTTGGCCTTCGGTATTCCTTCCCCGCATTATCCTATTTTGCAAGTTGTCCTTTGAAGCACACAAACATGTCCTGCCAGTACTGATTGACCTATAGGTGCTGTCATTGATTGATTTATGGGGTTGGGCAAAAGCACGACTCAAGGGGGACGTTCTGGTTTGAATGTTTTCCTATTGGCTAATATTTGGCAGATCTTGCATATCCATATTAGTCATTTTGCAATCTTGCATGAGCTAGGACTGCCCCTTGCTTTTATGCCGAGTATGTAACCCTCACATATATAAGGGCTCAGTGTTCTGTACTCTTTAGACTGCCTCATTCAGTTGCTAAGGCTTCTGTGTGACGTAGTCGCACTCATTTGAGTTTAATAAAGATGTTATTTTATATTTCAGCTTCTGTGTTAACTTCTTCTTTGTATTAGTGAGACCCCTGAGAAGGAGTTTTGATTTCTTCATGTGCTGGGTTTGGCAAATTCTTCGACCACGGCGAAGTGTCCTTTGTTATTGTGTGCGTTGGCATTGATGCATTCCTTGATTGCTGCTTTCTTTGTTGTTCTAATGAGGCGATGGGGTGCAGTGACGGAGGATTTGACGGCTGGGTGGTCTGCCATGATCTTGCTGCTCTTTCATCCTTTCTTGAGCAGTTTATAGGTGCGCCTGGACTCCTGGAGAGTACCAGCTGGCTTTCTTGAAGGGCTGCTTGCTTGAGGGTTTCTTGATGGGAGCCAGTGTATTGGCGTAGTCGGAGATCCAGCAGTGGAGATTGCGTGCCGAGGTGTTGGCATCTGTGGATGTCTGTGGTGGGGTCTTGCTGAGGGAGGTGTTTAGCTAGTCTTCAGTGAAGAATCACGTTAGGCAAGGGGGCGAGAGGTGGGTTTGGCGAAGGAGAAGTGGACGCAGTGGTGGTTTGTCCAGTGTGGTTTAGAGGTGTGGCTGACAGAGATGTTGTTCCTTGTGGAGAAGATGGGGTCGAGCATGTGTCCTACTGAGTGGGTTGGCATTTGACCAGTTGTTTGAGTCTAATGGTTGAGAGGTTCTTCTGTAGGGATGAAGTGTTGTGGTCTTCAAGGTTGTTCAGGTGGAAATTGAGGTTGCTGAGGAGGATTTAGTCCATTGAGGCAGGAGCGTGGGGAGCAATCAAGTCGGATATGGCTTCATAAAAGGAGGCGGTGTCCAGGAGGACTGTAAACAAGGTTGCCATGAAGGGTGGCATTCGGGTTTGCCAGGATCTGGATGTGGAGGTGCTCCATGCCGGGTGAGAGGTTGTCAGAGCTGGTTGTGAGGCGGAAGGTATCTTTGTATAACCAAAACTCTGATGATGAAAATCTATATCAAGATTGAAGGAAAAGACTGACTAGCGATGGAGCCTATGCCTTTAAGTGATGACATGTTGTTTCCCTTGGTAAAAGGAAAACTATGATCCACATCAAAAAGAACAGAGAAAGTCAAGGGAAAGCAAATATGGGACCCATAAGCCACTTCTAAATTCTGATGGTGACAGGCCACTTAAATGAAAGACAGATAAAATGAGTTTAAACTCCCTGAAAGGCACTCAGGTCCTGAAACACTACATGGTTCCAAATTTACTGACTACTAATGCAAGAGGTGCAGTGTCAAACTAATTTCAAGCAAAGGGCATCATCAGAAATTTGCCACAAGGACATCTTTTTTCATGCTGACTGGGTGGCAATGATGTACCAGAGTATATAGACCTTGATTCAGAAACTGGCATCAGGAAACAACACAACATTTGCAAGGTGCTAAATGAGGAAAGCCAATAATGGTATATGTCTTTCAATAAAGGTATAAGGCAGTACTTACACCATTCAATAATGGTAAAAGGCAGTCAATAATTGTACAAGGTTTCTAGAACAAGTTTGGAGTCCAAACATATGTTAATTCATCTTCAAAGGACATTCACTCCTGAAGATATGATGCAACAGTCAAAACACAACCGTGTTGCTAGTTTGGTTATTACAGGAACTGTGCTGGACACAATGACTGCAGTCATTGGTAGAACTGGTTTTATACCCAGTCATATTTCAGTGACCCCCTCCTCAACCAGAAAAACATTAGTAACAATATCAAACACATTCCATGACGAAGGGGATTTGATGACGATGAATGGCACTGATAGCAAAATCAATGTATAGTCTAAATTAATTCCGAAATCATTTAGACTACACAATTATAGATTGGAGAGACAGGCGGGATTTTTGCAACTTTTCATGAACCTGGTATACTTCTTACTTAGAAGACTATGTGGGAGTTTCAAGATGGGTTCCTTATTCTTATCAGAAGCTGGACCCTCTGTACTTGGTCACAAAATAAATGGCCCAAGAGGTATCTAAGCACGTGTTTAAACAAGATGCTGAAGATATACATGAAAGTACCCTTTTTAGGTCTCGGCTAGCGTAGGCTGTGCATGCGCAGTCTAGCTGGCGAGATCTTATGACTCAGTAGCGAGGCTTGAACCCGCCCCTCTTCTCCATTGGCTGGCTGCCTAAACGGCGGCCAGCCATTGAAGAAGAGGGTTCTGTGACGTCAGTTTTGGTAGCTAAGCCCCGTCCATTGCGGCTTGAGGGGCGTGTTTTTTTTGTTTCTTTCTCTCAGGCAAAATCAAGCCCCCCAGTCTGGAAAGGATGGGGCTTGCTGCCTCTCGAGGACACAAACTTTTAACTCGGTGTGTCTGTGGCTTACCTCTCTTGTTTTCTACTGTCAACCTTGCTCGTGTGGTTAACTTTTGTTCTTTAATGATATACATGCTTTGAGGAAACTCTTTGGTGCTGCCGATGCCATAATATTAGCGCTATGAGATGAAGACGTGGGAGCTGCGTGGATGTTATCAAAGCCTGCCGGATTCTGATCTTTAATTGGTGAATCTTTCCTCTTAATCGCGGATGTCTCTACGGAGGACTTTGAAAAACAGAGCGGTGTTTGCCGTCCTGCTCAGCACACACAGCCGCCTCCATCTATTTACCACCTGATGGCGCACCGATAAAGCAGCGCGTAGCTCGGCCCTGTGGTCGTCCAGCTCCCCCTCGGGTAGGCCTCACGGCACTCATCCATGGACAGGGAGGCCGCTCCCAGACTGGGTGCTCTTCTCGGGTGGCCGGATCCGAGCCGGACAAGACCGATGGGTTACCTCCTGTTTCTTGGGCCACTCCCGGGTGATATCGCCCTGGTGCCTCGGCTCCCCAGGCAGTAGGGAACAAAGCGGGTCTCTCCTCCGTGAGGCTGCTGCACACCGCTGACCCGGAATCTGGATGCTGCGTGTCTTCAACTCGGTGGTCGCACAAGGTGTCACGGTTCTGTGGGAGGCCCTTAAAGGCGTGAGGATGAGGTGTGCGTACCACTGTGGACCCTGTAGCCGCTCGGTCGGCCCCCACACCATGGCGCGGGGGCCGGAGGAAAGTTGAAGGACGCCCCTCTCCTCACTGAAAATGGGTAGGTCGCCCTCAGCTCTCAGCCTAGAGCACATTGACATCCCTCTGGGTCCGGTAGGAGATGTAGGTGCTGTGTTCCCTCGTTGTGCTTGCTTTCCTGCCCCCTGTTCCCTTGTTGTGCTTGCTTTCCTGCCCCCTGTTCCCTCGTTGTGCTTGCTTTCCTGCCCTCTGTTCCCTCGTTGTGCTTGATTTCCTTCCCCCTGTTCCCTCGTTGAGCCTGCTTTCCTACCCCCTGTTCTCTTGTTGTGCTTGCTTTTCTGGCCTTTGTTCCCTGTGTGTGGCTCTCTGTGTGTGGCTCTGTATGTGTGTGTGTGTGTGTGTGGCTCTGTGTGTGTGTGGGGCTATGTGTGTGTGGGGGGGCTCTGTGTGTGTGTGTGAGGGGCTCTGTGTGTGTGGGGGGCTCTGTGTGTGTGGGGGGGGGCCTCTGTGTGTGTGGGGGGGGCCTCTCTGTGTGTGGGGGTCTGTGTGGGGGGGGGGGCTCTCTGTGTGTGGGGGGGCTATCTGTGTGTGGGGGGGGCTCTGTGTGTGTGGGGGGCTCTGTGTGTGTGGGGGGCTCTGTGTGTGTGGGGGCTCTGTGTGTGTGGGGGCTCTGTGTGTGTGGGGGGTTCTGTGTGTGTGTGGGGCTCTGTGTGTGTGTGGGGCTGAGTGTGTGGGGCTGAGTGTGTGGGGCTCTGTGTGTGTGGGGGCTCTGTGTGTGGGGGGGCTCTGTGTGTGTGTGTGGCTCTTAATGTGTGTGTGGGGGGCTCTGTGTGTGGGGGGCTCTGTGTGTGGGGGGGCTCTGTGTGTGTGGAGGGCTCTGTGTGTGTGGGGAGCTCTGTATTTGTGTGTGGGGCTCTGTGTGCGTGGGGCTCTGTGTTTGTGGGGGGCTGTGTGTGTGGTGTGGCTCTCTGTATGTGTGTGGGGATCTCTGTGTGTTTGTGAGTCTCTGTGTGTGGGGGGGGGCTCTCTGTGTGTGGGGGGGGCTGTGTGTGTGTGGGGGGGCTCTCTGTGTGTGGGGGGCTCTGTGTGTGGGGGGGCTCTGTGTGTGTGTGGGGGGGGCTCTGTGTGTGTGTGGGGCTGTGTGTGTTTGGGGGGCTCTGTGTGTGTGTGGCTCTCTGTATGTGTGTGGGGATCTCTGTGTGTTTGTGGGTCTCTGTGTGTGTGTGGGGGGCTCTCTGTGTGTGTGTGGGGGGCTCTCTGTGTGTGGGGGGCTCTCTGTGTGAGTGTGGGGCTCTGTGTGTGTGTGTGTGTGTGTGGGTCTCTGTGTGTGTGTGGGGCGCTCTGTGTGCGTGTGTGGGGGGCTCTGTGTGTGTGTGTGTGAGAGGGGTTCTGTGTGTTTGGGGGGCTGTGTGTGTGTGTGTGTGTGTGTCTGTGGGGGGGCTCTGTGTGTGGGTGTTAATGCAATAGGTCTCGCATTTGTGAGAGATTAAGCTATTGGCATTGTAAATGACAATGCCTTTTATTTATTTGTTTTAAAAACAAAAACATAAATAAAAATAATGTCATGAGCAATGCCAATAGCTCTAACTTTAACAATGCCGACACCATTGCATTGTAAATGCTTGTTGATTATGAAGACTGAAATCCTGTTAGCCAGTTATCAGAAAAGCTTATTTTTATCACGAAAAACCCCACTTATTATGTCACCGGAATCCGTTTACCCTGACAAAAAGGTACACAATGTTAGGACCTGGAAGGGGAATTTGTAAGTTCAAATCAATATCTCCACCTTGCCTCTCATTAATACTTTGTTCACTATGGGCCACTGAATTATACTTCATTTGAGTGATTATGTTATATATAAGAACATCAACTATTTTATTCTAGGAGGCTGTTAATTGTAGACTCCAATGATCCTTTATGTGGTGAAAACAATTTATTTTATTTACTTATTTATTTGTTTGTTTATTTCTGTGTGTAGCGGGGCATTTATAACAGAAACGTTGCACATAAGCATGAAAGATAGCAGTACACAGGTTTACTGGCATAAATATTGATAAACTGGATGGCTGGGACATTTGTACAACAATGTTGATTTTGCTTGACAGACAGCTAATAAACATGACAAAACGTGGATAAGCTGTATTTTACAGTTTTAACATATAAACATATTTGCATCTGATGTGGAGCATCTCCCTAATCATGCTTATGTTTTGACAGCATAAGATGTTGATTCAGGGCAGTGTGATCTCCCTGAGTGAGGGACAAGCTAAAACCCTGGTAGGTAGTAATTCAGTAGTACCGTTCTAGATATAAGCTGCAGAGAGAGGAATATAGATGATGTACTTGGCGAATTGAGTGTTACCAGTAGCTTCTTTCAATTGCACATGTTCAGAATGTAAAGCCTAAAGATGAAACCAAATTCCTACATGTTAGATGTGAAGATTAACAGTAGTGGGGATATGAAGGCATCATGCGGGAAGATGAAGGAACAAAACAGAGAAAATGTATATCTGTGGACTATGTGCCAAGTAGACCAGCACGCATCCCTCCAAACTAATATGTGCGGCTGTATATAGAAGAGCCTGTGGAAGCCATTTTCAAAGGGTATTTATAAATGATAAAGTATCAGGATGTTTCTAAAGATGCAAATTATATCTTAATTAGGCAACATTTAAATAGAGGTTTAAGCCCAATCTCAATCTAAAGTCGAATTGTAAAGAATGAAATAAAAGCATATTTTTACAAAAGATATTGATTTTCCTTGCTGCACATTTCTTAAGGGACTTGGTCCACCCAGAAATCTATAAAACTAGATCGTTTTTCAGGATCAAAGGGTTAAAAGAAGCCCTCACGAGATTTAAAGGAACATTCGCTGTCTTGAATACAGGTTTATCACGTATTTTAGATAGGACTCGTGTTTCTCTGGCAACTCTTAGGCAGACATCTTTTAGAAGTGTTTATCAACAGCTTATACTTACAAGTTACAGAGTTTGTGGTAAAGAGAACACAGACAACCTCTTCAGATAGCTTAAAGACTCTTAGATATATTTTGCAGACCACTTGCTTAGTCTAATTACTCATAATATTAGAATGGATAATTGTATCATTCTGATAAAAAAAAAAAAACAATGAGGGGCTGGAAGTGGTGATACCGCTGATAATGCTGTTAATTTTAAATTCTTGTTTTTTAAGGTTCCAAGGTATGGTTACTGGAGATAACACTACTAATGAGGCTCCAAGCAAGCACAAACATACAAGGAGCATTTGCTTAAAATAAATGGCTAATTGCAATGTTTCTTGCAAAATAGGATTTTGCCTGTAAAACTTCGCTCCAGCAATACATCTCCACTTACAAGCTAGATGGATTTAATATTGCAATCAAAATGATCCGGAAAACACTGCCTACATTTTGTAACACGCTAAACTCACCAAATGTGACGTCAATCAGGGGTTCAGACTTGTCATGTCTTATATCTGTCACAGTTTCACATTTGGTATTGGTGGAACGAATTTTCTGTTGGTTTATGGTCTTGAGAAATTCTCTACATGAAAAAAGGAAAGAAACATTAAATATTAATTACGCCATTGTTCTTACATTTCCCTCAATTTTATTGTGATTTTGTAAACTACTCAGGGCCTGATTGATACCTCGGCGGACAGGTTACTCCATCACAATGCTGACAGATATCCCCTCCGCCGAAATATAAATCCTAGAGGACACAATGGGATTTATATTTCGGCGGACGGGATTTTCATCACCGTTGTGGCAGAGTAAACGATCCACTAAGCTCTAAATTAGGATGCCAGTTTTAAAGACAGATATTCTGACTTTATATCTCTGTATTGTCCATAGCGGAGCAGTAGAAACAACAGGCCCCTATCAAACTTGGACTCCCACACCCCAGTGCTAAAAAGCCGCAAAGCTGTCCTCCACCTCAGTGGTCTTTCCAAATTTTGTAATGTTCTATAAGACCAGTCCAGTCCATGTCTCACTTCTGATCATCTCAGCATATTTATCAGTTATCCTAAAGACCCCTCTGGGATGCATAATCTTAATCTTAATCTCTTCGCACATCACAATTCTTGGCTGTGTATGCCACTAATGGCCCCCGCATCTTCATAGGCATTGGCTCTCTCTTGTATTCCATATGCTAACTTCTCCATGCCCAGCAATGACCAGATTGATACCAGCTGTTAACCAATATTGGAGACCATCAATGACCCCCAACAATTCTTGCTTTGCAGCCAGTAAGTAGCATGAGTGGAATCAGGTTACCCTTTATATACAGGAGAGATAGATGTCTGCCAAGAGGCAACCCAGTGATGCCACCTCTGGACAGCTCGCATCTGACTTCTTGTAGTTTTTCCAATTGTTTTAAGAACATTCACCCACAATCACTCTTTTGTATGGCAGCATCAAAAGATGTGCAATATTGAGGCCACCGCTATTCAGCTTTTCCATCAGGTGATTGACTGTCTGCAGTCTATGATATGCTGTCTCAACTGGGTGCCATCTGCCCAAGAATTTAATAAAGAGCTGCTCGTCTCTGTTCATGTTGCATGAAGTGGTTGTCCCTAATAAAAATCCCATTCTACTGGTCTACGCCAAACTTGATTCCTAATTTGTGCTCTCAAGCTAAATGATATCATGCCCTTTCCATTAGTCTGGTAGTCCCGAAGTTTTGGTTCCTGATTTAGTGCTACAAGATTAAAACCTCTGCCATAAGAATACTAAAAATACAGTGAATAAAATAGGCACAACAGTAAAAGTTACTCTATCAATACAGGAAACATGATTAAAAGGAGTCTGTGGCCTCAGTGCACAAAACTGATGTTCTTATGGACAGAGGTGCCCCTGCAATTTCCTTGTCTTGAGTACCAACCTCAAAAAGGAATAGACAGTGAAAGCAACCACCTCTGTTCCCAAATATTGTAAAAGGTGCAAAGCTTCTGTACAACGACAAAAGGGATGCTTAATTTAAAAAAGGGTTAAAGGTTTGAGAACCATGGATCTATAAACAGAGTAAAAAGTACAAAAAAAAGTACATGTAAAGTGCTTTGAACAGAATCTTGATCACATGGGTAGGGAACCAGGTTACGCAACCAGTCATTACTCTGAGGGAAGGTGACCAGCTTGTACAATATGTTAAGATGAAACCTGAGAAAAATACAGTGCTGAACATTGTTTGACAAAAATGTTTGCACGAGGGAGGGGGAAGATCCCGGCCGGCTAGACTGACCGGTCGGGAGCTCCATGCTCGCCAGGTGGAAAAAAACGGACTGAAATGGACTGAGAAGTGCTCGATCTCCTCGTAAAAAGAAAAAGTGTTTAATGGAACCATGGAGATATGTTGCCTTCGACAATAATTATCTTTAAACCGGAGGTAAAGCACGATCTTACCGCGTTGCAAGGGAGCAGCAAGGGGGCTAAATCCGCCATCTGCAGTGCAGAGCGTGTATTCATTGGAGTGTGGTCGGAAGCCTCGGTAGCACAGCGGAACTACCGCAGGGCGGCCGCCAGAATCTCCTTCCGGGGCAATGTGGGAAGAGTAATCGCGGCACCAAACAAACCTCCTCCTCTCCCCCAGCGAGAATGAGCAGGACATTGCTAGGAGGACCGCTTGAGACACGCACAGCTGCTGGCAAGGACTGCGAAGCGCATGAAAGGGGTAAGCGAGTCAATCAACCTAGTGCGGGTGAGTTTTCAAAGGGAACGGCGCTGACACAGGGAGAAAGGGAAAAAGGCATTGTGATATCAGGAGATGAGTGGGGCAAGATTTCAAGTACCTCCTGCTCCCCTGAGTTAGGCACAATGGCAGGTAGGGAGCAAAATAAAGGCACAAACTACTGCTTAAGAAACAGGCAGTTTCTTGAGAGCACCCCGATTGTTGCACCAAAGCATAACATAGCCCCCCCTAAGCACAAAAAAGAAGGGAAAGAAACAGGCTATGACCACAGCAACTCCCCCCCCCCCCCAAAGCCAAAGGGAAACAAACAAAAGGGAAATGATCAGGAGGAGTAGGGGGGCCCTAGGACCTAAGGTCAAAGTTAGCCCATCTGAGATCATTCTTTAAAGCTCAAGTGCAAGAACAGCTCGCCAAATCCCTACATCCCAATAAAAAACACTTGGTCCACAATCTTCCTGCAACACGAGGGGAGTATGGAGGAAGGAATTGTAAAAGAGTCACGACAGACGCTTGAAGCAGAGGGTAACATTGCAAAAGAGCCCTCGACTACAAGCACAGATAGCACGGAACGTAGTAAACAGTACCCCAAAATCTCTGAGCTCCCTCAGAACTCTACAGATCAAATACTGGAGAGAATGTTAGAAGAAATGAGGGATAAATTTGCAATCTCTGAGAAAAATCAAACTAAGATACAAGAGGCTTGTGAGACGCTGGACACTAAGTTGAATGCACTTGGGGAGAGAGTAACAACAGTAGAGGCTGCAGTAGAGGTATTGAGCAAAAAAAGTGGAGTCGCTCCAGAAGGAAATCAGGGCTCTGAAGTCAAATGAAGGAAGCCTCAAAGAAAAGTTAGAATCCTTGGAAAATCAAGCAAGGAGGAATAAATTAAGAATTTTGAATGTGCCAGAAGGGCAAGAAGGTGATGACATTAAAAAACACATAGTATTATTATTAGAAGAGAACTTCCACTGGGCAAAGGCAGCAGTTTTAGCGGAAGATATACAGAGGGTGCATCGTGACCCTTTCGGAGAAAATAAGATGAGGAAAACCCAGTGGAAAATTCTGATAAACTTTAAAACCTTTACCCTCAAGGAAAAGATTCTGAGTGAGGCACTAAAAAAGGGCTCCTATAACAAAGATGAGTGGTCTTTTAGAATTTGATCAGATATTTCTAAGGCAACCCAGGACAGACAATGGGAGCTCGGAAAGCAGATGCAGCAATTAAGATCCTTAGGAGCGACAGTCCAGATGAAGTTCCCTGCTGCCCTAAGAATTATGTGGAGGAACAAAATGCAGAACATTAGGGAGCCAAAAGAGGTTGAGCACTTCCTGGAACAAATGCAAGATCAAATGTGAGAGCAACAGTAGAAAATTAAAATAAACAACCGTGTGGTAAGCATGGAGCTCAAAGAGGGGTATCAATACTGCCCAATGAAGTAAGAAGGGAGGCTTCCCCAGGGAGGGATGAATCAATAAAGACAAAATCAAAAAAATATAAGCACATGGGTGGGGAGCAAACTAGGGAAAAAAACAAAAATGAGTCCTCACAAAACAAGATGAAGGAGAAAGGGGCCAGAAAATCAGTAGGAACACCCCAGAGTAAAAAGGAAAAAAATAATGAGGAAACACCCAGCAGTAGTTAACATACTCTCATGGAATGTTAATGACCTTAGAACCAAGAGCCGGAGAAGGAGAATATTTGAGTATTTGAAAACAATAGACAGTGAAATTATAATACTACAGGAAACGCATCTCATGAAAAACGAATGGGAAGAAATAATAAAGTCTATGAGATGGGTAAACTCTTACGCCTGTACAAATCAGGACTGTTGCATTAAAGGAGTAGCCATACTATTCAAAAAATCCCTAAAGGCAAGAATAGAGTCAGTTGAGGTGGACAGGAAAGGGAGATGGGTGATAACGAAAGTAAGAATAACCAACAAACAGTACACTATTGTTGGTTATTATGGGCCAAATACAGACGATTCAGACCCACTACAAAAGCTGTACACACAACTACTAACTGCTGCCTCCCCAATGATTTTGGGGGGAGATTTTAACATAATCCTGAATCCTAAGGTGGATCGTCTTCCACCTGGAATAGAAGCAAATCTTTTAAAAATGAGGGAGTGGTTGGGGCTTTGCATAAAAGACCTGGGCTTAGTTGACATCTGGAAGGAGAAAGGAGATAAAGCGCAATGCTTTACATTTCAAAATAAAAAATTAGGACAGCTTTCCAGAATAGACTATTTTCTGTTGGATAGAAGCCTGGTAGACAGCACACAGATAGTGGAACATTTGCCCACCCATTTATTTGATCACTCAGCAGTCCTACAAAAACTTCAAATGAAGCATACTACTACTCCAACAAGATGGACAGTTGATCGCACAATCTTAGCAGACCCACAAAACATAGGAGCCCTTATAAAAGAAACAGAACACTATCTCCAAGCTAATATAAAGAGTAATTCTATAAAAGTAACTTGGGATACCTATGAGGCAGTAATCAGAGAAAAGCTGTTAAGTGTTGCGGCATACAAATCCAAAAAATGAAACACAAAATTAGTCTACTGGAAGGCACTATAAAAACCCTGAATATACAACTTCAGAGAGGGAAAAGCTAGAGTCTGAAAAGTCAACAAGAAAAGAAGTCCTTGCAGAAACCCTGGAGAATATAGTGAGAGAGAAATGGGAGTTCAGCAAACTGTCCCACTAAGAATACGGAGAATGATGCGGCAAGATGCTGGCATGGAAGACGAAACCTAACCAGACCAGAAACTAGATAGCAGGTAACCAACCCGGAAACTCCGCAGAAATAAGTTCTGAAGATGCTGTGATTATGCAGGTATTTGTTAAATTCTTTGAGTAGTTATACACCGAAGATATTTTGCCAACAAACGAACAACTCTACGTCTACTTAGATAGTTTAGATTTCCCAATACTATCACAAGATGAAAGAGAAGACCTAAACGACAAAATTACAAATAAAGAAGTAGAAGACGTCATTAGAGGTTTAAAGAAACGCAAGGCTGTAGGCTCGGATGCTCTACCTAATGAGCTTTACATCAAACTAAGAGATGTCCTGGTCCCCCCTCACGGAATTGATAAACTAGATTTTTTTTTTGAGAAAGGAGAATTTCCAGATTCGTGGAATGATGCAGTAATAAACATCCTACTAAAACCTGGGAAGAATCTGGGTAAATGTGAGTCGTATAGGCCCATATCTCTATTAAACTGCGACTATAAGATATTTAGGTAGGTCATGGCAAAGAGGCTGGGGAAAGTAGCAGGAGCCCTAAATAACACAGATCAGAAGGATTTCGTGAAAGGGAGACAGATTCAAGACTTGACTCACGAATTAATAGGAACAATAGATTTAGCCATACAAGAAAAGTTGCCCCTATCCATAATCATCTTCGATGCAGCTAAAGCATTCAACAGAGTGAACTGGTCGTTTTTGAACAGCGTCTTGGAAAAATACAAACTGGGGGAAAATGTTCAAGGAATGGTCAAGAGACTATATAGAGATCCAAGGGCCAAGATATTTATTAACGGGAACCTCACAGATAACAAAGATCAAGAGAGGTATGAGACAGGGTTTTCCCTTGTCTCCCCTACTCTTTAATCTATACATCGAACCCCTGGCGCAAAACCTCAGAAATAATCCAGAAATATCTCCTTTTCGTTATCAAGGGTGGGAGAAAAAAGTTCCCCTCTACGCAGATGACCTAATGATCTTTATGAATGACTTTGTGGGGTCGGTTAACATCATAGAAGAAACTCTGGAACAATTTGGGAGAGTATCGGAATATCTGATTAATCAGGCAAAAATGGAAATCATGGAATGGAATACTCATAGTAATAACTGACTTGTAAAGGAAAGGATAATATATCTAGGTCTAGAATTGGTTAGAGACTTAGATAAAATAGCCCAGATAAACTTTAATAAAAATGTTGTTGAGTGGTTCTCTTCCTGGCTGACCCAGCGACCTCGGGCCCCAAGAGCCTGCTATCCCTTGCGGCCTTCCATCGGGTCTCCGGCCTCCGACTTAACGCCGCCAAGTCTATGCTGGTCCCGCTGCACCCCTCCAGAGACTGCTTTGACTGGCAGTCAGACATTCCTCTGCGGCGCCACTCAGTCAAATACCTTGGGATATGGGTAACTCTATTACAAGAGCTTGAGTGGGCACTGAATATCGCCCGTTTGGTTACCCGAATGAAGGCCGATCTCAAACGGTGGCAGACGCTCCCACTTAACCCCCTAGGAAGAAGTGCGTTGTTTAAAATGATAGTCCTCCCGCGCCTTCTCTATGTCCTACAGAACACTTCCATCCCCGTCCCCCGCGCCTGGTTTCGTGACCTGGATGGGCACCTGACCCGCTTTCTATGGGAGAGCGGTCGGCCGCGCATGTCGTTGGCACGCACCCGTATCCCCCCTTACGATGGGGGAATGGGGGTGACTCATCTCTTCCTCTACTCCATTGCCTCTAAACTCCTCGTTGTCCACGACTGGTATGCGGCGGCTGGTCCGACCCAGCGTATAGGGTGGAGCTCGGAGAGATGGATTTCCCACAGATCCAGGCCCTCCTATATGGCAGCCCCGTGCCCCAATCCATGGCATCCGTCACTAGATCGGTCTTTACGGCGTGGAGAGCTGCTCTGCGCTACACGAATTGGGACCATAAGCTCACTAGGCAAACACCCCTGTGGCATGGCACCTGGCTCCGGGAAGTGGCGGCATTGAACGGCTTTCGCCAATGGGATCTGGTGGGCGTCTCGGTCTTGGGAGACGTATGGGTAGGGGACCACATCCGGGCCTTCGCGGACCTGCAGCAGAACCATGCCCTGTCCCATACCCAATACTTTAAGTACCTGCAACTACACCATGCGCTCCAGACCCATCTCCCAACCCCAATCCCCCTCCCGGAATTCAATCCACTAGAGGCCCAGGTGATGATGGGGAATCTGGGGGGTGGGTAGGGGGGGGGGTGTCCCGCATCTACCGCTCCCTAGTTAATAATGGCCCTGCGTCCCTAGACACGCTGTGCACCCGCTGGGAGGGATGGGTGGGACCCTTAGAGGAGGTGGATTGGAGGTATGCCCTTATGGTGCCCAGAACCCTGACCACCTCAGCCAAACTCCGTTTGGTCCAGACTTATTACCTTCATGGGGCCTACCTCTCCCCTGACCGCCTCTTCCGAGCCCACCTGCGACCTACTCCAGAATGCACAAGTTGTGGTTTCGCACCAGCGGATTTTTACCATGTGGTGTGGCTCTGCCCTAGACTGGCACATTTTTGGAAGGGGGTGGAACGGGAGCTCATGCGAGTCTTGGGGTGGGAGGTTCCTCACGAGCCAATAAGACTCCTCTTGGGGGTATTTGATGGCCTGGATAGCTCCGGGGCGGACAAGCGCCTCCTTGGGGCAGCGCTGGCAGTGGCAAAAAGGGATATAGCAAGCCATTGGTCGCGACTTACTCCACCTACAGTGGGTAGGTGGAGGAGAGGGGTTGATTGGTGCGGGACCCAGGAGGAGGTCCTATTCGAGGCCAGGGGGGCAACGGACCTGTTCCACAAGATTTGGGGGAAATGGTTTAATCTTCTACCACCATGATCGAAGCAATAATGTATGATCGCTGCCTTTCTTTTTGCCCTGTGACCCCGGATATGAACTGGCATGTGAAGACCCGCTTTACACGCTTTCTTTGTAATAATCTGTTGTGTGATCTGATTGAGCTACACCCAATGAACTCTGTCTGTTGTTTTAAATACCAAATAAAGTTGATTATCAAACAAAAATGTTGTTGAGACCAGGAAACTACTTAAGGTATGGGGGGGGGGGGTCTCCCTCTGACCTTCCTGGGAAGATCAAATATAATACAAATGCCAATTTTACCCAGATTCACCTACATTTTTAGCTCGATTCCTCTAGAGTTTAAGAGGGAATCAATAGAGAAACTACAAGGGGAACTAAACAGCTTTATATGGTCATCAAAAGGGACAAGAATAGCATGGAAAAAACTAAGGAGGAAAAAAGAACAAGGTGGGATAGCAAGTCCTGATATACTAGAATATTATAGAGCTTTTCAGTTGAAGTATATGAGGGTTCTTTTGAATGAGTATGAGAACTATCCCGCCTACCTACAAGCAATGACTGGTGTAGAAGGGCATTTTTTTTTACAAATTTGGACATCCAAAGTATTTTAAAAAGGTTAAACTGCAGGTCTTTAAGTCAGCAGCAAAGCTATGGTATCATATTAGATGCACCCTGAAGATACCTTATTATAGTGAATATGCCCCTATATGGGATTCACCGGGGACTCCGGAATGTCTTAAATATAGGCTTTCAAGAACTGTGTGGAGATGGCGGCACTCGTGGTAGGAAATGTTCATCAATGTAAATAATATAAACTGGGTTATTAGTCTTTTAGGGTGCCAGGAAATAGTCCCTTCCGGCCGGTAAGGACTGTTACTTATACTGAAAAAAGGAGGGAGTGCAAGGACTGCCTGCGCTGTTTCCAAAAGGCACTCCGATGGGAGATTGAACTCCTGAATTATAATTTCATCATGAGGTTTCATGCAATTCAAACAAGCGTAGTCGATGTTAATCTTTTTTGAAGGTTCATTTAATCGGTAGGTCACATATTATTTCATCATAGTGACTCATTTGTGAAGCAATATGTCAAATGTACTTTTAATAACATCCATTGATCAATGCATCATCCCTATGCATTTCGGGCGAGGCCCTTCGTCAGGGGATAGCAAAAGATCTGCAAATAAACATATTGGTATCAGGAAGGGGAGCTCGCAACCACGAGATGTATAGTGCGGTCAAGAAAATGAAATAATACCAAACATGCATTTACCGACACTGAAAGGAAGCTGAAGAAGTTGAAACAAGTCTCTGGATGGCCAAGTGCGGGGTGGGAATAGAAAAACTGTGTCAATAGTGAAAGGGTTAATGCAAAAACACCCATTACGTGCATACTGAACTTTAAAACGACCTCAAGTGAACCGGCAAAACGGAACAGTCTAACGTGTATAATGTCCCTTAGTGGCGTGCACTAGAGAAGAAACGACCTAGGAAGTGACAGTCAAAAGAACTCAGAAACAGGCTTACCAAGTGTTCAGTACAGCAACGCACGACATGCGGGGTTTCCGGGGGTTAGTATGCGGTCAAGTGAACGCGGAAGTAAATACGCGGCCATAACAATGAAAATAAACAACGGACTTCCGTGAATGTTAGTAACGTTGTGGGCATGCCGATAGTTCAAAGATATTGTAAAGGAACAGTCAAAACCTAATGATGGCCGTGGCCTAATGCTATATTACACTATCATAGTGTAAAAACGATGAACAAACATTGTGTATGTCTGCGAATATGAAAAAAACGTTAGGAATCAATGGTGGCGGCCATCTTGGAATGGTCAATCGCATTATACATTAACTGTAGGTATCACCACACATGAAAATACATCGATATTATGTATTATAATAGTGAAGAAGCTAGGAAAAAAAAATCATGATAGTGGAGGAAAGTAAAGTGAGCCATGAAAAAAACTGAACTGGTAAAGGCCAAAGGTAGGGGAAAGGGAAACCAAAAGAATAAAGACCAGGTGAGGGCTAAAGCGTGGAAAAAGGATAATGACCATTAAAATAGGGTAGAGACTATGTAAAAACAAGGTAGAAAGGTAGACAAAAGAGGTGTAAGACATGAATGATTAGACATTAGATATAGGACAGAGATGCGGGATATTGACATGTAAGTGCAGAAAGTGAAATGAAAAAAATATATACATTGGGACAACAACTCATTATAAGAAGCAACTGTATTCAAGTCTGTCGTTAAGGCCCTTAGGCTGGCAAGCATAAAGTCTCTTGATCCAAACGGTTTCCCTCTGGAGCAGTATTTTTCTGTTGTCAACGCTTGTTCTCAGTGGGACAACCCCCAATACAAGGAACCTCAGTTGACTCAAGTTATGCTGATGTGTAGTGAAGTGAGCTGCCAAAGGTGCTTTGGTTGATCTGTTTCTGATTGTACTTTTATGTTCGGTCAAGCGAACTTTGATCTTTCGTTCAGTTTTGCCTACATAAGGCAGTCCGCAGGGACATTTGAGTAGATATACTACGTTCTTGGAGTCACAAGTCGCGTTGGTCCGTAATTTAATAGCTTTCCCTGATGATGGATGGTTTAAGATGTTACCTGAAATTATGTTGTGGCAATGGCTACAGTTGAGGCACGGTATTGTGCCTGAGTAGTTTGTAGAAGGATCCACAGGTTCAGTCTCAAGAATGTTTTTGATGTTTTTAGCTCTCTGGTATGCAAAAAGTGGCCTGCTGTTAAAAATGCCCTGAAAGTCTGGTTCAAAACGGATCATATCCCAACTCTTTAGGATAATGTTCTTGATTTCCTTGCTTCTTGTCGAATATTTAGATACAAAGACTGGTCTCTGTTCACCAGTAGGTCTGATGTGTGTGGTTAGGAGATCTAACCGGGTTTTAGAGGCTACACGATTTTTAGCTGCTTGCAGTGTAACCTCAGGATATCTCCTATCTCTGGAGTATCTTTTCTTCCGATCTTTCATAGGCTTCTGATTCTGAACAAATCCTTTTGGCCCTTAATAGCTGAGAGTATGGCAAGTGCGTTTTGAGCGGGGTAGGATGACAGCTAGTAAACATTAGAGCATTATTCCTATCCGTGGCTTTGACGAATAGGTTGGTTGTAAGTTTGTTATCCAGTAGTGTAACCTGTACATCCAGAAATGGTAAACTGTGGGGACTGATGGTATGTGTGAACTTTATGTGGTCATCCAGAGTGTTTATGTATTTCAAAAATTCAGGAATTTCATCAGGTTGACCAATCCAGATAAGGAAAATATCATCAATGTATCTCCATAGGGTTAGAATGTTGTTGATCCATTTGTTGTGACTCAAAATGTGGTCAAGTTCCATACGGTGCATGAACAAGTTCGCATAGCTGGGAGCAGCACAATTTCCCATTGATGTTCCAACGAGTTGAAGATAGTACTCATTGTTGAAGGAAAAGTAACTGTGGTACAGGGTAAACTGTATGAGTTCAAGTATCAGAACTTTCAAATCGTCATCGATCGGATGGTTGAGTAAGAAAGATTCAATGGCTTCAATGCCCCTATTGTGTGGAATCGATGTGTACAGAGCACATACGTCAATGGTTACCAAAGTGTATAGTTTGTCGGGTTCCATGGTGACCTGTTGGAGATGGTTCAGGAAGTCAGTTGTGTCACGTAAGTAAGTTGACATGGATTTAACAATGTCTTGTAAGTATAAATCAATGAACTTGCCGGTAGGCTCATGGATGGAGTTTTTTGTTGAAACTATGGGACGGAACGGCGGATGGTACAAGTTCTTATGAATTTTAGGAAGCATATGTATGCTAGGACATTTTGGATGGGATTGTGTGAGATATTTGTGATCCTTGTCCGTAATTGTTCCCATTGTTAAAGCTTTATCAAGAATGGCTTTGAGTGTGCTGGCAAAAACTCCAGTTGGATCATTGGGTAGTTTCATGTACAGGTTCTTGTCGCTGACATGGTCACTTACACTTGTGTTGTAGAAATCACTGTCCATGACTACAAGTGCACCCCCCTTATCAGCTTTGCTGCACGTAATGTCTGGATTGTTGACAATTTGGTTAAGTGCTCTCGATTCCTTGAGTTTGAAGTTGTTGTACTTAGGATTGGGTTTTTTGAAATTTTCTCTAATGGAGTTCAAAGTGATTGTTTCAAAAGAGTCAAATATTTTGAGACTTACTGGAGCCACAAATGTGCTTTTGCTTCTTAGATCTTTGCATGCATGTAGTACAGGTGTACTTGTGGGAGGACACACGTTGGTAAAGAAGTGTCGAAGTCTTAAGGTCCGCATAAATTTATATAAGCTTATCTCAGTTTCCAATTCAGAGGTGTTGTATGTTGGAACGAAAGTAGTTCCACGTTCAAGAGTAGACAGTTGTAGTTGAGATAAGTTCGTTTTAGATATGTTGATCACGAGGGTTGTTTGCTCCTGGTTGCCTGGGCGATCGGTGTTGTTTTTTCTCTTACGGCTTCTGCTCTGCCTGGTTCGACGTTGACAGTTTGGCCTGTTTCTAAAAAAGGAACACCAGAAGTTGAGGCCGCAGTTTGGGGAACATTGTCAGATGGTTTCGGTGGTACAGTACTCCTGAATGGTCTTCCGTGGTTGGTATTACCTCTTTATGAAGTGGAACCATCGGTGGAACTCCCTTCGTCTGAAGACGGGTTACTGTAAGGTTTTTGTTGTCTGCGTTGGGCATAGACTTCTGCCCAACTATAAACCTCCCCCAGTTTATAGTCCATGGTGTCACGTTTGTATTTTCTGATTTTTCTGTCGTTTATCTCTTTAGTGTACTTATCGAGTTGAATATTGATGTCAGAGAGAGCTTTGTCGAGGTCTTCTTTGGGCATGTTGTTTTCAAGATTGCGAGAAATTTGTGTTATTTCTTTATCCAAATCGTCGATGACTTTTGAGAGTTCTTCAACTATGAGTAGAATTAAATCCAGTGAACATCGGTTGAGGATGGCGTACCATCGTTCCGTGAATTTCGGGTTGTTCCGACAGAGAGTTGGCTTCAAGGCGATGCGTAAACCTCTAGGGATACGTTGATCTTTGTGGTATCTGATTAAAGTTCCAGCGTGTAGACGTTGGTTGATAATTCTCTTGGAAGTATAGAGTAGTTGTCTCAACATACTTGGATTGGAGAAGGTGCTCGTGGAAGAGGGGTCTACTTCCTGAATCAGGGAATAAATGCGACTAGTTTCTTCTTGGGTGAATCCAAATGTATCAGCCCGATTGGCTGTGGTGCTGGCAATTTCTTCATAAGACATGATTTAAAGTTCGGTGCCCGCCAAACTTGGCCAGAGGTACGTTGACAATCAAGAACTGTGTGGAGATGGCGGCACTCGTGGTAGGAAATGTTCATCAATATAAATAATATAAACTGGGTTATTAGTCTTTTAGGGTGCCAGGAAATAGTCCCTTCCGGCCGGTAAGGACTGTTACTTATACTGAAAAAAGGAGGGCGTGCAAGGACTGCCTGCGCTGTTTCCAAAAGGCACTCCGATGGGAGATTGAACTCCTGAATTATAATTTCATCACGAGGTTTCATGCAATTCAAACAAGCGTAGTCAATGTTAATCTTTTTTGAAGGTTCATTTAATCGGTAGGTCACATATTATTTCATCATAGTGACTCAT